>NC_087246.1:68416802-69916802 GCF_037042905.1 Lytechinus pictus
CCAATTATAAATAATTAAAAAATGGTTCTCGGCACGGGCCGGAGGTGGCAAAACCTGTATCCACCACTGATCATGTTGATTATGATTTTATAGCACCGGTGTATTTTCATACGAGGCCGGAATGGAGGGGGGGGGGGCAAAATTACCCATATTTAATTCCATTATAAAATACAACTAGACTTCTTTACAAAGTAGCATTCCCGCACACAATGTATACACATCTTCCACTCCCTGGGGTGTATTCCAGTCAGTCGCCATTGAGGCGCACACAATAGTGGACATGCTACAATGACTTTCACATCGTACCGGGTAACCATTTAGCAGTAGGAGGGATATGGGTTGGAGTACAATAACACTGATTTATATTGGATGATAATAATAATAAAAAATAATAATAAACAATAACAATAATAATAATAATAATGATGATGATAATATAATGATGATGATAATAATAATAATAATCATAATAATAATAATAATAATAATAATCATAATAATAGTAATAATAATCATCATAATAATAATAATAATAATCATGTAGTAATAATGTTTACACTTTAGGTGGCCAATAACAAATTAAAAATACATATTACTATAATTATAAAATACCAAGAAGTATCAACGGAATATGCACTTTACAGAAGAAATGAATAGAAAGAGAAAAAAATAAGCATGATGCACGGGCAAGTGTTCAGGATGATTATCTAAAAGCTCACTTCTCGCAAACTGAATAAAAACTTATATCGAGATAAACTTGGCATCATTTAAGTTAACATTCTACCTTTATTAACAATGAATTGTCCATCTGTCAGGACTTAACCCTTTATACCAAAACGTATGATATTCAGGCTTTGACATTAATTTTTTATTGTTTAAAGAAAATGCAAATTATTCGTTTACAATTTCCCATTTGGTCTTTGTTGAGAAAAGTTAGAAATTAATTTGAAGAAAGGAAATCAAAAATTTGGCGGACAGTATCTAACTTTCAAACAGAAGATCACATTTCTTTCTATTTCAAGAAGTTCATTTTTTTGTCTTCCCATAACACCTCGGCAACGATTAACAAAGTTCTAATTATAGAAATTAATGCTTGCATTTCAATTATTTATTTTTAAGCATTATTTTCACTGACTGCTTCGTAGTGTGTAAGCCAGAGAGTATTTCCATTGTAAATCTTGGAAAGGTAGTGTGAGAGACCTCGTATAATGATAAAAGCTTTCTGTTTTAGGTTAGTCCACATTCTGGACATATTTACAGTTACTTTATTATTTTTATTTATTTTTGATTTATTTTTTTATTTATTTATTATTTACTTCACATATAAGGTATTAGTTTGAATGTTTCTGGTTTGGATGGATGAAATCAAAACACAGGCTTACAAAATAATCATGCATACATAATAATTTTTATCACATAAAATGATGTTAGATATATAGCACCTTACCATAGCTTGAAATTCCAGTTTCGAATCAGGCATAGTAAAAGGAGGGTGTGTGACTTGCGGTGTGGTATTCCCCCTTACCAACGGTTTATTTCCAATTCGTCTAATGCCATTTCGTTCAATTGCCGACTTGTCTACTATCATTTGGTCTACCATCAGTTCGTCCACTCACCACATGTTCTACTCTCATTTAGTCTGATGCTATTCCGTCTAATAACCAGTTGGTCCAATAACAATTTAGTCCATATACCATTGGTCTGTGCAAAATGAAGGAAAAGAAACTGGAAATAAGACCAATCATTAGACGAAATGGTAATAGACGAACTGGTGATATGACGAAATGATGATTGGACCAAATGGTTATTGGACCAAATGGTTGTTAGACGAAATGTTGATGGACGGAATGGCATTAGACTAAATGAGGTAGACCATGTGGTGAGTGGACGAGTTGGCAGTGGACGCATAGGCAATTTACCCTACCTATAGGTTTAAACCTCATCCCAAAGGGGGCTTTTATTGGCACTTAATTATTGAGACTGCAATGCATGTATTGCTTTTTATTTTATACTATGCACTGTTATCATCAACGATCAATCATCTACCGCCTGCATGCTTGGCTGTTGAGGTGGATGAGGTGTTGTAGTGTCGTGGTCACACCCCCTTTGGAGCCTGATCTAATCATCACAATCGCCCTATGAGATCTTCATTATCATTCTAGATGCTATACGTGACAGACATGGAGGGAAAGAGAATGAATATAGCTGAGAATGTATTTATTTAAGAAAAGGGAAAATAGATCGTGCGTACTACCTTGAAAGCAGTTCGTACAAAGGGGGCTATGTATAGGAGAGAAATATTGTGGATCACGCAAAACACGCTCATTATGGAGGAGGACCACAGACAAATATCATGTCATATACGTATGGCAGGGTGTCGATCGGTGTCCATGCATGTTTGTGAGGAATATTATGATGTTCGACCGTAAATTATTGGGGAATGGAAACACACGCCGTCCCCACCTAATAATAATATATTGGGGGATATATCCCCCTATTTCCCCGGGATCGACACCCATGATAAAACAAACGGCTCTGAGCGAGCAAGCAAGCGAGGAAATAAGCATTTCTTGTGGAGTATATATTATTTTATTACCAAAAATACACCATCCGCATGATAAGCCGATCGCCATAGAATATCTCTATAGATTTAGATGATTTGTTTTATGTTCCATAGTTCTTTATTCAAACAATCGTCACGACCAACTTACAAAAAATCGTTTAGTAGAATTCAACCACTTATAAACAGATTCTGCATCTTCTTGTGACAATTTGAGGCATTTAGGCACTTATAGTTGCCAATGGGAATCGCCATCACTTTACTGGAATAAGATTAATCACTGCCCCATACATAGTAATCTCGAAACCTGGATTTTACCAATGAGCTAGCAAGGAAAGGTTGAAATTTAATACGGAGTGGAATCTTAATTAATAATTGCAATTAAACAGGGATCTAACCACATCCCTTACTCTACACACTAATATACAGGGATTCAAAATTGAACCCTGGTGGTATATAGCAGCACCTCGAGGGGTGCTGAGTGGTGCTCATTTTGGGCAACTTTAAGGGTTCAATATTACTCTACCATGTGAGTAAATTAAAGCAAACTCGACACCTCGAAAATCCCCAATTAAGAAAAATATGTCATGAATGCATAATCATTATAATGGCAGGAAAGAGAATCTTCTCCTAAACAATTTGATACCATATTTATGTGGTATGTCTTCACGCTTGGAGAATCGGTAGGTATTCTTTGCGGTGATGTATTTTGATATGCGCCACAGTATAAGGCATGACTGCAATGAATGAACCCCGGATGCCAATTATGTCATAATCGTACATGTGTAAGTAAACATAATCATTTGCAAATCCCTTTTCATTGAAATTAACTTGAGAATTAATAAAAAGTGTTTGTAAAACAAAAATTGAAATATTACTGAAAAGGTGATTTGAAATTGATTTTAATGCAACTCTTGTAGGATTATGACATCATTGACAACTGGATTCATTCATTGCAGCGGTGCCCTACCCTGGCGCATATCAAAACTTACATCACTACAAAGAAAGAATACCTTAAGCGTTAACACATATCATATGGTTTCAAATTATTTGGGAGAGTATATACTCTTTCAGGCCATATAATCATTATGTGTTCATGACATATTTTTTACTTTAAATTGGGGATTTTTTTAGGTGTCAAGTTCTTTATTTTTTTTTACTCACACGGTATAAAGGGTGCAGAAATGAATCACGTGATAAAGATTAGTAGTATACACCTTAAAAGGTTTCAAATTTGCACCTATTAGCATGTTAAGGGTGGAAACGAGCATTTCATGGTGCAAATACTGAAAAAAGGAGCATTTATGCACTTTTTGCCACTTAGAGTGCTACACCCCAAAAGATTGGTACAAGCATTTCATTTCGGTAAAAAAATTTCTTGAAGTGTGGAGAGGGGCCTAAATGGATTCTGTATAAAAGGGAAGTTAGATTGCGAGAAAATATAGGCCTACAAAACATATTCATAAGAGGGAGGAATAATCACCCTTGCACGAAAAGCAGAAGCTTTGACTTCTCATCAAAGAGAATTGTAAAGTATGCCTATATTCTACGTCTACACATTGTGTACAAAATGAAATAAATAGCCTTTCAGTTCGAAAACTGCAATTCTAGCGGGCCCTGCAAAACATACATGTTTTTCTACCCTTCTCCAATCTAAATGTTGAGCGCCGAGAAAGAAGGCAGAAGGCCCCATTAATATATAGGTCTTTGGTATGACTTGATGACTGGATCGGACTCACGACTTTCCGTTCATGTGGCGGGCGCTTTACCACTCAGCCACCATGCCCGGGGGTTGAGAAGGTGGTTGACAAACGGGGAACGCGAAATCAAACAAGAAGTTTCTTCAATTTTGTTTAACTGTGAAAGAAAGAAGATTATAAGTAAGAAACGTGCTATTAGTAAATTTCTCATTTGCTTTGAAAATATTCATAATGCTTTATTTTCCCTTAACTGAAATATTCTTCTTTATATTCACTCCCTTCCTATACATCTTCTTTCCCGGGGGGGGGGGGGGAGGGGTCGGAATTCTGCCTCGTGACTATGCCATCAATACCAAGATTGTTATTTTCATTACTTCAGATCCGGTTTATTTAGGTAAATTTGCAGATTCGTTTAATCATACCACACAAGGTACCATTCGTGTCACATCGTCCGCTAGTAGGTCTACAGAAGCGATTTGCAAGTATTTTGCATTCGCTGTGGTATTGTGAAGATAATCAGATAAAGACAAGAGATAAGTGGTGTATCATCACCCAAGCATGTGGGTGTCCTCTATCGCAAAACAAGAGCGTAGTGGGAAGTATAATTATTTTCACCCCCGTACCTCTCACTAGCTATTCATCATGTTTTTTTTTATGAAGAGTATTTATTTGTAAATCCCGAACCACTTCTCGCAAAAACTGTATTCCAAAACGCCTTCTCTTTATACCCGATACCCGAATGCAACTGATTAGATATAATTGAAACATGACATTTGATGTTAAAAACCGTGACTTGTTTTGAAATCACACCAAGAGATGCAATGGGATGTTATAAAAAAAAAAAGGGGACTTGTCGGGAGAGACGATTTAGTTCTCTGTTGACTCAAGAAGGAATACATTTAACACCGATTTTATACAATTAATAGGAGCCAATTAATGCTAAACACATTATATTTATGGTCAGGTGTATTCTCTTACTGACAGTGTTGTACAAGGTTCTGGGGACCGTTTTATGAAAGTTGTCAGCACTGACAAGTTGTCTTTCTCCGACAGTTACCATAGAAACAGTCAGAGGCTAGAGCTTCTCATCCAATCAAAAGCAAGGATTTCACTGAAATAGTCAGCACTGACAACACTCCCAGTAACCATGACCTCTGTTGCGATCAATAGTAACTTTATTAAAAAAAACCCTGAAGAGTCAGAAGGCAATGAATCAGTCACACTGAAGGGGCGTTATAAAACGATTGCTACGAATACTGACTATTCAAGTATTTTTTTGTTTTGTAGTGATCTTTATTATTCATTCAAATAAATTTCATACATACATAATCAAGAAAATATAGAACAAAATGATAATTGCAGCAGTGCAATACACAAATTAAATAACAGTGTAATAAACACAGCAGGCAAATTGTATCAGAACAGAGACATAATCCGAACTCATGCAAGTATAGTATATGCATATTTTTAATCGTTTAATTTGATTTCGTGTTCATTTCACTGGTGTGACTTGTCGTGTTTGACAGTTCGTCTGATGCTCAGAAAAACGGAGGGAGATGGCCTCTTATACTGCACAAACGCCAGTGTTAATTTAACACCAGCCTGCTATCTGTATCGGTCCACACCAGAGAAGAGTTGAAACAATTGACACCAGTTAAGAATCAAACCAATATTGGTTTGATAAAACTAATTGGTGTTGCTTGAATGCCAAATTGGTGCTGGCCTAACGCCAAACCGGTATTATTTCAACACCTCTCTGGCATGTGGACCGATATAGATACCACATTTCCTTAATTTGAATTCGTTTTCTTGCTAAATATACAAGGTTTTTTGGTTACCGCCTCCCCTCCCCCTCTCTATTTCTTTTTCAATCACTCGAATTTCCTATTCTCACTCTCTTTTTCTCTCCATCACCGCCCTCTCTTCCCTTGAAACACGTCCTTTGGCTCAACCAAAAAATGAAGAATTACTAAAATAGAAAAGAGAGACGCAGTCTTGAAATTTCTTTGCATTCCAAAACAGATCAAACCGTTGTTTCTCCAATATTGATCGCGTTCAAGCTGCTTTCGAAAATAAAATTTTAAAAAGGGATGTACAAGTATTTATAGTTTCTCATATCCGGTCGTCCATGCTTTTGCAAGTTAAATGTTGTTTCCATCTTTTTTCTTAGAAATCACGTTGCTGTATTTTTAATTAGACCATTTTTATTCCTTGAGGTTTCTTATCCTTTTCTGAATCACATCTCATCCCGCCCGCTATATATCCACGCTCATCACTCTTGGAAGAGTAGGACTTTTGCAACCATACTTTTCCTACTCAGAATCATCTACATCTGATTTTATGTAGAATTAATTCAATTTCAATTCAATTCATTTATTTCCATATTCAAATTCAAATTGTACAATATAAAAACATGATAAAAATACAAACAAGAATGAAATCAATTAATTGATTAATTAATTAATAGCTGTAGATTAAAATCAAATCCCTTCAACAGAAACATTCAAATCCTAAACGTTCACTCTCGTTGGTCATCCATTGCAAAACAAATCATGACAGGTCGACAGCCAATTAGCCATTTTATTTCAGAGCTGCATTCAAGATGAAGTACGAGCGAGCAGTCCTGACACACCTATTCGATTTTCATCAAAAGATGGCACTCCTATACAAGTCAATCTGCATTCTGGAATCCGCTTTGAAAAAAAATCAGATAATTATGTTCAGAACCAATTTAGCAGTATTTCATTTATTTTATTTAAAAAACAAGAGTTTTGTGATAATTGTCTAAATAGAGATTCGAGGAAAGATCTGAAAAACACACAACATTTGAATCAAAGAAAAACGAAAGAAGATAAATGGTGATGATGGTCTTACACTCATGCACATTTTCAAAACTTGGAATATGATGACTTGTGTCTCTGTGATTTAATGTTCTACATTTTGGTACATAAAGTTTGCACTGGAAGTATTTCAATTTACGTATTGTTGAAGTTGTTCACTTTTTTGAAGCAATAAGTTTTTTTTCTTCAAAATACCAGATAGGTGATAAATACGTTTCTATAAATGTCTGAGGTAAAGCAAGGTAAATAAACTGTAAGTAGGAATATGAAATAGGGCATTTAGTCAATTAAAATAACTTCAAATTTGTGACGACACACCTCTTATTTTAAGAGTGATCAATGTATGTATATAGTCAAGATAGTGCGATTGTGTGAAACGGGGTGACATGTTTAAAATGCTAAAAAAAAAAAAAAAACCTGTTTTAAAACACCACTTGGACTTATGTGTTGAAAATTTTGCTTTGATGGGATGGGATTTTAAGTGTCTTTATGTGTCACTGTACTTTAATTTCTTAACTTGTGTATTTTTTCTTCTATCAACAAACTCTTAACCCCACTCATTTTTTCTTCCACTTTATCCCCCCCCCCCCTCTATCGCTCTCTCATATTCCTTTCCTCCCTAAACACAGCTGTGCATATCAATCCATCAGAATTTTCTCAATACAAACGTATCTGAGTGTTGTGCTTACTTTTTGTGCAGGAGAAGAAACACTCACAATGAGTTGATTAACATGTACATGTAATAGTACCTTTAATGAAAGGGAAGTTTTTCACTTTCACAAGCAACATGTGTTTACAAATAAGTGGCACTGTACTCTTTGGGTTGCACATAAAGATGAAAATCTACACTTGGTAAAGTTGAACAGAAGTATAAATTTGTATAGATAATTTGCTGAAAATGAAAATATCTCATGAAGTCACATATTTCATGTGTGAGTATATTTTGTGGTTGAACTTTTGTCCCCATTATCCTCATGGACGTACATGGAGTATAACCCAAGGATCAGATGTACCAAGTGTGAACAAAATTGATGCAGAAATAAAGAAATGAGACCAAGTTGAATACAAACTTGACCTTTTGACCCAAGGATGACCTTTGTCCCTATTATCCTCATGGACATACATGTGGTATTACCAAAGGATCATTTTAACTCAGTGTGATCAATATTGATGCAGAAATAAATAAATGAGAGCAAGTTGAACAAAAACCTAAAAAAAGGATGAACATGACCTCCAGATATCATTTTACCTTTTGACCCCTAGATGACCTTTGACCTCATCATCCTCATGGGTTCACATGTGGTATTACCCAAGAATCATATGTACCAAGTATGAATATAATTGATGCAGAAATAAAGAACTGACAGCAAGTTGAACAAAAATTAAAAATTTTGGAGCAGATTTACTACAGGAAAACTGGTTACTAGGTCTCTGCCGAACTTTGTTCAGGAGAGACACAACGTTTTTTATTACAACCCTGGTGGGTGTTTCATAAAGCTGTTCGTAAGATAAGAGCGACTTTAAGAACGACTGGTGATCCTTTCTTTTGGTAAATGGTATACACCATTGGCGATGGTTTAGCGCGTAAGAAAGGTTCACCAGTCGTTCTTAAAGTCGCTCTTAACTTACGAACAGCTTTATGAAACGGCCCCCCGGTGTGAAACCCCTCTAGGTTACAAGCATGTTGGGCAGGATCAACAGTTTTATAAGTTAACAACTTGATGACTTACATTGTCATTTATTTTGCAAAATAGATTGTTACACACCAAGCACACTACTGCCTGGCTACTTACTCTTTTACAAAACATTCAGAATCAGACATTCCTGGTACCATGATATTCATACTTGCCATTTGCCAAGTTCGGCTGAGTAAGTTTCTTGCAGTTCTCAAAATCGGCAGCAGTGTGCATTCAGCTCGTTGGCCCTATGTGTACTGCACCAGCATTTATTCACCTTGCACAACAAAGTATTGTGATGTCACATGTTAATTCATGCAACGGTACATTTTGGATAGTACATGTGCAATGGTACTAATGTTGCACACTCAGCCTTCTAAACAAGCTTCCAAGCCATTGTACAATAGCTAACTAAAGCTAAAAGTCATAGTTTGAAGCTTGGAAAAAAGTGAATGATTACCAAGTATCATTGATTAATGTGGATGTGCTGATAATGAATGAGGTTATATTTGTAAAGCACCTGTATTTGTCTCAGCTAATCGCTCATGAAGATCTATATATATATACAATACAGGCCTTCCAACACAACATTTGATTAAAAGTTGATGTTTTTACTTTATAGTCATTTACAGGTTGGTGAATTGGATCATCTTGTAAACACATGACCATGGATAAAGGCACTCACAGATTCCACTCCATGAATATCAGAACCATCACATTGAGGATCAGTGTCTGTTGATAAATTCTCTCTCAGAAACGTTCTATCAGGTATCCTCTTGTTCATCATCTCCGAATGACAAGAGGCTTGAATTCTTTACCTTCTTTCCAGAACTTTCTTTGTCCTTCCTTTTCATGTTATTTTTCTTTTTCTTTGATGAAGATGCTTTTAAATCAGATGTGTCATCAGGACTTCTCTTGGTTGGTTTCTTAAAAATGATTCTTCCATCTGCAGGTTCTAGTGGGAAAAGAAGGAAATAAAGACAATTTTATGAATAAAATGAGCTGAAATTATTGCATTAATTTCTAGAAATATGAATGATCTAAGTACAAGCCATCTTTTTCATATTAAAAAAGGCAATATGTGTCAATTCACTTATTGACTAGGTCATGCCATGGTAATTCATTGGATTCGATCTGAAGTGAATGACTTATAAAATTATTCTTATAAGAGAACATTCTTATTGATTTTCACACAATAATGCAGAACAATAACCCCCCAAAAGTCAAGTTCCTGAATTTTAGAAATATATATGTGTTAATTAAGCGTGGGGGGCATAAATATTTGGGACATTTTCTTTAAAGTAGCTTTAAGTAGTTATAGGAAGAGGATCTTAATTCCAAATAAATGGCAAAATTCTAAAAAATCAATCAATGAAAAAAAAGTTCTTCACATATATTACTATCAGCCATTTGTAAGCTTAGACTGTTTACTGTTAGAATGATAATAAAAAATAAAAATCATTGAAACTCTACCAAAGGTTAATTAAGTCGGGCTTCAAACAATTAGCCAATGGAGAAGAATTACGTTTAGATAATGCTGTAAATCTAGTGCCTTAGTGGCCTGTACTGTACCGTCAGAAGAATAAAAAGTAAATGACATTATTATTCATCAGTCAAATATCTCTTATACCAAGATATGAAAGGAAATCGATGAAAATGAGCTAACATATTCATCATTACCATCATCACTTTCACCTTCCTCTTTCTTCTGATTTTCATTTATCTGTTTCTTCTCTTCTTGAACTTGTTCCTCTGTAAGATCGCCTTTTCTAAGAACTACTACTACAGGCTTCTCATCCTCCTCATCTGGTCGGTCTGGTAAGTCATCAATAGAAAGAGTTGCTTTCTGCAAAAAGATGAACAGTAATTTATTAAAGGCTGTCTGCACTAGTTTAATATGCCATTATGTATCCAAATACACTATATGTTTTCGACAGTGGCATATCTAAGAAAAACAGCACCCAGAGCAAGAGCAAAAAGCCCCCTTCAAGCAGTCAGTACTACATCTGCAGTTAAGGCAAATTTCTTTGTCTTCTTTCAATGTTCGCAATGCACCTTAACGCCCTCTACCTTTGACTTAACGTCTATATGTGTATTATACCAGAATAAACCCATTCATAGACTTCGCCCTTACGTAGGATGTATGCATATAATATATATATATATATAATAATTATCAATTGTAACAAAATTAAAGGTTTATTTAATTATCAGCATTGTTTTGGAACAGCAAAGAGCATAGAATAATTTTTAATCCAAATATATCATTGTATAGCGAAATTCAGTAATCGTTTGTAATCAATTATGTAGGGATTTTCTTTTAAAATGTAATTAAGCCTTCTTGCTGAAAAATAACTAAGTTTACAACTGTATAATTATGTTAGCTTTGTATCTTTAATTATTCTTCACTGTTCAGGTATAAAAAGTAGTAACAATTACCACTGTTTTGGCTGAAAAGATTTATTTCATGACTTTAACTGTTGTTAAATTAAGATTAAATTTTATGGCCAGACAAGCTCCCTCCTGAATCTTGAGCTAGATTGATGAAGTTTTGCTTCATGCTCAATTACATACCAGGCTACTAGGCCTAATAGGAAGAGATTTCTGCACAAAACTCTGCTCAAATTCTGTTTATTCCTGCTGCGACAGGGTGAGCATGTGTAGTAAAGTTTGAAGAAATTAATACTTAGCTTACATGCATGTCGTTATTTTGTGTACGGAGCTACAGAATGCATGGTCTGAAAAGCAGAAGTTCGAAAGTTTTGGAAGTAGGATGGGGGATCGGGTGTCTGGACACTTTGTATTTTTGAAGCCTTCTTTTTTGTCTTTGGATTACCCTAAAAGTATGAATTCAATAGTTGTAATCATCTTCGATTTTGTTCTCTATAATATTTCCTATATTTTGTACTAAAAATTGATGAAACTTCGCCTGTAAATTTATTCAAATGACTTCCTAAAATTGATCGTCCGGACACACAACCTGTCCGGACACACAACAACTGGGTATACTGACTAGAAGAATTTAGAGTACGGAAAATACTGACTTTACCGAGATACGGAAAATACCGACTTTACCGAGATATTGAAAATGCTGAAAGACGAGTGAAGATACAGAATATACTGACTTTACCAAGATACTGAGAATACCGAGATGAGTGAGGATACTGAAAGTACTGAATACGGAAAAAATACTGAAATCACGGAGATACTGACTACGGGAATGACTGAGATATTGCATATTCTGGCAAAATACTGAAATTACCGAGATACCAAAAATACTGAAATTACGGAGATACTGAATATTTGGTCTTCAACATGGTTGTGCAGTTCTACGAGATTTAAGTTATTGAGAAGGAGCAACGAGTCAGAAGTGAAAAAAGACGGACTTTACACCAACTGGTTGTATATTGCAGGCGAAACAAACCAGCTCGTCAGTAAAGAAAGTCGGTTCGGCTACAATATACAACCGCGTAGCCAGGATTTCATTTTGGAGGGGGCGGTAAATGCACGCGAAGCGTGCCAACACTTACAGAGCGCGCGAAGCGCGCTCCCTAGGGGGTGGGTGCAGGGAGGGGGAGTTTCCCCCTCCTTTTGCGAAGCGCGAAACTTTTGGTGTTTCATAAATTAAAATGAAAAGGAGCCGTCTCTCTTGTCTCTAGTACCTATATCAGCTCCAATTCAGTTGACTATATTGTGATTTTGAACCTTGTTTTCAAAAGTGATTGTGAACGCACAAAAAGGAATTAAAATCATAATAACCCCGCGCGAAGCGCAGAAGCTAAAGCGTTTTATCAATTTTTTTGCCATGAAAAGGGTCCCGAGAAAAGGGTATTCTCAAAGATATATTGAATACTTCCCTTGGAAATATCAATTTTGATTACAAACAATTTAGCGACAGTGCATATCTTTATCTCGCAAAACAGAGGAAAAGAAGTGTATATGCATGGAGGAAGATATTCCTCCCCGCGCAGAGCAATAAAACTCTGAAATTTCAAAGGGCGGACGTTTCATCAAATGCAGATATATCTAATACCCCATCGGCTCTAATTCAATTGATTTCCTAAGATTATTGAACTTCATTACAAGGAAAATAGTGCGCAAAAAGTTGAAACTTCTGTGATTTATTAAAATTATATAAAAAAGGATGCCTAATTTCTTTGACTTATCCTGAAGCGCTTCATTTGAATTATAAAGAAACCTAAGTGTCATTCAAAATTTCACTCTGAGGGCAAAAAACAGGACAGGAGATGAATGTGCAGGGAAATAACATGAAGATTAATAGAATTTGAAAAAAAATATTGTACTTTTTTATCTAATACGACACGAATGTTATACATTCCTCTTTTTAAATTGGGAACCTGTTTGCCCCAAACTATGGTTGTTTAGTAATGATCTGAAAAGAAGGAGAAGTTGACTTTATGGAGGTGACGGCAGAAATTTATATAAAGATTTTACCCGCCCGGAGCCGACCCGACCAGAAGTTGCGCGATCAATTAAAAAAAAGATAACTTCATATACTTCGGCCTAACCTTACTCTAATTCCATGCCCTATTCTATACATTTGAACTTTAACTGGCAAGAAACACACATAGCTGAGGTGGAAAAGCAGGGTTAGAGAAAGGGTGGGGGAACAATGGAGAAACATCAATATTGTCATTTAACCGCGCGCAGCGCGGAAGCAAAATTCATATATAAATTTAGAGCAAGAGTGAAGAAGTTTCTCTTTTGAGAAAAAAATAAAGAATAAAAAGAAAAAAAAACCCGACAAAGCTACCTTTCTTCCCTTTCCTCCCTTCCCTTTTCTTTTTTTCTTCTCTTCTTTCCCTTCTTTTTTTTTTCGTTTTGGGGATGTTTTGGGGGGGGCGACCGCCCCCACCGCCCCCCCCCCTGGCTACGCGCCTGACAATATATATATATATACGGTATATTACCAATCTTCCAACAAAAAAAACAAAAAAGTAGACAAGTTGGCAATTGGCATAATTAAAAATAAAAGTAAAACGAACTGAAATAAACCATCCAATGACTGGTTTAAATTTTGGCCGATACAAAACTTCAAAAGGAGAGCCGCCGCGCCGTTTAGTTCCACATCTGTCAAAATTTTCGAAGGTAGTAAATAAAATAAGGAAGAAGGGCCGTAGCCGTAACTCGTAAGCAGGTAGAGCCCACTCAGATATAATATATACATGTACCGCGGAGCAGTGCAGTGGCAGCAGCTAGCAGAAGCGGATCTAGAGGGGGGGTTGGGGGGGTTGCAACCCCCCCCAAAAAAAAATCCGGGGACCATTTTTTTAAAAGAGTGGTGTTTTAGATGCAAGAAAACGCCATTTTCACACACAGATTTTCAAAAATTTTCCCTACTGTGGGAGGGGGGACACCCCCCTCCCACACCCTCCCCCCTCGCTCGCTCCGCTCGCTTGGACTCGGTCGCTACGCTCCCTCGCATACCACCCCAACCCCCCCCCTTTATAAAAAGCTGGATCCGCCCCTGGCTAGTACTACTACTAGTAGCAGTGCCAGTGGCAATGCCGCCATGCCGGTTGCGCCGGGCCAAGTGCAGGAACGCCGCTGGAGCTTCAGAAGTTACTCAGTCTCAGACAGAGACAGAGTCTAGACTTGATAAATAAAATTTTATTTTTTAAACTGGCTAAATATTAGAATTAGAACAGTTTCTCACCTTTGTATCGACTGATGGCCCTTCTTTGTATCCAACATCCTTCTTGAATTTTGCCAGGAAACTAGGCTCGGCGGGCTTTATGTAATTTACTTGACGTTTTGCTGCCATATCCTCTGGAACGAAACGGTTTTCGGTAATTATGGAAAGCTAAAGTCAGTAGCGACCATAGCGACGTAATTTTGTTAAGAAATATTTTCATAATACGTCAAATTTTGAAAATAGGTAACTTGTCCCACAAAAGATACATTTTTTAATATGTAAATTGGTACAAAAATATAAGCCTATATACTAAGGTTGGTGGTATCCTTGATATTCTGAATTCTGAGTAAGTTGTTATGGCTAAAGCCCGCGGGGCTGACCGGCATAGCATCTCATAGGTTCGGGTCATATCGGGGAGTCCCCCCTGACCCGTAAAATTACGTCATTCAGAGAAATTCATATAAAATCAATATGATGCACATCTAGCATGTGAGAACATTTCATCACATGGGGGCCATCTTATAAAGAGTTGTGATTGATCCGATCAATTGAGTGTTGTGGCCCAGTGGATTATTCTTCTGACTTTGAAACAGACATGACAGAAGGTCGTGGGCCCGTCGTGGGTTCGAATCCCAGCCATGGCTTATTTTCCTATTCAGCAAGAAACTCATCCACATTGTGGTGTACTCAACCAATGGGTACCCGGTAGGAAGAAATTCCTTGAATGCTTGAGCGCCTAGGCAGCTCAGCTAAAAAGCCGGGGTAATATAATAGCAGGACCCGCTGGTAGAACAGTTTTCGAAACTGAAGTGGCTACCCTGGGTAAATATATCTATATCATTATCATCAATCGCAACTATGGAAAGCCAGCAAAGTTAACATATAAAAAGATTATAGATTTGAATGTATATCCATAAATTAATTCATTGATTTCTTGACAATTTGGTGTGTTCTCCTTTTTTAAAAAGGACATTATGCAAATTTCATGTCGAAAAAATGATGACACTAATGGATTTCCATAGAGTTACGATTGATTGGATCAATCATAACTCTTTTGTAAGACGGGCCATGAACATGAATTTGACCTATTACTGGATCAAGTCCAGTCAAAAATATCCTTTGATCTTTTCAGTAATTCATGGGGATTTTATTAGTTGCCCAAGAATACCTATTATCACTGTTGCTGCCCTTCTGGCTGGCAAAAATTATTTTTACACTGCTTTTGGGCGATTCCATACCCACGTGTCGTACAGGACATTTTGACAACAATTTATAGTCTTTTAGCTGAATGCTTGAGCAATAAAACTTTCTTTGTTTGTCAATAAAGTTAAAGCGGGTAGAAAAAAAAGTTGAGTATGGGTGAATTATAGGTGAGAATGTTGTGTGTCGTAACCCCTAATTCACTATGGAAAACACATTTTGGTTGATAGTCATCATTTTTACATGACTACCCAGCCAATATTAACACAAAAACAAATTGAAGTTCCTTGTTTTGTTTGGACAGCAGGTGAAAAGTATTGAAAATGGCTCATTTTTCTACCATGGAATCGCCTTTTTCGTGATTTCTTTTCTTGCAGAGGATGAAAAGCTTCTTTCATATTTGAGTTATTTCTTTCTCCTCCATTTTCTCCGTTCTATTGCTTTTAATTTTTTCTTTTCCCTGGCACTTTTTTTTTTTACTTCACCTTCTGGTTTTTTTTACTTTCCTTTTTTTTACTGCTCTTTTATAATATAAGAGCAGGACTTTTTCTAAGTTTCGGAGTTTATTTTGGGTTTCAGACCCCCATTATTAATAGTAGAGTACATCTGTTTATCCAATGAAAAATTGAAAAAATTGAAAATCTTTTTTTTAAAATTATTTTCTATAAGGATGATAACTTGTCGATGTCTTATTCCAAAAATATTCATAAAAATAATAGTAATTATTTGGTTATTTTCATCCAAATTTGCACTGATGGTGTGAACTTGTTTTCACAACATGTACATAAGGATTTGAATGCATAACTTTATATAAAGTAATGGTGGATTTGGCCCCTTGATAAAAACTGCTCATTTTGGAATAAAACTCAACTTAGATTTGCAATCAATTTTTACCAACCTTCCCATTTTTCAAATGTGACATGGTGCATTTGATTCCCATGTCAAAGATACATTATTATATATTTTTTTTAAAGTCAATTTTGATCAAAAGTGTATTCAGCCCCAAGCTCTTAGAATATGCGTAAAATGTATCAGCCAAACTAGCTATTCATGACTATAACTGTTTTCACAAAATAAAACTTTAAAATTCAATAACTTCACCGAAATTTTCAGCAATTTACTCAAAGAATTTTAATCCATTTATTCCTGGCATGTGTTTGGATTAAATTACTTTCAGCCAGCGGAGTACCCCTTTAATGTATTTCTTTTTTTTTTTTTACATGTAGGCCCTATAACGTATAGGGAACTATTTATTAGGCCTTTATATTGTTGATGCTGTGCTGCTGTTGACTGGGTATTGGCTATCAAGCCTATATATCATTATCATTTAAGTAACACAGCAATTATTTTCAATTCAATTTGTCCTGTCCACGTGGAAATTCGTTTTGCTCACAAAATTGATATTTGTTTTATTGTGAGCAAAACGAATTTCCATGTCTAAAATGAAATTTTAAGAACAAATATCTTTGAAACTAGACAATGAAAAATGCTTAGAAAATGCCTTGGAATTTCATGGTTCCAAATCCTCAAGGCAAATGCCTGCTCAAGGCTAAGGTTTGAAATTAAAAATTGATAAAGTGGGCAGGCGCGGCCGAGCAAGCCCCCCCCCCCCTAATTCCTCCTTCTCTCGCATCCTTTCCAAATTCCAAGTTGTAGGGCATGCAGAGGCGAGAAAATGTATGAATTATGCGCGCGTGCTGGCCGAATTGTCACGAAACTTCCCAATTAAATTTTGCGCGAAATTTGATTCATTCATCAAATTCATAATATATATCAGATCTAGGACCAATCTATCAAGCGAATGAAGGTTGCACCACTATGAATAATGCTGAGAAGAAGGAGTTCAAGAGTAAGTTTCACATGGTATCGAATGTACACTGTACCGTAATTGAATGATATTTGAAAATTGAAAATGAAATTAAACTTGCTTGCACTCGTCGGTCGAAGTCGGAGACGCCCTGCTGGAGCCAGCGGATAGGTACCACTATAGACAGCCCGACCCGGCCCGGTCGTGCTTCGAGATCTCGTTGCGAGGCCGAGCCCGAGGGCAATGGCGGGGCACTGGCACTTCGTATAGGTCCTACCCAGTTGTTGTGTGTGTCCGGACGATCAATTTTAGAAAGTCATTTGGAAAAATTTACAGGCGAAGTTTCATCAATTTTTAGTTTAAAATGTTAAGGAAATATTATAGAGAACAAAATAGAAAGATGATTGCAACTATTGTCATTGAATTCGTATTTGTACAAAATTGTAGTGTAATCCAAGGCCAAGCGGCAAAGACAAAACAGGAGGCTTCAAAAATATAAAGTGTCCAGATTTTTTTTTTCCACCCAAAATTTTGTCTCACTGAGGTCAGAAGCCCATTTGTTTTGTGTGTGATTGACAACAAAAATCCTTATCAAAACAAAAGTAGACGGTGAATATTTAAAGTAGACGGTGAAATTCGTGAAAAGGGGTAATTTTTCATGTCTCATGAGGAATCTGCTTATCACATTTTTATTTGCCGCCAAGGTAATCCTTTTGCAGCAAATGTAAACAAAGGAAATTGGACTCCAAAACTGGAGACTGTCTCTGAAATTGGATACCCAAATTCTTTACAAAAGTCTCTGATATTGGAGATAATCTCCCACATTGGAGACAGTCTCCAATATTGGCCGTGCGTCTCTACTGTTTAATCGGTGACTGCACACAGAGCAAAAAATGTCGCCCTTTTCATCGCATTCACACAGGCAAAAATGATTGTGGTTTGAGGGAAAAATCAAAGTTCAATGCATTTCTGACATATGATCCCATTATCCAAATGTACGGGTAATGATTTTGGATTTTGGTATCAAATTGAAGAGAATAAAATGCTCCAAATACACCTACTTAGTTTACATTTGGTCATATTTTTGTTGGAACTAATTTTGAAATTTGAATTAAAAAGGAATTTCAAAGTCTGGTATCTTGACTTCTTGTGAAGAAATGTAGGCCTACCATATTTTTGTAAACTAGCAAGTTTTTGTAGTATTGATAATGGCAAATCCAATGGAAATACACTACTCATTTTTCACCTCTCTTATAGCAGGATCAAGTTTCAGAATTGATTTCAAAATACCCTTCCCCACTGCTCCAGAAAGCCCAATGCAAAACTGCTCACAAAATATCTGCTAGTTACGGTACCTCAAGTGATGTTCATGTAGGCTCCACTCCACTTCTCTACCTCTACACCTACACCTACCTGAACATATAAAGCCTTAGTTAAATCTCGTTCTGAATACTCCGAGTGACAAAGTCACTTTATGTGTATTTAACATAAAACTCATGCAACAACATGTCCATCCTCCGATGATTCTTAAAAAAAAAAAAATTGTGATTTTTCATGATTTAGAGCCAGTGACAGTTTGCTCACACGTATTCCAAAACATCGCAAATCTCGCATGCGTGGGGATCGCAGCTCAAGATCATGAATATTCCTATAGATCAAGATCTGATAAATGAATATGTAAATAGTGAAACGGGCCCGATCTATAGGAATACTCATGAATATTCATGATCTTGAGCTGCAATCCCGCGCATGCGCGATTTTCGTTTGCAATGTTTTGGAATCGGCAGTGAATTAATACGTGAGAGGAAACTCACTGGCTCTAAATCACCAATTTTGAGACTCATGGTAGGATGAACACGGAGTGAAATTAGAATGAAATGTACCCTACAGAAGATTAGTTTTATAATGTTTTTAAGGTCATGTTGTTGCATGAGTTTTATGTTTAATACACATAAAGTGACACCTTTGTCACTCGGAGTATCAGCAAGTTTTCTACTGAATATATGGTTGTCACTTTTCCTTGTATGTCAGTAATGTGTATGTACTCCTTAGCCAAAGGCTGAATTGATGTGTGACGTTACATGTAGATCTTCAAGATTTTTTTAACGAAGGTAAGTTAATGGGATTAGAAAGATGTCAACCTCAATTTGCACACACAATGATTACAAGCTCAATTTAACTGGAAATCAATTGGAGACGGAAGAAAGAAATCTGAAATACATGTAGTTTTTACCTCTGATTTCAGTGATTTGTAATTGGGTCATTCCATATGTCAGCTGTCATCCCTGTCAAGTCATTTTGCCATTGTACATTAAGAGCAATATGCCTTGTGGTTCTCGTGCTATGACGCACAAACCTTTTTTCTTCTTGATTTACAGGATTACAGAAATGCAAGTTAAAAGCACAGACAGGAGGAAACCTAAAGGAAGAAGCAGAACTGAGCAATCTGATTGGTGAACTGCTTGCAAGATCTGGTTAGTCTCCATTTCATCCATTCCTCTTTACCTCTTTATTCAAGTAGATTTGAATTGACTCGTGTGGAATCAGTAGGGTGTAAACACTTTGACTCAAAGTGGTTAAAGATTTAACTTGTTGTTTACTGGGACCATTTGGCCTTTGTTCAAACCCTGGGAACTACAGCATCGAGCAATCAATGGGTTGAGAGGGAAGTAAAGTTCATTAAATCTTTCTAATACATTGTACGTGCGAATTAAGTTAGTGCAAATATTAAATAGCTTTTATAATTGATATTAGTGATGAAATTAGCTATTTTCCATCAAATATTTGTATTGAAGGTGGTTATGAACAATATACCGGTACTCTACATGTACATTTACCAAAATATGCCGTAACAATGTGTCAGTTTGTAAGGTTACCCGCAAGTGGATGAAATAATCCGCATTTAGTCGTATCTATACAAATCGTCTGCAAGTTTTAAGATAAATATGGTGACGGGTAGGGATCCGCAGGAAAATCGACACAGACCCCTGTGTGTGTGAGGAATTATTAGACTGTTAATTTCAAATAGGCTACTGGATAAGTAAATTATGAGTGGGGGCAAGGACAACTTTCCCATAGGCCATGTACTTACATATGTAATTATCAGAATTTTGTTGCTTTCTTCTAAGTACCTATTTGCTTTCTCCTAAGTACCTATTTGCTTTGGGGAGTTATCAAAATATAACCCAGGAAGTATATTGTTTTATGTCCTCATGAACTAAAAATATAATTTGAAGTAAAACTTTTGAAAAAATTACATTTTGAGTACATGGAAGAGCAGTCCCTGGCTTACATCACTATGACATCACATATGCGGTCAATTTGAAGTCTTCATGGGTATAGTGATTACCAATTTTCACAAGTTTTAAAAATTCATAACTTTGTTATGATTGTCTGATATTGTTCAAACTTTCACCTACATGTATCAACTTGTCTGATTTTTTTTTCCTCTAAAACCAAGTTTTTATTTGGGTTGGATTCCCCATTAAGAACTATACCTTGCATGTTCTTATAAACAAATATTAGAAAATAATAGTAAGTTTATACGCATTGGTTTATCATGTCTCCAAAGTTTACTAGAATATTAATTGGTTATTGGACATTTCTTTCAAACAAAAGTTTATTTTGTTTACTTTCACTGTTGTTGCGGTCATGATTTACATCAAATATTTCACTGTTTAATATGTTTATATATTATGTTTTTACTTTGTAAATCTTTCTCAATTCAGCCACTGGCTGCAATTCAATTCAATAATATTTTTTACTCAAAAATTCACTTTTTTCTTTAAAAGGAGATTATCATGAGGCCATCAAAGAGCATCGTAATGAGCTTCAGCTTTCAGAATCTCTTCATGATGTCATTGGAGCAGCGGTGGCTAACAGAAAAATTGGAGAATGCTTCAATGAGCTCTGTGAGTATGAAAAGGCTCTCAAACATCAACGCAAACATCTACAGCTGGCTGAATTGGATAATAATATTCTTGAACAACAGAGGGCGCTTGCTACAGTAGGAAGGACTTATCTTTGTTGGGCAGACAATCCTGAAACAGAAGCTGCTAAAAAGACAGAGGTCTTACAAGAAGCTCAGAAAGCTTTCTTGAGGTATATTTTGTTAAATGATTTTGTAGTGATATGCCAAATACAGTACTGCATGAGGTTTGAATAGCAATGGGGAGTGTTCATATTAATATACATGTAGTACTTTGACTGAGCCTTTTGCAGAAATGTAATACTAGATCAAAAAATCAAATAGGCCTATATATAAGCTGGAATTACAAATCTATTTGTAGGGACAGTGATTTTCCGCGATCGCGGAAAACGGACGGAATTCACGGAAAGGGCCTTTTGAAATGGAAAGTGGCATTTCAAACGGAAAATCACGGAAAACGCATTTTCCCTCAAAATACACAGAATAGCAACAGAAATTACTCCAAAATCACAACAAAATGAGAATATTAAATGGCCACAAAACCCCAGAAAACACGATCTAACTTCGCTACTATCATGACAATTCACACATCGTGACTGCACTCGACATCAGCACACTCGATTGTACCGTACCCGTATACCGTACCCGGCCGGCCGGCCAGGTTGGGCTTCACATGCACACATATCATTCAACTACACGGTCGTATGTTGCTGCCCTCTACGTTTGAAGACGTAACAGCACGATGTCGTGGTCTTAAAATACAAGATGGCGGATTAGCAAAAGCCGTTGACTGATGATAACGATGACCAAAAACCCCCAAAATTATCGATGAAATATCATTTCACCGTGAAATAATGCTAATAATGTGAAAGGTGAGGATGTATGCATGCTAAATGGGTTCATAAAAATATTTTATGCACCCGCATAGATCCGATTAGAACGGATTCTATTGTGTTGTTGGTACAGTAGCAGATACAAATTTTGACCAGCGCGAGTGTCCGTGTTGTGATTTTGCTATTCAATGTGTAAACGGAATTGTCACTTTTCCGTGTGTACAAAGTCTATGGGGAAACGGAATTTCCGTTTTCTGACATGCTGAAACGGAATTTGAGATTTTCTGAAACGGAAAAGGCAATTTTTTGAAACGGAAAATCACTGTCCCTATATTTGATGTATATTTTTATAAAGTAAATAATGATTTGCTGCTGGATCCTTGATACATTACAACAAAGCTGAATTAAAGACAAATGCCAGTTGTAACAATTTCAAAATGAGTGCGTACAAAATCCAATAAAATGACCACCCAAGTGTATTTTTATATAAACTATGTGCCAAAGTATTCTTGCAAAAAAATAAGCATGACATTTCACCAAATTGTTGGGTCTTTTTCCCATCAATAATAATGATGATAATGATACACTGTCCTTTGTGTGCTTATCTGTGTTGGTGATCTTCAGTGGGATCGTTTTCAAGCTTAGATTTCATAATTCATGAATATGTGTAATAGATCAAGATATAGGATGCTATAGTGACAATTAACCTTGCTTTTACAGACTTCTTCATGAAATCATTCTTTGAAGCACTTACTGTACTTTCATAAATTGAGCTTTAATCAGGTTTCTGATTTTCTGTTTTTCGTTGAATGAATCCTCGCAACATATTTCATAATTCATGAATATGTGTAATAGATCCAGATATAGGATGCTATAGTGACAATTAACCTTGCTTTTACAGACTTCATCATGAAATCATTCTTTACAGCACCTACTTTCATAAATTGAGCTTTAATCAGGTTTCTGATTTTCTGTTTTTCGTTCACTTTTTACAAAACAATTTTTAGAATGAATCCTCGCAACATTTGCCAGTTCTAAGAAAGAAGACTGAAGCGTTGTAATGCAAAAATTGATCAACCCACCAACATTAATTGTGAAAAAATAAACATTTACAGATTTGCTTGTTAAACAATTGCAATACTGGGTATTTCTCATCCAACCTTGAAAGATTCTGAGAAAAACATAAGGGTAAAATCTTAAAGAAATCATACAAGGATTTAGAAAGGTATGACTATTTGAAAAATCAAGATCACTAAAAAGTGTACATGTAAATCTCAGTGAGTGTGACAAATGGCAAGAACAACTCTCACATGTGTCATGTTACCTACAGTACTTCATTATGAGTAATTTGTTGTTTTCTCTCAAGTACCCTTTCTTTTGGGGCAGTTATTTTATATAGTATATTGTTATATATTCTCATTAAATGAAATATGCTGAGTAAAACTTTTTAATTAAAAGTTTTTTTAAAACATTCATATTATATTTTCGAGCAAATGGAGGACTTTTCCTTACTGTACATTTAATGTGACATCACTTACGTGTTGTATGTGACAAATTTAAGGGAAAAAATTGTATTGTTTGTCCAAACTTATTCACTGTTGCTCCTATCAACTTCAATGATTTTTATGTTTTCTTTTCAAAAAACTTTTCCATTTGGATTGTTTCCCATTTAATATTTAACAAATGCAGGAGTCTATCTCTCTGTGACGATGTCACGCTGCGATCTAAAACCACTGAGCGAGAGCTGATGGAAATGAAAGCTCGTCTTCTTCTCAACCTTGGACTAGTCCATGAAAGTCTAGGGAGTGGAAAGAATGCAGCACACTTTATACAGAAAGCCATATTCATTGCAGAGTGAGTTCAATGGAAAATCCGACTTTGCCATAGAATAAGTCCGTATCTGTTATTTGTATAGTGGAACATTTAGGACATTAGATATACACGTCTAGTCTATCAAAGGAATTCAATATGTATTGGTAAGACAACTTTTCTACAGGGCACATTTTCATATTACAGCACAAATGGAAAAAAACACCAAAAGTCTTCAAGGCAAGTGAATGGGACATTGAGGCCAGTCAAAAGGGCATCCATGGCTTCTTATTATCAGCTGATTATCTTGCATTTTTTCATTATTATTTAAAGATGACATTTTCATCAGTTCTTGCAAATTCAAAATACAGTACACTGCAATAGACAATGTAGAATATTAGCTTCAATTACATTCATTTCCATCTTTTTAAATGAGTTATTGTATGGGGCTAGGATAATGAAAAAAGCTGTATCTGTGTGTAAAGAGTGTTTGGGATAGGGCTGATTGTACATGTACATTGCAACTACCGGTACCTGTCTATTTAAAGGTTACATTCAGATCTTGTTCTTTGACCTTAATTTGTTTTTTATTTTTGTATGTGCTTGTAATCTAGTGCATGTGGAAGTTACAAACTGATTGATATATCTGTGCTTCAAGCCCTGAGTCACAATGGCTCGAATTCACCAAGGTGGTTTTGAAAACCACCTGTTGAAACCATAGTTTATGTAGATTTCCTGCATAAATTGCGCTTAAATACCGCATATATTAACAAGATGTCCAATGCTGATGTGCATTTTTGTCACAGTGCACCATATTGATGCCTGTTGCCATGGTAAAGCACATGATTTTATTAATGGACTCATTGATTTAAAACAGTAGACTCAAGAATGAAATAGCGTACTTAACCATGACAGCAGGCATCAATTTGACGCACTGTGATAAAAGCACGCATCAGCATTGGACATTTTTTAATGTACATGGTAAATAAGCATAATTTATACAGGAAATCTGCATAAAACCATGGGTTCAACTGATGGTTTTCAAAACCACCTTTGCGCATTCAGGCCATTGTCTTTCAGATAGTGACGTTAAACTTGGTTCCTAGATTTGTACACCTATGGCAAGCACATAAATGTTTATTTTTATTTTTTTGTGTTTTGAATTAAGAAAGCACAAACTACTAGAGGACCTCTTCAGATGCCATCTATCATTAGGTGATGTCTTCCAACGGTCAGGGGTCTACACTAAGGCTGGTCGTTCAATGGAAAATGCTTTAATGGTTGCCAAGAAGATGAAAAGCAAGGAGCTGGAGAGCCAGTGCTTATGTGCATCTGCAAATGTAAGTTTTATAGATAATGGCATGAGATTCCTTCAAAATATTAGAAGTAATTGTTTTTGCTGCTGCCAGTATTTCTTTTATCAAAATATTATTGATTGCAGGAAACTTACATGTATTGAAGCTGAGGTGGCAAGACCTTGTATCACAAATTTTGTGGGTAATATAACTGTTAACTTTTAAACTTAAATTACAGTTGTGGTAATTATCTCAAAGTGAGTTTCATAGAATCTAGTGACTAACCAAATGTTTGTATACTGAATAAAAATATGTGCCACATGATTATGGTAAAAAAATTGTAATTGCTGAGAAATGGATAAAGTAAGCATTGCATTCCACCTGCATCATGAGTCTATTTCCAAGCAATGATGATGTATGGTCCGACATATGCTTATTTGTGTTTGTGGTCTTCAGTGTGCTTCATTTTTGGCTTTGCTATCATGATTATACAAAGTGCCATGTCAGAAGGAAGACTTCCCCTTGATTACACTTCAGCAGATTTTAGTCCAAATTGTTATATGGATAAACATATTGATTTTTATTTGTTAAAAATAATATTCAGCTTTCTCTTTAGTTCTAAATTTACATGTTTAAGTTGGTTTTGCATTCTTATAAGGCACTGTGATCACCTAGAAGTGGAAAAATTGATCATTTTAAAATGTTGGAAACTGGCTGATTATGCTCTACATGTAACATTAGCCCAATCTCCAATATCTATTTGGATATTGAACTACTAAAAATATTCACATAACAATTTTTGCACAACTTTTTTTTATTTATTTTTTATTTTGAAAAAGTCAAGAGTTGGCATTTAAAAATGTTTCTTTTGGAATTCATTAACAATCCTAGCTATAAAAAAGTGATAACTGTGCCAAAACCTTGATTTGTAAGGCGTACATTTGCTTCCCCATTTTTTATCCGAAACTTGGTCATGTTTTATAAACTTATTTTTTAAACTCATTTTCCAGGTATTTTTTCAGCTCGGTGACTTCACTGCCGCTAAGCGTAGCCTGAAGAAAGCGTACAAGCTAGGTGGTCAACAATCAGACGAGAGGGAGAATATTATTAGAATACTACAAATTGGTAATAAACATAAAATTGTTTAGCTAGACATTTATTTGTTCTTCTGTGTTTACCCAGAGACTTCAAGAACTGATTGATGCTTTAATCAAATGAAAATTTGAACTGTGGATACTACGAGAATTAGAGGATGCAGTAGTAATTCCTGAGTTGAGATATCATGGATTAAATGACAATTAGTCAAATAAATATTTTGCATGAACATCTGTTTATAAATAATCCTTTTACTTTAAAAACTTGGTCTTGTATTTGTTTCATAGTATTTGGATACAATAATTTGAAAACAAGCAGCTGATTGTAAACAAAAAGATTTCAAAATATTGAATAAAGATGTTCATAATACATGATTTATAGAGATATTGATATGTTTTTTTTCAAAAGTTTTAGTAAACCTTATGTTATAGAATGAACATGAAACAAACATCTTGGAAGATGCCTGCATTGCTTGTAACATGAAATCATTATTATATAGTTCAGGTAATGGATATTATTTCCCTCTGAGTATTCAACATTAAAATATGTGCTTTAGTTGTATACTGAACTTTTCTTTTTCAACCTGTAGCTATTCGATGTGTGAATTTACAAGTCAAGCTGGAAGGCCTTTCACCCAATGATCAAGAGTCTCAATTTCCAATCTTAGAAGCTCTTGGTGATCTGTGCTGTAAGGTGGATAGCTTTAAAAGAGCTATTGAATTCTATAAGAAACAGGTAAGTTGGGTGCCCTTTGTTTGCTATAGGTTTGATAGATCTATCACCCATGCCTGCTAGAGTATCATCCTTTACTTCAACTATTAAGGATGCACAATATACTATTTTGAATGTTTATGCAATTCATCTGATCAATTCTTAAAATAAATATGTTTGATGCATTAACGTTTTGTGTATTGGCTGTTATACCTAAATTTTCTTATAAAGGAAAATGAAACCCAAAATCTGATAACACATAATATCATTGATAAGTATAGGATAATCTGAATGAATCCAATTTCCCCCCGATCAGATTTCCCAGTATGGAGTACCACCTTTTAAAAGATGTGTTACTTCAGGTTCAAAGTCTCTGGATGGAGATCACCATTTTTGCAGAGTTAGTTCAAAATTGTGACATCAGCGAAGAACTACATCTCTCAACTGCCTGATATATATTACATTTTGCCCCCCCCCCCCCCAAATAAAAAAAAAAAAAACCAATAAAACTCACAATTTTGAATTGACCCCGCTAAAATGGCGATCTCTATCCATAGACTTTGAACCTGAAGGAGCCCAACTTTGAAGAGGTGGTACTCAATACTGGGAAATCAGATTGGGGTATAAGTGGATTCATTTTGATTGTCCTATACTTATCAATAATAGTATGTTGTATTTGATTTTGGATTTCATTTTCCTTTAAAGGCACTCATCATTTATGGTGGCAATTACTGTATATGTACATTATGCTGTATACTATACATTACAGTTGTGTTATTTTTTTTAATGTTTTGAATTTGTGAATGACGACAGCAAAAACCATTAAATTCCCTATGTACATGTATATATACATATACTATGTGAAAGAAAATGTTATGAAATTTTCAAGTTGACCAAAAATTGTTAAATTTCCTACCTTGATGCAAAATTCTTAATCTTAAATATCGATATAATGAATGAGATAGTGAGATGCACATGTTATATATACACACTTATTTTCCCATGATTCACTTTTTAGTCACATGATTGTCATGCTAAACTCAATCATGTAAAACATTTCCTTGGTCACCTTCTTATGCCTACTCATTCATGAAAAGCATGTTTGTTATGTTGGACACACCTTGAACGTGCTTTTAAACTATTTCTCATTTTCAACTCTTTTAGCTACATTGTGCAAAAGAACTGGGAAAGCCATTTAAGGAACAAGCCTCAATCTATGTGTCGCTGGCTGCTACTTATGCAGATATTAGCCAATTTAGAGAAGCAATTGAGATGTACAATGAAGAGCTGAAACTGAGAAGGGGAAATCTGAAAGAGGTAATTCATCACTGCCAGGTCACTCTTGGTACAGGGGTCATGCTACTCATCACAGCCCTGTAGATAGGGCACTCATATTCTGATGAGGTGTCAGTTTATACCATTTAAAGGGGGAGTGAACTGTGTGTGGTCTCTCATTGACTGTGTGTTATAAATACATAGTCTTAAAATAACCTTTTCAGATATCTACTAATACTATAGAGAATATATTGACCTATAAATGTATTTGTGTAGAGAAACTAAAATGTTTTTAGAGGAAAAGTAATTGTTTTGCTACTTGGTAACATAATTATTGCGGTATAAATGTATTGAGTAGTTAATTAGCATGTTATCATTCAAGTGGGTCTATATTACTAGACTACACAAACATTATGGGTCAGGAAACTGGCCAGGTATGAGTAGTTGAGGACTCGAGATGGTGCTTTTGGTTTGTATCTGCTTTAAGGATTAACATATACTTCTAAAACAAGTAAAAGCACTGTCCAAACTGTGTAGGATGAACTTTTTCATGGCATTGTGCTTATATTTTATAATTAAAAATAAATACCAGTTGTGGTAACGATCTCAAAATGAGTTCGAACAGAATCCAATTAAATAACCACCAAAGTGTTTGTATGTATAAATAAAAAATAGATGCCAAATAGCATTGGAAGAAAATGTGTAACTGCTGAGAAATGAGCAAAATAAGCACAGAATTCCATCAAATGTCAGGGTTTTTAAACTTTTTTTAAAGCAATATTATTTCCCACATATGGCCCACCTTTGTCCCACTTTTCTGTGTTGGTGATCATAAGAATTATCGATTTTGAGCTAAGATTTCACGCTCTTACGAAGATAAGTTTATACAATGTACCAGATCTAGATGTATGATAATTTTTTGACAATTAATCGTCATTTAAGAATTTCTCATGAAATAATTGATTGCTGCAACTACTGTCTCTTACCTTTAAAGTTTTTGAAATTGTAAAACTCAAAGATCTAAAACTGTTGATAAATTAATGTGATTATTCTGTATTTCAAACATATTGTTGGTTGATAGGCAACTCTTTCAGAATATGCTGATTTAAAATAGTCTTACTTCAAGAATTTATGTTTTAGTGATACATTATACATGCACTTTTTAATTTTATATTATAAGGAAACCAAGACATGGTTGAATGTAGCTGATATGCAAGAGAAGGCAGGTGAAAGCCTGGAGGTCATACAAGAATCCTATAGTAAAGCTTTGGAGCTGGCTAAAAGGGCTGATCATCCTCAGTTACAGGTATGTTGAAAATATATGTTGTCTGATATTGGATATTAGAGATTGTTGGTAGTCGCTAGTGTCAAATATATATATATACATTTGACAATAGCGACTACCAAGGCATATATGATTATTTACAAAGGCACAGCTCTCCTCGTTTTGGTTTGTTGGCTGATGTCCTGTGTCAAAAAATGCTTTTCAATCAACATGCTTTAGAATTGGAGCAGCATAATTGAGAAGCATACAATTTTGTGACATAAAATTTGTTATTGTTTGATCTGCACAAATCCGCACGCACATAATGATCTCAATAACATTAAGAGATAAGCGATCTCTACACGATATGAGCCATGTATCTATGGAACATTAGGAGGAAATTTTGAAAAAATGGGATTATCATTATAAATAATTAACAATCAATCACAACATAGCCACTACCTTGAAATATGCAGACATTTTCTCAAATAAAACACTTGGAACTAAGATTACCAAAGATAAAACAGAACTGCTTTAAGTGATTTATCATCTTCTGCGCATAGAGTCTGTTAGGACAGTCACATGTCAGTGAATTCATTAAGTGATTTATCATATTCTGCGCATAGAGTCTGTTAAGACAGTCACATGTCAGTGAATTCATTAAATAACTGATGAATGTCTATCTTTCATAGGTCCATGGGTAGACCGAGAGGAAACAGAATCTTAGCGTGCATGGACCATGGCACCATATATTCATGACTTTCCACCACATTGTCTGTGATTGGTTTATTGCTTAGCCCACTTTTCCTTAGCTGGGTTTGGTTTAAGACTTCAGCTCTTAGCACCACAGCGTGCTAACCCTGCTTTTTAGCAGGGCCAGATATTACCATACTATTTCCTGTGCTAGCCTACTTTGGTAAAACATCTGAAACCGAAGTGGGCTAAGCTTAACCCCAGGAAATTGGTGGGGCAAAGACCGCCCCCCCCCCCTTAGCCCCACCTATTTCCCAGGGTTAAGCAAAATTTGCATAGTGTGAAAAGCATACAAGTGTATCTATCAATCTCTTTATGGATGTGATCTCCTCCTAGATTCAAGCATTGAGGTCTCAGCTGGGTGTTTTACAGAAACACAACATTGAGCATCTTCTGAGACCGACCCAGAAGATGCTAAAAAACCTAAGGGAAGAACACAACATCGCTTCTGATGATGATCAGGAGGTCAGTGATGATGATAATCAGGGAGATAGTCAAAAGGAAGACTCTGAGCAACTTGGTCAATCCTTGGATATTGTCCTTGATGATCTGTCGGATTCAGGTAGAATAAATTTTCAGATATTTTATAGACTTGAGCATGCTTTCAAAATCGATATTTTCCCTGATTTAGCCCTTTCTTTATAATTGAGGAATGAAGTATTATGTGGCACTAATGTTTTAGAATACAAACATGTTACACATACACAAAATATTTTCAATTCAACATGAGACTGTACCAAGGGATGGGTGCCAACTCACTTTGCGTTTCTAAGTGCTTTACTTGTACTTATTATTACCCCAGTCATCAGATCCTGGTATGCCCGCACCCAATGGATGTACTTTCTCCACTCCCTGGGGAGCATTCTAACAAGAGTTCAAAGACATAGGCTTTCGCATCCTACCGGGTACCCATTTAACTTCTAGGTGGAGAGCGGCAAAGTGTGGATTGACTCCTTGCTAAAGCATGCTAGGGCGCTGTGGGTTTCAAACACACAACCCTCTGATTACAAGGCAAGAGTCAGAACTGCTACACCATAACACTTCCATATTATGTGATTTGCAGCATACAAAAACTATTATTACTACTACAATGATTCTGATTATGATGATTATTATGATGATGATGATTATTATTATTATTGCTGCTGCTGCTACTAGTCGTACAGCTATTATTATTACATAAGATGTGTGATGCTATATTAGGTCTTTGGTGGTTACTGGTATTGTATCTTTTAATTCTAGATTCTGGTTCTGACGAGGAATATGATCGTCCTTCTGCCTCAGAGCGGGTCAGGAGAAACAAGGTTAGAAAATTAATCAGTTGTTCTCAGATCTATTTTAGTTCACACATTTATGAAATTCTTGTTGCCAACACATTTGATTTGTGCACCTTATATTAATCCTGCAATGAAAATGTGTCTAGAAAAAAATTATAAATGAATTAGGGGGAAAAGATGATACGAGTATAAACTGAATTTGAATAAAATTATTGATTCATTGTCTTTGTGAAATAGAAAAAACAGGTATAGAATTCCATTGAATAATATGGAATAAAATATTTGTTTAGTCTGGAATCAATTCCAGCTAAATTATATCACCCAATGCGGGGTTATGTAATCATAGTTAAAGGAATGTATACTGCATTTACACTCTGTGTGAATGCCACTGGGGTTAAAAATAAAATGTTTTTTAGTGCTTTGTTTCTTTTAGATTCCATTATGAGCATTTCTGTTCATACTAATATAGAATAATGTATCTTGGATATTGAATATTAGATGATCAGGGATGCCACTTTTCCGTCTTTATACGGAATTTCGGCTTTTTCTCTGCTATCTGTCTTATTTCCGTATTTTCGACTTTTCCTGTTTTCTGTGTATTAAAAAACCGGAAAGTCCTCCCTTTTCCCCCTCTCTCTCATGCATGTCGATCGACCGAGTGAGAGATAACGCGCGCACTTTCCACTAAGTTCATTGAGTTATAATGCTTTTATCGAGGCTTTCCTATTAGAATAAATCCTGGCCAATCAATGCGAGCGACAAGTTCCGAACGCACGCACATAGACAAGCGCAAAGCAGCGGCACGAATCGCTGTATAATAGCGACTGGTAAATACGTCTGTAAAGATGATGACGTCTTCCAAGATGGCAACTTACGATGACCAACGAAGGAATCGTGGATGACTAAGTTTTTATCATCATTTGAAAGGAATTAGCGGTAACTGCGGTCTAAGGTACGATGTTTCTAAATTTTATATATTTTCTCGTAAGTTTGGATGTAATTATTTTTTTATAATGTGACATTTTATGTACCGAAAACGATCCGAAAATCGGGTTTCCGCCGAATGTTAGATCTAACGTTACTGCTGCATGCTGATACGGAACCCAGGGAGTTGATACGTTGTCTTTATGTGCTGGCCAACAACTCTTCAGTCTATGTATTGGTGAGTGGAGCAAACGGGGTTCAGCTGAACAACCAAAATACAGAGACTGAAGCTTTTGGTCTAGCGTTTTATGAGTATGAGAAACACACAACTAACTACCGTCAGTTTTTTAAACCTAATTGACTTTAAAGTCATCGATCACAACAAGGTAAGAAGCCACTTGGTCCTCCCCCCTCCTAATTTTTTTTTCTTTTTTTTTGCTTGTCCAATTTTTTACCTGTGTCCATCCCAAAATTTAAGGTGGACCCCCCTAAATTTTTTTCTTTCTTGGACACTGTCCCGGCCCGCGATAAGTTTCAGTATTTTTGGAGGACACCTAGTGGCATCCCTGGATGATAGACTTTGTGATTTGATACGATGAATGCATGGTCTACATATCATCGTGTCGGTGCAGGAACGCCCTTAACATCACACTTACGCGCACCCCATCGGTGCAGAAACGCCCTTACGCAATGCCCAGAGCGTGCAACTTAGGGCGTTTCTGCGCACATGGAATGCACAAAAGTGTGGCGCTACGGGCGTTCCTGCACCGACACAACGATATATGTTACTAACTTCCTACATTGCTCTATTTATCTTGTCCAGTTTTCAAAGTTGAATGAAAAGGGTGAGTCGTTGCTACATAGGGCATGTATTGCAGGAAACCTGAAACAAGTCAAGAAGCTAATTGAACAGGTGAGAGCAAGAGTATATGTTGTGTTGTATACGATATATACTGGTGGGAGATATGTTTCGCTTTCAACAATGATACAAGACATCTTGCAAAGATAGTAGGCATTCAAATTGTTTGTATGCACAGCATGATTATAATACATGTATAATTATTGTACTTGCACCTTCCACATTTTACCTCTAACATCACTGTCGGCCATTGGCTGCACTTGTAACCCATCACAGTTTAGTTTCTAGAATGAGCTGCAAAAGGGATTAATTATTCAAGGTTCAAGTGTAATCATACTGTAGAATACGAGTGTGTGTTACATTGACTTGAAAATGATAATTGTATACTAGGTATATTGATATGCTTTTTGTGTAAATACTAAAATGAAGCAGAGTTTTTAATTCTTCTAGGCTTTAAACCCATCTTGGTTCGGAAGAAAAACTACTTTCTTTGTTTCTTTCTAGGGACATCCTCTGAATCCCAGAGATTACTGTGGCTGGACCCCATTGCATGAAGCTTGTAACTATGGTTACTCGGACATCGTTGACATTCTCTTGACCAGTGGTGCTGATATCAATGATCGGGGCGGAGACAGGTGTGAAGGTGTGACTCCACTTCATGATGCAGTGAATTGTGGGAACTGGCCAGTCGCTAGGTTACTCATAGAGAGAGGGGCTAATACTGATGCTAGAGATGATTCTGTGAGTCTATGACATTCTTTATAATCTCTGTGTTGAAAAAAAAAATGCCCACACATCCAAGCAAAAATATAACACATCATGCAGTTGTGCTTTGCTCCTTCAAACAATTTGGCCATCTAAATAATCAATACCCTATTTGAAATTGTGTGCATCTTCATTCTGAATATTGAACGAATGAAATTATTACCATTGATATAAACTGCTGCATTTAATGTCTTGTTCAGATATGCTAATTTTATTACACTTTTTATGCAACTGACGTGAGATGAATCATAAACATGTGATCATAGCAATCTTCACAAATCCATAACTAGAGTCATTCCTACCTAATCAACCTTTACTATATTATCTTAATTATTATCCCAATAGATTTGCAATCAGTAATACTACTCAATACTATTGAATGTTATATTTGAGTTGTAACTTGGGCATTGTATTTGAATGTTGATCTTACTGCTATGTAGGGCAAGACACCTCTAAATGCTTTAAAGATATGGCTAGAGGCCTACACCAATGAGATTGATACGGATACAAGAGAAGAATGCTTTCTGGTTGCGAGAATGCTCAGAGAGGGCATCAAAACAGGTAAGTGGAAATGTTATTTGATGTCACACATGATATTTTGTGTTATTCTATCGAGATAACTAGTTGCATCTTTTTGTGTTTCCTTGAGGCAAGGGTTATGTTACTTTAAAATTCTAATAATGGCAAGACAAGTTACAAGTCATTGTTCCAAGCTACTGAAATTATGTTATTCATTAATTTATGGCATATTTGCTCAAGAACTCTCTTTCATTTTAATAAAACAAGACCCAGATGTGAATTATCCAAGTGAGTTCAAGTCCAGTTTCATCTGGGTGTGGATAGATAAGGAACGTTTTACATCTATGCTATATTAGGTTCAAATTTCATCAAGAATCTGACTTGAGGTTGCATGGATGTTTGGAGACAAGTTATTGCTTTGATAATTTCCTCCACTTTCAGTGTCCTTTAATGTGGCTGATTCAAGTTGTTGCAAGCATTAATGCATGATATCTAATAGATTTTGGATATAAGATATTTGTGAATGATCAATTTTGACCTTTTATTTCGTGTGTCTTCTTGTCCATGATAATTTTTGCAGGTAACCTTTCAAACAATAATGTTCAAACATCAAGGAAAGCATCAGCAGAGTCACTTTTGTTGAATAGTGACGTCTTTGACAGGGAAGAAGGATCAAGCCAGGCATCTCAACAAAAGGTGTTTGAAACATCTCGGAAAGTCTCTCCGTCTCAGAGGCATGGACGTGACAGTCAGTACATGCTAGGAAAGAAACGGAAGCATGTGCTACATAGGGAAAGAGAGGAAGGGAAGAGGCTTGAAGGTCGATCTGTAGGTGTGGCTTCGAGGAGAAATGCAGCAATGTCTCTGGGTAGTGATAGTGAAGATGGAAGTGATACAACTGATGATGTAGAGTTGATGAGTGAAGGTGAGGATGAGGATATGACGGACAGGAAAGGTCATAAAGACAAATCAGTTAGGCAGAGGAGATATGATGATGAAGATTCCTTGCCAGAGATAGATCTAGGTGCTAACATGGGCAGTGTAGGCAGAGTTTCACCATTAACCAAGGAGAATAATGATGAACATGGTAGTTCTGGGAAAGTATCAGTGAAAGACACACGTTTTAGGACAAATACATTCAGTGATGTCGATGAAAGTGATGAAGATGATATACCAGCTTCTTATTTACATATTGACCGCTCGGTTAACATAGATAGTGCTTCGACTGCTAGAAAGACATACAAGGATGTAATTCAAGGGGTTGGAAGTGCAGCTACAAGAATGACTGAAACACCATTTGAGGTCAGTAAGGGGAGGAGAAGTGATATCAATAGTGCTTTAGTTCCCGAAGAGAGTTATACTGGTGGTGATGATTGGTTAGTAGAAGATGTGCCACCTCAGTCTCGCAAACGCCAACGGGTAGATATCGAGGGAACCTTCAGGAACATGTCCTCAGACCGAAGTGAAAGACTGAGCCTGGATTTATCAGTGCCAACCAGTGAGCAGAGACCTTCCAGTTCACAGGCTTCTTCCAAGTCCTCTAGATCACTGAGCAGGAAGTCTAAACCTAAACAAGCTAAATTAACAAATCTAGGGGTATCTGTAGAGAGAACTGCGTCAGCAAGAAGTCTATCAGATAGCTCTTTGCTTCAGACTGCTTTTGACTCAACTGATGATAATGATTTTGTAATAGAGGATATTCCAACACAAACACAGAGCAGTAGAACTGTGACACCTACTGGGAGTTACCAGCCATCAAGTACGTCCCCTAATTTGGCAAATGAACAGCGCCCTCTTTTACCTGGGCCCTCATCAATGATGCGTGTACAGGTCAAGATCCAAGACAAACTTCTCCTTATTCCTGTAAATTTGAGGTAAGAGCACTATGCATGTGAAAAAAACTCTTTAAAAAAGGCGGATTAGGAGTAGATGGTTATGATATATTTTTCTAACAGAATTTAGAAGCTTGATGTACTTTGCAATAAGTTGTGGCTTTTTTGTTGTTGTTTGTGTTTATGTTTTATAAACTTTCAAGGGGCTTGCCTTAAGCATTGATAAGAAAGGCAGACAATTATGTTGGGGGCTCTACAAATAAAAGCTCTTTTATGAGTATAATGAAAAAATATATATAACTTATAAGCAAGTAAGTTATGTGATTTATTTCAGAGTAATCATTGCAGTCCTTACCAGACACTGCCTACTGTAAGTTATTGGTTAAGCTTTAACATTGCAGTGTATTGGGATTTTCCAGGGCTCTTTTGTCCATTTTGGGTTGACATTGCCCCAAACCCACTTGAATATTATCCCTTGTCCTTCTTCATGAAAAAAATAGTTGTATGATCAGATATATTTGTTGTCTTGGTGCAAGAAAGCCCTTACGCAATGCACTTAAGTGCGCTAACTAAGAGAATTTTTGCGTGCATTCGATGCATGAAAGTGTGGTGTTAAGGGCGTTCATGCACTGACACAACATATTGTACTCTTCAGTATACAGGGCTTTGTGTAGATGTTGGTCTCTTCTGAATCTCCAGGCATATCATATTGAAATGATGGGGTTCTGAACTAGACACTGTGTATGTGCGCACCATGGGTACATATTAGTTTCATACCTAATCACTTTCAGATGTTCTGATCATTCCTCAAAATCTATTACAATAGTTGCATAGAAACGTAATAAAAAAGTAACCTTTCTGTTAGTAGTGAGCCTTGTTTCTATGGTAGTGATCATTGATGACAAAGTTACTATATTTGAATTATAGTAACTTTTTTGCAATGAGGCCCATTCGCCCAGAGTAATAAATGCTGTAATAATGTCTTGTATAATAATTAGGGATCGTCCAAGTATGCAATGGTTATCAGAGCAATCATCTTCCCGCTACTACTCTCAGTGTGGATTGAGACCAAAGCTATCTCTTTGCACTCCAGAGGGAGCACTATTTTCTCCTGAAGACTCAGTTGTAGATTTACTCAACAACAATGAAATGGTAAGTTATCTATTTCTTGACACTTATCATTGCAATTGGTGCTTTCCTATTAGCAGTTGAGCAATGTAAGATGTATATGTATATTTACTGAAATGAAATGAAAAGTCATGCTATCTTTTTACGTCAGTTGTTTGCCAATGATATGTATTAACAATTTCAGAGCAGCTTACCATTACTTTTTTTGCAGTAATCATTATGTTTCTTCATAAAAATTACGGCATTGTGGTTTTTCTTTTCAAATTATGTTTTTTTTTTTTTTAAATAATGTATGTAGTTATTGTGTGGTGTATGTCAGCGCGCGACACTAGCGCCGGTACGTTGGACGGTACTAAACCAGCAACAATCTGTCGGGCCAGTAACTTTTCATGATTTACTTCTTGGTAAAAATCATTGTCACGCAATCACTTTTGCGATCTTCGATCATGCCCCTTAAAGAAAACAATCTTTATGATGACGGTCATCTCCTCTACAACATTGTGGTGATTGCGAAGGATTTTTTTTATTGCGTCTCAAAAATGTGTGTTTTCTTCATGTTGCATTGAATGACTCATCACTGCATACATATTTTTTACATTGGATGTATATTGCATGTGGTTTTAAGGTTCAAGTTGACACATTCCTTTTTTTGTTGGAAATTTCTCTGTTTTTTGCCATTATGATTTTTTTTTTTGGGCTTGCACAAGGTTTGCAGTTCTACAATTGAGCAACGCAAAGAACAGCTAACTTAATGAATTTTCATCTATTTTATGATACCTTTATTGGTTACTATTTTTTAGGGATCATATTTTTTAAAATTTCTTTTTGATATGTTAGGTTGTAGGAAGGGTAGATTCATGGGATCTTCCTCCACTGACTGAGCGCTACAGAAAGTCCTGTGAGAGGACAAAAACTGGTATGTTGCATATTTATAACAAAGTGAATAAGTAGTCTTAATAATTTAAATTCATGTACATGTATTCAAGAACAAAGATGATACACCATCATTGATGTGAATTGTCAGAAACACTTGTCCAAATAGGACAAATTTATTTGATGTTCGCTTGTTCCTAAGCAGAATTATATAATGGAATAGTAAGAAGGAGGTAGACAGATTTAACTAGTTCACTGACAGCATGGTCCTGCTGTATTGCTATCATTTTGGGCCTATGCAAAATGCATTGTGGTTGGTCTAGTGGTTAAGACTTTCGTCATTCAATCTGTAGGATGTGGGTTCAAGCCATGGCGTGTTTTCCTTCAGCAAGAAATTTAATCACATTGTGCTGCACTCAACCCAGGTGAGGTAAATGGGTACCGGCAGGAAGTAATTCCTCAAAAAGCTGTGAGCACCAGTATCAGTATCATCAACCAATATCGATGAAAATTTACAGTGTTCTGCTTTTTTGATTTTTCTCGTTTAATCAAATCAACCTTTGTTTGGGTGGACTTATCCTTTAACCCTAATTCTCCCGGGGTGGGGGGGCATAATGGCCCCTCCTCGACAATTTTCGCGATATATCTGCTGCGCAAAATTTTTTGACCTCGTCGCTCACTGACTTTTTACTTTCGAGTCTTGCGCAAATTCTGAGACCAAATTTGTGACGCCTGGGTACGCGGTTACGACATTACGCAACATTATGTAAGAGCATGTCAGACCCCAAATTGCTCATAAACGTGATTTCATGTACAAATCCAATGCAGATTGTGTATTAACCAAAATTCATAAATGTATCATTATTTCTACTTTTACTGATTAAACTTAATCAATTTTGCCTTGTTTATGATCAGAATTAAGTCTGGAACGATTTCCATCAAAAAAACAATAAAATAACAAAAAGTAAAAAAACAAAGAAATACATAAGAAATTAAAAAAAACAATAAAATACATAAGAAATCGGCCTTGTTACCAGAATTTTTTTCATTCACAATTGTTAGGAATGCTATAAAGAATATTTTCACCAAAAAATAGCATTCTAGGAGCTTTATTTTGTGAATCAGAGCAAAAAGTATGATTTCATAAATAAATTAGCATAATTAATTCATATAAAATAAAAATATATGAATTCAGTGAAATTTACCAATGAAACTGCGTAAATTACGTCATTCTCTACCATCATGCAAATTTTCGTTGTGATCGCGCAATCCGCGGCTGAGATCTTAGGGGGGGCCATAATGGCCCCCCCCCCCCCCCCCCCGGGAATAACAAGAATCAAAATACCCCGGGAGATTTAGGGTTAAAAGAAGGGAAAGTTAATGTAACCTCATTACTTTATTATGAATTTTCATTTTATTCACATAGAAGAGAACACTACTCTTGTGCAAAGACTTCAGTCCTACCAAAGCCAGCAGTCTCAACACAATGCGACCCTTGATCTGTCCAACCTCTACATCCATCCTACACCCCTACTACCTCTCATGTCCGCCCTCCAATGCCAGTACTCCCTCCGTGTTCTTCTTCTCCCTGGGAATCGCCTTGATGATGACTGCTCATCTCAGCTGGCCGCAGCTCTCAAGACTCTTCCTAATTTGACCCGAGTTGACCTCTCCTGCTGTGGACTGACCTATGAAGGGTTAAGATCCATTGCAGATGTCTTGGATGGGCCAAGGGGCCCTGCAGGGGATGGTTTTGGGGTTATGATGGAAGGAAGTAAACCTCTTCAGGTCAGTCAACAAACCTCTTATGAATTGAAGAAAGAGCACAAACTTTTTCACAATGTACATACCACATGTAAATCATAGGTACATTTTTTAACATGTCTTATGCAGGAAGCTGTAAAAAAAAACTTGTTTTTAGGTTGAATACCTGCCTCAATAAACAGGATTATCTAAGCTCTATATATGAGACCCCTTTTATAATGTGCATGGTCTCCAATTGTGCCACGTGACCAACAGCTATTCTTGCTTCTTGTTAAACTTGGTATGAGTGAGCGATTGATAGACAAAATAGGAGAAATTTTCATGATTTTTTTTTTTTTTGTAGGCAAGTGTTGAATATATGTATTTGTACATTTTATTTCACAGCTATTAGAAGAGCTGGACTTGAGCTACAACTACCTCACAGACTCCAGTGCCTTATCCTTAGCAATGATAGTTAAACACTGTCCTCTGTTGACAACCATGTCCTTGAGGTCTTGTGATCTGACAGCAAAGTTCTTTCAACTCCATCGCCATAAACTTGTGGAGGCTTTCCAAGGTATTCTTCACAGTCTCTTTGTTTATATATGTTTGAGATCTAAGGCCTGTTTCATAAAGATTAACCACTATGGCAACCTGGTCATTTGTGCAATGGAATGACAATGCAAAAGCTGTGAACTTATATTCACATTTGATACGGTGATTTGCAAAAAGGAAACCAGCCTCAAGCTTTTGAACTTTAAAGGAATAAAAGAAGTATATATGACCATAGCCAACACCTTTGCAAGATTCATGAAGGAGAAACTGTCCTAATTTCCAGTCAAAATAGTTTTGAATTCAGATATCAATTACACAAACGTCCACATTTAACAGGATTTTTCAAACCAGTGTTTTATATTTATTAGGTTTTTTTGTACACCAGAGTTTTAAACTCTCACACTTAGTAGTATACATGTATGATGGACCTTATTTGTATATTGGTAAAGCCTTCAGAATTTTTTTTTCGATATGAATATTTGTACTTCTCTACAAAATGAATTACTTGTTGGTGCGGGATTATTAATGAATAGACTTTTCAAAATACTGTTTGCATATCAGAGTTTTGGCATGAACACCTTTTAGACTGTCTTTAACATCTGTAAATGGAGCTTGATTTTACTGGAACTTATTTGAATAATATAAGTTGATCCAAGTTATTTGATGCTATGGAAGTTTAAGTGTTGAATGCATGATGATTATGCTTCATGGGACCATTTCTGTCTATTAAGACTATATTATTCATCATTTCTATTTTTAGGAGCATTGTCTTTGCACACCCTACTCATCTCACATAACATGTTGGGTTCCACTGGGGTTGAGCTACTGCTAGGATGTCTCTCAACCAAGGTTCTTCAGCATCTAGATCTTTCCAATGTCATCTCATCTCGGAGTGATGGAATACACATCGCTAGACATCTTGTCAAATACTTCTCAGAGGTATTTTCTCAACGATCAATGATTTTTCTCACATATGAAGTGCTATCTGCCAATCATATGCAAATGGTATCAGTACCGTATGCCAGTTGTTAATGAAAAATAGTGAGAAAAAAATAGAGAATACTGTCCAGGAGAGAAGTAAATACTTGGGACTTTGTGTATAAAATATTATACATACAGATGTGATTGAATGACAAATACAGTATCTCAGATCACACACTTGGAATTATTTAACTATGTTTATATCCTTGTGCATTTGATGCATGAACTACCCTGAAGGTTTGAATTTGTAATTCTCAATGAAATACATTGTAAACAATAACAAGACTATGACTTTGACCTTTATTTGATTATTCTGTTTCAGGAGCCAGTGCTTGACAACCTTCATCTATCAGGTTGCTATCTTTCAGATGTAGATGTTGATTGCTTAAAACAGTAAGTAGGGAACAAACTTTCATTGAATTGATAAAAGCAGTGTATTGTACACTTCATCATTACTTTCAGTATATAGGCAAAATCTGCACTTTAGCCACACAAGAGGTGGACCTAGTACATATGTGACTGTCAAAGTAATTTACTTGCATTATTATATTTTAATAATTGAAATTCTTTGTACCCTATAGACCTTGTATTTACTCTTCATGTATGTTACTTTTCTTGAAGAAAGAAATGTTAACATTTATAAACAGCAATGTGGAAAAAATTGCATGAATGCATGTTTGAGAATAATGAAATTCAAATTTCATGTATTTAGGATAAATTTCTTATTAGATCTATCTGAAGTATCATCTTTCGTATTCCTTTCTCCTGCTTCTAAATAGACTCCAGCCCAGCACTAAGCACTGGAAGAATTTAAACCTATCAGCCAACCCTCGACTTTCATCCATCGCTGTAAGTGATCTCCTCCTCTCCATGGTCCATGACTCCATCTCTATCTCTAAGTTTGACCTCTCTGGTTGCCTCATCCAGTCTCCATTAGATACCCTCCTCCTGGATGCATTCACTAAGCTTCTACCTGACCCCTCCCATGTCAAAGGTCATGAGATGGATGACCCCAGAGCAGGGTTAGCAGAGCTGAGGCTGTGTGGGACAGAACTTAATAAAGTGGATAAAGAGATTTTGATGAACATATGGAACGTTGCTCATGGGTTGCAAGCTGGCCATCATATTGATGCAAAAAGATGCATTTTCTTTTGTACCAAATCATGATGAATGAAACAATTTGTGATGCTTAATGAATGAGTATCACATGCACTTATGTTGGATTGCAAGTATGGTGTAAATATCACACACTGACTTCTAAAAAGAGAATTGTCTTCCAGGTGTTTTAGATCAAGCTGACACACTATTATTGTCAGTATTTTATTTGGCATAGCAAAGAACACAAATACAATGTAACACATTCTTGAATCAAATTGAAATCAGTATAAATGTATATCTGAGTGCATTAGATTGAATTTGTCTCATCCAGAGAGCTGAATATGTACAAACGTATGTAAATTCTATCAGCTCTATTATTCAATCCTTGAGTATCACCTTATTCATGGACTGTTTTTTTTTTGTCATTGGATATTGCATTGATGGTCAATTTAATCTCCTTACATGTGTTAAGGTTATTAACCCTAAATCTCCCGAGGTATTTTGATTCTTGTCATTCCCGGGGGGGGGGGGGGGGGGGCATTATGGCCCCCCCTTAAGATCTCAGCCGCGGATTGCGCGATCACAACAAAAATTTGCATGATGGTAGAGAATGACGTAATCTACGCAGTTACATTGGTAAATTTCACTGAATTCATATATTTTTATTTTATATGAATTAATTATGCTAATTTATTCATGAAATCATACTTTTTGCTCTGATTCACTAAATAAAGCACCTAGAATGCTATTTTTTGGTGAAAACATTCTTTATAGCATTCCTAACAATTGTGAATGAACAAAATTCTGGTACCAAACCGATTTCTTATGTATTTTATTGTTTTTTTTTATTTCTTATGTATTTTTTTTTTTACTTTTTGTTTTTTTTGATGGAAATCGTTCCAGATTTAATTCTGGTCATAAACAAGGCAAAATTAATTAAGTTTAATTAGTAAAACTAAAAATAATTATACATTTATGAATTTTGGCTAATACACAATCTGCATTGGATTTGTACATGAATTCACGTTTATGAGCAATTTTGGGGTCTGACATGCACTTACATAATGTTGCGTAATGTCGTAATCGCGTACCCGGGCGTCACAAATTTGGTCTCAAAATTTGCGCGAGACTTGAAAGTAAAAAGTCAGTAAGCGTCGAGGTCAAAAAATTTTGCGCAGCAGATATATCACGAAAATTGTCAAGGGGGGGGGGGCCATTATGGCCCCCCAGGAGAATTAGGGTTATTGGTCTATTACTATTTTGACGCCTGAGAAGACATGGCCTTAGCTGTCCACTGGGTGATTGCGATGAAACTTGACACACTGGCTTATTTTAGTTTATGATATAAAAGTGGTCACTTTCTCTAGATATTTCATTAGATGATGTTTGAAGGTTTGCATGGTGGTTAAACAATCGTGTAGTGGTTTATGGTACACTATGTGTAAAGTCCTGGAAGGACTGAGACGAGAAAAAGTGGATAGAAATGGGAATGAAAGGCAAGAAAGTGGAGATTTGAAAATTTTCCAAATCCGTCCTTAAAAGGGCTTTAAACCAAAAGGAGTAGACAGGCTTGGGTAGAAGGATTGAGTAGGTGAGAGAAGGCTGGCTGTCAGCGAATTGAGTAGTAGCAGGAACTACATTCAAATCTCCACTTTCTCGCTTTTCCATTGGTTTCTATCCACTTTTCTTATCTCAGCCCCTCTAGGACTTTATGCATGGTGTACCGTAAACAATTTCCGCAATAGATATTTTATGTTGACCTTATGATCTTCTTTATTCATAGCATTATACTTCCACACATTGAACTGGTTTACTAAGGTGATTAATAATGGGGGTTTCTTTTCTGAAGATCTTGTGATGAGGAGTCAAAACTTGAACCTATTATTAACAAATGGACAATACTTTGAATCAATCTTATTTGCATACATAGCCTTCTTTGGCAACCTGAAGGCATATCTAGTGTAATCAAAATATCTTTCTTGAAAAAGTATGCATACATGTACATTTGAAGATCTTTGTCATCTGATACTTTTTCAATGTAGCTATATGAGGTGCAGATTCACTGATGTTGCAATGTATTCACTTTTCTTTCAGTTAAAGTTGTTGAATGATTGTTAATGTTTTTTAACACAACAATGACAATTATGTTATAAAGGCACTTAATACTTAGTATATAAGCTCTTACAATTAATTAAAGGGCAGGTCCACCTCCCAAATTTTTTTTTACTTGACTTAACATAGAAAAATAAAACAAGCATGACACTGACAATTTTGTCAAAAGTCAGATGTAAAATGAGAAAGTTACGACATTTTAAAAGTATTGCTTAATTTTACAAAATGGTTGTATTTATATCCTATCCGTATGCAAGTGATTGAACAGATGATGTCACCCACACTTACAATTTCTTTTTTATTTATTTGTATTTTGTTTTTACCCTCATATTGTGATGCAAAATTTTTATTGCTTCATAAACATGTTGAATTACCATTTTTGTAACCTCTCGTGATTCAATGAAGGGCTTCCTTATTGTCAAATCTCTTCAACATTGAAATATTGGGTAATTCATACAATTAAATAAAAAAAATAAATGTTATGTGACATCATCAACTCTCTTATTTCACCATGTTTATTGAAAAATAAGTTTTGACAAAATTTGTCAGCATTATGCTTGTTTGATTTTTCTATGTCTCGCATGCATAGCAGAGCGAGACCTATAGGCGCCGCTTTTATCAACAGCAATGGCGGCATTGTCAACATTGAATTCTTAACCAAGGTTAAGTTTTTGAAATACATGTATCATCATAACTAAGGAAGTATATGGAAATATCTCATGAAAATCAGACATAAGGGTAATCAAGTATAAAAAAAAAGGTTGCTTGAGTTTCAGGTCACATGACCAAGGTCAAATATTTAGGGTCAATGCACTTAGACCATATAGGGAATCGACATTGAAATCTTAACCAAGGTTAAAGGAAATTGAAACCCAAATTTTGATACAAAATAGTATCATTAATAAAAACAGGACAATCAAAATGAATCCACTTATATCCCAATTCGATTTCCCAGTATTGAGTACCTCCTCTTCAAAGTTTGTATTCTTCGGGTATGAAGTATCTGGATGGAGGTTGTGCTGAATGTCTTGCACAGGACTTGGGTCCCATGGTCAATGAACAATAGTATCTCATTAGCATATGAATGGTGTTTTTGTGAATAATTATTCATGTCAGTTGTTTTAAAGTCAGCTCTGCTGCTATATTGAATTGCGGAATGCAGGCGAGACTGCCAGAGGCATTCCACTTAATCAAATCATGGACCTATCAAATCAACTTTGTTCGAGTTGGACTTATCCTTTAAGTAAAGTGTCAAACATTAAGAATCAGAATTTGAAATGGGGATTTCAATAATAATGACTTTCAATAGATATATATTGCTATTTTGAATATATTAACACCTTGAAATTACATATTTGTAAATACACAAATTCCAACACACAAATTACCTCTGAAATGTATCATAAGTATAATAAGGTATAATTTTGTATAGATCACAGAAATAATGCATGTATTGAAATCGTACCTTCTTTTCAGGATATTAATTTTAATGAAGTGGAATTTGAGGGTATTTGGCTAATTTTCAAAGAAAATAGGACAGATTATTTGTATGAGAAACTTAAGCTGAATTCAATGAATTGAAAGCTGTAAATAATACCATTAGATGATTGCTGACTTTTATCAGACTTTTTTTAGTGGATGCACTGAGGTAAGCAAATAGATGACAGACTGTTGTACTTCCTCTCCAATGGACTTTTCATTAGGGATTAATACAATACCAGGGAGTGTTTTCACTTCCTGTCATTTGTGACAGCCGTACATCATACAGTTTTTCTCTAGGGGTTGTTACGAAGTTTCTTTTTCTCACTAGATTCATTAGCTATTTCAGCATTTTATTTCAAGAAAAGAATGTTTGGTCAGAGAAGTCTTACTAGTTTACCAAAGATATATTGTTATGCAAGCTAGGCTATTTTGTAAAACATTGGATGATTTATTCATATGAATTTAGAATTCATCAATGTAGCATATACATGGAATGGTCAAAGTTCATGTCAAAAAATTTTATAAGTCATCTATCTTTCACCAAGGCTTAGATTGAACTGTTTTGAATCAAAACAATGGAAATTGAAAGGAAAAATGTCATATTGCTATATTCATAAGCATCATAATCCACAGAAAATTGTCTATATAGAAAATATCCCTATCGACGTGACATATTTTCATGGATTGTATAAAACGTTCAATATCCCTTGATAATCACTACATGATTCATTCATCTTTGTATTTTGTAATTATTATACCAATAATTTCCAGTCCATGCCCGCTTGGATTCACCAAAAATATAATTTTATTACTGTTTTATACATTATATAATGTGTATGTATTGTTGTGAACTAAATGTCCAATAAAAACACAATTTTATAATTGAAATAGTTAATTGAAATTTCATTTCACTTTATTGAATTAATGCTGAACTCACAAATGACCATTATTCATACAACTCATTAACCGTAATAACAAATACAGGTAACTTTGCAAAAGTCAAATCTTTTAGATCACACAAATTTGGTCAACTTAAAAAAAAAAAGGTATTTAAAACAGCAAGATAGGAAATAAATGAGGGTGATGGTGAATTTCACCCTCATGACATCCTGAATTCCCAAATTGAATGCTTTGGGGTGACCATCTTTTCTAAAGTTGACCCAAGATTTGCCACAAAAAATATCCAAGAAGTTTTAAAATCAATTTCCTACCTACATGTACATCAAGATATTGAGAAAGTCTTTTACATACAGTATACCGGTAATTGTTTTTCGCACTAAAAGTAGCCTTCAAACTTAAACAAATGGCCTACAAAAGTCAGCAATACCTCCAATTTGGAAAAAGTATCGCCTATTTTGAGATTTCTGATTGAAAAAAAAAAAATTTGCATTGACTTTGTACACAAAATCACGTTTTTGAGAATTTTTTTGTCTGACATGCACTTACAAAATGTTGCATGATTTCCGAACAGTCGCAAATGTGGTCTAAATAGATTTGCAAGACTTGGAAGTAAAAAGTCAGAGAGCGGCGCGATCAAAAAAATTTCGCGCAGCGAAAATACTGGCCGTCCATAGATGGGACCAATCGTAACTCTTTGTAGTTTGTAAGACCATATTGCAAAATGAACTGACAAAAATCAAACACAAGTCACAATATTCCATTTCTAATAATACCCCTGCCAAATCATAGGATTATGAATCAACATACAATTGAGCAGGTTGGGCGGTCTGTTGCAAATCTTGCGCATCAAACTACTTAAATTTTAAACAAATTTTCATGAAATTAGGGTTAAAGATATGCAAGACACATATTTTTTTTGTGTCAGAAATCATGTTGCCATGGTAACAATATGTTATATAGCAAAAATTAGGTAAAAATCTTGTGATTGGAACTACTTCATCAGTTTTCAACTAATTCTCACATTGGCCTTGAGGTAAAAATGTACAAGTCACATTTTTTGCATTTGTCAGAAATTATGTTGCCATGGTAACCACATATCATAGTTAAAAATTCAGGAAAACTTGTGTCTCAAACTACTTCCCCAGTTTTAGCTAGTGCTCACCTTAGGGTAAAGACATGCAAGATTCGTTTTTTTAAATGTCTTCAAAGCTGCTTTACCATGGTAATGCCATAGGGCAATGGTATTAATAAACTTAAGTGATATTTCTTGTTGCTTAAAAACACTTTGCACATGACATTTGGAATTGCATTTAATTACAATTTTACTGCAATGCATCTTGTATAGCTTTGATGGAGTGTAAAGGCTTATAATGATGTTAAGAGAGTTGATATCCCTGTGAAGAACATTATATAGGCACTTATTTCAGAATTATAACAGAATCATGAGTTAAGTTTGTCCTTCATAGCCAGATAGGTACTTAGAAAAGGCAATCCAATGGTTGGTAGAAATATTAAAATACAGTAACATAACAATACTATTGCTGGTCCCTGCTCTTCATATACTTTCATGCTTCATATATTGTCATGATACGTATAGTCATACAAACAGGAGGCAATTTATATTTACAAATCTCAATATATGGAAATTCCACTCCATAGGGTGGTAATTATTTTTTGGTATATATATCTAGCATAATTGCAAAATATTTGCTTTGTAAATCTTATACATTTGAAATCTCTTCTGGCCCTCACTGCATAAATTTACTGTAGTAAAAAAAATCCTTGATTTTGATTGAGCATTGCAACAAAGCAACTAAAAACCAACTAAGAGTTCGGTAGTAGGTGAATGGCAAAAAACAATTAGTGCAGCTCACTTTACTAAATTTGATTGATATTATTACCTGATTATTGCTTAATTGGACCCTACCAAAACCCTGGAAATTTGCGCTATGTGCGTAGCTCACACAGCTGCATATGTGCACAAGAGCTTAAATGCATGGTAAAAGCCTAAACAATGCTAGCCTATAATCTAGGCTGACTCTACAGATTTTGTTTTTGCTTTTACGAGTCTGATGCCGTTATATGAAACATCCGCAATATGTCTGATGCGAAAGACTAGTAATGTGCTGCGAACTAACAAAAGTACCTGCATTTGTGGTAAGCTTTTACCACTGAAAGATAAAATGAATTTTGATACTCAGCTCTCTAAATCTGTTATGGCTTGGAAATATGGTTTTAAACAGTAAATATGACTCAACACTACATATAAAATATATATATTTATAAATGAACCCAGATTGAGAAGTATAATATTCTGATGTGTACTATAGGTTAGACTGTGTTTCAGTCAGGAATTGTTCTGCCTCTTTGTTGAACTCATCTGCATATCTGAGGTGAAGGTTGTGCTTTGCCTTTGGCCATCTTATCAATCTGTACAAAGAGGAAATCATTCAAACACATGTTAAAAACCAGCCAACAAATGAGATAGGAAATAGATTAATAAAACAACAGGTCAACCTGCATGTCAGACTACCAACATAAAATTGTCACTATTAAAGACCCAGACCAGACCCGAAAGTAAAATTGACCAATCATATACCAGTCAATAGGTATAGGTCAATACTACCTAACACAGAAATGCAAGCTTTATGCATTTTTTTTCAATTCAAATTTATTTCCACATCTGATTAAAAACACAAGTACAAATTCATATGCAGATAGATATATTCAATAAAAACATTAAAATGAAACATATTTAGTTCGAAATCATAATGTGGTGGGAATTGACAAAGTCCAAAGGCCTATCAGGGTTATTCCCAAAGGTAATAAAATTTACATAAAATGTTTCTTAAATATATACATTTATAATAACATGTTCAAAATATAAAACAAAACAATAGAAAAAGAAAAAGACACACATGGAATTCATAAATGTAAATAAGATAACAAAAAGACCAAACATTTTTTCACGGCTTACCAGCTGATTAATTTGCTCAAGAATAGCTCCAATTGTCGGGCTCTGAAAATGGGCTATCTTGTACGTGGTTTTCACCAACCTAGAAACTGTGACGTCATGTTGTGTTAAAAGCGTTGTGACTCCATAGGTTCGTACACACACAAAATTGATGATTTTTTTCTCCTTTTCAGATTATGTATGTCAATTTCTTCACTTCTACCACAAAAAGATGTCATAAATATCTTTCCTGCAAGCTTGGATTGATGAAATCTAAAGCTTTTGAATACTTTTTACCATATTTTATTTTCTTCTTATTTGGCGCAGCTTTCCAATTCTATCTGCATTAAAATTATGTGTAACAACTTTTCCTGGCATAGCAATTTAGGCCCAATAAGAGCCAAAAAAAGAAATCACAAAAAAAGCTAGTGGAGAGTTGTAGGTTTCCATCCATTTGAGACTGAATAGTTTTCAGCGCCATTTTTTTCTGCAAATTGAAAAAAAAATTGAATTCAGAACCTGAAAAGCAGAAAAAAAAACCCCATTTATTTCTGTGGTAACACCAATGAAATCACAACGCTACTAACACAACATGGCCTCACAGTCTTGAGAACAGTGAAAGCGCATACAAGAGAGCCTATTTACGAAACCCGATACCTGGAATAATTCTTGAGCAAAATATGCAGCTGGAAAGCAATGAAAACGCACAAGGCTTGCAAAGCTTTTGATTGGTATATGATTTTATGATTTATTAATTTCACTTCTGGATCTGGTCTGGGTCATTAAAAGTAAATCCAACATTTAAAACTGGTTCAAATTCACAAGAATTGGAAGTACCGGTACATGGGTCAATAATCTGCTATTCTTGACATGAAAAAATTCATTTCTTGAACAACTACCTTTATTTTGAGTTAACACATTCCCCCCCACTGTGAACTTGTGAAAAATGAAAAAAAATGGGGGAGAAAAAGGGGGAGGGGAGAAAAAAAGAATATGACTAAAAATGTCTTGGTAATGTAATTCAATACTACCCCTCATGTCGTCTAGCCCCCCCCCCCCCATCAAAATACCCCAGTGCCACCCTTGCATTTTCACAGCAATGACTTACTTTGATCCTTTAATTGTATTATGAAGATATTCTGGATGTTCAGGGACTACCATAGCATCAAGGTCACCATGGATGATCAAGGTCGGACACTGAATATTCTTTGTTTCCTACAATAATAACATTCAGGTTAAAATAAGTCTCAAATTATCCCTGCAAACCAAATGCATTATACAATTTAATATTGTGAGATCAAAACTCCTCTTTGCATGGAATCATTAAATCAAACCGTTGTGTGGGAGTGAAATGGGAGTTGCTGCTACTCTGTTTCAATGATTTAAGGGATAGAGCAACGTCGATCTGGTGATATACAGTGGCTGTTGGGCCCACGATCAGTTGGGCAAAATGAGTATTTCTGTTTCAGATATCTATTTGGAACACTAAATATGGGTTTTCATTTTTCATTTCATTGTTTTTTCATTAAAAACAAATAATAATTTTCTTGCTATTTGAAGACATGAAATCAATCATATGTTCACAAAAATACTTAACTGTTTGTGCCATCAAGAAATTTAATGTATGTAAACCATTATCAATTTCTAAAATATTATACATAATAAACTTGAAATACAATTCAAGCAACCTATATAATTAAAGGTCAAGTCTACCCTAACAACAACTCATTGAATCTATAAAGTAAATCAATGGAACATAACACTGATTTTTTTTTTTAATGAGAATTGGATGCAAAATGAGAGAGTAATAGCCTTTTTTCTATTATTTTTACAACATATGCATTACATGGGGTGATACATATATATTTAATAATTAAAAAATGTTTCAATTTTTTCCTCTTTTATGTAAAAAATTTTTAGACTCAACATTGTGATTTCTGTTAGCTTACCGTTTTGCAGAGGTCTCCATTATTTGTAGAGTAAATGTTGGCAACGGCATCACACCAACCATGCCAAATTCTTTCAAAATTCTCTTTTCCATAAACTGCCTCCATTGGGGCTCGCATTCTTTCACTCCAGTTGCTCACATCGCGTGTAGCTAGAAGGGAATGAAAACAAAGAGCATGGAAAAACAAAATGATTTCACTGGAATCAAAATGAATGCTGTTGACAAGAGCTAAAGAGATGCCAGTATGAATATGATTTAAGATATTGGACTGATAATAATGTAAAAGCAAGTCTTGAACTTGGTAAGGTACCTAGGGGTTGGTGTGTTAGGTACGGTAACTTCACAAAGCCAAACTGACGTTTCAGTTACTCAAAGCGCAAACCCTTAAAGCAATAAACAAAAATGTGTTCAGTATTTTTTTTTAATGTTAGAAAGAAAAAAATCAATATTCATTCAAAGTATCACGTATACAGCATGTCCCCCCAAAAAATGTTAATGTCACTTTTGAATATAATTCGAAAATCACCAAATCATATTGTATATAATTTGAAAATAGTAAACTAGCATTGATTTTATACAACTGGCTTGAGATTTTTGCAATAGGGTCCATAGAACACAGAGATATGAGCCTTCTTTCAGCACTCATTAGAAAACCTCTCAATCCAAGTTTCGTTATTACATTGAATAAAGTACATAGTCCAATCAAGTCTTCATTCACTCTTTTTCATTTCCTTTTATAGATTTTTGGCCCACAACTTGCAGGCTGATACTTACATTCAGAAGGAAATTGGAGGTTTAAGAAATTGGCACAATATCTTTAATCAAACATAAAAAATGGATTGAATGATTGATTGATTGATTATAGGCCTACTAAAGAATAACTTCAAAGAAATGAATTAAAATATAGATTTTTAAATCCATGATCTCATCTAATAATCAGAGGGGATGAATGAATAGGTCATCCCTAAGTCCTGAATAAAATTCAAAAAAATTCAGATTTACGCTCATGGCTGAACATGATTACATATAATTTGCACCACTTGAAAAGATAACAAATCTTCTTATAGCTGGACCTGACTACACATACTTGAAACAAATCTTGGATGGAGAGGTTTCCTGATGTGAAATGAAAAAAATGCTCATATCTTAAAGATAATCTTTGTAAAAATTGAACCATATCACATAAACTTTCATCCACCTGTAGAAAATAAATTGTAGTTTACTGGAGTAAAGTTATAAACAATATAATGTGGTAAGTTTAAATTTTTACCCGTCTAGATTGTCATCAACATTTTTTGTGGGACATGCTGTACTGCTAGGTTTATTACAAAGCTTATATTAAAAAAAGTCCCTATCTTCTCTCTCAATCATGCATGTACAAACAATATAGCTAGTCCCAAAGTTTTAACACATTTCAATTTGACCTTTCCAATCTTCCAGTTCCCAGTAACATAAGCTTTACGACTGATCAAGTGATTTGTAAGACTGATAATACACAATAATCAATGTAACCAATCTGCCCCATGATCAATTGCTAAGGGTTTTGTTTCCAGACCTAGATTCATATTATCCTTACCTTCATACAGCTTTATATCACTTTCAGTAATGTACGAGTTAGCTCCCCAGAGGAGGAGTTTCTTGACCTCATCAGGGTACGTTCCAGCAAGTATCAGAGCTGTAATACCACCATCGCTCCAACCCATCAAAGAATATTTCTTGTGTCCTAAGGCCTGGAGAAGTTCGAATGAACAACATATCAGCATTAAATAATAATGGATCAATAGGTGGTTTCAGACCGCCTCGAAGTTCGTCAGTTCCAGGTATTTTCTGATCGGAAAATTTACCCCGATCAGAAAACACCAGGTAATATTGGCAATGTGAAAGCAAATTACGCGTAATCTTCCCGAAAGAAAATACCCACTAAATAGTAGGTACTTGTCAAAATTACGAGAACTTTCGCAGGGATTTTTCCAAGGTCGCAGGTATTTTGGCAATGTGAAAGCAATTTACGGGAACTTTTAGCCTAGCGTGTAGTTGGGCGCGGGTGCCTTGGGTGGCTGCTGAGCTAGTGATTTTGAATCTCGCGCCTTGCCTGCTTATCAGACCATAATGCGCATGCTCTTAACTTAACAGGAACTTATCCCATAGGGTCTGTTTTGGGGTGGTGTGAATGCAGGAATAATTAATGGGTATTTCTTAGCCTAAAAAAGTTCCTGTAATTTAACGGGGATTCTCATGATCGAGGCGGTTTGAAACCACCTAATTAGTCAGGTTGGAACAAGCACTATTATAATGACCAGAAGGCTCAACAGGCTTGCCTTCTCCTTCTGTACACTACTGATGATGATGATGAATACCAGACACATCGCATTTCTGACAATGACTAGAACCTTTCTTTTTCTCTGGGATCCAGGGCCCGTATTCCATAAACGAGATAAGCATGCTTAAGTCAAAAATCTAAGCATTTTGTCTTATTTTCTGTCTAAGACAAAATTCTTAGCCAAGACGCGTATTCCATAAAGAATTTTGTCTTAGAATTTGGCTAAGAGTTTTTGCGTGACTAAAGTGGGGTATAGGATGAATGGCTAAGCAACTTTTCTTATAACTTCCATAAATTCAACATGGCTAAGAATTTTGCCCTAACTTTAAGACACTTAAGCTGTCTTAATTGTTTTGGTTTCAAGGCAATTTCAGCCCACGCCTTTTCTTTATCCTGAAACGTGGTACGTGAATTAAGCGTGGGTCTCAAATTCTCTTCCCATTCTCTTATTTCTGCTATTAGCGTAATTTTCTCTCCTTAAGTGAAATTGGCCTTCCTTTTTTCTCAGCCTCCATCTTGATATTTCTTATGATGCGATTTTTGCTTTAACACATAAAACGCATAGACTTTTTACCGCGGAGCAGCTGTTAGGTTCGCGACAAAAGTTGCGCGACGTTGCAATTTTCTCATGACGTCATAGAACTTGAGACTTTGGCTTAGCCATATCCTCTGACTTGAGACAAATGTCTTAAAGTTTATAGAATATCGTTAGGGAAGATTTCTTAGACAAGCAAAATGCTAAGACAAATTGCTCAAACTTAAGCAAAAAGCTTATCTCGTTTATGGAATACGGGCCCAGAACCCTATGACAAAGGGAACATTTCATGAATTGTTTCTTTCAGTGGTTTTCACTTACAAATTTTCTCTCAGCAAATGAAAGGCACTGATTTCATAAAGCAATGATTCTCATTAATTATTAGGAGCAAAGGTAGAATACACCCATATTTGTTGACACACCAATGACTAATGGCTTATTAGCATGTTACATCTATATCAAGGGTACCTACCTGCATCAGGTCCCTGGCATCTTTGGCATCTCTGTGGAAGAAATCCAAGGGGAAGTCCCTTTCTGGTGGTTGGGACTTCCCATATCCTCTTGGATCAAAGGCTATCGCTGTGAGTAGATCCCGATTCAGTTTCTCAAGCTGAGGTTTGAAATCTGTCTGGGTTGATCCTGAAAAGGAAAAAAAAAGAGTTCTCCGTACAGAAATTTACAAAATAAAGAAATGTAGAAAGTTACCAAGTTCAACTACCCTTACCTCCATCCTAGAAAATATTTATTAAACCACCCTTGCAAACGAAAAAGGCAAATTAAATACATAATTAAGAAGAAATATGATATTTGTATTATTGCGGGGGTGATGCAAGAAAATATTTTTGCAATTTACTGTAAATTGCAAATTTTAGAGGTAAATTTACAAGAGATAGATCAATTTCAACTAAAGCAAACTTGTTGTTACAAGAAGCAGAACACTGACCAATTCAAATTTGCAATAAATTGCAAGACTTACAAACAATTGCATTGGGGACCTAAAATTGACATGAAATAGATTGCAATTATCTTGCAACACTCCTGAATGAAATAGAGAAAGAGAGAAGAAAAAAAGAAGGTACTTCTAAAAGGGACACATAATATTATTTCATAGCTTCAAGGGAGGAAGCATGTATGGCATGCCGTTGCAGAATTTATTATTTATGTTCAAGAAGAAAAATGAATGCAATAAAATATGAAAATATATGTTCAAGAAGAAAAATTTATGGAACAAAATATGAAAATATATATTAAAAAATATGCAACACTGAAACACATTTATTCAAGACCAAAACTATTCAAGATATCTACACATAAAATAGAAAGGCATGATACTAGTTAAATACATGCAAGACAAATAAATATGCTCGGCACAGTGCAAATTGCAAAATATATGCAAGACAAAAAAATATATGAAAGGCACAAAATATTTAGGCTCAAGATACTGTACATGCCAGGCACAAAATATATGCAAGACTCCAAATATATTATGTAAGAAACAAAATAGATTTAAACCACAGAATATATGCAAGACACAAAAATATACGCGAGAAACAAAATATTTGCAAGACACAAAATAAACTTATGCAAGGCTTGCCATAATATGCAAGCCGCTTGTTTTATTCAGACATAAATTATGTTCAAGCCTGACAAAAATATGTTCAAACTCGACAAAATATGTTCAAGGAATTTAGTCTCTTCTCAAGGTTAAAACCGTTTGGGGAGGTGGGGGGGGGGGGAATGCTGGGGCATCGCTTTAACTAAAGGAACACACCCTTTTGTCCAAAGGCCCCCCTCATTTGCCAAAAGGGTGCGTTTTTCAATAATTATTATAGTCAACTGCAATATTATAGTCAATTCGTCTAATTGCCATTTTTTGTTGCATATCAATTTTTCTTCTAGAACATATATTTTCATATTTTATTGCATATATTTTTCTTCTTGAACATAAAGAAACAATCCTGCAATGGTATTTACGGATAAATAAAACAGAAATTCCATCAGGTTCTTATACTTTACATATGAAAATTCATGGAATTCACCTTTGCAAAACAAAATTCAGGTTTTTACTGTGTTCATATTCAGTGACAAAACTGAATTTCCGTTTTTAGATCAAGTTGAAACTTGAAACGGAACTACAGACTTTCAGAAACGGAAAAGACCATTTTTTAAAACGGAAAATCACTGTCTCTTTATATTGCCAAGTCTGATAATTCACTATACAGTGTATAATCGAGGTGCAATGCCATGATAGCAAGGGGAAAATGAATTCAGTGCTTGTCATTGGAAAGAGGACATTTTGGTACCAGCTTACAAAGTTCTCAGTTGGTTTAAAACAGTAAGGAGCAGCATATTTGTCGTCAATAAATAGTGATTAGCTTTTCATAATCAACAATAATTTGGGTATATTGTGATACTGCAATAACATTATCATAAAACCATTCTCGAATATTCAATATTTGATATTGCAATTGAAATATGAATATCGACCATCACAAAGATAAATCCTAATTTTAAGCAACTTCATGCATTCTTACCGAGAGCACCAGGCATTAAAAGGACTGTTTCAGGACCGTTCCCTGCTTGTTCATAATACAGGTTTACTCCATTCACTCCTACTTTACCTGAAGAAATACCAGATGAGCTGAAAAATAAAATTAAAATATCAACGGTTGAAAGAAAAAAAAGATTGGGGTGTTGTGGCACCCTCCTACTGACAAGTCTTCTCTTAAACCAGGCCTAAAGCATGACATGCAGCAGCCGCAGCCCCCTGCACAGAGAGCGGATGTTCAATGTCCCTTATTATTTATTAAAGGGATTGGACATGAAGAAAACGGTGGGAAAAACTTTTAATAACTGTGTGGTCGTAAGTGCCTAAGACCACAGGGTATGGGCAGCAATTGGCGCTGATTGTGTCGCTGGTTTGTGCTGACATTCTTGGGGAGGTGGTACCTGCTCCTTTTTTATAGAAGGAACGGAGAGAACTGAGAATCTGTTCTTGAACCAAATTTGTCTGGTGCGAGGTAATTGGCCTACCAAAAATAGCAAGGGACGCCAATGAATGAGAATTGCCGGTGAATTTGGTGGTGACAAGTTAAACCGAGGAGGTATATGCCAGCCATATTCTCTCGAAAGGTGTATCATGTCGTCGACAAGCTCGAGTTGAAATTGAGTCTTAATCGAACAATTCCACCTTTTGAATAAGAAATCAAACAACCCTATTAGCCCTCTTACTCCAAGCTCTTGTGAAAGAGTAAACAGAGCATTGATGCGCAGGCCACGCATCTTCTGCCAAGACTCAGAGGATTCCATCTTAAAACATAGGGGTAAATGAAACCTAAATGAGTGGTTAGCTAATTTGTCCCTTCTGAGGACAACCTTACACCCCCTAAAGGGGCACATAATTCCCCGCTTCACTCTACCCACTTTCCTCGAAGGAGATAGGGGAGTGCCAGCAATTGGCGCCTTGGGAATTGCGTTACCCGGACCCTTTGCAAGGGTTGTCTCTGAAGACACTTCCGGTTTACTTGGAAGCGCCTCCAAGGAATCGCCCGCGACGTCGTTAGCATCGGGGGCCTTGCCTTTGCTCAAGCCGTCGTCCACTTCCATGGACTCTACGTTCTCCATACCTGAGCAAATGGGAGAAAGAAAAACCAAAAAAAATACAATTTGATTATCTGCCATCCTTTAACCAGGCAGATATTAATAAACAAATCACGGTTAACAAAAAATGCATTTCAAATTATCTTCACCCATGGTTGCTGGGTCGAAAGAAACGAAGCAAACATGAAAACCATCTAATCCATAACTTTGCCTCAATTTGCAGACAGGGCACCTAAACTTATCCATAGCCTCCCCTTCCTCTTGGGATATACGAATGCAGTGCCCATGATACCAGTCAAAACAATAGTCACATTGGATCATGAAAGTACCATCATCCTTCTGACGACAGAGACAGTATCTTTCATGCTTGTTACCCCGAAGTGATAATGATGGAACAGGACTATTGTCTTTGCAAATCTTCAGCCGGTCGTGATTTACCACGAAGGTAGCTCGACGATAAGCCACTTGATAAAGATAAGGTGTGAACTTATGGATGATAGTGGCTGGTCCCTTCCAGGGGGACTTGAGTTTTCTACCCTTACCAGATGTTACGCCTGAATTAAGGAAATAAACCCTATCCCCAATTTCATAAGAATTTTGCCTTATCTTTAGGTCGTAGTCTCTTTTCCTGGTATTCACAACCGACTGAAGCTTGTCTCTCGCCGCCTCATGAGCCCTGCCAATCGAATCCCTCAAAGAAGAACAGTACTCATCTACAAGCATATGCTCCTCTGTCTGAGGCAAAGGATAGATCAGATCCACTGGCTGAATCACTTCCCTTCCCAGCATTAACATATTCGGAGTAAAACCTGTACTCCGGTTTACTGTGGACCTGATTGCCCCTGCTAGCTGTGGGAGGTAGAAATCCCACTCAGTTGGTGTTGAATTAATAAAACATCGGATTGCATCCATTAATGTCCTATTAAACCTTTCTACCTGCCCGTTGGCCGAAGGTCGGTATGCAGTGGTCCTAGTTTTGTGAATGTGTAAAAGTTTACACATGGAACGGAAAAGGTTACTTTCAAAGTTCCGACCCTGGTCGGTGAATATTTGCAAAGGACAACCAAAACGGGTAAAAAACTCATTAACAGCTGCTCTGGCAGTCACTTCTGCCGTTTGCAGGGGAAGGGGAATACATTCGACCCATTTTGTGAATTGGTCAACTATAACTAAAATATAGACATTTCCTTGCTTTGTCTTAGGGAGTGGTCCCAAAAAATCCAAATGTACCCTTTCCATCGGTACACCGGCATGAAAAATAGTCATAGCATGGCGCCCTTTCCGTGCAGGTTTCTTATTAACATTACAAATGTCACATTGAGCGATAAAGTCCCTGACGTCCACGGTCATGCCATACCAGTAATATTTTTCCTTTAATTTAGCTGTAGTACGGTCTATTCCAGCATGCCCAGCTAGAGGTACATCATGGTTTAGACCTAAAAGGACTGATTGTAAACTGTGGGGTACTACTATCCTATCTTTTGGGGCACCTTTCTTGAACAAAACACCATTTTTTAAATAAAAGTTGTCCCTGTTAATCCACAAGGCCTTCTGCCTCTCACCCCATAACATAACAATACCTTCTTCTGGTTCAGTCCCATCTTTTAACCATTGTATTAAATGAAATAACACAGGATCTTTAACTTGATGCTCTAAAAACTTAAAATCCGAATCAGAAGAAATGCTACTAACAAAAGGAATTTCACAATTCTCCATTCCCTCTTTTTCTTTTTTGGGTGATTTGCCCTTGTCTTGAAATGAGCCACTATCAAGGTTGACTATAATCTCTGGGTCATTTTCCCTAAATAAAATGTCCATATGAGATACACACATGTCCGCTGAATGATCATCATTCACAGGTTTTTGCCTGCTTAATGGAACTACATTATCAATTAAACGAGCAAAAACTGACCAGTTATTATGAGCCCGTTCACAGTAATTACAGCCCCCACAGGGAAGATCTGTTGGAATTAAACCTAATGAATAATTCTCACAAGCGGATTGCGAATGATCTGGCCTACGCGAAAGCGCATCTGCATTGGCATGCCTCTTACCGGGTCTGTGCTCAATGACTAAATCATATTGACTAAGAACTTCTAACCATCGCGCAAGTTGGCCATGGGGTTCGCGAAAGTTTAACAGCCACCTCAAACTATCGTGGTCTGTCCTAACAATAAACCGCTTACCCAAAAGAAAATGACGGTATTGCTGTATGAATTTTACTACAGCTAACAACTCTTTGCGTGTTACGCAATACCTGCGCTGTTCAGGTGACAAACTTAAACTACCATAAGAAATTACTCGTTCGACACCATTTTGAACTTGTAATAATTCAGCTCCGATTGCACAATGCGATGCATCGGTATCTAAAATAAAAGAATCATGACAATTTGGCAGCGCTAAAACTGGAGCAGAAGTCAATGCTTCTTTGAGTTGCTCAAACGCTCTTTGGTGCTGCCCTTCCCAAATAAAAGTACGCTTCTTGCTTGTTAGCGCGTATAAAGGGTCTGCAATTTCTGCGCAGTTTTTAAGAAAAAGCCTGTGATAATTCACCAACCCCAAAAATTGTTGCACCTCCTGGGTACTCTTTGGCGTTGGCCAATCTAAAACCGCATTAATGTGTTGCGACCTCAAATGCAATCCTTCTGCATCAACTTCGCGACCTAAAAATTCAACGCGACGTTGGAATAAACTACATTTCTTGGCCTTTAACTTCAGACCATATGTCTGGAAACGTTCCAAAACCAGTTCAAGATTTTGCAAATGATGATCAAAAGAACGTCCTAAAACAATAACATCATCAAGGAAAGCTAAAGAGATATTCCAGTTTAAACCACTCAAAATTAGATCCATAACCCTAGAAAATGTGGCGGGAGCATTACATAACCCAAAACCCATTCTAACAAAATGAAATAAACCAAATTTTGTAATGAAAGCAGTTTTTTCTCTATCCCTTTTGTCTATGTGCACCTGCCAATATGCGGCATTAGCATCTAACTTGGAGAACCATTCATTCCCCCCCAGAGTGTCAATGCACTCTTCTATACTGGGTAAAGGGTACACATCCTTCTTAGTGACATCGTTGAGTTTCCTGTAATCGATGCACCATCTAACCCCACCGTCTCGTTTTCTAACAAGTACGGGTGGTGCGGCCCACTCTGAAACAGAGGGTTCTATAACACCAGCATCAATCATTTTTTGCAAATGATTCTTTTCCTCATCCACAAAATTAATAGGAGTACGTCTCATTTTGAGTTTTACTGGAACAGAATTTCCTGTATCTATACGGTGTTCAATTAAATTAAAACTACCTAAATCAAATTCATGTTGGGCGAACACATCACTATATTTACACAATAAACCCAACAATTTCTCTTTTTGTTGATTATCTAAATGGGTCCCAGAATCTATCCATAGGGCTTCCAAATGGGGGGGTATAACAAGTCCTTCTGTTTCTTCATAACTTTTCTTTTGCTCTCCCAATTCTGAAATTAAACATACCTCTCCTACAGTCTTATTTTTTGACAATTCAACAGGTTTTGCTGTAGGGTTGACGGCATATATAAAGAAATCAGAATCCCCTGAATGTAAAGTACGGGGAAATAAAATGGGTAAGCTACAATCAGGTTCAAACAAAACTGCACCCTCAAACTTGGTATCCCAAGAACACTTGACTCGAGCTGCAGACCACGGCGGCACCAAAGTGGTCCCATACAATCGTACAGGATAGCGCCTGTGATCGCGCTCGCGTCCAAAGGTCATTGGGATCCGTTCTCCCCTAATGACTAACTCTGCGGCAGGAATATCAATCAAAAACCCATACTTACACATTAGGTCCACACCCAATAGCATATCATCAACAATAGGGGCAACAAAAATCAGATCATTGTAAATGTGAGGCCCTATATGGATTTCTACTGGGCCTACCAACTTTCCGGCCATTTTCATGTCCCTAGCCGCGGTATTAAAGGTTATAGATTTGATAACAGGCGGAGGATTTTGAAATTTTGCCACTACTCTATCCGAAACAATAGTAACCTCTGCCGCAGTGTCAACAACGGCATAGATAGACTTCCCATGGACTTGAATGGGAATAGAAAAACTGGAGGATGAACTGAGTTGACAAATTACTATTTCATCTTTGCCCAAATCTTTTGTCAGGGGCTCAGGTTCCGAAATATCAGGTTCCAAAATGTCATTAGAATCATTAATAGTGTTATTAATAGGTTCTGGATTGTCACCTCCATACTCCAATTCTTCTACTTTGCATTCCAAATTACCCCCTAAAGTTGAGGCAAGTCCTCGGTCAGAATTTGGGCTGGAGTCCTTGGTTCCATTTGATGGATCTCCGCCCTTAATGCCAAGTGACGAACAATCAAGTTCGGGAGAATTTGGTACATGGGGTAACTTTTGTGTGCCTACGAAAGCATTGACATTGATTGATTTTGCATCTACTGTGGACTCCCGGCCTCCCTCTGATTGGGCTGGAGTGCGGCCAAAGTTTCCAACCCCTCTAAGTTTGGGTCACAGGACGCAAAGGATACACTTTTAGGAGACTTTAATGGGCATTCCGATTGAAAGTGCCCACTTTGGTTGCACCTGAAACATTTATCGGACCGAAGGGGGGTACGGGCTGGTGATTTAGTAGCAGATGTTTCCGCAGCCCCTTTTACTACGAGAGCGGACAAGGCATTTACGACCTGGGTCAGCCTGTTAATTGATGTCCGCATCTCTGATATGTGTCCCTCCATCCTATCTATTTTGTTTTCCAGTGAACCCAGACGGTTGTCCTGGAGTTCTTTTTGGGCGCTGCCCCCCTGAGATTGATACTTAGGTGTGGATTGTGTTCTCGACACTTGACTTGATTGTGTTCGAGACACCTGCGCGGACGGTGAAGACCACTTACGAGCTGGAGTATAGGGTTTTGACTCCTCCCTACCCACTTTCGAAATGGACACCTCCCCCCAAACTTCTTCACCGAAAGTCTGCCTAACGGCGGGTTTCCTTTCACTTGTTTTCCCATGCACTAACCGAGATGTATGGGTAGTCCACTGAACAATTCCCACTGCCTCTTCTAGCGAACTAGGCTTCATGTTAAGGGCCCACTGCCCCGCATCCTTATTCCTACACCCTTGACAAAAACGCATTATGCATTGTTGCTCGAGAAAATTATCAGGTAATTCCGGAAAACCCCTCATAGCAAGATGGGATACGCGGTCTGCCCATTCAACAGTATCTTCATCTGATTTCTGTTGTGCATATTGAAATTCAATTTGCGATGTTTCAGGGAGCTCCCGCGCACCAAACCTACGATCTAACTTCCCCAAGAGATCAAAATAATCTATCCCGGGATCGCGCTGCGTTACTGCGGCAAAAGCCTCACTAGCACGGCCTTGCAGACACCAACAAAGGTTATCTTGCCGTTGCGCAGTGGTCCATTGTGCATTATCCGCAAATTTGTTAAATTTCTGAATAAATGCCATCCAACTTCCCCTCCCATCATAGCTGATACTCTTGGGGATATTTGAAGATGATGCCTTCCCCCCCGTGTTCCATGGTGTGGTATAACTGGGTCTCCCAGGACCAAAATCCAATTGAAACCAGTTGGATTTCCAACTGGTTTCAATTGGTTTCAATTGGTTTCAACTGGTTTCAATTGGTTTTAACTGGAATTTAACAATTTCCAGTTGAAACCAATTGAAACCAGTTGGGCAACTGGAAATCCTAACTGGAACCAGTTGGGTAACTGGAAATGACTTCCAATTGGGAATGATTTCTAACTGGAACCAGTTGAGTAACTGGAAATCCCAACTGGAACCAGTTGGGCAACTGGAAATCCTAACTGGAACCAGTTGGGTAACTGGAAATGACTTCCAATTGGAAATGATTTCTTACTGGAACCAGTTGAGTAACTGGAAATCCCAACTGGAACCAGTTGGGCAACTGGAAATCCTAACTGGAACCAGTTGCTGGGTAACTGGAAATGACTTCCAATTGGAAATGATTTCTAACTGGAACCAGTTGGGCAACTGGAAATCCTAACTGGAACCAGTTGGGTAACTGGAAATGACTTCCAACTGAAATGATTTCTAACTGGAACCAGTTGAGTAACTGGAAATCCCAACTGGAACCAGTTGGGCAACTGGAAATCCCAACTGGAACCAGTTGGGCAACTGGAAATCCTAACTGGAACCAGTTGGGTAACTGGAAATGACTTCCAATTGGAAATGATTTCTAACTGGAACCAGTTGGGCAACTGGAAATCCTAACTGGAACCAGTTGGGTAACTGGAAATGACTTCCAACTGGAAATGATTTCTAACTGGAACCAGTTGAGTAACTGGAAATCCCAACTGGAACCAGTTGGGCAACTGGAAATCCTAACTGGAACCAGTTGGGTAACTGGAAATGACTTCCAATTGGAAATGATTTCTTACTGGAACCAGTTGAGTAACTGGAAATCCCAACTGGAACCAGTTGGGCAACTGGAAATCCTAACTGGAACCAGTTGGGTAACTGGAAATGACTTCCAATTGGAAATGAAGTTCTAACTGGAACCAGTTGGGCAACTGGAAATCCTAACTGGAACCAGTTGGGTAACTGGAAATGACTTCCAACTGGAAATGATTTCTAACTGGAACCAGTTGGGTAACTGGAAATCCTAACTTGAACCATTCAGTTGTGTAACTGGAAATCCTAACTGGTACCAATTGGGTAACTGAGATGACTTCTAACTGGAAAGATGGGTAACTGGAAATGAATTCTAATTGGAACCAGTTGGGTAACTGGAAATTATTTCCAATTGGTTTCCAATTGGAAATTTTCCAGTTACCCAACTGGATCCAATTGAAACCAGTTAATTTGCATATTATTTGCCAGTGTGCACAGATTAATGTTTTATGAGATTAATCATCATTAACAATGTATCTATTTAATTCTTTACAATTTCAAGTACCACACTTTTTAAAGATTAGTATTTAGAATACTTAGCAGTGAAAACCATGTTCATAAATGTTATAGATTATAATTAAAACAGATTAAAGGATAATTAGTACACCACTAACTGTTACCAAATTACATCAAATAAAAGTACATATATTTGAAGATCTTCCATATAAATATATATACATGAAAGTCTGTATTTTATCAATGCCCTTTACATTGGTATTAATAGACATATAACACTGCTTCTGTGTTGGCATGAGAAATAGTTACTGCAAATGCTAATTAATTTGTAACTAATTAAGTTCGTTCCAACTGGAAGTTCCAATTGGATCCAGTTGGAAACCAATTGGTTTCAACTGGTTCCAGTTGAAACCAGTTGCCTCCAATTGGTTTCAACTGGAACCAATTGAAACCAGTTGCCTCCAATTGGATTCAATTGGTTTTAATAGGGAAATTGGAACAACTGGAACCAATTGACAACAATTGCCAACTGGTTCCAGTTGCCCAATTGGTTTTAACTGGAACCAATTGGCAACTGGTTTTCAATTGGTTTTTAACTGGAACCAATTGGCAACTGGTTTTCAATTGGAACCAGTTGTTCCAATTTCCCTATTGAAACCAGTTGGCCAACTGGTTTCAATTGGTTTTGCCCTAATTGGTTTTAACTGGATTTTGGTCCTGGGCTGTGAGAGTTACTCCCACTTGCCCTACCAACATTCCCTATCCGACCAGTCCCTCCCTGAGTCCCAGCCTGGGTATTCCTAGCGTTGGGTCCTACACTATACGCCCTAGATCGGGTTGCATCATCTCGAATCTGGGATGCGGGATACTGCCTAGTGCTTGCCATAGATTGCCTATCTAAGAGCCCCCCATCCAAAGGAATTTCAGGACTCATACTCGCAGGTACCGAACGGGTAACTGGAGGAGGAAAATAATCAGCGGCAAATGGAATAGGGGACTGAACTTGGAGCCTAGCCAACCGTTCCGCAGACGTAAAATCAAATATCTGATGTAAGTCTAGATTCTTTAATGTGGGAATATCCAAAAGATGACCTACAGATAAATGCCCCCCAAATTCGTCACGACGGCGTAAGATAACTGCCGCGGTTCTCTCACCCACCCCAGGGACAGTTCGCAACTCTTCCTCTGTACATATGTTCACTTTAATTCTCTCCATCGTGAGGAAAATAATTAAAGACAGAACAGAACACTATATGTCACTAAGTCTTATTCCCAAATATTGAAAAGGGAAAGGTTCAAGGTATATGGATTAAATCCAAGAATCAAAAAAAAAAAATAATAATAATAATATATATCTGCCATCAACTGGCTGTCTTCAAGAAAATTGATTGAACAAATCCAAAATTGAAGTATCAAAAAGTGAATTTTAAACTTGCTTCTGATTTGATCTCAAAGATAAAAAAAACTTGGCTAAAAATATTCCCAATCGATCTTGACAAATTTAAACTTTAGTCAGAAATTTGTGTCAAAACTTGTAGCAATAATACTATAACAGTTGTTAATATTCATAGATATATTTTTAGAAGTATTGCCCTGAACTTCTTATGGAAAAATAAATTCCAGAATGCAAATTTCTCAATCAGAATGCACCCTCGGCAAGCGTACACACTCACACAGGAATTCAAGCATAGAACATGGAAGACTGGAAAATTAATTAGAATCTCGCAATTCAGCACAAATATCTTGAGTTCAAATATGATAAAAATAATTCTCCAGGAATAAATCTAATATAACAATCACCGTAAAGGTGGGATTAAATTTGTTTAATTTTGTAAAGGACTTAATCCGAAAGAAAAAATAACTTGGGACGCGTTGCGCAATGTGTGGGCTTACGGGACGTATCAAGGATAGTCACCTTACCACACAAGACACCGCGTACAAAGTCAATGGGAAAAAATCTACGCAAAATGGCGGCGCAGGTTTCGCACATGACTCGAAACAATAGCAATTTGCATAGCGCAAAGGCACTATGGGAAACCCTGAACGGAATTTTCCAATCTCGAACCACGTGTTCGTAAATCACAAATATACGACAAACACTCCAATTTTTATGTAAAAATACGAAATAAACTACCTTTCGTAGTTTCCAGTCTTGCAAATTGCAACGATAGATCCACAGACCAAGATTTGCAGTGAGTTACGACACTCGCTCGCATGCACACGGCACTACATGCACACCACACACAGCAAATGGAAAATCACACGTGCGATCCTACCCCCTTCCGAAAATTCACGAAGGAAGCAAAACACACTTCCGAAATACACTCAAAATGAAAAATGAAAATGAATTGAAGCCCAATGGGATGCCAATTCGCGTAAAGTAAGATTCGCAACGCCACTGTGGTATTTTTTGGTAGGCCAATTACCTCGCACCAGACAAATTTGGTTCAAGAACAGATTCTCAGTTCTCTCCGTTCCTTCTATAAAAAAGGAGCAGGTACCACCTCCCCAAGAATGTCAGCACAAACCAGCGACACAATCAGCGCCAATTGCTGCTCCACCAGTGGTGCGTACGTGCAGTTCTGAGATTCCAATTGCGCATTCACAATCTGCGCCAATTGCAATGACCATTCCTGCTAGTGCGGGCGTGGCAACCTCTACCTCGCCAGCAAGGCCTGCGCCAATTGCAATGACCATTCCTGCTAGCGCGGGCGTGGCAACCTCTACCTCGCTAGCAAGGCCTGCGCCAATTGCAATGACCATTCCTGTCAGTACGGGCGTGGCAACCTCTACCCTGCCAGTAATGCCGTCAAGGTCTGCGCCAATTGCAATGACCATTCCTGCGAGTGCGGGCGTGGCGACCTCTATATCAGCAGCAATGCCGTCAAGATCTGCGCCAATTGCAATGCATTCCTGCAAGTGCGGGCGTGGCGACCTCTATCCCAGCAGCGATGCCGTCAAGATCTGCGCCAATTGCTATGTCTGGTCCTGATGAGTCAGGTTTACCTGCTCTAACAGCTTTTGACGCACATTATCACCCTGACCGTTTGAGCGCACATCTCGGGCATGTTACGGAAGAACAGTTAGCACCGCCCCGTGTTCCGGTCAGAGTTATAGGAGGCGTTATGAATTTTTGTGACCCAGGGACGTACAGCCAAATGCCGCGTTTAGTTGGGCATCCTTGCATCTTGCTATTGGAATTCACCCTTCGCGCGCAGGTACATACACTGCAGACGATTTCGCATACCTTGAGCAGACTTTGTCATCTCGTCGGGTCTCAGGTATTAGTGAAGTAGGGTTGGATTACAATCTTGATCCAAGCACATGGGATTCCCAGATGCGTCTTCTAAATCGCATTTTAGAACTGGGCACTTTAGGTTATGTCCTTATTATGCACATTCGGGGACCTAAGGGAAACCCGGACCTTACTCGTTTGGTATACCGCAAGGTATTCAAGCAGGTAAGGTTGTACTGTTCCGTTTATCAGCGGATCCACTTACATAGCTTTTCGGGCGATCTAGAGACTATGAACGAATGGGTATCTAATTTCCCAAAATGCTATGTAAGTTTCTCCGGATTGTTGCGTGTATTCACGTCGGATCAGCTTAGCGCACTGCGGCACTGCCCGTCAGAACGACTGCTGATCGAGACGGACTCACCATATTTGCCCCTCAGGACTAATGTGGGAGTGAATACACCCAACTATATTGGAGATATAGCGGCTGCAATTGCTGAAATAAGAAATGTTCCTCTCAAGGAAATTCTGCAGAGGACCAGCAGAAATTGTAGGCTCTTGTACCTAGGTGTACATGAAAGCAGCACCTAGATACAGGGAAGTAATTTTGTACATACCTTTTTTGTCTTTGGTTTGTTTTTCTTTTACAAGAAAGATCAGAGTTTGATCTAAATACCTGTAAAATTGCAATGAAAAGTGCAGAATGTGACAGGTAAAATATTGCAACAAATACAGCAAAGACAAATTGTATCAACTAATTTTCTGTTAGTACTTGTGCTAAAACTACACATGAGTACAAAGAAAAGAATACCTTTAACCTTATTTTTTATTTATTAATATGCAGGCAAATTGTTTTTTAAGGGATTCCCTGGTAGTCTCGGTATTGGTATCAAGTGAATCTTGTGATCGCAAGTTTGGGAATCAAAATATTTCAAAAGTCACATAGATACAAAACCCCTTGGACCTTTACTTGAGAGCTGGTTAGGTATTTAAGAAAAAAAAATATATATATATATATATTAGACTAAAAGATACAGACTTGTGACGTGTTAATCTACTAGTCCGAACACTTATTGAGGGATTCTCTTTCCTGATATTTAATACTAATCCATGAGCGCGACAGTAGATTAATATATGCGTTCTTACCTTATTTGGAATCATTGCGACCCGTACAAGGGCCATGATCAAATTTTTGGATACTACCCGCTTGAGGGTTTATTTTTCTATCCTTAAATTAAAAGGCGACAACGCTGTCCTAAAGTCGGGGGGAGTGTGGTCGTAAGTGCCTAAGACCACAGGGTATGGGTAGCTTGCACGCGCGCGTCCCAAAATGGGGAGATCGCGAACGGACGGCCGTACGTTCGCAAGGGGCCTTGCCTGCGTGGAAGCCATCTTCATCACTTGAGAGTCGACCGGTGCGAGACGAGGACGTCTGTGTTTACACAAATCTACCTTCTGCTTCGCCCGTTCGCCCTTCGGGTTTCATCTAGTTGCGGCAATAATACATCACATCGGCAATTATACATCTACACCAAGAATACGTCACACCAGCAATATCCACAAGTTATTTAGGCCTGCTTTTTGGTTACCTTATCATTAATTTCAACGTGCCTTGCACCAACTTCCTACTGGTGAGTATATCTGTGAACCTTCCTCCTGTTAACCTCACTTTCCACTCTTTCCCTCACAGGTGATATATATATTAATATACCAAAAAATACCACAACTGCATAAGGTCCCTATTGAAAATACTCTGTTAAATTGAGTGGGCCTACTTGACAAAATGATAAGGCCCTCCCAGGGGGGCCAGTCATATGTATTGCTGTACACATGTGTGACCAAATTATTTCCAAACACCCCTTGAACGAGTTTTTTCTCTGTGTGCAAAATAAATACCCTAAATACGTTTGAGCCCGCGATTGATCATTGACCAGTCTTTCAAAACCACACTTTTTCTTGAAAATCGGTGTTACCCTTTAGCGAGTGCATGTGCGGCCCATGTCCAAATTTGTAAGGTCATTTTAACCCAAAATAATTTTACAAGCAAACAAAAAGTTTTCACCCAAAATGAATTTTAAGGTCATTGAGTCCAAAATACACGTATTATTTTAATTGTGAATGATGTATTTTCCACCATCATACAAGACCAAAAATAGTAAGGGAGGACGATTGATATCGTGTCCACCGGTAGGGGGGACGCAACCCCCCTGGGATTTCCGCCCATGATTGTAGTAGGGGTAGACTAAAGAATAGTGAAAAGACATTTTAGTTTTTTACAACATCACAATCAACAAATTGAATCAACTTAGACTACTAGATTATACTCCCTCTGACTATATTCTGTATGTTTGGGCTTTAATTAGAGCAGTCTCTTGTCTATCTCTAGTCTAAGATTAAGAAGTAACCTAGTAATACCGCAATATGCCTGACCAGTTACCTACCGATTTTCTGATGACATCTTTGCACAAATCTGAACAGGAAATGCCGGCGATGGCGATGTGAACAGACGAGATAATTTGGATAGGAAAGCTCCTCTAATGGCGGTCCCTGAAACTGTTAGAATCATTTTTAATGCCTGGCCCTGGGCACAATGCCTTGATCATTGAACCTTGTTTCACTAGCACTCTAGCTCTTTGCATTGTGACACTGGTATCGATATCGGTAAAACTCCTCCCAAATAACTTGCGCGCGGCATGCATGCATCGCGATCAGTCCATAGTCTCAGTCCTTTGGTCTCAGTTTTCGGGGATTCCCCGCATTAGCGCATGAGATAGAGGGGAGGGGTGTTTATCCCATGTACCCTACTTATCCAAGGCAAGGCTCCATCCCGGCAAATTTTATTCGAAGATACATCTCGATAAATACATAAATACATTCAGGCCTCGGACGGGGGGGGGGGGGGGGGTCCCCCAAAGGAAAAAAGGACAAATGTATAAGAATCTATAATCAGAAAATGATTTTCATTCAAAACGACGGATAAGACAATTCACTAGCCTACCGGCGGTGTATAGTTACGCAACCAGTCGTATATTGAGATTGAGCTACACAACTCGTTCTTTATTTAAAATCGTGCTTAAATCATCCGCTTCTCATATTGGAATATAAAAATTTTCAGCTCGCGCTTCGCGCTCGCATCATTTCTGTAGCAAAACCCCATACTTTTCATGATTATATAGGTGAATAGAATGTCCCTTTTTCAGGACTAAACGTCAAAAGAACTCCCGCTTCGATTTGCAATAATCTTTTGCTGGATATAATCTTGTTCTTTATTACAAACGTCCATTAAACTGTCATTTTTTTCAGATCGAAATATCAAAATTTTATGCTCGCACTTCGCGCTCGCATCTATTGTTTTTTTAGATACCCATCTTAATCATTGGTACCAAAAATGCATAGAATATCAAGCTTTCTGGTCAGAATATAAATAAATTTCAGCTCGCCCTCGGCACTCGCATTATCTGTGTAGTGAGATATGTATCCTCCTCATGAGTTACTACAAACTGTCCTAAACAGGCACCTTTTTCCTGTTTTCAGGTCAGTATACTAAAAAAATTTCAGCTCGCGCTTCGCGCTCGCATTAATTTGTTGGTGAGATATGTGTTTCTATCTCATGAGTCATATATATGCATATGTGTGTTTGTGTGAGTTTGTTTGTTTTGTGTGATATCGAGCGCCTTTGGAAAGTTGATTCATGATTTTGCCCCCCAAATCTTAAAGGGGAATCCAACCCAAATAAAAACTTGTTTTTATAAGAAAAAGAAAAATCAGACAAGTTGAAAGGTGAAAGTTTGAACAATATTGGACAAACAACAAGAAAGTTATGAATTTTTAAAAGTTGTAAATATTGGTAATCACTATACCCATGGAGACTTCAAATTGGCCGCATATGGGATGTCATAGTGATGTAAGGCAAGGACTACTCTTCCATGTACTCCAATACATATTATGGCTAAAATGTCATTTTTCCCAAAAGTTTTATTTCAAATTATATTTTTCTTTCATGAGGACATAAAACAATATACTATACCTGGGTTATATTTAGATTACTGCCCCAGGGGAATGGGTACTTAGGAGAAAACCACAAATCCCTGATAATAAAGTACATGGCCTATGAGAAAGTTGTCCTTGCCCCTTGTCATAATTTACTTACCCAGTTGCCAATTTGAAATCTACATAGTATTAGTGATCTCAATTTTAAAGCAGCTATTACTTTCTTACTGCTTGTCCGATTTCTTTCAAACTTTCACCATTCTGTTTAATTTATTTTTCTCCTTCCCAACACATCATTCAATGGCCAAGGCTGGATTCCCCTTTAAAAAAAGGATCGACGCCCCTGTGTATATATATATATATATACATATAGTAAAAAAAACTTGTATCTCTATTAATATACAAAAGTATTGGCCTCATCGCAATAGAAGGGTTAATACACGAGATTTTGAAATCGCACATAACATGCATAGTTGGTGTTACTTTTTGCTTGTTTCTTTCTTTAATAAGTTTTTCAATCTCTCTCTATAATTATGTTTTAGAAAGATTATATGTTTAAATTGATGTATATTTCTGTTGTAATGAGGTATCGCGATCTGCTGTTGTGAAAAACATTTTTTTTCCTTAACATTTTATGAAAACTATGAAAAATGTGCAAATGTGAGATGTGCACCAAATTTTCGAGTCTTGCCCCCCCCCCCCCCCCCCCCGGAAATATCATCTGCGTGTGGTCATGCAAAATGGCATGACTGGAAATCCTACATTTTGAAAAGAGCATTTGACAGGGTCAGACTTTACCCCTTTTTCAACATTTTCTTTTATGGCGCCGGTGAAGTGCAAAAATAAGTGCGCCGCTCGGCAGTGCGCCCCCCCCCCTTTCGCCAAAAGCTGGATCCGCCTATGTGTAGGCCCTACTGGTTTACACAGTGGTGTACAGATAGGGGCTTTTCACGACCAATGAGAAAAAAAGAGAAAAGGACAAATTAGAAGAGCGGAATATAATACATAATACAATTTACGGAAAATTATTCAAAAATCTATCACAAAATTTGATTTTTGTAACAATCATGTCGAAAATGTTTGCCCACTCGCTCGCAACTTTTATATTTTTGCCTCGATATGCCATCTCGCCCCTCAAAATTTTTGGTTCATTACGCCGCTGCAGCCAGTCACAATATACGGAGAGAAGTTGATGCTGTATGGCAAAGCTCCAATTCAGAATGGATATAGGCCTAATTAAGTCATATGGCTTAGCGAACTTGAACGGGGGATAGGAAAGGGGGGGGGGGGACAAAGCGCGATCCCCTTGACAGATTTTGATAACTTCTGACTTCTGGGGGGTGTCAGGATATTCTTATCCATTCTGACAAGATTTGCCAGGGACTCCACTATATTGCCACTAACGCAGGGGCCGCGGAACGGTTTTCAAAGTGGGGGGGGGGGGCTGAGCCGTCTGACCATGCTAAAAATCACAATCATTATGGTCAATTTTACGTTTTTGTACACGGTTTTTGAAAAAAAGTGGGGGCTGAAGCCCCCCCCCCCCCCCCGGTTCGTCGGCCCCTGTAACATACGGGGGTGGTAAGGGGGCGAAGGTAGTCCAGATATTCATTGTTCGGAAAACCCTACACTCACTCCTGGCATAATACACGCCAATATACAAATCTTCCCACCTCACACCTCAACTCCTCCATGTGAAAATTGGGAAGCCATTGTAAATGAAATGACCGATCAAAGAGAAGAATGAGGAAGGAGTAAAGTCCGACTGCTAGGTGGGGTCCTCAGCACTCTTCTCGATTAATCTCATGTAAAGATAAATAAAATAGGCGTTGACATTCGATCCCCCTTTTTTTGGGGGGGGGGACTTCAGAAAAAGTTTGGCCCCGACTGACGAGGTACGTCTTCCAGGTGCGCTGCTGAAAGTAGCTCACTATGTAAAACGAGAAAAGTTAATTGTTCATTATGCCATTTCCATAATATAATCATCCTTCGATCACCCCTTTGTGATTGTCTTGAAAGCAGAAGTTCGCCCCGACAAAAGTGTTATTGTAAAAATAGCAAATAAAATAATAACAAATGTTGGTGAAGGTCTATCAAAGAAGAAAAAGTTATAAGTTTAATTTTTTGATTTGTGACGTCATATGCGAGTAGCTTCCTATGTTTGCTGTACTAATCAATGAAATGTCATTTTCTGAAGAAAAAAGATAATAATTGTACCTTCAGTATGTTCAGTATATTAATCGGTTTTACACCCACTCCTGAAAGTAAAACAATATTTTTAGTCATCATAAACGTTTAAAAAATTGGAATTCATGCACTTTGTGTATATTACATAACATAATTATGGGGCAGCTGCTCGATGATAACATCACAATTAAAAACATAAAATTCTAATAACTTTCTTAATCTTTGATGGATTTTTCTCAAACTTTCACCAATATTTTTTTCATTTTTCTGGTATTTTTACAACAAACTTTTCGTCAGGGTGAACTCCCCCATGGAGTAATTAATTGCTCTTGCGGGCTTGCCCCGCTCTTTTTACATTATTATTTGATCTTTGTTTATTTCTGTGATTTGCCAGCTTATAATAATGTGTTCTATCTTGATTGTTTGCTTAGGCACGTAACCAAGGGGGTGGGGGCGTGGGCGGAAATCTCTCCTCAAAGGCGAGACAGGGGGATACAATTGAGGTTTTCATTGTTACCAGGGGCGGATCCAGGATTTTCCAAAGGGGGCCGGGGGAGACATTTTCCCGAGGAAAATTTGACAAGGAAAAAAAAGGTTTCACCAAAAATTTAAGGTCCTTTCGCCTAGGGAATTGACAAGCAAAACAAAATAACGGGTCCACGCTTTAAAGGGCGGGGGGGACACACCCGTGTTAGAACGGGGAAGGGGGCACGGGCCAGATGTCAGACATTTCGTCCATGAAAAAATTTGCAAAAAAAAGGGTCTTCACTTTCAAAGGGGGGGGGGCACACTTTTGTTATAACAGCATTTTTACATTAAAAATGTTAATTGTGCCTCTCAAAGGGGAGGGGGGCACTGGCCAGATGTCAGAAATTTCGTCCACGGAAAAATGTTTATTGTGCCTGTCAAAGGGGGGGGGGCACAGGTCGGCTTTGGGGCTTTGCACCCCCCCCCCCCCCCCCGTGGATCCGCCAGTGATACACACACACTGAAGGCCCTCTCGAATTGAAACAACAATTTATTGTTTTAGCTAAATACCGGTACGGCGCATCAGCAGTGAATATTTGCGCCAAAGTTTATTTGCATGTGCTAGTCTTAGCGTGGAGACCCATTTGTTGATCAAAGTTTCAATGAGGGTCTGTGCACTGTGCCTGCAGAGACTACGCCGAGGCTTCCAAAAACGTCTTGCTGCTGCGCTGCTGCTCTGCGCTGCTGCTCATAGTCCAGATTGGACCTTGTTGTTTGGAAGTGCTTTTTCCTAAAGCTAACATAGAGGGCACATGTCTCCCAATCTCTAATCAGCGCCAATCCACTCATCTTCCCTCCCCAACAAGATTGGACCTTGTTGTTTGGAAGTGCTTTTTCCTAAAGCTAACATAGAGGGCACATGTCTCCCAATCTCTAATCAGCGCCAATCCACTCATCTTCCCTCCCCAACAAGGTCCAGTACAAAACTTTGCTGTACCGGAAAAGCTAGGCATCAATCAAACAAGTTACACGGTAGGGGGTCAGGTGCCCTAGTCTCACACACCAAACAAGACACAATTTTACCCAAAACAACTTCACCTCTAACAGGGTGAAAAATGCAAAGTTGTGTTGTTTTTTTTACACTGTAAACATAAGGCTCCGTGTTCATGCACTTCAAAAATATCTATTCAGCGCCTTCCTCTCTCGCCAAATGATTCCACCCATGAACCAAGTATCAAAGTTTGAATAAGTAGACTACACCAGTCACAAGGAGGCAACAGCTGGTAAACATCTCTGGCTCAGGCAGCATCAACAGATCCTGGCCCCCACCCCCATCGTGGTCAATGGGCAGTGGAGGGTCAGGGGAAACCAGACCAGTGGCCTACAGGTACGACTAGTCTCTTGTACCAAACTTTTGCCTCCACTCAAATATAAGTTTACCCCCAAGGACGATGAAAATACACAGATGTGACCGATGTTCTACAGAATAGACATATTCCACCATGATAATTTGATATTCACATTTTATTCTATTGAAATGTTTTTTCTCTTACCCAATGATTTCATCCGTGAAATAAGTATTACAGTTTATAAGACTAGACTACGAAAACCAGGACCCTGTTGCTTCCATGAAATGACCTCCTGACCTCCATGATAAGGGGCAGTCAGTGTAATGCAATACATACATGCATGGAGCTAAGTTGTTTCAAATGTATTGATGAGTTTGTTACTCCATAATTGGGTACTGAGTTCCTATACGGGTTATTTCCAATTCGTCTAATGCTAATTCGTCCATTTGCAAACTGTCTACTTGATCTACCATCAGTTCGTCCTCTCACCACATGGTCTACTCTAATTTAGTTTAATGTCATTGGCCAATAGCCATTTAGTCCATTTACCATTTGGTCTAATTAGACTAATTTGTTGTGCAAAATGAATGAAAATAAAATGGAAATTAAAGGTCAAGTCCACCTCAGAAAAAAAATGATTAGAATCAATAGAGAAAAATCAGACAAGCACAATGCTGAAAATTTTATCAAAATCGGATGTAAAATAAGAAAGTTATGACATTTAAAAGTTTCGCTTATTTTTCACAAAATAGTTATATGAACGAATCAGTTACATCCAAATGAGAGAGTTGATGATGTCACTCACTCACTATTTCTTTTGTTTTTTATTGTTTGAATTATACAATATTTCATTTTTTTACGAAATTGACAATTATGACCTCCTTGCATGCCTGAACCACAAAATGTTCAAATAATGGAATTCCACGTGTTCAGCTGAGGGAGGAATGAAACTTCATTTCACATGACAATGACGAGAAAATCAAAATATTTCATATAATAGAATATAATAGAAATAGTGAGTGAGTGATGTCATCAGTTCCCTCATTTGCATACCAACCGAGATGTGCGGCATATAACTGTTTTGTGAAATGAAGTGAAACTTTAAAATGTCATAACTTCTTATTTCACATCCGATTTTGATGAAATTTTCAGTGTTATGCATGCTTGTTGGATTTTTCTCTTTTTATTCAAATCAAGTTTTTGTTGGGATGGACTTGACCAAATCAAATGGGTTTTTTATCAAGAAATTGAAAATTATGAAAATTCCGGCAAGTACCAATTGTGTTCAAATTTGATAAACTTCATCCTTCCTTGAGCTATTCAATTTGACGGACAATTGTATATTAAGTTAGCAAGTATATCTAACAGTAACAGTTTAAAAAAAAATTGAAAATATATTTGTTAATGTTTAGTATTCTAAAAATGTTGAGAAAATGTTGCAATGGTATCTTACTTATGTAACAAGTGACTGTTTTCAAAATTTTAATGTGCTTTCAAGGTGAAGTTCATCTCTACAACTTTATCCCATAAAAATATTCTAATCCTATCCTTATCTCAACCTATCGTTCTATATCTACACCTATCCACTGAAACCTGCCATTGATTCCTATATATGAGACGACTCTCCGATACCTGGCAGAATACATTTAATAACAATTTTTCTATATACATATACCTTAAAATTTCACCTATGAATGATCTATTTAATGAATTAATGATATGTTAATCAGGCTCCATACTTTTGTGAAACTTTTAACAGGTACGTAAACATAGTCACGTATATATAAGCTGAAATTTTGGTCATTCTCTGGCTAATTGAATATGTCCAGATGGCCAAACGTTTTCCCAACGTTGAATGTTTCCCAACCATGCCAACGTTGGCATAACGTAATTGTTCGAACAACCCAGGAACAAACTACATTCCAACGTTGTACCATCGTCACAATTACTATTTTCACTGTTAAAGTCAAGATGTTGTTGTTTGGTTTTTAGCAGCGCTCACAAAAATAGTATATGCGCCAATCAAAATTATTCTATCATATATAAAAGAAGTATTTTATTATTTTCAGTAGATTTGGCCTTATAATTTAAAGGACAAGTCCACCCCAACAAAAAGCTGATTGGAATAGAAAGAGAAAAATCAAACAAACATAACACTGAAAATTTCATCAAAATCGGATGTAAAATAAGAAAGTTATAACATTTTAAAGTTTCGCTTAATTTTTCAAAACAGTTGTATGCACATCCTGGTCGGCATGCAAATGAGGGGACCAATGACATCATCCACTCACTATTTCTTTTGTATTTTATTATATGAAATATGAAATATTTTTATTTTATCGTCATTGTCAAGTAAAACAAAGTCTCATTCCTCCCTGAACTTCCATTATTTTAACATTTTGTGGTTCAAGCAAGGGGATCCTAATGGTCGAATTCGTAAAAATTGAAATATTGTATTATTCAAACAATAAAAAGCAAAAGAAATAGTGAGTGAGTGACATCATCGACTCTCTCATTTGCATATTACTGAGTTGAGCATAGAACTGTTTTGTGAAAAATAAGCGAAACTTTAAAATGTCATAACTTTCTTATTTTACATCCGATTTTGATTAAGTTTTCAGCGTTATTCATGTTTGAGTTCTCTATTTATTCAAGTCAACCTTTTCTGGGGTGGACTTGACCTTTAAGATTTGAGAGGTATAAGGCCGTTCATTGGATAGAAGAGATTTCGCAAGCGCACGCAAGCTTTGTTACACTTAAATACAAGTTAAAAATATGGTATAACTCGAAAAAAATATCAACATCATTTCGCATTTGTAAACACCAGATGAAGGCGGAAAGTGCATTGCAATTTTTATAACAATAATGGTGATGTCTATGAAGTATAAGACATGTCTGAAATGATCAAAAGTATAGTTTTGCATCATCATGATTCATCTGTCGGGCCTGGTGCCCTCCTGTTGCTGCCCCGTTCATATCCAAATTATATTATAAAAACGATTTTAAAAAATGAGTTCAATATTTTTTTCCAACATTTTGGGAAAACAAAAGAAAAAAATTTTCAAGAATTTTTAACTAAAACATTTTGAGAACATATTTTCATAACTTTTATAGAAGCTTTAATGCTATTATCATTAAATTTTACCAAAGTTTTAAGATAGTATTTTTTATATCTATTTACCGTAATTATAGAGATATTATAGTAAAATGTTATTATGTTTCAAAAAATTATGATATCATAAAAACATCAAAATATGAATGTTTGTTGTACAATTCATTAGTACTTCAGGAAAACATTAGAAAACCTTTTTTTTTCTTCAAAAATGTTTAGTTATTAAAAAAAAATATATTTTATCATAATTTTGTGGGAAAGTTTGTTATTGTCACACCCATGGCATGATAATTATTTATTTCTTAAAGGACAAGTCCACCCCATAAAAAGTTGATTTGAATAAAAAGAGAAAAAATCCAACAAGAATAATACTGAAAAATTAAATCAAAATCAGAAAGTTATGACATTTTTAAGTCTCGCTTTATAATTTTCACAAAACAGTTATATTCACATCTTGGACAGGTATGCAAATGAGGGGACTGATGACATCACTCACTATTTCTTTTGTATTTTATTATATGAAATATTGAATATTCCAATTATATCCCTGTTGTCCTGTGAAACAAAGTTTTGTTCCTCCCTGAACACGTGGTATTACCTTTGTTTTAACAATTTATGGTTCGATCAATTCGGTCCTTATTGTCAAATCTGTAAAAATCGAAATACATTTTATAATTCAAACAATATCATACAAAAAATGGTGAGTGAGGGACATCAACTCTCTCATTTGCATGTCCGAGTCGTGCATATAACTGTTTTGTGAAAAATAAGGAAAACTTCGTAACTTTCTCATTTTACTTCAGATTTTGATCAAATTTTCACCGTTGTGCTTGTTAGAGTTTTTCGCTATTTATAAAAATCAAAAATTTTCTGGGGTGGACTTGTCCTTTAAAAATGATATCATAAAAATGTCAAAATTAGGATGTTTCTGATTAATTTTTCAAACATTTTTTTTTAACATTGGAAAAGCATTTCTAAAAATAAGTTTTGTTAAAATATTTGAGAAGCATAATCATAATCATGACATTTCGGGAATGATGTTTTATGTTATTGTCATATTCTACCAACATTATTTTTTTCACATAATGTATAACATTATAAAAACGATGATAGTAAAATGAATTTATTTCTTAAATGATCAGATGTCTGATGTTATATCATAAATATGTATTAAAACAATATTTTCTCTCTTTTTTTAGTGAAAATACTATAAAGCAGTTTCAGTTATGACATTCTAAGAACGTTTGATCTGTTGATGTCATTGATATGATACTAGTATTACAACCTTTTAAAACTAGCACATCAATGATTTGGAGCTCATCCACCATCTCGCAACGATATTTAACACAATTTTAATTTCAGCCCAGTTGACGTCACTGTAGTGAATTATATTGGTGACATAAATTGAGGATATAGAATTGAAATTGATGAAGAAATTACATAGAAGCTTTTTTGTGATCTATGAATAGATTTCCTAGTCAAAATTTCAAAATTCTGTGTAGAAATTTGGTGAACCTCATGAAGTGCTACCAAAAGGAAGCCGAAATAGGTCAACAAATAACGAAGGAGAAGCACTTGTTTGTGAATTTTGAAAAATGCGCATAAATTAGCATATTTAATGAGTTTCAAAATTCTGTGTAGAAGGTTTGAATCCCCCACCTAATGCTATCATATTAAAAGCAAACAGAATTAAAATCAGACTTGAAATGACGAAGCGGGCAGCATTTTGAAATTCAGTCAACAAATAAAGAAGAGGCATTTTCTGTGATTTATGAATTTCGCATAAGTTAGCATAAATAATTTTCTACTCCGGCCAAATTTCAAATTTTGTGTATAAGTTTGGTGACCTTCATGAAGCTCTACCAGATGGAAGCAAACAATTCAAAATCGGTCAACTAATTAAGAAGAAGCATTTTTTGTGAATTTTTAAAAATGCGCATAAATTAGCATATTTAATGAGTTTCAAAATTCTATGAAGAAGTTTTGAATCCCCTACCTAGCATGCCTAGTGCTATCATATAAAGCAAACAGAATTGATTCCGGAGTAGAAATGGCGAAGAAGAAGCATTTTGAAATAGTGGACGGACGCCACGCCACGGCATAAGCTCATCTAGCCCTTCGGGCCGGATGAGTTAAAAATCATAGATCCCAATAATTTTATCAAAATGTCAGCAAAATACAAAAAAATGTTAAAATTATACTACTAAAAATAAGGATGTTTCTAATACATTTTAAAATATTTCTGGAAATTATATTTCAAAAATGTTTTGTTGAACGGTTGATGTTATATATTCTTACAACATTTTTAAAATGTTTATTTTACATCAAATGTATAACCTTACAAAAATGTTAGTAGTATTATCAAGTTTCTGAAAAAATTATATTCATATCATCATAAAACATTGAAAAACATGTTAATGATACATTTAATTAACGCTTTTGAAAAATATTAGGATTTTTTTTTTTTCAAGAACGTTAAGTCAAAATGATACATAAACATATAGTTTCATAACATTTATTATCACATCCAATGTACGTACATGTATATAACATTATAAAATTGTATATCTGTTTTGTTTCTCAACAATTTATGTTAAAATTATCAGGATGTTTCTAATATATTTTTTAAAGTTAACATTTTGGAAAACACTTGAAAACATTCAAGAATGCTTTGTTGAGATGTTGTAAAACCATATTTCATATCGATCATTTCATTTCAAGTATTCTAACAACATTTTCAAAATGCTATTTCATCATCCAATTCATGTACATGTAGATGTCAATAAAATGTTATTGTGTTCCTATCAAAATATTAATTCAATATGCAAAAACGGCAAAATTATCATGTATCTACTATATTTAAGAAAATCATAACATTATCAAAAATGTTTTGTCGAAATATTTTGAAAACAAACATTCATGACTTTTTTTATCATCATCATAGTCATAACATCGAACGTTTGAAAAAAAAATATTCACATTAATTATGTAACATTATAAAAACGTTAGAAAAATATAAATAATTTGTGTCTTAAGAATGTTTTTTTTTCATCAACTATGGGTAAAGATCTATGTAACATTTAGGAAAATATATCTGCTTGGCATCATAATATTAACGTTTATTTCATGTTTAACATCAGGGGAATATTGTTTCATTAATGTTATACAAATGTTCTTAAAAATTTCTTTTGAAAGCATTTCTAGGATCTTTCATGAATGTTATTCCTTGTTATTATAGTTAGCTGGGTATGGACATGGCTGTCCATAGTATGGACATGAATGTCCACAGTATGGAATACACTGCAAACACATGCATATCAAACCATGTCCAAACCATGGAGCTATATATAGCTCCATATACAAAAACCACTGACTGCCCCTTATCATGGAGGTCAGGAGGTCATTTCATGGAAGCAACAGGGTCCTGGTTTTTGTAGTCTAGTCTTATAAAATGTAATACTTATTCCACGGATGAAATCATTGGGTAAGAGAAAAAACATTTCAATAGAACAAAATGTGAATATCAATGGTGGAATATGTCTATTCTGTAGAACATCGGTCACATCTGTGTATTTTCATCGTCCTTGGGGGTAAACTTATATTTGAGTGGAGGCAAAAGTTTGGTACAAGAGACTAGTCGTACCTGTAGGCCACTGGTCTGGTTTCCCCTGACCCTCCACTGCCCATTGACCACGATGGGGGTGGGGGCCAGGATCTGTTGATGCTGCCTGAGCCAGAGATGTTTACCAGCTGTTGCCTCCTTGTGACTGGTGTAGTCTACTTATTCAAACTTTGATACTTGGTTCATGGGTGGAATCATTTGGCGAGAGAGGAAGGCGCTGAATAGATATTTTTGAAGTGCATGAACACGGAGCCTTATGTTTACAGTGTAAAAAAAACAACACAACTTTGCATTTTTCACCCTGTTAGAGGTGAAGTTGTTTTGGGTAAAATTGTGTCTTGTTTGGTGTGTGAGACTAGGGCACCTGACCCCCTACCGTGTAACTTGTTTGATTGATGCCTAGCTTTTCCGGTACAGCAAAGTTTTGTACTGGACCTTGTTGGGGAGGGAAGATGAGTGGATTGGCGCTGATTAGAGATTGGGAGACATGTGCCCTCTATGTTAGCTTTAGGAAAAAGCACTTCCAAACAACAAGGTCCAATCTGGACTATGCTGCTCACTGCACTCACGTCACTCGTACTATACTCCACTCGTAATCCGCTCGACGTTATCGTACGTACGTACGTACGCGTGTACAACGCTGGGAAGAAGCGATAAAGACCATTCCAAACGTGTGCATAATTTTCCTGGAAATGGCGACAAGAAGGAGACAAAATGTGGACAGCCAGCAGACAAGTTCGAATTTAACTGAAGGCTTGCCGTCTGTGTGGCAGAGAGCATTCAAGGCCAAGTCCCAATGGCCTGAAAAGGTTCGTTCTTTTCAGACACAACGTTTGTAATTGTAGTCCCACATACTGGAACTGGCGTGTTCTATTGAATGTACTCCTAGTAATAGTCACATATTGTATTACCGGACACTATTTAGACAGGAATAACCGTCGTTTCTGGGGATTTATTCAACAATTTCTGACATTTTACTGTAATCCCCATTTACCGACGGTAGGGTGTACGTGTGGGCTCGCATGTGTTCTCATTCCCTCCCTTTTGTCAATTCACAGTCCAAAGTTTGATGTAATTTTACACATCGAATATACAATCTAAGGATGTATAAACAACAAACTTTTAAAACTTGATATGTCAATGTTTGAATACTTTAAACGATATAGATGAAAAAGGCATGAAAAATATACTTTACCGATGTTTAATTGGGTTGAACACGATAAAAATGGTCAAAATGGCAGCCAAACTATAAAATATTTACAAACGAAGGTCAACAATCACGAATGTGATATCGATATTGCTTTCGATATTATACGATCTGCTCCATATGCGAACGAAACCGAAGATAAACGATACTACTTATACTAGTACTAGTACTAGTTATAATCGCGATATATCGATTCGAGACATTAAGTTAATAACGATAATGACGTCATTCAAGATGGCAACTTGCAAGAAAAACCGTCACGTCAGGTGAAAATGTCTTAGATGACAGATTTCTCAATCATCCAGAGGATTTTTTTCAATAACTCCGGCCCAAGGTATGCAATTACTTAAGTTTTTTATATTTCCCTGATAATGGAAACCATGAAACTTTCAATTTTGCTTTAAACAGTTTTAAATCACGATCTATAAAACGCTAGTTCACTATACGTTGGCTGTAGGCACGGGGCCCCATCCCCTTCAGTCTATGTATGGTGAGTGGAGCCAACGTAGTTCAGCGGAACAACCAAAATACAGAGACTGAAGCTTTTGGTCTAGACACTATTATGATTCCGGACGCACATATTACTGCGTTCTAAAACCAATTCGTACCGTAAGACTTCCGCAATTCAATTTCACAGAGCAATACCGGTACATAGAACAAGATTGCAAAAACAAGGCGAAAAATCCAAATTTTACCTAATTATCTCTAAAAATGACAGAAAATGCTGAAGTTAAATCATATAACATAGTTTTGTATTAACAATTGATGTATTTTCTAACAGAAATATGGGCCTGATTTGCCGAATTTCAATATCATCCACTCCTTCGATCGAATGATGAGGTGTGGTGTATTGTGGGTGACCTTCGATGGCTAGTTGAGTAGTTCTCAAGGTACCCGTGCGCGAGGTTTACCGTGAGTAGAGCCGTCAATCGGCAGCGCATCGATAGAACTTGATGAGCGTCACGATACGAACGCGAGCATATTATTATTTGAAAGTGCCATGGAACATGCAGCTAACAAGACAAAATAAAATAAGTTATCAAACGCGAATTTATTACCAACATCTGCTCAGATTCGATATAAAAAAGCAAATAATACTTAGAATTTACTCATGATATGATATAAGAAGAAAAAAATCACACAAATTTGCTCTTACATCATTATAATCAAGGATTTCTTTACCCGTCCGGCGCGCATCCGGAATCATGATGTAATTTGTCGCGCACGAAAATAATTGTTTTTCGTGGAGGGATATGCGGCAACTGCGATGCAAAGAAAATGGTTGGTAAATATAAAATAATTTTATCATATTCATAATTTTCATAATATTTGGAATAGCAGATGTGATTTTTTCTTGATTGTATTTCCTCTAGTTGTCATTTTTAAAGCACTGAAATAAAGGTGTCCGGCAATAGGATACACTGCCATACTTGCCTCAAGCCAGGCTCAGGCGATGTTCCTGTAGGCTCCACTCCACTTCACTACCGCTACACTACGCTCCACCTACCCGAACATCGGGACAGTGAACTAGATTGGATATTCCGAGTCATAAAAGGTGGGATGGCAATCATGGTTATTGTAAAAATTAAAGAAAAAAAATATAATGAGGGATATTAATGACTTAATATCTTAGTCTTACTCTACACCGGTATTTCACTCCGTGTCCATCCTCCGGTTATCCTCAAAATTGGTGATTTTTGGCCAGTATCTTTTTCCTCACACGTATTATTCACGGCCGATTTCAAAACATCGCATGCGATCGCGATCGATCAGCTACCAATCGCACGCGATGTTTTGAAATCGGCCGTGAATAATACGTGTGTGGAAAAAGATACTGGCCCAAAATCACCAATTTTGAGGATAACCGGAGGATGGATACGGAGTGAAATATGGGTGTAGAGTAAGATATTAAGTCATTCATATCCCTCATTATATTTTTTTTCTTTAATTTTTACAATAACCATGATTGCCATCCCACCTTTTATGAATTGGAATATGCGATCTAGTTCACTGTCCCGATGTTCGGGTAGGTGGAGCGTAGTGTAGCGGTAGTGAAGTGGAGTGGAGCCTGCACGAACATCGCCTGAGGTAGACTATACTCAGACATAGACTAGTGAGTGATTGTATTACCGACCGGCCTTGTATTACCAAACGTGCGCATCATACGCATCAGAAAATAATTCCATATGCTCAAAATTTTGCAACATCCTTTCAAAGAGAACTTGAATAGAAAGATGATGAAAAATTGTCAAAAACACAATTTCAAAGTCTTATTCTTAATATTCGAAAAATAATACAGTAGAGGCGCACGGCCAAAATGGGAGACTCTCTCCAATAGGGGAGACAATCTCCCACATTGGAGACTTGCTTTGCAAAAGGACAAAAGAAACAACACGAACAAAAGCATGATTTTTTCCACCCAAAATTTTGTCTCACTGAGGTCAGAAGCCCATTTCTTTTGTGTGTGATTGACAACAAAAATCATTATCAAATTCAAAACAAAAGTAGACGGTGAATTTTTAAAGTAGAAGGTGAAAAGGGGTAATTTTTCATGAGGAATCTCCTTATCACATTTTTATTTGCCGCCAAGGTAATCCTTTTGCAGCAAATGTAAACCAGGGCTCGACACTAGCGCCGGTCCGACGGTCCCAGACCGGTAAAAATCACTGTCGGACCAGTAGATTTTCAGAAATAGCAAGATTTACTGGTCCGACATGACCAGTAAAAAATATCATTGTCGGGCCAGTAATTTTTCCAAAAATAACAAGATTTATGGGTCCGACATAAACAGTAATAAAAACTATTGTTGGGCCAGTAACTTTTTTCAGAAATGGTCAAATTCGCTAGTCCAACATAAACATGAAAAATATTCCATGACTCAAATTGCGAACCATTTTCCTCCCGTTAAATTCTGGCATTCACACACAGAACACACACAGAATGAATCGCATGCAATTTTTGATAGGGTAACATACAGTGTACACGTGGCTAGCCAGCCACACAGCCCACATGGTAAATTTCCTACTGGCTGCACGAACGAAGCTTGGCTAACCTCTGGCAGAAATCTCTCACAGAACTGTCAAAATTCACATTTCACACTAATGAAAAGCTCTTATAATGTCCATATTTCCTAAAAATTTGCCAAAATTGGGGTAACTCTGTCATTTGTAAGCAGTAAAAGGAGAAATTTTCACTTCTGTTTTAGTTCAAAGAGATCGGGTTTCGAGTGATATCGTCTGAATACATGATAGCCCCACATATGCATTTGTGTGTGTGTTGATACACTTGGTTTCTTTCGTAGCTAGTACTAGTATTTTTTAATTGAGCCAAAAAGAAACTGATAATTTATTTATTATGATAGTTTTAGCTTTCTTCCTTTGTTTTCTTTCAATCTTTCTTTCCTTCTTTCTTTTCAATCTTTCTTTGTTTCTTCCATCTCTTCTTTTACTGTCTTTCTTTTTTAATTTTCCCTTTTTCTTTGTCTTTTGTTCTTTCATTCTTTCTTTCCTGTTAATATTTTTCTCTATTTCTAATGCTCTTTCTTTTTCTTTCTTTTTTGATTTCCTTCTTTCTTTAATTCTTGAGTCCATCCATCCTATATTTATCTCTTCTTTCTTTCTTCATTTCCTTCCTTCTTTTCCCCTTTCTTTCCTTCATTCTTTGTTACTTTCTTTCTTTCCTCATTCCATCCATCCTTTCTTTACTCTTTCTTGTTTTTATTCCTTCTTTCAGCCCTTTCTCTCTTTCATTCCTTCCTTTCTTCTTTGTCTTTTGTTCTTTCTTTTTCCCCTTTGTTCAATCTATCCTTTTACCTTTTCTTTCTTCCTTTTATTTACTGCTTGCTTCCTTTCCTTTCTTTCTTTGAAGTTTGGTCTTTCTTTTTTGTTCTTCCTTTCATTTATTCTTTTACATTTTTTTTTTATTTTTTATATTGCTTGCTTGTTTCCTTCCTTCTTTATTCCTTCCCAACATTCCTTTTATCTTCTATCATTTTCCCTTTTCTTGATTTCTTCCTTCTTTCAATCCTTTTTTTCTGTTTTCCTTCTTTCCATCTCTCCTTTTACCCTTTCTTTCTTTTTTTATTCCTTCTTTCCTTCTTTCTTTCATTACTTTGTCTTTTGTTCTTTCTTTCTATATTGCTTGCTTCATTTCTTTCCTTCTTTCGTTCATATTTATTTTCTTTTGTTCTTTCTTTCCTTCCTTTCCTTCTTTCGTTTTTTTTTTCCTTCCTTCACATTTTTTCTTTACTTTTTTCTTCCTTCGTTTCTTTTATTCTTTCTTTTTTCCTTCTTTCCATCTCTCCTTTTACCCTTTCTTTCTTGTTTTATTGCTTCTTTCCTTCTTTCTTTTTCTTTTTTCATTACTTTCTGTCTTTTGTTTTTTCTTTCTTTATTGCTTGCATCATTTCTTTCCTTCTTTTTTTTTTTCTTTCTTTCTTTCTTTCTTTCTTCCTTTTTTTCTTTCGTTCTTTCTTTCTTATTTTTGTTCTTTCCTTCCTTTCCTTCTTTCTTTCTTTAGTTCTTTCTTTTTTTCCTTCCTTCACATCTATCCTTTCTTTACCTTTGCTTTTTTCTTCCTTCCTTCCTTTCTTTTATTCTTTCTTCCTTTCTTTCTTTTTGTCTTTCATTCATTCATTCCTTCATTTTTTTTTTTGGGGGGGGGGTAACAAGAAAGGACAGCAAAATAAACTCACGCCTTTTTTTAATGTTTTCTTTATTTTTTGGGACCAGTAGATTTTAGGTTCGGACCAGTAAAAAATTGAAAAACTGGGTATCTACTGGTCCGACATGAATAGGTTGGACCAGTAAAAAAAAAGGGTTAGTGTGGAGCCCTGTGTAAACAAAGGAAATTGGTCTCCAAAACTGGAGACTGTCTCTGAAATTGGATACCCAAATTCTTTACAAAAGTCTCTGATATTGGAGATAATCTCCCATATTGGAGACAGTCTCCAATATTGGCCGTGCGCCTCTACTGTAATAAGATATGGTCAAAATAGCGCATCAATGATTTTGTTGTTTTCTCAACTTTTCCCATAGAAAACACATGTTGGGTAATACGATACCTTTTTCAAGTGACAAAAATATTTCACATGCGAAGAGGGGTCCGATTGGAAGCTAATATCGTAAATAGGAAAAACGATTTTGGCCAAATTTTTACATATTTATATTTTGTAGGTAATTGTGTATTCATGGTGAAAGTTTGGTCAATTTTATGAGAATAGTGTGTTTGATATGATTGAATTCATGAAAAGTGTTCGGTAATACGATCCACTACCATACCACTACCAGGCCTGGCCGCGTATAGCCTGGAGGCTTCTGGGGAGTAAAAGTCATCTACTATACGTAGGCTTACTCCCCATGAAGCCTGGGCCGGGAGATCATTCCTCTCTGTAGAGGCTAGGATTTCCCACGGTTAAAGTAGATCTAAATCACAGATTGTATAAATCGTTTTGAGCCCAAACCAACGTAAATGGGCCAAAACAATATTTCCACCCCGAATTTGATATTTTTGATAAATTTTTTTCAATAAATAGTAAGAAATTTAAAGAAATTTAAGAGCACAAGAGTTCACTTACCCAGTCTGTTTTGGTCGCCATCTTGAAGTCTTTGTTATCGATACCTAGATACCACACGCGTGTATAGCTGCCAACTTAGATTTAAAAAATACTTGCATTGGCCGAAAATATTATGAATCATAAAATACTTGCGTCGGTCAATAAATATCATAAACATTGCTTTATCATATTCATCAATCGATGGGCATTTCATTTGACGGCCTCAAAATGCAGCCTTCCTCATCAAAATCCCCAAATCGTGTGCAAAGTGAATGGATGTGCAGACATGGGGTACCATTTTGTTTTTTCAACATGTAAATGACTTCCCAAGGTTTTAATTTTTTTCCAAGAAAATCCTATTTCAATTTTTTATGAGATTATGGTACACTTACTCATAATAATATAAGGAACATCGTTATCTGAAAGATTTTGTGAAGTAAAAACTTTTCATATCACAAAATCTTTTTTCAGATAATGATGTTCCTTATTATGAGTATTAAAGTGTAGGCTAGCCTTGAGGACTCCTTGATGATATATTTTAATATTTTGACATATACTTCATCATGGAGCCTTGAACCGCCTCCCATATACATTTATGTATGAGAGACACATCATAACAAAGATGGATTTCCCTAGGAAATTCATCTTTGAAGATAGAAATCACGTAAATGTTTGTGATTTTACCTATTTTTACACCTTCATTCGCCTTATGCGTATGAAGGTTTAAAAAATTGATTAATTAAAAGGTGAAAAATTGAAGGTTTTTTACCAGACCGATCTCGTGTAGATCCCTCGATCAATTTGTACACAACGCAAATACCAATAGGCTTGACCCTTGAACCGCTTATGTATGACGTACCTTCGATTAACGATGTTACAAAATGCCGTTTTGAAGAAAAATTTATAGATAAAAATTATTATTTAACAAATAATGAAATTTGAAACTTGATTAAAAATAATTATTGTAGGCCTACCAAATATCTCATAAAAATTTGAAATTAATATAGAAAGAAACAATTTGAGTTAAGATTAAACATGAATTTCTTTTTAAAAAAGAAATTCATGTTAAATCTTAACTCAAATTGTTAGGTGCGCAGACTTGGGGACCACCATCATACTTAGATTCTAGGCCTAGTAGTATGACTCGTTCAATGAACAAGGGGCCTGTTGCATGAAAGGGCATTTCGTAGAACCATTCTACGTAAGAACATGATATCAATCAACTGTTTCAAAAAGCCAATTTGGGTGATCAATACGTCAAAGAATGGGCCTTACCAAGGACCATTCTTTGACGTATAGCCCAAATCGGCTTTGGCTCAACTGTTTCAAATTTAAGCCGATTTGGGCGATACGTCAAAGAATGTTCCTTGGCACGTTCTTACGTAGAATGGTTCTATGAAAATGGCTGAGGTCTGGAGCCTGAGGTGCCTTTCCAAGGACCTTTGATAGACACCTCAGGCTCTAGACCTCGACCACTGCCTTAGTGCGAGGTTAGTTATACTAACCTTGCACTATGAACATGATTTCACGATGGATTTTTGAAAGGTCGGTAAACATCACTTCATAACAGAATTAATATTTGCTGAAACTCGTTTTCGCTACTCACTGGGGCTCTTTCCGCTGAGTGGCTATCCGTTTTTGTCTCACCTGCATAACAGAGACTAGGCGCCGCTTTTCCGACGGCGGCCGTGGCGTCAACATCAAATCTTAACCGAAGGTTAAGTTTTTGAAATGACAGCATAAAAGTATTTGGACCTAGTTCATGAAACTTGGACATGAGGTTAATTAATCAAGTATTACTGAACATCCTGCCCGAGTTTCAGGTCACATGACCAAGGTCAAAGGTTATTTAGGATCAATGAACTTAGACCATGTTGGGGGAGTTAATATCAAAATCTTAACCTAAGGTTAAGTTTTTGGAATGTCATCATAACTGAAAAAGTATATGCACCTAGTTTATGAAACTTGGCCATAATAGGCCATGGGCCGAACGATCAAAAGTGCTTTAGTTTTTAACTTTTGTTTCAGTTGACCTTGAGGTATTTTTCATATAGAAAACATTAAGAAAAAATACATTGATTGAGAAAGGGCTTGTTCCCTGCAGTTAGAAAAACATGTAATTTAAACCCGGGGGGGGGGGGGGGCACTTCCATTGTCAAGTGGATACCATGCACGACCATGGGGTCTCGAAAAGCACCCTAAACAAGTATTTTCTGTATTCTGAAAATGCACCCCTTAACAAGTATTGGCATGTGAAACCCTACCCTTTTAGTATTGGAAGCAAAACGATACCCTTGTCAAGTATTCTCTGAATTGAACCCCTAAACAAGTACAGCTATAGTTTGTTATATGTCATGGACTTCAGTCGTAGGTTTTACCTTTACCTACATTGGGTTTAGTACAGCCCCACCTTCCACACCTCGTGCGGATCGGACTCTAAACACGCAGTATTGACTGTTAGGGCAAAAAGTAAATCCTTTATAAAAACATTTTAGTCTTTTTTATTCCCTCGCAAATTTGACCCTAAATATGTAGCTTTGCGAACGAAGTAGATACCCTTTTTTCATTATTTTAGTGTTTTTGACACCCTTATTACGTTACGTATGTAACGTGCCCTATCTTGAAAAAGACATCCTCTTGGCGTGTTTTTTTTTTGTCGCGCATGGTATCCACTCTTCAATGCAAGTGCCTCCCCCCGGGTTTCATCATGCTGTCGAATTATTGTACGATTCGCACATTTAGCCAAACGCACTGCAAGAGCACAGTGGGGAAATGCGAGTGTTACATACGAACGACGAGTGGAGTTTGGTCAGTATTAAACAATATTACTTTTACACCCACTATAACATATCCAGGCTGGAGATCTCTGTGGATGTCAATCACCTACATGTACCTAGTTGTAAATCATGGCAATATATGAATATTCCAAAATAATATCCTCAAATTTACCGAAACAGTGGAGAAAATGATATACTCACGTGTCGAACTGAAAAATGAATATACAAGCAGAAAAAAATGCGTTGCCAATTTGGCTGTATAACATGTTCGTAATGCGCTGCGGGTATTATGATGAAAATATGTGTTTATAAACTGTTTTATTCACAACAAACACAAAACACTTGAAAACAAGCATTTGGACTAGTCTTGATATAATTCTGGTATGATAGCATAACATTTTGCCTTGGACTAATTTAATAAATGATAGCAATTCCTTTTCCAAAGTGACAAAAAAGTGAACAAAATGCGTAAATGGTGAAACAAATATTTTACGAAATATTTCAACACTTCCAGGAAAGCAAATAAAAAAAAAATTCCTGAGCATCAAAAACATATGTTTACCATACTTAAAGAGGTTGGGGGAAATAGGAAGGAAAAAATGAAAAATAAAGAAAAGTAGGGTCTCTATAAGTACATTCTAGGTCATAGAGGCAATAAAATGTCATCACTTTGAGGTGTCTTGCCGGCTTGCCCCCATAAACACCCTGGTAGCATCCCTGACCTTTCCTAAAAAAGGCTTTAGGATGCAATCGGATGGTAGAAAAATAGTAAAAAGGTGAATGAATTTTTCAATATGGCTTGTCATAAAAGCATTTCCTCTTAATGCCGATGGTGGCCAGTGGTATGCAAAGAAGATACCTGATACTATTATGTAGCGCCCCCTACAAAACCTTCCAGGGGATGCTGACCCCCAGCACCCCTACTTTCCATGGCCATGCTCACAAATACACACAGTCACACCTTCTTAGTACATGTGTGTCTTTCCAATTAATGTTATTCATATCCCCCTAAATTGGATTTGTGAAACAGTTGAGCAATATCATGTTCTTATGGAGAAGGGTTCTACCAAAGACCTTCATGCAACAGGCCCCAATTTCAACTGCCAAAACACATCTGAATTGAATTCAACTGTCAAATAACGTGATTTGGCCACAAATAATGTGGAATCTGCACCATATTTACAGTTCAAAGCCAAGAAAATTAAGAGAGCTCTAGCATTATTCTTAGACCAAAAGCTCCACGCTCTATACCCTAATAATATCCAAGACCTAGATATGTTAACTTAAAATGGAGCAGTATGTATTTGTACAGACATAGCTGCAGCATGTGCTTTACCCCTACTGCGGCAGCACGGGGCTAATATTATACACACCAGATCATGAGATGTGTTGTTCTGACACTCTTATTTTTAAGCTCAATTGATCCAATCAGCCAAAGATACTTTATTGTTCCAGATTCAGACACTGAGACGGTTTAAATGAGTCAAAGAATGCCAACCTGTACCATAATTCAGTGAAACTTACATGTACACAAATTTGATTTTCATTTTATTTCTAATTTTTCTCATTTCTTATCTTCAGGATGAGTTTTTAGATGTGATCTATTGGATGCGACAGACTATTGCTATTCTTGCTGGCTTGGCCTGGGGCCTTTTACCCTTTCGTGGATTTATTGCAATAGCATTGTAAGTGATAAATTATTTTATTCTTTTTCTCTGAAATCAAATGACACTCAATGTAACCACAAACGTGCAGACATACAAAATGTTTGTAATGATAAGTGCAGATTTAAAGAATTTCTACTTGTAAATTTGGATATCAACAACCCCAACTTGAGTCTTTGTCATCCGATGACCCAGGTGCGCGTATCCATACAACAGTTTTGAGAGGATGACTATTGAACAATATTCATTTATTGGCCCCTAACATGGTATTGTGTCTAATCTTACGGATCCATGCTTGGATGACCTTTCCCTTTAAGTATAACTAATCCTGAATAACATTCATTTCAGTGTACCCTGATGTCAAGTTGGTTTTAATAAAACAGAAAAATTCAAGATATGAATTCAATGTTCCAATGAAAATTAATCAATGAATGGGGAGTTATTAATTTTTCAGACTTTTTATTTTATGACATCATATGCAAGTAGCTCCCCGGTAAATCAGATACATGTAGTATAGGTTTAACATACATTTAATTCCATTCTGTTATTTGTAATTGTTTCAGAGAAGTTTGTATGAAGTGATGATTATGATGAAAAATCAAATGCACTATATGCACATGTAAAAGTCTATTTCATATCCCAGACAATATAGCATATTATGCACTTCCATGGTATGATTTGGGGCTGTTCCTCGCATGTGAGGTCACAAACTTTCAACTTCAAAAATTCATTATTAAATTCTTGTTGGATTGAAGGACTTTTAACCAAACTTATACAAGTATTTTTCCTATTTTGTTGCTTTATATTGATTTGCTATTAGAAGCTTGCATGTGACATCACAAGTTGCTTAAAATGTAAGGAATTCATGCGTTTGTTCCTTTGGTGGATTTTCATCTCTATTTGTCTCTTATTTTTCTGCTTTCATTTGATTTTACAAGCAAACTTCCCTTAAAGGTTGGTTTTGAATATGACATCCCAACAAAAAGAACTACCAATCAAGATTTTTTTTAATACATGTAAACATCCATTTTTCATTGATTGTATTGAGTGGTTTCATGTTTGTGATAATTTAGAAGCATATTTCCTTGTACATGTAGTTTTGTTTCATTTGAAGAAATGTTTGGAATTTGATGATATTCTTTTACCACTAGATTTTGTGCCCTGAATGCTGGTGTCTTATACATATACTTCACATCATTTCAGCAAGTCGATGATGATGACTTTGGTGGACCTTGGGAACTTACTAAAGAAGGCTTCATGTCTTCGTTTGCATTATTTCTAGTGAGTACATGGTTTATTACAGGACTTGTTGGCAATGAAAACATGCAATACTCATGAATATTATCATTTTCTTTGCATTTCTGATAGATATACAGTAGTAACTCCACCAGAAAATGCACTCCTTCATGCTGAGTGTTGAATGTAGACAACAATGTTACAATGTCCTGCGAGCCAAGAGAAACAAACCACATAGAATGTAATATTTTCTCACCTAACTTCATCATTAAATATCGAAAAGATGGCAGAATTAAACGCTTTTGAATATGTTAATTTTCTGGTAGGGTTCACTAACTTTCTAGCACCACTGTATGTATATATATAACAAAATAATGCTTTGATTGCCAATAAAATCTTTATTATTCACTCGAATTTTCGACGGTCCTCCGTGTTCTTCAGGAGTTTACAATGACAATGTGAACTCCTGAAGAACATGGAGGACCATCGAATTCGAGTGAATAATAAAAACTTTATTGGCAATCAAAGCATTATCGTCAGCATTATTTTGTTACCTTACAGAAGCCAATACGTGAAATTTTAAGATATATATATATATATATATAAAACGATATTACATGTACGTTCCGCGTTTTAGTCACAGATGAGATAAAGAGGTATTAATGCATTGTTATAGTTCCAACAAAGTTTATTTCCAAGTCCAAATTCTCGACGTAAACCCACGTCTTCTTCAGGGATACAATGAAGCTCACGTTATATCCCTGAAGAAAACGTGGGTTTACGTCGAAAATTTGGACTTGGAAATAAACTTTGTTGGAACTATAACAATGCATTACCTCTTTGCCTCTTTTATATATATATATATATATATATATATATAGCTTAGCTTGCAGCTTAATCTAACACACAATGAAGTTAGAAATTTTAAACATGATCAAACATTTTGGAAGCCCTTTTGAATTGTGTATATGATATATATATACAGTGCATATCAATAAAAATGTTACACTTTGAAAAAGTCTTGGGAATTGAAAAATATACAACATGGGGATAGTTTTTCACATAGGCCTATATTCTTGAGTTTGGGTCTCGTCTATGAGTGAGCACTGTCCATTTTCGTAAAGGTTGCAGAAATCGGTTTGCGCAGAAATGCTCATGTTGACGCTTTGTCAAGGTAAAAAGGCAAAAACAAACTGATCGTGGAGTTCTTTTCTCATACATTTCTATTGCATTTTCAGCAAAATGAAATAAAACATATACATTTAAACATTTTGTAACAACTTTGTCACCTTAATTAACATTTTAACCCCAGGTAAGCACAACCTTACCCTTTTTTTGTGCCAGCTGGATCTGAAGACATAAATGAATGGACACAAAAGTTTATTTCAGACATCTCCAGCATTCTTTCACTAAGTATTATCATGTATTAAAAGTGGGACCACATTTCATGATTCATTTAATACTTGTTTATCCACACTTTTCCCAAGCTTGACAATTATTAACAGAATGAAAATCAAGCCTAAACCGATTCATGCTCTGTGTAAAGCAGATATCATCAAGATGGCCTCAGTGTGTGGGGAGGGTAGGGGTTTGCAATGGCGCTCTATGAAGTGGTTTGGGGCAAAGAAACAAGTTAAAAAAGGTAAAAGATATCCTCAAATTAATCTTCCTAGCTAAAGTCCATGTGTTTTTTATGATTAACGTCTACTTTTATTCACATAAATTTCTCAAAGTTCTGTGCAAATCTTTTTTTCTCAAACATTTCAAAAGTAAGTGGTGCTCACTCAAGCGGAAAGATTTTTCGACAGTTATGTCATCATTTGCTTAAAGAGATCTGTACCAATGTTTGAATTTGGGAAAATATTATTTGCAATCAATTGAATCAGAAAATCACACTACTTGAAATTCTAGTACTATGATCATCTCACATTTTATTCTTGCAGGTTGTGTGGATTATAGTCTACTCTGCAGTCTTTTTTGATTGACAGAGTAACAGAGAGCGACATTGTTCTCAACTGGTTTACATTAGACATCAAGAACTTATCAGTTATCAAGGAGTTGTGCTCACATCTGAGAAACGATAGCCGCACCACCTGTCGATTAAATGTGAAGGAACAATCATCTTGTCAGAAATTGCAAACTGCTTGTAAGCATTCCATTTGTACATACAAAGAGAGGTATGGCAGTTATTTACATTTTCTATTTTTGCTTTTGAGTCATCTGCAACATGCTACTTCTTTCAAAGAGATGTATGGAATGCCAGAAATATCCTTGAAAGTACATTCGTCTGAATGCAGATCTCCCATTGTGACACTTGGAATGAAGTACATTGGACTCGTTATTGATGTCTCAATACACAACCTTGAATGACAGGATACTGACAGTCTGTGAGGGCTATAAATAAATATTCTAGAGGGCTGTTTCATAATATTGCTAAAAATTTGCTATACATAGTTATGCATGACTTAATTTCCCCGCATTCTCATTAGAGTTTTCGATTGTACCTTGTACAAAACAGTGGACTATGCAGATTTTGTGTATGTAATTATGTATATTTTACTCTTGGCAAAAGGCACTACATTCACGCCTAAATGATGCGCAAAAGTACAAGAGATCTGCATTTCTAGTCCATTGTTTTGTTCCTACCATGGTACTATTGAAACTTCTTTTGAGAATTCATGCCTTTCAGTATGGAATGCCTAATGGATGGTTACACTATCTTTGTTTTTCTCAAAATGTAGCTGCATTTCCAATAGTTTCTTTGACATTGTGTTGAAAAAAATACAGAGTATTGAAAGTGTTTTTTACTAGAATGCCATTCATATACGGAAACACATATGGTCATTACAATATGAACAGATGTGATTAAACATCACATTTTGCTTGCTCAGGAACAGCTCTATGAAACACAACCAGAAGATGAAAGATTTTAATACCTGTTGTGCATTAGGTCAAAATTTTGAAATATCTACATACATGTAGGTACTGTCAACTAAGGTGAATTTCGAGTTTGGACTCATCTGTTTGAAAATGATGTGAATGTGTACCCACCTCAATCACAAACTGATCCCCAATGATCTGAACCTCCCTACTATTTAAAGTACTGCCACTTAGTATCAAACAAGAATATCAGTCCCTGAGTTATGTCCCAAGTCATGTCAGTGTCCAAAGTCATTGTGCCAAACTCTGAACAAATTTCTCTCTTTTTTTGCGAAATACATTTACCTGACATTGTTTCATGTTTATATTTTGATTTTGAACATTTACTGTAATGTGCTTGTTTGATATTTTCAAACCAAACTTCAGAAAGTACTACATTTCAAATTGGCAAAGCACATATTCCTACTATAAAACTTATCTGGGCCTTTGAAATACTCCTCAGTATTTAATTTGATTCAGGTGAATAACAGTTTGCAAGTTGCAAAGTAATTCAAGATAGGACTTTGTTTATTTCCTAGAATTGAAATTTGAAAATGAAGATACACTGCTAGCATCTAGTTTTAGTTGCATTAGTTTTTATGAAAATCATTTTGATCATTTATAAAATACCAATCTACATATAGTTGTGGAAGATAAATCCAAAGTGATTCATCACTTTTTATCAAGTGTGCCCATATTCCACTTTTCTTTTTCTTATCTTAGCATCAGGCTTGTTAACTTTAGACCTGCTATATGGGTTTGAGGTCAAAGCCGTTCTTGAGCAGTGTTTTCTGCTGTTTTTCTTTTAGGAATCTAATTATGTAACACCCTACTGTATGAACAGATCTTCTCTCTGAGTCTGGTGGTGGAATAGACCACGATTATGTGTTTTTACTTTGTAATCATATCTCAGCATTTTGCTTTGTCATTGTAAGTGCTGGTGAGCTTTCCTTAATTATTATCATATTGATTGCTGTTAAAGGCCTGGTCCCACTCACTGGCTGACGGACACAAAACGTATTCATAATGGATACAGCAGACAAGCAACATTTCGGGGTGGCTCCATCCGTTTTCATCCGCTTCAGACAGTGGACAAAATGGGCGAACAATGAAATCACATTGAACGGATGCTTGATGGATAGAGCGTATGAAACACGTATGCAAAGATTACACAACGGATACATAATGTTTTCCAACGGATGGCAAGATTCTTTTTTCATTTTACATCCTCTCTGCATCTGTAAGTGCAGTGGGACCAGGCCTTAAAGAGTTTTTGAGTTGGAGGAAGGCTCCCACCAATGCCAACCACTAGAGTGACAATAATGTACTTAGTGTTTAGGAAACATGGACTGCACTGTCAACAGGAAAGTGTGCTGATGGCACGGGGTGTTTTTGACCTACCCAAAACTAGTACTGCATTGGCCTCCCAGACGTTTATGGCCCTCCAAAAATGCGTGTACACGGATCTCTCCCCTGGATCTACATGTTACTGAAGCTTTACCACCCATTGATTCATTCTTTACCCTCAAGTTTACTATGATATGTAACTTCTGAGTTCATAGTAAGCATGAAATTTAATTCAGAATCCTAGAATTTGTTACTTTTCATTGAACACTTTTTACGATCTCTTGGTAAATAAAGATTTCTTTTAATAACTGGGCAAAATGTTTTTGTGTGTTTGTGTTTCCTCACATGATTTGTTCTTAAACGTGCATACATGTATATAGAAATATTTGTGTATGTATTTTTTCAACTTTCAATATACATTCACATAATTTATCACTTGCACTAGATACACATTAAAAAAATACCTACTTTTTGTTACATAAGTAAATCTGTTAGCTGTATTAGTAGTAATTATCACTTCTTTCATTTCTATATATTTTTCCTGCACTTGTTCAGAAAGATATTAAAGTATAGTATATGTACCTATTACCCATCATGTGATAAAGATACAATTTTGTACTAAGTGTTAATTATTTGATGCAATTTTAAATTTTGAAATTCTTGAATAAAATACCTGAAAAAAAATCAAGGTGTGATTTGTTTTAACTTTGTACTTCCTAATGATATATTTTTCAGTTCTAATTTTGACTATTTCTTTTTTTATTGATTATCAAACTATTTGCCCTTTGCTTAAAGGACAAGTCCACCCCAGCAAAAAGTTGATTGGAATAAAAAGAGAAAAGTCCAACAAGTATATCACTGAAAATTTCATCAAAATCGGATGTAAAATAAGAAAGCTATGACATTTTAAAATTTCGCTTAATTTCACAAAACAGTTATATGCACATCCTGGTAGGTATGTAAATGAGGGAACTGATGACATCACTCACTCACTATTTCTTTGGTATTTTATTATATGAAATATGAAATATTTTGATTTTCTCATCATTGTCAAGTAAAATGAAGTTTCATTCCTCCCTGAACATGTGGAATTCCATTATTTTAACATTTTGTGCTTCAGGCAAGGAGGTCCTAATCGTCAAATTCGCAAAAATTGAAATATTGTATAATTCAAACAATAACAAACAAAAGAAATAGTGAGTGACATCATCGACTCTCATTTGGATGTAACAAGCTCGTTCATATTACTATTTTGTTAAAAATAAGCGAAACTTTGAAATGTCATAACTTTCTTATTTTACATCCGATTTTGATGAAATTTTCAGCATTGTGCTTGTCTGATTTTTCTCTATTGATTCGAATCAACATTTTTCTGAGGTGGACTTGACCTTAAAGTTTGTCTCTCAATATACATTGAGCACTGTTGTAATTTCACATCTTTCGGGCCCGTTTCATAAAGACTTACAACTACTAGTATCGTAACTTGGTCATTATTGTACGTTTCATGGAAACGTTGATGGCGGATGGCTAATGAGCCTTAATATGTTTATAGATGCCATTATGTTTAGTTGTAACTCTTTAAAAGATGAGCCCCAAGGCAATCACATGTAGGCCTATTTGTCTATTTCTATAAGAGCGCCGATATGAGTAAAACATACTTCCTATAGTTTGGAAATGATTATGAATGCAGAAAAAGATGGATAAAAATGAGCATTTCAGACATAGGTGAGAGAACTGGTCGAAGAAACAGAGAGAGAGATAAATGGAGGAAAGAAGAGGGAGAGAGAGTGTGTGTGTGGGAAGTGGTGGGGGAGAAGTACATCTATAGAAGAATGGTTATCCATATAGGAGCTGAAAGAGAGTGAAGGAAGGAGGGAATAGATAACAAATTGGAAGATAAAGGTGTGAGGGAAAATAAAGGGTGAAGATAAACCCAAAGGGGCAGAAGAGGGATGTGGAGGGACATAGGAGGAATAGATGGGTAGAAAGATGAAGAGGGGAGAATGGAGGCTTATGAATGTGGGGGTGGAGAAAAAATGAGAGGAATATATAGGGGGTCAGGAAAACTGAGACGACACAGAGACGAAGAGATAGAAGGCGATATGATTTAATTGTTGGTAATCGTCAAAATGTTCCTCCAGTTTATTTTTTATTATGTTGGGGGAATCAAAACGAAATCTCAACCAATGTTCAGGTTTTTTTTTTGTTATGCCAAAACTTTGAAAGTGGCTGGATTTAGTTCATGAAACTTGGACATAAAAGTAACCAAGTATCACTGAACATCCTATGTGGGCTTCAGGTCACATGACCAAGGTCGATGAACATTGGCCGTGTTGGGGGTATTTGTTGAGTTGCCTTCATATCTTTGAAAGTTTATGGATCTATTTCATGAAATGTGGACATAAGGGTAACCAAGTATCAATGATCATCTTGCCTAAGTCTTAGGTCACGTGATCAAGGTCAAATATCATTTAGGGTCAGTGAACATAGTATTTTATTATCAAATGAATTGTGCTTTTTCTGAATGATTATAATCGTTTTCAAAGTCAGCACTGCTGCTATATTGAATCGCGTATTGCAGGTGAGACTGCCAGAGGCGTTCCACTTGTGCCAAAATGTCCAGTTCTCATTTCGGAATATCATAAAAATTTCAGCTCGCGCTTCGCGCTACTATTGTATGTATTGTTGTATTACTATTGGGGAGGCATGTATAATCCTAATTAGTCACTGCAAAAGGTCCTTAATAAGTCCCTTATTAGGAGAGTAAAATCGAAAATTTCCCACTCGCGTTTCGCGCTCGCATTAATTGCTTAGTTCCGTATGCATTCTGTTCCTTGCTTCCAGCAACTGCCCAGAATTTGTTCAATTTTCAGGTCTAAATATAATTAAGAACCCCGAAATTTTAGCTCGCTCTACGCATTCGCAATATTTACTTGGCCTTGTAAGATATCTTATCCTATCGACCCTGTTCTTAAATCTTTACATTGGTTGCCCATGAGTGAACGTGTCAAGTTTAAAAACCATTTTGCTGGTGTATCACTCAGTTCTGGCTCTGCTCCACAGTACATCACTGCTCTCGCCAACAACTACATACCATATAGGCTTCTAGCGATCCAGTGACTGCGGTCTAATTAGTTCCAAAATGTAAAACAGAGTAGGGGGAGGGCATTCATCTTTGCGGGTCCCTTGCTATGGAATTCCGTCCTACGAGAGATCCGGGATAGCAAGTGTGTCGAAACATTGAATATTAAGCTAGATGTAAAAACTTACCTCTATTTATTTATTTATTTATTTCGTTTTGTTTACCCAGGGTAACCCCATCAGTGAACTTAGCAAAGTTTTACTTGGGGGCCCTGCATACAAGTAACAAATACATACATATAATAAATACAAACAATGAGAAAAAAGGAAGAAAATATGTTCAAAGAGACAAGCAACCTGCAGGACATACAGACATACTGAAATACATGTGTGTATAAGTAGAACAAAAGTCAACATATTGTGCATGTGCAAATCCATATAACTATATATTCCCTATGATCATATGTTTATTGATTAATTTTGTGTTTACTTGATTGCTCGTCCCTGGAACCAGTCAGATAGGGGTAGTTATTATTAATTTAGTAGTTTCTCGCTCGCCAATAAGATGTAGTGAACGATTGCCTCGAGACTGCACTACGGGAACCACTATCCAGATGATTCCAGAGAATGGCAGCACTATGAGAAAAGGCCTTTTTTCCAGCCTGCGTGCGTACAAGGGTACCACTACACCCAGTGGCGTAGACAGGTTCGTACACCTGGGGGGGATGACTGGGCTGCCAACGCTAGTGAGGGCGCGAAGCGCCCGAGCGAGGGAGCGAAGCGACCGAGCGGGGGGAGGGTGTGGGAGGGGGGTGTCCCCCCTCCCACGGTAGGGAGCTTTTGCAATTTTGAACTTGAAATCGTGCAATCTGATGCATACTTAATGAGGTAAAATAACACACACAAGCGCGCGCGCACGCACACACACACATACTCACACACACACACACACCCGGGTGCGCGCACCACACACATACTACGCCTTGATGACAGACCCTGTCGCAGAATTAGGAATCGCAAGCTCTTGAAGACCTTCATCAGTGCTCGTTGGGCTGTTTCCTGCTGTTGACGGCGGTTGGCGTCCATTTTGACATCGATTTTAGCCTCAGGTTTCAAGGAAATCGCTGCCTTTGCGACTCTGTGACAATTTGAAGCCTTGTGGCTCTCAAATCTGGGTGATGCCTTTTTCCAGTTACAAAAGCCGACTGAAACAAATGCTGGTTCTTTGTTCTTGGCCAATTTCAAGAGTCCGCGTTTTTCTGCCTGTGCACAGTAGAAACACAGTACCCGTTTCAGGGAGGGTTCGTAATGGATCCAGGGGTAGCTTTGGTACCATTTGGCTTGAAACAGAATTTTCTGTTTTAGTTTCTACTACGGGAATGGAAGAAGTAGGGGGGTGATTGCATGGGCTAACCCAGTCGTCAAAAACGGCATCAGCTTCATCATCATCTTTCGCCTCAGATGCTCCATCACCCTCAACGGCACTTTCTTCTGGTTGAACTTCAGGAAGAACAGGCCTATCTCCGACATCATCCGATTTTGATGTAGACGGCTGTTCGTCATCATGTTCTTCTTTCTCATTGTGCTTGAAAAAAGAAGTGATCTTTGATGTTTTCAACTTCTTATTATGAGCCATCCTAGAGCCTGTTCAGACCGGCAGAGATAGCGCGATCTAGCGCGCGCTAGATCGCGCTATCTCTGCGGTGTGGAAGGTACAACGTCGTTTCGGTCCGCCCAACAGCGAGCCACGGCGAGCCAAAACGGCGTGCCACTGGAGCACCTCTTGGGGGTGGTCCACGAGAGATAGCGCGGTCTAGCGCGCGCTAGATCGCGCTATCTCTGCCGGTGTGAACCCGAGCTACGATAGCACGCCGGAAGTCATCGTTCTACAACGCCATGAAATAAACGTAGGCCGGCTAGCATAATAGGCACAGCGATATCGAGCTCTCAACTAACTAGTACGGGTTCGTAATAGCGCGCGAAATCTTTGACCGCTCTGACCTCATGACGTCACGCGTCATGGCAACAGGACCTCTCAAAAAAGGGGGTGCTACGATAGACCGCGCTATCTCACTGCGGTGTGAATCCGGCGAATGCCAATGGGCGGACCGTGGATCGCGCTACGATAGCGCGATCCACGGTCCGCCCACGGTCCCCCCTTGCGGTGTGAACAGCCTCCTAGAATCCTAAAATCAATTCACGCTGTGAATTATGTAAGTGACACACTCACATATATTTCCCCCTTAAAAAGTTAAGGAAGACAAGGCCTCCTGCTGAGCGGACTCACCACGTGTTTTTGTTTTCTAGCTAACTGCCTTAGCGCGTCCCTTCTCTCCCCGCACGTAATGCGCACATAACACGGCGTACGCTCGTAATCCGCATCCCTGATTTTCAATAGCTTCTTTCACACGTTAAAAGCCAATCTTGTGGTTATCTTGTGGTTTGCAATCTAAGAGGCTGTTCTCACTCAGTTCCTTAAACTAGTTTAGTGGAAACTAGTTTAGTGGAAACTAGTTTAACGCTAAGTGAGAACGGTCGAAGCGCTCTTGGAAGCGCTCTTCCAAACCAGTTTGGAAGACCACCTCGCGATGTAGTTTTCAAGATCGCTTCGCATCGGAAAAGTGGTTTTAGCGTAAGTGAGGACACAACCGTTCTTCGGGAAGCGATCTTCGCACATTTTGAGCGCGCTACTCCACACGACAGGTGTAGAATGCCTATGCTGCGGTTTCGAATTTCGCGCGAAACGTGTCACCCCACTGAGAGCGTTTCCATAGCAACAAGAGCGCTTTACGTGAAGTGATTTTGAAAACCACTTTCGTGTGATCAAGTGAGAACGCTAGCAAAGCGATCTTCCAAACTGGCTTTCTGAACCGGTTCCCAGTAAACTAGTTTTAGGAACGTAGTGAGAACAGCCTCTTAGAGGTATCTTGTGGTTATCTTGTGGTTTGCCCCATTTGAACACGCAAAACTCGTGGTTATCTTTTGGTTTCCACACCACGAGATTGCGCGCACTGCAAAATATGCGCGATTAATCTTGTGGTTATCTTGTGGTTTCCAAACCACAAGATAACCACAAAATACTTGTAAGATTTTCTTTTTTTTACCGTCTGAATTGGCTTTCACCATGTGAATGCGGCTAATAACAATAAACACAATTACAATAATGATGAGGATTATTATTATCATCATCATAATTATTATTAATATTATAGTTGTTATCATTATTATTATTACTATTATTATCATCATTATGACTTATTAAAGGTCAAGTCCACCTCAGAGAAATGTTGATTTGAATCAATAGAGAAAAATCAGACAAGCACAATGCTGAAAATTTCATCAAAATCGGATGTAAAATAAGAAAGTTATGACATTTCAAAGTTTCGCTTATTTTTAACAAAATAGTTCTATGAACGAGCCAGTTACATCCAAATGAGAGAGTCGATGATGTCACTCACTCACTATTTCTTTTGTTTTTTATTGTTTGAATTATACAATATTTCAATTTTTGCGAATTTGACGATTAGGACCTCCATGCCTGTAGCACAAAATGTTAAAATAATGGAATTCCACATGTTCAGGTAGGAATGAAACTTCATTTCACATGACAATGATGAGAAAATCAAAATAGTTCATATTTCATATAATAAAATACAAAAGAAATAGTGAGTGAGTGATGTCATCAGTTCCCTCATTTGCATACCGGCCAGGATGTGCATATAATTATTTTGTGAAATTAAGCGAAATTTTAAAATGTCATAACTTTCTTATTTTACATCAGATTTTGATGAAATTTTCAGTGTTATACTTGTTGGATTTTTCTCTTTTTATTCCAATCAACTTTTTGTTGGGGTGGACTTGTCCTTTAAGTAACCAAATATCATTCCCCAAAACCTGGGGGGGATGATTGTACATGCCATCCCCCCCACCTTGTGAGGTGGGGGGGGGGATGCATCCCCCTCATCCCCCCCCCCCCCCCCCGTTGTCTACGCCCCTGACTACACCATTGTGAACCGAGTTTCTAGTTCTGTACAAGTGGACATAATTACTAGATCTTACCAGGGAAGTGTTCCCTGATCTTACTACGAGTTCAGATAGATATATTGGCGCTTCCCCGTTAAGAATAGTGTGAATTGTTTTACATTTATGGTATTTCCACCTTTCTTCAATCGAAACCCATTTGAGTCTATGGAGCACCTGTTCAATAGGTGTAGAAAAACTAACTTTTAGAATTAGACGGGCCATTTTCTTATGCTGTCTAATTAAGCCATCCTTAAGATACTGTGCACACATGCTCCAAGAATTACTACAGTAATCAAAGTATGGTAATATAAGTGAATTAGCTAGGACTTTTGAACTGTCAATCGTGAGGTATTTTCTGAGCCTACTGAGGAGGGCTATCCGTGAGCCAATCTTCTTCATTGATTCTTCTACATTCTTTTACCAGGTCATGGTATCATCCATCCACACCCCTAGATATTTATAATTATTGACTCTTTCAAGCACGTGGTTTTTAACAACTAGGTTAATATCATCACAGGTTGGAAGTTTCCTGGGGGATCAAAAAATCATGTATTGCGTTTTAGATAAATTTAGCCTCAGACGGTTTTGTGTCAGTCATTTATTCAAGTTCAAGCTCTTTGTTTAATACTAATTCAATATCATTGATATTGTGAGCACTATGATACAGTATAGTGTCATCAGCATACATCATAATGTGACACTTATCCAGAATGCTGGGTAAAGCATTCACCATAACTGAAAGCAACAGAGGTCCGATAATCGAACCTTGCGGAACGCCTGTCTTGACATTAGTAATGTCAGACAAGGTTCCTTTGACAAATGTACGTTGAGTTCTTCCAGATAAGTATGATTGAATCCTGGTAAGCTCTCTGCCTTTAACACCATAGAAGGGAAGTTTCTTTAGCAACAATTCATGACTGACAGAGTCAAAGGCCTATGACTCAATTTATCAATGATTGTGGGTTATTTTGTTGCTCCGATCCCCTTCACTTGCGGGCCTTGAGCATCTCTGGATATGGCGCCTAATAAATTGCACATATTATTATTATCATTATTATCTGTAATTTTTTAGCTAAGATGTATAATGAATACCACAAGTCTTTAGTAACGCTATACCCCTCAAAAGCATCAACAATAAAAATCAGCATTTAGCAGCCGATCGTGTAAAATAAGGGTGACAGTATTTCCCCCCATTGGCGAAAGTTTGATCCGTCACTGCCCCAGACCGTTTGACTAAAAAGACAAAGAGAAAAATCGTCCTCTGGGATCAAAACCCCAATTTATTACCCTTATCATAATCGCACATCGAACCTTACCAAAATTGTCTGTAATATTATTACGTCATTAATTTAATACGCGCGTAATTGTGCGCCCATATGCGCTGCAAATATGCCTTCATAGCAACTTCAATTGAGCAATAAACGGTTTTGAAATTTCGAACCAAATTCGAAGGTACATTGATCATGAGAAAATCATTACTTTATAACCAATATAATCTCATTATGCTTGGTCTAACCTAACAATCATGGATGTGTTTGATCAGCTCTTTATTCGAGGAGTCAAAATTATATTTTGGAAAGGACCAGCTTTGGTTATGGAGGAGCGACAACTTCTTGGAGAAGTAATGTAAGTAACGTTAGGCTTATTGTTAGACTTGTTAAACCCGCCTCGACTATTCTTGAACTTTATTTAGTTTTAGAGCTCATTTTTTCAAGAAAACGAATATGCCGATATCAATCAATGTTCATTTAGAATTTTAAGGGGGTTTCACAATGTCTCGTGCAAACGTTTAGTTTACGATCATTTGGTCACACAATAACAAATTTCCCAACGTTGGTCCAACGTAACATAGGTCCAACGCTGTATTGTTACCTTAGAATATAGCAATTGCTAACTAGATACATGTAGATCTTGTTAACTATTTGACTTACATTTTGCACCCAATGCAGCTAATAGTAATTTAAACTTAGCGTTACAAAGTTTGTTGTTAAATTTTACTTTCAGATCCAAAATCTAGATCTAGATCTATTTGTTTTTATTTGCTCGATCTCTCTAACGTTAGGTTGAAATATCCGCTTTTGTTCAGTCTCCTACCAGAATCGTCTCGTATAGATACAATGGAATTCCTCAAAAAGGTAAGTTACTGTGACTATGAAAAAAAAATACTGTAAGTTCTCGCAGACTGTATTTTTCAACTTGGCCCCTTTGGCTTGAATCTACCATTATTTGATTTAAGGCAATTATCATTTATCAATCCATCAAAATTCTATTCCAGAACTCAATTAACTGATTAACAGCTTTTTGCAGCAGGCTAAGAGCAATATAAATATGTGAACGAGTTTGACAACTGGCTTTCCATGAAAGTGTGATCTCAGTTAACCGAGGGTTATCTAAACAATGGCTATCAAATACCACCCCTCGTTTTATTCACGTGACCAAAAAAAAAAACACGTCAAATTTCTATGTCGCCCCCCCCCCCCATATAATTATCCTGGTACCACCTCTTGGAGAGAGCGAGTCATAATCTCCGCATCCTTTCCCATATTCTCTCTCTCCTCTCCTCTTCTCTTCGTGGTCTATTCGATTTCATATCGGGTCTAATCGCTTACTGCATACTGCATAATATCTATCATTTCGTCTCATTAATTATTTTTCCAAAAGAAAATGCTGGAGCTTGGAGTGCAAAAGATTGACGAACTGAACTGCTTTCGTGTCATGAATGGACAACTCTACTGGGAAATGATTCAATCCAAGCCTCTCACATCGTTTGAATTGGTGCTTGAAGAGTTTCTCTTCCGAGAGAGATTGGAATCTGCTGTAAGGTCCCTTAACAACGAAATTGAAAACTATCGGGAGATATCCAGAAAGGATCTGAAGGTCGAGGAAGTATCTACAGAATCGGAACATTTTATAAATCATAATAACCAAAATAGCACGAGAAGCCAATGTCCAAATATTTCTATATGTGATCATGATCTTTTAAACAGAACCAATCAATGCAACCAAAGCAATATCGATAGAGTAAAGGAAGATATCGATATTTTGCCAGAGAATCACTTCTTTTGTCTTGATGGATCATCGGAAGGTTTTCAGGATTTCAAAGTAGAAAAACGAATTGATCATACTGATGATTTTCAGAATGAATATCGAGCGATAACATTTCACAGCATGAGAGGAAAATTAGATTTCAATGAATTGGGTGAAAATACAAGACATGATGTTAACACTGAAGCAGTATCGTGTCATAACTGAATGTTTTACTACGCAACTACATTGCGATGTCCGTACTGATTTATTTTTCACCTTTTTTTTAGAGAGAGTTGCAATATTATTGATCTGAATCAAATTGTGTTTGATGATCCCATAACAACTTGCTCTGTAAAACGGAACAAGGAAAACATCACTACTATTTTGTGTATGACCTCATGCTCCCGCAGACAACACGATCTGCATGATCAGACTTATACGAGACCATTTCTTAAATCATATTTTGCATTTACAAATAAGCTACAACTTTCTTTGAAGTCAAGTTCAGCACATGCAATACTATATAGGAATATACTAACATCAGAATTCTGCTTTGCTGCAAGCCTTGTGTTGGAGTGAAGTTGAAATCAGCTCCAATTTATACAGAGAGACTCGAAATAAACTAGAATATTGATTTTAGTATTTATTCCACTATTCAGAAATTTGATCATTCAAAGTTTTTTTTTAGGTTGGAATGCTGAATATCAAAATGCTAAATACACTTTATTTGTAAATCAGAATGCAACGCATCGTGTTCGCCTGACTTTATTCTACATGCGGACTTGACGACAACAAAGGCAGTATCTCGGGGGTTCCCATCTTCAAAGTTATTGCAATCGATTCGATTCCCAATCACAACCAAAGACTGGAGATGAACTTATGTAGCTTTATTCGCAGCTGAAATCAATCTCATTGATCAGCAATGAGCCAATACGCGTACATTAGTCAAAAGGTGTGCCTTTTGGGGGTTGACATCCGTGAACATAATGCAGAAATAAGAATGAATTTATGCAAGGGAGTCATCCCTATGACTTTGGCTTTGGTCTTTCCATTTATTTCCTCACGGTTCACAATTGTCACCTCTCTTTGTTCCTTGTTCATTGTTGATTGTCGTGATAACATAAGATGTATTATATGTAAATCTGGTGCTAAATGGTAAACGTGAATTTGTAAATGTGAAAACTTTCATCAATAAAGTCGTTTGGTAAGGAACATGTTATAATAGACACTGCATTTATAGGAAAGTAATGGGATATACATGTACAGTGTAATGATAGATGGCATATGCACGTTTGGTTGAACAGACTGGAAACATCAAAATTTTCCACGAATAATGCTATAATTCAATAAATGAATGTTAATTGAGCTCTTTTGGGGCCTTCAAACAACTGCTTTCTTCATTTTGTTTTCTTATATCTTCTTTGAAAATGTTTTTTTTGTGGGGATTTTCACTTATTCTTTGGTGGTTATGCAATTTATCCCCATTGTCCAATATCTCCCCTAATGTTAAAAAAGAGGAATATTATACAAATATTCAATGTTGATGAGTGCGATCGTTCCGAATATTGCATGAGTGTGCAAGATGAAAAAGTCTATTGAACGACGCGAAGCGGAGTTGAATAGACTGTTTCAACTTGCAACGAATGTAATATTCGGAACGTCGCACGAATACAACATTGAATATTTGTTTTATACAACACCGATAGCTTACACTTTAGACTAGATAGGCTAGATCCATAGGTCTAGTCTATGACTAACGCGCGTTAGGTCTTTAATTTTGCTTACAATGTTTTTTTTTTTTAGAGTCAGTAGATTTAAACCAGTAATCCCAGGAGAGTCAAGTACTTTCAACATAGATAGATCCATGAGGTCAAATTTGTGAACGAATTCCATAAAATCCAGAAGGAAATCCAGAAGGTATATACGCAGTCGTACCCTGGGAATAATTTGCTTAGCAACGTACGTACGCGCATTGTGTTCAGTTTAGCAACGTTTATGCGCAGTGCTACGTACATCGGTCAGAGATACGAAAACGTGATTACGCGCGTATACCGCTTATTCACTTAACGTGTACGGGGCATGTCCATGGGTTCAGTGTGCCCAGGGATCTTGCAGTGCTGGCTCATTTACTTCAGCGTGCTATAGTCGACTATATCACGAGCGTGCAATAGTCGACTATAGCACGGCTAGCGTATCTTAGCGTGCTATAGCTGATTCCTCTGAATGTCATGTGACACGCTTTCATCCAATCAGCTGTCAAGGATCTATCAATGTGTTGTGTAAACATTCTTAGTCATTATTTTGATAACAATGACCATGGCATAGCTTGACAAGATATCCAATGAGTTAAAAGAAATTTTCCTGATAATTCCAATTTCACCCCTATAGTTATACAATATTGCCGAGAGCAGAATTGGCGATTGTAATTTCATTTTATTCACCATCTTTATGTCGTCAATCATGGGCGTGAATCTCAGGGGGACAGGGGAACGCGTCCCTCCACTTTTTATAAGGTGGGGGGGGGGGGGCACAATATCAAATGCCCCTATATACTATTTATGGTCTTTTATAATGACGGAACAAAAAAGGGAGAAAGATAAAAAGGAAAAAGAGGAGAAAAAAAGAAGAGGAGTAAAGACAAGTGAATAAAATTAGGTGAGGGGAAGACCTCGAAAATAAAAAAAATCTTTAATTTCACTATATAAAATTTTCGCTCACGCTTCGTATTCCCATTGCCCGTTTGATGAGTTACATCTTGATCAATAAGCTGATATTGAGCTAAATAATCAAGATGTGATGTTAATGTGCAAAACATTGCTCGGACATCGAACTTTCATCATTTTGTTTGATTTACAAATTGATTTTCAAAAAGTGCTCTGTAAATTTTCCGTTTTATGGCCTAAGTACCAACATTTTCAGCTCGCGCTCCGCGCTCGCATTATTTGACTATCCTCTTCGTTTAGTCCATAAGTTCTCAAACTATTCCTTTTCATGTCGGATTGTCAAAATGTATAAGCTAGCGCTGCAAGCTCGCATTTTTGATTGGTGATGTATGTATGATGGGGGGACCTAAAGCTACGCACTTTGTTTTCAAACAATAAAAACTATCCCAATTTTAATATTTCAACAAATATCTTTCACTAATTTGTGGCAAACATTCTAAAGATCATTAACCAAGAAGAAAATATCGCAAAACTCACTAATACGAAAATCCCGCCGTGTTTTCCGAACACCTCTTGATTTCGCCACCCGATGAAGAAGGGGTCCTAAAGCTACGCACTCGATTTATCATGCAAAAAAAATAGTATTTCCTGTGCCTCAATTTCTAAAATATATTATAGGAAAAAGTGAAATTTAAGCGAATATAACTTCAAAATTCCAAACAGTTGTTGGTTTCTCTGCATTTAGAGATTTACTGCAGCCTCTGTAGAAAAAATTGAATAGGAATCGTTCGTCACTCTGCAGTCACAGTTCCACTTACAGCTACAGAGTGCGCATTTGCCATAAAAACTGTATGCGCGATGAGTGGTGCGTAGCTTTAGGACCCGCGCAGCTTTAGGACGTTTAGGACCCCCTGCCATATACACGTAATTCTAGCAAGCTACTTAAAATCTAGGAATAATTACAAAGAATAAATTCTGCTTATATGCATTAGTAGTAGTTGTAACTACTACTTTGAAGAATCTTTGTTTTGTTACAGTTTTTATCGTTTTCTCGCTAGATTCAGTGGCTTACAATATTAAGTGGGAGCGTGTAATGTACGTACACACATAATATTATGTACATTATGTTCATACGTAAACACACCCACACTAGAGTATAAATGTGGGGCGGGGGTACTTTTTTTTTTACAAAGATCAATGACCTGGCAAATAAAGGGGAAAAAGGGAAGAAAATGAGAGAAAATTATTGAAATACGATATAATTTTCCGAATATCATGTCAAAAGCTATCACAGAATCAGATTCTTATTTCAAAGAGGTCAGAATTTTCGCTCGCTCACATTTTTAAAGAATATATTTACTTTCATGACAAGAAATATATTTAAAAAAAACCATCAATTCTAATAAACCGTTTCAATTCTTTGAATTCAATCGAATGAAGACGGTTCAAAGATAAATGATTTTAAGCACGCGTAGCTCCAATACTGGCATCCTTAGTCCAGATGGTGGCCCTTTGAGATTTTGGGAGTATCACGCGATTGGTGGTTAGTGTGGGGGGAAAAGCGTTCAGTGGATGGAGCACACTGTACTTTTTTCCTTAACCCCGGGAAATAGGTGGGGCTAAGGGGGGCCCCGGGGTTAAGCTTAGCCCACTTCGTTTTCACACCATGTTTTAGCAACGTGGGCTAGCACGGTAAATAGTACGGTACTATCTGGCCCTGCAAAAAACAGGGTTAGCCGGCTTATTGTGGTGCTATAGCACCACAATTGCGGTGCTAAGTGATGCAGTGTGAAACGAAACTGGGCTAAGGAAAAGAAGGGCTAAGTAATAGCCAATCACAGAAGTCGAAATTGCACGTTAATCACGCTCTGTATGGTAAAATCATCAATATTCATGAACTGTGGGATAGTCCGCGGTTAAGACGTTAACCCCGGCTAAGCAGATAGTATGGGGTTAAGAAAGACAGTGTGAATCGAAAAAAAAAGTATGGGGTTAAGGATAGTCCGGGGTTAAGGATAGTATGGGGTTAAGGAAATGCAATGTGAAAAGCATACCATTTGAGAGTGCAATAAAGGATCTCAAAAAAAAGGCCAGTATCTGGACTACCCTGGTTAGTTTCGGTCAGGCCTCCTGATTTGAACCCCCTTCGGGTTTAAAACCATGGACTAAAAAAACCAGGAGGGGGTTTAAATCCTTTGTGAATTCGGGCCATGAAGAGCATACGCATTCTGCCAACCAAAATGATGTAAGCGAGCCGATTTTTTTGTATTCCGACCAGAAAAAAAGGTACATTTTAAAGACTGTTTTTCAGGAATTCATGAAGGACAGGACTATCTCACCAATCCTCTCAGGTGAACGAAAGCAGGGAATGGAAGTGTTTTATATTCAGACCTAAAAAAACAATTACCCTATGTAGCCATGATATACAAGCATGTCACTACATTAAATAAAAGCTCGAAGTGCGATAACGGGATTTTAGTATTATCTTAATTTCCTTGAACAGTATTATTTATCTTACCAAACAGATAATGCAATCAACAGGAGTGATGAACACATAGGCCCTAAGCAAATGTTTCAAAAAGTTATTGAAAAAAAATCTTATGTAATATGATAAAATATAATATATATTATAGCATAATGTAATAAATTGTACATCACAGAGATCCCTAGCTGGCAGCTTATTGGATGAATGCGCGTCAGTCCTGTTGCTTCGGGTCATTGAATAGACTGTTTCAACTTGCACACTCATGTAATGTTCGGAACGATCGCACTCATCAACATTGAATATTTGTATAATCATTTCTTCATCTTCTCCCCCACTTCATTTCTCTTTCTTTCTCCCTCTTGCCCCCGTAGTTACGCCAAGTAGAAGATGTTGGAGGCGCGATAGCTCAGTCGGTAGAGCGGGGGTTTCGGATTCCGGTGACCCGGGTTCGATTCCCAAGTGGAGCGCTAGTGCCCTTTGGTAAGGCATTTATCCTCATTACCAGGTCCCTCGGAGAGGACCTTAAGCCGTTTGTCCCCTGGTTGCTTGCTCACAGGCATTCGTGCTTTCTTAGCAGTCAGGTAAAACAACAACCTCGGTATAAACAGATGCCAAATGACCTTTCGTTTTTCTTGTATTTTCGGCTTGCATTAATTTCACCTTTTATCTTACACCACTTCAAATACCTAGTCCATGTTACTGTTGATCAAACTACGCTATATGAATAGGAACACCCCTTCCCCCCTCTCTCTAGGTTCGAACGACTGTCTGAATAAGACCCCCACCCTCTCTGCCCTTTTCTCCCTTTCCCTTCTATTCCGTCTTTTTTCACCCCTCTCTCTCTTTTTATATGAATGTTAGCCCCACCAATTAGCCCACTTCGTTTTCACACTACGTTTTAGCAAAGTGGGCTAGCACGGTAAATAGTACGGTACTATCTGGCCCTGCAAACAAGCAGGGTTAGCCGGCTTATTGTGGTGCTAGCACCACAATTGCGGTGCTAAGAGATGCAGTGTGAAAACGAAACAGGGCTAAGGAAAGTGGGACTAAGCATTAGCCAATCACAGAAGTCGAATTGCACGTTAATAACGCTCTGTATGGTAAAATCATCAATATTCATGAGCTGAGAGATAGTCCGGGGTTAAGGCATTAACCCCGGCTGAGCAGATAGTATGGGGTTAAGAAAGAGTGTGAATCGAAAAAAAGATAGTATGGGGTTAAGGATAGTCCGGGGTTAAGGATAGTGTGGGGTTAAGGAAATGCAGTGTGAAAATTATTTCAGGCATACTCATATACGTATAGGCAGGCTAATATGTAATCATTCCTCCCCTTCATCCCCTCCCGTATGAAGTCCCGTCTATGCCCTCAACTGAGGGCTATGAGACTTTCGTTCCGCTAGTATTCAAACTTGATTATTTATATTTCATTTATATGTTTTCAATTATTTTTATTCCAATTGTTTAGATAATATGCTTTAATCTGTCCATTTTAAGACTTCAGCCGAAGTTGAAAGTGAAATAATCGAAAGCTCATAACATACAGGCATGAAAATGAAAGTGTTTTGTGCACATTCTGTGCATGTCAACAAGCAGTTTGAAAGTATTTGGCGTAAGGAAGTATTTTACATATTGAACTCTCAAATTTGCGGCAGTCGAAACTGGTCTTGACTGTATTTCTCACTGGCCTAAATTATCAGACTTCAGTGGTATTCCTTTTCCGCGTCTTTATTTCTTTGCCTTTTCTCTTAATTATTTTGTTTTCCTTTGCTTTATTTGCACCCCTTTCCCTATTTTGCACCCCCCCCCCCCCTCCCTGATAGGTGCGCCCAGAGCACGTACCGCCTTGCCTCCTTGATACAGCACTGGACTATACCCATTGTGTCCAACATCCACTTGATCTAAGACCACACAGTCTATATGTGATACTAATAATAGTAGACTAAATGGCCCGAATTAACAAACGTGGTTTTGAAAACCCCCGGTTAAGTCCATGTTTTATACAGATTTCTTGTATTAATTACGCTTAATTTAGCTCGAATCGGGCGCGTGTATAAAAAAGGTATATTGCTGATGCGTGCATTTGTCACAGTGCGCCAAATTAACGCCTGTTAACATGGTTAGATAAGCTATTTCATACATGAGTCCACTGTTTGAAGAATGGACTCATGAATAAAAAAGCATGGATAACCACGGCAACAGGCGTCAATTTGGTGCACTGTGACAAAAGCGCGCATCAGCATTGGACGTTTTTAAATATACGCGATAAAATAAGCGTAATTTATTCATGAAATCTGCATAAACCATGCACTCAACCATGGGTTTTCAAACCCCCCTTTGTGATGTTTAGTGCATGTGCTGTATGAGGGTAACAGAGAACTATAGCCAATACTTGTAGACAAAATGAACGTAAACCGATTATTATAGAAATAGTTATTACAATTATGGTAATAGTCATTCTAGTTGTTGTAATGTAATGTACAAATGATTAACAAACATAATTATGACTAAGCGAAAATAAGTATAATGATGACTTACAGTAAAGGATATCGCATGACGACGCTCAATTGATAATTTTAAAATCCTACAGAAACTTTTCGACTAAAATGAGGCCTATGATATATACTATTGGAATGTAATGTGATATATGATTTTTTTTTTAATAATTCAGTTCCAGAACTTCGTATGCATACAATCCATGTTTACCGAAAATGTGAGATTACCGATTATAAATTTAAAAACAGTTTCATCAAACACATAATTTTAGTCATATTTAATCTTTGATCATGATAATATATTAATATCTGATAAATACAATAAATATAGTATATAAGAGAAAGGGAGAGAGAGAGAGCTGGTGAAATAAATACCAACTTTTTTTTAATTTCATACTTATATAATGAAAATAGTACTATTTACAGCGCGATGATTTCTTTTCACGACAAAGAGATGGCGGGACATTTATTTGGATAGGACTTTAATTATTTGATTGCAAGAGAACGGAGACATCGAGAAAGAGATTTCGCTATTTTCAAAAGTAAAAATAATGCGCAGTTATAAGCTCGAACAAGATTTTGATACTTGTTAAGTAGTGTTCAAAATTAACCCACATTTTGGGGACTTTGCATCAATTTTTTAAATGTAGGTAATTATTCACAAATTTAAAGCAGGCAGTAGCAGTGTGACAGAATGATTAAAAATATAAATTATTTGGCAATTAAATGTAAATATTGGTTCTCCAATCTTCTATCCCTTCACAAAATCCATGCTGCATTGGGTTTTACGTTTTATCATATAATGTAATAGATCAAGATCTAGTTCAAGATCTTCATGACTACATCATGCACAAGTCTAAGTTGTATGTGAGCTGAGGGAGCTAACAAAGACGAGGGAGAAGCAAAATATCAAATTTTATTGCACTTTGCTTTGATTGCATGATTTGCATCCAGTTGTAATTATGCATTTTTGATCAAAATTTGGCCGTAGGCAGGGAGGGGGGCATTCACCAAAATTGTGCACAAAATCCTTCAATTTCACTTTAGAAAATGCAATAGCGCCTAATGACAGGCTTGGTCGCTACGCTCGATCCTCGCTTTCAATTTTCACGCGTCTTGCCCCCCCCCCCCCGAAATAAAAAATCTGCGTACGGCTATGCCCATGTATCCCCCCTAAAAGCCAATCCTGATTATCAGAATGTACATGCTGTAATTATCACTAAAGATACCGTCACATAAACGAAACCGATCCCAAACTAAACGATGACATGTCGTTTGAAGATGGTTGGTCTGGAGTCGGTCTTACCGGTCTCATAACACGTGAACACCCTTCTACAAACTTATTACATAAATGTTCAACATTATAATTCTACATAAAATTACATTGCATTGCGATAGACCTGCTTGGATGATACCCATTAAGTACTGAAGTACTACACTGCAAAAACTCCGGTGTTGATTAAACACCAGCCCGGAATCTATATATGTTCACACCAGAGAAGTGTCAAACAACACCGGGTTTGGTATTAGTCTAACACCAGACATGCCAGATGGGTGTTCATACAACACCAATTAGTTTTAAAACAGCATCGGTTTGATTCCAAAATGGTGTTGTTTCAATACTTCTCTGGTGTGGACATATATAGATTCCGGGCTGGTGTTAAATCAACACCGGAGTTTTTGCAGTGTAGTATTAAGTACTAAGTACTGTAAACACAAGAAATACATCAAATACAAAGTACAAATATATCAAATTTTAGACTGATCAAAATCGAAGAAAGAAATCGGTACTTCAAAAAATAATGGCATTTAAACCATTTCACCGTATACTTCGTCACGCAATTTTCGATTTTTACTTCTAAGGAAGGTTTCATGAAACAAAAAGTGATATTCAACAAGTAATTTACTCTGAGCCACTCAGATAGAACGATTATATTATAGATTATATCAGTATAGCCAGTGAAAATTACTGACTATCATTACATGCTCCCTTCCTCATTATTGCATCATACAAAAAGTTTCATTACAAAAGTTTAATTATTTTAAACGACAATCATCATTCGTAATTATCTTTATATCGATGATTATACGAGGTGGACGAGTTTGCATAAACGCACGTTACCGGCTCATATTAGCGGTACTTAAAGTGGTCGCATAAAATAATAAAATAGGCCCTACAAAATGACATTTAAAAAATACAACATAACTAAAATTTCCCAAAAATTAATTTAAACACCAATAGTATTAATATAAAAATACAAATGCTATAAAATTTTCATACGAATGTAATAACAAATCAGGTTGAACGTTGATAGAAAAAAAAAGATCTTTGGTATCCGGCAACTGGGACTTTAACAGGATGTCACCTTTGACAAGTAAGGGTGTTGCAACAGAATATTTGCAATCAATTGCAAACATTCTGTTACAATTTTACAATATTGATAGATCAGTTTTAGCTGTAGCAAATCATATTATACTCCTTGTTTCAAGGAGTAGATTAGCAATCAATCACAAATTTTCAATGAATTACAAGACATAATTATGATTGATGTAGGAACCGAAAATAGACTTGCAATTGATCGCAAGTTTCATGCAACACCCCTTTAGTGATCACCTGCTTATTTCCCGTCGAAAGTTATCAATAATCATAATTCTTATAAAATAGAAATAAGATTGCGAGATAGATGACGGATGATGAAAGACAACGAACCTCATCTTATAAAGATTATATAAACATACTTCTTGTTAACATAATGCCAGAGAAAATAAGTTATATATGATGTCCTCCGATTGTATTACAACACATGATCTATTTACGACTAAGAAATAAATAAACATTTTTGTTTATTCCAACCAAATGAATGTAATGGTATTTTTACATAGCCCCCATGCAGTCTGCAGGTCTAGAAGCCTAGATAGAGAATGTAAGCAAGTAACATATTTGATATGATGACGGTCGGTGAAAAGACTAGGTGTGTAGCACTGCTTTCCATGATTGTCTCGATATTAACACTTAGACTTGATTCAAGACTGGTCTCGTCTTGTCTAATAGCTGCGAGGACGACATCAGCGCTTAATAAGCCGCCGTCGTCTATAAACATATGAATGAGAGAAAGAGGGAAAGGGATTGACAAACAAATCAGATAAATATTTGCATGAACGAAACGAGTAAGGGTGAGATAGAGGGCAACAAATAATGAAACTTTGAGCAAAAGATATTGGGTGAAAATGATAAATTCGCATAAAATTTTAATAAACGTGGCGTATGAAGCCTGAGATGTCTGTAAACTTAATTGGTATAATCGGAAAAACATAATATTTGCTTTCTGACTCAATAAAGGTTTCATGGTGTAGACCAAATGATCCTGAAATACAATTTACTTGGCTTAGAATAACAATAAAAGACCACGGAGGATGCAATGTAAATCGAGCTTAGTAGGTCCATGGTTTAAGATTTTAGTCCCGGATTTTAGTACGACTTTGAAAACCATACCGCTTTACCGCGACACTTCAACACAAGAGTGTATGTTCAAAATGGCTCTTTTACCCAGCAAAAAAAATCTGGTGTACATTTCGAGTTATGGGCAATATTGTTCCTTAGAAATGTATGGGCACCAAGTGTATGCCCTTGTATTATGTTACAACATCATACCCTGCAATTCTTATTTTGTTACAAAATCAATAATGCTGGATGGTTTCGTCATTACTGCAGGGGCGGCGGAGCGAAGTTGAAAATGGGGGGGGGGGGGGGGGGCACGGGGGGAAATTGAATCTTTTTGTTAGAAAATCAATCGGCAGTAACAATTACTGCCGTTTAATTTTCTAAGATAATACATGGGTTTACAAGTAGAGCCCATAGATCATTTAGGTAATATAAAAAAATAATCCAGTAGATGTACATACTTTGACGACACAACCCAGGAGCGACAGGAGAGATCCCTGTTACTAGTATCCAGTAAGCTGCTGATGAATAATCTAAAGTAATCTCAGGATAATCGTCATCTAAGGTGACACCAGTAGTAGCAAAATCACTGCAAAACACATACATGACAGGGGTCCATTATTATTAGAAACCATGTACAGGTGATTTTATCGTGTAGGTAGTTCGTTAGTTTTAACCTTTTTTTAATCATTTTTTATAATGTGATTAAGGTTACAGAGTAGCTTATTCGATCTTGAGTGAGCTTTCTGAAATTGATAAAATTTGACATTCGTATTTCTAGGGGGGTGCATAATATGCCTTCCTGTTTTAATTTTAATTCATCAAAAGAGCAAGTATAGTTACTATTCAACGTTTTTATTTCACTGTCTTCAAATAAGGCCTACATGTTAGTATTGTTTGCAGCTGGACAGCATGTTGATTGCCTTGTACTGCAGTAGTTGATGACGCTTGATCGAAGAGCTCCCATCACGCTTGCTTGAATGGAATTCCACTGTTAAAATATGAATAAACACGGTTGATTGGAGATCATTTTCTTATTTATTTATCTATTTATTTATTTTATTTTTATTTTTTTTAATTCATTTATTTTTCTATTCATTTTTTTTATTATTTTATTGGCGTGTTTATTCTTTCATGTATTTTATTTTTTATTTACTTCATTTATTTTCTTTGGGGGAGTGATCTATAAATTTCGATATATACAGATTTTGTAGCATTTTCAAAACGATACAGATTCAGATAATATAACTCAAGAAAAACTAAACAAAAATATGCAAGAGCTTTAGATTTATCAATGGTAAATACTTACACAGTTATATCTGGAAATTATATATTTCCTACATATGAATTCTACCATGTCTACCGGAGTGCATAGGCCTACGTTCAGGAAAACTTACAATCAATGAATAAATATTAAGTTAATCACGCGATAAAGTGTATTTTTCCTATATATCAATAATCGTCAGCGTTCATGAACTTCTGTATTTCGCTGATCAAATTTTAAAAGACAAATTTCGCGCGAAACGAAAGTACATTGCCCCTCATAATTCTTGTTCCATTTTTTTCCATCTGATACAGTGACAGTAAAATCTACTTGTAATGTCACATATATCTTGCTCAAGAAATGTCCATTTAACTCTATAAGAAAACTATGTTGTGATGTCACAGTCATAACGAAGCCACTCTCCCTAAAACCTCGCCTGCCTTTGAAGCACTACTCCATAATAATCTGTTATATACTTACGTCTTCGAAGTCTTCAAATAGGAGAATAAGAACTCCATTATTTCTTCGACTAGCTGCATCTGCGTGTTTAAAAATGTTTCAAAATTATTTTCTTCAAACTTTCTTTTTCATTGGTTAAATGTTTTAAGTGAAAGTAATGCAATTTCAAACAAAGATGTGTCACATAATGAAAACATATGAATAACATGAAAATACCACAAAACGAACACATTCAGAAAACTCCTACGCTCTGAATGCAAAATATATAATCGAGTCTCTAATCACGCTCCTCTCAGAGTGAGATAAAGGACCAGTCATTTTAGAATGGGATTTGCATCTTTTGAGAGTGGATTATAGCTCCTATACTGGAGTGAAAATATGTCAAAAATATGCACAGTTCACTCCAGAAGGAGCTTAATGCGCTCTCGAAAGATGCAAATCCCACTCCAAAATGACTGGTCCCTTGTCTCACTCTGAGCATGTGATAAGGGACCATATAGGCATTTAGAGAGTGTTATAATAAGGGGCCCATTTCATTAAAAATGTTGTAAATTCCATGCATACCTTGATTGTAATTGTTTGCTGAGCCCTGTTACCATGGTAGTTGCTCTTATTCCAGTGGTAACTCTTAAGGAAATGGGCCCAGAATCAACATTTCTAGTAAAACGTATCTATGACATCATGCAACATAAACATTATTCTATGAAATTTACAAAAAACAATTGCTCAGACACAACATCAATTATTTAGACAGGGTTGTGGAAATTACTTGACATAATGGGTACAGGAATGAAAATTCGGTTGGGTTATCAAAAACATGAAAGAGCACAGTTTCCAAGAAAAATCTAACAAGAAAACATACATAACATATAGAAATGGAAAAAGTATTATATTTTATCAAGAAATTTGGAAGCATAATAAACACAGTGAAATAGAATTTGAGAATGTATCATTTACTGCATGCAGGTGAAATCTTTTACTTTACTAAAAGCATGAAGCGTTTTTTTTTTTAATGATAAGAATGCAAAAAAAAAGCTTAAAACATACGCTGGCAAATGTTCCCATAATAACTTCTGGTACAGTTGCATCTACACATTTCTTCATCAAAAGCCGAATCATGCAGACAGTTAGAAAGAGAGCAGGAAGTGACAGCAACATTTGTTGTCGATGTTGTCGTCTCGACTGTATCATAAAATGTTGTAGACAGAAAGTCGGCCATGGATTGGGTTGCGGTCCTTATCTCTCCTTCTGACGTTTGGCTCAGCGTTGTAGAATTGTGTCTGGATGTTGTAGGCGTAGAACTTGCCGGTTGTGTGGTAGTTGTTTGAGCTGATTTAGCATTTTGCGCGTAATATTCCAAAAGACAGTGTGAAAAATCAGTAGGAGCAGCATCAATCTGTTTTGGACAGCCAAATGCTTGAAATGATCACACTAATGGTGCTCTAAATTTGTGTGATGGTCTAATGAAAGTTATATATTTTGTTGTACACACATATTATTTTCCATGTCTAGTGGTAGAATGATTTCTAAAGTGTGAAAAGATTCGGTGCGAATTTTGTTGAAAGTGCGATAAGATTGGTGACCTGTGCGCTTGAGCCAAATAGTCCAAAGGTGAGATGATGTCCGTATCACGATTTAAATATTGTCGGGTTGTGAACACATGACGATGACCTGATTACATACGCATACAAGATAACACAATTATTTTTTTATGACGTGAATGAACTAACATATTAATGAAGAAAGCATTACTTTTGGTTGCTACCTCTGCGTGCATGAACCAAAGTACAACATTTTGCCATTACATGCTTGACTAGCGTGGATTAAAAGAAACTATCAAGTAAAAAAACACCACATGCAGATGCAAAGAAATAACAACCCGAAGAACACAGGGCTCGTCCTGCACTAGAACAGGGCTATGATAATGAATATAGAAATTTCTACATGAAAAAGAACAAGACTATAGCAAATAAACGCAAGAAGAGGACATATAATGATCATTTTGTGATGAGAATGATGAGTTAGCATTGAAGTTCTTGAATGGGATATATTGTATTCAAAGATGCGTTAAAATCTGTATGACATGTATGAGTGAAAAATGTCTTCATCAATCACATTATTTATTATTATAAAGCAAGGTTCTTAGTATTATGTGGAATAATTGAATCTCAAATATATGGGTTTTTTCAAACAATATTCTAAACATAGTGAAGCAAAAATATGATATTATTAGTCCATGTAGTGATAAACATCCGTTGATTTATTATAAATCGATCGACAGCGCAACCAATAATAAAATTGATGTAAGCATAATTATATAAGCCATATAACAGAGACCTCTAAATTACATTCTTTTTATTCGATCATTTATTCATAGTAAAAAAATTCCATAAAAACCGGTTAAGTGTATTAGTCTTAAATATATCAAGAGCAGTCTCGTTTTTATCACGTCCAAGTAATAAATTCAATTCTTACTGTCTTTCCTTTTTCGTGTTTTTAGTTTTAGGTATCTCTAAATATTTGCTCTTCTTCTTTAAAGAAATTATATACCCTTTTGTCATGTTGGTTCAAATGATAGCAGAAATGAATAATATGTTAAAGATTAATAATGATCGGATAAAAATTCATTTAAGATTCATTGAAGATTTTCTCCAAACCCCGATTACTAAGTTTCTCACATTTATCTAGTATTATTAACGCCAACTTGGCGTCAGGGTAGACTTACACTTCAAACGTGGAATATTAATGTTGATCTACTGAAAACTTTCAATATAAACAATTTCTTTAAAACAATTATCTCCTTTATGCTACCACATTATTGAGCGTAATCATATAAGAAAAGGTATACTTACTACACACAAAATCTGGGTCTTCAGCATCTATTCACATGATTAGAGAGGGGGAAGTAGTAGGGAGAGAAAGCAATATATCAATATTCTGCATGGTCAAAAATTAGAATGTGATGGAGTTTTTTTTCGTTCTACCCACTAATATCGTCATTTCTGACCTACCTTACAAGGCTAGTTTACCCTGAAATAAGTCATGTCTAGAAAATTTTATGAAATGCGGGATTATGACTCAGGATTTCAAAAGTATTACGAAATAAAATCATTTGCAAACAGAACTGATGAATCCTAAATTGCAAGGCATTATAATCTTATGAAGAAAAACACTTTTTGAATTGGCGCGTCCGTTTTCTTTGTTGTATCAGAAACAGCCAATACGGCTGTCGACAAACCTGCATGAAAGAAAAAAAACACGATATAAACTTGAATTTGAGTAGAAAATTGACTTTGTTTGGGGGCGGTATGTCAGACTTACTACATAAAGAACAGAAAGCAGGACATCCATCAATGACATAACTCCTATCGCACCAACTGAGAGGCCATCCAGGATTAGCTCCACAGTTTTCATGTGTATCTTCACAGTAAGCTAAAAATAAATGGACATCCAAATTAACGTATCAGAATTCATTCTGGTTCAGAGCTGGTAGTTGTGAAACACGTGGAAAAATAATGTTAATCGTTTATTAGAAATACGGCTGTTTATTCCTTAAGACATATTTTTCAAACTCGTATTTCAATTTTTTATCATTTTACTCGTTCAAAAGTTTATCGTTTCGAATTCCTATCTATTCAACATGAAACTACAATAAGATAACACATTATTATTAGTATTATTATTGCAGGTGAAATGAATATGTATACAAATATCGTTTTACTGTATAATTCAATGGCGATGTGTGCAAGATGACTTCCCATTAAATATAAACACTCCATGAAGTAATAGTTTTAGTTTAATTTAAACTCGAACAAAATGACACCTCGTGTACTTTATATCATCATCTTTGGAATACAATGAAGTTAAAATTTGCTTTCTGGATTGAATGATGGTTGAATCGTATACTTACTTGCGCAATCAGAGCCATGCCAGCCATCTGCGCATGTACATGTACAGTCACTGTTTAGTGTTCCGCAGTTATTACAAGTGGCCCTGCACTCTTGAACATAAATACAACGACAAATACAATAGTATTAATTATAAAATGATAATATTAATGGAGAAGAGTAAGAGGAGGCACGAAGGACGGAGGACAATAGAAAGGAAGAAAGGAGAGAGAGAGGAAGGAGGACTCCGTTTCAGTAAATATTTGGAATCTTGAGAGGGGCATCTTTCGAATCGAGCTTTTAGGTGATTGATAATTATTATGGGTGTAGTGATTTGCTGCTCTGTCTACTAAGATGAAGTAGAAAGAAGAAGTAGAGGAAGAAGAAGAAGAAGAAAGAAGAGGAAGAGGTGGAAACGATGAGGATGACGAGGAAATAATCATCCAAGATACAACCCTTTTATTTCATTGATCTATATGGATGAGATTATATGATGTTGCCATTGATGTATATGAGAAGGAGGAGAACGATGGTGATTTAGACGATGTTGGCAAAGACCCGAAGGGTGACGAGGACAGTGATGATAATGTTGTGACTATTGACTTATAATTAATGTTTATGATGTTGATATTTCTCATGGTGATGATAGGATGATGTGATGACAATTGATGATTTTGATGATGGTTATGACCATGCTGTTGATATTTCTGATGTTGATAATGAGGATGATGTTGTGCTGATGATTGAATGTGGTAGTGATGAAAATGATGTTGATAATGAGGATGATATTGTGCTAACGATTGGCTGTTGTGGTAATGATACCGGTATTGGTAAATCTGATGTTGATGAAGAGGATGATGTTGTGCTGATGACTGGATGTGGTGGTGATGATAATGATGTTGATATTTCTGATATTCATATTTCTGATGTTGATAGTGTTATGCTGATAATTGGATATGGTGGTAATAAAAATCACGTTAATGATGTTGATGGTGAGGATGGCGCTATGGTGACGAATGGCTGTGGTGGTGATGATAATGTAGACAGGAATAACCGTCGTTTCTGGGGATTTATTCAACAATTTCTGACATTTTACTGTATGTATGGTGAGTGGAGCCAACGTAGTTCAGCGGAACAACCAAAATACAGAGACTGAAGCTTTTGGTCTAATGATAATGATGCTGATATTTCTTAAGTTTTGTGTGTGTTTATACTTACCACATTCAGCTTCTGAGGGTGAACAGTCACCTTGGAAAAAATAGAAACGTTGAAATTATCACAAAATTGGAACAAAATGAAAAGGATGTTCAATCGTCAATTATAATAGAATCAAAGATAAATGATTAAAAACTTATTCGGATGATCGTAATGTACAACCAGTGATTGTTTTAACACACTGGACAGAATCCAATAATTAGTGGATTTTTCCTTCCTTTTTTCTCTCTCTTTGTTATAGGTGGTTGTCCATGCATGCCATGTTACAATAACCATAACTAGCACACGGAAACAGGGGCTATGATCATGATTTTTTTAAAGATATGACTATTGGCAGTGGCGGATCTATGGGGGGTATGGACATGGGTATAACCCACCACCCCCCCCCCCCCCTTGGCTGCCAAGTGAAAATTAAAGACCTACATTTTGGAGCCAACACCCTTTTTTTTCTTTCTTTTTTTTTGCTTGTCACATTTCTTGGTGAAACCCCCCTCTTGGAAGAAAAAAAAGCTTTATTTGCGCCTGATTAGTACTTACTGCATAGATTATCCTTGCACAGACCACTGCCACTCTCACATTTGGTACATGATGGCCCACTCACGTACGGGGATGCGCCTACATAGTTACCACTAGATATCAAATTTTGTGGACGAAATTAATAGGCTGTTAAATTAAAGTAGATTAGCCAATGAGGTGTATCTCTATATAATAAAATAATAGGTCACTTCTGTTTAGAAGGAACTTTTGTTATTGCAGACGAATCACTTGTGTTAAAGGTCGGTAATTTAAATTACTTTTGTTTAACAAAAGCCTTTCTGATTTAGACTTATTTGGATTACAGCTAACAAATTAGTATACGTCCAAAGTAAAATAATGTGCGAACGATTCAAATTTGTAATAAAAATTACGGCACCTATTTTACGCAATATGATGGCAGATAAGTGTTTACCTACTCTTTTGCTCTGAACTGTGTACATCATTTTTTTTTAATCTTCTATAATTATTATTTTTTTGTATTTCATAGATAAGTTTCTAAATCATTTTAATGACCTTGCCTATTGTGGGCTAAACAACAAACAAGCACGTAAACAAACTAACTTACGCGGGTCCGTAGTTACACGTAATGAGCCAAGCACCGTTGTAGGAATTGCCATCGGCATCGGTTGCTGTAGAACAGAATGTCAACCCACAACCAACTGCATATGTCGATGCCCATACGTTCTAAATAAGAGAAATTCAAATACTAAGAACTGTAAAGAGATTTAAGTTTTATATCCATATTTTCTATTTTGTTTCTAAAATTTATGAAAATGTATAAACACTATTAAAAACAAAATATTTTAATGGAAAAGATGAAATCATTCTGTTAATTCTTGTAACCCCATTTGTTGTAATTAAACATTATACTCAATTAATTGAATATATATTTTCTTAATTTGTAGACCCATGTGCCGATTTTCTGTAATTTTACAAGGTGCTTCGTTAAAATAAAAATACGGTTTTGATAGATCCGTCTTCTTACTTCTGAATATTATTGTAACTGCAAATGGTCTCTTATTTTTCAGAAGTTCATTAAAGATAAAAATTACATTTTCACATTTTAAAATTAAACTTCAATTTTATTTTCTCACTTTGTTCGCTCACCCTTTTCAGAATTCATGAAGTGTGTGCATCATCTTGTGCCCCTCAAACAGTCAAAGGTTTAGATCAATATGCCATTTAACGAATAAAGACACTCATTTACACGATAATTTAATTTTAAAAAATAGTGATTATGCGTTTTGAGCGATTTTGTTCAGCTTGGTCCTAGCAACACTGATTTAGAGAGCAACAGTCGGGACAATCAAAAGTCTTACCAATCCATAAAGTCTATAGCCTGGGTGAGATAAACTTCACTTCCATTCTCTCATTTGCACGTTAAGAAACCGCTGCACTATTCGTATAAGAGTAGGGGGAAACCCTGGTGTAGTGGTCCATCTGTACACCACCCATGGCATGGGGGTACTTGCCCCCCCCCCAAAAAAAAAAAATGCCCTTTTTTCCGAATGAAATGTGCCCTTTTTCAAAATGAATTACTCTTTTGAAGTAAAACATAATACATTTGAAATTAGAAAAAAATACAAATATTTTTTGCTCGCACTTCGCGCTCGAATCAATTGTTATCTAGTAAAGTATTTATCCTGCTCATTGTTGCAAAAAAAGTTTAGAATGTCCATTTGTTAGGTTGGAATATCATTTTTGGGCTTGCGTTTCGCGCTCGCATCAGGTATTGTTTAGTAAGGTGCTCATTCTGTTCCTGGTTACAAAAAGTGCTTAAAATGTCCAGTTTTCAGGTTGGAATATCACAAATTTTAAGCTCGCGCTTCGCGCTCGCATTATTCAATTTCTGAGGTAATATCCTATTAGTCAATAAAATGCAGTCCTCTGCATGTTCCTTTTCTGGTCAGTATATTACAATTTTCAGTACGTGTTTCGCGCTCGCGTTAATTCTTTAGTTAGATCCCCATCTTTTTCATGATTACAAAAACTGTTGCGGAATGATTAATTTTCATGCCCTTTCACACCAAATATCCAAAAGTTTGAGCTCACGATTCCCTCTCGGAACATCACGCAAGGATGCCTTTTTAACAGTAATTGGCTCCATAATTTACCAAAAAGCGAGTTTTACAACTTAAAATTTGAAAACTTTTCCGAACCCCTCGCTATACGCTCTCACGGAAGAAATAAAGCCTAAAAATATATCGTATCGATCAGAAATCACTTCAAAAAGGACTTGCTCAATTTAATTACTACAAAACACACTTCACGATAATCTCATGGTGGAAATATCCGTTTGCACCAAAATGCCCGTTTTGACATTATAAGTGCCATTTTCCCCCCTCCCCCCCCCCAAAAAAAAAAAAAACGTTCCGCCGCCCCTGAATGAGTCCCCGATTGTCAAATTACAAGAGATAGTCCACCTACCTGGGTATAGTGTCCACACTGTTTCCCGGCCTGGCATGTCCTATCATCATAGTTATAAAACGCATATTCATTGTACCAGGCTTGCGTAGCAGCCGTCCCATCGGGAGGGGTCCCCGGTGCGGAAAGGCCCCATTTGATGTAGAGATTCTGGCCCACAGCAGTGAAGCCAGAGTCATTATCTGGGTTACCGTGCTCGTAGTAGCAGCCGTCAGACCATTCCTGTGCCATCGATGCTAACGCTCCGTTCCAAACCTAATAGAAACAGTAAAATGTAAATGAAAAACGAAGGAATAATAACTACAAAACTTCGGGGAAAGAACAAAATAATAAAAATGATACTACTGTTGCTGCTACTACCAATATAGTAGTAGTAGCAGCAGTAGTAGAAGTAGCTGCATTAACAACAAAAACAACAATAATGATATAAGTAATAATAATAATGATAATAATACTAGTAATTATAATAATAATTACAACAACAATAATAGCCTTGGGTGGTAAAGGGGCGAGATTGCGTCAATTGCGTCAATTACTTATTTCAAATGCGCCTGCACTATATACGCTAGCTCGTCTTTACAGAGATTTCTTTTAAGAGAAATTAACTAATTTTTCGATGTCAACATCGCATCATTAAAAGCATCATTTTAAAGACAATATTAGTATTAAAAAAGTCTTATGAAATATTTTCGAGTTGTACAGGAATAATGTAAGTGTTACTCTCAATGACTGATAGTAGGGATTTATGAAGAGGACACAGTTCTTGCTAATCAAATTGATGTGAGCGCAAAACGTGATCCGAAAAAGTTTGATATTCAGATTTGGAAAAAAGTACATTCTAAGCACCTGTTGTTTAAACAATGTCACGTATCTCGTGATATGCAAAGCGCGAGCTGAAATTTTGTATACATTTACCCGAAAATGAAACGTTTTAAGCACTGTTTGAGATATAGGTAAGTGATGAAGAAAGAACATTTCTAATAATAAAATTAATGCGAGCGTGAAGCACGAGCTATTTTTTTCAGATTGATCGTCGTATAAATGGGAAAATATTTAAGCCCCGCTTTAAGCACTTTTTTGTATTCATGAATAGGAGACACGTCTGAAAAATCAAGCATTGCAAACGCGAAGGGCGGTCTAGAAATGGACCTTTTAACGACTGTTTTACTTTTAGGATTATTCATGAAGACCATACGTATCTCACCATTAAACTAAGGCAGGTGAAAAACAAGCTTGTGTTTTTTTTATATTTTACATTCATGCCTAAAATGGGAAATATTAAATCACTTTTAGTAATCGTGAAAAAGGTGTGTAGGTCACTGAATAAAATAAAATAAATATTTGATGTATATATATATACAAACTTAAAAACTAAATGTTTCAGCTCCATTTCATAAGTTTGAAAGGGGGTTATGTATGATCAATGCGTGCGTCAACAGGAATGGACACATATAATCAAATTATATTTCATCAAATTGTGAAAAAATTATTTCTAATATTTCCTGTTTTCCTATTCCCTCTGTGTTTCTCTTTATTTCCCCCTCTTTCTACCCCTTTTCCCAGGTAATTTTGTTTGTTAGCCGATGAAGAGGGGGCGCGTACCCCCCCCCCCCCCCCCATCGTAGTTACGCCACTGTCTTCTTCTATAACCTATGCTGTATTAACCTATTTATGCTTCAAATTCTTTCTCATTATGGGCGTGGCATAACCACCATCAAAAATAGGATACATTCCGGAGTCTTGGAGTATAATGAATTCCTTCTTACTTCAACCATGTTTATTTTATTCAGTAATGTAAATTGGACTGTCAATATATATGCTGAGCAAAATGTGCCATTATGCACATACGATTGATTTTAATATCACTTTAGAGTAACGTGTTTGCTCACCAAACAATATACAGTCTATGATATTAATGTTTGTAGTTTTCGACATGAAAACCAAACTAAAATCCCCAAAAGATGCATCTGCAACTTCCTTCTTCAAAGACGTTAAAAAATGAAGGAAATTTAAAGTAAAGACACTGGAAAATATCCACTATTTGTGATGAAATTTAGAAAATCTACACAAGTATTTGGTGCTTCCTTTTCCAGACAATCCTGGATTTACGTCTGAATATCAGGACCACATTTCCTGGCAATTATAAAAATGCCAAACATCACGACTATGTCAATACGAAGACGCCAGAATGAGAACAGATGAAGGATATGAGAAAAGTCTGGGTTAAGCCAGGGTTACACCAAAAACCGAGTTCTCACGAATAAATTTGGACCGATTCTGCCCTTAATGTCTGATTGGAATGAATTATGTTGATCTATTCGTCTCTGATTCGGCGAACTACTCCAATCAAAGACGAATAGGTTCAGAATCAGAGCAAAGTCGCCAAGAATTGATTCGAATCGATAATGACAATCCCGAATAAAGTAGAATGCCAACCCCAATAATAGCAAGAATATATCCAAAGGTGGTCAGAATCGAGGCGAATGTGGCCCGAATGTTAAGCCCCGGTTACACAGGAACCGAATCAGCTGCGAATCCATCCGAATACACCCACTGACGCATTCGGCCATACTCGTTCCGATTCGGGTCGACATTAATTTTGGGTCGCCATTCGGATACAATTTCGGGTTGGCATACGGCTTTATTCGGGATGGCCAATGTTGATTCGGGTCCATCAGCGGTGGTCGAGCGTATTTGGCGTTGCCTTAACGGGGGCCAACTTTTGTTAAACGGTTGTGAACGATTTTTTTTTTCACCGCTCCAGGAACACTTCAGCAAAGTTCTGGCAATGTGACCGGGCCTTAAACGACCTGCCCTTTTTCTGTTAGTATTCTTCTGTCAATGTTTGATTCAATAAACTACCTGTATTGTTTAATAAGATTGTACTTTATAGATTATATAATGATTCTATAGCAGCTCTGTAGAGAGAATGGAAAAGAAGAGCCGACATAAGGAAGGGGTTGCATTATGAAAACGTGATTGCCACGGTAGGGAGGGGTGAGAGGGAGTGGTGGAAGGGGGTGGGGGTGTAAAGAAAGGCGCAGAAAATCCATCAAAGTATAGTACAACGTTATCAATCACCAACATAATCATAGTCATGACATAAAAAAGTATCTGCATTAATGTATTCGACATCTGACGCGTCAAATATCTTAAAACGTACGGTCAGTATAAAGAGAGCTTGGAGAAAGATATTATTATCGATAATGGCCCAGTTAACCATTTCCATTAGTATGACTTTTTCTGATAACAGCTTTAGGAAATGTTATTTGAATGAGAGGAAGTTTATCTCACGCTTAGCAAACAATGCATTTTAAAAAGGTTGATAGTTCCAGCATTTGACCAAACAAGAACAAATTTAAACTAAGAATTATCAATGAACAAGCTGTAGGATAGATCATAGGACATTTAGGAGCTTTAATTGTCCTAATGTATAGAATAAAAAAAGGATATGGATTTTAGGCGGAAAAAGGGAGAAAACTGGTTTATTCTGTGTATTGGACAATGTGCAATTACATAAAAAAATAAGAATGATGAGAGGGAAGATGAGAGGGAAGATATTCAATTTGAATAAAATTTAAGGACAGAATTTGTTGAGAAATAATAAAGGAAGCAAAGCAGTGTCATCTCCATTTGCCTTATTAAATTTTCTCTTTCTCGTTAAACGAGAAAATCGTATAAAGTCAGCCATAAACTTTATGGATGACAGGAAGGCAGGAAAGTATATATATAAAAGAATAAATAAAGAATAAAATTGCGGGAAAGTGTCAATAAAATACACCCATCATTAGATGTGGAGTCGTGTATTTGTCGAGATTCCTCATTTCTAAAATCTTATGTATGTGATAGAAAATCCTCAGCCAATAAATAATATGATACAAGTAAGAGCAAATACGAGAGCACTGGGCCGCCGCCGCCTCGGTGGCATTATAACTGAAAGTAAAGAGTCTTTACACTTGACAACGAGTAAATAAAAAATCTGTTTGCTTGTCTACTAACTTAACAACACCTCTACTCTATGATGTCTATAGCGGGAAGATAATCAACATGATTAACACAAGTTTAGAGATGGCCAGGTGATATGTTTGCTAAAGACAAATTTAGACCTCTTGAAATCTCTAAGATATTGAATACAATAATGAAGAGGGTAAAATAAGTGATTTGAGGTGTGACGATGGTATTCTAAACCTTCTTGTATTTTGGTTGGTGGATCTTAGTGTAGAAGATATCATTGGAAGTCTAATTTGAAGCCAAGTCTATACCAATGATGACTTCCCAGAGTCTATTAAGACATCTTAAAGGAATACTCAACACAAAGACACATGCACAAAAGATAACTGAGATGACATAGAATCCGGAAATGATAAAAAATACTTTCTAAGTAGGGGGAAAACGGCTTACTATCTAAACTCTATTATAAGTGATATATATATATTTTTCAGGGGAGATTATTCAGTCACAGTTTATTCTTCCGAAGGTTAGAGACCAATGCAGAACGCTCTCAACATTCTTGGAGTAGTTTTTAAACCAATAATGTGTGCTTTGGGTGAAAACTACCCAGAGTAGGATAAATTTTATAACCAATTGTTGTGTGGACAGTATGTTGCCCAACATCTTGAAGAGTGTAGGCCTATATTTCGCCATTAACTGTATCACAATCTCTCATTTTGATCATCTTACGTCATCAAATTACAGCCATGAACTCATCCCAATACCAGCGTAAGTTGGCAAGTTACCGAAGCAGGCCAAGTAAAAATGTTTTTAATAGACAACACCTCCATAGACAATGTAAATTTTGAATGGCATACATCCCGTATAACTTACATGTATACACAATCATTCATACTTTAATTAGTTTTGTGTACACATATTTGTGTTTTACCCTATTAATAAATATTGTCAAGAGTGCTATAATGTTGCCATAGTCATTGATTATTTTAAGAGAGAGTTTGATAATGGTGACAATGACTTTTAAATTCCTTATAATACCCTAATTTCCTTTCTTCCACTTTCAATCAAAGCGTAATCTAAAAAATCCCTATATTTTATATACTTGGTCTCCTCTGTTCAATATCAAGTATTATTCATTTAAAACCAGTAATGATGATATGACAGTGATTTCACCCAGGGGCGTACAGACTGGAGGGATGGAAGGCTTGTGGGACTCTTGCCGCCCCGAATTTCTCACGACCAAGAAAAAAAATAGATAAGGACAGAAAAGGAAAGAGAGAACGGTGAAATATGATATTATTTTTTTGGACGTTATGTCAAAATATATCACAAAATTGAATTTTTGTAATAAAAATTTCAAAATTTATTTTGATCAATACGCCATATCTAGCACCCTCAGCATTTTTGGCTCATTATGCCACTGATTTCGTGGTCGCCCTCTTGTTCTTTCGCGATTTTATTTTTCATCAGGTTTTTCTATTTTGAGTATTGTGATCACTGACAGCTCTAAATTCAGAATATGAGTTTAATATGAAAAAATATAAATAAAAGATATGCTCTGTGTGTATGTGGGTATGTTTGTAAGAGCGTGTGTTCCTCTCATTAGCTTTCATTACAAAACAAACTACAATGCATCTGACCTGCACTTTAATATCCTATACGTTTGAGTAGATAAAGTCTGCATTTGACCTTTAATACACTCAATCGATATTACTACTGGTATAGAGAAATTGAATTTAGCGAACCATCATGTCCATTATTTATATGCCTTTGCTTACCATGAGGGAAGATGAAAAAAAATCATTATGGCTTTTTCAATTTCCCTTACTTATTTTCCTCATTCCATAAAAGCATATATTCTTTTTAAGATCAACATACCAACTTGGCATAATGATGATAATAAAAAAAGTCTTCGAGACGAGTAAGTAGACTCTGCCATGACGATGGAAGAAAATGTGGGTACAAATATTTTAACAACCATATCATGAACAAACAAAACTGCCAAGATTATACAGTGAGAGGTTTGAATCCTGACCTTGGTATTGAGTGAACGTGACAAGAGACTGTATATATGGGTCTATCCATGGACCTATTCTAGAGTAAAAGAGGAATATGTCTATTTGACATAGCCCGAATTGACAAAGCATGCAACCCAAAAAATAATTAAATTGCTGGCAGTTCTCAAATGATATTCACATTCATTATTCAAATATTTTCAAGGCAACATCGTTATTAATGCCTATAGCGGTATAGCCACATTTTGACAGTGAGCAAATAGAACCACTTTTCTGAGCACGCATCACATATTAAAAATGTTGCTGTATGATTGGTTAAATCTGAATCACGTGATAAAGAATTGCACATTTTTTCTGTGTGTTTCGCTGATCTCTCAATTTAATTTTAATTATATTATTTTGTATTATGTTTGAATTTTAATTCAATTCTGCAACAACTTGACTTGAGGTGGAGAGGGTATTAAGAATTAAACAAATAATAATAAATGGGCAGTTAGTCTAAAACCATGCATGCTACAGAAACCCAAGTATATATACGATTTGTTGACCCTCAACCCCCCCCCTCCCTCTCCCACGACCCCTTTGACATTTATTTTTAAACAGAGGTGGAATAAATAAGTAAGAAGGCGAGGAAGAATATGGGAGATGGCCATAATTATATTCTGGGAGACACCGTATAGTGGAATGATGAGTCATCAAGGGGGCCCACATCAAGGTGCAGGAAATAAAAACTCCTCAATTCATTTCTGTAAAGCGAAAGAGATGTCCCTGTACACAATTTCAATTTAATATTAATTTGTATTATTTTATTCCCTTGAAGTATTCTATCAATCATGAATATTGACATCAATCTAAATACAAAGAAAAAATGTATTTCGCTAGGATGTTAGTACAAATACCACAGTACAGACTATCATTACGTTATTTCCCATGACAGTATCATCGGTGGGTTAGGAGTTTGTTTCGTATGTACATAATAATCATGTAAACCCATATCATTTTTCAACACTATCTATATAATTGTTATTATTATTCATTACTTGTTCTACATAATGTTCGTATTTATTCATCTTTTTTTACCTATTTATAAATTTTCTTAAATTTATTTATCACTTTATTGAAGGTGGGAGGATTCATTGGTAGAACTTTCAGCTTTTTCGTACAATCAGATTCACCAAATTTTGAAAAAATCAAGAGCGGTATATAAAGTGTACAGGTAGAACATATGTAGAATGGTTTGGACTTGCTGGATGCTTCTACCATCACCACGATAAGTTCATGCTCTTTACCAATACCATTCACACTTGATTTAACCGCCGTGTATATCACAGGGAAATAGGCTTTTCGAATGAGCGATATTTTCTTGTCCCGTTTTACCACACCCCTCTCCGTCCTTTAAAGGACGTCGGTGTTTATAAAGACTGTCTCCTGTGTCAAATAAAATGTGCTTTAGTGAGAAAAAAAAGGAATCACTTTATAAAATGTATACTTTACGGGACAATCCCCATGGCCATCCCTAGTACGTCTTAAGGCCTCCACACACCGTACGATTGGCAATGATTGGTCTGCGACCAGATTTTGGAATAAAACGTAGTAAAATTTCAATGCTTGTATTGAGATATAGATTGTCTTTTTCTTCTAACTCATCATACAAATACATTATGTTCAAATCTGTGACTATGCTATCATCCTTATTAGAATAAAAGTAAATTTGATGGTCGTAATGACGTCAAAGCAATCATACGATTGGCTAAGATTTTAAATTGATTTGGCCTTTAACTTAAGAAAAAGGCTTGCAATCATCCAAAATTGTTATATCAGTATTCTTTCAGTTAATTTGAATCGCAAATAAAAGATACTTTTCATTCAGATTTTTATAAGAAAAAGCGCAAAATGCGATTTGTTCCAAAAGCGGGTCGTTGACCAGTCGTAATGTGTGTAGTTGCTTTCATATGCAACACATCTGTCAAACTGACACCGATAGATCAAAGCTATTCATACTCTTGGTTGGTTTTGAGTTCGTTGAGTTTGAATGTAACAGTACTGGAATAAAAGTAATTCCTTCATTGATTTGTATATAAGTATGTTTGTGTATATAAGTATGTTTGTGTATATAATTGTGCGTTCGCGGGCTAGATATAATAATTATGACCCAGGGTTTTGATCACTATCCCATTCTCGAACCGGATTTGAGCTGGTGACTCATCTGACAAATTAATCATGTTAATTTTGTTTTGCATGTGGGTGTTACCTCTAGAGAAGATAGTATTACCATGGTTATGAGTATTCTCATTCAAATTGTACATAATCTTTTTACTACTTTAAACGGTTTCAAAGTATGCGTTTAAAGTTTGCGTCAATAGTTCAATAGCTTTTGCATATACGTTTTTGAATGTCCCTCCTTTATAGAAGGGAATAATTGACTGCAAAGTTTGCCTTCCTTTTAGCCACCTACATTCATGGAAAAAAAAAAACGTTTTCCTCTGTTCCCCGTTTTCAGTTTCATACTCAATAAAAGACTCACATTAAAGATGCTGGTATCGCATGATAATGATATTCGCATCCCTATTCATTGTCTGCAGCAATATCTTGAAGGTAATTACACATTGATAATCCTCATTGAAAAGAAAAGGCAAATATAATACTGCAATAATTCACATATATTTCTAACCAAATCATTAATGAATACAAGAGCAAATCATTGGATTGGAAGTACTCACGTCAGACTACTGTTTTTATCGTATTCCGATTTCCTTCATTTTGGCTCATAGCCATTTGTAACACTCCGAATAAATTGTCAGTGTTTGCTCAAGCTTGAATGAATATTTGATCTTTTTGGCGTCGTATGATAGAGGGTAATGTAGCAATGTTTAGAGCATTAATCATGTCTGAAATTATGAGTTTCTTTCTTATCTTGAAACACATTTTCAGGAGTGTTCACACAAAGAATACACACTGTTAACATTTTTGGTAGTTTCTGTTGACATTAAAACGAAGAATATTTCTGCATTCTATTCAAATTATATTATCAATGTTGATGATTATTATAAACATTATGACCTTGTCATTGATTGGTAGACAAAATTGTTGGTCTGTTCATGTTCATGGGGGTATAAGAAGGACAACAAGGGAGGCGTTCCCGTGCGCCATAACCAAATGTGGGGTCCAAAAGTGGTAAATTACATGTAGGGGAAGGAGAAGGGTAAAGGAAAGGAAGGGTAAAAGACGATAATATATAAAGGAAGAAATTTTACTGTGAAAGAAGGGGCGCAATTTCATTGCCTCGTCTTTCTGGGATCATGTTTGAAGTGTCGCCATCTTTTTAGCTGGCCCCTGTGATTACCCATGAGCAACAGCACGGTTTGTAAAGGAAACTTCAAGTCTGACACCTTAATATTTTTTGTTCCTCCATCTCATTCCCACTCCGTCTCTCTTTAGAGTTTGAAACATTTTCCTTTCTCTATTGAAATAAAGAAAAATCTTCAGAAACCTTCTTCCTACAGACTGTATAGCTTCTCATTGACATACACTTTCCCCCTTTCTACATGTATTCCGATTTCTTTAATAATACATTATCTATCTATCTATCTATCTATCTATCCATCCATCTCTCCATATATCTTTTTATATCTTTATATATCTTTACACACACACACACACACATATATATATATATATATATATATATATCTCTACCCAAACCCTTACCTCATTAATCATTCCTCTATCTTACCATAGTCTTCATATTGGCAGCTTCGGGTGAAACCATACTCCTTCCCTCGTTGTGTTTAGCAACGATAGCATCTGCATCCATTGACGAGAAATCTGTTGATCGTCTACTCCTACTACGACCTGCATCATCACTACCTCTCCTCAACCTCCTCCCCTCATCATCGACATTTCCAAACGATGCCGAGGATGATGACGATGTTCTCTCGTATACGACGTCGATGATGGTATCTTGTCCGACCTTATGTACCCTATTTTGGGCTGATAAGTCACGGGTTTCCCTAAAATAAAGAGCCTTACTGGTGTCAACGTTTACCCCATTCTCTGCCAGTTCCGTACCCCTCACACCGGGGGAGATGACGATTGTAAACAGCAAAATTATGCGACGGCAATACGTCAAAGGCGACATCTTCTAAGCTTTATTGTGGTATGCTTGAAAGTTGATAGTAGACTGTGCCCTAATGGTTTATTTATGGCTAAAGTATATCATTTCCTTATAAACCATTAGTGTAGACACCGCATATTCATTTCCTTATTCAGCTTAGCTAATGACTATGACCAGTCTCGCTGGGTTATTATTCATTGATCCGCCTCTGTGTTTCCTCCGTGTTTCCATGGTTGTCACAAAATGGGAGTGATCAGTCAGTAAACCTTGAATGGATTCGGTCTGTGTGTACTGTACTTTAAGGTCATGTTTATTATCTGCATTATTCGACACAAATCAAGTGTGAATGAAGAAAAAAAAATCGTTAGAGTTACGAGACGAGAAAATATTTTGCATAATCGCGATTAAAATAATTTCATATGGATATACACGTAGATAGAACCATGGAGATGATATTTACAGCGTATGCCTGACTCATATTGCCTTTACTAATCTGCTTTAATTGAGGTGATTTTTACTATGAATATATTGCAATTTATAGATTTTTATTTCAATACCAAATTTAACCCTACGAAATGGAGGGAACGAGAGAGAGAGAGAGAGGGGAGATAGGGAGATGAGGATACACAAAGTATCACTCTGTTGTAACATGCAGAAGACAGAACATTTGAACTATATTAGCCACAAATCTGATAACCTTCTTTTTAGGCCTACTCTATTTAATTGTCCTCTCCTATTCATGCCATCAGAATGACTCCACAGGGGGCAGGGCGACCATTCCCTATGATTTTCTAGTAAAAAGAAAATGGGAAGGGGGAAAGAAGGAGAAAAGGGAAGGAGGCAAGAAGAAGGACGAAACAAGGAGAGGTCTGGAACATGTAATTCTATATAGGGTTATATATACTTGCCATACCACTGAGAAAATGTGACGCGATAATAAGAACGTCGTACGCCCCTCCCCCTCTATATCCTGGAATACTGTGGTCCTGCCTACCATCTGCACTCTTGATCATGAGTGTTCTTAGCATAGCATTCAACTCATAATCGTAAGAACAGATTTCCCTTTTCTACGGATATGAATATTTCCCATTATCTTGATTATCAGTATGCACCAAATTCTGATTCATTTACATTATCTAATATGATCTAATAAAAACAAATCAAGAAATATTACATTTGAGTGTAATCTTCTTGATTAAATTCCCTTATTATTCCATAATAGGTGAACAATGAAAAATTAGGGAATAGTCGGTAAAAATGAATAATCCATTCTAAATGAATTAATATTAAGTATTAGCACGCAGTTTGGTTATACATGTATTATTCTTCGGAATAATTGTATAACTGCTTATACTCATCGTTATGCGCCAATGTTCATAATAATTTGCATTTTATTAGAAACATTATAACATGAAACACTCTTTTCAAAATGATTGTAAGCGAAATTATAACAGGTTCATCCTGGTACGCAAATGCAACTAAAATAAATGAAAAGAAAATAAAAGAAGTGGAGGTGAAACGAACGCCTTGAACACTGTAAAAAAAAATTAAACTTTAACCAGCACAAGGGTATAAGTATGTGTCCAACCGATTTGGGGCAGTTTTTTACCCAATGCGGGAAGCATATTGTCCAGTAAGGTTAAAAAAAATAAGCAGCAATCAATTTAGAATGGGCAAATTTTTCATCACATTGAATAAATAAAGATGCCCAATGTTGATTGGACACATAATTACCCTCTTGGAGCATTTTTACCCAATATTTTTTAGAGTGAATAGCGAGGCATTATAATAAAAACCAGAGAATGGTGCTACCATGGCATGCTGAGGAGGAGGTAGGGATGGTGACTATAGAAGTGCAAAGGCAAAAGAGAAATGATAAGAATTAAAAAAAAATATACGATACCTGTATTTTTGCAACAAGATCATTTTTATTTACCTTTGTTTTCGGGACCATGAGCCCTTTAATACTCTTACCGCTTCTTTTTGCTTCTGCATGTAGAGAAGCCTATAAAAAAGTTGGTTAAGAAAATTTATTCTAATATTTGGGCTGGTTGTGTTAATATGCCATGCATTCTCTGGAGAAGTGCTCCAAGTTGATCACAATTTACTAATCTCAAATAAAACGCATTTGTACTCACGGCAGTCATCACACTGTTTCATGTTTATTTGCCACAAACTCCATCATGTCAATTGAACATGTTGAACAAAGTCTAATGTATTTTATAAATAATTTCGCCTTAGCTGTAAATTTTCAACAGTCAAGTTCAATATCCCGCTATTTATTATACATTCGGCACCGTGGTTCATAGGCTCAAAGTTCCATTTTAAGCTAATATTCTTGCTATTATCAAGATATTTTTTTATTCAACATTTTCTATATCTAGTTTAGGAGATGCTTTCAGAAAGTCGTTATTTGCAAGTCACAAGAACAAACTTATTTTGTTGAAGCGGATCATGAGAACCACAGAACTAGACATTAAATTGCGAGTTTCGTATCAGTGTCAAGGTTTGAATTATTAAAATGACTTTAAAGTAAATCGTTTTAAGAAAATAGCCAAATAAGGTGTGAAATTTGAATTCTCCTATACGTGTATATAGTTTCCTCGGTTGATGATTAAAGCCAACATGACAGTCATTTGGAACCAACATAGGATATGATAGAATCGGAAATGTAATCGGAATTTCTTTGAAATAATAGTACAAGTGGTCACCGTACGGCATTATGATATTTATTTTTGTAATCTCTCAAAATAATATTCCATCTCTGTTTCTGTGAACTCGCTCATATCTATCCTACTTTTGAATTATTCTCAACACCCTTTCTATATATTACGCAAAATTTTCGTCTCAAATTTCTATTGTTTATAAACTATTAAGAGAAAAGAATAAAAATAAGAAAAAATGAATGAAGAAATAACAAAATCAAATAATGTTCAAGTCATCCACGGATTTTAAAAATGTATACCGTTACCTATTTCATTTTGTACATCTTTGTGAAGAATTATGGTCTATAAGAAATTACAACATTACATGTTATTGGAAGCTCAATTTGATTAGGTAAATATTGTACAATGTTTTGTTTTATCTACATTATACTACAGTAAATGACCGATGGTGGCAATGATGGTGAAATGAAGAAATGTCTTGTATAAAAACAAATAAGATAAAAGATTTGATATAGATGGACAAAATTCAGAATAATAAGTTTAGGAAACAGAGAATCTTTCTAATGGGGTTTTCATTTTTTTTTTGTCTCAATTCATGAGTCATGTCTGTAACCCAATTTGAATCGTTGGGAGGTTAAGTAAATGATTTTGTTGATTATGGAAATTGTATTTTGGCTATGAATTTTGCCACATGAGGGGAGGGGGTGCTACTTCGGCCTAATTGCTGGTTTAGGGGGTTGATCAGACATGTTCAACTTATACCTCATCTCATTCATAAACACAGGCAATATGCAAGTGCGGATCGCGGGCGGAATTTATATATTTGTCAACTGTTCCCCTTCTCCTCCTCCCCCCTCTCCTCCTCCTCCTCCTCCTCCTTCTTCTTCTCCAGGAGAGATAAGTGTTTGAGCTTTTTGATAAGTGTTGAAGTTTCTTGATTTTAACAAAAAAACAAGAAAAGGAAGTCTAAAGGCTGTAAAATTTCCATTAAACAGACGACAAAAAAATATTTTTAGGAAACGCGATTTTTTTTTCAAATGTTTGATTTCAAATATTTGATTTGATCAAATCTTATGCTATTAAGGGAGCTGTCATGACCAGACCTCTATGGTTTTTTTTTAGTTTTTTTTTACAGCTATACCTAATTTCAATACACTATCTATACCAAGATGTATGTACATATTATTGAATTGCATGTTTTTATCCAATGTGTTGTAAAATGTTTTTAGAAATTGGAATTGAATTAAGATGTACTTGAACTTGATTTTTAAAAATTCATTCCTGATACAAATTACTGATAAAGACCGTTTTCTGTTAAAAATCACAAAATTCAATATCAGTTTTTGCTCAATAATCCGTTTTACTTTTTTCGTTTCCAAATCGGGAAAAAAAATCTGCTATAGTGCATCGATTTCCGTGATCATTGTGTTTCAAAGCTTACATCGAAAGACCTCGCTATGTAAGAGGGATAGCGTGATCGCGGAAATGAAACTAAATTGTATCAGATAACATAGTAACTTCGATGGCATCGAAATAAAACTGGTAGGTCTGCATTCAATACTACATGATAACTGATTAATTAAGAAAAAGAATTAAAGATGGGAATTTAATATAGCAAAGAACTTATACAAATGTCATTGCGCATTGTCAAATGAATCAATATTGTTTTCAGGGAATTGGCGAGTTCGTTCCATAAAACAGACACATTAGATCAACATGCGGTCATTCATGAAACGAGAAAAAAAAGTACCAAATCTTTAATCATTCATTCCAATAGCTGTCTAATCAATAATACAAAATTAATATTTCTCTATCATTTCCCTCTTTTTCTGAGGAATCATGCTCAATGAAACATTTACATTAAAAGGGTTGCTAATTTAGTTAAATCCCTATTCATTGTATTCCTTCATATACAGAATGTATGCCAATCAAGATATTAAGGGTAATAATATAAATTATCAATGTTCCTCAGCTATATAAACACCAAGAATAATATTGAAATCTAGATATCGGGATTATGATTTGATACTAATTCTATACAGCATGATCACAAAATGTAAAGAGCAAACCATTTGATTGTGAGTATAGGCTGTCGTTTTTATGGTGTCAATTTCCTTCATTTTGGCGCAAAGACATTTTATGACATTATGGAAAAAAATTGTAAGTATTCGCTCAAGCATGAAAATATTAAGCAGGATTTGATAACAGAGACTCAGTTTTATCAAGGCTTTAGGAGTAGAACAACACACCCCAACCCGAACCAAGTACCACCCCCCCAAAAAAAAAAATCAATCAATCAACCAATAAAAAATAAAAATAGAAAGGAAGAACTAAATTCAAATATTATATTATTGTGGAACAAGTGAGGGAAGCAACCAGCCACCGACACTGTTTCCATTAAAGTTGCACGTGAGTGGCAAACAGTGGAGCTTTCTTTTTGATTAATTACAGAGGGCAGCATTTAAAAACTGGTTTCTACAGAGATAAATTGACATGGGCGATATACTGATAAGGAGGTCAAACATACAGCATAATTTTAGTTTGGCTGCATCTCCTTCAGCTTCATGCAAAATTATATTAATATGACAGAATGTAACTAAGATTTTACTTATTTCATCAGGAGTTTAATGATTTTTAATAGGATTATGCTACATAAAAGTTGGATGAAACAAATATTATAAGGATTATCTATATCATACCGTTAGAAAATGAGCGTGGAATGCATTTCTGAGCACGAAAAGTATATCAACGAATCCAATAGCGTTATTTAGATTTGCATATACATTCGAAAGCAGATACTATTTTAATTTCATTTTTTGACCGCAACCACATCAAGTGTTTAGAATGAAAAGGAAAAAAAAAACATCATCATCATCAAAGTTTTTTTATATTATGAAAGAATAATTAGCTAAAATTAAACAAAAAGTTGAAAATATGGTCATTATTATATTTTGCAGATGAATTTTGTGGCCCCCAAAATGTGACTTTGTCACATAATACTGCTTCCATTTTCGAATCTTGTCATATATTACGTGCTAAAAAGTTCTACTTGATTTGTATTTTATTTGTGGTTTCTATACATACATTTATTTAAAAATGACCACTTCAAAATACACTTTGAATAAAAAAAATGGGGACTAAACATTCTATAAAAGGGTATTTTATCGATCAGCTGAATTGATAACTGACCACCATTATCACCAATCTTTCTGAAATAAACAAAAATAATACCTATGTGAATTTTGGTGTCCCCCGTAAATACAGAAAACGGTGGATCCAACAACATTGGAGAAAACTCTCAAATCCTGCCTATATACAGACAAATAATATATATATATATATATACATCCGCCCCTTTTCGAGACCGTTTAGATATAGGAACCCATCGAATCAGCCAGCAACTGGATACTCTTTATAATAAGTATTTTATTTCAAGATTGGTTCGCAGCATAAGCCAAATTGTACAAATATTTTACAGGTAAATCCACAAGAAAACAAAAATAATATATATTATTACCAAAATTATACAAAGCATGAAAGATATAAAATCAATAATGCTTCTGGGGCAATATGAATGCAAAAATAAAGAAATTTTGGCAAAAGATTTCAAATAATTGTAATGATTATGCTTGATTACAGAAGTTCCTATAGTAATAATAATAATAGGCATTTATATAGCGCCATCTATCTAGAAATATTATATTCCGAGGCGAGTTGTTATTATTATTATTATTATTACCCAGTCTTCAGCTAGAGCTGCCTTTCAGCACTCAAGCATTGAAGGAATTTATCCTGCCGGACACCCATTTACCTCACCTGGGCTGAGTGCAGCACAATGTGGATAAATTTCTTGCCGAAGGAAATTACGCTGGGATTCGAACTCACGACCCTCTGTTTCAAAGTCAGAAGACTAATCCACTGGGCCACAACGCTCCACAGTTGCTTAATAGATAGAAACAAAGCATGTGGAAGGGCAAACAATATGATGTAAATCATTTGAAATGCAATATGGAATTGGACTATAGTGGATTTCAAATATTTAAAGTATAAAGAATTTGAGAAAAAAAAATCATGAAAGTGATACACAATAGGCCAAATTTGAAAATTAAAAAAGTTTTATACACATAATATTTTTATTTGTTGTCGTGTTTATATTCAAAGAATTTAAATGCTAACTGTTTCGAGAGGTTCCTGTAATAATGCACTCTACCTCGAAAGGACTATGAACCACAAAACTGGCATACTATCGACACAGAATTGAAATTTGTAATCTGCTGTTATCAAAATTTGAATTCTCTGACCCGTATTCTGAACTCGGGTAAACCCTGGTTTAAAGTTGTGGTTTAAGTATGGAGAGCCAATTGGGGCACAGATCCTTAACAGTACACATCCAATTTATTATCTCACATGACACACAGATTATTCATAATTGTCAGGGAATGATAAATGAAGGATTTTGAAGTATTTTTCTTCATTATGACAGCAAAATAGTAAACATAAGAAATATACTAGAAACAGAATTTTTGAATTTTTGGCTCCTCATAATTTTAGCACAGACTTAGACCTTGGTCTAAGTTAAACCTGACTTCAGAATACAGGTCTCTGTATCCAAACCAATCCAAAGATCATTTGATAGCGCCTTATCCTTTCGCTTTCAAAGCGCTGCGCACTAGCTCACTACTCCATGTTTGGGCCACTAAAATACACGTCAGAATGGTCAGCTTAGTCCATGCAATTCATTGTCCTCTTCAGCAAAATAGATGATATGTAATGACTATCTTGAATTGCTCAACAGAGGATGCTGTCTTCGCAGCAACAGGAAGGTGATTCCAAAGCTTTGCAGCAACCACAGGGAAGGACGATGAACGAGTAGTAAGAACTTGAGAGCGACGAATTAGGATGTTATCAATGTATTCCGGACTTCGGTGATTTACAAACTTGAAAACTAGCAGCAAAATGTTGAAGTCTATCCTTTGTCTCAAGGGCAGCCAATGGAGCTAAAGTCGGAGAGGTTCTGTGTGAGTCCGAATGGGAGCAGAGAAGACAAGTTCTGTAGTTTTTTAAGTCGGTCCAAGTCCTGGCTAAGAACACCGAAGAGACTATTGTAGTATAGTCCAGTCTGGAAAGAACAAGAGCCCTGACAGCAGCATGGCATGTTTGTGATCAATAAAACGTCTCACTCTCCACAGGTTACGAACATGCTAGTTGACGTATACATTATAAACGCAAATTGTGTTTTGTGATCTGTTCTCTTTCTTTTCTCCTTTTCTTTTTTTATTTTCATTTTTGTGTTTGTTACAGGTCGTTCGCTTCCCTCATCCGTCCTATTAAAATAAGTTAGCAATTTAGATATATCCTAATGGTAAGATAAATTGGTTATGGGGATTATGGGCGATGCATAATCATGCATAATCAAAATTGTATTGGTTTTTGGACATCGTGATTGTAATGATAGAAATGTGCGGTAAGAATAAGATAAGAATTTACGGGTGGCCTAATGGTAATGAGGCAATTCCTATGTAGTAATAATGATAATGATAATAATGAGGATTATGGTGTTAAAGGTGCAACATATTAATAATGATAACGTGGCGTTATGAAAAGTGACCTGAAATAAAGCAAAACGATATGCGGTTGATGTACTAATTAAGTTGTGTCTTTGAAATTTATAGGAAAATTGTGGTTTGAAAAACTAAATAACTGGTTAAATTTGTTTTCGCCCATTGTCACCAGGTAGTGTCATTCTCGTATCTATACATGATCACCAATCATTCACATTACAGTAGGCCTATACCAGAAAGTGAACTGTAAACCCAATCCATAACGTCACAATTCATTGATTGCCAGCAGACATGTTTCTTTGGAACAATGAATAATCAAGATTCATGTTTGTAATAGCTTGACATGGAGAATTCAATTTGGAAATCAATACGAAGGTCTAACAAAGGCAAGGCGACGCGAGCAAATGAGATCGATGAAAATTCATGTTCGTATCAAATACCTGGCGTAAAATGGATTGCATTGGGCACAGATGTAAGTTTAAAGGCCAATTTCAACCCCGAAAAATGATTATTTGAATAAACAGAGGAAAATCAAAATAAAAAAGGCTGAAAATTTCATCAAAATCACTGATGTAAAATGAGAAAGTTATAACATTTCAAAGTTTCGCTTGTTTTTCACAAAACATTTATATTCACAACTCAGTGACATGCAAATGAAACAGTCGATGATGTACCTCACTCACTATTTCTTTTGACTTTTGTTGTTTGAATTATACAATATTTTATTTTTTACAAATTTGACAATAAGGACCATAGAGTATTAAAACAATGCTAATTCCGCAATTTCAGGGAGGAATTAATCGTTGTTTCACTTGACAATGAGGAGAAAATTAGAATATTCCATATTTTATCAAATACAAAAAAAAATAGTGAGTGGATGACGTCATCAGCCTCCTCATTTGCAAACTGACCAGGAGATGCATATAACTGTTTTGTAAAATTAAGCGAAACTTTAAAATGACATAATTTTCTTGTTTTTCATCCGCTTTTGATGAAATATTCCGTGTATGCTTGTTAGATTTTTTTCTTTTAATCAAATCAATTTTTTGTTAGAATGGACTTTTCCTTTAAGTACGCATTACAATTGAATGGGTGTGAAATTGAATTGATAAATGGAGCAGACGATATTCGATAAAAAACAAAACACAGAAAACAGTTATGATTAACAGTTATTCCCGCTTTGCATGTATAAATCCTCGTTGATATAGACACTGACAAACATCATCCGCTAAAATGAATGATGCGTTTCATTATTACTCTTTGTGTAATTATTTGTATATAAAAAAGAACAAATCAAATTTGAATTATGTATGCTGTATTGTCAAAAAGTATTAATCAAGATAATTGTCAGATGGATGGGTGTGTAACTTGCACAGTATAAAACCATTGAAGTGGTTAACAGTAAATAGTATTCGAATTTTACGTTAAGCATAAACTCAACTCATTTCTATCATGTCTATAATATATAAAGACAGGCGTTGTAGGGGAGGGCGGAGGCAAAAGACAGAAGGGATGACGGGTAGGATTTAAAGGTCAAGAACACTACAGAAAATTATTGGTTTGAATAAATAAAGAAAATTCAAACTAGCTTAACACTGAAAATATTATAAAAATCGGATGTAAGATAAGGAAGTTATGACATTTGAAGTTTTGCTTATTTTTCACAAAACAATGAAATCACAATTCAGTGACATGCACATGAGACAGTCATGACAGTCGATGATGTCACTATTTATTTTGTTTTTTATTGTCCAATACGTTAACCTACGTTTTTGATGCATTGATAAAACACCATTTGAAAATAGCAATGTTTTCATATATAATCGTATGGGATGTTATTTTGAGATCGTTTTGCAGTAGGCCTGTACTGTACGAATAAGTTACAGAATGAATAGTAAGCATATATCCAACAAGATATAATTTAAAGTAAAACGGAAAATGTATAATACAAAACATGTAGAAATGTTAGAGCATTAGTACATTCCCGAAGTCTTGACTATTTTTCAATAAAACTGAAAAGCATTTATCATGAGAACAGTATTCGAAGCAGCCAAATTTCAACACTTTCTGAATAGACCTAATAAATAGAAAGAGGGCCTATATTTCCCTATAACCCATGCACTTGATTCGAAGTTTGACCATAGGGGGAATGAAGATGAAAAGTGTGACATGGAACTGTTATGAACGTACATTTTATCCCCTTTAAAAAAATGTTCTGCTGGGTATCGTATCCCATAATTACAATATTAATATTGCAAAGCAAACAGCTTGAGTACCTAGGGAAGCAGAAAGTCGAATCGATCTCATGGCAAACTAGCCTGGTACAACATCTGGCGGATGAAGAAAAACATTGGAATATATGGATTGAAAGTTAATCCTCAGTATATGACCTCGTATCAACGAAAACAAGGGAATAGTTTGACTGATTGTTGCAATTATTCTAATGAGTAATGATTATTAAAGCGATTCCATTACCTCCGCAAATATCAATGGCGGTTAATGCATGGGATCGAGACGTACTGGTGTCCCTGCGACAATTGATCCAGTCTTGATATCTCAGAGGGCGTATCAGTTATAGGATTGTAATAGAGTTTTTGGTCGGGAATTATGTAAAGATATAGGGATAAGGGTTTATTTAGTTTTAGAGGTTGGGTTTTAGGTCTTGCTTAACGTGCATATTTTCCATCGTCGCCAGAGCAAATATCATAAAACAGAGGGAATAAATATTAGGGTACACTCTAAAAACACTGAGTAAAATTGTACCCGTAGAAAGAAAACATGCATGTTTGATGTTTTTTACCTCATATTGGACAAAATGCATGTTTAATGGGTAAATTTCAACGCAACATTGCGTAAAATTTACAAAATATTTGATATCTTTTCACCCAACATGCATGTTCCCATTTTACCCAATATTGGGTAAACCTTTTTTTCAGAGTGTAATACCATGGTAATACAAAGTGAGGGACAGAGAGGGTGACTGGGAGAGAGAGAGAGTGAGAGGTGGAGGGAGACATAACATCGAGAGAGGGTGAAAAAATAATACTTATCAGCTGACAGTACAACAGGCTAGTAGTATATTTTAGGTTTATGTGGAATTACAAACATTTTTTTACAAATTTAATCATAGTTGATTATTGATGGACATAAGTAAAGCATTTGGTCAAAAAGAAAAATTAGTGTCTTGTTTTTTTCAGCAGATTGAAGCTAAATTAAATAAATGTTGCAGGCTAAAACAAAACGACGAATACTCTTGCATCTCTAGTTCGTACAGAGTACAATGTTTCCTTAAGACAGTGTCATCTTTGTTCTCAAACACTCTCATTTTGCTTAAAATTATTTCTTTTCAAGATGCCAAACAGACTGACCACATGAAATCTGTACAATTAAAACAGTTTCAAGAAATGGCAAAGAATTCAGAACTAAAATGAACAAAAGTACCGACGATGTTGTTATTAAATTTTCCATCACTATTTTGTTATGTTACCCTTTCTCCGAATCGAGGAAACTTTGCTATAGAAAATAGGCATAAAGTTAGAATGACAGAGCAATGTTTTCTAATAATTCTAAGTTGTTGTTGTTTTCATTTCCGTAAGATAAAAAATATACAGTTTTACAAATAAAAATGTACAGTATATACAAGCAAGATAAAATTACGGCTGGTAGCCCATATTCAGCTGCAACTATAATTGTTGCTTCTGTTCTTCCATGGGGCCAGTGCAATCCAAGACATTATGAGTCAAATGAGCATATCTACAGGTGGAAAAAAAATGTGGAGAGAAAAAAAAAAGGAGAAGAGAAGGGTGAGACGGGATTTATTCCTTGGTATTCTTGATTATAAATTTATGCATTTGGCTATCAAATCATGTTGATTTTCTTTTTTAACATATCACATTCTCTTCGATGTTATTAAAAATATTTTAGTTTTATTCACATGAATGAGTCTTGTATTGACTCTTACATTATTTTGTTAATAATCCGTTATAATTACCAGTACGAAAATCTTCGTTTTCAGGCATAATTTTTGTTTCAATTTGTGCACCTTAAGTTATATACAATGCAAGTTCAAGTTTATTTCAATTCTACAAAACATTATACGTGTCATCAATGAAGTAACAATGAATTTACAATAATTAAAATGCAGAACTGAGGTGATCTATTAAAAAGCACAGCTTGTAAGACATAGATCACCTGTGAAACATATATACAATGCAAAGATATATATAAGAATACTTACATATACAACGTGTAAGCGAACGGAATAGGAGAGAAGAAAGTATAGAGGGCAGAAGTTTAAGAAATAGAATTAAGAAAAACGACAGAGCTAGGAGGTATATTGAAAAGATGAAAGTGGAGACAGGAGAGGAGAGCCTAGAGAAGAAAGAGTGAAGAGTGAGGAAGGGGAGAAAAAAATAACTTACAAATGTACGGCATGTAGCTAAATTCACAAAAACACACGCGCACAATTAAGCGCAATCATGCACATCAGCTACTAAGAAAGGTAATAATAAAACATGAGAAATCAAAATAAACATTAAAAACTACATAGAGTATTAATGGCAAGACAGAGAGACATAAACACAAAACACACAAACACACGAACAGTTCAATTAACAAGTTGTAGAAACTAGAAAAGTACAATTTACAGTACATATCCTGCTGGCAAGATGGACTTGTATACCTCACCTAATGTTGATAATCTACCGGTAGATGCAATATCAGAATTAATGACATTCCAAATACTGGGGCCACTGTGACGAATAGAATTCAAGCTTCAATTTTATCTTCTTTTTTTACTTCAAAATTGTGGAATTTCTGAGAGGATCGGGTATAATAAGCATAAAGATTTGAGTCAAACTCAAACAGTCCCTGGATATTCATAGGGAGTAAATTATTAAATTTGCGGAACATTATAGGATAGCAGTTTGCAATTTGTGAATATCATACACAGTTAGTATTTTAAAATGGTTAAATATTGGAAGAGATGGGGCTTGATAGTGGGAGAATGAGCGAATTCTTAATGCTTTTTTTAGTAGAACATGAATTGGCTTTAGCTTATGATGAGAAAAAGCAATAAAAACAATTTAGAACGCTTTTTAGAAATAACATTTTGGACATTCAAATCTTCTTATCTTAAAACAATAAGAGTGTGAAACTCATGGCATGAAAATGAATCAACCTGGGTGTAGTTTAATTAAACCCGATTCACAATTATTGAAATGTTATTTAACAATTATGCTAATGTCAGTTGTGAAATTAAAATGTTTTGTGGAAGTAAAATATAGGGGATGAAAGAGGTATCATATTTCTTTTAAACTGTGTGAGTGAAGTTCGAGAAGCTAGATTTATCTGTTTTCATACTAGATACACGTTTGTGAAAAGTTATAGTATCAAAATTATTTGAGTTTGGCAGTGAATGTTCCGAATTTCGAATTATGTCCTATTTCATGATAATGATACGTTCATGTAAAATACACTGATACATGCACCCTTGCGGACCTGTGTGTATATGTCTTAACGTTTCTGAATGCTTTTCGGGGACTCGGAGGGAAAAAAAGCTTCTCTTAAAATCTCTACGGCGTGGGTACATGCTTGCGCGCACAACCAGCGGCAAAAATTGAGCAGTTGCTTCGTCACACACTGAATGCTGTGTACACGCGTTAACAGGTGTGAGCCAGTGGATATTATCTTTGCACGCCACCGTTCAAACAGAGTGCAGCAGACACAATATTTCGCGCCGAAAAGGAGGATTCGTCTCGATACTGGACTCAAGGCTTTACTGTCTGTAGAACTTTTTTCTCTTGCCCGGATCCTGTTTGTGGTTTGTCTGCATCTGATATCTAACCGGCTTTTTCTCTTTCCTCTCTCTGTGTGCCTATTTCAATTTGAACCTCCCAGTGCGTCCTGTGTCTCCACAAGTGGATTTTAGGGAATTTGACGGAATCAAGTTCACTTTTTAAGTACAACAATAACAAAATGGCATCCGGAGATTATACTTCTTTGTTGTCCGAAGGTTCGTTAACAACAGCTGAAGATTTCGACAGGGTTTGGAATCACTATGATGAGGATGGTAAGATTAATCTTTATCTTCAGCGCTACTATGCATCTAAATTTTTCACAATGGTCCTCTGAAAAATATTATCTTGTTGCTAAAATGGCAACCAATTTGATCAATTCAAAAGCCGTCTTCGCTATGTATAATTACATTTTTCCAATGGATGTGACTGCAATATCAACCATAATAAATCAGTTAATGAAGCGATTCATGAAAATAGACTACATTCATTCTAAAAACGGGTATCATTGGAAATTTTATATCGAAGGTTAAAAATTATCAATCGTAATTCAACTTATGTGTAAATTTTACGTGAATTAACGGTGATTAGACCATAACATCTAATCTACATCGTGAAAAGTACAATTTTTATCTAACCACGATAAATATTTTTATCACAAGCTGGAATGATTATTCCAAAAAAAGGTTTTAGTCTCTTATCACCATCAGCTTAATTAGATATTTTGAACATTTCCCCCTCTGTTGATCATTCTTTTTAAATCGTTCACACTACGTAAACTGGTGCATGGTATATGTAAAATGTTTTAGATAGCTCCTCAATGCTATAATCAAGTCGTTTGTCAATGATAACATTTTGTAGAATCAAGCCTCGACCGACTCTCAACTGTGACGCGATCGTTGTTGCAGCGCCGTATTAGCATATTGCCACGCCCATATATTTGGCATGCCACAATCTTTGTGTGCACTATCATCACGCTCTAACAGTACACTTATCCGTATCCGACCACAGATTGTTAAGTCAATACAATCATTTTATTATCATATATTGTAACGGAATCATTTTCCGTTATTCAGTCAGACTCCACCTTGCCTTCTTTCTTTCTCCAAACCCACCACACCCATCTTAACCATTTCCCACAAAGCTATGTTATCAGCTTCTCTTTTACTCTCTATCTACAATTTGATCTTGGTTTTTTTCCCCAGCTTGTGCCCTATTGTTTCAAGCTAATCCGAGTTTCTGTTCACAGCTTTGGCCCATGGTTCGTGTGCCCAAAGGTTTTTCTACAATGTATGTCTTGATATTGTATCGCGCTTTGATGCGATCATTCCTCTTTGGTTTCATCTCTTTTTCTCGTGCTACTTCTATCAATCTCTCATTCGCGTCACGCCCTCTCAGCTTAAAAAGAATGCATCTCCGCGGAATGGTGAAAATGGTGCGATCCTACTACACACAGATGTCCCTTCTCGCACACAACATATAAACATACACCCAGCATACGCATCGCACACATAATTATACACGCCCACACCGTACTCTTAGGGAAAAAAACCAACAAGTAAACGCAACGCACACGCGACATCGTGTAGTACACAAGATCTTATCTGCTTAAGTGCGAGCATTCTTCTCACCCACACCCACATTTGCCCTTTACCTCATCAAATCCAGTCCTTGTGCTTAAAACCAAATAATGCGCCCATTTTTCCCTCATTTACTCTCACTTTATATCCGTGTAACCTTGAAGGTCTTAACGAATATAAAAACGGCGAAAATGAGTCTGACTCTTTATCAGCTTGTGTGCGCTACTTTCAAGCTAATTGCGAGTGGAGGAAATTCATTGTAGATTATATATGCTGACATCCTCTCCGGATCTCGTTTTGATCATCAAATTACATTAAATGAATACATTCGTTTTCCCCTCGATATTTCTATTAGACCTGTCTCAAGGTTAATTCATTTTAGAGATTACTCGATTTACACCCGACTTTGTTCCTCGATCAAGGGTACATATTCGAGAAATACCTGCACTGCTGATCCTATGGAGATTTTGAGCGTCTATCCAACATAATTATATGAATAATTTGATCTCGTTGTATTTCTTTCCCCATAGACATGATAAATGTATTGAATCGATATCCTCAATATTGAGTGAATTACTGTGTTTTGTGCTATATATGTTGTGGAAAACGAATTTATCCAATTTGAAATCACAATATAAAAAACAACTTAAATATGCATCTCATATAAAATAATTCATGATGTTTTATAACAAGAATTGATTGTTAATGCTTTGCTCTCTGTCACCTTTGTTTAATATTATGACATAGCAATGACGTAATGAGCCAATAAAATTGAGAGGCCAGATGTGGATTATCGGGCAAAATTCAGTAAAAGTTTTGACATATTTTATTACAAAAATCCCATTTTGTCATAATATTCAGAAAATAATTTATTTCACCCTTCTATATTTCCTTTCTCTTTCCTTTTCTCTCTAAGACGTGATTTTTCCCCCAAGCCCCCCATCTGTACGCCACTGTGATATAGTGAATAAATTTCATTTGGGATTTTTTAATAACGATACAGAACAATAATGCGGTATATTCAGCTACCTCCCGTCTTCTTGCATCTTTATCATTATTTTGTTAATTATTTGGGTTATTTCTTAACTAGGAGTCTACGTTTGAACTGCGATAACAAGTTCCAATCTACATTAGATCTTAAACTACTTTCAACACAGTCTGTTTGCCCCCAGTACATGGTCTTCATTACGTGGAGACAATGTTTAATGAACTTATCAATGAAATAGACACCACACACACACACACACACACACACACGCACAATCCCTGAGTGACGTTCTTGTCACAGTTTCATCGATGTTTGCTTTACAGATGGCTTTCATCGAAGGTCATGATGGAAATGGCATTTGAGGGGGTGGGTGGATATAACGTCCCTGGATGATGAGGCCGTTTGACTTTTCACAACTGTCATTATATTTGATAGACTGTTGCATCAATAGACAGGTTGTAGATTGTAAATAAGATAGATTTCAGATTTCCGTGCCTGAATAAGGGATAGAACCTGCCATATTCTATAGAATAGTTGAGAAAAATGCACTCATTTGAGGGTGAATTTGTGTAATTTTAGAAAGAACTGGTGAGTGAAATCATAAGATTTGTCAGAGTTTTGGTATAAATTAAATCATACCTCATCCAAAAAACTAACATTTTCATATTAGGTTTATACAGTGGTGGATCTACCGGGGGGGGGTTAAACCCACCCCTCCCCCATTGGGTTGCTAAAAAAAATATTGTGCATGATTACCAAAGGTGCTCAGAGTGTCCAGCTTTCAGGTCGGAAAATCAAATTCGTCGCTCGCGCTAGCATCGATACCAATTCTGTTCATGATTGCAAAACAGTTTTCATGTCTGAAAATCAAACAATTTCGTGCTCGCGTCAAATATTTAGATATATATCCATCCTGTTAATGGTTACATTGCTTTAAACGTTGGTTAATGATCAAATCTAAGTATAATCAAATCAGCTCACGCTTTGCTCTTGCATAAATTGCTTGATTAAATACCCATCCTATTCATGATTGCAAAAAGTGGTTAACCTTGCCAGTTTTCATTCAGAATCTCAAAAAAATTCAGCTCGCGCTTCGCGCTAGCATTATTTGATTGGTGAGATATATATAATGTCTATGAGATACTGCAAATAGTCATTAATAGAACCCTTTTTCAGGTCTGTATATTAATTATTTCAGCTCACCTTCGCGCTTGCATACATTTTTAGTGAGAAACGCGTACTAGTCATAATATAACAAACAGTGCTTAGAATGTCCAGGTTTCAGGTCGGAAATTCAAAAATTTTAACTAGCGCTTCGCGCTCGCATTATTTGGTTGGTACTCTATTCAAGATTCACTGCAAATGGGTACTTTTGCAGGTCAGTATATCAAAGATTTCAGCTAATATAAATATACGATTAATTAATGTGTTTATGTTAACACAATTATTCCATCATGAAAATTTTCACAAAAGTATGTAGCTTGATTGCCATATCATTTGTAATAAAATTGATAATTTATACATAGAATTTTTCTGGTAACTTATTACATTATTAACCGAACACAACGGCTCTTGATATAACTGTGTATTACTTGGTACTCGATCCGAAAAGACGTTTTCATGAACTGCTTTTCATGGTCTCCATTGCTTTATTAGATGTCAGGAAAGTAAAATCCAAAGTCGCGGGTATTTATCCTTCTTGTCAACCCATCCCCCTTGGAAAAAAAAAGTTAGATTATCCCCTGGTTTAAAAGAGTTACTTTAATACAAGGATTCAAAGAAAATGGACAGAAATCTTATTAGAATTCTGTTGTGGTGCAGGCAACTATGGTGTCCAAAATTCTACTCAAATCGTGTTCTCTTGCAACTACGCTGTCTTCACTTTATCTTATTATTGCCTGACAGTATGATACTAAAAAGAAGACAATGTTGTCAATACCGATTTTGCCCCGGCATGGCTGGCTTCCATCACTGTCGTGTGTGTTTAAGAGTGAAATTACTACCCCATATTGTATCTCGTGATACATAACTTAAGAATGCCAAGTGGCACACACCATCATGCACGCCATTCTCGACGAACCGCTTCATTTGCCTCATATCACGTGATACTTCATGAGACAAGCCACATTATATCATGTGACAGCAATGGTCAACAAAAGAACACATGTTTCACTCACGTCTGCTGTATTCCATTTCGTAAAATTCCTTTTGTTATGCCAATATTTGCCACAGAATATGCCCTGGAAAATGCGCAGCTAATATTGCAAGATAACACTCAGCCACTACTAGTTACAAGTTATATTTTCCCCATATTGACATCAACTAAAGTCTTTGTTTAAAGTAATTTTGATCAGAGCTTTAATTACTGCCAATGAACTTATTGTAAATGAACCCTTCGTAGATCGGTTCAAAGAAAGGGCTACCCTGCTTAAATAAAACTAAAAGTAAAAATATGTATCCTAAAAACCAAAACAGCTGCTCAATGATGATAGGCCCTACTCACTGATCGATTTTAATTGCTTTTATTTCAATAATATCAAGCTGAATGTTCGATATAGACTGAGTTTGAAGATAAAGAGAATAGGGGTAATAAAATTTTTTTAAGGAACTGGTCAATTTATCAAAACATTGGGAATTTAAAATAGCTACGTTAGTAAAATGGACCATAACACCAATCATCATGTTTATCAGAATTTTGATTGATATTCAGCCATTATCATGGTTATTAAATCTCAAGATCAAAACGAACCTTTTCAACCATACCAAATAAACATTTAAATACAAGTGCGATAGAGATGACAAAATGTATTTCAATTATGCAGTTTAACTCACAGTAATCCTGAATATCATGGACAAAAATAAATTCGTTAGCTCAGAACGTTTTATTTCAATTTTTTACAGCTGGAAGTTCGGCCTTGTAATGGTAATATCTGCTGTGGATTTGATGTAAAATGGAATGTTCTAATGGAAATGAAGTGTAGTCTAACAAGGAAATTAATAATCAGCTCCCACTGAGATAAAGAATATTAGAATAACATTCTAAAAGCATCGCTGATATATAACACTCTACCATATTAACGTCAAACCACTTTGTATATCGAAGTGTTTCCAGCCTGATAAATAAGATCATATTGCATTAACTGAACCGTGGACCTACTAGGTCCTTGCCTGAACAAACATATGCTTTAATTCATCTTCATCTAAAATTGCTATATTAAAGAACATTGAGTATTTTTTTAATGATTTTGTCACGTAGAAATAAAAATACGTGTTATAGTAGATGAAATCTTCTGGTGTATTGTAAAGAAAGAAAGACCCCCCCCCCCTATATTAATGTAATGTTATAAAAAAATCAAATTCAAATTCAATTCGGTTTTATTCAACAATGCTCATCAAAAAGTCCGAAGACTAACAAAAAACTATTTTTTAGTCTTAGATATTCAAACTCTCCCAATGTCTGCGAACTCCGAATAACGATTGACTAAGGATAGATAGTGTTGAAATTGATTCAGGTCATTTTAATTTTTGACGTGATTTTATGGATAAACTTGATAGCGTAATATCAATTATTTCCAGCCAATAAAAATAGTCAAACGTCTGAGCGGTCAATAATTTATCCTAACATGTCAACTGAATCATTAAACGATGTTATGATAAATTTAAACAGATATAATAATACTATTTCTATTACGAAATTTTAATCCATGATTGTGAAGATATTGGCATGAATAGTTCGATGCTGTAAACGGTTGAACACAATTCAGCGACAGAGAAATATCGAGTGGGGAAGAAAAAAGATACGAGAAGAAATTGCGAATTCCTAATCTAGTAGACGGTAGACCCAATTTGCAAATAGTGAACACGTTTAATTTGTCAAAACAAAAGTTTAAACCAGTAAACACTTTGAGGACGCTATGAAGTGTTTCATATAATGTTTTTGTTTGTACCGTGTTTTAATGAGTGTAACAGGACATGTGGACTTTGGATTATGGTTTACATTTTGGCGTATCGTAAATAACGCGAAGCCTGCGGTTAATAATCATTACGCTTTTTGAAGCAGCCATGTTTTGGCAATTTTCTTATGAACTTCCAAGGAATCTGCTTATCGTGAGACACGAAAAAGTTTCTCAATATTTTTGTCAAAAACGATACAGTACACACCCTCTCTCGCTCTCTTTCTCTCCACTCTCCATCTCTTTATCGCCCCCCCCCCTCTCTCTCTCTCTCATTTTATTCCTCACGATGGGTGTTGATCAGTGTTCATAGGGGGGGTAACTTACACAATTTTCGCTCTCTGTTAGGGATTTTTTTTTAGTTCAAGGAAGGGGGGGTCAGCAGAATAATGAGTGTATAATTTTGAGAGAAATATACATGGGGTAAAGGGCAAAATTTACATACAAAAGCTGCTTGCGAGCGAAGCAAGAGAGCAAAATTTTTGATATTTTAATACAAAATCTCATTTTGTGATAAATGTTGACGTGTTATCTAAAATTGTATTATATTTCACCCTGTTTCTTTTCCCTTTTTTTCTACTTGCTCTTCTTTTTTTTTGTCTTGAAAATTTGTTTGGGTCCATGGCCCCCAGCCCACATCTGTACGCCAGCGGGGGGGGGGGGGGTAGTCCTGAAGACTGAACTTTTAAGTATTATATGTTAGCTTTATTTCTATAAGAAGAAGAGGTACTACGTACATGTACTCCATTAACAATGCAAGCGCGACTTTGTTTGAAGAAAAAAAATGATCAGAAAATGGGATATTTTGAGAATTTTTGTCGGTTTTCAGGATATTTCTCTTTATACACTCTTTCAAATTTCAATTCTCATGTCTTTTGTATTTCCTCCACTAATTTTACATTATAAACCGGGATAAAGAATACTAATAAGATTGAAGTGACATTCAAGTATATGTACCAGGGGCCGCGGAACCGGGGGGGGCTGGGGGGGCTTCAGCCCCCCCCCCCCCCCACTTTTTTCCAAAACCGTGTACAAAAACGTAAAAATGACCATATGATTGTGATTTTTAGCATGGTCAGCCCCCCCACTTTTGGCTCAGCCCCCCCACTTTGAAAACCGTTCCGCGGCCCCTGTGTACAACCATCAATATTACACTCGTGATCATAAGGGTGTTTGGGTGCGGGGAACAGTAAATTTTAAAAGGATAACGTCGTGTATAAACGTGTTTTATTTCATCAAAGATTTTTGTCTTTCTCCATCTGTCTGTTTCTAACAATATCTGAAAGGAATGCATTCATTCAATAACAATAAACATAAAGAAAATTCATTTTAAATATGATGGTTATCATGTGTATATACATGATGTACGACTATCTATATTACAATCATGATCATCATGTACTCCCTCCTTACCGTGATGGTCATAATGATTCATCATTAATATTATGTTGTTAGACCGTAAATTATTTGGGGAGTGATAACACAGGCTATCCTTCCACCTGAAATATTGGGGGATATACCCTGTCCCCTCCATAATTAACACCCATGTTCCTTACATGTATATCTATTAATTTTACACTGTTGAAGTACTAAATCAAAGAGAGGGAATTACATCTTCATTTATTTCACTGTACGAACACGTCATGAACGCACTGTGAACACGCTGTAAAATCATGTTCACAATGTCGAAAAGCTAAACTATAACAGAGGGAATCACAATATTCATAGTCCACTACGTGAACACACTATGAACACACTGTAAAATCATGTTCACATTGTCGAAATGGTAAATAACTGAGGGAATCACGATATTCATAGTCCACTATGTGAACACACTATGAACACTGAGACACTGTTATTTCTAGCAGGAAGAAACTAACATGTTCTTCAATGTATTTTCTACATGTCTGCGAGACCTGAATCATCTCTTTATCCAAGTAATAAATTTTGAAATGCCACTTTGTACGATATTCAAATAGTGTAATATGCTCATTTATCAAATTGGTGTATTTATCAGATTACATTTGAAAGTTATTGAATGCGATCGCTACGTATTTCTGCCAGATTTAACAGTAAATTCCGTATCTTAGAAATCGAATTGGGACGATTTCATAGTCATATTAAAGGTATACTAACGTTAAGTCTAAAGTGTGACGGTTCATTAGTCTTTGATTACAGCCACTGGATATCTCATTCTAATATGAGAGGCTCAAAACTATTCAATAATCTAAAGCAAATAATTATTTATCTGTTTGCATTGTATATTACTTTTTAATATGGCCTACAACAAATGCACTTTCCCCTTGATTTCAGCATTTTATCAGTTTTCTTTTAGATAACTTTTCCTCATATTCATTTTTCATAAGTGCTTTTCATATTTAGCATCCTTGCTGACATTAAAAAGATTTAATGAAAATTAAAGTACGTAAAATTAAAACATTAAAGTGGAAAAGCCTACCACCTGCCGCTAAATCTTATATTCAGATGCTGTAATGACAGGATGCGAATAAATATCATTTTAAAAACGCGATTCACTCCATATCGATCAAAACGATATATCCGGACGATAATGGAGATTAACTCTCACTTGTGTACTTGTATTTGAAAATAATATCATCGTTCACTAAAGAAAGGAGAACATGGGAGACTGAAGAGATTAAGGTCTCCTGTAACAAATCGCAAAAGCTGGAACTGAATACACAAACGTGGAAAAAATCGAAATGTACAAAAAAAAGACTTATCGGGAAAAGTCCGCTAACTACGTCATTGCATTTTGCCCCTCCGAATACACAATGCACTACACGTTATTTCATAAAAAGCACATCATGTTAGTATCATATCCTATACCATATTCTATATCATGATTTGCCTATCTGATCCTAGACAAAATATACTACTTAAGTATTATTTTCTCTTATTTGGGCATCATTAAGCAGGGCCACGGAAATTGTGGGGGGTCTGGGTTAGCTTCAGCCCCCCCCCCCCCCCGTTTTCAAAACCGTATACAGAAACGTAAAAATAACCATCTGATCTTGATTGCTAAATAGGGGACTCACTAGCCAAATACCACCTTCAGTGACTTCATCAAACAATAACAAAGAAAGTAAACTTTCAGTTTAAAATATTACTTTCCCAGTTAACTTGCAATGATAAAAATAAAATTCAAATTTCTGCAGCAAAGGAATACAAAAAAATTGATTGGGAAAAAGTAGGGATAAGTGAATCTTAACATGTCCTCATGTAAGCTTTGGTGTCCCCAAAATCAGTTTCATATGAAAAACTGACGTTTGATTGTAGAATCCTTATTACCCTTCACAAGTGAGAGATTTTCTTTTTTCTGATAGCCTTTACATAGTTTTATTTTTAATATTCGGAAATAGTATACAGAAAATTTTGAAAATATGGTCATTATTGTATTTTGAAGATGAATTTGGTTTCCCCAAAAAATGTTACATTGTAACATATTAAACATTAGTTCCATTTTCGAATCTCATCATTTATAATGTGTTAGAAAATTCCATTGCATTTATATCTTATTTGTGGTTTTTGTACACACATTAATAATAGAAAAATGACCGCTTCATAATACACTCTGAAACATATTGGAAACTAAACATTTTGTGTCTCCAGATACACGTGAAAATTCATTTTTTCCTTATTACATTCTAAAAAACACAAGTATTTAATTGATTAACTGAATGGTTAACTTGTTTCCATCATGACCACTCTTTCTGAAATAAACATAAAATAATACCTAACTTGTTCTGGGGTGCTTAAATGTAAACTTTGCATTTTGGTGTCCCCTGTTACACGAGAAACACAATTTCTGCCCCCTAAACCAGCATAGTGAATGCTTTTCTGATCTGATTTTAGTTCCTTACATTTGCTTTATCCGTATTTTGAAAATACTTTCGCAACAAAAACATTTATAATAGTAATTTTCAAAAAAAAAATGATTAATTGATTTTAGTGCCAAAATAAACATGTCACAAAGTGGGTGCCTTATTTATGGAAAAATAATCAAATTTACTTCTAAGCATATATGTAAAATCGCCCGAAATATTACCACAAATTAATTTTAAAATGAACTGATGTAATTAATCCCCTCTCAGCAAATTAGCACTATTGGTATTGCAACTGAAAGTTTAGAGTTGGTGTTTATCAGTGAGAAATTCATAGTTGATATCGTCCAGAAAAGATATAATGTCAACACGACAAAACCCACAACATTAAGACAACCTCAGGCTTTCACTATTGCATTCATGCTCGCTTTGATATCCACATGTTTTTGCTGAAACTCCTTGTACACCAGAAAAAAGGTCGAAGAGAGAGAAAAAAAGTCTTCACTTGGCGATGGAGATACCGTGAGGCAAATCATATAAACAGCTTCTTGTTTTGTCTAGATCAGCTATTTTAAACTCAGTTTCTAAATTCGGGACGCTATATTAGGGATCGATTCTAAATTTAGTAGTGGAAGTGACGTTCATTTTTTTCTCCAAGAGATGCATTTGGTTGATTCTGCAGTTTTATTTTGAGGAAAAGAATTTTGTTTACTTTATACTATACAGTGCGCACCTGTTTACATGGGATAACTTGAAAAAGGTATTGCCTTTCATTGCAATATGGTGTTTTCACAGGGAAACTATATTCTCGTTTCTTTGAATTTGAATTTAATTGTCAAATTAAACGACTTAAGTGCAGGATGACTATGAGTTAGGATTCTTATTGTATACAAGTAACCGAGATAAAAATCTAGGTTAAAAATAATCTTCTGTTTATATAAAAAAAAATTTGCGAAAAAGATCAAATTAACAACCAAATAAAGTATCATTAAATGACAGGGGCATAACAATGCGTGAATATATCAATAACAATAATGATTCATTTGAAAATTCATAAAAGTCACACCATTTGCGTCAAAATTGTCACATTGTAATATATTTCTAACAATTCATATAATGCTTGCAATGATTCGTAAAAGTAGAGACATGTTAATGTTCTGGCAGCCTTATACAAGTGTATTTAAAGGGGAATGAAACCTTTGGAACTAGTGGACTTGTGTGGAAACAGAAAAATCAAGGAATAAGAACAAAGAAAATTTGAGAAAAATCGGGCAAATAATAAGAAAGTTATGAGCATTTGCCTGATTTTAATATTGCGAGTATATCCTCCCATTGGCAATGCGACAAAGATGTGTGATGTCACATGTGAACAACTTTCCCTGTGATGGACTATAAAATACACCCATATTGTCTCTTTCTGCTCTTTCTTATGGTGATACAAACTCTTTATCAATAATTTATTCTTTGAAAATCTGTATTACATGCCCTCCTATAGAAATAATACATGATCTACTGATAGAAGTAATAAAAAAGGTGAAATATATACAAAAGTAATGGAAAATTATTCACATGTGACATCACACATCTTTGTCGCATTGCCAACTAGAGGATCTACATTACAATAATGATCTAAACTTCAAATGCCCACAACTTTCTTATTATTTATTCAATTTTTTCTCAAAATTTCAGTGATCTGTTTCTTTGATTTTCTGTTTTTAAACACAAGCTATCTTGTTCCAAAGGTTTGATTTTCCTTAAGTTTGTTATTCTTTCTCTTAATCAGATGATTTCGGAATGTATATAGCGTTAAGCTGTTGTGCTCAGATCTAGGTGTATCATTATCGTGTAGTTTTGCAAGGAGATTGAGTACACTCTAAAGACAAATCAGTCAAAAATGACTAGTTGAAAGGGTCAGCTGGGTGCAACTGTTATTCTAGTCATGTTTGACTATAATCGTATTTTAATAGAACATTGTTATTTCTGACAAGAATATGCATGTGACAAGACTGACTACTGGTCTAGTCAATTTGTCTGATTTGTTTTAGAGTGTAAGAAGGTCTTAATATCGCAATTGTATGCTGTTCCCTTTTAAAATTCATTGAAATAGAAGGATTTATGAAAAGGCGGTCGTTTCATGAAAACGTCCCACATCATATTGGTGAATGTCATGACCTCGTGTATGTAACTAACTAAAGGGGTCTGTGGTGACAAGGGCTTTACGTGATTATGCGAGCACCTATAATTTGATTTGAATTATTGCCATTCAGCTTGCTCTTAATTACATTATGAGATCTATGTTGTATCGGGAAATATTCTTCCCAAGGGAAAATCTCGAATGGATACCGGCCAATGGAGAGCATAATTGTCAGATACCGATTCTCAGCTCTACTACTGTTTCGCAGTACAGGCAATTAGTACTAATTAAGATTCAGGAGAAAGCATGCCTTCAGAGCTTATAGCATTAAATATTTATTGCTCATCTTGATTCTTGTACAATAAATCGATATTACGAGGCCGATGGCATTAAGGATTACAATCATGTTCTGCTATACAGGAGATTGACTGATAAGGGCTAAGTGGTTTAGCACTGTTCACATTCATTGCGTGGCGTACCCTATCTATTAGGAATAGAGTAGGGGCTCACGCCTTTATGGTGTCAGTGGGTTCTTTAGGTTAAAAGGGAAAATAGAAACAAAAGTATAAAGCTCCTTCCAAAAATCAATATTAGAATCATTATGCGAAAAAAAGAAAATTAACATGTTTCTTTGTGTCAATGAAATAACAAGGATTTTCAGTGTCGATGGAGGACAGAGCTCAGGGTTACTGACTGCAACTGAATGTGATTCAGAAACTGAGTATGGGACAACGGTTGGGAGGGGGTTATTCTTACTTTAGGACATTACCATGGTGCCGCATTAAACTACTAATAAAAAAAATATTGCTATATTGCGGAGTCGGCAGTCAAATCTGGAGTTTTATCCCTAGAGAGTGCAAACTATCTTCGTCGATATTCAGATATGGGGGTAGGGGTGGTCATAAAGATCTTCGTGAATCACCTATATGAAAATATTATATTATCTTTTATAGATTTGTTTGACACAAAAATGAGATTACGTGATGATAACATGCACGAATGTATAGCTATCACAACTTTAAAAAAATGATTGACTATCAAAATATATCCATGTACTTCACTGGTTGTTAATAAGGTCATGAACCTGTTAACAAGGGGAAATGAAACTAACATCAAAATTCTAGAACCCTACCAGAATAAATAAAAACTCAGTTATTAGAGAGTAAGACAGGATGGGAAGAAGTCGACTTCATCCATTAATATGAACACGTCTATTGGAGATTGAGATGATACTAATTTACTCGTTACGATTATGCAATAGGCTCCTTGATTAATGAAACTGTCAATATTCACCGAGGATGAACTCACGTGCAAGCTGTTTAATGCTCAACTGTATATCGATGGAAAGGAGACAGAGCTAAAAAATGCATTAGGTCTAATTCAGGCAATATCTTTTCGTTCATATCTCATATTCCATAATTGTCTAATGGTTCATAATGATTACTGAAAACCCTTTATTCATAAAAAACATGCACAATATGAAATATGATGATTGTCAATTACACAGTTTTTTTTTAAACAAGCAAGAAAATATCTACAATCTACAAATCATTGTCGTGACAACTATATATACAAAAATCATAGTGTATACAAATAGATAAAGGTTTGCCAATTAGTTATTTATTATTGATGAAATAAGTAATCTAGTAATCATTCAGAAGAAATACTTTAAGTATTTTTCAATGTGTTTTGGGTTATATTGTTGTATATTACTTGTAAAAGAATGCCATAGTTTGGATCCATGAAACTTCTTTTGATAAACAAATAATGATGTCCTATTGTTTAGTAATAAATGAAAAGAGTTTGCCTGGCGAGTGAAGTGACTATGAATCGAACTGTTAAAAAAGACATATCGACGAGAGTCAAAGACAGTTATTTAGTATTAAGCTTGTACATACTGTACGATGTTCTTGTTGACAGGTATCTTATTTTTCAAGAAAAGACTACTTGTATAGCATGCCCGGAAATCTGTATTATTGATTATACAAATAGCACTATTTGCAATATAAAGAGTTTATTGATTTGCAGACACACAGCACTACCCCAGGGGATAAGTCCGGAATTCAAGTAAAGAAGAATTAACGTAGAATGCAAGGGTAACCTGAGTGATAGCGATCCGTTTCCAAGATACCTCTTTTTCTTTTATGATTAGCCCCCAAAATCGAGTTGGGTCGGACACTCTGGATGACATTACCATAAACAGTAAAAGCTTCAACTTTATTTAAACAGTATCTAACTAGTTTTATCCAGATTAAGTGACAGTTTGTTTTGGTTTTATCATATTTGCAACGTTTTTAAGTTCTTGATTTAAAATTTGTGTCAATTTATTTGGATCGCGATATGAAAAAATATATATTTGAATCATCAGCATAAAGTATAAATTGAAGTATCCAAGGTGACTTTTCAATGTCAAATAATAAACAATAATGGGCCAAGATTACACAATTTTATCAAAGGAAAATTTTAAAACTCAAGAAAATATCTACATACCTCACGTGTTGTTTGGTAATTCCATATTCAATCATAATGTAACGAAACAATACTGAATTAACGTAGGCTGATATAATATTGAAATAATGATATCATTTTGTTGTACTGTTGGCATGACTGCATTATGAACTCAGACTGCGCATGACCTGAGATTGAACGCGCATGTTTTTAATAATGCAAAACAAATTATTGTGACGTCATGCGAATATGGTAAGAAAGTACAGTAGTCTGATCGAAACATTTCTTTTACTTTGGATTTACAAAACCGTTTATATATATATATTTTCTAAGTTTAAAAACAAACACACACACACAGTAAGATATGCTACATAATTGGACATCATACGTATGTATTATTTTTCTTCATTATATAACAAACAAACTGCATCTTAACCATCCATTTTGCTCGTTTGCCAACGACAAGAGCGAGGAGGGGAGCATACCATGTTCTTGTCCACTGAATACCCTTCAGATCGAAAAGAATCAATCTGCGATAGCATTAAGAACAAACATTAAACTGCAGTACTTTAATTTAAAAGAATAATGAAACAAATGACCATGTTGTTCAAATATAAAATACTATAAAAAAAATAAAAAAAATAAATAAAAATGCATTAAAAAAACGCAAATAATAATGTAAAAAAGAATTAGTTGCTTAGCATATGATTTATTGTAAATGAAAAAGGGAAGAGTGAAAAACAGAAATGTTCATGAAAATAAATCAAACTTTCAATATTCACGCCTGACTATATTTATAGTACAGGATCTGAAAAGCTCATGTGTTAAAAAAAATGAAAGAAACATTCAATTTCAAGTGCATTAGGGACTATTAATTTAACCCTTTTACAATGAAAAGGACGAAGGAGGACATGTTATCCTTTTTCAAGTCTGGCATCTGTATTTCTTAATCATCTTGGAAGTACTCAACAATACATGTTTGTGTGCCGTCATCATAGTCAGGTAAACTGTATACGTACACCACCGAGCATCCTGAGTAGCAAAGCGCAAAATGAAATTGGAAAATGATATTCTTCAACCTGGGAGGGCCTCTAAAGTCAATGCTTCTACTTGCTGTAGAAAAAAAAATCCCTTATGCATGTAGATGAAGGGAAAAAGAACGGGGAGAACTAATTTACATTCATAACCAGTCGTGCTTGACAATCCCGTAGATTCAGCATCAACTTCACTATGCAGCCATGAAAAGCTATGCGTGGGGCCCTGGTTAGTACGTACGGGTAGCAGTCAAAAGGCGTTATGAGTATTTCATATCATTAGGTGTACATGTATCATCATGACGAGAATAAACAAATACGAGAATTTGAACATATTATAGAAGAAGTGTTGGTATAAGATAGATTATATCCCATAATATATTGCAACTCCCCCCCCCCCCTCCCCTTCTCCTCTAATTTTCCTCCATATCGTCCTTCTCAAGTTCCTCCCCTCCTCTATACTAAAAGGGCCTATACTTCTCAAAAATTGCTATAAACAATAGTTCAGAGCAATTTTGATTCCCCCCCCAAAAAAAAAAAAGAACTACATAAACATGATGAAGTAGCAAGATTGTAAGTACAAGATTAATGTGAAGACTAACCCGAACATATCATTCCTTCATTCCCATTTTCACTTAATTATTATCTATTCCTACTCCCCTTTTTTTTTCTTCCCCCACATCCTATCTATCCATCCATCTATATATCTACCCACTCATCTATATTTTAATGTATCTCTCTATCTGTCTATATATATATCTATTTATCTATCTATCTATATACCTATACGTGATGTTATCGATTGCCCTCACTTAAAAAAAAAATTAATCGTTATTTGAAACATTATTCAGCCCAACTAAATTGTGTGATACTCTAACCGATCTATTCCCACCGCCCTGGTAACCTGAACTTACTTATAAGAAAAATAAGTCATAATATAACTGATCGTTGAAATTTGAATGATGATGATTATAATCATGATGAATACTATATACATGAAACTTAAATTATAATGTAGCTCACATCAAACCGTTGCCTCTCTGTACTTCGTATGGAACTGACTTGACATGTTTGCATCTACTGTAGATAATCACTTTGATTTAATCAACAGTATCACTTTCACTGTAAGGCAACATTATTGTAATAATCAGATTGTGTCTTGTGTAATATTCATAATATCGTCAAAGGGGAGTGTTTTGATACCGGTATTTAAACAATCAATTATAAATGGGATTAATCGTCATTACATTCGATAGTTTGTTTTGAAGAATATGCGTATTTGTCATTCAAAGGGCGTAATTAAGTAGTTTCAGCCATACAGCAGAAAGCTTTCTCTGTCAAACAATAAAGTTCATTAATCACGAGATTGCGCTTTAATCCTCGATCAAGTTTTGTTCGGATCGGGGAGCGAATTATGATTATGACCAGCACAAATAATCTTGCCTTAATGAGATTTCTGCGAGCTGTCGGGAGCTCGGCGGGAATGAAAATTTATGGCGCGCAAATTACAGCACTTTGTTGATGCTCCAGGCTCTTTGTAGGTTAAAATTGCAAAGTGAAGATATTGGCATAATATGAATCGTCATTACTGGTCATTATCTCTTCGTCCATCAGCCCTTGGTCATATATCTTGTTTTCTACGATCACGTTGTTTCGTAAGTGGCATTCAACTGCCCTTATACTCAATATAATTGCGGCAGGGCCATTTAACATTTTTTCAAAGGGTGGTGTATCTTCATAGCGTAGAGTTGTAGTCAGGTAGATTTGCATTTTATGAATATTTCAGCCAGTCGAGAATTATGAATCCAAAATACGTTTGCTACTCTTCTTCTTACTTTTCATGCATAAAAATTATGGACCAAAAGTATATCATAAATAAACTGTAATTGGGAGTTTGCAGAATATCATAACTGCTCAGAATCTACATTATGCTCAATGCCTCTCTTGGCACGCCTTTTCTACTCATGTCATCACACGCATTAATATTTGCCTCATGATTTTCATTTTAACAAATCGGACGGTAACATTATTCGGTATGTGCCAGTAAGAGGGAGGGAGATATGGAGACAGAAACACTCGCAAAAAGAGATAGAGGGAGAGATGGAGGGGTGCTGATAAATAAGAAACTTCATAGTTTAACATTATTATGATTGTAATAAATACCCACTTAGACGATCACATACTTCGAATCAAACTTCAAGAAGCTGGTCATACCTCTTACCAATCTTCCTACTGTGCACATAATGAGCTTTTGACGCGGTTAAACCGTGCGAATTGGATATCACTTTTAACTCTGTGCTACTCATACCTTCAGGAGTGAAGATATCTGTGTGCTTGGGTGAATTGTGTCCAACGAAAAAAATAAATTCATTATTATGTGGAAAGTATAAAAGCACAAAAGGGCTTGAAATCCACTCTTTTTCCCTTTCCATTTCGCACATATATCTTTACGATCTTTATCACTCTAAAATGATCATTATGATGGTTCATCAATAGATCCTTGACCAATCTCTTTCTATCGTTCTTACTTTCTGCTATTATATCTCACCTATTCCTATTCCCTAGCCCTTTCCGTTACCTTGTCGTGTATGTTTTTTTTTTGGGGGGGGGGGTTACCGGTGACATGACATTATTTTGCTCCTGTGGCATTTGTCTCGGCCTTAATATCTCGTGCAGAGGGCGTAGGATTATAATTAGGAGTGTTATCAAAATTTTGGTCCAGAATAATGTAAAAATCAGGATTAGGGTTTATTCATTATCGGAGGTTAGAATTTACGTCTGACTTGACGTGCACATTTTCCATCGGAGCAATTGTCGCCGGAGCAAATGTCATAGAACCTTTTTATCATCGATCAGGTAACATGCTTCCAGTTTCTCTGATGGGCTGTTCCATCATAGTTGTTCTGCTCCCATTCTTTCCTTATTGACGTTTCCTTGTCCAAATGTTTCAACACTTTGCTCGCCTACACACATATCCAATGGGGATTTCATGGCACTTAACTCATTACCTGTTCCATTCTAATTTTCTTACCAAAAGTTCATCCTCATCGCCGAATCACACAATAAAATCTTATAAGAACTTTATGGTTTGCCATGGACGAAGATCTGTATGAGGTACATATTTCAACTATTTTATACATGTATTCTTTTATTCATGTAATTTGTACAGATTATATATTCAATGTTACAGACATATTGTTTAAATGTCATTTGGTCATAAATCATTTCAGCTCTCGAAAAACGTCCCTTTTTCTCTTTCGTTAATGTGCTGGCATTTCTACGAGAATTATTTCCCAATGAAGTCAAGCAAATATAAGATGAACAAGTGCGTCCAGGTCAAACATGCCCACTATTAGTTCATACCATATTTTTTAGTTGATGTTTCTTGTTTCTTCTACTGTCATACCAGTTTTATTGGTTTTTTTAGCTCCACATTTGAGCATACCATCCAATATTTACCACCGTAAGGAATTGTACTTCCTTCCTTAAATGCCAATTGTGTCTTTGCTCCGTCTTTATGCTACATTAAATTTATATTTACCTTGGAAAGATCTTATAAAGCGAGTAATTGCCTCTTCATCTGGTGAAGTCGAAATTCTAATTTGCAATCATTGAAAGTCATTAGGTTCCACTTAAATGGTAAAGCAGTCTGCCAACATCTATTAAAGTCCAGGTTGATGCACTTTTCAGTTCTATAAAAAGTACGTCATTTTGTAAAAATATTATCACTTTCCTACAATACAATATTCTTTAATGTAATGTTAGTCTGATTATGGTTTTGTTATAGCAATCCGGACTATACAGCTATAGGGAATCTGAAAAAAAATATGCTGGGATTTTACAAGTTTATTCACGGGTTTTCCTTTATTTTATAGGGGCTTAAACTTCTGAACGAATTTATCAGTACGTATAGTTTATCGATATAATGCATTTATATGATATTAAGATGGGCCTTTCAACGAGGCCAAAGGTCCAAAAAGTCGAGGTTTACGTCTGTCTTAATCAAAATTAATTTATGCTAAGCCTAATCTGATAAACCTTGATTTGATGCTATAGGTTTCAAATCACGCCCATAATATTTTGTTTCTACGTAGTTAAAATGACTACGGTGCTTTATAGAGTGTATATTACAGTTTTCTTTGAAGATCGGGCTAAGTGGAAAATATTTTGCTATAGAGATTCTACACTCGACACTGGTGGACCGTCTCCTATTAATAAGTATTTGTACATAATTCTTAGAATTAACAAACGACCGGTATACCCTTTTGAAATAAGTTTGACGAAATTATTATCATGAGTATGATAAATTCAGCTTAAACCAAATCTTGAAGTTTACATTGAAGAAAACCATTTGGTCCGTGACATATAAGCCCTGGAAGTCGAGGTAAATTGAATGGTGGATTGAAAAAATACAAACTGTATCACTACAAGGTAAAATTAATGCAACGAGAGAAATGATAAAATGTGCTAATAAGATTAACATATCAATAAATAATCGAACGGAAGCAGTGGAATAATTCCTATCAATTGGGGAAAATTCAGTATTTATACCCGGAACATGCAGGTAAATGACGTTTAACCCTATGCATACCTATGCTTGGGCATTGATTTATTTATCGGCGGTACAAAGGTAATTTGCACTTTGCTGCTGCTGCGTTTTCATCTTAGGGACTCATTCGTGCCACGTTGGAGATCAGAAAACAGTACATTAGTGCACTAAGAAGGGTTGATATCGGTGGAACTTAGATCCGTATCAAAAGACGACCTTGATAAAGGGGTGATCAGGAGAAAACGAAAGAGGATTTTATGAATCTTTAAATACCCCCTAAAAAGATATACAAAAATAGACACACTAAAAAAAGATTGAGTAAAAATTTACACAGTATACTGGGTAAAAAGGCAACATGCAATGATGTTTGCTGGGTAATTTTTTCCCCAACATTGGGAAAAAGAATGTTTTAAGGGTAAATATCAACGCAACATTGCGTAAACTTTACAAAGTATTTGGGATCATTTTACCCAGCAAACGTTCATGTTCCCACTTTACCAAATAATGGGTAAACTTTTTTAGAATGCAAATATACACATTGGCAGTGCTTTAATTACACCATCCACACACTTAAAATGTTGGGCAACATACAGTCCACTGTGTTGGGTAATTTATGTTGGTAAAAAAATATATATATTCTGCGCAATTATTATCTGATTAAGCAAATTTATTACCCAATTATTAGTTATAATTCCCCAATTCGGGCAGATTTTAACCAATAGTTGTGTGGACAGTCTGTTGCCCAGGGTTGGTTGAAAGTATTTTAAGACTGCACTAAGTAAATCTGAAATATTCATTTTCTACTCCCCTTTACTTGTCCTCATTCAAACTACTGTACTCACAGGTTTATCGCCCTTCCTTGTGAGCCTTGTTAACTGCTAAATTGTTAAATGCTAAATTGCTGAAAGCTTTTAAGAAATCGCAGTTATGATTGAGGATGATAGGAAACACTGTCAAAATAACATAACCTTCGATGACAATGTCCAAGGACGGGAGTTGTAAATGGGAGTTGTAAAAATTATTTCGCTTGAGTTCGTAAATTTTCATCTCGTCTATATACTTCCGGAATTTTCTCAGAGTGCAAGTAATTCAGAAAGATCGTAATAATAAACCAATCGAGATTTACATTTAAACTCTATTATATTAAGCATTTACTATGTAATTGATTCGTTGATTTCAACAAAGAGAATATCAGACAGGCTTAGCCCTAAAAATTTCATCAAAATCTAATGTGTACTTTAAAAATATATGGCATTTTCAAGTTTCCCATTCTTTCCGAAAACTGTTATATGAACATACTGGGGAGTGTTTTATTGAGAGAGCCGATGATATCGAACACTCACTAATAAAGCTAGGGGAAGTTCACTCTGATGCAAAAATTATTGTAAAACTAGCAAAAAAAACCTGAAAAATAGTGGTGAAGGTTTGAGGAAAATCCATAAAATGTTAAGAAAGTTATTAGAATTTGAAATTTTGGATTTGTGACGTCATAAACGAGCAGCTGACCCATATGTTATAAAAACATACAATTTTTGAATGGTTCTTGATGACTTATTTTTGTTTTCGTTTAAAGAACGAGTGTGAAATGATTTGTCTATTGATATACTGAAGGTACAGTAAATACCATTTTCAATTTCCAAAGTAAATAACATTTCATTGATTTTTTTATCATTCGATATGAAGGAAAGCTGCTCGCATATGACGTCACAAATCAAATAATTAAAATTCTTTTTTTTTTGATGGATTTTCCTCAAATCTTTCGCATTTTTTTTCCTGCTATTTTTACAATCAACTTTTTGTTGGGGTGAACTTCCCCTTTAATTTGATAAAATATGATTTGTTGACAGAGGATTTCAACCGGATGCATGTAATAACAATGACAGTCATTTTATATTTGATATTTTATACGAAGAATTAAACCACATTTGACATTCTTGGATGGAAATATTTTGACATTTCTTCACTCAAAATACAGAATAGAAGAAAGAGTGCGTGTGAGACGTCATCGGTTGCCTCGTGAGCATACCACACATAGGCCCGTATTCTAAAGTCAGGTTTAACTCTGTGCTAAAATTATGGGAAGCCAATAGTGTCAAAATGTTTATTAAGTTGTATGTTTCTTATGTTTACAGTGCTCTTTCCTGATTCATCGATGGTGAAGACAATCATCTATTTATACTTCCTAGACAATTATGAATAATTTGAGAGCCAAATGAGCTGAAATATAATATCTCCACTGTTAGTGATTTATGTAACAATTTGCTATCCATACTTAAACCACAACTTTAAACCTGAGTTTAACTTAAACCCGACTTAAGAATACAGGCCATGGTGTACATATCACTCTTAGGTGAGAGAAAAAAAAATATCATAACTTTCATTATTTTACATCTTTAGAGGGCCTATTGATTTTCATTCTTTTTTATTTCTATTATTATTATTTGGGGTGTTTTTGGAGATGAAATAAGTTATTGAAGTCTTCCAATCTTGAAACAAGCAATTGGTTTTTATTATAAGAGTGTTGTGAAATTGGTTCCATATAGACGCTGAACCAAGACCTTGATACGCCCCCTCTCCTCTCGACACTCGTGAAACTGACACTCGACCAAGGAGTTAGCATCTTGCATGCAGAACCTTTCCTGTGATCGGTCGTCATGGCCTTGTTGTGCCTTGTGACAGGGGAATGATTCAGATAGATATTAGCGAGAATATCTTCCAAGTGGGCCCCAAGAGTGTGGTAGTACCAGGAGTAAAGCAAAAGGCAAGGGAATCTATATCGTTTCTAAAGATCAGTATAATGCTTTATTGAAGCGGCATGAATGATTGGATGAAGCATTAGCTATCCATTAGAGCGAGAGAGAATGACGTCGATTCGACAAGTATGGATACAAGGCGACAATGAGATGATGGAATCCCATGGAGATCCGCGTGTGAAAGTTGTCAACAACATGGAATAAAACGGCTAATAATATACATGTGAGGAATTAAAAAAAACACGTCAAGATGGGAATGAATACAATATGATCCTGCGACATTTGCTCCTGTCTCAATGTTTCAGTGGGCATAGGGTTAGAGTTAGGATTGTAATCGAGTTTTTTGGTTCTTTGTTTAGGGTTTATTTAGTTTTTAGGTTAGGTCTTAGGTTTCGCTTAATAATGCAGATTTTCCATCGGAGCAACTGCCGCCATAGCAAATTTTATGAAACCGCCTTATAACCCCTAAGATATTTTGTTGTTTGTTGTTTGGAACGAATTCAAACTTAAAAACAATACTTACTTTAATGAAAAGTACCTTAGAGTTAAGTTACATTAAATATGCCGTCTATAAGCAACGTAAAATATAAAACAATGAAAAAAAGACAAGACAAGAGTACTTTAAAATTCATCTTTATTATCATCACTGACTCTTCTATTATGAATTTTTTATATTTTTAATCTGCCATATTAATAAACATTGTCGCGCATATTTGGTTTTATGGTTATACATGGAACCTTCTGAGGAAAGCCATCAATTCAACATGTAAAATGTAAAACAAGATAATACATGATACGATTTCTTTGGGATCGTAAACGATTCTCATTGCTAAATTTCATTTTCTTTGTATTTTTGGGGGGTTCTTTTTTGCTGTGTGGACGAGTTGAGCGGCAGGTTTTGGATAAATGAAGACCGCTTACACGACATTGGACAGTGTGTTCAGTTTGGGAACAGTTTACCTGGGGTCGATAATAGATTAGCTGATTGAAAGTGAGAAAATAGTCCTGATCGAAGTCGAATAGTATCTCCTTGATCTCTCGTATTCCAATGATAATTATGTTGATCGCCAATATCGGCATCCTCCATTCGGTAAGTGCCCCAGTCCCTTAAGACACACCATTAGGTATACCAGGATTTCTTGGCGTACTGGAGCGGAAGAAGCCCTAATGATCCACGTCTCAGCGTCCGGGCTCAAAAAATATGATATATCGTTCATAATTTAATGTGACCTTTTCTTGATTTTGTCAAGGCAATCGATATGTAAGTAACATCAGCCATCTTGTGTCTCATAAACTAACGCATTAAATATTATAAGATCGATTAGAAGGTACGAGGATGTGACGACGACTGACATCTGATTTTGATGATTCGATGATACCAATATATGCCTAACCATTACAATAGTGAGCTTTCGCAATTGCAACGAGAACGCATTCCGCAACATAGTAAATCTACTGAAATTGCAAGTCAAATCAGAATGGACACCTGAGAGGTTTTTGCTGACAGTCGGTGGACCGGGACAGTAGATCGTACTACGATTCGGACCAGACGGAAATTGCTAATGTAGTTTTTCCAAAGCGACTCTGCAGTTTGGTTCACCGGTTTTCGACAAAGACTGCTTGGCAATGCAGGGCTTTTGACATAAGATCAACATTGGGCGCGGAGCTAAGGGAGGCTTCCTTCATCCATTTTCCAAGGAGTAGCAATACAGGGAGAAAATGAGGGAAAGAAAAAACAGAATTAGATAGACGTATGACTGCATCGTATAGCAAATCAATCTCTTTATCTATACTCCCTATCTGTCTAACCTGTGGACCATCCCCCCCCCCCCCGTTAAATTAGTAGATGAAAATTATGACGCGTCTCGTTAAATAATTCACGACATGTTCGATGAAGTTACAGAGGACTTCACAGTCGTACAGAAAAGTCCATCCTTTCTTGTGAATATCATAGTCTGTTGATTATCAGTATTCTTAATTTGACTCCCAGTTTTACCTCTCTGCATGCATGAACGCGTGCCAACACAATTGTCTTGATTCTTTTATCTGTACGTTTCCTTGCAAGCTCCTTCCTACTTTCTTTCTGTCTTTATTTTTTTTCTTTCTCGCTACCCCTCTCCTCTTTTTCATCATCATTTTTCCCCTGCTCATATTTCCCTATGGCTAGGGGTCATTTATGCACGCATCGCGCTATTTCTTCATCGAATTTGCATCAGTAATGGCGATGTGGTAATTACTGTGGCGCAAACTTGCCCTGAGGATCACAATGAAAAACTTTTTTTTCTCATCGGAGGTGGATGTCATCTTGCGGATACACTTGGTTCAATGGCCTCTCTTAATATTACATGACATGACAGAAATGGTTTATAATTTGAATTGTTGATTTCGTTCTCAGTTTGCATGGTTTGTGATCTCGTTCTGTTCTCTTCTCATTTGGTTGACGAAACTCAATGGCGTTACCCTCTACCAAAATCATGCAACACAGTCGAGGGAAATTTATCTTGCAATTATTATTTTGCATTATTATCACAATTTGTGTGAATTTACATTAGTGTAACAGTGATGTAAATATGACCATGGACATACTACTCTGACACACACTCTCTCTCTCAGAGTAGTAGGTCCATGATATCACGGAACACACAGCAAAAACTGTGGTGTTAACCGGTGTACATAGAGGACCACACCAGTTATTTTACTCCGGTGTTAAATTGATGGTGTTAGTTTAACACCTATAGGTGTTATTACAACACATTTGGTTGTTACATTTACACTCTTTGGTGTTATGTTCAATCTCTAGGGTGTAATTTTAACACCTCGGGGTGTGGTCCTCTATTAACACCAACTGGTGTCAGTTTTAACACCACAGTTTTTACAGTGCATATTCGGTTACTGGTATATCCATTCTTGGTACTTACGATGTAGAATAGAATCTTATTTAAGTAGTTTGAAACTCTATGCTATCCCATCTTTATTTTCCTATTCTGCTAGCTATGATACTGATTGGCACTTAACCTTCCTTTTTATTTCTTATTTTTCATATACAGGTAATGGGTATATCGAAGGCTCAGAACTGACCAGCTTCTTAAGGGAGTTTTTACAGTCCGAAATGGTAGGTCATAATGACTTCATAGATTGAACTTGGTGTAACTCGCCAGAAATATTGGAATATTGTAAATTTCAGTTTTAAAATGTGATGTTTTTAAATTACCAATCTGAATGCTATATCCATTACACTGGAATTGCCCGTTTGCAACGTCTTAAATGAAGAAATTAAAACGACTCAAAGTCAAATATCCCAAAAGATAAAAATATATTTACCATCTTCAAGGAAATATTGTCAGGTCATATTATAGACGACAATATGTTGGAGTTTTGATTTTGCATATTGATTTAGAGATCAAAGGTTTTCTGTCATGATTAAAGGGATGGTCAAGGCTGAATATATTTCTATCTCTAGAGTAATATTTACAAAGCAAAATGCTGAAAATTTGATCAAAATCGGATAACAAAGAACGAAGTTATTGAATTTTAAAGATTTGCATTATTCCGGTGAAGCAGTTCTAGGCAAGTCTTTATGAATATTCATTAGGTGGGCTAATGATGTCATATCCCTACTTGTTCTTTTATATTTTATTATATGAAATAAGGTTTATTAAAAAAACTTCTACCAAGAACTCAAATAATTGGATTGACAACTGATTAAGTGCATTAGTTACCGCCACTTATTTCATCATAATGGAGACACATCATTTACACATTTATGAAAATATGAAACATTAATGATTTCATGTAATAACATAAGAAAAACGAATGTGGGGATGTGACATCATCAACCCACCTAATGAATATTCATGACGATGTGCATTTAACTGTTTTCACAAAATATTGATAAACATTAATATTCAATGGAATATTTGATGGAATTTTTAGCATTTTGCTCTGCGACTTTTACTCTATTTATTTAAATATAGATATTTTCAGCCCGGACCATCCCTTTAAAATAATGCCAAAGTACCCCATTAGCGTGCCTCGGTAGAGAATACATGCCATGACCCACCGCGTGTTCCTGACATGGATTCGATTTAATGTGACCATGCATATTTTTTTATTCTGCCCATCTCTGGCCTCCAATATTAGGCATCCTAAGTATGATAAGTGTACGCTACTTCTTTTGGTTTTACCGGGTGTTATGACACTAAAGTGCCGTTCACATATTGCTTAGCTTTATGAAGCGCCCGAAAATAAGGCCCATATTTTAATACGGTGTATGTAAGTTGGGAGAAAGAAGTATACAACTATCCACAACGAATAATTACAGGCATTGATATTTGGAATAGAAAAATATCATTCTTGGGTACTTATGAGTTCCTTACCGTAGTCGTATTTTGTTTAATTGATTTTTTTGGTATGTTGCACCAAGTCAATACACTCGATCCGATGGTATGCCTAGTTCAAATCGCACACGTAATGTGAAAAATCATTTTACACGTCAATCAGCAAGGGAGAGGAGGGGCGGGGTGGGGGCGTGTAACATAAACAAAAAATGAGAGCTGCATGGAACACACTCGTGTAATTTTCTTCGTGTCATAATGAATGATTCAAAGAAAAAATAGATTTTCATACGGAATAGGGTTCATAATTAATTATTCACTACTTTTTTATATTAACGTTTCTGCAAGGGTGACATGCATGGAGATGGGTTCACTGTCATAATTATCTAGCAAGGACGTTTTGAAGTAGCGTTATGTGGGAACGACGCTTATTTTGATAGCAGGCCCTTCCAAGGAGTTATTAGGCCTCTGAAAAGACATCTACTTCATCGTAAGGCCATCGATCCCCTGGGATAGGCAAGCCTGAAATAATTCAAAAGACTAACACCTTACTCGCGTGAGCGTGTCGAATAAAGCACTAAACCAGGCCGGAGAAAGGTATTCAAGCAGTGATAGTCCCATACATTGATATGCGTGGAACCATACATCCCTGATTAGAGAAGGGCCACTAGGTGACAAAAGAGGGCAGAAAAGATACATTCGTTTGCCCGGGTTTATGTCCTGGAAAGGTCATTTATCATACAGAATAAAATGATGAGTATCCGAATCATTATAAGTTGTCATGACTTGTATTGATAATATGCCACACTGATTCTTCGTTTAACCTAAATTGAATTTTGTCACCATTATGAAGCCACACTCTGGTATCTATTATACTGTGGGCGCGACGCGGTCTAGTGGTTCTGACTCTCGCCTTTCAAACAGAGGGTCGCGGGTTCGAATCATAGCCATGGCGTGTTTTCCTTCGGCAAGAAATTTATCCACACTGTGCTGCACTCGATCCATGCAGGTGAGGTGAATGGGTACCCGGTAGGAAGAAATTCCTCGAATGCTCGAGCGCCCGATCCATGTAGCCGTGCTAAAGCCGGGGTAATAATAACATTATCATGTTAAGAAGGGCCCGCTGGTAGACAAGGTTTCAGAACTGAAGTGGCTTCCCGGGGTAATATATGACGCTATTATTTATTTGTTATTATTACTGTATTATGAGTAATTATCTTCTTGGGGTTTTAATATTTGAGAAAATACTGTCACTAAACTGGAAGAATGACAGTAGTTTCATGATGCCTTTAACACATTTTCAGACAACTCATGGTTAATGGGGGAAAGAGCGACAGACAGACAAAGAGGATGAGAGAGAGAGAGAGAGAGCAAAAGGGAAAGAGGACATGATTACCATTACGAAAATGATATTGGCTCCCCGAACATGCACTCATCATTCCCCCACATAAATATGTTTCTCCAATATGAGCAGATTATGTTTGGGTTATTTCCAGTCTGCCTCTCCCTAAGTTTCCTCTGTATATAATAGACAACATATTCCTCGACTATACCTGTAGTGACCACCACTGCTTAATGGCGCCGTCTCGCACTACAGCCCTTAAAAATATTAATTCCAAAGTTATATTTTTCATACTTTGCTAAAAGTGGAATGAACTTGAAAGGAGACATTTGAAATGTTATTTGCTCACCATAAATCTTGGGGGACCTTCCAAGAAAATGTTATAAAAAAGGGATGATACTAGTATAGTAAATCAAAACCTGGGATTCGACCACCACCCTTCGTCTTAACAAATACCCCTTAAGACACATCCCTGGAGAATCCAAACCTTTGAAAAACTTATACCAATTACAACCGATCGGCAAGATTGCAAGCACTGCACTCTACCTTCATTGAGGCGTGTGTCGATGAGGCGTAGTAATCATGGAACACATCTCTGGAGAAGTTCAAGAAAACATCGATAATAATGCCATTTCTAAACAAACATACAGGGTGCATGATTTAGGGGTGATGGATTCCTGTACCCCACGATTTAAAGTCAGCCGTACCGACTTCCTTATTTCAATTTTACGAAGCATGCACGTAATCCTCATGTCACACCTACGAAACCGACTCCTGGGGTCCGTTGCAGAAAGAGTTGCGTTTATGCGCGCTGTTGATTGGTTGAAAATCAAGTTGCGCATGATTTTTAGAGTTGCGTTTGATTGCAACACGTGTTTACATGTGATCGGCTTTTGCATCGGCTCGCGGTTCTGAACCGCGAGCCGATGCAGAATCGGCTTTTTTGTTGCGTGTAAACGCGATTAACTTGCATCGGCTCTCGGTTCAGAATCGGCAATTTTGCACCACCAAAGTAGTAGGTTCAGAACCGCGAGCCGATGCAGAATCGGATTTTTTACTACGTGTAAACAGAAAGCTGATTCTGCATCGGCAATTTCATTTACTTTACCATTATGACGTAGTTGTAAGCGCACGGATCCAGCGTTGTCTTTATTATGACGTATATCGTTGGTGTGCGGATCATTCCAGATTTTTGACACGCGAGCCGATGCAGCGTGTAAACGCGGTGCAAGATAAACCCAAAAGCCGATTCTGCATCAGCTTTTGACTCTGAACCAAAAGCCGATCACATGTAAACACGGTATTTGCAACGGGCCCCAGACCAGACAAGGGTTATTACGATATTACCAATGATAGGGTCCATGGACAGACTATCGGTCGGTTTGGAGTCAATGCCATTGGTATGACTGTAACATCAACAGCGTACATAATTATCCAGGCTAGGATTCAGGGTTTGTGGTTTGTCGAGCTTTAAGGCAAGGAGCAAAAAGAAATATAGATTTGATTAAATCAATATAATGGACATGATGGATAGAGCAACGCGTTCAGTGTACCTGACAGAATAATCGAAGTAAGTAATGAAATAAAATGAATGTTAGGTCAATTGAGCAAAAGTTGATCTGGGTATATAGAAAAAGGAAGATGAGAGAAGGAGGAATTATGGATTGGTGATCGTCCACCCCCCCCCCCCCGCCATTGTTTAGTGGACTATAAAAGTCGCCATCTATATGATAGTAAGGATAGAAAACAAGTATAAATCGGGGCAGATCTCTTTCGTTTAGATAATGAATAAGAAGGGCGATAGACAACATGAAATCATTTTGAAAGCTGTCGTGTGTGTGTGAGGGGGGGGGGGAGATATTTCCCCTCCACCCCTAATTAATTTTGAATTCACTCCATGCTTTCACCAAGAGTGGGTGGTGGAAATGAACTGGGGGCAATCGGGTGAACACAGATTGGCGTGAAACCCATGTAGATTTGAATATTTTATGTGAGGTTTCCGTGATCCAAGGGGTAAAGTTGAAGTTAGAACGAAGTTAAACAAGAGAGACGTGGTTAGTGATTCTGAAAACTTTTTGAATGGATTTAAACGCTTATTCTAGAAGAGATGCAGAAAATCAAAGGTATCACATTTGAAGGAAAGAAAAAAAAGGGAGCAAATTTAGCCCATTTCATTTTTACTTTTTCGTTGATCAGTTTTAGCAAGGAAGTACCAGTACTATGGTATAGTCACATGGCATTGCAAACATTAAGAGAAAAACAGGTTGGACGGGAGACATGACAAAGAGAAAGATAGGGCGCATAGTATAGAGCACACGTACACAGAAAGATATTGATGTTGATCTCAACCGGCATTTAATTCTCCTTCTTGCTGTATTCAAATGATGATCGAAATCCATTGAGGACTTCAACCATCGTTGCGTGAAGAAAAGGAGGTGCTCGACCGAAGAAGATCGCACTTCGAAGGAGATTGCGCAGGCGCCTTTGCTATTCCCGTGGGAATGCTAAGGGGGGATAGTTCTGGAACGATTACGTTCCGCCTTTCATCAATGAGAGGACCTATAGTTGATCAGTGCACTTCAGACGTCTGACCTTGGATTGTCCAATGATGGAAAAATATCATTTTTACGAAAGCTAAATGAGAGAATCAAAATGATGCAAGAAATTTAGCAGTTTGATCGTGCAGGTATAGATTTAAAGATTTATACATAATAGCAAAGAAATACTCTGTTTTCCCCTTATACATGTACATGTACATTAGATCTCACGGTCTCTGTGGCTTTTCCCAATTGATTCTCGGTGTTACCCGATATAACCCATACCATTTTGTCCTTTATCAGAGGAACATACGAAAAGATATTGAAACTAATGCTTATTAATTTGCAAACTCATTAACTAAATCGATTACTTCTTTTTAAATTCTATGTTCATATCTTATTAAGATAATACCGCACATGGAAAAGAAATACCGCATAGATACCGACATGACAGGCTTAAAGAAAACAACACGGGGATTTATTATGTTAAAATAATCCGGGGAATATTAGAAACTACTCGGTTTGATCACGTGACAGTGAATCATTCATGTCAGTACCTTTCAGAATACTCCCTGTTTTATACCCGATTAGGAAGCCTGTTGAGCCGAGCTGTTAAAACACCGCAAAAAAAATGACGAATCGCCGTCTTATACTATCCACCTCTTCATGCATTTCTATTTAAAGATATCAAATTACCTCGAAGAATAAATGATTATCTGATGGTATATGTCTATGTAAGCCAATACGTAAAATGACTTTCCAATGTCACGTGAAGAAAGCATTCACCTATAAAGGGGCAAGCCTTGTGTGTGAGCCTTGGAACGAACCGTTAGCTTTCAAAATGTCGTCTTTCTCAGTAAGTTTCTCATCCGAGATATTGACTCTAGCCGGTAAGGGTGCTGTGATATCATGGTGATGAACTGACAATGACACACTGAGAGTCAAGCAAAACAAGAAGATCTCAAGTGTGAAGATTAAATGGAGTGTGAATACTTGAGAAATAGGGAGAGGGGGAAAGAGAATAAGAGAGAGAGAGAGAAAGGGAAAGGGAAATTAATAGAGAGAGAAGAGGAGGGGACGGGTGGAAGATGGACGAAATGTAAGACTTTTAAACAATAGGAGTACGCCTCCGTTTATCTAAAACCAATATTTCAGAAAAATAAAGAAAATTAGTTAATTTTCTGGCGTTCTCATTATCTCAATTTATCAGTATATAAATCAGGAATTTGTTGTATATTATATTGAAACTATTGAAAGATAAATAAATACATTTCAAATGAAGGTGGCTAGAAAGAATGAAATTGATTTTTCTCTCTATCTCCGTCTTTGAAGTTTAATTTTTATATTTTCATGAATCATGATGAAGCCTCCTCCATTTTTGTTTGATTGCTATACATCATAAAATAATGACAGCTTTATACAAAGTCGAATAAGTTACGAGGTTTAATAAAGTAGAAAAGTTGAGAACTTAATTTGAAACTTTTTACATTTCATGCCTCTTGATATTATTCTATTCTAATATTGCTTCTACTGAATGCAGCTGATTCACAATCTGCACTGTCAAAATATTGGGTAAAATTTTAACCAGCACGTGGGTAATTATGTGTCCAACCAATTTGGGGCAGTATTTTACCAAATGCGGGAAGCATATTGTCCAGTAAGGTTAAAAGCAGAAATTACTTTGGAATGGCAAAATTTTCATCACACTGGATAAATAAAAATACCCAAAAGAAATGCCCAATGTTGGTCAGACACATAATTACCCTCGTGAAACATTTTTACCAAATATTTTTTAGAGTGTGTGCAAACAAATATATTTCGTTACATAAACCTCGTGCACAGTGATGGGCTTTTTACACGAAGTCCAATTTTGATAGATTTTAGGATTACATTGATTTCATAGTTGGTTTGCGTTTCATAATGAATTTTCTAGTTATCCCTTATTCATTACAGAAATACGCTTTGAGAGATTGTAAAAAATATATACTTGTTTGTTCTAGAAACGCTTTTTGCTGCATATGGAAAATGGTAAATTATACAAACTCCACAAAATAATTAAGATACAAATTTACCCTTTGCCTGTTAAAACTTGGATGTAATTTCCATTAATTTCTTTCTCCAAAATTCTTTATTAAAGTTAATGATATTAAACATATTTATACGATATTTTGTGGTAAATTATTAGGCCTTCTGTGGTATTGTCAAATCATGATTGTAATTGGATTCGGGTTTTCTTATTCAAATATACTTGACTGATATTTTTCAATAATCGGTAGCATTATTGAAAGTGACATTTTTCATGATCTTTATTTCTTCTTATTATTTTTTGTCAGAAAGGGTGCAACATTAAAATTCTTGTAATTCTTTAGTATCTTTTCATTACTGAATATAAAGTATATTGATAATCAAAATATTATATTGGATTGAAGTCGTGTTCTATTATAATTTATATTGAAATTCCAATATAAATTGTATTCATCATAATTATAAACAATGATGATTTATATCATGGGATGTAAATTCTATGCCTGCCTTTAAGCAAAGCAATAACGTTGCATTCTACAGAAAAGAGTCTTCCCAGATATATTGAAAGTAGATTCGAGGCAGTAACTGCATGGATGAAAGTGTTGGTGCCGCGCTTCTTCGATGCGTTTTAAATGCTTTAATAATAATTGTCAAAACTGCAATATCCGTAGTCAGAAGTTCTCATCATATTAAATTGAGAAAATATTGGACTTAGCAAAATATTACATTTGAAGCAGAAATCCCGGAAGAATGTGTTTTCATTTTCTCTTGATTGGCAATAATTGCTTATCTTCCCCCCTCCCACCTCTTTCTCTCTCTCTCCCTTATATCTTATTTCCCCCCCCCCCCCCTTCCTCTTTCCCCTCCCGCTTCTTGAAATTCTAAGTCATTTTCAAAGTTCTGAAAATTCAATGGTGACTTTTATCTTACTGAATCCATTTCCCGTCTCGATCTCTTGCCCCGCGCCCCATCGCCCTCATTATCTCAGCATGCAGTGTCTGTGCTTTTTTACACCATATCCTTTTCGTCTTTCCTCCTTCATTGCGACATCCAGTGTTCACCATCCCTTTAACAATTTTTATGTTCCAATCTTCATGTCTTCCTTCTTTTCGTCTTTAGTAGGATGTGAAAGTGAACAAAAATCCTGTCAGTTAACTAATGAAAAATATGCATATGTGTAAAAATGTGTAGTTAATTATTGATATGATAACAATATTAAACACCTGTTTGATAAAAACCATCATCGTTGCCTTGATATTTTGAACTTTGATTGAAGGAATTTTAGCCTTTTCCGAGCCTCTTTAAATAATGATTCATCTTAATATACTTCTGAATTCATTTTTGCACTCATTTATTAATAACGGGTTCCGGATGTAAAAGTAGGTTTAAAACATTTACGTTCCCCTTGGGGTAGCAGCGAAACAGATAACAGAACGTGTCAGTGCAATCCATTCGGTAGACACGTTTAACCTTTCTGGGACTGTAAGGTGTCTTTAATTATGCACAAAGAAACTAGCTTTGGCTACTCTCGTGTGACAAAACGTTATAATGAAAATAATGATCTGCTCTAAATTCCTGCCCCAAAGCTTCATCATCATGAGGCATATTTAGAGGGTAGATTTTTTTTTAATCTAAAATCACCTCAGTTTATCTTCTAGTATGTACGTCATTACTGGATCGTTTGAACGATTCCAACGATCTACAAGCAGATGATTTATTCGCTAATTAATGACAATTTATTGATTAATGTAGGCTATGTAAATATATAATTCCTCACGTCAAAAAGCATAATATGTTTATAATTCAAGACTATAGTGGGAATGTACTAGCATTGAATGCGAAAATGATAAGGTAATTCCAGGGTATTTTATTTGTATATCTATATACATAAACATTATAATATAAATTGCTTTCCTATTCGACCAATGCTTTAAACTTTGGAACATCAGTAGGTATTCTTTGTGGTAATATAAAATTCAATTTATGTCAAAGTAAGGCAATGACTGCAATGAATGAAGCCACATGCCAGTGAAGTCAAAACCTATATACAAGAGGTACAGCAAAATCCATTCCAAACTGCATTTCAATTAAATAAACACTCTTTAGTATAATTACTTATTAATTGATTGAAATTATATTTAGTAATTAGGTTAACTGTTACTCATGCGTGATTTAGACGTCCCGAACTTTGCTTTAACTTAAACCAGGGTCTATTTTAGTGTAACAATGCGAAGCCAAATGTGACACCAATATCTAGAATTTGAAAACCAATTTATCATTACATTTGACATTCATATCAGTAAATATTTCATATAATGTTAAATACACTAGTTTTTTCACCATTAAACCTTGGAAATAATCCTAGTAAATACATGAAGCATTATTATAAAAGAAATGACATTTTTAGCTTCCCGTGATTTTAGCACGGACTGAGACGATGGGTTTAAGTAAAACGGGAGTTCAGAATACGTGCCCCGGTATTTCCCACGTTATAATCCTTCATAAAATCCCTGTTCAAAGCCTTGACACCTTGAAATGGGGTTTTGATTATTAAATGTAATATGATAACCCTCATTCATTATTCCTGTCTGTATAGTGTGAAGTTTTGATTATAGGTATAGCTGTGACGTCATTAGAAGGATGGTGGCCACTTCTTGCTTTTGATGGAACTGTATTCACAACTGCGCTTATATTCCTCAAACATTTTACTTTTCGTGTTATTGATACTTTCCAATAAATACTATTTAAAACATATTTCAGTAAAACAAAAACTTACTGAAACATGAACATTTTGGAAATGCACTTGAGCCCCTCACGTACGATGACTGTCTGTCACGCCCTTTACACCCAATGCACGCCATAACGTGTAAAAGCGAGTCTCCTCGTTATAAGTCTCTACAGCCTTTCATGTCCCACGTGACTTGGTAATTAATAATTTATAGCTAATCTCTTTGACCCAAGGCTTCGGTGGATATGAATATTACATGATTCAATCTACCCTAGAAATTATCAATACCGAGGGTTTAAATAAATGCAAGTTAATCCCGAACCCAAATGCAGGGAATAGGCTTGATGTGTAATTGATTTATACACACTTTCCCATAACAATGAAACGAATTTCCGCATTATATTCTGTTTCATTTTACCTCTCTTTATGTCATTTATTTGCTCTTTCCTCCTATTCCGAGTTCTCTCTTTTATAAATACCAAATTTATTTTGAATTTTATTCGCCATATTCTATTCCATCTTCGAGCATGGCGATTGTATCTACTTTCCCATAACAATGAAACGAATTTCCGCATTATATTCTGTTTCATTTTACCTCTCTTTATGCCATTTATTTGCTCTTTCCTCCTACTCCGAGTTCTCTCTTTTATAAATAACAAATTTATTTTGAATTTTATTCGCCATATTCTATTCCAGCAATGAGCATGGCGTTTGTGCAAAAAGGACATAGACGCTATGAAATCTGATGAAGCCACAGGCATCGATGGAATATATCACAGGCTTCTAAAAACTGCATGTCCTATCATTTTGACATCTCTGGCATATAATAATAAATGTCTCATTAGCTACAGACATGTTTCCTGATAAATGTAAAATAGCAAAAGTTTATCCAGTTTATAAGAGTGGTGATCAAGAAGACATCGGAAACTACAGACCTATATCCGTGACGGTCCTTCCTGTTGTATCCAAAATATTAGAAAGAGCAGTTTATAATCAACTCTACAAATTTCTTTAAAGAAATCAAATATTATTAGGAGAGCAATCTGGTTTTAGACAGCATCACTAAACCCAAACTGCACTGATACATGTTACTGATTACATTCTAGAGGCATGAACGACGGTTTCGCCACGGGAGCAATTTTCGTTTCAGAAGAAGGCATTTGACACATTTGACCATCATAGTATTAGAAAAATAATATCATGCTGGTGTCAAAGGTCGTGAGATACAGTGGTTCAGATCGTATTTAGATGAGAGAGCACAAGTAACTAAAATAGATGATCGTATGTCTTCATTTGCCCCGGTAACCATTGGAGTGACCCAAGGCGCAATATAAGGGCCATTGATGTTTGTAATTTACATCAATAGTCTTCTACTGGCTTTTAATAGTCTCGAATGCAAAGTACATTATGTATACAGGTGATACCGTCTTGCTTTTTAGAGCAAAAATGTTGATGAATTAGAAAATGATATGTAGGTTGGTCTGCATGTAGAAGAAAATAGATTACCAATAATGAGCTGACACTAAACAAAATTTATGTTACTCGGCACTCGACTAAAGCTTAAATAATTTTCTCATCTGGAATTAATGCTCTCCAATCAGCACATCGAGAGAGGGGAGAAATTTAACTATCTTGATGTCATTCTTGATGAACAATATTAGTATGGAAAAAGCACATAGATTATATAAGCCAGTAAATCATCTCAAATATAGTTTTTAAGACGATCTGCAAAACCGGTTTTACCAAATAAAATTTCGAAGATGTTATGTTGTTCCTTAATCATACCATTTGTAAATTATTGCGATATTGCATGGTCAAATGCCTCATCGACAAATTTTGATAAATGAATAGCTCTCTCAGTAATACCATAAAGTTGAATATTGTGTGGCCAGTCGGACATTTCAATTCATGGGATGTGCTGGATGGAACAACCTCAGTGTAAATCAAAGAAACTGTCGGTCGTTAAATGCTTTTAAATCAGGATTTGATAAACAAAATTAAAGGAAATTATGATTTTTCGTATATAGTATGAAAAAATCAAAATATATATGAAGGAAAATGGTCATTTTAATGTCTGGTCTAACAAAAATGTGTGATAGTTTGATATTAATTTTATTTTCATTTTTGGATTAGGACGAACTTCATATGATTTTTTTCAAAATCGTTTTGGGGTTTGTATTGGGGGTTTCATTTCTTTTGAAACCAATTGATTCTTTCTTTAGATTTTAATTGATATTTTTTGTTTGTTACTTTTTTCAATTCTGTTGAGTTCCATATTTATATAGCTATGTATCTGTGAGTATATAATTTTGTTATTGATTATGTAAATATTACTATTAACATTATATTAATTGTAACAATTGTTATGTGGACAGGGATGTTGTGGAAAAGTAGTTCTGAAACTGACAATGCTACCCTGTATAAATAAAGCTACAAATAAATAAATAATATATAAATAAATAAATATATAAAATTGCAAATGTGATTCACCTTATTGACACGATATATCAAATAAACGCCATAAAATGAATTTAAGTTTCATTTAATGTCCTATTTATCATTCATTCCAATATTTTATCTTCAGACATGATATTCCAATAACAACCGATTTTTTTTTAATTTCATATATATATATCAAAATAATGATTTTAACATTCTTGTACTTAATCCGAGCCCATAAACTCAATGCTCACATGGAGAAGAAAATGGTGATGAGAAAAAAGAACACTCCGAAGCATGATTATTACGGCCTGACTTCACATTTCTTATCTGATTACATTTACTGAGTTTAAGAAGTACACATCTAATTTAGATTAGATGCAGCGGTAGTTTAAATGGTGTGATCCTGTTTCATGGTTAACTGTTCTTGACGTGTATGTGTAAACATGGAATAGTTGAGAACGTGGGCTCTTTGAAAAATCATGACCCAGTAACTTTATTGTGCAGAATTAACGTGCGAAAGATGATAGGTCACCAGGCATGTTTACATTGTTGCATCCCCCCCCCATTGTTAAAGGAAATTACCATTCAAAACTGTTACGGACTGAAACACATATTCTTTGGCTCGCTCGCTTTGCTCGATTAGTGCCGTATACCATAAATTTAACCCCATTAACGAGATGTGGCTCATTACGCGGTTGTGTTTCCCATGCTTTACGCTTAAAGTATTAGCTCTCGGGCCTGCAGAAAGGGAAGAAGAAAAAGAGTACTAAGAAAATGAAAGGGAATTACAAAGAACCCAATTTATGTGCAATTATTGCTCAAATTTTAATTTTGATTGTCTAAGGATTGTTAATCAGAAAATAGGTATCAATGCAGAGGTTTATTTTACTCCATCCCCCCTTCTAACGAAAGATCCCCCTCTCTCTCCATCATTTCTCCTTGTACAACCCTTCTCTTCAGATCTAGATATGTATCGCGACAGGAATATTCTCTTTCCACTTCACTGCGTGACTGATGTCTTTCCCAAATGCTGCGAGCTATCGAGGGAGGAAAAGAGAGTGAGAAGGAGGGGGAAAGAGATATGAGTGGAAGAGAGAGAGAGAGTGAGAGATTAAGACAGAGTGAGAAAGAGAAGCAGATGAAGAGATGGAGTGGGGGAGACCTGAGATAAATACGGGATGGAGATAAAGAGAAAGAGACAAGTGGGGGTCAGAAAAGGATAAAAGAAGAGAGCGAGAGGAGGGAGAAGGGTGATGAAAAGGGAAGAGAGAAAGGAGGGAATGAGGCAAAAAATACAAGATAAATCAAACGTCCATACAATTTGCACCCCAATTTCTTTTCAGTCGCGCCTCAGTTCACAATATCTCCCCATGATGCTGACACATCTATTCAGATAGGAAGTGTCACATGACCATTGCGATGGATTGTAGTATAAAAGCTTTTGAATATATCTCTTGAAGAAAATAGATTGAATAAAAAAAAAATCACTATGTGACAATTTCAAACCACTATCAGGTGATACGTCGCCAAATGTTTCACTGGCCTTCCTCAAATGGTCTGTTTTCGTCCCATAATTCATTTATTTATTCATTAACTTATTCATTCATTCAGACTTATTGCAAATAAGTAAATTTTGAGACCAACAGATTTAAGTACTATTTCAGAAAATGGTTGTGCCAAATATGAGGATTGTGCATAAGCAATCTTGTTTTGATGTGAAGTTATTATTGGATAACTCATCGTATAATTGATATTATTTTGTTGTATTGAATGAATTTATTACCAAATTGCACTGTCGTGTACATTTTCTTGAAACAGTTCAATATATAACAAAAAATGGTGATTGGAGCTAACATAGTAGCAAAATGATAATCAAAGAATCAACATTATACTGATTGTGAATATTGATTCTTCTCACATTCCTATTACATGATGGTGCGAATAATATAATTCATAATTATAATGAAATGATACTATTAAATTAATATGAAGGCCATTTAAAAAGAACCATCCATGTCGACTCGTTTTAAGCTTTAAATAATGAGCCTGTATACAAATAAGTCACCATAATATAAATCCCAGACAGGATGGATCAACCACTCTGGCAAGAAGTCAATGTACTATTGCCCTATCGAGCGGGTGATATTGATTCGCAATGGGTAATAGCTTGAAATATATGAAACTGACCATCAAACGTTAGACTATACCATTACAACTTTTACAGACAGCTTTAATATAAGGTCAACACAACTATAAAAGTATCCATTATGCCCCATTCTCGCAGGTCGATCCAGTGGTTTATACATATATGGGGACGGAGGTTGAACAAATAAAAAAAATACCTCTTGGGCAGCAACATCAGCTTAAATTTCGTAATTGCTATTTTAGGGTCTGGAAGATGAAGAAATAGAGGCAATGGGCATATAATTTTTCTATTTATTATTTACATTTTATTTTTATTATTTGTTTGTTTACATTTCTCGATAGGGGATCTTTTTCTTCATAATGGTATAATTTTGAACGAGATGCGCCCCTTAATATCCACAAATATCCAATACTTGCTTCGGTAATGTATTACTGCTATTCGAAAGCAGTTTCGAATACAGTAGTTTCGTGCCATGAATATCACAATAGATTCCATCAACCCTGGGAAAATGGAATGAGAACATTGGCAATATCGCGAACCAGCGGTAGAATTCAGGACAATAAACTATACAAATTGATAAAAGTTTTGCTTTTTTTTAAATAGGTTATTTTGATAATAGACGCTCGGTATAAAAGCAATTCCGGACTTGGCGAGAAGGATAAATGATTATTAGACTAAATGTGAGTGCTTATGTGCTTTGGTCTGTCGTCATTACTTTCAGAGCAATGGATAATTTCAATCAAGCAGACTTAATTTGGAAATGGTCATTATCTATTGAGAAACGAAATGCTTACTTTGTATTGCCTACTTAATACATTTAGAATTGACAAAAATAAATGAAAATGATAAAATTCAAATATATTAACTTTCAGATTACCTATTTTCTCTCCCCCTCCCTCTATCCCTCCTCTGTCTCTCTCTTTCTCTCTCTCACTTTATCTACCCATCTACCTACCTATCTATCTATCCATCTACCTACCTACCTATCTATCTATCCACCTACCTACCTATCTATCTATATGTTCTTCTATATATTTACCTCTCTTTCTCTATTCCCCCTGGTTTTAACTCCTCATCATGAAGCAAGCTCACGATTTAAGTGAGATGTTGCTTTGTTATCTGGGAGAAAATGAAGTGGTAAAAAGGGAGAATACATGATTGAGTGAGGTATATGAACAGAACAAAGAATAAGGATAATTTTTAGGAAATAGAACAGAAAAACAAAAAAACACAAGGATAAGGTGGAGTCGAGAGCCCTAGAGAGAAAGAATGAGAAGGAGTTTGGAAAAATTGCTATTGGATTGGGGTAGAAGACAAATTAAGCGAGATTGAACCACGTGGGCGAGGGAGGTAGGAGGAAAGAGATGGGACTACTGAGAAGGGGGAGGTATATGTGACATTACTCGTCTAGACAACTGTATTCCTTTGTTTGTTTACGTCAGAGGGAAAGCTCTTGGAAGGTTTGCAAAGAACAGATGAATGCACACAGCTTACGATCGGCAAAGAGAATGTCAACAACGCCTTCTTCATCGTTTTCGTTCCCGCCAGGCCACATCGATGCTTCACGTTCCAGGCTGGGATGTAGTTGCATATAGTCTGTTTCATAGGGTGCAAAGATCGATGGTATCTGAACGGGAAGAGAAGAAATCAAGAGAAAGATATGTAGAAGAAAAGAGATTGATGAAGACATGTGATAATACACACAGAGTTGGAGAAGAAGAACGACAAATTATAGGGGGAAAAGGCGGGAGAGAGAGATCGTTTCAGTTTCAAGCGGAGGGGCAGTTGCCCCCTCTCCTCCCCGAAATTTGGAAAAAAAATACAATTTTTTACTGAAAATGTTCACAAAATTCACCAAAAGTATGCATGAAATACATCAATTACATTTTAAAAAATGCAAAAGCGCCCCACTGACAAGCTCGGTCGTTTCACTCAATCGTTTTTCTTTTCGAAAAAAAAAGTTTAGGCGTCTCCCCCCCCCCCCCGGCAAAAAAAATATGTGTACGGCAATGATATTTACAAATAAAGAACCAATGTTTTAAAGGGGAAAGAGACTTGAGAGATGGAAGAGTGTAATAGTAAGTGATACATTGAGAGAGTTATACAGAAGGAGGGGTAGAAATTAGGTGTTGGGAAGCATGAAGATATGTGAAAAAAAAGCGAGTTAATTTTTCAGAACAAAGATGGAAAGACCAAGAAAAGAAAACAAAGAAAAATTATATGCAAAAAAAGAAAAAGAATAAAGAAAGCAATACAGAAAGAAAGAAAGTGAGAGAGAGAAAGAAAGAAAGAAAAAAAGAAAGAAAGAAAGAAAGGTAGGAAGGAATGAAAAAATAAAGAAAGAAGAAATAGAGAGAGGAAGAAAGAAAGAAAGAAAAAAAACGAAAGAAAGAAATGGGGGAGGGAGGAAGAGACATCAATAAAATGAATAAGTAAACGTACGATTTCTTTGTGAACAGAGCGCTTGGACAGAAAAAAAAAATAAAAACGATTCTGACCTATATATAATCATGTATATATTCAGCAATACACCGGAGAAGATTATGACTGCATCAAATGAGTAATCTGAGACTGCACTGCATGGAAATAAATCAGTGGGACTACATTAAGGCGATCCGATGAATAATATTAGTATCGAATTTTCTTGATTATTAAACACTAGATTCGCTCGTCGTTTTTTTTTTTGGTTAATTAGGGGAATGAATTATTAATCAGATGCCCTACACTCAGTGGTACTTATTTTCCATCTGCATGTGAATTGAGTTAGGTGCTCACGGAAACCATGGACAATAGGTCCATGCGGAAACTAAGCTCGATAGACAAGATGGGAAATGAAAACTGATTTTTGCTTATCTAAAAAAAAAGCTTCACACATAAAAAGATTAACGAACGATTTATATTCATAGTTTCACATGCATTGATTTATACTAATAAATAATTCTGCAACAGATGAAGGACGAGGAGACTATAAAATGCCATTTTATTTCTCATGCCTCTGTATACACTTTTTTAATAGCTATTGCAAAATCTCACCGCCAATGGGAAGGATTGATGAAAGCATCTAAACCGTATATAAAACCGTATAAGTATAGCTTATATAGACATGATATATTTAGGAGTATTTATAATCATAGGTAAACTGTAATCAACCCTCTTCTTTTAGTGACTTCAGAAGGTTTTTTTCTATTGAAGGGATGGTCCGGGCTGAAAGAATTTATAACATAATAAATAGAGTAGAATTCGCCGAGCAAAATGCCGAAAATTTCATCAAAATCAGATAACAAATAACAAAGTTATTGAATTTTAAAGTTTAGCAATATTTTGTGAAAACAGTCGTCATGAATATTCATTAGGTGGGCTGATGATGTCACATCCCCACTTGTTCTTTTGTATTTTATTATATATGAAATTAGGTTTATTAAAAAAATTTCCCCCAAGAACTAGAATAATTGGATTGACAACTGATTTAGTGCATTAGATATATATTGCTGCAACTTATTTCATTATAAGAAAGACATATTATTCACACAAGTATGAAATAATGAAAAAATTATGATTTTATGTAATAACATAAGAAAACGGAAAGTGGGGATGTGACATCATCAGCTCGCTTAATGAATATTCATGACGACTGTTTTCACAAAATACTGCTAAACTTTAAATTTTAATAACTTAATTATTTGTTATCCGATTTTGATGAAATTTTCGGCATTTTGCTCAGTGAATTCTACTCTATGTATTAAGATATAAATATTTTCAGCCCGGACCATCCCTTTAATGACTCTTATATTTTTTTCAGTGCCAAATACGCATTATATCTACTCCTTTTGCATGCATGGAGATTGTGAAGAAAGGGAGTTGCTTTTTACCAAGTCAAAAGTCAAGGTCTTGCCGTATCTCCCGCACTATTTTTCGCGTCTAGTCCGATGCTGGAAGCGATATATCGTTCGCTGTCTTGGCGTCGTGTCGTCTGCTTTACGTGAAACTCGTGTTTTACATTTAGCCTTCTTTCCTTTCACTGAGCCAATCGTTTATGCTTGAATATGCATGCATATGAGCCAGGGTACTCTTGTATTTTCACAGCATCATGTGACGAATCAATTAGCATATCATGCACACACAGATATCAAGGCTTCACAGGCATCCATGAAACATGATTTCCAGGAACTGTCACATACACAACCCAGAATAGATGTATTCTCTTCAATCTACTGATTGATTTTAAATCGAAATTATTCATTCCATCTTCATAGCCTTTGTTATAATTTGTAAGTATGTACAGATCGAGATTGTCTTTTTTGTAATGAATAATCTTAATGTCTACAAAGAATCTAGGACATTGCGAGAACCATAGTAAACAAAAATAAAAATACACATGATAAAAACATGATATATTTTGAAAAGATGATAACAATTATAGGTCAACTGGACCATAGGTGCCATTAATTGTTCATTCTCGTGATAATCTGGTCTTGTTTGATATAGATAAAGCCTTGACTATATTTGTTTATTATTAGTTGAGTTTTTCTAACTAAATTGTAGTTACCAACTCTGCTTCTTAACCCCCGCTCTACACACATAAAATGTTGGGCAACATACTGTCCACTGTGTTGGGTAATTATGTTGGTAAAAAAAATATTCTGGGCAATTATTGTCCAATTGAGCAAATTTATTACCTAATTATTAGTTTTTATTACCCAATTTGGGCAGATTTTAAACAATAGTTGTGTGGATAGAGTTGCCCAGAGTTGAGTTGGTTAAAATTTTGGCATTTTTTGCTCTGAATTTATCTAGCATGAATCCCTCCTTCCATCTTGGTAGTTCTGTTGAGAATTCAAGAGAGATGAATTAATAATTGGCTTTATATTTTTTTACGCAGCATGAATATCGACCACCGACTGCACGATGCAAAAATGGAGCTTAGATTATTCATTCCAGCTATAGCTTCCTCCGAATCACGTTAACATTAATGCTCATTTATAATTCATACCACCCTCCCTTCTCAGAATGACAATATTCACATAATAATGTATAATAATTATGCATGTTACATGTTTAGAGAGTCGGGCGTAGAAAATGGGTTAATTATATAATATACATTCTTATTCTTTGTATATCTATAAATTTTGACTCCATTCATTTTGGTGTTTTGCTAGAATACTCATAAGGAAGCAATTTCTCATTTGCTCAATATAGTAAGAAGTTGTTCCTTGGAATTCAGACCAGAAGAATCAGAGAATAAAGATTTTTGTGATATATTAGGTTTTCTTTAAGAGAAACGAACCACTGACAAAGCAAATAGGGCCTATCAAAAACGAAAAAAAAAAGAACTCTCATTCACGTCTATAATGGATAGTACTTCAATTTTTCACTTTGATTTTAGAATATGGAGTCAATTTTCATTTCCTTATCTTTACACATGGTTTGCACTTTATAGTCATTCAAACGGTTTTCGTTGTATGCGATGATTACTAACACGAAGTAAACCTAATCAAAGAAAACTAAGCGACGTCCTAGCATGCATATCAACAAAGTGCAAAATATTATACAGGATGCTCGGTTTATAGTTTCTTCAATGTCTCAAGAAAAATATATTGAATATGATCAAAAAGATAATGTGATATGCAGTTTCTAGCAGTAAGAATTACGACAGGGGAAACGATGGTGTGAGGAAGTGAAGAGGGAAAGAATAGTTTGGTCATAATTGAAAAAAAATTATTTGGTAGATTTTTAGGGGTAAAACTCTCAAATGTATAGTCTTACCCTATCGCCTTTTTACATTAATAATGCATATTTGATAAAAAATATATGACGTTTTACGATTGTGAATGGTAGATCGCTACATGTCATTCTCAGCTTCATGTAACTATCAAATGTCAATGATTCAATATCAATAGGCCTATACCTACTTTGATCTAACATCCATCAGTATGTCATGTAACTCGACACACAGTCATCTCAAAAGATTTCAGAGAGCTTGAAAGAATAGAAATGATGGCTTGTGGGGGCTACCATATCTCTGTAGTTGATGAATGCATGCGTGTCTGTGCATTAAGTAGTAAGGCATTATTCTAAACACGTTTCATATGAGCGTCACATTATCACTGCACGAGGCAGCATCGGTATAAATCGTGATTCAATTTAAGAAAAGGTGGTTTAGCGTCGCACTCAGAATGCGGGCGAACATTCCAGTTTTATTTTGTATTTCAGTGAAAACATAATAATGCATGATGTTGCCATTAATATGCGCCATGATTTATCTTCGGACATTTCTCGTCATATCTTGTTTGTCACTCGTTAGATTCTCACATTTTCTGATTATCTTGTTCACTTCTCATAAACAGTATAAGGTTGCATTTTCGTTGTTTTCTTCTTTCTCCACTCTCCATTTTCTTAACTCTCTCTCTCTCCCTCCCCTTCCTTCTCTGTCACCCATATAGTATCTCTTTAGTTTATTTGGTTCTCAGTTAGTATGTTTTCTTTTAATTCCAATATTAATCCTTTAGTCTTTTTGCTTTCATTTTCATATTTTTACCTCTTGCTTTCTTATTTCCCGGCAACCGATTCGGGGCGCCGTTGCATATAAGTTACTATTATGGTATAACTTTGCCATCCAATGGTAACTACCATTGTAACGCTGATCACCAACCAATCAAAATCAAGGATTCCAGACAAGTTACCATTGGTAACTTTTATGCAACGGGGTCCTGATCCACTGATGCAACAGACATCCAACGAAACCGATTCCAGGCCGATCAAAGCAATTTTATTTTAAAATGTCATATCATTGATCGGTTTATAATCGGTTTCTTTAGTGGGCCTGTTCCCTTATGGAACAAACACATACTATCAAAGTATTGTCATCTCTAACCCCGTAATGAATATAAATAATGGGATTCTTTTTTTAATTAATTGCAAGCTTTGGAAGAATTTATGAAGAGTGATGGATTTCCTTTTGTATAGCTACCCGATAACTTTTTGGCAGACTTATTTGAATGACAAATACCACACTCGTTAATAGACCTACCATACAACGTTATACTGGGCTATCATATTTTGCATTAGTACTGACCCGAAGCAGTGACAACACCCACGGGATTACGGAGAGAGGACTGGGACAATGTTCTGCTCTCGAATAAACAACGCTAATTGCTCTTGAGTTACACGATTTACAAGGGTTAACACTTGTGTGGTTTTGTCCCTTCCAAGCCTTCTGACATTTTGATGATGGTGGTTTTACCCCTGTCAAACTCCTCTACCGCCCCCTGTCAGCATTAATCGAGCATTCTCCTCATTCTCATTAAATACCTCTTCCCACCACAGGCTCGCCTGCATTTATTTCACTCATTATCTAACTAAGATCAGAACCAACTCTACGGATGCACTGTATATTACATCCCTATACCTTCCCATTACCGATCTTATCCCCATGCAGCTCCAAATTGATAACATCAGATATCTATATCTGTTTCTATTATCAGTTATGATATTATGAACTATGAATTAATATGCTGATTGACTTGTGTGTATTGTACTCATCTATTTTACATCCATTCACGTAAATGGATCATGTTTGTGATTTATATTGATATGGGGGGTTTTCCACAAGAAAAACTAATAAATTTCACCTCTGTTTGCTGATTCACTTGTCATAGTTCCATGATTGATTATGCTAAGTTATTTAAAAAGTACGCGAACTTGTTTTTTTTTCATGCCTAATCTAGCCAGTGTCTGTTGCTACACAATTGTATCTAGATCGTTTAATCTTTCCACACCAAGTACTTGTAAAATACGAGCACTGTCTTTTTTTCTCAGTTTAATGAAAACTGGTTCATCATTTTCGACGCTGTTGCTGTCACAAATGATGAAAAATCGGGTGACAATGTGACCTTCGTTGTAGATTGATTCGGAAAGGAAAATAGTCCTGTTAGCTTCCATCACATTTGAATCCTTCCCCACTCTCGGCCTCTCATTATTCTGTAAGGTGGAACATCGAGCTACTAGTAGCTCCATGGGTAGAAGGTGTAATTTTAGATCGGTCAAAGCACACGCGAACACAATGTATATGCGCTCCCGGCCAAATACACTTACTTTCTAGAGTAAGCCTGCACATGGGGCCTCCCAAACGCAATAGATATGAACTGCAACTAGAGAAAAATGTGTATTGAGGTTAAAATTATATGAACATGGCTCCACAATATAGCTACTTTGACTTTACTCAAAAATTTTTACAAAACTTTCAGCCGAAAATAAGATCGCACAATGTTTTAATACTTTTTCAGCACAGAGCGCACTTGGCGATCGGCATAGATTTTTAGAGATCGCGATAGCGAGAAAACATTTGACTTATTTACTTTCTTCTTCCAGCGATTTGAAGTCTGATATCTTTAATTCATTTGATATTTATATAATCCGTTGATTTCGCGTGAAATGTGATGTTTTTATCGAATATCCTATATTTAATATTGTTTTTTAAATTTGTGTAATGCGTACACCCCAATATGCCAATATATATAAAAGGTATATCAATATATATCCCGAGAATACTAATCGAAACAAAGTCCCTGTCTCCTTATCACCTGCATGTGGTTTTAAGATGAAGTACCCTCATTTGATATGTGGGAGTGCTTAAGGCCCTCCATACATAATCAACATCTTACATGTTCTATATATATGATGAGAGTATTGTCTACCATAGCGTTTCATGTGATATGGTGCAACATGCACACATAGCCCGAAAACAAACAATTATTCTATTGATAGCCGCGACCTTTTCTAAATGGCAAGACCTCTTCAGCGAAAAAAAAATGTCCCCCAGTCAGTTATTAGCGATTTTTTTCATACACACCCTTATAATTATTATGCTTGGATAATGTACCACCGTGGGTTATTATTTGATGGTGTATCACTTTTACGCTGTTTATAATTTTCAGTTCAATATTTTCTCCAAATACGCATTAGAGACTCTACGTTAGAGGGCACAGACAATAATGAGCAACATATACAATAACTTACAGACCACACTGAGTGAAATATGAAGTAGGACAAAATAATGAGAGAAAATAGCGCACTGAATGTCATTTTGAAGATAAATATTACTTTGCATGATTTAACTTTATATTATTTTAAGATTTGAAATGAAGTTAGTTTCTTATGATGTTTCAGAAAAACTCAAAGACTCTTTTATCTGAAATCATAATGGTTTATTTCATATATTATATTTTTTAAATTCTATTCAGAGCCTGAAATATTCCAGATGTTTAGCAATATATTTGTGATTCTGTGAATCGTATTGGATTCATTTAGAGGAAAAACCAAACTAGATCTTCTTGTTTATTGGACACTTGATCGCCAGTTCCTGTCCAGAACACCTCTTAAACAGGGAAACAATTGTCAACTTTGACCCCAGCCCCGAATCACTGCTTAGGAAGTTGAGTAGGTAAATAATAACTTTTTGGCAACAATCATTCAGATGTTTGTCTCCAAACTGTTTACCAATAGTCATGAGTGTGGGGATCACTTTACCGACTTCTTCTAATAATTTCCCCTTCCTGTTTTCATTGCCATGATTGCACGCCTTTACATTGCCTCTTTACTTTTGCACAGAAATAATGTTCCCCATCATATGGGAGTGGCATGCGAGGGTATGGATGGCTCCAGACTGGAGCTCCAGTGAGCTTTCTGGTGTGGTAGCACGGCTGATTCCAAAATCCTTTCGTAGCAATCAATTTAGAAACTTTACCCACCCCCCCCCCCCCATAAAAAATCACATGTTCCTCTCCGACGACTCATAAAATCCAATAAAATCCTCACGGCCTTCACCCCAAAGCTCCTATGTTTATCAAGCTAAAGTCATTATGTCAAAGCATACATCGTGTATTCATAACGGCAGGTGAAACTCAAGGAAATCAGTGTCTATTGGAAGCCTTGTCCTCCTCTACCTCGCTTTCAACGACCGTGATGGTAAGTTATTTCGAGTTCATTGAACACGAATGGAGGTGACACGATGCTGGCAATGAAGGAGACAACGTCAGTTTCCTCATTTGCGTGTTGATTGACAAGCCCTTAAAGTTACAGTTTAACAAACATATGGCGATAAACTGGTAACATCCTGAAGATTGTGACAGATACGCAGTAGCCAATGAAAACAGAAAGGTGTTAGATTGTTCACAACCATAATGATGCAGAAAGAACATATAAGACACGTAGAACAAAAATATTTTCATGTCCTGATCGTGACAAAAAATATTTTTCACGTTAATATCTTTATTTCGCTCGATCGCTCCGCTTTTTGTATTTAGCTTTCGTGTATGTAGATGTTCTACCCCCTCTGAATGTAAGATCATCCCATGGAGAAAGACAGAGAAAGCATTCAGATTTCCCAAAAAAGGCAATTTAAGGTGAAAATTGCATTTTAAAAGAATTTTGTGACTTTGGGCTGCTTTTGGAATAAAAATAATTTCCTCACTATTGCCACAGCCCCTGATAAATAAAGTGGTCGAGTAGTTCATAGCCTTTTTATCACAAATACAGTTCTATTTTTTTTTTTACAAGGGCATAAATCGTCTGGATGTTGTGGTAGTGTGTTAATGTACCATCTTAATTAGATATGAATACATTATATTCAATAATAATAATAATACTCTTGAACATCAGAATACCCATACCCATCTTACTTTAATCATGTAGATATCAAAGAGGTATTATTGAAATATTATTATTCAAGATTATGTTGTTAACTTTCCACTGTGTCCATGGCTCTTCTCCCCAGTACCTCATTTCACTGATCAAAAGTTATACCCCTTCAAGATCCTTACGTTCCTCCTTTTCCAATTATCTTGTTACCCCCAAAGTTTCCAAACCTGGGGTGAAAGATCATTTGTTTACTCATCCTCTAAGTTATTGAATAGCTTCCCTGAAAACATCAAACAGTGCTTGACCTCTGAAACTTTCAGACATTACCTCAAAACATTTATCTTCAATTCTTCTTAATTTCTTTTATAATTTCCTAAAAAGCGCCTTGAGCACTCTACAGAGTGGATTTGGCGCGATATAAGTCTAATTATTATTATTATTATAATTATTATTATGTATACTTTTAGCTAATAATTTTGTAGGGGGTGTAATACATAGCAATTACATTTTTTTACAATCACTTGTAACTTTTGAACACAGTTTGATTTCCAAAGATTTCAACTTACGCTTGATTATTTTTTGTATCTTTTATTAGATTAGGGCAACAATTTTCGTCGGCAAGAAAAGGTATATTCACATAAACTCTTAAGTTGTAACTTAGTTTTAAATTTTTCTACATGCCAAATTAGATTTAAGCAATAAAACTATCACCGACTATAAATAATGCAACACTTTGAACTGGCCATAGCTGACAAGTCAACTTGACATACACTTCTTAATATTAAGCCCTTGCAACTCACTCAAGAGCCAGACAAACTCGGTTATAGGTCAACTCGCATTAGTAAGTACTGTAGTATATAATCTTGAAAAGGGCAATGAAATATGAATATACTACGCTCTCCAAGTACAGGGCTATATAGGTGGATAGAGAACTTATTGAAGGGCATTAACGAAATGAACTGAGGTTCAAAAAAGTGTCACCGGTGTAGAATGCTCCTCTGTTTAAGGTAAAGATTATTCGATAAGAATATTCAAGTTAGAATACGCTTATAAGCTTAAAGAGGAATCCAGCCTTGGTCTTAAAATGTTTTGTTGGAAAGCAGGAAAATTAATAAAACAGAATGATGAAAGTTTGAAAGCAATCAGACAAGCAATAAGAAAGTTATGGCTGCTTTAAAATTAAGATCCCCAAGACTATGTAGATTTTAAATTGGCAACTGGGTAATTAAACTACGACAAGGGGCAAGCACGAATTTCTCATAGACCCTGTACTTAATTATCAGGGATTTTTGGTTTTTGCAAACGTTACCATTCTCCTGGGGCAGTAATCCTAAAATATTATAACCCAGGTACTATTTTGTTTTATGTCCTCAAGAAAGAAAAATGTAATTTGAAATAGAACTTATGGAAAATGATATTTTAGCCATTTTAAGTATTGGAATACATAACACATATGCGGCCTATTTGAAGTCTTCATGGGTATAGTGATTGCCAATTTTTACAACTTTTACAAATTTCATGACTTTCTTATCGTTTGTCTGATATTGCTCAAACTTTCGCCTGTCAACTTGTCCGATTATTCCTTTTAATCTAAAGAATGTTTTATTTGGATTGGATTCCCCCTTTAAGGTTAGAGTTTATGCAAAAGCAGTAAATGCTCATGAACTGATGAATGTGTTTTATTGGGGAGGGGTGGATCTAGAGTTCTTTATAAAAAAAGTAGACATGTTAAGATGAAATGATAACAGTTGGGTTTAGTGAAAACATGCTTATTCATCTTGGTAGAAATAAGGACGAAAGCCGATAGATGAAGTGAATGTTTATTTGATGGAGATTGAATAATTTGTGATCCTGTTTCCACGACTCTCCATAAAATCGCCTCTGGTATTAGTCGATGTTAACTCTTCAATATATGACGGATCACTCTTGCCAGCCTGGACTCTCGGGAACACCCTTAAAGCATTGCCTATCATTTAAAGTAAAATGGGGAGATCACGGGGATACTTATCCGTGGAAGGACTGTGTACAAATGGGACGCTTTTCATATCCAGCAAGTTAAAGAAATTAGATTAGAAATTCAGAAAGTGCTTTTTGTTTATATTTTGTGATTTTTTTTTCCTTGATTCTTGACCAGGATTTATCAGCGCTGTTGTTTTTCTTTATGTTGTGTTTTATGATGCAATGGAATACTTATTTTAAATGTGTCTAACTATATGCTCTTTTCAGTGTTTGATAATAGTGACAAATTGAATTAAAACTTAGTCACAAATCTTCTCTAATGAATATGAAATTGATGGTGTAGACTAATTTGAGTGAATACGAGTTCTCAATTTAATATCCATAAATTTTACAAGGAATTTCAACAAAATCTAACTCTTCATGTGTAGTGTTCACATTAGCCTGTTTATTACCTTTAAGGAAAACCGCGAACAGCGTGCTTTCGATTTCCCAATTCCATGCATCCCATTGATGCATTGTAGCCATGGCAACCAAAATCGTTGCGGAAATTCACAAATACCCCCCTTTTCTCGGCAAATGCAACGGTTGTATTTATGTTTAGATAAACAGAAACAACATTTCAAAATGATTATTGTTTGTATAATGATGTGCAATGATATTGACCTACCCCCCCCCCATCCCTTTCCTTCTCAGTCGGCTATGACATCATGCTTGGATGCAGGGTAATGGATTCTCAGGGATACGGATAGAGTCAGAATATATTCATCGCTCGGGCAATCATCATGAAACAAGTTGTCTCTATATACTTATTTTCATGTTTCCCCTTTTCCTTTTTACTATTTTTAAACCTTTTTTTCTATCAGGTCCTCAATTTCTAATCCGACTGAACATCGAAGAAAATAAAGTAGAATATTGAAAGGCTTATAGTAACGTTGGAATTTTATTTATGTATCCCTTTGTCTACGATAAGTAATCGGAAAATGTATTTACCATTGTGTGTTTTATCTCACACTAATCCTCTTTCATTCGAATAATATCATCGGGATCGGCTTCTTAATTTTGTTTGGAAATAAAAGTTTTAAAACATAATGACTCATATGAAATTATCTTGTTGTTTTTTAATATTCTTTCTTCGTTTAATTTTTGATAGATTATTTTCCAAAGACCCTTGATTTTCCGCTATATTAATGAAATAGATCTATTTGGGATTATTTTCTCTTCCAAATTGACGAGACCCCATAGTGCCACTGGTCATGCAGGAGATTTGCTCAATAAAGCCCTTAGAATCTAGACCTTATAGCGGTGTAGTATTATACGGTCACCATTATCAACTCCTAATGGATCATAGCTTAATTAAAATAAGTGCTACTGTCGATCTCTATAATTATCTTTTCGATTCTACTCCGCTAATGCTCTAGCTCATTATGATATAATGAACGCAGCTATTTTTAGTCTTTTATTTATGATAAGATATAAAACATGTTAACCGTGCTAACTGTAGAACATGACTTTGTTATGTAAGTCTTTTGTTTACTTATTGTGCAACATTATTAGAGAATACAGTTCAACATTTCATGTTTCCCTTTTTAATAGAAATAAAGCGAAGTTTTCGTGGACAGTTTTCGATCTTTATTAAATAAATAAATAAATAACTTAAGTTGAAATCTACGAATCGAGGAAGCTCTTTGTAATTCATGCTCCTGTTCATTTGAAGAAATTAATTGACCTTCGAAATATTTTTAAAAGAAATGTTTCATCATACTTTATGAAGCTATGTGTCTTCTTCTACCATATTCATGATATTTATGCTTGGGGGGGGGGGAATCATCAGGTATTGATTTGCATTTGCTGAATGAAACTTGTAGAGTGATTACCTAAAATCAAACTAAGAATTTACAATGAATATTGATGAAGACTCATCCAATAAGGTAGCTATAATAGTTCTAATGACCATCTTTCATCCCCTTCCCCTAAACATTGAATACATTCCATATTTCCAAAGTTATTTACTTCAGTGTTGTCTGTACATTCTGTAAAGCCTTTTTTTTAATGCTAGTATATTCTTTGGATAAAGACATCGTTCTTCATCATTACATCTTGATTATGTTTGCAGATTACTTCCCTTTTAGAAATAAAGAGATATACACCCCAAGGCTTTGGCATACATTAACCGTACATGAGGTATAATGGATAGGTGTTAGTGTTGTACCAGGATGGTCCTCATTCGCCATCATGGCTATGGGAATAATATTATATGACCTGCGTGCAGGCAAGCATGCCTCGATAAATGGAGATAAAATTTTGCCCATCAGCGTGCAAGGTCGAAAGATGACTAAGTACTAAGAGAGAATCGGACCAAAATCATTTTCTTAAGATATGAATTATAGTGTTCAGCGAAAGCTAATTAAATGCGTTATTTTTCTGATATTGATTATCATTCATGAAGTAGATCGGCTTGATTATTCAAAGGTTGTTTATGCACACATGCTATACTTAGAACGTGAACCACCAGTTGATGGTCGAACTTATTTTCTTACACAATTTTTATACTAATGAAATTAAATTGTATCGCCAAGATAATCAACAAACTTTGACGGTCTTTAATGGAACATGCATTGCTTCCTAGTTAGAATAGAGGAGACTTGTTCAGCGACAATTTCGTGACTTAAGTATTTGCCATTTTAAGGGATGTTAAATCTTGTAGTATGTGTAAGCTTAGCATATTATTATCCTCAATACAATGATCAATTTATACTCTATCAAGTTGTGCGAAATCAATTTGAGTCCACGAAATGCACACTTCAATTTCATTCAAGAGTGAATTGTAAAAAAATCATAAACGACCACAGTAAGTACAATATCAAAGTTTAGGTATAATGCATCTAGGAATTAAAATAATACAATGATAAGGTTTTGTCATCGTATACACAGAAATCAGCAATCGTGACCCGACTACCATGCAAACTGTATAAAGCATTGTAATTTATGGAAAGCGATGTATTTCGATACTTAACCAACGTCGTTTGAAACCACTCTATAATACTTAATGTCATGAGGATGTCAGTCAATGTTTAATGACGGAATCGAACTAATTAAGGGTTACCATTTATTGGATTTGATAAGAGAAAGCGACGGATGGGCTTAAGTTGGTTAAAAACCAGCCAGCAGTGCATATACAGTATAGAGAATGATTGCAAGACGAGTGAGATTAAATATTACTGAGTTTAATCTGCAGACCGACGAAAGATGAATGATGTGATATATGGCTTATATGAGGAGAAAGGGAACACTGAAAATCGGGTGAGATGGAAAAAGAGATAGGGAGAGAGGGAAAGAGAGGGGGTGGGGAAAAGGGGAGGAAGGTGGATAGAAATAGACAGAGAGAGACAGATAGACATTATATAGCTGATGAGGATGAGAGGAGTGAGAATACGAGTGAACGAGAGAGCGGGAGGGCGACTGAGAGGGATGGGTTGGAAAGAAAATGGAGGAAATTCTGTTTTTGTGGTCATATGAAAATGTTAAAAATGGCAGACTGTCGAACAGAAATGTGGGGCACTTGAGTGAAAGGCGTGAATTTTATCAAAACCTAACTTTTTATTTGTAAATTCAAGATTTATCAACATCACTGCATCGATCATTATGTTCTAAGTGTGCACACGGAAGCAGCTCGTCATTTTTATTCAGAATGCATCCCTTGTCAACATCAAAATTCTCTTTTGATATCTCTCACCGGAATAGTAATTTTGCGCTATCCCATTATACTTCTTAATCACGTGATTGTACAGTATTTCGAACACCCATGTCGAAGCACACCTTCGCCAGAAAATAAAGATTAAAATGCAATGCCGCTGTCATGAAATACTCCAAATAAATTTTATACGTCATTGTTTTGTAACCAAACTCGCCATTCGATGCCTCATTTTACAATAACGCAAACATTTTTTTGTTTGCCTTGGGTAGAAACGAACTTCCATATTTGAGTAGAATACGAGGCATGAATGCTTGATGTTTCTTTGTCAATCCCCATATATTTAGATCGATAAAATCAAGAGGGAAAACTCGAACATAAGAAGAATTGTAAATTGTTAGTCTGTGTTTCGTGAGGTCTTCGATATTTGAAGTGACATTTATTGCACGTCTGATCGTATTCTCGTTGAGAATGTGATGTTTAATGTTATAAATATAGTGACAGCAAGAGCTGTAATAGTGACATAAATTGATCGGTCATACTTAATTTGAGTTTTAAAGGAATCAAAGTGATTAGTATCTATGCAATACATTGCCCACGCTTTGGGAAATATCATGATGGTAGGGATGTATAGTGTCGAAGTCCGTGAATTACGATAATGAAATAGTCATAATGGATTGCAATCAAGGCGAAAGGTTTTAAACGCCAATGAAACAGACAATATTCTCGAATTATTTGACTGCTACCCGAGTCGAAAACTGTATTTAAGATTAGTTGTGAGCGGAAATGTAAATTATCAAATCAAAAGATACACTAGCGACTAAAACAGGTGCCAATCCATAAAGGAGGAGCACAGACATAATACGATAATCAATATTATTTTTGAAAACACTGTTCATGGTTAGGAGAGTATTTATAAAAAATTCGGATCAATTTTGCACATTCTCGTATTTTTCACATCTCGTCGCTCTGTTACATTATATCCCCTTATTAGTTATTCGACTCGTACTCCACCAGCATCTAATAGTATCGATTAATGTGAAAAGAATGTGAAAGTAGAAATATAAAAAGTATTAAGAGTTTTTAAAGATAATCATCATTATTAGTTATTCAATGCGAACCCACATGCATTTGATATTAGGCGGCATATTACACACTACTTATCTTTGTTAGATATGAACTCCCTCAAGGCATGTTCACTAAAGAAAGACATGGATGGAAAATATATCCAGTGTATCGTAGTGATGAGTATAGCTGTGAAATTCGATTTTGAAAATAAATCTAACCCGAGTAAAAAATATTTGCCCCTTTAATAAAGTTATTCCAGGTAAATGTTAGATCCATGACACTATGATATAGTGAACAGAAGAAAATTCCAGGTTAACTATTCTCTCAAAATGATGTTTGTGTCAACTTTATCCCGACGCTACTATTCGATCGCACCAACGAAACTGACTCTATACCGAAAGCTTTTATAATTATCATTGTAAGTATTGATACTGCTTTGGTATGTCTGAGTGCACTGCAAAAACTCCGGTGTTTCTATATGTTCACACCAGAGAAGTGTGAAACAACACCAGTTTCGTTTTGGTTTAACACCAGAAAGGTGTTTATACAACACCGATTAGTATCAAAACAGCATCGGTTTGATTTCAAACTGGTGTTGTTTCAATACTTCTCTGGTGTGGACATATATAGAGTCCGGGCTGGTGTTAAATCAACACCGGAGTTTTTGCAGTGTGGGGTTTATCAGTGTGACTGGGGCATATAAGGCATCATCTTCGATCGTTCGTCTACTTCTTAACATAACCACACATAATATCCTCCCGAGCATTCATTCCCAAGCGAACATCTCCGTTTGCCGACAAACGGAGTATAGACTTAATTCTTGAGACGCGAATGAGGAAATCGCACATGCTAGCTCGGCTAGGGAATTACTTTTCTATTTACCCCCATCTACTGTATGCCACCATATAACTTAGTCGTCAACGACTGTAGTCACTGTAATAATACCCACCTATATGACGTTGATATATATATCAAAAGTATGCTGACAAGGAATTTTAGATGAGTGTGAGAGAGAATAGAGTATATACTGTTTTTTTTTTTCAAGTTACCGCGATGAGATGATTATCATATAGCGAATTACACAAACACATTTAGTTGATGAAGGTTCATCCATGATGGATTGGATTGTAAAATAAAAAGGGTTGAAGAGTTCAAGCTGTGGGCGTATCGAATAAATCTTTAATTTCAATGCCTAGGATCACATCTCATGTACAGTAGCTTGAACAATAACAATGACAGGAATCTGATCATCACAATATAATATTCATGAATCAGTCAGTATTAAAAATGATTGGATGTTAATTAATGTTTTAGGGGTTTTCACTAATTCATGTATTTGGTCTGTGCTAGTGAGATATAGCAAGATGTCAAGCGTAATTAGACATCAGAACTGTTGAAAATTGTTCACTTTTCATGTTGAAGAAGTTTTTGTGAAACCATGCAAACGGTTGTTTAAAAAAAAATTATTCAAATGGTTGGGGAGCTTCTCGTTTGAACCAAACGTCATTGCTCTTTGTGAGTCCATAGTATTTCCATTTCATACTTTACATTCTAATTATACGACATTTCAATGTAATATAACCAGAACTACTTTATGTTTATCGTGATCATTTATAATGTATATCGCTCTTTTCTGATGTCTGAGTTGATAGGGGTTGAGAGATGGCATTGGTGGTGGGAGAATGAAATTTTATCATCAAGCGATCCATTCGGTGAGTTCTGAAAGAAGATACAAACTGGTGAAGACAAAGGACAATATTGACACGAAGACATGTTCAAACACTCACAACACGCGGTACTTTCTCTACCTCTCTGAAAGGAATATTCGAATATGGCGGCGTCTTTGTCCCCTGCGGACCTCGTTAAGTTACTTGGACTCGTAAAACAATGTAAATTTACCTGTTAAGAAGGATTACACATCATATTATCATGAGATGGAGACTGAGGGGGCAATGAAAAGGATCAATCAGCCCGATTCATTGGAAGGAAAGCAGAGAGATGGAGAAAGGAGTGTGTAGCCTGGTAGCGGGTAATTGGGGATAGAGAGGGAGAGAGAGACAGACAGACTGACAGAGAGACAGACAGACAGACAGACATAGAGAGAGAGAGAGAGAGAGAGAGAGAGAGAGATGGCATAGAAGACATGGACAAGGAGGGTGCTCTGAGGGGAAAGAAAGATGGGAAACATTGACTTTCTTTAGAGACTTAGAATAAGATTATGAGAAAAAGAGATCAATAGAGGTAATTTTGTTAATACGCAAGGTACGTAATCTTTGTAAATCATAATGCTATCAAATCAATCTGGGAATAAATATGAGGTACAAGTTGGGTTCATAGTTTAAAGTGAAAGAAAAACAAGACACACTGGCCTGTTTATTTTACCTCATCGTTAAAATTTCAGGCAGTTCCTTCTGCGCATATTGACTTTTTGAACTCTATTGATATTATATATATTCTCGAAACGACAGAAAGTGGTAGGTGACAACAAGATGATGATTTTTTTTCTGGAATAAGCCTGTCCATGTCACAGTACGTCCGATGATGAATAATACAATTAAAACGAGAAATAAGAAGTGTTAGGAATGACAGCCAGATTGTCTCTTATAATTGGCTGAGAGAGGGCGGGCGTAAGGTCGTATCGGCAGGTGGGAGAGTGTTGCATTCGACACCATTGATCACAATGTTTCATCACCGTGTGGGGGGAGGGGTCGTAGGGAGGAGGGGGTCTTGACAGGGTTAACGGATGGATAGATCGAAGGAAAAAGTGATTCGATAGAGATACAAAAAAAAAATCAATGTTTTTATAAAGAGTAAGTGTTTGAGTTTGCCCCTTGTTGAGATCTTTCTGAGAGTTTTCACTGCTTGCCCAATTATTGCCTTTTCGTGCTTTATCATTCTCCTACCTTTTCTTTCCCAGATCATTTCCACACCACCTTGCTTTCTCCCTCTCTATCCTTCCCCCTTTATTCCACCTCTCTCCCCTCCTTTCTTTCTCTTTCTCCTTCCCTCCCCCCTCCCCCCCCCCCCTCTCTCTCTCTCTCTCCCTCTCTCTCATTTCACTACCGATAGATTGAGTCTGAAGATAAGTGACATACTAGATTATCCTTTATCATTGTCAAGCAGGAGGCTTTATTTGCAAAAAGAATTATAAGTAAACACGTGACATGATTTATTGCATTATAACGGTATATCAATTATGAACTCCATAACCGTAGAATGAGATCAATCTAAATTATACTCTTAAAGCTTAAAATCATCATCACTCCCCTACTATCGTCTCTCTCTCTCTATACATATTTATTTTTTTTATCTTACCCCTTCATATTTAATGTATATATTTCGAAAATCCCATCACATCAATACAATATTCTAAAGTCAACAAATGAGCGAGCGCCAAGCCTAGATATGACAGTATATGTGATACCAGCATTGTTACCATGACAACAAAGTACTTATATATACGATCGTGATTTGTTGCCTTGGTAATAAATCTGAGCGACTTGGCGTAGACTACGTCATTGTTGGAGTTGCACAGGTTTTGTATTAGCACTTAAGCTAATTTGATGCATCGTTAAGCTGTTTTGCTACTATTGGAAAGAAATTTGGGCACTGGATGAGGTGCGTTTAAGGAAATTAAACTAACTTGTAAAATACTTCGAATGTATACACACTTAAAATGTTGGGCAACATACTGTCCACTGTGTTCTGTAATGAATGTTGGTAAAAAAATATATATATATTCTGGGCAATTATTATCCAATTGAGCAAATTCATTACCCAATTTTAGTTTTTATTACCCAATTTGGGAAGATTTTAATTAATAGTTGTGTGGACAGTATGTTGCCCAGGGTTAGTTAAAGTTGGACATTTTTTGCCCAACTATTTTAAGAGTGTACTGCATAAAAGTGTATGTTCAATAAAAGATATTGACACATAATACGTGTAATAATCATTTTTTTAACCACTGCCAAACCTACTTTCCCTGACTTGAGTAATACACACTGTTTTCATTTCATTGACATTGAAATATACTCCAAGCCAATCTCGCCTGTTATCTTGAAAACCATCCTCATCGACTTTGCAGTAAAAAGAAAATGTTCCCGTTTTCGAGAAAAGCAACACCCAACCATACCCATACCCTTTGCAAACACTCTCATGTACGAATACATTTAGTAGGCCTATATAGGCATATTATATGCAGTACGTTCACCTTACTATCAAAGGCTTAAACAATTCCAGTTTATCCAGTCCATCCCAATCTGTTTACAGCAACCCCTGACGGAAAATACAATCTTAAGAACCTGATTTTATTCATGTTTGTGATAAATCCCACCACACTCAACACCAATCCCCATGACAACCTCATGAGGTGGTAATACATTTCAAAATTGTGCAAAAATCAAAACTACACCCATCCCAACCCACTTCTAAAAAAAACTCAAGCGCCCTCACTTCTTACGTATGTGTGTTGGGAATGGGTGGGGCCTTTATGATTATTATAGCTATCAGAATAAGGAAAAATTATAAATGCATTCGTATTTTAACAAACATGTTATTACATTAGTCAGTTATAAATCATGTTATTACTTTTAATTACTGTTAAGTTCACAGGCTTTCGTCTCGAGGTAGAATATACAATATTTCTAACAATTCTTTATGTTCTGTTTTCCTTCTTTCCATGTAATTCGCTTTGAATTATCTCTTCATGGCGTCTCACCATCGCTTTCACAGGTAATGTATTCACTGAATTTGAATTATTTGCGTTCATTGTAATGAAATGGTGTTTTATGTTAATATCATCTATGTGTATGTTGATCTTTAATGATCATCGACTGCCGATAATTCATGAATTATATTTTGTTGATTCGTTGATCACAACGCAATTTTCGTATTGTGGTATATCATTATGTGTTTGTTATTCTTATTTGAAATATTGAATTTAGTGTGTTTCCCATCACAAAATATGCCATTGAAATCAAACCTTACTTGGTATAAACTTAAGGACTTATGTGCACGCTTATCCCGCTTCTAGGCAATTCGATCAGAAAGAAATGTATTGATGCAGTCTATCATGCATGGGTATTATGAATACCAAGAGTCGTTCTTTACTTAAGTTTTATTTTTCCAAATAATCCCCTCGATATTTATCCCTCCCTTCAGTCCAACATGTTGACATTGGTGGCTTTCTTGGAAACTGCTCGCTCATTTTATTGCATTTTGCAGGCTTATTATGTCCATGAAGCATACTGTGCAAACCAGCAGGCATTACAGAAATGTCATCTGACTGGTTCCTTTTTCATTCCTTTGTCTGTCTGTCTGTCCGTATCTATCTCTCTCTCTCTCTTCTCTCTCTTTCCTCTGTCTTCTTCTGTATGTCCGTTTATATGAAGTCTGTCTCTCGGTCTTATGTGAAATTACATAACATATTTGTGTTTTTTCATAACTGCGGTACCTTCCCACATTTCAAAAATCATAATCCAACCTGGAGTATATGCCATCATCATATCACGTATAATATAAATAATTTTATAATAATCGATTCATTTCATTAATCATGAATAGTTATGCTATATCAATTTCCAAAATAGTTCCGGTTTTTAAGTTATTCCGACGGTTCGGTTAATTTCTCATTTTGTGGTTTCGATTAATTTTCCATCGAAAGGGAATTTTGATATACATTTATCGATCTGTTTCTCGTTTGCTCTACAGACCCCAATCAATAATAATTATGATCCAATGGGATGGCAAGGTTAGAGACAGAGGGGCTGATCGGAATTGATGTTAATGTGAACGGGGTCTCCGCCAGGTGTTCTGTAAAACCAATGAATATTCAATGTCTTTTAATCTAGAAGGTACTGAGAGGGATTCTGGTCAAGGAGTTAAATAAAACTATAGGTCAGTGCCAATGTCCTCAAGTCATCGGATAAAAACTAGATTCTGATCTAACCCTATACGATGCCCAGCGTCAGCCATTCTGGCAATCGATCTTGCAAAGCCAAGGATTCCCAAAAGGGGCACCAGGAGCAGCACATTTAATGATGAATAATGAATTCCTGTCAAAGAAATGCTTACTTGCAGTGTGAAAAAAAATGTATTTATCATGAAGAAATATAAAAGGAAATTCAATGCGTCAAAATTTACGCTCACAGAATGGCAGCCATTTCAAGGGGTTAGAGTAGCTACTTTGTCGTGAAAAACAATAAAATTCGGAGAGATTCAACCCCCCGAGCGTAAGTTTATAATAGTAATACCACCGTGAGATCAATACTCTTTATCATGGTTTCTTTAATTTACATCCGTCTCCCTCCATGTTTCTTATATTACCAGTCCTTCTCTTCTTCTGGTCTTCATATTAATATTACATCTCTCTTTTGGGCGAAAATTCCAATAACTGATCCCCCCTGGACCATTTTTATTTTATTTCAGTGTATATTGTTTACTGGCATATTTTCTAACTTTTCTTCTAAGAATCTCTGTATTACACAACATATCACTGTATTACACAACATATCACTGTATTACACATCATATCACTGTACTAAGAAAAAATAGCATTGATTAGTGTTGTGTAAAGACCCTATTACTGCATCATATCAGTGTGGCATTTCCTTCTTTTTGCCCCCCCCCCCTTCTCTTTTTTTTTGGTGGGTAGGGGTGGGCTCATAGTTAACAACAATCAGTTACCTTTGTTTAAGGATTGGTATAGTTCTCTCTATTTGAGTGATATGGATTTATACACATAGACCTTTTTATTATGTCAAAAATAAATACTTTGCATACTTTTCGGTTCCACTCATAACATCTTCGGTCCACTCCTCTGATACAATAACAATATTACCTATGCATAACTTCTAAGGTTTGTTACATTTCTCTTCACAGAAAATTCAACACATTTCCTATAGTCACTTGATCATCATGATAATGTTATACTTATAGCCAAAAGGAAAATAACAATTTGATTACTGAGCGCATATTGCGAACCATTATGAACAGACGTTTTTTGAGGAATATCTAGATTATTGAGTTATAAGAACGATTGTGTCTGTTTTTGGAGTCCGGCTTGGATGTAGAATGAAATTACAGCCGGTGGTGGTTATTTTGTTTTCCCCTCACGAGATCTCTTATTCCAAAAACAAATCAGAGGGGGGTAAAGAAAAACCATGCTCCAACATGTATTTTCATTTTCTTTCAATTTCATGAAGTGCAAATTGATTTTTTTTTTTTTTTCCAAAAAATGATTAATCCAGACCCTATGAAATAGCTAAGTACATATTGCAAAGTGGTTTAACATGAAGGATTCTGATGGGATGCAGAAGTAGTATAAATGAGCCGAAAATTAATATCATCACTTTTAAACCGATCAAAGATCTTCATATCCTAGCCTTTTTTAATCGCCATTACCCCCTTATAATCATTATGATATATATTTTTTAATAATTGTCTTTTCTCATTATTACCCCGGCCAATTTCGGAATCTATAACAAATTCCCGTCGAATCATCATTATCTGATTTGCCTGTCAAATAGATAAATTTCCATTTCTTGATTTTAATCAAAATGTTATTGATTCGTTTTGGTAAAAGTCGATTCGAACAGTATACATGTAGGTAAAACTAATATCAATATTATGACGATGTTCAATACCACAACCCCCATGACTGCTTAGTTAATACACAAGACACGCATTGCTCGTATACATAACATCAATTTTAATGAGATTTCGTGATCAGTATATATTTTATTCGCAATGATGTGTGCAAGTTAATGTTTAAACACGTACTGCTACATCATCCTGGGCAGAATTGACGAGTTAAATTTCGTGACCAGTGTCAAAAAACTTTTCTGTGACTTGAGTATAAAATAAACCTAAACCTAGCCTATTTTTTGAAGTAATATGCCTATACCTCTTTTCCAGTGATTTGACAAGGTCTCTATTATTTTAATTGATATGAAATATCAAGATCAAGATGCAAATCTATTAAAAGAGCATTGAAATATTAAGCTTAAAGGTCTTGTAAGACATGGAGGATATGTGTGGTCACCTATTTATTTGGAATTGATTAAGGAAACAATTGAAGTATAGATCATGACTATGTGTCAAGGGGAATACAAAAAATGTTCTGAACACATTAAACTAGAGTTATTTTATGATAATATTTGTATTAACTGCATTTAAAATAAAAATGTATTCCTATCTTGAATGTATAGATTCGTTTTATATGAGCTCACACAACCATAGTTAATAATGCCAGATAGAAACAACATAAAAAAACACAAGAAAAAAAGATGAATTATTACATATTCACTAAACACCAAAGCCAAATATGCAAAAATAAATTGGGTCAAACAATTTCTTGATTCATGTATCACGTTAACAGTGGCATTCAGACAAAATCAACACAGTCTCCAAACAACTTCAATAATGTTGATGTTAATAATGATAAAATGAAAGGAAATTACCATTAAAATTAATGTTGTAACCAGTGTCGTTATAAGACAAATAAAACAGTGAGGCGGCTCAACATGGCGTAAATTTTCTAAAATTTATTGAGGGGTCAGATTATGAAAATATGCAAAACTTTGAAATGTCGTTTCAAATGTCTTATTTTACATCCGATTTTGACGAGGCTTTTAGAAATATGCTTGTCGATGAATTTCCCCAACGAAGACTATACCATTTGTAAATCAAGCACCGATCCTCTTCACGACTAAAGCTATACTCTTTAAGCCCATGTCTGGGAGATCAAAATGTCACGTAAAGCATTGATGATGCATTACCAGTGCGTGTTTTTATTGTGGGCAAGTATTGTAAAATGAGATTTCCTTACCAGACACCATTTTAGCCGACCGAGCTGTATCTCGGATGGAAAGGCATCAAATATTCATCGAAAAACCAGATATCAGTGTGCAATAAAATATGCAATCAAACGGGTGCTTAGCACATTATTATAGTCAAAGGGGAGGTTGCTGCATTTGAGATCATTTTTAATTAGTGTCTGTAATTCCGAACACAACATTTCGTCATCTCGGATATACAGTCTAGAGCCGGAAGAGGTTGTTGCCATGGCATTCAGACATTTAAGCTGTTTCTGAATGGAAGTGTTGGAGCAACGAATGAAGGGGGTGGGTTCTAATGAGTGATACGTCTCCATCTTTATACCACCATTCTATTGAAAAAGAATGTTTGGAACAACAAATGGGGTACCCACTCTGTTTACTATATGAACCTTGTAGTAGTTGGTAAAACAAGAGTTTAAAATCTTATTTAACTTGAATATTTAATTTTCAAGTTTGACATTCAATTTTCAATAAGAAACTAGTGTTAGATTAACTCCTTGTATAATTTTGTGTTGCTGCATGTGTATTGACGTTTCCTCCCAAATCAGCACTCCTTGAACATATTGAAAGGAATAAGATGGAGTAACCACTCCTGTGATATATCTAATACATGAAAAGGAATATACAATTATTAAAACAAATAAACACATCTTACTTAGCTCGATATCATCAACTCCAAAGGTATTGCCCATATTTTCACCTCTTCTATTTCTCTTTCTACTTCACTCAATTTTTTTATTTCTATGTCATATTCCTCCTCCCCCCCTCTCCCTTTGTCTCTATCTCTCTCCATCTCTCTCCACCTCTCTCTCTCTCTCTCTCTCTAATTCTATCTTCACCTTTGTTTATCCCTCTCTTCCTCAATCTTCCATAATTATGAAATAATCATATTTTTTAAGTATAGACTTAAGTTTTGAAATATTATATTTTACGTTTTCGTTCATTTGCTTTTTTACGTTGTACTTCATGATTTTTTTTAATAAAATGATCCTTTCAGCATTCGCTGCTGGTCAATTTTTATCTGTATAATGAATGAAAAAAAAAATTCGTGGTGCAGAATGCATCTTAAGTAGATACACAGGTAAAAGGCTCTAATGTCATAACATAAAAAAAAAATTGGAACTTGCAATGGTGGTGGGTTTTGAAAAGCTCATATTGACACACGTCATCCTTTACTTTATTGCAATATCAGCTTAAAAAATCTCTCTCTATTAACTTTTATACTTTATGGTAACCACTTCATTTGATATGCGAAGACTTCGCTTTCATCGAGATGGAATGTTTAGCAGACCTTACTTGCATTGAATCAACAGGTTGGAAGACGAAATCATTCATGCTTCATAGCAAACTCTCATTATTGCTTAATTTCCTCCTCATCAAAACCCTTCTTCATTAAAAAGAGGATTGATCTGTCAGTTATTGCTCAATTTAACTCAATATATTGATCCTAGCTATGGCTATAGTAATATACTTTCTGGTTTATTTGCCATATATGCCATACGCGAATTGCCTTCAAGAGACCACATCACATCAAACAGAGTCATGTTGCCTTTCCTGGTGGTGGTTCTACAAACACATTTGCCTCCCTAGATCATTGAAATATGATATCCTATGTTTTCTATTTGATATATATCGTAGGGCAAGCATCATGGATCCGAGCTTATTAACAGCAAGCAGCAAACTTAATTCTCATACGCCATCGTCACGGTACATTGGGAATATTTCCTGCGCCGTTGAATATCTAAAACCAATTTGGCGTGTCCCAATTACTCTTTGCACCGTTGACATTCTGCTATTAAACATGACCATCACACCATGCCTTCTATCGTCTGCTAAATAATCAAATGTCTGGGGATAAATCAGTATGTGAAAATGTTTTCCCGTTGACATGTATTCCATACTCCAGTTTCAGCAAACCTGATGATGCGCGGTTGAATATCCTCAAAGAAATCCCCAAATCGAATTCATCCAAAGGATAAAATGAATAAAACTGTAATCAATTTAGAATTATTTCTTGATTGTTAGTCATTAAAACACTAAATACTATCTATACAGCATAATTATGATATATATTTACCTTATAAATATCATATATGTGTATATTTGTATTGTTACATATTTGTATGACATTATACAATATTGTGGAGCGTTGTGGCCCAGTGGATCAGCCATCTGACTTTGATTCAGAATCTCAGTCATGGCGTAATTTTCGTGGGCAAAAAAAATAAAAATCATCCACATTGTGCTGCACTCAACTCAGGTGAGGTGAATAGCATTTGAATTTATTCCTTAAAATGCCTCCATGCTGTAAAAGGCTGCGGGGCTAAAGCCAGGGTAATCGTGATGCTTTTGAAGTGCACACGGACGTTATTGGTTATGTCACAATGTGATATGCGCTTTACAAGAACTGCGTTTTTAGATCTATCATTATTATTATTATTATTATTATTATTAATATAATAGTATTAATATTATTATTATTATTACTATTATTATTATTATTATTATTATTATCACCATTATTATTATTATTATTATTACTTATTATTATCATTATTAATATGATTATCATTATTTTAATGTGGGGGCTACCTTTCTATTAAAAAAATGAAAACACAATCTTTATCTTTATATTAAAAAATATTTTGTTTAAACTCATAGGCAATCACATTTGTTCTTTCAGAGGTCTAGAAATCGAGGGTGGTCGTATGTTAACCTACTAATCAGTATTTATTTGAAGATCAAAACGTCATATATATTCCAAATGTTCTGATTCGATAATGATTAACATATTTGTATCTTGATAAAAGGAACATAACTCAGAAAGTTCTTAGACAAAACCCTCTGAAGATTGAATGTTTATTCCATGATCGATCTAAATATTCATTAAATTCTCACAGTTTTTGTGGTTTAGAGTCTAAAAGGCTATCAAGGTGATTTGATAGTGTTTTTTATCCTCTGTTCTAAATATGTTTGTTGATATTCATTGAACTTGAAATAAGGGGAAGCCCTTATCAAATTGGACCTGCAGTCAATTAACAATATCATCAATACGCATCATTTCTGGTAGGAAAATAAAAAATCAAACATGAGAAATCAAAACAGTGAATTAAAACATTAATATCTGATGCGATATCATTCTTTATTGACATTGTTGCTAGCACTCCAATTCTTATTGGTTCCTTGATTTGTTTGTAACGAAAATGGCGGGAATCAATGCCTCTCATAGTTTAGAACTATAGTTCCATAATTGCCACGTATTCTTTTATTTATGAATGTACATGTGCATGTTCATAAAAAACTAAAAACAAATCCTGCATACTCGGATATTTGATCTTGTAAAAAATATATATCGCATAAAAATATTTTTTTCACGATGGTACCATCCAAATGAAATTGATTTTCAGTGTGCTGAGCTATTGGTTGCCTTTCATTTAAAAAATGAAATATACTTGACAAGAGGTATTTTCCTCTTATTGTTTGTCTTTTTTTTTCTTTTTTTAATCTCGAACGTTTATTGATCCAAATCATTCTTTCATTCAGAGAATAGGAAATATAAGGCAAATAGACTTAAATTGTCTACATATTCAATATACTCCTATATGAAAATTATTCAATCAATTTATGTAGAAATCTCAGTAATCTTATTTATATTGATAAACGGTTTGATTTTTTAAATTTGAAAGCATTGAAAGCAATTTTTAAAGCATATACGCATGAAAAGTGGTTTCGGCAATCACTTGAATACTTGGCCTCGTTCTGTTTTATAAAAAAAAATTGCATCGCCATTTGAAGTCATGTCGAGCCATGATAATCCTGTATTTCAAATTCGGTTTTGATGAGTGAAAAATATAAATGAATAATGTAATTTGCGGCAGATGCTATGGAGCGTCATTTGATTTTATTTCCTTTGTTGGTTTGCAAGAATTATGCATATATAAGATCATAAATAATTCATAATTGCCACCATGAACAACCACAATACCACAATGCTATCAATCACAGAGTTTACTCTCTGATTACAGGTCCATTAGCTGGGAGAGAAACAAACATATAGAAAGTATCTACTTACGACGATAAAGGGGTGCAAACACGACTTTTTGTTCAATATACCATAGACAATCACCAAATTTGTTCGGGGTGGGATGGGGGTCATACAGCACCAGTGAATAGGTGATTCGTGTGCCTTCCGAGACTTTTGTATTTCATATTCAGAAAATTACTCGAAAATATTTAATGTATACTTGCAAACATCAAAGAAGCGGTTATAATCAATTTGAGTGGTATACTCAGGAATCTAATTAGATGTCTGACGATCTTTCAATCTGATGAGAGTGTCATTCGATTTCCGACATCATGATAATCCTCTATCGTGTCAGTCACATGACCTAAGTGGATGATCATGTGACTAGAAGCTGACAGCCAATAGATGGCCCGGGTTCATCAGGGAAATCAAAGCTTATTATTCCGTATCTCCGGGCATGAAGTCTCTCAGCACAACACAAAACCCTGAATTTCTTAAGAAAAATTGAGGAAAGGGTCAATTGCGTAAAGACGATAGAACGAGGTTTATTTCCATTGCCGAAAAACATGTCAGGTAAACAACACATGGGTTATCATACAGACGTACATATATCTCCTTGGAAACTAAAAAGTATTGGGTATAAATGCTCCATGAGAGTAATTATATGTCCAACCAACATTGGGTATTTTCTTTGGGCGTTTTTATTTATCCAGTGTGATGAAAATTTTGTCCATTCTAAAGTAATTGCTGCATATCTTTTAACCTTACTGGACAATGCTTCCCGAATTGGGTAAAATACTGCCCCAAAATGGTTGGACACATAATTACCCTCGTGCTGGTTAAAATTTTACCCAATGTGTTGTACAATGTATGGTAACATTTCACATTATTAAAAGTCAGACTGGGAATCCACCCTAAAAGGAGCGCCCTGAGCACCTAACAAGGTGGATATGTGCGCAATATAAATACCCTATATTATTATTATTATTAAAAAACGAAGACCCACTAAATCTTTTCTCAAATAATGCAAACGAGACGGTGACAACTGGGAAGTGATGACCGTGTTTAAACTCTTCGAGATTGATCTTACAAATAAACTAGATGAGAAAGGTTTACCCCAGATAGCATGAGACATGCACTGAGAGATCAAATAGCAAATTCTACCTGATCCTACGGGACAAAGATTGCCTAGAAGGAGACACGTCACTTTATTGAGTTTGTCACAAGTTGGGCAAAGCTAATCTAAAAGTACAGGTAGTTATCCCAATGAGAGATTTACGTTATACAGAGGATTTTTTTTCCAACAAATGTAGCTTAAAGGCAAAATTGAACCGTGATACCCATGAAGTGATGGGACTGAGAACAGCTACTTTTCCATAATGGTAGTCATAATAAAAAAATATGTGACGCATTAGGAGGATTAAAGTAAAAGCTTGATCCTGGTCATGATACCAGATTACCTTAATTCACTATACACACTGTAATTTGAAAATTGAACATTCAAAACAGTATCGACAAGTGACGTAAAATTTTAATACGATTTTTTCCCTCTAATATTTTGTTCGGATACTAAAATCATTCGAGTCCATACTTTTTTTTTCTAAAACTGACCAAATTAAATTGGTAAGAGTATAATTGAGTGGGTTGTACGTGTCCTTGCAAATACATATATATACCTATTCTTTTCTATGATGTTGGCTAGAAGGCTTTGATACTGAAAAACCAAGTCCTTATAAGAGTTGTTTTTCAAATCGTTGACATCGTCGACATGATGCGTTCATCACAACGCAAGGTATGGAAATATATTTCCCTGAGGCAAAGGTCTCATTGTCATTTAGAGGAATATCTCTGTCTAAAAACAGGATGCGACTTCAAGATCTAAGAGTGATACTCAATCTGGGATTAAATTGAGGACTCAGTATTATCTAGAATGATTGGTCATCCGAGCAACCGATATTTGTCTATCCTCGGTATAAACAGACAGATGGGCCAGTCTTTTTGGTCAATATTCCTGAAACCCTACCCTTTATAGAGATCCGGGTCGGACGATCTGAAAATAGGTCAATATTGTACTAGAATTTCAGCTTCCAATGTCTCGTATGCCATTGTGCCAAGCAGAATGAAGAATACTGTTTGGATGATTGAAGGGTTATGCTGTTCATTTGGATATCGATATGACCTCCTATCAACATTTGGTCGGAAGTCACATACTTGATTACTGTAGTTAGGTTTCTCAGTTACAGTCCGCAGGCCAACTTGGTTGGCCCATGGAGAAACTATTTCCATTGTTAACCCGTGTAACCGACGCATCGCGAAGCCCACTTGGTATTGGTGAAACAATGAAAATATAATGTGGCTCCTTTTAGACAGTGCACACACACACAACCCTCACGCACACATATTCATATAATTACATGAAAGTCATTTTACTTGTTGGATACGTTACTGACAGTTAGTCAAAGTGATTAAAGCATACTTTTGGATAAAAGCGACTGAAGGAGAATATAGAAATGAGAAATAAATTATAAACGGTTCGAAAACTCTGTAAAGTAAACACTTCCTAATATTTGAGTTAATTCCTTAGAATTTTATGTAACTACTCTAACCTTGACCAATAAAGCGAAACATCATGTCTCCCGAATGTACTGTATATTCAGTTTCACTTTTTCATATTGTGTAATGAAGCATGTACATGGATGAAATTTAGGTTTGCCTTTGCATTTATTCGAGTTATTTTGACACGACACGCGTTGCAGGAGGATCAGAGGAATTCAGTATCAGCTTCCACCTGAACAGCCAGATATACCCCTTGAGGTACAAGGTTGTGCTCAGACGAGGATAGTGTATTGTAATTTATAGATGGGACTAAGAGATAGACACACGACTACACTTAAACCATGGATATACCACATGAGGATTGGGTTCAGCATCAGATTACATACCATGCATATAAACAGATCTTGAAGAGGACGAGATGAAAATGGACATGATAGATGGGGGCAAGGGGACTCACCACTCCATCTAACATTGAATCAAGATAGGGTTATCAAGTGATCAGATATAAGGGAGAGGGGAGGTTTGAGAGGATGGTTAGTTAGAACAAGACGACACCGTGACCATACCGATGTGGGTTATGGAGGCTTCTACCCCCATCAAAATACATTAAAAGAAGGACTTTGACGAGAATTCAAGGTAATCAAGGACAAAGATTTCTTCTTGTATCATTCCTTAGGTTATTCTCACATATCCCAAGTCATTTTCCGATGACTTGAGCTCCCCTTAGTGTCCCCATAGCAACCATAATGATAGAGGCATAAACCCCACCCAAAGTATATAGTCTGCAGTCACAGACACTGATCGGTAATTTAATCAACAAGTGGGTCTTGAAAAAAATCAATCACTAGCTATGTCAAACAGTACTACACAATCAATGCGGGGCGTAACGACAAGTCGAGAGGCTGTGCTGGACGTCGTAGTAACACCAACAAACCTTATTCTGTAACCATTATGTAACCTTATGATATCTGTCGATATCATAAAGAGTAATGTAATAGTTTTGATCGTTGTGGACTTAGTTTGAATGGTGCGACTGCGACATGAGCCAAGTCTCTCCGTCTGCCATTCCCTCCCTTCCTCCCCCTCCCCCTCCCCCCCCCTCTCCCCACACTCTCCGTCTGCGCTTTCTATATTTGAATATACCAAGCAGATGATCAAGACAATATGAATGGATGGATATCAAATGGCTTGTTTTTCATTAGAAACCTGTAAGTTTCTTTACACGATACATTATCGGTAAATCGGGAAAAGACTTTATTTAATTTTAGATAGGCCTAATGCAAGAAAAGGAATTGAGATTGTTAGGTGATACATTTAGAGACATGATCTTTGGGGAAAAATTGTCACGCCAAAGGGATAGAAATTATTAAAGTTCTTCTGCGGGTGTTGATCATTTACTGGACACGTTGGATTACGATTTGGTTTCAGCATTTGCTTCTTGAAATCATCTGTCCTTCTTTAAGAAGTAGAAAGTGATTGTATTTTTTTAATTTCATAGAACGGTGTGTCCCTTTAAATGTCACTCTACAATTTTTACCAATAGAAACATGACGCTAAATTCCTCATTCAGCCAAAATTGTGTCAGGTGTAAACCCGAAGCCACAACTCACATCGTATTTCTAGATTATCGTAATTTTGGAGGATAGGGATTAGAAATGGGGATTTGATTGCTCAATCCGATATGGTGTTGCACATTGTGATTAGTCGAATTGCAAGTAGATTTAACTCAACGTAGATGGCGTGATTTCGAGGCTAGAACTTACAAATTTATTCATTCGTTGAATCAAACCTTAGAACAATGGAACTGGCAACATGGAGAATGAAAGTGTTTGGTATGGTGTTAATTGGTGTAAATCACTGGATGGTACAATTTCATTTGGGGTTCACGACTCCAGTTATTTGTTTTGCACAAACGTAGGGGCATCCGATAGAGCTAATTCGATGGTGATTTTTTCCCGAATCAATCATAGGGGGGGTCAAGAAGATTTGCCGGTTTGGGAGCAGGGGGGGTGGCTTGGATTGATATGTTTTGATAAAAAGATATACAACCTAAAGCATCTGCATTGAATTTCTGATATTCCCTTCAAAACAATAAAATGTTTGTTCTGTTATCCTTTTTTTCGTCTACTAATTTACATTTTGGTGATTTCTGAATTGTTGCTGTCTCACTATCTAAGGTAGATGTGAACATATTGGGGTGGAAAATCAAAGACCAGTATTTTGTTTAATCCTGTGTTCACATGTTGAGACTACGAAGTAAATCTCTCTCTTAGATTACAGTCTCTTCCTCTTTCCACCTCTCTCCATTCCTTTCCCCTGATCCATTTATATCTATCTATCTATCCCTCTATCTATATATCTATCCATCTATCTATCTATCCCTCTATCTATATATCTATCCCTCTATCTATCTATCTATTATCTATCTCGCTTTCTTTCTCTTTTCCATGACAAATAACCGTCTTTGCTTATAGCAGTTGAACTCTTGTTCTTATACTTTTGTTATATAGGACAATGCTCTCTTGAGGTAGAGACAAGGGAACAGATGGACTGTTTTATTAATCATTTTTCGCTGCAGTATATTCATGTATTTCTTTTTAAATTTCTATACAAAATGAATTTTCTGTTACATAAATAAAATCACTCATTTACATTAAAAACAAAACAGCCAAGATGTAAAATATGTTTGGAATTCGTCTCTGTAAAATTGGTTAATCAAAACTTCATTGTAGTTTTTTTTATAAATCCGGTACAAAATCATTTCAAATAAAATCAACTCAAATGCAGTTGACACTATGATGCATTTGTTGTAACAAATATTAATTTTGAACGACCAGCAAAATGGAATGACTGTATCAGCCATGCATGAGGGACGTGAAAACCCAGAGGTATTATTTCCCATTAGCGACAGCGCTTGAGGCTAACCCTTGGTTTTTTTCTTCATCAAAATGCATAGCTGAAATGATATTAAAGTGTGGAGCTACATGCACATATCCATCACTCACACAGATTCGTCAGATGTATCTGTCATGGTATAACGCTTCAGGTGATTTGGACTGGCAACCAGAATTAAATAGCAAATAAAATTATGTTTCATTTATCTATTTCTATATATGATGGGTGAATACTTCATTTCATGAGTAATGTAAATTACTCGACTAATGGATTTTTTATTTTACATTTCCTTAAATAAATCTCGTTTCCTATCAACTTTGATACATAAGTTAACAAAGACCAAAGTGAAAATGACAGGGGCAGTAGGTTTTAAAAAAGAACAGAATTTGATGATGCGATATGACTCTGGCTGAGATACGTACCCCTAGCTTGACCCCTATTACATGTATGTAGTTTTTGTTTCGCCTGCATAGCAGAGAGAGACTATAGGCGCCGCATTTCCGACGGCGGCGTTGTCAACATCAAATCTTAACCAAAGATTAAGTTCGTAACTTAGAAAGTATACGGGCCTAGTTCATGAAACTTAAACATAACGGTTATCAAGTATTAATGTATATCCTGCCAGTGTTTGAGGTCACATGACTAAAGGTCATTTAGAATCAATGAACTTAGACCATGTTGGGGGAATCAACATCAAAATCTTAACCGAGGGTTAATTTTTTTGAAATGTCATCATAACTTAGAAGGGACTTGGACATAAGAATAATCCAGTATTATTAAATATCCTCCTTGAGTTTCAATTTTCATGACCAAGGTCAAAGTTCATTTAGGGTTGATGAACTTTGGCCATGTTGGGGGTATTTGTTGATTTCCATCATAACTATCAAAGTTTATAGATCTAGTTCATGAAACTTGGCCGTAAGAGTAATCAAGTATCACTGAACATCCTTTGTGAGTTTCAGGTCACATGACCAATGTCAAAGGTCATTTAGGGTACATGAATTTAAATTATGTTGGGGGAATCAAAACGAAATCAAGGTTAACGTATCGCGTAAAATTTATAAAAAGTTGCGAGCGAGCAAAAATGTCGACATTTTTTATTACAAAATATTTTTTTTTAAAATCTTCGGAAAATAATATCACATTTCTAGCCCCCCAAGTCTTCACGACCAAGATAAAAAAAAAAGAGAAAAAGAAAGATAAGGAAAGAGAGAAGGGTGAAATGTGATATTATTTTCACATGTCCATATGTCTGCACTGGCACAGTGCAGACATGTGCCCAATATCTTTTGTAACTATCGCTTAAGTGTGAATGTTTTTTTCCCATGAAAATGCCGAATGTATTTCATTTTAGAGCTGCCATGAAAGGAATGGTGATTTTTTTTTAATGAAACACCTAAACAAAGGGACTTTGTTTATACCTAGACAGTATTTGTTGTGGAGTTTTACACATTCTGCTGGCTGTAACCTTTCTAATTATCACCTCACAGCCAGTTCAGTGCTTTTTATTAGCATTTCAGCAGTTTATACAGCCACATTGAGAGGTGAGGCATTACGTTGAATGACAAATGTGCTAAAATGTTTGTGAAAAACAAGTTGCACTCCTTCATGCCGAGTGTTGAATGTAGACGTAGACAACAACACAATATTTTTAGGCGAGTCCAGAGAAACAAACGTTATTTAATGTAATATTTTACCACCTACCTTCACGATTAAATATCTAAAACATGGCAGAAATTGAACATTTTAAATATTTTCATTTTCTGGTGTGTTCACTGTATACCTATTAATATATATATATGTATATATATATACATATATATATATTAATAGGTATACAGTGAACACACCAGAAAATGAAAATATATATATATAGACATATGTATATATATACATATACATCCCCCACAATATATGTATATATATATATATATATATATATAAGAAGAGGGCCCTTTGCATAACGTGTATTACAGCGCGTCATGTTCTATGTACACTTGTAAATAATTCAGCATCAACGCAAGACGTAGCTTCCATGTATCTCTTTATTACAAGCTTGGCCGAATACCCATTGGCCGAAAGCTTGTAATAAAGAGATACATGGAAGCTACGTCTTGCGTTGATGCTGAATTATTTACAAGAGTATATATATATATATATATATATATATATATATATATATATTGTGAGGGAGAGAAGTAATACAGTAATGTAGTTGAACATCTATATGTTTTTACTCTCAAATAACATTGAAATTCCATTGTTTGTTAGAAGTCACTTTTAAGTATTCTCAGCGGATTTCTTCTGAAGTACAAAATCACATTTTTGTCGACAAATCCTTTGCCCAAAAAGCTTTCTTCTACATTAAAAATCATTAAATTATTTGGTTTTTGTACTTCGAGTATATAGCGAGAAGGAATAGACTTCGATAAATAAGTAAGTTTGAATCTGCTTTTAACCTGTAAGCTATGTATGTATCATTTTCTACTTGGAGGGAAATGCGTAGGCCTGCATATTCAAGGGTTCTTGCTCTATTATATCCATGACGCCCCCGTGTTGTATTATTCTCTTACATGATTGAGAGTAGGTATCTCTCGCGAGGCCATCCCTTGATAGAACCTCTTTTCCTTCGTTCTCGATTTTTATTTTATTCCTTTACCAATCACATGAATCCTGAAGAAAAATGCAAGTTTGTTTATTCCTCTGAATATTTTATGGAACATATAGTGATATTATTTAAACTAAATTGGTGGGGAATTTATGACGCTTTTATAGAGTCTTAACATTCAGGTGTAGTTTATTTGTAGTTATAAGAGGAACAGTAGTTTTGGAAGTATTGTTTTACATTGTATACATCAATTTGAAGTTGAAAGTAGTTCTAAGAATACAGAAACATATAACACTGCATTAGTATATTTATATGGATGGGCTTTTATTCCATTACAGAAAATGTGTGTGTTATACGACACATCATTATGGCAGCTATATATGGGAGCAAAACAGATTCTTACAGCTGAATATGCCTACTCTCAAGGCTAAATTATCAGACAAGCTGTGGTCCTTTATAGTGTTTATTATCAGTTTATATCTTTTTCTAGCCGAAGGAAATGTAATATAATCAAATCTAAATGCATGAGATATTTCAAACCTGATAATGTAAATTCATTTATGAGTTCGAATAAACCAAAATTGGGTAGTGTTTTAGTTGGGTTAGGCTGTATTGAAGGGCTTTTTTTATCTATCAATATTGATCAATAAGATGAATTAAGTGAGTGCCAGGTAAGTGAATTCATGTTGGAAACTCGTGTATTTTATGAATGCAATGACAAAGTCGCACAATCTAAAAATGGGTTGATAATGTGTATGAATATGGAGGTGTCTATTAATACTTCAAATGGTGGATTGTGTGATTAAGGTGTATTTGTACATGTACTTGTAGAAAAAAGAGGGAAAATATAAAATTCAAGAACTGGCATATGTTCCTTAAGTTGATCTTTAAAAGTCTAAATAAGAGAGTGGATGGTTTTACTATGCAAACACTCTTTAAAGATAGTTACCTCGACCCGTGTCATCGTCTGGACCGGTCAACAAATCAACTCAACATAGCCGACTGCTACAACACAGACTCAGTCAAGTACAATTTAAGTAAGGTATCCTCGAGAAGCTAATATCACAGTCAAGTGCAACCGTAAGAGAATGTAACCAGACACCGACTTGAAAAATTAACCGGCCATGACACAAGGCGGTCTTTAAAGTACAAGCAACGTGAAAGAGCGATGCATTCGTCGTTGTATTATTCATGATCAAAAGTAATAGGAAACTCTCATCTTCCTCAATTCTTCTTCGTGTGAGAACAAGATGGCCGCCAAACTAGGTGAACATTCGAAAGAGTCCTCCAGGCTATCTTTGGCAAAAGGAAGCAAGTGACACATCAGTCAAATTGAAGTTATTGTTGTTTCTGAAACACCCTTTGTATGTTGCACGTTCAGGCAAATTTTTGGAAGAAATGATCGTTCTATGGAAGGATGTTGAAGAAAATATGCTATTAAATTGCATTGACGCCTATGTAAATGACGAATACACATTACTCATTTACAACAAATTATACTTTTGTAACTTGCTTCCTTTCGCTAAGTACGGCAGTATGATATTCATGTGTTTTATCAAACTTTATTGTGGGTTACTTAGTTCGCTGCACATCGACTGTTATTTCACACAACAGTCTAGTTGTGTGTGTATTGTATGAGAGACGAGAAAAAGAAAGCACAACAAATGTGATAAGAAACCAATTGAAGCTACATGTATGCGGGCCTATTAAGGATTTTTAGACTTTTCCGTTACGTCTTTTATACGATTCTTGTAATCTGAAAGCAATTTTTAAACTTGTTAAAATATTGAGGAACAACTTGAGAAAAAGATGGTTGAATTATTTATCTTGATTTTATTCCGGGGCAAAAAAAAAAAAAGTGGAATATTTAAATTAATAAAAGTACACCCCTGCAAAACCGTTTATAAAATCATAATACATGTATTTTTTTTCTTTTCATAACTCAATCGAACCACCTCCTACCCAGTCCAGATTTTAAAACTTTTTTCTACGAAAAAGCTATTTCTACAAATTTCTCGTTAAAGCAGAGGCGCAAGCAATTATTTTTTTCAGTTATTCTTAGCAGACCTGTCTTAATACTTATGATTGATTGTAAAATGGAAGGCTTCTGGGCTTCACTCTAATTCATCAAAGAGGCATCTCACATGCAATGGGTTATTTTGTGGGGGCATACCTTGTTTTCCACCTCATTATGCAGGATGTCATGCATGGGCGACTGCCCCCTACGATTTTTCAAGTCGTGAAAAATAGAGTGAAAAAAAAAGAAACACTGGAAGAAATGGGAAGATTATGTGAAAGAGTATGAAATAGAGAGTTATAGGTCGTGCAACTCGAGATCGCTCCAGTTAAAACGAACAAAAAATGACGTTACCTTTGGGCCCCCTTAAGAAAATACCCTGATGCTACCCCTGATGAAGTCAGTATTCAGCAGTGCCTGAACCACATATATATTGGTGTGTTTGTGTGAGGAGTGGGTTTAGTGTTTTTTGTCAGTTTGTTCGTGTATAATTGCTTTGCCCCTTTCTATTTTAATACACTGTTGGAAATACAGATTAAGCTAACAGAGAAGACGTAATGATTATAATCATCGTAACATTCTCCTTTTAATGTAGTATGATGGAGTCGCATTATTTATCCAGCTTTTAGTTGAGTAGTGCTTCCTTTTATTCAAAAACGTTTTTTTTAATCTCTATTTCTTCCCTAAAAGTTTATTTTTTTATAATGAAAATGTGATAATTTGTTAATCAAATGAAATGATCCATTGACATGGGTTTTTACCACATAATGATATATGATTGGCTAAACTATTTAGACCGGGACTTAATCTTTTGCATGTGAAAGTCATTCGGTCTCACACCTTCCTTCTAATACCCCCTTGTCTGTAGGGAGTAAGGAAGCGTGTTTCCTCCTATCAAGTATTTATAACTACCCCTTGGACAAAGTTATTTTGATCTTGCAAAATCCCCCATCTACGTCAACTGCAGTAAAGACCGAGGGCTTAACTCTGAAATTAGAAAAGGTAAAATAATTAAACAATGGTTCACAATAAAAGTAAGAAGGCTTGAGGTTGCCGTCGGATGGGAAATTATCGATTAAAATTAGGTGATAAAATGGCAGCCATTATGGCGGGAAGGACTTCGCAGGTGGAAAGAATATGAAAATGGTTAACCAATCCCTAGTTCTGATCAATGTGTCAGGTTCGAATGGAAAGAGTTCTTCTATCATGACTATTATGACCAGTAATTTTGAAGGTCTTAAGAAGATGAACATTGCTCATTTAATACTGTGTGCTTCAGTGTCTGTACGAAATTCCCTCAACTAGATAACCCTAATCCCTCTTTTTGATTTTCCTCCGTTCTTTTTGTTCCTGAGAAAACTTCCACATTCCATTAAATTATATTGCACGTCATATTTCATTACATATCTACATTGTTTTTCAATGTCTAGAGGAATGTTCATATACCATCCTCGACAAAATAAGTCTCTAGTGTCTAATAATTACCACTTTACCCTTTTACAGCCATTATGGCCACCATAAACCTCCCTCATGTCCTTACCATTGGTCAAATAGCTGTATCGTCATCACATCATATTTACATAAAACGTGATTATACAACGCATGCGCAGATCAAGTGTTGTTTCTACAAGCTGCCTCGAAAGTAGAAACCATTTATATAACTTTATCAAATCTGCCAAATTTATTTCCACCGTCATCAGTGGTTCTCACAAATTGTGTGGGCATAGGATTAGAGCAAGAGAAGTAGTTTTTATTTTATCTTGCTCTGACATATTTAGTATAGCTCACAGCACAGTATTCTCTGCACTCCTTATACCTCTTTCTTACTCTCTCCAGAGACTGAGCATTTACTTAAGGTAATGTTGATTTTCATTCTTTTAGATGAGTATTAGTTATTGATTACCGTCACGAGTAGCCTATGGTTCTGATATCATTAGCGAGTACGTTTTTGCGCTAATATTCTGGAATTGCCTTTTAGGTCGATGTATACTTTCATATTAAACGCCGTTAGTTTTGTGGTTTGTTTTAATGTGCATTAATGGCTAATGATACATTGCTTTCGCTGTTAAATTCAGATACATTAATGCGTTCTTCGAACTGATGTTTATATTTTTCATTCTTACAATAATTATGAAACAGGCTGAATTCATATAACTTCTAAATGAATTAGCACATTTTTCTTTACAAACTCACAGCACATAAATGTAGCTGTCTGATATGATAAAGATTATAAATTTTCGTTTCCTTGCAAAATAGATTATTGGTATTCAAGAAGGAAAATCTGATGGTAATCGTCGTTGATTTCCATTCGTTACTTTACATTTTCATGTAACAAACTGTTAAAAAACAAATTTTCGCTCACACGTTATTATCCATTTTTATACCAAGAAAATGAGAACCTGTGAAACCCTACACGTGAACACCCTCTATTATGTATATTACTAGCATTATCGCACGTTGATTGTCATCAATTGTAGTCCTTAATGGCAATATTGAAAGCACTTTTGTTGGATTCAGATCAGAAGACTTCGGAGCAGTTTTATTCACCTCCCTGTCATTCTGCACATCAAAGCAAATCTCAACTCACACCTGGTACATAAAAATAATAATAATAAAATATTTTCTCTTGCAGAACATGGTTAAATCCGAAATGTAATTATGCTGCAATCCTACCTGTATTCTAGATGGATATGTGAATAGAAAGAAAAAAGATATAAGGTACACCTCATAAGTTAGAAAGAACAGGAGCTGAATAAAAAGAATAGTTCAGAGAAGAGGGGTAATCAAGATGAGACATGGATGGGTGGAATGCATATTTCAAACGATCACGTGACCTCATGTTTTCGTCATCTTGTAATGCTTTTCGATTTTTGGCAGTTGTTTTGTATCCGTCAAAACGGCTGCTGGGCATTTTACATTACACAGTCTCTAAGTCCATACCATTCTCTCATTGTTATCCATCGTAGGAAACAAATTGTTATCTTTATTTCTTGTTTGAATCCCTCGGGGTAGATTTTAGCATTTGACAACAGTTGTCTCATTTTATCTCTTTCTCAGGTGATAACTGATACAACGGCTTTGCACCAAGATGACTTAGCTCAGCCTGGCACGGCAATTACAATAGCACACTTGCTTGGTGGCAAATTTTTGAGCAATAAATACTAAGAAAAAACTTGTACCCTGTGTCAAAGAGTGCAAAACGCACATTTCTGTTCCTGTTTGCACCTTACGAAAACAACTCTGTACCTTAGAATGATGCAAAGTGCAGCTTGCTGAACCCTATGGTGCAAAAAGCGCCATGCATATTGGGTGCAAATTCACCCCTCCTCTAAAATGTTATAATAACAATGATAATAATATTTAATGTAGAAATATAAAATAGAATATTAGAATTAAAAGTAATTAAATAAAATAACATCCCAATGTTGCATTTTAAAGATGCAATCTTAGACCTTTTGTAAATGTGTAGACTAAAAACGTGTCAACCTTGCCTGATATTCTACTTAAGGTTTACGCTTTCGTTAACGTTTTCTTCAATTTAGTTGATAGAGTTATCAATATATATATTTGTTTATTGGTATTCAGTAATTATAATACCGGGTAGCGGCCCTTCCAAATAAAGGTAAAGCCTCTTTAAGGGGCACTCTCTGTATAATATCATTAAAAATAGTTGTTTGCGGGAAAATTATTAAAAAACTTATTAAAGACAACATTAAAAATGAACAATGGGGGTTGTCAAAACTCTAAGAATAAGGCTAAGATCCAAGTACACAAGATCAATCACATAATCTAGTAGAAGACTTATGCTACATAAAATATTATGTAGTTAGGATTACTTGCGTGTGTGTTTAAAGGTGAAATTATATGAGCTAAGAACTGTGAGAGATAATAATATTGATGGCATGTGGCCTTCGTTCATTTCCTGTCTTTGCGTATCTCTCTGAGGTTTTCCCGCGCTAATTGATCAATTGACCACATCTTCATCTTGTGAGTAAAACGGACAGAAAAGCAAATAATCTAGCATCAAATGTCTGTGGGCGTGTGTATGTGTTCTAGATGCGATGTGTCGTGAAATATGTGCGGGGGTGGGTTGGGGTGTATGTGTTCGAGGAGGGATGTTAGGTGTGATCGGGAAGATGCGTGTAGATGGGGGGTGACGGTGTGGGTGAGGGTGTGTGTGTGTGTGTTGTTCGTCTTTGTTAGTTTTTTTCTGGGGAAGGGCCGTAGGAGCGATACCAAAAGATGAATTTATGATATCATGCCCATGCCTATCTGTTCTCAAACATTAATTAAAGACATGACAGTAGGGAATATAAATTAGCCTATTAGGCCTACCAGTATTCGATTTTGTTTTATAGTTTTTGTTATAAAAAGTATACCCTCTCTTTTTAATGGGACGGGCCTTTGATGCACCCTCGGTATTATCATTTCATCAGTAATATCAGGGTTGAGGTCGAGGGATCTCTAATATAAGAGAGAGAAAATGTCAGGAAGCTCGTTTCGCCCATCTACGAAGGCCTACTATCGTTTATCACATCTCGCCTGTATATGAAAATGATCAATATTTATTGCTCTCTCGTCTCAGCCGCAACGGAAAAGCCAATCGTAAGGGGCTTCTAGGAAAGATTTCTCAAGGCACTTGCTCTCTCATATTATCTCTTGATCTGGCCAAGTCACGTGACGATTCTCTATCTCAATCTTCATCTATCAAACAGTTAATGAAGCCCTTTGAGCACATGATCCTTTTGAAAATGATAGCACAAACATTCACAGAAAACTTTAATTTTGATAACAGGTGCTTAATCATCTTCACACACAAGCAACTGATACAACTTACACATTATTCTTAAGAGAGTTTGCTATAAAAAGACATAAAATGAATGATTCCTTATAAATAATAATGTTAGACTTTTTCGTGAAGTACAAGCCATCGGCGTCGCTGATTTACGCTTATTGTAGTTTCGTACCGATTTTTTTTCGTCTTCAATTGCGTGAAGCTATAGAAGAAGAAAAAATCGAAGGTTTAAGATGTCATCTTTACCGTAGTATGAAATCATATTTTGTAATGGAATAAGGGAAGTTCTTTTCCAAGTCAATCCAACATTTCATCATATTAATCTGCGCATATTGAAACCCGTCCGTCAATCCAAATTAAAACGCAAACATGGCAAAACTAGCAGTATATTATAAACCTACTATGAACAAGTAGATAAAGAAGGAAAAACTCGGAGGTCTGATGCGATCCGAAAAGCCCGATGAAGCTGAAATCAGTTCCACAACTCCAAGTAGCAGCCATACATGCATAATACACGCATGAGTATGTAGAATTAATAAGTTCTCATTTTAAACCTCCTTGGTGGAATATGGGAAAATAAATGAGCCAAAGTAGACGTGAAGATTGAACCAATATATTGTGAGAGGATATAGGGGTATAGGTATGATAGGGGATCAAGGGGCAGAAGATGACGCCAAAGATAACGTCTCTTTTTATTTATTATACCTCATCTTTATTACCAATTTATCTTCCCCTCCCCCCACCCCCTCCTCTCTCTCTCTCTCTGTCTCCGTTCTATTTATTTTCTACTAATTTTTTTATCTCACAACTTCAAAATGTATACATGTATAGGGGAATGTCGTCTCGCTCCCACTGAAGAGCCGCCCTTCCGCCAGTTTCTTCTTCCCCTCTCCTATTGCTCCCCTATTTCTTTCAATTTATTCTCTTATTTTTATCTGCTTCTTATTCTCTTCCCTCTCTCTTCTCTGCCTTTATTACACCTGAGTTTTATTCTGCTTTGTCTCTCCTCTTTTCTTCCTATAAGCACCCCTTCCTCTCCTAGTCTCTAGAATAATTTTTCGGTCAGTTCTGCTCATTCTTTAAATCCTTTGGAAAAGAAAACTGTTGGATGATGAGATTGCCCAAGTTAATTGATTGTGATATCAAAGGGCAGCGATAAAATGATCGAAACATACAGAGAGTGAGGTAGAGAGCGGATAGATATTTATAGAGAGAGAGAGAGAGCAGAGGGTGGGGGAAGGGAAAGAATGAGAGAGACTGAGAGGGAGAAGAAAGAGGCTTATCTCTTACTTTATAGTCGCTAATCTATTTTTCCAAATTATGAATTTTCCAAAGATTGTATTCCAAATAAAAAAATATAATGATCAGTAGGGTTTATTTGGCAATGTCGGAAAGCATCGTATATAACGTTCTGAAAAATTAAAACAAAATAATACATAAATAAGGCACAAACATAGCAGTAATTCACTGAAATACACTATCAGCATAAGATGTAGACGTATTGTAATGAACAGTGGAACAATATTGACTGTGTACATTTATAATAGCCAATATCTAGATTCAATTTCACAACGTTTTCTTTCTATCACCCCCCTTGTAACCCCTTCCCTGCTTCACCATGGCCCTCACCCTTATAACAAAACACAACACACACAACACGCACCCAAACCTCCACCCCGCATACACACACCCACCCCACTCACCCTCCTAAACCGCCACCCCGCATACACACACCACCCCCACTACACACCCGAATCTCCACCCCGCATACACTTTTTTTTTTTTTTTTTGAATAATGTTTTTATTCTGATTTCATGAACAAAAAAAATACATAACATTTCAAATTAACATTTCAAATCACATATAATACTTGACGTTTCATATTTTCACTTTTTTTTCACTAACTTAATAAAATCATGAATCATATATATCTTAAAGAAAACAATGAAATCAGTTATTATAAAAAAAACTTAAAGACCAAAACTTCCCCCTCCCCCTCCCCCTCCCTCCCCCCGCCCCAACACACACACAAACACACACACACACACACCACACACACACAACACACCACTGTCCAGAAGATCTGCCCACACTCATCATAAATAAATCATGTTTAAACGTACAAAACAATTCGATAAACAATTTTGAATATAACAAGCTCACGGGAGAAGCATTACATACACATACACACACACCGCCACCCCCACTCACACACCTAAACCTCCACCCCGCATGCACACACACACCAACACTACACACCCAAACCTCCACCCCGCATACACACACACCCCCACTCACACACGTTAACCTCCACCCGCATGCACACACACACCAACACTACACACCTAAACCTCCACCCGCATACACACATACCCCCACTCCCACTACACACCCAAACCTCCACCCCGTATACACACCCCCACCACCACTCACATACCCAAACCTCCACCCCGCATACACACACCCATCCCCACTCACACACCCAAACATCCACCCCGTATACACACACACACACACACACCCATCCCCCACTCACACACCTAAACCTCCACCCGCATACACACACCCACCCCCACTACACACCCAAACCTCCACCCCGCATACAAATACACACCCTTCCCCACTCACACACCCTAACCTCCACTCCGTATACACACACACCCTTAAGACTCCTGTATGTACACGGCATTTTAATTCAATGTCAAGTGTACGATTACGAGGATGAATGACTGACTCTAGACACAACATATCGGCAGACGAGACTGAAAAACTCTTGATAATTGGTGATTCACTAATATCATGGCGTGTACAGGGATTTAGTATTTGGCTGCAACCTGATCTTGTTCATCCATCTATTCCATGTACAATATTTGTCTGACCTTTGTAATGTTCATCTATTTACGGATTAAGAAAATATCGTAAATATGATGCATGTCTTATTTTGTTATCGGCCTCTTTTCTTGTGTGTCTCTGCGTGAAAACTTTCAATCAGGACGAATGAAGGAATTAAAGTGTCACACCTACATTACGGAACTTAGAACTTTTGTATGAAATACCGCCTATTCATAATAATTGTTATATTTATAGAGCCAAACCATTATAATTGAGTCATCAATTCAATATGAAGCACTCTCGTGGTTTAATTCGAATTGATGAAATACTTAAATTGTTAACCGTGTTAGCCTTTAATCAAAGTCATTTATTTATATCAGTATCCCCTAAAATACTTTCTTCATAATTTATGATCATGATGATTTGGTATAAAAATGGAGGATGAAGAATTTGATAGTACTCCAAATGGAAAGAAAATTCATGAGATAAATATTTCATAGATAATCGATACATAAAATAATATGTTGCCTATGTCGGTGATTTCCATTAAGATTTGAATTCATTTCCATCAAAAATTTGTTTGCTATTTTTTTTCATATTCATATATATCTATATAGTTATACATGCATATAGAATATACATATGTACAATTATATTCATGAATATTTTTATGTTTCATTTTCCATTCTCGAATTCACGTTATTACAAACTTCGCTTTCACAGTTAAAGAAGAAAATATGAAGAATACGTATGTAGCTTTAAGATACTTTTGTTTAAATAATGAACCAAGATAGTTCGTTTTAAGTTAGAAATAAAAGCTGTAGATGAATGTTGAACTTCATTTATTTCCCTTTTTGTTTTCAGGGTCACGAGATTGATGAAGCTAAATTCCAATCTGAATACAAGCACATGATGGATCGAATTGACAAGAATAAGGATGGAAAGATCGAGATGCGAGAGGTAAAGTATTTATTTCAATCATTCTTATATATTTTTATTTATATAATACTGATGATTATTGATGATTCGAGTCTCAAATATGTCTCAAATTATAATATGGAATTTATACTATGTAATATTTTATGAAGGTTGTTTTTTAGTCAGACCGATTCAGTAACATGCCTTATCATCATACCCCGATCTTAACCAACCCCTTTTTTTATGAGAAACACCTTTCATCCTCTTTAGGATTTTCTGCAAATACCATACTAGTCGTCTCAGATAAATTTCATATTTCAATCTTCATCAATATTATTCTTCTGCTATCAATTTGGTTATATCTTGGGAATTTTTTTATCAAATATTCTAGAAAGTCCCATTAGAAATAAGGAATCCGAAGGTTTGATAATCATTATTTCGAGGTTCATTTTTCTTTAGATAAGGCTCAAGCATTTCTTAATGATTACGAATATCAATATTGATGGTTAATCAAGATAATTTTAAGTTTGCTGTTTTCTGAAAATTGAAATATTGTTTGGATAAATTAATCAAGAGATTATTTGATATGGGATAAACGGTCTCATATCTGCTATAAATCTCATTTTATGTTGTCTAGCGGCAGTTCTCTTGCATGGCCCTGGGAAGCGGGGATGCTGAAGCACCCCAAAAAAATTCCTTGGGGGTGCTGCGTGTATTATTCTCCATAGGCAGCACCCCATGTAATCTGATAGATGTGTAAACATGGAAAAATGTATCCAAAATTACCTCAATATTTTAGTGAAAACTTTTTTTTATTTCTTCTTCTTCTTTTCAAATTTCTCGGGACCAATTTGAGTTGTAGTGAAAACCTCTTTTTTTTTTGCTTTGCTTTTCAAATTTACATCAGCACCCCCAGCCAAAACATCATTCCCAGGGCCCTGTTCTCTTGATGTTTTTTTTTTCAGAGCACCACGGTAGATTACTCTACCCATGACTCTCTAGCTTCACCATCTTTATTTTTGTTTATTTTTTTTTTCCTGTTTTTGTTCTTCTTAATTTTTTCAGTTTTTTTTCTTTTCACCGTGCAAAAAAATAAAACTTTCCTCAATGACAAAAAGAGTGCTACACCTTTTAAATATAATTAATGAAGTAGGAACAAAGAATAAACAAAATGTGTATGAAGCGAAGCCCTTTGGAGAATATTCTTTTTAACTGTATCCCTCTTCCTTTTATATCTCTCTCTCTCTCTTCATAGAATTCCCAATACCCAATATTCATATTTCGTTTATCTTATTTCCTTCTCAATTTATAATTGCCTATTGATAATTACATTACGGTTTTTAGGCATATCATTTTTTTTAGTTCACCTATGAACTCAGATTTCATCGCATTTATTTAGAATAACCAACCCTTTTCCCCTTTTGACTAAATGATTCTAGCAATCAAAGTCTTCTATCAAACACCCTTATTCATTATTTTTTCATTCATGATTATGGGGAGAAAATGGAAACACTACATGCATGCGATGGTTGTCCCAAACAGGTTTGTAATGTGAAAAACAGACAGACACTTGTTCATTTAATTATAAAAGAATGTGTTGCTGAATGACAGAAAATCTGAAATCACTTTGAAAAACGTTGCAAGAAGCTGGATGTTGTCATTGTAAGAACATCCCTTCTTTTACTTTGCACAAAATACTTCGATGTCAACTTGAGATGAAAGAATAACGACATTGGCAACCTAATTAAGTTTGATAAAATTACAATGGTATGCTGTGCTATAAGTGCGTGCATGAATCATGTGATTTTGATTTTGAATTTTTTTCTTAAAATAACAAACTGTTTCGGAGAGATGCGTGACAACAATTATGGCATCAGAATTCTGTCAAAAATATGTAAATTAATCTTGCTTAGTATACGTGATTTGACCGTCACATTTTCTTAAATAGTTTTTGTGTTATAACAATAAAGTTTAAAAAGAATAAGAAGAAACTGATAAAATATGCGCTCATGAGATGTTTTACCCTTCCTATACTCCTTTGACATTCTCATGAAGATTTCATTTAGGTTTGAGTGTGATTTTATGAAATATTTATGAGTACGACACAGACCAAGGAGGCTCAGGTGAGTTATCCCAAGAGAAATATCTTGATGACTGAGGAATATTTATGGCAGAAGGGGTGAATAATTAAAGACAGACATCAAACTTTGTTTCATGCATCTATCACACCATGCAGGTTGCAGCATTCACAGTTTGTGGGTTTTGATGATTTTGTTCAGTGGAATATAAAGTGCATGTTTGAAACGCTGCGTGGTGATCTACCAGTCTTCAACATCCCCACCCCCTCTGAGAAGCAGGAGCTGAAACCCCCCCCCCCCCCCTCTAGAATATTATTCAGTAACCATTAACAAATTAAAATGACGGCATGATCATTAAACAGTGATCTTCCCTTCCTGATTTTTTCCCTCCGTTGCTTTCTGAGATCAGCCCTATGAAGGCAATAGTATCCAATGTAATCCAGGGGTTCAGACAGGACAAGTCGATAATCATTGTATAGACAACGTAGTTTAATTGTGGCTATATGCAGGTTCAGATCATGTATCAATAGATTTCAATCGACACATATAAAGTTTATAGATAAAAAAAATAAGGTCTTAAGAAGCAGGCAGTCTTTGATAGAGACTGGTGGATCAGATACAGGAGGAAGAAGCACAACACAAGTGAACAGAGTAGGGTTTGCTGAGTTATAAGAAGAGATCACATCTGGGTAGTCTTTTAGAGATTCCTTGAGAAAGGAGATAAAGACCCCTATTTCACCTCCCTATTTTCGGCTCAACTCCTACCCTCACTTTCAAATTCGTTCCGCGGTCCCTGATGTATGTATGTGTGTGTGGGTGTGTGTGGGGTACACAAAATTAGACTTTCGAAAGGGCACAAAAAGAAAGGAGAAAATTTAAAATACTTAAAGTCTTATCGTGATATAAAGAAGTCACCATTGCCTCATATTAGAAGGGGTGCCATTTAGTTTTCATATAAACACGCCTCTGCCATGAATATCTTATAATAATAATAATAACTTAAACTTATATAGCGCTTTTCATGAAATCATATCAAAGCGCTTTACAATGTAGAACATACAAAATATATTAACAAAAGTGAAATTAGAAATCATATAACTAAGAGAGGAAAAAGGACACTGTAAATGGAGCTATGTTGAAAATGCTTTCTTCATGAGGTATGTCTTTAAATTAGAATGAAATGAAGTGATATTTGGTATACAACGGAGGGAAGCTGGAAGAGTGTTCCAAAGACGTGGGGCAGAGCTTGAAAAGGACCTATCACCAAAAAGTTTAGTTTTTGCTTTTTTGACTGTTAAGAAATTTTGATTTGCAGAGCGAAGGGATCTACTGGGAGTATATGCCTGGATTAATTCGGAGAGATATTTTGGAGCATGTCCATGAAGAGATTTGAATGTTAGGAGTAGAATTTTGAATTGTATACGGAATTTAATGGGGAGCCAGTGCAATTGTTTAAGAGTAGGGGTTACATGGTCATGTTTTTTTGTGAGGGAAACTAGACGGGCTGCAGAGTTTTGAATTCTCTGCAGCTTAGAAATATCCTTTTCTGGAATTCCAAGGAGCAGGCTATTGCAACTGTCAAGAAGTGAGCTAATAAATGCATGAATGAGGACTTCAGTGGATGACTTTGAGAGATATTTTCGAATTTTACCAATTTTTCTTAGGGCGAAGGATGCTTTACGACAGATGCTGTTGACATGGGGACGCATTGAAAAGTTTTTATCAAACAAAACACCTAAGTTAGTAACCGTTTTAGAGGGATGTATATGAACATTTGCAATTTGAATTGGAGGTAGCTCAGGGGTATGTCTACGATGGGAAGAGATATGCAGAACTTCCATCTTGTTGTCATTAAGGAGTAGATAGTTCACAGTCATCCAGGAACGAATGGCACCAAGACAATCTTCCAGTTTCTGCAACATTCGGAGAGCTTGTCCAGACTTGAATGAGATATATAATTGTGTGTCATCAGCATATATCATAGACGAGAATCCATAGGAATGAATAAGATCTTCCAACGGTGTCGTGTAGCATGTAAAGAGTACAGGCCCGATAACCGAACCTTGCGGCACCCCCCATTTAAGTATCTTATCTTCCTCTCTGCCTCCCTCTCTCTCTCTCTTTCTTCATATCTCTCTCTTTCTCTCTTTATATATCTTTGTCTGTCCCTGTCTCTCTCTGACTGTCTGTCTGTCTGTCTTTCTTTCTCTCGAAATATTATGTGACAATTCTGCATCCTCTCCTCCCCCTCTCTCACCCTCTCTCTCTCTCTCTCTCGTTCTCTCTCTCTTACATTCATATATGCTTTCATTGGCATTCGATTCTCTCAATATCTCATCCAAACTATTGTTCAAATTTGCACACCTCTTTTTTCACTTTCTAATTCCAGAATACTTAATAATCCCATTTAAGGGCCTGTATTCCATAAAATTTCGCAAAATGTTCACAGCGTGTACGGTATTAGCTTTACGCCTATTGATTGTAATGTTGCTGTCAACTTTATCATGTTTTTGTATGTGAGAACAAAATGAAGTTCCATAATTATGAAATAGTTCATTGTGGGAAACTAAGATAATCCTAAATCTGAATCTGAAAATAATTCAAAAGGGTTGATATGAAATGTATGTCTGAGGAGTATTGATTCAGTCATAAAATATCTTAAACACAAGCCTCTTGTGGGAGATAATGACAAAGGTCTTCCTTGGGCCGGGCCTATTCCAGAGTAATGAAGACATGGATATAATTCAATCGTCATATTATTACATGACAGCAGACAGCCTTCTTCTGATAACTGCATAGACACGACGATGAACAGAAAGTAATTGATTACTTCAGTTATTAAAGTTTACTCTGTGGTGTTTGTGCAATACGCAATCATGTCCCACAGGGGGTCTGAAACTAGCAGCTATTTACTAGGCGAATAGTGTATTGACAGAGAGTAGGGCAATCGATTCGTGCAATGGGAATCTCCATTGCAATGGAAAGGATTTTTTTCCCCGCCAGAGGCCAAGCAATGTTTGACAATTTGCTCGACATGCACCTTACTCTTCAATTTACATCTAAAACAAAAATAAAAGTCGAGAAAAGAGCCATTCTGGAGCCATTGCATAGTTACAGGCTTCTCCTGCTTATTGAAAAAATATCATCCAATTTACGACGAACATTGAATACATCCAATCTGATTACTGGATTTTCATTTTTTTTTTGTCGAAGGAGCAATATGTATCCTAAAATGAAGTCGAATTTTTATAAAGAGAAGTCATCTTTTGTAGCAGAATTATATAAATTGAATAATTTATTGTTTTTCAATTTCTTTTCCCTTCGTATCTTAGCTGGCTGAGCTACTCCTTGACCCCAAAGAATCCTTTCTGCTTTTGTTTCGCTCACAGCAGCCAATCTCCAGTATCGAATTCATGAGGGTAAGTCTATCTTCATCACAAAACCTTCATTCTATTTGCCAATTTTAAGTTTTATATGAAAAAAAAAACCCATCTAAAAGTGAATTTTAGTATACTGAATCAATCAGTATACTGAATAATCTGATAATAAAGGCGTAATAAAACAGCAAACAAACCACGAGATACAGGTTGGTTAATCATTATAGAGTCATGCTACAACTATCAATGGTATTGATATATATCCAGTATCATTTTTTTTTTCTCAGATGATTCTTTTTGAGTTATTTTGCTACGTGCCTTTGTGATACACCGTTTCACATTAACAGTTTATAACAATATTTAGATTGATTAGATGAAAACAAAAGTTATTTAAAGATTATATATATTAGCAATATTTCATGTATATATGCTATTAATTGAGCCTTGTTTCCCTTTCATACTCACCATCTCAACCTCAGAGCACATTACACACACAATTATACATCATTGTCCTTTGTCAATTAATTAATAATAACCTTCTGCAATGTTTAAAACTTTCCTTGTTGATTGGAAAAAATATCAATGTTTTAGTTTGTTATGAATATATTTGATACGTCCTGATCATGCATAATAAGGCATGTGGGTGCATCGTTCCCAACTCCCTGAGGATTACACTATTATTAATATTATTTCTTACTACTTGTACTGCGTCTTTTTTTTCCCATAAGGCCTGAAGCGCCTAGAATAAAATAGATAAAATGAATAATATAAGGAGATGGGTTCTTATTGCCTTTCTGAAAATGTATAGTGATGGAGACAGTCTTATTATTATTATTATTGTAATTAAAGATCTTCATGAAAACCTTCAATTTGGAAACAACTTCGGTTAGCATTCTTTAAATTTCATCAGAGAAATGTTTCCCATTTCTTTTTTAGATCTGGCGGGACTTTGACACTGATAACAGTGGATACATCGAGGTCAACGAACTCAAGGTTTGATAGTTTGTTACTATACGTTCGAGATTAATGTCCATTATTTTTGTACATATTATGTTGTTTCCCATTGTATTGAGTTTTCGACAAAAAATTACAATGCAATGGTGAATTTAGAACATAATTCAATACTTTTCATGTTGCATTCTGCACTTCTGGTTATATTTGACAGTTAAATATGATCACTATATCATATACATTATACATGTATGATACGGAGTCTGGGAGGGGATACAATATTATATGTATTGTGCGCAACATGTGATGAATCAGTCTACAATATCAGAATATAATTGTATTAGGGGAACTTCATATGGATACAAATATTCGTGTTTCCCCTTAATACCCTCCCCTCCAATTGTCCATAGTCCTATAATTGTATTTTGCGTACATTATTCGTATATGTTTCAAAATTGATTGGATATAAAGGGACGAATGTATAATCTGTCTCTTGTTATTAAGCCAATTTCTAAACTTTGGAACGATACCAATAATACATCAGTCAGTTACGATAAACTTGGCGAGACATAAATCATGAACATGTTACTGCATTGATTGAGTGAGAGGTGTAATTGATTATGAACGGGAGCTGAGTGTCTGGTTGGTTGGTTGATAGTATAAACAGTCGTAAACATTTCTTTCTCACACAACATCTCAATTGCATCTGAAAAGGGGGATCTCATGGTTTATATCTGAAGATCACTTTTCATCACCCACTTCGTCGTCGCACCTGCTCGCACAACGACGTACGAATGATTAAAAAACAGATCAAATGTATTGTCAAATGCACTGAATGACAAAGAACAAATAAGAAGTCTTTGTCAAAATTGGAATATCAAAGCAGCCGTTTGGTCCTTGACTCTGGTAAAACGTCTGCTCCTTAGCTACTTAGGATAAAACTGCAGTATCGGTTGACCAATTTTCGACAAAGATTACCAGCTGTTCTTTGTCATTTGACGTTCTTTTTCAAAACGTCTTTAGCTTTCTTAAATCCTCCGTACGTCGCGGAGCTAAAGCTCTCTTAATGTTTTATGTCGACGCAAAGATGTTAACTACCAGTATGCGAATAGCGCCACCATTCGTTTAAATGCCTACTTGAAAGTATACAAGATACCGAAAGTTCTAACGTTAAATTCATTTTAGTTTTTTCGGTTGTTGATAATTTTTGTTGTGAATATTATTGTGGGAGTCTGAATAAAATCATGCAGAACTCATAACAGAGCCATAATCAAATATCAATTTCACGAAAGCTTGAATTACAAGAGACAGATTAGATCTAAAGAAGATATGAAATGTCTTAGTTAAGTTCATTTACTTTATTTATTCTAAATACTGGGATTTGATCTAACTTTCGATGTTATTTTTTTTCACAGAGTTTCATGAAACATTTAGTAGAGAAGAATAATCTTGGAGATATATCTGACGAAAAACTAGATGATTACGCCAAGATGATAGTAAGTGTTATTTATTTGAAATCCTACATAGCGTCACATGCATTACCAAAATAAAATCGCTATGATATCGCCAATGGTGGTAGAAAACTGATGTGTCAATCCGTGTTTCGGGTTAGGGCCCTGGGAACGATTTTTAGTAAGTGGTGCTGGTTGAAATTTGACAAGCTAAACATTGGGGGCATTCGCTACAGAATGACCCGATGAAGGGCATTTTGCATGTTGGGGAGGAAAATTTGACTAGCAAAACAAAAGGGCACTACAAAATGAAGGTCATTAAGGTTAAAATCAGCTATTTAGCATACCAGCCTGATTTCCAGGGGGTGCTGTCTATGATCAATAAGATACATACCCCAGCCCCCCCCCCCCCTCCAGTACCCCCGCTTCCCATGGCCATGTTTCGGGTTCTATGGGAAAAAGTGAAGTAGTTCATGCTATTTGTTTCGTTTTTGTATATTTAGGGAATCAGACTGGGAGTACATTTCAAGTGGTTACTCTGATAATCGTCATTGAGAAAAAATAATTGATGTAAAGATAAAACAAATTCCCAAACTTAATTGTCGCAGAAAATTTTGTTGTCAACAGAGTCAAACCCAAGAAGAAAAAACTCTCGTTCTTCTTTAAAAAAAAAGAATCAACATAACATTTCCATATGCCTGTTACAATAAAATGTTAATGAAATAATACACTGTATATAACACTTCCTTTATTTTTATTGCAGTTGAAAGTTTTCGATTCCAACAATGACGGCAAACTAGAGCTAAAAGAAATGGCCAAGTAAGCTATCAATCTACCATTATCAGGAATGTTTGATATTTACAATGGGAAAATATACAAATAAAAAAGTAACTTTTGGGAATAACACTTGAGGAGACTTCAGATTTAATGAGAGAGAGAGAGAGGTAGAGATATGAAAGAGAGAGAGGGGGGAGGGGAGAAATCAAAAGCATCATTATCATAACTGATTACACAATTTATTCAATTAATAGAGACACACTCTAAATACAACGGAGGTAAATTTGTAAGTTTGCATTTTAGTTATTTTTTCAGTCAATTTTTCTTTCTTAATAATGTTCTTATTGTTTTTTTTTCTACACCAGGCTCCTCCCAACGAAAGAGAATTTCTTGAAACAATTCCAGGTATGGTTTTTTACATATTGATTGTTCCATATTAACCATATCATATATTACTGACGTATGTCTGAGTATTCCAGAACGATCAAATACAGAGCACATGTAGATCTAATTGTTTTTATAAACTTGGAAATCAAATCTACCATCCTTTATTTTTGTCGTTAATTATTCGTTCATATAATTAAATAGAAAAAAGTATTAGTAATTCATAAATGATGATGATGTAAATGTTTGAGTAAATATCCCCAGGTCCATACAGAGATTACCCCCCCCCTAAAAAAAGGGCTAACTTGTACATGCATAAAGTGATTTTTCTTGGCACCTATATTTGTGACTTTAGAACGCAGAGGGCGACATAAGGCATGAATTCCTTGTATGATAAATCATTTGCATTTGATGAGCATCTTCCCTTTAGAACCATCTTTAGTCTCTTTTCTCATGTGATATGATTGCTTGAACTTCTTAAAAGGGGTACTCCAGGCTGATACAAAAGAAAACACGTAAAAATCCATCAAAATCGGACAGGGAATAACAAAATTATGGCATTTTAAAGATTTGCATTATTGCGGTGAAACGGTTCTCACAAAATATTGCTAAACTTTAAAATTGAATATCTTTGTTACTATAAGATTTTGATGAAATTTTCAGAATTTTGTTCGGTGAATTTTAATCTTTTTAATTAAGGATAATTTATTTTAAGCCATGAGTACCCCTTAAAATGAAACATTTGCCTCTATCTTTCCAGACTCAATCCTTTCATAAACAACTCTGTTCATTTATTCTGCATACACTGTATTTATTACTCATTTCAATCCAAGTACCGGTAGTTCACTTTTGATGATTAAATGCATAAGTGAATATTTTGTTTTATTTATTTACCTATGTTATTATTTTTATTGGATTTCATGGAAGTTCAACAAGTATAAAAATAAAGAATCTTTCTATTTGTAATAGAAAGGGTGTAAAAGTAATAGTGTCTATTTCTAATCAGCTGTTTTATTGTTTTGTATAGGCCATAATGATCTGCTCAAATAATGTAATCAGTTTAAAATAAAAAAGACTGAGATACCTAGCAGAATGATTTTGAATCCTCTTCTCAAGCCAACTGTAAACTACACATTCCTTAATATGGCAGGAACTACGACCAATTATCATTGTTATAATTATGGTTTTTATTGACATCATAATCATTATATTACTATTGCTATTAGTAAAAAAAAAGAATCATAAAAGCATTATTGTTGTTATTAGAATAGTCTTTATTATTATTATTATTATCATTATTATTATCATCATCATCATCATCATCATTATTATCATCCATCAATATGGTTAGTTTCATTATTATTATTACCGTTATCGTTAATTACTTTCCGTAAGTTCTACACACTTTAGTAAATATTCATTTTATTCCCAAGTGAATTCAAATATATTAATTCAACTATGAATATTTCATTCCATACACCAGAAAATGTATAAGGTAATGTATGATCTGTATGAAACATATTCGAGTATACAATCGGTCAAATGTTCGATATATCATAATCAAATATATACTCAGAGACAGTGGAAACTTTCATGTAACTTATTTATGTCATACAATTTTTAAAAAACTGTCCACTATATACCCAGTTTACGGGATCCGTATAAAACCGTGATCCTCTCCCCCGTTCATCCTAATTTTCTCATTTTCATATAGTGTTTTTATCGACACGCACACTTTTTTTTTACTATGGATGTGAAACCTAAAAAAGGAGAAGGAGATGGCAAATACTATAATACTATGTTCTCCTTAAAGAAAAGATTATCGAAAACGTCGTCAATTCTTAGCAAGATGCGAAAAACATTTCAAAGAAATTTTATTTTTTAATCGGAAAATTCTGCTTACATGAAAACGAACAATTTGCCAGAATTGAAAACGTTTACTCTCTCTCAAATTTACTAGATTTTTACAATAATTTAATTTTGCAGGCTACTTTTAAAAAGATAATGATAATACATCTAATTGTAGGTGTGCAAATATATTTTTTCAAGCTTATTTCATGTAAAATACTACCCTGACTTTTAATATTTACATTATTACCTTCATTCATATTATTATTTACATATGTAAATATCATGTTGTGTTTATATTCCCCATTTTCTCCATTTTTACATAGTGTAATGAATTATTGTAATCACCACTTGGTTAATGTCGTTATCATCACAATTAGAATTACCATACCACCATTCATCATAGTTTTTACATTATTCTCTTTGCAACTTGGGTGAATTTGATGGTATTTCCAGCCTATTACTATTACACTACAACTGAAAATATAATGGAATACCACATCTACATCTACATATGAAGAGGAAGAGGGTAAACGAGGGGAAAGGGAGAATAGAACGAGAAGAGGACAGGAAGAAGAAGAAGAAGAAGAAGGAAAAAGAGAAAGAATTAAATAGAATCGCTGAGAGCAAATACTGACCATTTACAATCTTGGAGCTAGCCCATTAACAGATTTCTTTTTATTTTAAATACAGAAAAAACAAATGAAGAAGATTAGTCTTTCAGAGTAAATGAAGTACTGTTCGAATCAGAACAATTACATGCTATATAGTTAAATGAAGAGAAAAGTTCTACACCGTGTTTTACACGTCTTTATACATTCATAATTTTATAATGTTCGACTATGATTACTATATTCTCTCTCATCATTAATTAGAATACACATCATCAATACTTTATATAAAGTACATAACGCTTGTTCGAAATTTATTTGCATTAAGAATATTCTACTGAGGAGTTATTCAATTTTTGAAAGGTTTGTTGTTGAAAATCCGATATGTTTAACGATATTCTATTGAAGAAGAAAACGCGTTATGAGTATTATAACTGTAGATATGAAAAATCGAAGCTTTACCCCTTTTTGTTCATTTGTTTCTTTTTGTGTAATTAGATGCAATGATTTTTGTTGATTGTAACTTTACGTTAAAGCCAATTATAGACATTCCACTTACGCTCTCTATGTGTTTCAAGAGCGATATCTGTAATAACAAGGTTAGATTGTTAATGAAATAAACGCAGACCACTAATCCTAGTGAGAAACGCTTATTTGATGAACAAAATTAATTATTTCCTTATCAAGAAAATCATGGGATTGAGTTGCTGCAGCCAGGGGAAAGAAATACCGGTAAAAAAAGACAAATATATCAAGCCGCTGCATGCTACTATCTGTATTGTATCGAATATTTTGTTGGAAGATTTACATTAGAGCTTTATTTGTTTCGTCGTGAGGTGACGTTCTCTGATTTGTAAGTGGAAAACTGCTCCTGATGTACTTGTTTGGTTAAAAACTCCACCTTTTGAAGTGTTTGTCATTTCATCACCTTTTGAAAAAAAATGCAATATTGCTAACAGTTCTACCAGGCATTTCATGAGAAAGTCATTTCGTTGTGAATCCTCCTACAAAATTTCATTTTTATTTCAAATGTCTTTAGATAAGATAACTGCACTGTGATCCCGCATGGGATGATTTTAGTATCTTGGTTTGACGATTGATTTTAGATATCAAAGAACGACTCTTTCTCACGCAATCGATCAAAGAGATGATATTTTTTACCGATATATCCGCAAAATTCTATATATTTGCACGTTATTTTGTTTTATCGCTTCTATCGACTAACAACACAGGGATCGCTTGGTCAATTGACGGGGAAAACAGTAAGTAGGCCGCCATTGCCCGACACGTCTAAAAACAAATTTAACAAAATAAAAAGTGTCCATTTTGGGGCCGTAGTTTTTCCTCGGTTTGAGAAATTCATTTTTCTATTCCTTGATACCTTTATTTATTCCACGATCAAAATTCACTCTTTTAACCATTCTCCACCCCCCCCCCTCCCGTGTTTATGGGAATATTTAAGCAAATGTCGATACAAAATACATCTTGGAGGAAATGCTTATGGTTATTTTAGTTTAATCTGGCTATTTGATTACAATTATTACAATTTCCACTGAAAACGGATATCATTTATCATTGACAATAAGCAAAGTCTGTAGGGCAATAGATTATAGTTTTAAAAAAGCATTACACACAATGCTTATATATTTCCCAATACTGAAAATTAAGGTGTTGTTATAGTAACATGGTATAGGATTGGGGCACAGTTTGCAATCTGTTGACTTTTTTCATTATTTCGTTAGACGTACGGTTCTCAGTGGCGGTTAATTTGATAATAATTTATAGCTACATCATATTGATACATCTATAGAAACTTGCATGACCTTTTTTCTCTTTATCTTTACTTTATATATTTTCGGGGTTTTATTTTTAATATTGATTGGAGATTTATTTCATTATATACGCATGATTTTGCCTGGCGATGACTATACTATCACTCACGTTTTTAATCTTGCTTTTCATGCATGGAAACGGTGTCATTCTGTTCAAATTTCCAGATGATATTGACGCTCGTCTATCGCCGAGACCATTAACCCTTTGAAAGGCCTATGTATCTTTCTTTGCTTAAGCTGTTGTTTCTTGATGGTTCATTATAACACATCAACTTTGACCTTAATCTAAGCATTTATCAATCGCATGGTCATCCCATTCTTGAGTTCATTGACCCCTTAAATTCGACCAAAGATGATTCTCTGTCATTGTAGACTTCGTTCACGCATAGACCGCCTCAGCGACAATCGCGGTAAAACAGATAATTAACTTTGTGTAAATGAAATGATGAATGGGGAATAAGAACCAATAAGAATTCACCTTATTGTTTACAATTTCTTTTGTTGAGTTTCAACATACATATCATTAAATTGATAGTAATCGTGTAATTATGTTTTTCTGCGATGCGTTTTAGGCGGTTATCAAAATTATGTGTGAACGAAGTCTCCTAATAACAGCGCCTCGTTCGCTTGAGAGCAGTAGCCACGCACGCTTCATGTGGTATTATTCCTATGCACATTACTTTTGTATTTTACTAACATATAGTTTATTGAAGTATCCTCACGTGTTGTACACACTGACATTCTTTATGAATCGGAGTCATACTGATATGAGAATAAATAATTTGATACACAGATGCGACCTTTCCCCATATTTTTTGTTTTGAAATTAATGCAAAAATAGAATGTTGAAAAGATATAATGTGAACAAATTTGTTCTTTATTTTAACATGGTACCACTTTAAAAATGACTATTTATACAGGAATATTGCATGTAATGAATCGTCTTGTTAATTTCAAATGGATTTTCTACATTAGATACTGAAGAAATTAGATTACCCAGTACTTTCTATTTTGGTATTAATTTTCTTTCTGCATTCGTTGGTGAAAATTAGAATATAATGTGATTTTTTTTTCTAAAGCCGAAATGTTATTACCTCTCTTACGATGTTTAGATCGATATCAGAATTTCAATCTGTCAGCATTTCGTTTATTTACTAAACAATCCAATTTGATATATTGATAACAATATTATGATAAGTATTACAAGTGATTTTATTTTCTTTGCTTCGGTATGTATGTCATTCTAACCAAAGTCATAGACTCGCACGCTTCTTAACAAACACACAAGCACTTAACATAATGTGAAGGATTATCATTTAATGTAATATATGATTGCTTAACACAGACTTGAAATACGATTAATGAGTCTTCTAGGAGATCTCATATCATTGCTGTGCTTACACTATTAGTACTAGCACTGGGAGCGCTTCTTCTTCTTCATAGTATATGTTTGTACGGCACTCGTTCGTTGATCTGATAATCATCATAGGCAAATAGAATGAAAGTTTGTTTTTGCATTAATCAACTAACATAAGAGATACATCTGATCATTACCTGATTGTGTGATATGTATTTTTTTTCTTAATTAACAGGGCCAAAGGAAACTGACGCGAGCAGAATTTGAAAAGGTATTCGTTCACTACGACACGGTAAGTTATGGCTCTCGTTTGATTTAATGTGTGTGACGACTTTGTCTGGTTTATGGACACCGATGTGCAACACGAAACTTTATTAGTAGTCTTTTACTTTATGAGCACATTTAAACATCATAATATTAAAAGTGACTAAAAGGACTGATACAGTTCTCTACACACTAAAATCAAGAGCACAGCAAACCATGAGCAGTATTCATAATTTACAGAGTGTAGTAATTTCGGTTTATCATACAGATCATGACTTAAGTCTAATTTCAGAATACGGGTTTCCTTGTTCGTTTTGGGGTGGGTATCGATTGCATTTGGAATTAGGATGACTTAATATGATTCCTTGTCAGTTCTGAAAGTAGAACTTGCTAAACAAACTTCATTATATCTTCTTAATTTTGACCAAATATCAATGCAAGAACAAAATCATTCTTATTCCATCGAGTCCAACCCGCACGGATCAAACATGCAAATAGATTTGTCTGGAAACCTCGGATTGAGTGATCACCTCACTAGATATTGTATTCCATCCAACACCTGTATTGTCACCTACTCTCCACTATATACCTGCCATCAAACCATGCATTCTTCTCGGAACTGTAATTATTTCCAGACGAACTCGGTACCATATTCGTCATTCAACTAGACAGCGTGTTCACCACCCTACTTAACACTCAACTCTGCAACCTGCTTGATACCGTGCACAGCAACCACCTTGGTATTAAACTCAGCACCTCACTCGGCACTCGACTCAATAACCTATTCCGAATCTATTTCGATAAACTTGTCGGGACGTTATTCTGTACACAATTCGTCACTACACTCGGCATTCGACACAGCTACCTGGTCAGAACCCTACACAACAGCTTAATAGGCATATACGATTATCAGCGCTTTACTCCACACCTCACTCTGGACCCTCCTCAACACACTTCTTGGAACCCTACTCATTATTCAACTGGTCAACCCCGTCACCACTCTACTCGGCACCCTACGTGGCACATCACCTGACACCGACCTTGGAACTTAACTCGACACCCAATTCGGCGCTCTGCCCGGCTCCCTACTCACCATTCAACTCGGCAACTTAGACATCACTCTACTGGGCACTCAACTCGGCACCCTTATTCACCATTCAACTCGGCAACGTAGTCACCACCATGGTCACCACCCTACTGGGCACTCAACTCGGCACACAACTCAGCAACCAACTCGGCACCTTAGTCAGCACCTTAGTCAGCACCTATTTCGACAACCAACTCGACACCCTATTTGTCATTCAACTCGGCAACGTAGTCATCACCCTACTGGGCACTCAACTCGGCACTCAACTCGGCACCCAACTCGACTCCCAATTCGGCAACCGACTCGGCAACCAACTCGGCACCTATTTCGACAACCAACTCGGCACCCTACTCGGCACCCTATTCGTCATTCAACTTGGCAACGTAGTCACCATCCTACTGGGAACTCAAATGGGCACCCAATTTGACAACCAACTCGAAACCAAACCTGAAATCCTGCTCAGAGTCCTAATTGTCATTCACATTAGCAAATTAGTCTTGGGCCTACTGAACCATCGACTTGGTAACCAAGACGTTAACCAACACGGCACTCCTGTCAGCACCCTTACTCGTAACCTTCATTGATAATACCCAACTCTCAGCACCCTGCTTGAAACCACACAATACCGATTGCGATTCAAATCATTACCAGCTTTCCACTCGACTAATTTTTATAACCACGATGGATTCTAAATATCAATAAATGTCCTTCCAACTAATTATTGTATTAATTAGTGCAAGAATCAACATTTGAGATTAATGTTCATTTAGTGCCAAACATATGAGCAAACAAACACTTTTTTAGTAATAGGGGTATTTCTTGTTTATGTATTTGCACCGGTGTGTTGTCTCAGTTGGTAGATCGTCCGTCTCACGACCGGGAGGTCTGGGGTTCAAAGCCCGGCCATGTCAGACCAAAAAAACGTTAAAAGATGGGAATTGCTGCTACCCTGGTTGTCGTTTAACGATTAAAGGGATAGAGCCTCTTCGATCTGGCGCTGCACAGCGGCCGCCGGGCCCACGATTAATTGGGCAAAGAAGATTTTTTTTTTTAGTATTTCATTTCATTGTCTATTTCTAACGATAAAAAAATGTATTTTTCTTTTCTTTTCTCAGGACAATAATGGTACAATTGAGGGTGATGAACTAAAAGGATTCTTAAAGGATCTTATGGAGCATGAGGGACAGCAGGTAATATATATGGCAACATTCTCAGTTCACTTTATATTCAAATTATTTCATTGATTCTTGTCTGTGTGTATACGAAAATTTATAGTTTAGAATGGTCAGTTTTTGTGTTGGTATACTTATCTTTAACAATAAGTATTGTAGCCCTATGTGAGTAATGTTTACGATGTGGCGTTAACTTGTGTTAAGTATGTTAAGATATAGAGATAAGTTATGGGTGAATACCTTTAACTTATTTCAAATTGTTAAAGTATTTTCATTTTCTTCAATGGCAGATTCCATAAGCTTAAAAAGAATTGTCAGCCTTTTTGTAATATAATTTATCGAGTCGTTTTAAGGGTCATGATTTATCGTCATTGATTATAAGTCTACCAGTGCCGTTGTCCGAACTATTCATTGTTAATTGGCTAACCGAGTAAGATCAATAAAATCAAAATATTTTTTTAATGTTTGTCAATGAATACAGTATATTTCCAGTTTTCATATCGCTTTATTTTCTGTTGGACCCTTTTGATAAAACCTTTGTCAATGAAAAAACGCATTTTATGAATTTTGGCACTGATCGGTTGGTATCAGATTTAGCATATATTTGAAAGAAAAAAAGATATTAGGTCGGAAAAATATAACTTCGGTGTTTTTTGTGCATCTTCTGTTTTCAAGTTGTGTCAAATGTAACTCTTAAAAGTATCATACTTTGTTTTTAATTGGTGAAACTGTAATGATTCCCAGTTTGTGTTTAGTAATTGAAAATAACAATGGTGATAAAGTTGAATGCTATTCTTGTAACCCTGATATCGCCCACTTAACACCTAACCTCTTCCTATTTCTTCCGTATTTTATCTATCAATTCTAATCCTAGGAGTATAGCATGAACGAGTTGGAGAAATGTTGTTCCACGCTTCTCAAAGTCTGCGATCAGAACAACGATAATAAAATTCAGAAAACAGAACTCGAAATGATCCTCCGCCCGACTGACTGTCCAGACCCTCAAGAATGATGTCATACATGGGACAGATCACCTGACCCTGTCACATGACGTGATGTTTTAAGATCAGCGGCGTGTGCGAGGGCACTGGATATGTACAGAAGTGCCCGCATTTGCGCTATATTTGTCGACGACGCGCATGCACGTTCATAACTTTGCGTTATATTGCATTGTTGTTGAATTGTGCATCATGGGTCTGGTGTCCATAGCCTTTTTTCGTTCACAGAGCTTACTAAAAAGCACTAGCAAAACATGTACATAGTAGAATACTTGAGGGAAATATGTATCACTTTACTAGCACATGTACAAATATTTATATCAAAAAACATTTATCACTATATATATATATGATATATAATCTATCATAAAAACACTTATTACGTCAGTTGGAAATAATTACGACTACTGCAACAATTAGCAGTACGAAATGGAGAGTTAAAACACAACTCCCAAAGTAAAAGTAAGCATATATCGTAGCAATTAGATTTAGAATTTGTGGTGACATGCTCATGATGTACTGATAACAGTTTTGTGTCACGATTTCAAAATAGACGTAGAGTGTTTTTAAAAATGTGTAAACATAACTATTTCAAGACTATGCATAAACGTGGTTGCATCTAAAAATGACGTAACATTGCTCGTGAACAGATTATCACGCAGCATATTATATTGTGTGGTGAGTTCACTTTTTTAAATTTCCCTTTTGTTCATGTCATTTATAATTTGTTTAGAAAATCTTTTTCACATTTCTTGAGTAGAGTTGATAGGTGCTAGGATGCCAGGAGATTACATATGGTTCATTACATCGGTTATCATATTTCTGTTAAATTTATTTATTATCTTAGTGTTGATATAGACGATGTGGAGCGCTCAAAGCCTTTATGTTTTATTGTTGTGCAATTCATCAAGTGCTTTCATTTCATCTAAATTATGTAAATAATAAAGCAGGAGATCTTGAACGCAGCTATGCATTACAGCTTGCTTTTTGCAATAATTCCGCCAGACACGCATTGAAAAAAACGTAAAATTGCATAGAGTGACTTGCATAGTTGCAACTCGTTGCCGATTTTTTTGAACTTGAGAAAACAAATCGGACCAAATATATCCAGATCATAATTCATTCTACAATAAAAGTTACATATTCACTGGCATGTCACCATTTATGATTTTCCATGCAACGTTATCCTCCAAATACAATAATTATAATACAGTTCAACAGTAATGTCTTAGACAACATAATTTAGAAAGGTAACTTGGTAATGTATTTAACATTTGTGGAAATTGTCACATCCCGTTGTATTGTTCTAACCATTTTCTGAAATATACTTCTTGTCAAAGTAACATAACATTTTAGACTATATCTACCATATTGTTTAATCACTTCATATGAATATTTTTTTTAATACATTTTTGTTTCAATAACCCCAAGAAATTTTACTCCCATAAACGAAAACAAATTGAAGTTAAGAATACGTGATGATGAAATATAGAAGAAACTATTTGCAGCTAAAATTTCGATCATTATATATATTATACTTCAAATAATTATTGAATTCACCCTCTAAATACATATAAAACCTAGGTTCGTACAATTTGAAACATAAAGTAAATAAAAAATTCTAATGCTTAAAAGCCCCGAGCATATTTATTTTCAAGCAATATTTCCCACACTCAATTTTGTATTCACATCAAACTTGATTCTTAAGTGCACTTTGAAACAAAAATATTTAAAAAAAACATATGAAATTTAATGTTTCGATCCCATCTTTAGATGCTATTCTTAAACAAAAGTCCGAAGTCTATTCGCATCTTTAGAATAAAGTTTCAAAGAAATTTGATTGTATAGCGCCATGTTGATAAAGATATCGATTCAAGTTGATGAATCTATTATTATTTCTCCTAGTCCACTGATTCCGAATTACGTCCAAATTGTTTATATATAGGCTTAGTTTAGAGAAACTCATCGTAACATGAATAAACCTAATTCGTTAGTCACAAACATATCCATGACACAATGAATATTAGGGATCGGATGAAGAAATCACGACTTTTGGAATCTGTAAATCAACGACAATATCAATATACATTACAAAATATCTCAATTGAGATGGTCATTTTTATAAAAACCATATTAAATCGAACATTCTCTTGAACCTAACATCCCGCACAGAAGAAGGTAAAACGGATTCCCACTGATGCGGAGATTGCATCTCTGGCTGATCAGATGATCAAAGCTTTGGACAATAATGGTGATGGCGTCCTCAGCGTCGACGAACTGCATATGATTATCTGCAAAAGATGAAAGACGAATACTGATTGACAGTAGCCTTAAGAGCCTCGTTGTTTGGACCAAAACATTACTTTGAATTACGAAAAAAAAAATGAAAAAAAAGTTTCATCACAATGAATTCAATGCAACTTTATTTTGTTGTTTCCATGATATACATGTACACAAAATATTATTAATAAGCATCGTCAACTAGAGGTTAAAAATGAAAGTCAATTTCTTTTGATTAAAGATGATATAGAGGAAATATTACCAAAACAAGAGTTTCATATAAATCCACCAGACAATAATGAAGTTGTTGGTATTATTTTTATGTATTAATTTTATGACGTCACATGCGACCAGCACCCTATATGTCATGTTAAATCAATGTCCGTATATTGTAACAATCTCAGCAGTTCAAAACGGTGTGCATGTGCATCCGTTATAAGAAGAGACATCACTTCATAGAAAGTTTTATGAACAAATATGTTTGTTTGATCCATAGAGATGTAGTCAATATATACATCTCTATGCTTTGATCGTTATGTCATGAACCAATGAAAGATAACAATTTATGGAATTGATATTACTATGACATGTTAGGGAGATGTTCACATGTGAGATTATTAAGTCAACACACGTGACCCGTTTTGTATCAACAATGATCGTGTCTCTGAAATGCTGCTTTATTAGTAGTTTTGTAATATTTTATTTTAAATTCATGTTTATTTGTTATAGGTTTCTAGATATTAAATTTTTGATGTCGATACTGTTCATTTTTATCACAAATATCACTGTTTTCAATATATTCATTGTTTATATGTACGAAATATGATACTGTATTTACAAAGTTATTTGCGGATCCTTATCAGGTTAGGCATGACGTTTGTCTTTTCATATCTGATCAAGGCGCTTTATTTTCATCAAGTTTTCTTTCTTTTGTTCTGGGAAATTGTAGCTAAAAGAACTATTTGTGCACTTTTATTTATGTAAGTATGAATAAAGTCGAATTTATAATTTCATTGAATGGTTTCCATGGTTATTGGTTAATATAAAGAGGTTTTATGTCGTATCTGTATTATGTTATAGATCATTACACCAATAACATCAAGGTGATGAAACAGATATGTACTAAAACCGTGAGTTCATTGATTTATTCTGTCTCCTTTTTTTTAAATAATCGAATTAACTGTGTCAAGCATGAATCATGGGGGAGTTGGGGAGTGGGCTGTCTCCATGGCTTGCATATTGTATACGGGTCCTCTCGCTATACTGAGTAAAATTATTGCTTAGACTGCACGTGTTACTAATCATAACCATCTACCATGTCATATTTCATTAGATAACCATATCCAGCAAAAGCAGGCACTAATCTTCTCATATTGACATTTTAACTGGTATAACAGTTTTTACCCCTCCCCCCTCCCCTATTTTCAATAGAAATGAAAAGTATTATCGGAATCTTTTATTCGTTTTTTTTTTGTGCGATCTGATGCCCTAGTCATTTTCAAAACTAAATTCTTGGCCCTGACTGACGAATACTCCAGTTGACATCATAAGAACGAAAGTTGACTGTGTGATTTCTTTTTACTTTTTTCTCTTTCTTTTTGGTTTCAATTGATAAGCCTACCTAAGAAATAATTAATTAAATATTCTAGGCAAATTAATTTGTTTCAATAAAAATCAGTCGAAAAGGCGATCAAAGATATTTAAAAGAAAACATCCAAAACAATTAGTTTTACTTTGGAATGCATAACTTATTACATGGAAATCAATGAGACCCACTTTTATTTTCTATCTTTTTTTATTTGTTTGTTTTATAAACAAAATTATCAGAAAGTTTGAAGCAGGTTGATTTTAATCTTGAATTGAAACGGGTTTAATAGGAAAATGTGAACCCTCAGGTGAACGGTTTCTGGAGTTGTCATGATTTTTTTTTTAGCAGAATGAACTGAGAGATTTTGCACCAAATCTATTTACGTAGTTTATGCCTTGGTTTGTAGTGAATCCGTTTCTAATATAGAAAAGCGTTGTCTGATACGCCATATTTTGTTTTTATATTTGATTGTTATTTCATTTCTCTCTCTTTTTATCTTACTCATTGTAGAATGATGGTATTATTTTGCTGAAAGTTATTGTACAAGGTCTATTACTCAACATATAATATCGATGTTTATTATAGAGGGTTGCGTGAGAATCGTCTGATGATATTTACGGAGTTGGATATTGATATTGGATTTTATTAAACCGAAAGCTCGAAATATTAAGATATGTGTTTAATAATTGTTTTCATTTTTCTGTGTTGTATTGAGTACATGTCAGAATATGAAAAGTCATGATCATTCAGTAGTGTGACCGTGTATGTGTCTTTTTTTAACAGGGTATATGGCAATGATAATTATGATGGTGTAAACTTGAATGATTCCATTCCTTCAAAAGAGACGATATTTTCCATTACATTATTTTTGCGTTCTTTGTATTTTTAAGATCATACACGTTACCGACCAACATATAGGAATATTCAATGTTACATGCATAATATGTTTCCATATTATTTTGATGAAGCGTTTAATTAAACTGGGAATTGATTTTTTTTTCATGGCAACCGATAAGGAAATCAAGAAAAAAAAGACTAAAGTTTTCATCTGGAGCCCGTAACACAAAGCTTAGCAATGATCGTATAAGATTTTTTTTGTTACAATTGATGGCATTAAATACAATGTACAATCAATCATAAACATCAAACGTACGATTGATCGCTAATCTTTGTGTTATACGGTACCCTGATTTGATTTGGTGATGATGGTAATAATGATGATAATTATGACCATATTAATGATAATCGTGTTTTTGAAGATGATGATGTGATCAATTTTTTTTTTCTTTTTTTTTCAAGAGATGCAATGGTGAGATTACAATGACGATAACGACAATGATGATAGTGGCGGCGGTGAAGATGATGATGATGAGGATAATGAGGATGATGATTGATTGATTGATTCTTTATTTCCATGCAAAAATAAATCATACAACAGAAAATATATTGACAATATCTCATGGTAAAATAACAATAAACAATCATTGCATGGGAGGGAACAGTCATAAGCACAAAGGCTTGAAAAGGACGCCCCTCAAGAAAGACTACGGCCCTGAATAAAATCAATATAAGTCATATTTAAAAATTACAGTAAAAGCAGGGCCAAAAGGAAAACAGGTCTGTTGTGGAGAGCAGATATATTATGTTACTGTAATAATGCTACCCATTGTCAGTTTGAATAAAACTACAAATAAATGAATTAATTAAGAATGAATGAAAACAAAAACAGGCTTGAATAAATAACAAAAAAATTCCAGATGGAAATTTCATCGGTCATGTCTGTGGAGCATGCATTTGTCACATTTTATGGATTAAAATAATGTCCGCTGAGCAAATGACGGCGGAACATTGTCGCATTATGCGGAACAAATGTCGGCGGAGTAATTGTAGCATTTTGCGGAACAATTGCCGCATTATTTATTGATTTATTTGATTTATTTCATTTATTTTCTTTCCATTTTTCACATACAAATAAAAAATACATAAATACAAATAAATAAATACAATTACAAACAAAAATGAACAAAAGTAAGGACCTTACATTTGCAAAAATTGGGTAATGTAAATTAAACGAACAAAATACGATACTTATATCATCATTTTATAAAACTAAACATTCTTGAAAGTATAAGTATTCGTGTGTATGTTTAAAAAAAAAGAAAGGGGTGAAATGAAAAGAGAGACCAGCTGAGAAGCTTGGCTTGTTGGACGCTGATCTCTCGAATACGTACATAATGTAAATTACGTAATATAATGTGAACTTGGTAAATGATCATTCCAATCAAAGGAACGTAAATAGTAGGATAATCGCTGAAAGTGTGGAAGATGATCAATGCATGGTCATGGATGAAAAAAAAAAAAAAAAAAAAAAACATTATGTTTGCGGAGCAAATGTCCGCGGAGTAAATTTCGGAGGAGCAATTGTCAGCGGAGCAAATATAGGCGGAACAATTGTCGGCGGAACAGCCTGTCGGCGGAGCAAATGTCGGTGGAGCAATTGTCGGCGGAGCAGTTATGTGCGGAGCACTTGTCGGCGGAGCAATTGTCGGCGGAGCAATTGTCGTTGGAGCAAGTATTGGAGGAGCAATTGTCCGGAGTATTTATGTTTATGTATTTAGTTGTCGCAATTTGCGTAGCAATTGTCGTCGGAGCAATTGTCATGGAACCATTTGCGAGACCTATACGCACAAAACAGAAGCCATTTCAAATACATGTACGGGCATTTAAGACATCTTCTGAATATAGTGACAAAGGCTACATCGTATTTGAAATAAATTATAAGTCAAATTAAATCTGCATGAAAATATCAATACATGTAATTTAAAAAAATCGCCAAACAAAATGTCATGCATCATTTACGGTATATTGATATTGAAAATAGCTGTGATGAAAGCTAATTAATGCTCATACATTGTTTTCATAAAGAATCATGATTGATAGATGCATTTATTAAATTCCCAGTTTGACGTCAACTGTGTCTTTCTGAAGATGCTACGATGAAGTTGACAATTTCTTCACGAAAATATGCGACATCATTACAATGGTACATTACCCCATCTGAATACCCCATTCAGGCGATGTTTCGAAGTGGCACTAATGACAAGAATACTTAATAATAATTTGACAATTTTTCTTATATATACAGCCTTTTAATCTTTTTAATTAATCTCAGATAAGGATCCTAATCCAAAGGCCGTAAAAATGATAAAATCTTTGAAAACTTTAATTTCGCCGCGATTGGTTCATCAATCTCTTCGTTATACTTTATTCCCATAAGAATTTAATCACACGAAGTTTTTTAGACTTGAAGGATTTTGAAGAAGAAAATGAAAAAGAAAAGGGAGGGGTGGGATGCTGACGAGATTGAGGAGGAAGAAGAAGGTGAAGAAGGAACGAATAGAAAGTAGTAGTAGTAGTAGTAGTTGTAGTAGTAGTAGTAGTAGTAGTAGTAGTAGTAGTAGCAGTAGCAGTAGTAGTAGTAGTAGTAGTAGTAGTAGTAGTAGTAGTAGTAGTAGTAGTAGTAGTAGTAGTAGTAGTAGTAGTAGTAGTAGTAGTAGTAGTAGTAGTAGTAGTAGTAGTAGTAGACAGTCTGGTAGAAGTAGTAGTAGTGTATTTTAGCTCTGAAATCGAACTTTCATTATTTTGTTTGATTTACAAATTGATTTTTTTAAAGTCCTCGGTAAAAATTTGTGTTTTATGGTCTGAATATTAACATTTTCTGCTCGCGCTGCGCGCTCACAAAATTTGATTTGTCAGGTAGTTATTATTTTCCTGTATTCCATACAGTTCTCAAATATCCTTATTCAGGTCAAATTGACAAAACGTGTCAGCTACCGCTGCACGCTAGCATTTTGATTGGTGAGTTATGTATATCTCAATATTGATTCTATAACAAACTACTTAAAATCCCCATTTCATGACAGTTTATCAAAAATTTCGGCTCGTGATCTGCGCTCGCATTGATAGATAAAAATATATTAAATCATGCATCATATTCAAAATTACAAAAGTGCTTTAAATGTCCAGTTTTAAGGCCATAATATTAACAGATTAACAGATACGGCAATGAACATGACAAATAATCCTAACAGTAATATACAATACAAAAAGCTTAATTATTCAAGGGTTTTGTTGTACAAACGGATCAGATCAGGGATTGGGATGTTTCTTCTACGCTTAGTTTTACATCTTGGTTCGTATAGCTTTCTTGTCTTTTGTAAATTTATTGTTTGCAATCGATGAGGAATGAATTGTTCAAACTGAACTGTATATAATCATGATAATAATGTCTTTTCAAAGAAAGCGACATTCAGATCGTTTCGACGTTTTTCTAATTGTTGTAATTTTGACAGATTAAGAGCAGTAGTGTAACAATCATAATTATTTCTAAAGATAGTTCTTAGAATGTCCCGGTCCTATGTTAAAACTCAAAGTAATAATAATGAAACATATCAGCTCTTTTTTTTAACTGTCATCCATATCCACCTCACAATTTTCCTACAAATTGCTTGAAATACAGAGCTTAAATTGATCCTTTTTCAGATTGGAATATAAAATATTTTTAGCTCGCGCTTCGCGCTTGCTTTATTGATTTTCATGATGAAAACCGGTATTTAGAATGCCCAGATTCTAGGTCGAAATCTGAAACACGGGCGCGCATGTTTATTCAGATACGCAGCTTGTTCTCTATTTAAATCATTAGAAGCCTATCCAGTTTTTTATCACAATATAAAAAAATTTCTGCTCGCGCTTTTCGCTCGCATTATTTATGTAGAAAGATTTCTAATTAATCATCCTTTTCATGATTTACATAACATGAATAGAGTGTCCCATATTTAGGTGTAAATCTCAAGTTTTTATGCTCGCATCAATTGTTTAGTTATATATTTATCTTTTTCACGATTACATAGTGCTTAAATTTTCAATTCTTCAGGTAGAAATGTCAAAATTTTAAGCTCGCGCTTCGCGCTCGCATTATTTGATTGTTGAAAAGTGTAACGTATTCATGCAAATGGCTAACTGCAAGCAGCCGTTAACAGATCTTTTTTTATCAGATCAAAACGTATATTAGATATTTCTGCTTGCGCTTCGCACTCGCAGTAATTATTTAGTGGGATACACATCTCCTTTAGGATCACAAACATTGCCCAGAATGTTTTAATTTCAGGACAAAATACATGAAATTTAAAAAAAATAGCTCACGCTTCGCACTCGCAGTTTAAACAAGGCTTATGAGATTATTATGTATTTATGTTGATGTATAATTCAAGGAATTTCTTCCTAATTACCAGATATACCCATTTACCTCACCTGGGTTGAGTGCAGCACAACGTGGGAAAATTCCTTTCTGAAGGAAGATACACCATGGCTTGGAATCGAACCCACGTCCTTCAGATTGAAAGACGGGAGTCATATAACCACTACATCATTCTAGAGAGGATGAAATACATTTTAATTTCACAAGCTGTCAATCTATCCTTTCTTAATTAAGATGGGAATGGTCTTGAAAAGGACCAATCAACCCGATGTTTATTAATAATATTTTTGGCGTCCTCGCATCAAAGTAATATCCTTTACGTTCTAATCCTGTCGAAAATATAACGATTCCTGTTTGTTAATTAAAATTTCAATTAACACCCTTTCTTGCAAAACAAAATCAATATTCTAAAATGAGAATGGGGAATATTAAAACTATTAAACTATATTGTTAGAACAATGATACAGGCGTATCTTCTTCTAATTAATGTCGTATAATTAAATCAAAGGAAAATGGGCGGAAAGGTAGGGGTACTATAAAAACCCCAACTTTATATCCATCTACCATCATTTTGCATCTGGATTTTACTTCGCTGCAAAACAATCTCGTTCGATCTGTAAACAAGTATCATCAACTTTAAGCAAGATGAAGTTTGCTCTGGCCCTGTGTGCCATGCTATGTGCGTATGGCTGGTACGGTGTCATCTCAGTTCCTTTCGGAGCAGACCAGTCCAAGGTATGTAATTTTTTTTCTCACCCCCGCCCTTTGGACTAACTTTTAATTGCAACACGCACGCATTTGATATATTTTGTAATCTAAATTATGTGTAAATTCAACTGCAGCACCGACTGGGAATTATAAGACATACCAAATTCCCAATTGCCCTATCTAAAAAACCAACTGATATGCACATATGCCCCCCAAAAAAAATCAAATAAGATAAGATAAACTAGATGAATAGCGCGTGAATAGCTAATTCGTTGTTAATCGGATTAAATTTGATTTTTTTTAAATTGAGTTAATGCTAACGAAAAAACCCTCCATGGATGGTAGCTGTTTTCATGATTGGCTGTCTCCTATAATACAAGGAAACTTTTAGAGTAGAAAAAAGTGGGGGGGGGGGGGGTTTATTTGATGTTTTTATGCTTTTTTTTCTGTTCAATGACTTTGTATACAAATCTTATGTTGACTGTATGACTAAATTAAATTTTATCACAGAGGTACTGATTTTAATTTAACAAGCTCTGGTTTTTTAGCCTGTCTCATGTCTTATGTTTTGTACAATATGTGTAATCAAGCTAAACAAAATTATAGGGCCTATGTATTTAAGATTTATTGCGAATTGAACTCAATCCTTTTGTATAATTATTATTTTTTAATAAAATTGTTACATTGTAACTTAACTGTTCCTTTGGCGGTTACAATGACATTTGCTCCGGTGATAATTGCTCCGAGGGAAAATCTGCATGTTAATTAAGCCAAACATGCAACATTCAAAACTTAATAAATCCTCATGCTAATCTTTACATTATTCTGAACCCAAAATATTATTTCAATCCTGACTCTAACCCTTTATGCCCTCTGAGAAATTATAAGACCGGAGCAAATGTTGCAGACGGGAGAAAATGTTGTGTCACGTCCATGGGTTGGTCACTTTATGAGAAATAAACGATTGAACTTGAACTTGATCAACGGGGTGTGATGTGGATGCAGGGTTGCAGATATAAATGGTTCTCCCGGATGAACATAATTAAATATAAAGGGTCACAATAAAGTAACTAAAATTCGCCTAGCAAAACGCTGAAAATGTCATCAAAATCTCATAACAAATAACAAAGTTCCTGAATTCTGAAGATTAGCTATATTTTGTAAGAACAATATAGACCTACACGCCGTCATGAATCTGCAACAGATCTGGGTCGATGATATATGTCCCCACTTTTCTTTTTCTTATCTTAATTACATGAAATTATGTCCATGATATGTCTCCCTTAAGTTGAAGCAATGATTATCTCACAAAATAAATGAGTTGTCAATCATTTTGTTTCATTCTTACGGTACAAACTTTAAATAAACATAACTTCATATGATAACACTCGAATAAAAAAGAACAAGTGGGGAATTGAGATCAATCTGCCCATTGAATATTCATAGACATATACATAAAATTGTTTCACCAATAATGCGAATCTTTAAAATGTCAGAACTTTGTCATTCTTTGCCCGATTTTGATCAAATTTTAACTGTTGGTTTTATTTTCTTTATCTATATCAAATCATATAATTTTCAGTCTTGATCTTGAGTAGCCTCTCACAGTTTTTTTTTAATATTTAAATTATTTACATTTGTTCTCGCACATTTTGCACTGTGTCACCATGCACAGTGTGAATATATTTACAGCCCGAATGTTCAGCACAGTTTGTTCACAGTGCACTGCACTGACCATGCACACTGTAACCGCCACTGCAATTCCATGCAGTGCATGCTCACACTGTGGAGAAAACTGCCACTGTGGCATTTGTTCAGCACAGCCTTAGTATGGCCATTCACACTGTGAAGCAATTAACTGCCACGCGCTGTTTGGCATTTCAGCACCAGTGGCGTAACTACGGGGGGCATGGGGGGGCACGTGCCCCCCCCCCCCAATCGGCTGGCAAAAAAAAAAAAAAAAAAAAAAAAAAAAACGGGAGAAAAGGGAGAAAAAGAGGGAGAAGAAAGAAACGTAGGGGGAAAGAAGAATTTATTGTACATTATAATGTTATAATATATTATATGTTGTGTTATATTACATAAGAATTTTTTTTTCATAACTTTATGAAACATAATGTGCTCAGGGCCTATTTGTTCATTATTCCTGGTACTAGCATTGTCTGTTTAACGAGATATACATGTACAATCATGTTGTACCAAAACGTCCTGTTTTCAAGTCAATATGCACCAAATATATATCATCGCACTTCGAGTTATTATTGTTTTATCTGTTTATGTAGTGACATATGCTTCTTTTCATGACTACTTAAAGTGATAGCCCCATTTTAAGGTCTGTATATAAAAAAAATCCTTGTTCGTGTTCATGCTTACGTTCGAATTAGTGGATTGATGAGATTTGTCTGCTCTTCATGAATTCCTGAAATCGGTCCTTAAAATGTCTCTTTTTCTAATGTAAATATCAAAAAATTTCAGCTCGCGCTTCGCGCTCGCATCATTTGTTTAGTGAAATACGTATGGTCATAGTAGATTCCTACAAACAAGCCTTAGAATGCCCCCCTTCAGATCTGAATTTCCTATATTTTCAGCTCGTACTTAGCGCTACTGAGATGCGTATGATAATCATGATTACTATGACTACAAAAAGCTCTTCATGTGTTTGAATGTGATTCTAACAAAATCAGCAATCGCTTGGCACTCGCATTGGATGACTATGGTGAGATATGTATACTCTTAATGGATTCAAAAAAAGAAATAGTCCTTAAAATGTCCTTGTTTGGGGTCAATATATACAAAATTTTCAGCTCGCGCTTCGCGCTCTCATCATTTTGTACGTGAAGTACGTATGGTCTTCGTAAATTCCTACAAACAAGCCTTAGAATGCTTCTCTTCAGGTCTGAATTTCCTAAATTTTTAGCTCGCGCTTCGCGCTCGCAATATTTGATTAGTGAGATGCGTATTCTAATCATGATTACAATGACTACAAAAGGTGTTTCATGTTTTCTAACAAAATCAGCAAGCGCTTGGCACTCAAATTAGATGAGTATGGTGAGATATGTATTCTCTTATTTGATTTCTAAAAAATAATCCTTAAACTGTCTCTGTTTGGGGTCAATAAATACAAAAATTTCAGCTCGCGCTTCGCGCTCGCATTGTTTGTTTAGCGAGACAGATACGTATTTTTTTATTTTTATTTAATAGCTTATTTTGACCCTTTTTAGGTATGAATTTCAAAAATTTTCAGCTCGCGCTTCGCGCTCGCATCATTTGATCAGTGAGATACATTACATATCCGTTTAATGGCACAGTCCTTAAAATGTCTCTATTACCGTGTTTACACTTAATCGGCATTTGAATCGGCTTTTTCATAGCGTGTAAACGCGAGCAACTTGAATCGGCTCGCGGTTCAGAACCGGCAATTTGCACCACCAAAGTAGTAGGTTCTGAACCGCGAGCCGATGCAGAATCGGCTTTTTTACTACGTGTAAACAGAAAGCCGATTCTGCACCGGCAATTTACCATTGTGACGTAATTGCAAGCGCACTGATCCAGCGTTGTCTTTATTATGACGTATATTGTAGGTATGCGTATAATTTCAGGTTTTTGCATCGCGAGCTGTAACAACGTGTAAACGCAATCCAAATGCCGATTCTGCATCGGCATTTGGTTCAGAACCAATTGCCGATTAAGTGTAAACACGGTATATATAAGGTCAATAGGCCTATACCTGGTAATTGAGCGCGCTTTGCGCGCTCACTGAGCGACTCAAAATTTTTGCTGGTGCCCCCCCAATGCCGTGACCCACGGTACGCCACTGTTCAGCACAATGACACAGTGCATGACCATAAGAAAACACGTACAGCTCTGATTTGTTCAGCAGTGTGATGACGGGTCGGCCTAGCTATCCTTTGCATAGCTTTTAGGGAGCTTTTGCCATTTCGACGGGGGTGGATTTTATTTTCCCGTTAGATTTTACAACATAGTACGGTATTATACAAATAATGCATGCAGCCGAGTGCGTTAGTGGAAATGCAGAGCACGCGAGGTTTCTTTAGATAGGAGTCGCACTGTGCACGAGCCGCTTGCGGCGAATGCCCAGTGTGCTCCATCTGAAGAAACCGAGCTTTCTCTGCATTTACTTTTACGCACGACAGAGCAAGTGCATTATTTGTTTTATAAAATAGCAACACAGAAACAATTTTTTAAAAAGTTACAGTACATTTTTGTTGGACTTTACCGCACTGGTTTGCTCGAGCGTGCAATGTCAATTTTCGTTGCACACCTTTTGCACTACCGTGCAGTGCACAAAAAAAGTTGGATGTCATGTGACGCGTATTGACCAATCGCGATGCTTGAAATAATACAGCTATTTTATAATACAGTTTTACATTGGAAATACCCGTCAAATCACAAGGAACAGCTGAGAGGTCTAGTTGACTTTGTCGAAAATTAGTGAATCGGAATACCGTAGTACATTCGGAGCAGACAAAAATTAGATGTCGTTTGTCCAGAGTCACGGACGAAACTATAGTAACTGCTTGATTCACCGATTTTTGACGAATACGACTTTAATAGATTCTTTACGTTCGAGAAAGCGTCTGCGTATTTCTGCGAAATCTGTCTATTGACGAGTTTATGTCTGATGTATAGTGCAGTGCCAGTGGTATTCTCAGACTCCGAAACCCAGCAGCCGCTCCCGAACAACGTCCCCGGTCATGCCGCCGGGTGCCTGTGCTGACCAGTTGAACCTATCCTGGTCCAGTGATGTAGCAGCTCCCATGGTTTCGTGAAGGGATTGAATGTAACCTCATACCGAAAATGCGTTGGTTGTTGAGCTGAGAAAATTAGGAAGCATTGGGCCTGGATCTGGAGTGGATGGACAAGAAAACATACATGTGGTTGCGATAATGGCACTTAAGTAACAGTCAGAATTCTGAAAATGAAACTTATAGGAGCTGCTCCCAGGGAGCTGCCTGAATATAGCCTAGGATTAGGAGTAGGAGTTCATTGCCGGGCCATGGCTAGGACTACCAGTATTCTACGTAAGTTGTCCTTTTGATCTAACCACTCATCCTACGAACGAGGTTATAGCCAATATGATCTAACCATGCTGACAATGCCATGGCAACCCAAACACAGTTTCAGTTGCGGATCCATTGTCAGACTTGGTTACACGGTTGAAATTCGTCTGTAAATATGACAAGTAAAACAGTCAGTTTTGCATTTATGAACATATAAAAAGTATGATTGCATATAGGGAAACAAATAATTTGTTTCATGATTTACCAACTCTCATGTCACTGTCAGATCGCGAAGCCTGGCGTACCATTGTTGATTCATTCTCGGATGCATCCAATGTGTAGTATAGTAGTACATTGAAAAACGTCGGGGGCCGGGGTGGCTTGCATGCAGCCCTCCACTGTTCCATGGCCCCTAATTTGAGTTTCCCTCTTAATTATCTACTTGACATTGCGAGATATTTTATCTGTTAATTGCCTTGACAACTTTGCAAGTTGTTGAGTTATTTGTCATGCTCATGCCCTGAGATGTATCATTTGTATACTATAATGGCGATTTATATGTTGTTTTCTACCAGGTTCATTGGCGTAATGAGCAAAAAATATTGAGGGGGGGGGGGAATTAGATATGGAGAATCGCATACAATTTATAAAAAGTTGAAACATTTTGCATTTTTTTACAAGAATCCAATTTTGTGATAGATTTCAATATAGTGTTTTCAGAGAATAAAATTATTTTACCCTTTGCTTTTTTTCTCTTTCCTTTTCTCTGTTTTCTTGGTTGTGATTTTTTTTTATTGGGACTCCCCCATCTGTACGCTAGTGACCAGGTTTCTTGCCAGACAATCAAAACATGATGTAAATCAACTTTGAAAGATGTGTCTCTCCTTGTTGACATGCAAACATGATAAGTCGAATGTAATTGGCAAGATGTATATATATATTTATATATATATATTTGATAAGTTTTTCAATGAGATTGAGTAAAATGAAACTATAAAATTGTAATTTTTATCTTTAATTATTTTCCAGAGAGCCGATGAAACAGCTGAAGCGGTATGTATCATAGCGACCCATTGCAAACTATTAAAAATTCTTATTGTAAAAATAGCAGAAAAAAATATTGGTGAAGGTCTGCCGAGGGAAACCCATCAAAGATTCCAAATGTCATTAGAAACTGGTTTTTTTTTATTTGTGATATCAAATGCTAGCAGCTTCCATGTATTGTGAATTTGAAAATATCAAGTGGTTTTTTTTTTGTACCTTCACTATATCAACAAGTTATTTCACACATGCTCATTAAAAAAGAAAATTTTATGTCATCATGAACCATTGAAAATTGAAATTTAAAAAATTGGGGCAGCTGCTCGTCGTATATGACGTCACAAATCAACAACTTGAAATTAAATTCTAATAACTTTCTTTGATAATTTTTTCTTGTATTTTTACTACAAGTTTTTCGTCAGTGTGAACTCCCCCTTTGATTGTCCCAGGATCAGGTCTAGATGAGGGGGGGGGGGCAAACAAAACCTTTTTCTTGGATAAAAAAATAGCAATATGCAATTATGCATTCTGTAATTGGTGATTGATCATGACCTTATGTTTTTGGTCATCAATAGTTTTTTCTTCACAAAACCTGCACTTTTACTCTCACTGTTTTTTTTTATTGAATTTTACAATTTTGTACATTTTCAAAATGCATGAACTTTGTATTGAGTAGAAATGTATGATTCATTCTGTGCTATTCTGTAATTTATTTCATACGTATCATTTGCCTGTATGTTAGTAATTCATGTGGTGATAACTGATAGAGGTCTGCAAGCGTAGATTATACTATGTTATTACACGTGACCCTTCTACCAAGAAGTTCTCGCTTCTACCCAAATGTCGCAGTGATGTTGTTGCAACTAACCTAATAAACCTCTGTTGTTGTACATACGTTTCATAAAATATCTACTGACTACTGGGGCCCGTTGCAGAAAGAGTTGTGTTTAAACACAAGTAAAAAAATCAATCGCAAGTCCCAAATGCGCGCTGTTGATTGGTTGAAAATCAAGTTGCGCATGATTTTTAGAGTTGCGATTGATTGCAACTCTTTCTGCAGCCCATTTGCCTCCAATTAACTTTCCAACCAATTTCATCATTACTTTTAAACATAAAAGCATTTTCTGCATACAAATTTATGTTATAGAGTCATCTATAAAAACAATGTGATATATTTCCTTTTCTCTTGTAGGAGTTCAAGCGTGATCAGGTTAGTCTGAGTGGGAATGTGAGATAATGGCAAAGAATATTGTATGTTTTAACTTTACTTTTAAAAGCAGTGTGATGTAAAAAAAAAAAAAAAAAAAAAAAAAGAACCTATCCTACAACACTCATTTAATACTGTACAGTCATGATTGGTTGTTTGATTCATTTGTCAAGCCTCCAAACCACAAAATAGATTGATTCAAGTATTACAAATCAGTAAGCTTTGAAAATGTGACTTATGAATGCTTGAAAGCTTACATCCACCCAATGGGGTTCTTGATGACTATGAAACCAAACAAATGATGAGTTGAAGTCACCTTATTTACATGTTGAAAAATAACATTCTGCGGCCCTTACCTTTTTGATTCATTAATCATTTCAAGCAATTTTTTTTACAAGTTTTAGAGAAAGAATTCAAACATGATTACCATTCAAGGCAATCACACTCACCTTGCATTTACCGTTTAGTCCTTTGTCTGCTGCTTTGATGGAAATGCTTGTTTTACAATGATTCAACCACTAGCTACAAATCAAACATGTTTTCATGCAACTTTTTCTCGACCATGCATCAATCATATTTCACGCAAAATGTCTCATATGAAAGATGACAAAATGGATACTTAAATTATGAGCTTTGTTTTCAGATAGCAGAAAAAGCCAGAAAAACTCACTTAAAATCATAATTTGCTTGTTCAAAAGGAAATTTACTAGCACCACTGTTTATTGTTCTAACTCAGTCATCCGTGCATTATGAAGGTTAAGATGGGTCTGAGATGAAAGAGGGGAAGCATATCTTGTCATTGATGTACATCTCATGAAACAAATTTATGATTACAATGTCAAAAAAATACACTGAATTATGGTTTCCTTTTTTTCTGTGACACACTGTATTAAAAACATAAAGAAAAGGAAATAGGGAAAGGTAGCATGCAAAACCATTCAAGGTATTTCAAATGTATAACAAATCTTATCATATGATGGAATCTTTTGAGAGATTTAAGATTAAATTATGATTTTTTTTTAAATTTAATTTGATACAGGTATGAAACATGGTCATATATAGATACTTGATGTTTAATAAATATTTAACTATGTATATTTTGTCCATTTTATTCCCTTAACTCAATAGCAACATGATTCTGAGGTAAGCTTTTTTTTTTATCAGTTTAGAATTTATTTCTTTTGGAATTAAAGTAGGCGTGTTTATCCATGATGAGCAGTATGGAAGAGTGCCTACAATATTGTAGCAAAATGTACAGAAATAGACATGGCCACGCTCGCACCAGTATACTGCATTCAGACGTTGTATACATGTGCACTCTCACCCCCCACCAATCATCCCACGTACCGGTGGACCTACCGCCACACATGCACCCACAAACACCCACACTCTGGTACCCACATTATCTTTCTCACCAGAAATGCATATATATCTAGTGGCACAACACAGAATGTTTTCAAATTACATTATCATAACTACATGTATATTACATTATCATAACTATATTACAGTATGTATACAGTATGTAGAAAATATATAATGATAATTTATAAATATATATAATAGTAATTTTCTAAGAGAGATCTTTTTAATAAGATGTTTCCTACATGTTTCTTTAGTTAATATGCATCTTCTCATAGATTTTCAATTATTATCTTACACTGTACATTACCGCTATTACTATTTACCTTGAGAATATCATAATATTTTGAATTTATATTGTAATTTCTGTAAATTTTTTTATTGTTTTGTTATATTCCTTATTTGTTAAGTTCATTGTTTTTTTTTTAAATTGTAAAACATCTGTCAATTTAGCTTTTAAGCTGCGATCACATATTTTTAATAAATCTTGAATCTTGAATCCAGTTGACTTTAGTCTAGTAATTGTGTATCTGGAATATCTTTCATATAGCTGTTTGTAAAGCATCCCAACACCTCCCACCTAACTGGCAAAATCACGACGAGCAAAATGTGTATTATCCATTCACAGAAGCAAAAAAATTATAACGTTGTTAGTTGACATTTTCAGGGGGGGGGCATTGTTGTTATAAGGTGGACAATATGGTCGTATGGAGACTTTTAAAGTGTACCCTAAACAAGTCTCGTCCTATGATCTCAGAACATCCTTACGTGCCTGGCCTCCTGATCAGTGCATACCCATGTACATATACTTTGTACTAATATATAAGTAAAGGCCATGTAATCTTGAATCATTTGGCAACGATAAGATGAATTCATTTAGTACTGATAAGTCACCCATCATTAAACCTATTAGCAGGGCCTACAACTTCCCATGATCTTCACCAAATAGCAAAATCCAAATTATCAAATTACATAATTGACAAAGTAAATAATGTGCAGATTCTATTTGCTTTCTGGTTTTATTCTCTAGAGAGCAGCAGAACTAAGACAGGCTCAGGAAAATTCAGACTTTGGAACAGATAAGGTATGTGATCATAAACGCATGATGACATCAAACTATTGGAATATTACAGGGGAATGCTACCTATTTTCAATGAAAGTGCACAAAAATATCATCTGATTATGATTTCCGGTAATGGTCAGTCCCCCCCCCCCACTCTTAAAACCGTTTTGCACACCAATTTGCTGATATTGGAACCATATGAGGTATGCAAGATGAAATGTATGAGAAAATTGTACAGTGTAATCTGATGAAATTATGTTTGAGTAATTGAGACATAACTGATTTCTTTTAACTAAGACCACCCTTTCGTGGAAATCAAAGGGAGTATCACTAGTTGGTCTAGGCATCATATTTTGTGTCTTGCCTTTGAATTAATCATAATTGTATTTTGTATATCAAGGCATAGATGATAGATCTGAAGAATGAATGCATTGTATGTAATTGAGATTTATTACTATACCTTGACTTTCAGAGAGGCGACGAAGGGGCAGAGGCGGTATGTAGACTACAGTATCTTAATCATCTCGTTTAAAGAATGCTTTTAAATATTCCTCCCCCCCCCCCTCATTCAGACAGTCAATCACATGCATATGTTCATTCCAGATTCTTAGATATACCCCCTTTAAGGACTTGGGTTAGGTTTGCACCCCCCCCCCCCTTGAAAATGTAAGGCCAGTGCACTTGAGAGTCTAAGATTATTTCAAGGTATATGATATTGTAAACAAGCGAAAGTTTGTTTTTTTTAACTGAAAATTTTTACAATTTACATTGTCAAAATGCATGATCTTGGTATATATTAATTAGATATGTGTGATTCTTTTCTGTGCCAATCTGTAATTTATGTCATATTTATCTTAAATTTGCCCGTATTTAAGTAATTTCATCGTTGCTTTTAAACACAGGAGCATTTTATGCATACAAATTTATGTTATATTATGCATAGTAGCGTCTCCTAAAACAATAACATATATTTCCTTTTCTCTTTAAGGAGTTCAAGCGTGATCAGGTAAGTCTTTAATGGCAAAGTATATTGTATGTTGTAATTTTACTTTTAAAAGCAGCATGATGCAGTGTTGTAGTCAAGGCACAAACCTCCAAGGCCAAGGCCAAGGCCAAGGCTTTAATACCCAAGGCCAAGGCTTCAATACCCAAGGCCGAGGCCAAGGCATGCAAACCCAAGGCCAAGGCCAAGGCCTGAAAACCTCAAGGCCAAGGCCAAGGCCAAGGCATTTCAAACTAACAATAAATGTATATGGAACAATGAGACAACAATGCTTAGGCGGCAGACATGACACACAAGGCAAAATGTATTAAAGGTGTGAGCGAGCGAAAATGTTGACCCTTGTACATGTAAAACAAAAATAATTTCATGATAGATTTAGACATTATTAAAATAATATTATAGTTACCTTTGTACATTTAATACATTATTTTTCTAGGCGATTTACATTGCAATAATTATCATTACCACGGTCATCTGATCCTGGTATGCCCATTATCAACGTATGTCTTTCTCCACTCCGTGGGACAGGGGAGGCAGAACGTTTTTTTGGGGGGGTGTCAAAGCCTAAAAATACACTTATAAGTCAAAATGAAAGCCTTTTTAAAGTGATTTCTAATTGATAAGACAGATATTTTGATTTAGGCGTTACTTTTCTGCCAGAAAGCGTAGCGAGCGAGCGGTTTTGAAAAAAAATCAATTCTGAAGTTGTAAAACTCGATTTTCGGTCAATTATGGCACTAATCACTGTTAAAAGGGCATCCTTGCGAGATGTTGCCAGCACGAACCACGAGCTCAAACTTCTGGACATTTCGTGTAATGAGAAATGAAAATTAAATATACCGAGCTGTTTTTGTAATCATGAAAAAGATGTGCATCTTACAAAAGAATTAACGCGAACACGAAGCACGAGCTGAAATTTTACTGACCAGAAAAGAAAGCTGTTCTGGACTGCATTTAGTGACTCATTAATAGGATACATTAAACTCACTAATCAAATAATGCGAGCGCAAAGCGCGAGCTCAAAAATGTGTGATATTCTAACCGGAAAACTGGACATTCTACGCATTTTTTTTGTAAATGGGAACAGAATGAGTACCTTACTAAACAATAATTTATGCGAGCGCGATCCAAAATTTTGTGATTTTTTAATCTAAAATGTATTATGTTTTACTATAAAAAAAGGTATTTCTTTTTTTAAAAGGGCATATTTGATTTGGAAAAAAGAGCATTTTCGATTTCGGAAAACGGGCATTTATTCCTACAGGGAATTTTTCAGGAGGGGGGGGGGGCGAGAGAGCACAAAGCGCAAGTTGAAATTTTCAAACGCTGACCTGAAAATGAGTCATTTTTAGGACTCTTGTCAGTATTCATGTTTTTTTTTCTGCTTACAACCAATATTAAATTTCCATTCTCTTTTCTTGTATCTTCTATTAATTTACCTCAAAAACCGGAATAAAGAATACTAAAAAAAAGTTATATTCAAAAGGATATAAAATAAACGGGGCACACCCCACACCATTAGTTGGGGGAGGTTAATCTTAATTATTTCTTAAAACAATAAAATAGAGTTTTCTATGAAACCACACTGACACAAAAACAAATATTTTGTTTGTTTCCTTGAAACTGTAGTGAAATGAAATTCACTGTCGAACCATATAATTAAAAATAAGTAACCCTTTTGTTTACTCTGTTTTGTCAATCTGAGACACTATACCCAAAAAAAAAAAATTTAAAAAAATTAGATGTACTGCCCATCAACATATTAACTGATTTAGCAGTATATTCTGCCAAACCAGTCTCCCCCTTCTCCTCTCTATCTCTCTTCCCATTCCTCTGTCTTGCCTGTTGTGTTCAAGTTTACCAAATCTTTTCAGAATATCATTTAGACTTAAAACATTCTTGTTGGTCAAAGATAATACAAGGAAAATCCTAATGGAATAGAAATCAACCTTGTTATCATTCTTTAGAGTTACATGTAGCTATTCTTAAAGTATGAAAATTGTTGTCAAAATTGCAGTCAGATCTGTCAGAATTATTCCTGTCATAAAATCACTATAATCTTCATCATTTTTATTATTATTGATTATGCCATTATTATAATTTTTAAACAACATATTACCAATAAATAATGTTATTTTTCATCACTTCTGTTTTCTTTGTTACTTAATTATATGATAATAATTCTTGATAATTAAAATTGATGGCACTGCTAAGTACACTTACTACTGCTGCTGCTATACTGCTGACTGCAGGTAGTATTGACCATTAGTGTCATTAGATATACAGAACAATTTATTTAAACATTTGTAACTACTTATATCAAAACAAATGAAAGTACAAAATATAAAATGCCTTGAAAATGCCTTGAAAATGCCTTGAAATTTCAAGGCTCAAAATCCTCAAGGCCAAGGCCAAGGCCCTCTCAAGGCCAAGGCTTGAATGTTCAAGGCCAAGGCTTTGAAAAAGTAGGCCTTAAGGCGCCTTAAGGCCAAGGCCGAGCATCAAGGCACTACAACACTGGCATGATGTGAAAAAACCTATCCTACAACACACATTACTGTACAGTCACGATTGATTGTTTTTTATTCATTTAGATAGATTCATCAAAGTACACTACTCAAAAAAAGTTAAGGACCACTTTTTAATGTGTGTATACAATTTTCAAACCGGGTGTTGTATTTCTAGAAATACCCGAATATGGCTGTCTTGAATCTCCTCAAACACCCTATAACAATTTCACACATGGGTGGTTTCAGTTGTTGCATGATGTCTCTCGCATTATTGCATATCCTGAAAAGTGGGCCCATTGTGAAGTGGTACAAATGTGGATTCAAATGCATTTTCTGTCTTTAGTCTCTACAATCAACAAATTGCTGACAACAGCAATGCCAAGATACAGCTGTCCAGGATGCCATCAAACACAATGAAATCAATTTCACTCATGCAGTTCTTTCATGTCTCTTGCATCATTGCAATGTGCCCGTACAAAAGTGGCTTCCAAAGCATTTTCTGTCTTTAGTCTCTACAATCAACAACTTGCTGACAATAGCAATGCCAAGATACAGCTGTCCAGAATGCCATCAAACACAATGACATCAATTTCACACATGCAGTTCTTTCATGATGTCTCTGGCATCATTGCAGTGGGCCATAAGACAAGTGTCTTCCAAAGCATTTTCCGTCTTTAGTCTGTACAATCAACAACTTGCCTACAACAGCAATGCCAAGACACCACCTAAGTGAAACAGATGTAGCCAGAGCCCTAGGGATGCTGGAAGCTGGCCTCAGTCAGCGAAGAGTAGCCAGAATGATGGGCGTGTCACACAGTGTCATTAGCAGAGCAAATCAAAGACACCGAGAGACAGGGCTATACTCCGAGAGACCCCGCAGTGGCCGACCAGTTTCGACAACCCCTAGAGATGATCGCTACTTGACGAATCTCAGCCTCCGCAACCGCTTTCACAGTGCACGCCGCCTCAACAATGACTTCGCTGCAGCAACTGGAGTGATTGTTTCCACTCAAACAATCCGTAACCGACTTCACAGAGCCAATATGCATGCCAGACGGTCAGCTCAGTGTGTCCCACTCACCCCTGCTCACAGAAGAATTCGTCTCAACTGGGCCCGGGAGCATGTCAGATGGACCAGACAGCAATGGCGTAGAGTTCTGTTCACAGATGAGAGCAGATTTTCCCTTGACCACAATGATGGACGTTCGAGAGTCTGGAGGCGACCAGGAGAGAGATTTGCAGACCCCTGTATTGCAGAACATGACCGTTATGGGGGAGGCAGCGTCATGGTGTGGGGAGGCATCACCTACGCCAACCGTACTCGTCTCTACGTGGTCCCAGGGGGAGCAATGACAGGAGTGAGGTACAGGGATGAGGTCCTTGAACCTATAGTGGTGCCATTTGCAGAAAATGTGGGACAAAACATCATTTTCATGGATGACAATGCCCGTGCCCACCGAGCTAGGGTGGTGACCGAGTTCCTTGAGGGCCAGGGGATTGAGCGTATGGAGTGGCCAGCGAGGTCCCCGGACTTAAACCCGATAGAGCACGTCTGGGACATGATGGGGAGGAGTCTCGAGCAGCTCGAAGCCCATCCACTTGGACTGCAGCAGCTGGGTGTGGCTCTGGAGGCTGCATGGGATGCACTGGACGTCAGAGACATCAATCGCCTCATCAGCTCCATGAGACAGCGCTGTGAAGCCGTTATTGCTGCAGGGGCGGAAATCTCTCCCAAAAGGTAGGGGGGACACAGGGGCGGATCCAGCCTTCGCCAATAGGGAGGGGGGGGGTGGAAATTTGTTTCAGCCATTTTTTCCCCTATCGGCAGCTCGAAGATGATTTGTGTTTGTTTCTTTAAAGGGGTAGTCCTCATTAGTCACTTCTTAGCTTTATTCTTATAAATTCATATATAATATCATAATCCTTATTTATATGATGTAATTTTTTGGAAATTTTACGTATTTTTTCCTAAAATTTGAACATTCTCGGCAACGTTTCTTATCCTGAAAAAAATGTGTATGCAACTTAACAATTACTACAAACGCAAAGCACGAGTAGAAATGAACTGATGGAAAAGATACCTGTTCAAGACTGCGCGCAGATAGCTTTTAACAATCAAATAATGCGAGCGCGAAGCGCGAGCTGATTTTTTTTGGGACATTTTCACCTAAAGAATGGAAATTCTAAGCTCTTTTTGTAACTCAAGCAGAATGGGTAATTTTGATATTTAGTCCTATAATATTCACTGAACGAGACATTATATTCATGTTTTGTAAATCATGAAAAGGATGAGTATTAATAATGCGAGCGCAAAGCGCGAGCAGAAATTTTTGTATACGTTTTGAACTGGTACCTGTTGAAAAGGTACCTAATAAGGACTGCTTGCACTTAACCATGAAGGCGTTACATATTTCAACAATTAAAAAATGCGAGCGCGAAGCGCGAGCTGAAATTTTTTGAAAATTTCTAAAGAAAGAATGGAAAATTTTAATCAACTTTTGTAATCGTGAACAAGATAGCTATATAATTCAACAATTGATGCGAGCGCGAAGCGCGAGCAGAAAAAAAATCGAGATTTAGACCAAAAATGGGCCAATCTGTTCATGTTTTGTAAACAACCATAGGCTGATCGAGGGCTTTTTACCGTGTGTAAATAAAATAAATAAATCAAATCAATGTTTTGTAAATCATGAAAAGGATGAGTAATAGGGGGTCTTCCTGCATTAATAATGCGAGCACAAAGCGCGAGCAGAAAAATTTTGATATTGTGATCTGAAACTGGATAATGATTTAAATAGAGAACAAGTTGAGTATTTGAATAAACATGCGCGCGCGTGTTTCATATATATTATTCTAAATACATCTTTAATCATGAAAATCATGAAACTTTGATATTCCGATATGAAAAAAGAGTCAATTACAGCTTTATATTTCAAGCACTTTGTAGGAAAATTGTAAGATGGATATGGATCGCACTTAAAAAAAGAGCTAAAATTTTAATTATTATTACTTTGAGTTTTGACATAGGACCGGGACATCCTTACGACATGTCATGAAAATGATGACTATCTTCCTATTCCTCTTGCTAAGCGCGAGATGAAACTAAAGGGACAATTTAATTTTAATATCATATTTATTAATGCCTAATGAGGGCGTGAAATCTGATGAAATTATCATGGCATAAAAATTAGACATTTCACTTTTGTAATTATGAATAGGATGTATCAGTTAATATATTTTTAACCATTAATGCGAGCGCAAATCGCGAGCTAAAATTTTTGATAAACTGTCATGAAAAGTGGATTCTAAGTAGTTTGTTGTATAATCAATATCTAAACATACATAACTCGCCAATCAAAATGCCAGCGTGCAGCGCTAGCTGATACGTCTTGACAATCAGATCTGAAAAGCGATATTTTGAAAACTTTATGGAATACACGAAAACAATAGATACCTGATAAATCAAAATTTGCGAGCACGCAGCGCAAGCAGCAAATGTTGATTAAGTTATTCAGACCATAAAACTGACATTTTTACAGAGCACTTTTTACAAATCAATTTGTAAATCACACAAAACAATAAAAGTTCGATTTCCGAGGTGAAATATGTTTTGTATATTGACTTCCAAACTTGATATTTGAGCTCCATATTGAACAAGATATGTAAATCACCTAACAGGCAATGCGAGCGCGAAGCGCGAGCGAAAATTTTATATAGTGGCACGAAAGATTATTTTTATTTTCCAAGTCTTCCCCTCATCTTATTTTATGCACTCGTCGTCCTTTTCTTCTTTTTCGCCTCTCTTTTCCCTCCTTTTTTCATTTTTCCTTCTTTCTTTCCCTTTTTTTTCTTTTTTTTCTCCGCCAATGGGGGGGGGGGGAGCCTCGGCCCACTGGATCTGCCTTTGGGGACAAGGGGCGGGAAAATTTGTCAAGCAAAAAAAAAGGTTATCATCCCCAAAGTACGGTCATCTCGTCCTAACTCGTCCCAAAATACATGTTTTATTTCGATTTAGAATGATATATTTCTTACCACCATAAAAGACAAAAAATAGTAGGGGGGACATTTGATATTGTGTCCCCCCCCCTACTATTTTGAGTAGGGGGGACACGTCCCCCCTGTCCCCCCTGGGATTTCCGCCCATGTATTGCTGCAGGAGGTGGTCACACTCGTTACTGAACTGCCTGAAAGACACTCAGACATTCGTTTTTACCACTTCATGTCGGTAGCTGATACCCCTCGTGGCCCACTTTTCAGGATGTGCAGTGATGCGAGAGACATTGTGCAACAACTGAAACCACCCATGCGTGAAATTGATTACAGCGTGTTTAAGGACATTTAGGACAGTTGTACTGAGGTATTTCCAGAAATAAAACACCTTGTATAAAATCTTTATGTACGTTTTAAAAAGTGGTCCTTAACTTTTTTTGAGTAGTGTATAACAAATACACTATGTTGTAAAGCTTTCGGCCCTGGCCTTCTTCAGTTTATATTGTCTCGCCTGCATAGCAGAGCGAGACTACAGGCGCCGCTTTTCTGATGGTTAAGATTTTGAAATGTCATCATAACTAAGAAAGTATATGGACCTAGTTCATGAAACTTAGACATAAGGGTAATGAAGTATTACTAAAGATCCAGCCTGAGTTTCAGGTCACATGATTTAGATCAAAGGTCACTTATGGTCAACAGATTTTGGCCATGTTGGGGTTATTTGTGGAGTTGTCATAACTTTAAGAATGGTCACTCATTGCATCTCTAATGGCATTCAGAGAATTATTCCACTAAAATAATGGAATTTTTACAAGTCAACTATTTTTCATGAGATTTTTTATATCAATTTTTCTCTTGATTTTAAAAATTATATCAGCCTGGTCTACTTCTTTGAAAGTTGGTAGAAAAGATTTGCTCTCTAAGATTTACCATGATTGATGAAAGGGGAAAGTTCCTTCAGTTACTTGTTCAAAAGTTTATATTTTGTCAATTTCTTTTCAACAGTAATAATAATAAATACATGTAATAATAGGATGAATTTGTCTAGTGCAGCCATTATAAAGATACACACTCCTTCACTTATAGGTACTCTTACTGCTTCCACTAGAAACTTGAAAATGATAATCTTAAATGATTCCCTAAACAGTTGTGAGATAAATTGTGCACCAGTGTCTCCCATTGTAAAACCACAGCAGTCAGTGTGATAAGACCACACCAAGCATATTACACTCGTGTTCAATTCATGGGTTTAGTTCAACATTTCAACATTGGTGCAAGTTTGATTCCTATGGTTACTCTAATTGTTTATTCTAACAGTGTATATATTGAGCACCTGAGTGTGAGGGTGATCTATGAAAGGACTGTAACACCATGGTGTTTAAGTGTACAAGTTCTAAGAATGAATGGTAGTTATTCAAATGCCAAAGATGAAGAAATTAATTTATTATGAATTGTTTGCAATATGATTCTTGTTATCTAGAATGCTGAAAAGAGAGGAGCTGGGGACAGCTTTACAGATTTTGAGGCTGATAGGGTAGGTTGTATGTGATATTACTTGAATGATTTATGTGAGGGCATGAATGTGCATTTTGAATTTGATGATGAAGATTATGATAATAAAGCATGCCCTGCTGAAAAGAACGTAGGGTTCCTTGGTGTAATAATTTTGAGCATTCTAACGTTGTGATTCACATCTTCATGTGAGAACACACTGTGAACACTCTGTGAACACAATGTGAACACTGTTAACACACTGAACACATTGTAAACACAGAGTTAACACACTGTAAATACTATGTTAACACACTGAACACCATGTGAACAGTTAACACATTGAACAATATTGATAACATGCCCTGCTGAAAAGAACATTACTTCATTTCAAACCCCTCATATCAACCATAAAAAGACCACTGAAAGACTTGAAATTGGTGAGGTCTTACAGCGGTCTTCAAGATCATTGAAATTTTTCATCTCTGTGGAATGGCTCAGAAAGACCCCTCAAAGAACTCTGAAAGACTGATGGGTATTTCTTGTCTTACTAGTCTTAGACTAATCTTATAGAGATCTTTCAATGGTCTTTCAGAGATCTTTTATGCAACAAGTGATCTTTCAGAATTCTTTCCATGGACTTTGCCTGGTCTTTCAATGGTCTTTCAATGATCTTTCAATGATCTCTCATGATTCTTACAGTGATCTCCGCAAAAATCTTGAGAGACTGCCGAAAGATCATTGAAAGACTATGAAGACCTTTGAAAGTTCATCGAAAGACCGCTGAAAGACTGCTGAAAGACCACTGAAAGACCATTTTCCCGTAAGACCGTTGTAAGACTGTTTCGAACCATTTCAAAAAGTTTTGTAGCCCATGAAGACCACGAAGACCACTGAAAGATTGGTCAGGACTCGTGTAAGACCTCAAAGACCATTGTAGGTTCATTGAGAGACCTCTGAAAGATCAACCAAATTCATGGTCTTTCAAAGGTCTTTCAGCGGGTTTGTTCTCTGTGGAAAGGGGGTAAATTGTTAGTGTGAATAATTACCATCAGTGAAGGTGATGGGCAAAGCGCTCACTTTAGAGGTATGCTGGATGACTCAGAAGCAAAGCTGTGTAAAGATAGGGAGTACATCAAGCTCGCCAAGAAAGTCACCTGAAATAAAGAGATAATTATATGCTTTACATTCCAAATTACCTTCAAGCAAGCTAGATCTAAATGCTTGTGCGCATTTTATCATACACAATAGAAGTAAAACAAGCAATAATTCTATGCATTTTATTAAAGCAAACCATGATTTATTTATAAAATTCCTTCTTGTGGAGAAGTATAAATATTGGTTGTTTTTTTATCATGGATTCACATATGGAATATAAAGTAATCACCTTCATTTCAGATGGTGGGGCAAACTACCACTTAGCTGGTGAGCTATCCCTACAAGATTGCCTCAAACTGTGATAGTTTGCCCATCAACTTCATCAATGGTAAATTTGTGTTCATTTGCTTATTGTACTGCAATGAAGCTCATCGAGAAACATATTTTGTGCTCTTTTCAAAATATCGCTTCATTACTCCTAATGATTTTTATCATTTCCTTTTGCAGGTGGCGAAGCGATCATCGGTAGGTTTGAATATTGCTTAATCTTATGCAAGTATGAACAACCTTTTACAAGTCCTTTTATCAGACTGAATAGAAACTTTTTCCCCCTAGATCATCTTTTTGTTGTTGATGACGTCTCATAAACAGTCATGTGGCATTGCAATGCTACAGGTGTATGTCGCGATTTTGGTCTCAAGAGTTGCGCGAGACTTCGAAGAAAAAGGTCAAAACATTTTGCGATGCTATGTTTTTGAATTCTGTAAATATTGTGCAAAGCATTGAGTTAGGAGGGAATCATGGCCCTCAGTCCTTGTAAAGTTTACAGTTCACTTTCTAACCATTTATCATTTTGTCTAATTTCCATTTAGTCTGTACCCCTTTAATATAATAGGCTATATACTTCTTGTAACACTAGCCAGTGTGTATGGAAAAAAGTGAAAGAACTGTTCATGAATAATGATATTAGATGGCGTTAGATGATCTGAGTATTAGACCATCTGATAGTAGACTAGAATTGTGACAGGCCCCCAGTGCTATGTTTTATTACATGAAATGGTGTTCAAATTCACTTTCTGTTTACGATAATGTAAAACATGGTTATGCTGCTTATGAAATACATTAAATTATCTTAAATCCAACTGGTATTAGTATGAGGAAAAATGCACACCAATGAAAAAAGCTTTCAAGGTGTAAATTCTATCTCATACCAATTCACCCAACCTGGGTCCAGTGCAGTCAATGTGGATAAATTCCTTGCTGAAAAAAATCCTAGGAACTTATTTTCCCGAATCCGCAAAGGTGGTTTTGAAAACCATATTGAGCACCTGAGTGTGAGGGTGATCTATGAAAGGACTGTAACACCATGGTGTTTAAGTGTACAAGTTCTAAGAATGAATGGTAGTTATTCAAATGCCAAAGATGAAGAAATACATTTATTATGAATTGTTTGCAATATGATTCTTGTTATCTAGAATGCTGAAAAGAGAGGAGCTGGGGACAGCTTTACAGATTTTGAGGCTGATAGGGTAGGTTGTATGTGATATTACTTGAATGATTTGTGTGAGGGCATGACTGTGCATTTTGAATTTGATGATGAAGATTATGATAATAAAGCATGCCCTGCTGAAAAGAACGTAGGGTTCCTTGGTGTAATAATTTTGAGCATTCTAACGTTGTGATTCACATCTTCATGTGAGAACACACTGTGAACACTCTGTGAACACAATGTGAACACTGTTAACACACTGAACACATTGTAAACACAGAGTTAACACACTGTAAATACTATGTTAACACACTGAACACCATGTGAACAGTTAACACATTGAACAATATTGATAACATATGCCCTGCTGAAAAGAACATTACTTCATGTCAAACCCCTCATATCAACCATAGAAAGACCACTGAAAGACTTGAAATTGGTGAGGTCTTACAGCGGTCTTCAAGATCATTGAAATTTTTCATCTCTGTGGAATGGCTCAGAAAGACCCCTCAAAGAACTCTGAAAGACTGATGGGTATTTCTTGTCTTACTGGTCTTAGACTAATCTTATAGAGATCTTTCAATGGTCTTTCAGAGGTCTTTTATGCAACAAGTGATCTTTCAGAATTCTTTCCATGGACTTTGCCTGGTCTTTGCCTGGTCTTTCAATGATCTCTCAATGATCTCTCATGATTCTTACAGTGATCTCCGCAAAAATCTTGAGAGACTGCCGAAAGATCATTGAAAGACTATGAAGACCTTTGAAAGTTCATCGAAAGACCGCTGAAAGACTGCTGAAAGACCACTGAAAGACCATTTTCCTGTAAGACCGTTGTAAGACTGTTTCGAACCGTTTCAAAAAGTTTTGGAGCCCATGAAGACCACGAAGACCACTGAAAGATTGGTCAGGACTCGTGTAAGACCTCAAAGACCATTGTAGGTTTAATCGAGAGACCTCTGAAAGATCAACCAAAATTCATGGTCTTTCAAAGGTCTTTCAGCGGGTTTGTTCTCTGTGGAATGGGGGTAAATTGTTAGTGTGAATAATTACCATCAGTGAAGGTGATAGGCAAAGCGCTCACTTTAGAGGTATGCTGGATGACTCAGAAGCAAAGCTGTGTAAAGATAGGGAGTACATCAAGCTCGCCAAGAAAGTCACCTGAAATAAAGAGATAATTATATGCTTTACATTCCAAATTACCTTCAAGCAAGCTAGATCTAAATGCTTGTGCGCATTTTATCATACACAATAGAAGTAAAACAAGCAATAATTCTATGCATTTTATTAAAGCAAACCATGATTTATTTATAAAATTCCTTCTTGTGGAGAAGTATAAATATTGGTTGTTTTTTTATCATGGATTCACATATGGAATATAAAGTAATCACCTTCATTTCAGATGGTGGGGCAAACTACCACTTAGCTGGTGAGCTATCCCTACAAGATTGCCTCAAACTGTGATAGTTTGCCCATCAACTTCATCAATGGTAAATTTGTGTTCATTTGCTTATTGTACTGCAATGAAGCTCATCGAGAAACATATTTTGTGCTCTTTTCAAAATATCGCTTCATTACTCCTAATGATTTTTATCATTTCCTTTTGCAGGTGGCGAAGCGATCATCGGTAGGTTTGAATATTGCTTAATCTTATGCAAGTATGAACAACCTTTTACAAGTCCTTTTATCAGACTGAATAGAAACTTTTTCCCCCTAGATCATCTTTTTGTTGTTGATGACGTCTCATAAACAGTCATGTGGCATTGCAATGCTACAGGTGTATGTCGCGATTTTGGTCTCAAGAGTTGCGCGAGACTTCGAAGAAAAAGGTCAAAACATTTTGCGATGCTATGTTTTTGAATTCTGTAAATATTGTGCAAAGCATTGAGTTAGGAGGGAATCATGGCCCTCAGTCCTTGTAAAGTTTACAGTTCACTTTCTAACCATTTATCATTTTGTCTAATTTCCATTTAGTCTGTACCCCTTTAATATAATAGGCTATATACTTCTTGTAACACTAGCCAGTGTGTATGGAAAAAAGTGAAAGAACTGTTCATGAATAATGATATTAGATGGCGTTAGATGATCTGAGTATTAGACCATCTGATAGTAGACTAGAATTGTGACAGGCCCCCAGTGCTATGTTTTATTACATGAAATGGTGTTCAAATTCACTTTCTGTTTACGATAATGTAAAACATGGTTATGCTGCTTATGAAATACATTAAATTATCTTAAATCCAACTGGTATTAGTATGAGGAAAAATGCACACCAATGAAAAAAGCTTTCAAGGTGTAAATTCTATCTCATACCAATTCACCCAACCTGGGTCCAGTGCAGTCAATGTGGATAAATTCCTTGCTGAAGGAAATCCTAGGAACTTATTTTCCCGAATCCGCAAAGGTGGTTTAGAAAACAGCTGATTAAAGCCATGGTTTATGCAGATTTCTTGTACGAATTATGCTTAATTTGCCACATACATAAAAAATTGTCCAATGCTAATGCATGCTTTTGTCACCATGCGCCAAATTAATCTATATTGCCTTGGTTGAGCGCACTATTGTAGTGCATCCTATGTTTTGAATAGTGAATACATGGAAAAAAAATAACATGCTCAACAGGCGTCAATTAAACGCAATGTGACAAGAGTGTGATATAGGCTGTATGAAATCTGCATAAACCATGGGTTCAGCCGACGGTTTACAAAAATCCACCTTTGTGAATTCGGGCCTATTGGTTTAATTTCAGTGTTTTCTTTTCCTTTGAACTTATGAGTGAATTTAAACTCATTTTGATTCACAGCATGCATCTTTATTTTTGCTAACATTAACTGACTTTTCATTTTTCAGGGAGATGCTTCGGCCGAGGTATGTATTTTTACCTCTTCATTTCCATTATTGCAATTATGCCCTTGAGGACACTTCCCCTAATAGCTGTTTCATTCTGCATTCACATTTCTCTTTCTCTCACTCTTCTTCATTCTTCCTCCTCATTCAGTGAATCCAATTTCTTTCCTGTAGAGCTTTGTAATGTCATTTCCTCTAATCTTTCGAAAATCCCTATCTATGTCTTGTCCTTATTATCTTATGAATGGCCAAACCCATACTTTATTTTTTATTTAGGTACTTCAGGATAACCCCTTCAAGCAATTTACAAAGATATATACTTTCGTTGGATGCTCTTAAATGTTATAACAAAGATTTTTAAGAGGATGCGTTGTTCTACTTGTAACCAATGCAGAGCCAGCTAGATTTATCTAGATTTATCTTGTTTTTGAGAGTTCTAGAAGCGGTCTTCTGTATTCTCTGTAACTAAGAGATGAGATTTTGTGAAAGTCCAAAAAGGAGACTGTTGTGATTTTTCTTGGCATCATTGCATGCACTTCATTCCTATTGGATCAATTCCATTTCTAGTTTTTATTTATATCTAGTTTTTTTTTACCTTTCTAGCTTTTATTATCATCACCATGATCATCAAATCATAACAAAGTTTACTGTACTGTGTGAATATATGAACTGAAATATTTTCTCTGATCATGATTACATGCCATTATTTTTAGACCAATCTTTATCATATATTTTTAGTGTAAGAATACATCCGTGAATATTGCGCGACTATGGGGTTCCACGATCGAATATGCCTTCGCAGCAGGTGAGTATATAAAAACTTTGAGACCTTATCAGAAAGCTGGTTTTGGTCCTTGGTATGATATACTTCTCCTCTTCTTCTCCCTTCTGTATATTCACTTGGTCCCCATGACAGGCCAGTTGCATTAAATGGGAGGGGGGGGGGGTCTTACACAGGGGCATCTTTCCAATCGTTGCCTCTTTTAACCCTAAATAGACTGGGAGGGGTGGGCGATCACGATGAAAATTGGCACGCGCATTACCCATGGCACAATCTACAAATCTATAAGATCAAATTCTGCGAAAAATGTAATTTCTAATTTATGCGTAAAATGAAACGTTGGCACTAATTAACTATATCATGCCCGTAAAATGCTATTTATTGGTTCACAGACTCGTATAGGAATCTGATCAAATGTACTTTGAAAAAAGTTCAACATCACATTAAGTGTCTTACGTATTTAATTGTTTTCTAAATTTCTTATGTATTTCTTTGTTTTTTCAATGGAAATTGTCAGGGACTTTATTTTTACTATAAACAAGCTGACATTAATGGATTTTAATCAGTAAAAGGAAAAATAATGATTCATTTATGAATATTGGCAAAAAATACTACATGTATTGGATTTGTACACAAAGTCATGTTTTTGAGCAATTTTTGGGTCTGCATGCATTTCCAAAATGTTGCGTAATTTTGGAACCACGTACCTAGGGGTCGCGATTTTGTTCTCAAAAGTTGCGCGAGACTTGAAAGTAAAGAGTCAGTGAGCGACGTGGTCAAAAAGTTTTGCGCAGCGGATTTATTGTGAAAAATGTTGAGGGGCTGATTAAGCCCCCCCCCCAGTCTTATTAGTGTTAAATGCTCCAACTTTCATGCATTTATCTCAATTTTATCTCATTTTGATTGTTGATGTATAACTGTTTTTCTAAAATTCAATACACCAAGTGTACTTTGGGCACAGGAGCTATAGTTTGCCCCCATTGATTACTCTTAAAAAATAATCCAAAGGAATTGATTGCTACTACACTTTCTTACACAAAATCCATTCACTCCAATATCTTATTTAACTAAGGGCCCACTTATATACACTCTTTGTGATGAATATTTTGTTTTATATCCCTCTTATGAATCTTCATGAGTATTCTAGATAAACGGTTGGTCAATTTGCGATCATGTAACAAAGTATAATTTCAGTAGGAAAGCACATCGCTGCAAATAGCTCTGTATAGTTAGCTCCGTATATTTTACTTTCTCATGCAAAGCTGTTTGTAAGTTACGAGAGACTTAATAAAGGACTGGTGACCCTTTCTTAGGCATTAACTCCCATCAATGAAAATTTGGTGTACCACAAGAAAGGATAATCAGTCATTCATAAAGTCACTCATAAATTACAGTTTTATGAAACGCCCATTTGGTCATATTTATTCCATAGCACAAATTATTTGAATATTCAAAGCAATTTTCTTTTTGTCACCATGCTTGGATTTCAGGGAGCTTTCTAGAAGAATTTGTGATGAAATAAATAATTTTCCAATTAGTAGTGGATTTAAGGGGAAGTTCACCCTGAAAAAAAGTTATTGTAAAAATGGCAAAAAAAATAATAAAAATATTGCTGAAGGTTGGAGAAAAATCCATCAAAGAATGAATAAGTTATTAGAATTCTAGTTATTTGATTTGTGACATCATATGCGAGCAGCTTTCCTACATATCGTATGGTGAAAATTTAATGAAAAGTCATTTTCGCAGAAAATTGAAAATGGTTTTAACTGTCCCTCCATTACATCAATAGACAAATCATTTCACACCTGTTCCTGTAATGAAAACAAAAATAAGTTATCACGAATCATTAAAGAATTTAAATTTATGCATATTATATTACATACCAGGGGCAAATGCTCATTTATGACGTTACAAATCCAAAACTTAATATTTTGTTAACTTTCTTAATCTTTATTGGATTTTCCTCAAACCTTCACCAATATTTTCATTATTTTTCTGCTATTTTTACAACAAACTTGTTGTCAGGGTGAACTTCCCCTTTAATAACCACCTGAATCTTGCAAGATTATGGACAGTCACCTCCTAATATCCTGTAATTTGATAATTTTCATTGGCAGACGAAATTAAAACTGATGTAGTGATCTCCGCCATAGACGGATTAGAACAAGTTCTAGGCGATCTTTTCACATTTGTGGACATCACAGACCAGGTTGGAGCTGGATGCCAAAACTCTTATGAGAATCATTACATCTGTATTAAGAATGATGGCCAAGGGTAAGTCTGTTGACAAGTGTTAATGAGAACTCTATACAAAGTGAACTGTTCAAGTAGATTAATAACACCCAGATTTGTTTTAATGGTTTTCATTGGTTTCATTTAAAATATATTGATATTGATTGAGGAAAATGAAAAACAAATTATATGAAAGAATTATAATTCATTTTATTTCAGGTATTTTATCCCACCCCCACCCCCTCACCAAAAAAAAACATGTAACAACAAACCCAAATAATCAGAGATCTCTTTATTTCGAAATGTATGTATTATATTAGTGGCTTTTACTGAAATGATTCTTGTAATATAGCGGCATGAGTTGAGTACTTTACCATTTCAATGGCAAGTGTTTATGTTGATGATTTGCTTGCCCTGTTAATTTATATGATGTAATGTAGCGGCATGAGTTGAGTACTTTACCATTTCAATGGCAAGTGTTTATGTTCATGATTTGCTTGCCCTGTTAATTTATATAACAAATTAAGATACATAAGAAAAAGATTGTAATCAAATTTGAAAAAAGTTGAAAGTGCATTTGATCAGAGGCCTAAACAGAGTCTGTGAATAAAAAAATGGCATTTTCGATGGGCCTTAATTTGTTTATTAGAACAAAATATTAATTAACAATTAATTTTTTGAAGAATTTGATTTTACTATTTTGTAGATTATGCCATGGGTAATGCGCATGCCGATTTTCGGACCGACATCCAAGATCATTAAGGAGGACTTAATGCCCCCCCCCCCGTCTTCTTCCGTCGAAATAGTCCAGTCTTTTTAGGGTCAATCGTATGAAATGAAACATGAAATTGGTATTTAACATCAAAAATTAATATGAAATGAATGAATAGTTTCTCAATCAAGGTCAAAGGTTATTTGAGGTCAACAAACATAGTTTTTCATTATCTGATAGATGAATTTTACTCCCTCTGTGAGAGATTATTCATTTTACATGTTTTCTGTTTTAGGTCAATGTCTTTATATAGATGATTTTTTCCTCCCTTTATGAAAGATTATTCATTTTAGTTGTTTTCAAAATTAGTATTGCTGCTATATTGAATTGCGTTATGCAGGGGAGACTGCCAGAGGCTTTCCAATTGGTTCATATTGATAAAAGCTCTCAAGTATTTGCTGTCAGACGACACCTAGACAAATTTTGTTCATGCTTGATAGAGCTTATTTATGTAGGGTGTCCAATAAAGGTTTGCTCCAAAATGAAGAAAAATAAGAATAATAAAGCAGAAGTCTACATTGAATACTGTCCATCAATTGATATTCTGTTTGAATTCTATGTTAACCCTAAACAGGCCGCGGGGGTTGAATCAACCCCCCCCCCCTCAACATTTTCTGCGATCATTCCGCCGCGCGATATTTTTGACCGGGCCACTAACAGAGTTTATACTTTTAAGTCTCGCGCATCTTTTGAGACCAAATTTACGACGCCCGGTTACGCGGTTCCAAAATTACGCAACATTTCGTAAGTGCATGTCAGACCAAAAATTGTTCCAAAACGTGAATTTGTGTACAAAGTCAATGCAAATTGAGTTTTCTCATCTTATTCGTAAAGATATGATTATTTTTATTTTAAACAGCTGAAATCAATTGATTTTAGCATAATTATGCTTCAAAAAGGTTGTGCAATAAATCTGGTGAAAAAACAAAGAAAAACAAAAGGTTGAAAAACAAAGAAATTCATAAAACAATAAAATACATAAGAAATTGATTTCCAAACCGAAATTTTTTTCAATTGTGATTGTAAAGAGTGCTACAAAGAATATTTTTACCAAAAATTTGCATTATAGGAGCTTTATTTAGTGAATTAGAGCAAAAAGTATGATTTATGCATAAATTAGCATAATTACTCATATAAAATAAAATCTCATTATTTTGGAAATTTTTACCATACAGACTTGTAGATTACATCGCACACTACCAGCGTGCAAATTTTTGCGGCGCTCGCGCGATTGGCGGCTGAGATCTCAGGGGGGGTTGAATCAACCCCCCCCCCGGCCACAGAACAGCCAAAAAAGCCCGGCCTAGTTAGGGTTAAAGGAGAATAAAATGCTTGAAACAAGCTCAATGAACAATAAAATCAAAGAAACAGATTGGTGAAAGTTTGAGGAAGAATAAATGGATAGCAAGAAAGCATTTGAATATTGAGATCACTAATGTCATGTAGATCCTCCTATTGTTCTCCCCTTTTTTCATTATCTAAAGATTCTCTCTTTCTCTCTGTCTCATTTTACGTTCCTATTCTCCTTTCCATTCCTCCTTATCTTTTCCTTCTTTACCTTACTTTTTTTTCTTTTTTTTTCTTTCAATTGGTAAAATTATAAATTTTATCTTAAAGGTAAAATGGCCTCAGAATACCACCCCAGAACACTATCATGACTATGTCATAATCTCTATGTTTATGTTGCTCATGCTCAGTGATTATACAAATTTGTTCATTGTGTAATAGTGTGTAATTGAAATTTCAATTTCTTTTATTAGATTGCTGAAATTGCTACGTCATTTTAAGACATAAAGTTGAAAGGGCAGCATCAACAACTACTAAGCTTGCCCTGGTATCAGTGAACTTTAAAACATAAAAAAAAATGTATTGAAATTTAATTGTTGCAGGTGCTATTCTTATATTGGAAAAACAGGCGGAGATAAACAAGTTCTAATGCTTCAAAAGAATAATTGTGAAAACGTAAGATTCATTTGATCATTTAGGTCGTTTTACTTGAAGTTTTGAACAATAGCTGTCTATTGTAGTTTTATACATAAACAAATAGAAATTGGCATGATATAACAGATGAAGGACAACAATAAAATATGAATTACAAATGTTTTCCCTTTATAATATGTCTATCCTTTTCTGTTGGTTTGTTTAACCAAATCATATTGTCAAATAGAACATCTTATCTGTTCCTATTTCATTTTTAATGTGAACAGGGACTGGGTAATTATTTCAATTCCATTTAAGTACTCTTCTGATGCTATAAGTCTGGAGTAGATCAACAGGCTAGATGTACGATGATATAATAACTGACTTTGATTTTAAAGACTTCTGTTTGAAATATTTGCTTGCTGCCATGACTGAGTTAAACTGGCGTTTACTATAATTTGGGTATAAATTGTTTTATATTCTTTAAACATCAGCAATATCTGTGAAACATGCTTGTTTGAGTTTGCCATGTCCGAAATAAACAGCAAAGTCAAGTTTCAACAACTAATCATCTTATCTTCTTGTCCCCAAACAAGTCAAATTTGCTTATATTCCTCATATCTTCACTACACGTTATTAATTCATCCATAATTCATAAAAGGAAATATGTCACTTTTGGTAAAACTCGTTGCGGATGAAAACAAATGCCCAAAATTTGTGTATGTGATTTGTGCGCAATTAATCCTCCCATCAGTGGGACCGCGCCTTTGATTAAAAAATTATAATAAATGAGTTTGAGCGTAAATGTATTCTATAACTTGATGCTCTCAGCAATGTTCCAAATTATGTTGAAAATTATTCACAAACTTGGTAAAATAAATTTTTTATTCAAGCTTTCATTATCTAGTTAAGAAGTAAGCAATCCATTTCATATACTTCCACTATTACATAGAGAGGTAATTCAGAGTATGATATATTCAGAGGGAATTCAGAAATTGAAATACACACACTTGACATTCATTTATGCACATGTACCACGACAATCTTTTAAAACAGTGTACCTCTTTGTACATCTTTTGTTTATTTTTATATTTGTACATTGATATCGCAAACAGAAAGTTGTTATCCAGCACGAATTTATACACGCACTGGGAGCGTACCATGAACAACAAAGAGAGGATGCCCCAATTCATGAGACATTAAATAGGGATAATATCAAGGACGGTAAGGTAGGCAACTTCGAAGAAAAAATCTCAGCTGCCCTCTGTACAGATTGTCCATTCTCGATGTGCGATGCAATGCACTATAGACCAAAGGTAAGTCCTAATGTTTTATCAGAAATTATTTTCTGAAAACTAAATTAAGTTTGGGAGTTTTCAAACTGGGTCTATCATACTAAGTGCTGCAGTGACATAATTACTCCATTCACTTTGTGCGCTGATGACAACTAGCATGTGAGAAAGAGGTAGATAACCTCTTTTATGATTTTGGTCCTACTGCATTTGTATTTGACTCTAATTTGGAGTGCAGTCTCCAAAAAGCTTTCTTTCATCACACTAAGTAATCTGGCAGTCCTTGGATATTTTTCAATTGCATGCTCGTCAGGCCAAGGAAATACATTAACCCATTTTCAGATATAATATGATGTACCATAATACCATAGACTCCTACTTATGCTATAAATTTCACAAATAGTATGATGAATTCAATAAATTGAGAAAAATAACAATGGTTATAACAAGTTATTACACATATCAAAGCTTTCTTTTTCAGACTTTAGGCCTACTTGAAAATGTATCGAGAGATTATCATCAGCTGTCATAACAGGGAGGGACATGGGTGTGGTTGGACTTGAAACTTTCAGGTTTTTTTGTCGAATCAAGTGTGCGCGCGCCCTACCGCCCGTGTTTTGTATAAACAATTACGAGTCACTGACTTGGGCTGCGTTTATGCGACCTCAAGCCAGAATCGTGATTCGAATCATGATTTGAATCATGATTCAAAACACAAACATGAATCACAATACCACAGAATCAGCGTTCAGACGACCTTCATTTTAAAGCTGTTATTCCTCGGATTCGGACCGATCCAGTGCGCATCACAGTGCGCAGTTTGACAGAGGAAGTTAGGTTAACTTTTTTCGCACGTGTTTTGGCTCCCGAAAAATCAATCCTGTACCTTCAGAATTCAGTCTATAATACCACAATTTGTTTACCTATTATTCTTCTTGTCGGTTTATCGAAAATTGTGTTCGGATGTAAATTTTAGCGTAGATCCAATTTCATATTGACACTTGTTAACTCAACAACAATTGATATCATTGTCTGTTCAGTTAGTTAATTTACTAGTTCACTTGAAGTTGAAGACATGACCAAAAAAAAGATGAAAAGAAGTGGACGATGCGATGCCCAACACAGAAAGCATGCATATCATATTATGTATAAATGCACGGAGCATATAGCGCGTCTTGAGCTTGGCAAGAGTCAAACCTAAAGTAGCCCGACACAATGACGTCATAGAATCATGATTGTAATCACGATATCGTTTATTCGAACATTTTCGTACGTGATTCTGCAGAAACGTCTTTCCAAACGCCCCTTTTTTCGTGTATCATGTTTGTGATTCTAATCATGATTATATTCCATTTCGACTAAACGCAATCGTGATTCTGCAGAATCATGATTTGAATCATGATTCAGATCATGATTCTAGGGTAAAAAAGTGGCGGATAAACGCACCCTTGAAGTCAGACAATAGAAGTCAAATTTCACAGTTTTTTTTTTCGCCATGGCCCTGGGAAGCGGGGTTGCTGGGGGTGAAGCATCCTCAAATTTTTCATTGGGGGTTCTGCGTGTGTTATTTTCCATAGGCAGCACCTCCTGGAAATCTGGTAGGTATGATAAATGACAGAAATGTAATGAAAATGAACGACGTTTTGTATAACCCCCCCCCCCCTTCAGAATTTTCCGACACAGTTTTTGAAATAGTGTTTAAATTCACCCTTTTTCAGATCAGAATATTAAACATTGAATAAACCTAATTTTATGTAATAAAATACAAAAGAACAAGTGGGGATATGCCATCATCAGTTTGCTCATTGAATATTAATGAAGACATGCCTAAACTGTTTCACCGGAATAATTCTAATCTTTAAAATGCAATAACTTTGATATTCCTTGTCTGACTTTGATCAAATCTTCATTCTTTTGTTCGTCTGATTTTTCTTTATCTGTTCAAACCATATTACATTCAGTCTGGAGTACCCCTTTAAACGTGCTTAAATTATAAAGTTTCAGATCAGAATATAAAAAAATTCTGCTCGCGCTTCGCGCTCATGTAGGAAGATATCCAATTACCCATCATTTTCTTGATTTACAAAACATGAATAGAATGTCCCCTTTTTAGGTCTGAAACCTCAATTTTGTTTCCGCTCGCGCTTTGTGCTCGCATCAAATGTGTACCGGGTAGTCATATACCTATCCTGTTCATGATTAAAAAAGTGCTTAAGATGTCCCGTTTTTAGGTCTGAAATCTCGTTTTTATTTCCGTTCGCGCTTCGCACTCGCATCAATTGTATAGTTATATACCTATCCTGTTCATGATTAGAAATGTGCTTAGAATGTCCAGTATTTAGGTCGGAATGTCAAATTTTTCAGCTCGCGCTTCGCGCTCGCATTATTTGATTGCTGATATATATATATCGTCTTCATGGATAACTGCAAACAGTCCTTATGACAGGTCCCTTTCAATCATGCCAGGGCATATATTAAAAATATCTGCTCGCAGTTATTATTTATTACATATATACGCATCTTGTTTAGGACCACAAACATTGCTCAAAATGTTCAATTTTCAGAACAAAATACATGAAATTTCCCAAAAATAATTATCTGATTATATATCTATGTTCTTTTATAAGAATAAAGCTAATATATATATATATTAATATGTGTGTGTATCAAAGAACAATGGAAAACTCAATTGTGTCCCCCCCCCCCCTCCTTTGAGGAGAGATTTCAGCACCCCCACTGAAAAAATCGTTCCCAGGGCCCTGGACAATATTGATTACCCAAGGTCAAACAACCACTATAAATAAGCTACATCATCGAGATTGCAAACTCCACAGCCCGCAACTTTTCGCTTTATTTACACTCACTGTTTTTCTCCAATTTTAGGAATTTTTCATTTTCCTATTATATTGTTACTGTGCTTTGAAATTGAATAATCATATTATATGATTATGTAAGTGAAGAAAAAAAACATGCATGATTACCTTTCTTCACACTTCTATGTAATTGAAATATTTTTATGATTCTTCGACAAAACCAGGCATTCTCTAAGAATGGTAGTCCCACTCTTGAAGCCAATGATCCGGGTCAAAGTCCAATGCAGGGTCAACAGAATGAGATCAAACCAGGAGATATCTGTGTTGTCCATAGCCTCTACCAAGGTCAACTTCGTGAGTGTCTATATTGATTACCATGTAGATCCTTGAGGATCCACGTTTACATGTAGCAGGGGCTTTACTCTACCATTTTGTGAACCCTTTTTTCACCAATCACCTGCAATATGAGGAACTGACTGATGATTGTCACTAACTTTTGACCGTACAAAATGTTAGGGGGCTTCCCATACTCAAGTTCTTGTCTTACACCCCATGATATTTTAAGTCAGGCGGGTTTTCAACAAATACCTGCATTAGATGCTGTATTGATAGATTCCGGATAGATTACAGGTGTACAGTTATCATAGCTCATTGACGGGGCAAACTATGATCAAGACTCTGTTGCATAAAAAGTATATTATGGTAGCTATCCAATGGTAACTACAATGGGAATGATGATCAATAGGCAATCAAAATCACAGATTACATGGTAGTTACCATTGGATGGCAAAGTTACTATAATGGTTACTTTTATGCAACGGGGCCCTGGGGATTTAATACCGTGTAGATCCTAGAAGGTCTGTAATTATATGTGGCTGGGGCCTTACTCTACCAGTTTTTAGTCTTATACCATTTTCTGAACATTTTTTTTTCACCAATCACCTGCACTGTGAGGAACTTACTAATTTTCTTTTTGTTTGTCAGAACAACATCAATGCGCCAACAGTGGAACAGAATGCTGGTATGGAACTGGTGTGACACCCTTTGGATTTGAATGCTGCTATTGTCCACGAAATTTGGGAGGAGAAAAATGTCAAACATTTGTTAAGCGTAAGTGATATATTTTGTTATTGCAACTGGGAGGCACATTTGAATACTGCCGTACTTCTGTTATCATTGGAGGAGCCTATAGGAGAGACTGTCTCTTACCCCTAAAATCTCACATTGCCACCTACGCCTTTTGACATTACCATGCATCACTGCCCACGGCTGTATTTTTGTGGAAGAGTGGGGTTTTGATAATAAGCATAAAGAGATGAATAGCATGTGTCATTTACAATTTATATATGGCATGCAAAATATGATGAGCATCAGGTGGATGTTTCATAAAGCTGTTCGTAAGTTCAGAGCGACTTTAAGAACAACAGGTTATCCTTTCTTGTGGTAAATTGTATATTCATTGGCGATGGTTTAGCGCGTAAGAAAGGATCACCAGTCGTCCTTAAAGTCGCTCTTAACTTACAAACAGCTCTATGAACATGATGAAACGGAAACCAGATGTCTTTAAATTTGGCTGATATAATCAGTGTTTTTGTGATTGCCATCAGATGAAATAGACTTTTGATCAAATGCTCTCCAGGTTGTGTAATGACCCTGTGGTGCTAAGCACTATATACCATGCGTTTAAAAATGATACATTTTTTGTCTCGCCTGAACAAAGTTCAGCAGAAACCTAGTAATCACTTATCCTTTTGGTCCATTGGTCTGTTAGTCTCTTGGTCTGTTAAAAAATGTTTAAGTTTTTGTTCAACTTGCTCTCATTTCTTTATTTTTAAATCGAATATGTTTATACTTGGTACATATGATCCTTGGGTTATACCACACCTAAGCCTATGAGAATGATGGGGTCAAAGGTCATTTATGGGTCAAAAGGTCAAATGATATGAGGTCATGTTTATCCTTTTTGTGAAGTTTTTATCAACTTGCTCTTATTTCTTTATTTCTGCATTAATTTTAATCACACTATATAGGTTTGAATGATCCTTGGGTTATACCACACATGTATAGTTGAGGAGGTTGGGGTCAAAGGTCATCTAGGGGTCAAAAGGTCAAGTTTTGTTCAACTTGTTCTCATTTTTTTGTCTTTCTGCATCAATTTTAATCACTCTTGGTTTGAATTATTCTTGGGTAATACCACATATGTGTTGTTGAGGAGGATGGGGTCAAAGGTCATCTACATGTAGGGGTCAAAAGATCATATTGCATATTCATTTACCATGATGTGGTATCAATAGCAAATACTTAACCAATGTGAAGAGTTATGAATAGAAGAGTTTGAGTATGAGCCCCTATTCCATAAAACTGTTATATAATGGTTTGCAAGTAGATGAATGAAATTTCACATCACAAGGCAAAGGTCATGTGTCATTTCGGAGTCAAACTTAATAATATTAAAAGGAAATAACCAAAGGTTAGAATGTCAAATTTTCAAGATAATTTGAAATTATCAGTAAGTACTCAGTATTACGTTAAACATGGATATAATGGTTAACAATTATAAGAAATGAAATTAGTAAAATCTTAGGATTCTGGGTCAAGGTCAAGCCAGATCAACTTACTTTTACAGGTATAAGAATTTGTATTTTGTTCATTTAAATATTTGATCACATTAAATTAAATGTGCATGTATGAGATGGTTATTGGATGTAACAATATGAAATGAAAAACAATTTGCTTAGTCAAGTTAAAATGTAATTGAAGGTCAACAAACCAAGGATTTTATTATCAAAATTAAAGTTGTATCAGCGTACAGTCAGTACATTGCAATTTTTGTGGTTCAAACTTCTTCATCAATGGTATATTATGGCAAAAAGAAGGTAAAAATTGTGGTTCAAACTACTTCGTCAGTTTTTAACCATTCATCATGAAATTTGGAACACACACTGATTTAGGAGGCTGCCGAAGTCACCCCAACTGTCTTCCATGTTTTGCTCCTTTATTGGAAAATTTGCCATTTTTGAGCCCCTATTTGGGCAAAAAGGTTTTTCTGCTATATGGTAAAGCCATTCTTTTTAAACCACTTGGAGAAGAAAGAGTAGGCTCTTCTCTATCACCTGCATATAAAGAAATGCTGGCACATCGAAGCCTACCCCCCCCCCCCCCCCTTAGGAGGCTGCTAAAATCATCCCACCCCTTTTGCCTATTTTGCCTGTCTATTGGAAAATTTCCATTTTGGAGCCCCCATTTAGGCGAAAGGTGCTTCTGCTATATAAAAAAATCTACTCTAATTGTTTTGAAACCACTTGGAGACAAAGGTAGCCTTTCCTCCTCTATCACCTACATATAAAGAAGTGCTGTCATATCAAAGCCTATCCCCTCAATGTGCTGCTGAAGTCACCCACTCTTGCCTATTTTGCCTGTTTATCATGAGCTGCAATTCTGTGAGTGCAGGGAAGAGGGAAGGCTTTCATCCGTGGTTGTCCATGATAAGTGGGCTGAAGTTCTGAGTTGCTTTAAAGCATTACAATACATTACGGCATTTTGGCCAATAAATTGTGATTTACTTTTTGTTATTAACAATACTTTTACCATATTGTGTTACCGCAATATATATCAACGTAATCAGAAAACCATTGTCAATTATTCAATATTTTTGTATATCACATACATGTAATTTTGATAATATTGAAATATTGCTCACTCCTTCTGTCTATATTGCTATAGGGTGTATATGCAAATAAACCATACAGTCGCCTTCTCTCATAGGGAAGGTGTACATGTATACTATGCAAGGTCACACAGCAGTAAAAGACACAAGATAGTTCAAAAGCAAATTGCATACCTCTAATTGAACAAATGATGAAAACAAAATCCCAGGCAAATATCCTCACTCGTATGGAACGTATCTGTGGGACCTTTTGATAATCTTGATTAAATCTGGTGTGAGTTTATTGGTTAAATGGCCTACTTCTCATTTCCTATCTATTTTCTAAACCTAGCAATAAGGTTATATTATTTATGATTGATTTATTGTTTTTTACAGACGGACAGGGGGATAAGCACTACGAACTTTCCGGAGCGGGAGATACCGCAACTGTTACATCACAGGACTCAGCAAAATATGGTCTGAATCAATACATAACCTACTTTGTTACGGTAAGATTCCCCTTCTTTGTTTATCCAGTACTGCACAAACAAGAATAGGAAGGATATTATGGTAGCAAATTATGTTGTCTCAAGATGAAGGGGAAAATGTATAGCTATTGTTCTTCTAAATCTTCCTTGAGCCCTTACAAGGTGGATATTTGCGCTATATAAATACCCTATCTGTAGATTGTACACTGTTATACTAGAGAATGTATATAAAACCTGGAACATCTCATCACAACAATCGGGTTATTGAACTAGACTAGCATGTACAGTCTGAAAAGCAAATAAAGCAATCCTTTGTTTCCTATGGGTATGATCGTTTTCCTTTAATTTAATTTATCAATTTGTTGGTACGTACTCAATGCCCATTATGCTTCCTGGCATGTAGGGCAGCAAAGAAGGATTCTGGTCCTTCTTGACACTCCCCAGGTCATATTCATTGGCTTCATCTCCTGCTCAACAGTGCGATGACAGGTGGTCTTGGGTCTTCCTTGTGTCCAATACGGTGATACTCTTGGAATGCTTTTTGTCTCAGGATATGTCACATCCGGTCCCAGCTCTGTTTGAGTGAAATCTGCTGTATGCTCTCCACCTTGCATTTATCAAGTATAGCTATATTCATTTGTCATCGTTTGAACTTGCCATTGAGGATTATATGTATGATGACACTAATAATGGCTTTCATTGTTTGTATGTGATTGGAATTTCACATACACTATTATGTAATTTACATACATTCAAATGAAGACATGATAGTGAATCAATGGTTATTTTACCACAGTTTGAGGGTAAAATAACTAAATTGGAATGGATTGATTCTGCCATTGTTTAACTGAATTTATTATGGTAAAACCACTTACAAGCCATGAATTTACTGTAAAATTTAACTTCGTTCCTAAGTATAAAATCCTAGATGTTTATATATGAGAATGGATCTTTTAGTTAAAATGTTTTTTGTTACCATTTCTTGCAAAATTTAACTTATCGGTAGTCAGCTTTTACATTGTTTAGCATTACATTATTTTTCATCCCCCTGCATGTTTCTCTAATGTTACTCTTGTCTTTTTTTCAATTTTTGAACTTGTCTTCTACTTGAAACATGATTTGTTTTATCAAATATCCTCTTAATCGGCACATTATTCTAAAGGGTCATTGACAGTTTGATAGTATTTTTTTAATCTCCATTATTTGGATTAAATATGTAGAGACGAAAACAATATTATCCAATTGATCAATCTTTTCCTTCGTTTGTCTTAAAATTTTCTGTTTTATAAAACGTGCTTTCTGTATGTCAACTTTGATGAGATCCTTTGGATATTTCTGAAGGATAAGCATTGATTCCAATTCTCTCAAGACTGAGTTCAAATGCAAATATTGATGGGTGCCTGTAATCTGTATATCTGTTTCTAGTATACATTTTTTTTCTTTGGAAGAAAATATCCAAGATGTTACCTTAAATTTTTGAGACACCTTGCAAAAATACTAAAATTTCTTTGATCTCAAGTTTGTGTAGTTTATCTAGTTGGTGTCATTGTTTTTTTTTTGTCTATTGTCGAACTCATGGACTTTATTCCACATTGTCTGTGTTGGTTGTAATAGTCTGGTTTCTGGGCAACGATCGCATAGTGTCAGTGTGATGGATTGTATAACTTGTATGATGTCTGATTTGTGGGCCTATTTCATTCAAAGTCTATCTCAGCTTTAATATTTGAATTTAGTGGGCTGAGCTCATAGGTTGTCTTGGGCTGGTTGCCTTGTGGGCTATCACATTTTGAGCAATTTGATTTTTCAGCATTACAAATTTTTGTTGGCTTCAAAAGTTACACGTGATTTGTGGGATAAAATAAAAGACATGAAACATGAGGCACAAACCCTCTTCACTTTCCAGATTTATATTAAGAAGTATGTGCTTTAATCCCTTCCTAAGTTATAAATCAGTCTGGCTACCCGATTTTAGATACCTTCTACTTTGAAGACGTTTTACATCTTTTGCAAACGAGAGAAAACAGACTATTATTTTAATCAGTTCTAGAAATATCAGAGCTGGAAGCAGGCGCGGATCCATGGGGGGGGCCGAGGGGGCCTTGGCCCCCCCCCCCTTCGGCAAAAAAAAAAGAAGAGAGGGAAAGAAAGAGAAAAAAGAGGGGAAAGAAAAGAAGAAAGGAAGAGGGGGAAGAAGGGAAGAAAAAAGAGAGAGGAAAAGGGGGGGAAAGAAAAGAAGAAAAGGGAAGAGGGGGAAGGAAGGGAAGGAAAAGGGAGAGGAAAAGGGGAAAGAAAGAGAAGGAAAAAGAGAGGGAAAGGAAAAGGAGAAAAAAAAAGAGAGAGAGGGGAAGAGGGGAAAGGAAGAGAAGAAAAAGAGAGAGAGGAAAAAGAGGAGAAAAGGAGAAAAAAGAAGAAGAGAAGAAAAGGGAGGGGGAAGGAGAGGGGGAAGAAAAAAGAGGAAGAGGGGAAAAGAAAAGGAGAGAGAGGAAGAGGGAGGAAAGAAGAGAAGAAAAAAGAGAGGGGAAAGAAAAGAAGAAAAAAGAAGAGGGGAAAGAAAAGAAGAAAAAAAAGGAGAAGAAGAGGGGAAAGAAAGAGAAAAAAGAGGAAGAGGGGGAAGGAAGAGAAGAAAAAGGGAGGGGGAGGGGGAAGAAAAAAGAGGAAGCGGGGAAAGAAGAGGGGGGGAAGAGAGAGGAAGAAGGGAAAGGAAAAGGAGAAAAAGGAGAGAGAGGAAAGGGAAGAAAGAAGAGAAAAAAAGAGAGAGAAGGGGGGAAGAAAAGGGGAAAGGAAGAGAAGAAAAGGGAGGGGGAGAGGGGGAAGAAAAAAGAGGAAGAGGGGAAAGAAAAGGAAAAAAAAAGGAGAGAGGAAGAGGGAGGAAAGAAAAGAAAAAAAAGAGAGAAAGAAAAGAAGAAAAGGGGAGAGGAAGAGGGGAAGGACGAGAAGAAAAAAAGAGGAAGAGGAGGAAAGAAAATGATGTTCGAACCAAAAGGGCGCCGAAATGATGTTCGAATGAATGTCAAAATGATGTTCGAACTGGGGGCGCCAGATTGATACTCGAACTAGGGGGGGGGGAGGGGGCCGAATCGATGTTCGAACTAGGGGGACGCCAAATTGATACTCGAAATAGGGGGGCTCAGAATTGATGTTGGAACTAGGGGGCACCAAATTGATACTCGAGCTAGGGGGGCCGAAATGATATTCGAACTAGAGGCGCCAAATTGATGTTGGACCTACATGTAGGGGCGCCGAATTGATATTCGGAACTAGGAGGACGCCGAAATGATGTTCGAAGGGATGTTAAAATGATGTTCGAACTGGGGGCGCCAAATTGATACTCGAACTAGGGGGGGGGGGGGAGGGGCCGAATCGATGTTCGAACTAGGGGGACGCCAAATTGATACTCGAACTAGGGGGGCTCAGAATTGATGTTGGAACTAGGGTGCGCCAAATTGATACTCGAACTATGGGGCGCCAAATTGATGTTGGACCTACATGTAGGGGAGCCGAATTGATATTCGGTCTAGGAGGGCGCCAAAATGATGTTCGAAGGGATGTTAAAATGATGTTCGAACTGGGGGCGCCAAATTGATACTCGAACTAGGGGGGAGGGGGCGAATCGATGTTCGAGCTAGGGGGCGCCAAACTGATACTCAAACTAGGGGGGCGCCGAATTGATGTTCGAACTAGGGGGGCGCCAAATTGATACTCGAGCTAGGGGGCGAAATGATTTTCGAACTAGGGAAGCCAAATTCAGTTCGAAGGGATGCCAAAATGATGTTCGAACTGGGGGTCGAATTGATGTTCGAACGGGGGGGGGGGCGAATTGATGATCGACCTACATGTAGGGGCGCCGAATTGATACTCGAACTAGGGGGGGGGGGGCGCCGAATCGATGTTCGAACTAGGGTCACCACATTGATGTTTGAACTAGGGGGCGCCGAATTGATATTCGAACTAGGGGCGCCAATTTGATGTTCCAACTGGGGGCGCCAAATTGATGTTCGACCTAGGGAGGCCAAATAGATGTTCGACGTAGGGGGGCGCCGATTGAATATTCGAACTAGGGTCGCCAAATTTATGTTCGAACTAGGGGGCGCCGAATTGCTATTCGAACTTGGGGCGCCAAATTGATGTTCGAACGAGGGGGGCGCCAAATTGATGTTCGAACTAGGCGGCGCCAAAATGACGTTCGAACTATGGGGCGCCGAATTGATGTTTGAACAAGGGGGAGGGGGCGAATTAATTTTCGAACTAGATGGGGGCGCCAAATTGATGTTTGAACTGGGCGGGGCGCCAAATTGATGTTCGAACTAGGGGAGCGCCGAATTGATGTTCAAACTAGCGGGGCGCCAAATTGATGTTCGAACTAGGGGAGCGCTAATTTGATGTTTGACCATAAGGCGACATGTTTCAGAAGGGGGAGGGCAAAGTGATATTTCACATGGCGCCAAATTCATGTTCAACCGAGGGCGCCAAATTGACCTTGAACTTAGGGGGCTCCATGCAAATTCATGTTCGACCAGGGGCGCAACATTGCTCGTATTGCCTGTTTATAGTGAAATTTATTTCCTGCCCAAAAAGGTTAAATTAATGCGGCTGATTTAAAACATCCTGTTTTTACGATAATAGACAAAAATCAATGTGCTCGAGTTTGAAGTTTGTTTGGCAAGATAGGTAACCTGTTCAGGGTCAGAAAAGGGGTAAATATCAAATTCAGCTGGCGCTACGCGCTCGCAATATTTGATTAGTGAGGTGTGTATCCTCTCCATCGATCATACGTACATAAGTCCTTAAAATGTTAGTGTTTTTCAAGTCAATATACATAGGCCGATCCAGGGGGCAAAGTTTTTGCCCCCCCCCCATGGTGGCGCAAAAAAAAGGAAAGAAAAAGAAAAAAAAAAGACGAAGAGAAAAAGGAAAAACTTTTATAATAGGAATTATACCTTAAAAGAGTCCTTCTTAAGTCAGTATATAAAAGATTGAGCTCGCGCTACGCGCTCGCATCACTGTTTAGTTATATACGCATCCCGACCTCACAGGTTTTTTTTTATGCGAACGAGAAGCACAAGCTGAAAATATTTTATATTCTAATCTACTAAACTGAAAAAGCTTCGCGCTCGCATTCATTTCTTAAAGGACAAGTCCACCCCCCCCCCAAAAAAAAAATGTTGATTTGAATAAATAGAGAAAAATCAAACAAGCATTATGCTGAAAATTTCATCAAAATCGGATGTAAAATAAGAAAATTATGACATTTTAAAATTTTGCTTATTTTTCACAAAACAGTGATATGCACAACTCAGTGACATGCAAATGAGACAGTCGATAATGTCCCTCACTCACGAATTCCTTTGTTTTTTATTGTTAGAGTTTTACAATATTTCATTTTTTACAGATTTTACAATATGAACCAACTTGATTGAACCATTTAGTATTAAACAATGCTAATTGCTCATGTTCAGGGAGGAATTAATCGTTGTTTCACACGACAACAGAGAAAAATGGAATATTTCATATTTCATATACTAAAATACAAAAAGAAGTAGTGAGTGAGTGATGTCATCAGTCTCCTCATTTGCATACCGACAAGGATGTGAATATAACTGGTTTGTGAAATTAAGCGAAACTTTAAAATGTTGTTGGCCTACCTATTATCTTTGTGTATTTCCTATAAGATTCTCAAAATATTCCTTTTCAGGTGTCTCGATTGTCAAAATGAAGGCCTATGAGCTAGCGCTGTGCGCTCGCATTTTTATTGGTGATTTCTGTATACCTATACAGTGGCGTAACTACCAGGGGGCATGGGGGGCACGTCCCCCCAAAAAAAATTATTGTTTATTATAATGTTATATTATATCATAATTATTTTACATAAGAAGCTTTTTTTTCATGACTTTATGAAACAGTTTGCTCAGGGCCTATGTCTTCATTGTTCCTGGTGCTCGCGTGGACTGTTTAACGAGATGTATAATCCTGTTGTACTAAAACCTCCCGTTTTCAAATCAATATACACCAAATATATTTCCTCGCATTTCGAGTTATTATTGTTTTATGTAGTGACATTTGCTTCTTTTTCATGACTACTTAAAGTGATTGCCCAATTTTAGGGTCTTAATATAAAACATTTCCTGTCCATGCTTACGTTCGCATTAGTTGATTGGTGGGTGCCAGGTAAAAATGGCAGAGGTAATAATGGCAGAGGTAAAAATGGCAGAGGTGAAAATGGCAGAGGTAAAAATGGCAGAAATAAAAATGGCAGAGGTAATAATGGCAGAGGTAAAAATGGCAGAGGTAAAAATGGCAGAGGTAAAAATGGCAGAGGTAAAAATGGCAGAGGTAAAAATGGCAGAGGTGAAAATGGCAGAGGTAAAAATGTCAGAGGTAAAAATGGCAGAGGTAAAAATGGCAGAGGTAAAAATGGCAGAGGTAAAAATGGCAGAGGTGAAAATGGCAGAGGTAAAAAGTCAGAAGTAAAAATAGCAGAGGTAATAATGGCAGAGGTAATAATGGCAGAGGTAAAATGGCAGGGGTTATAATGGGAGAGGTAAAAATGACAGCTCTAGGTAAAATATGGCCAGTCTTAAACCCCCATGCAATGAATTGTCAAAATGCCCCCGCATGTAAAATCCTGAAGATTTTTCCACATTTTAACATTGGTACAGATCCATTTAAACAAATGACGATATAACTGTCGAAAAATATTTCCGCTTACTTTTGAAAGGTTATTGAAAAATGGGGTACCGGTTTGTTAAAAAGCCGAGAAAAAAAGTTTTCAATCCAAAATGGAAGGGGATTTGGTTAAGGGGGAAAATTACACAAAAATTATTTCAACTAAATGAAGTTCTTTTAGGTCAGAAAACGAATTACAACAAAAATAATACCAATTAGATAATAAACAATGTTTTTTTTCTGTTTGAAAAATAACAGATTTGTATCAAATCTCTACATTTTAGCATACCAAGTTAATTACCAAGAGGGTGCTGCTTATGGTGTACAAAATACCCAACAGTACTTTCGCTTCCAAGGGTTATGACCATCAAGGCGTTTATATCATATTGGATGCAGTGGTTAAGGTTCAGGGTCTTCTTTTATGCAAAGAATCTGAACCAGACGGTCCCCCTCGATCGACCCCAAATTGGTTTACCATTCAAAACAGGATTATTATTGATTTTCATAATCAGTTACATATTCAGTGCCAAGCCTGGGAACGCATGCTTATTGTCATTCAAATATTTAAAAAGAATAGTACAGACGACATTACAAATAAGGACATAATATTTAACCACAATCATTCGTGACAATTTCAACGTCTAAGCTTTCCCCGCTACGTTCTCTATGTTGTTCCCCGCCCCCGTAACCCACTCTGTCTCTCCACCTCTCTTATGTCTACTCTTCCTCCTTTTTGCTTCGGTAAACCTGGCAATGACAATGACAATGACAATGATTTTATTTATTTGACGGCCCCTCCTGGGGGCATAGAAGAAATATAACAACTTACAACAATGGCAATAATAGGCATAAGAAAAAAAATACCAAGGTAACAAAAAAAAATAGATATAAAGAAACCAGCCAGACAAAAAGGAATGTTATGAAATGATGAATGAGAATAGTGCAGTTTCATTTTGCTCCTGATAAATTGAATGAAAAAAAATCTGTCGTTTGATTTCTTTTTAAAAAGCGTTCACGGTACACCTCCAACGAATTCGTAAATAGCATTGTTAGGCCGATGAAGACATAATGATGATGAAATGCCTAACCGTGACATGCACTTCTTATTTAATGTATGTACATGCAGGGGCTTTTTGACAATTCATTGCATGGGGGTTTAAGACTTTTTTTTCTCGGCTTTTTAACAAACCGGTACCCCATTTTTCAATAACTTTTCAAAAGTAAGTGGTGCTCACTCAAGCGGAAATATTTTTCGACAGTTATATCGTCATTTGTTTAAATGGATCTGTACCAATGTTAAAATGTGGAAAAATCTTCAGGATTTTACATGCGGGGGCATTTTGACAATTCATTGCATGGGGGTTTAAGACTGGCCATATTTTACCTAGAGCTGTCATTTTTACCTCTCCCATTATAACCCCTGCCATTTTACCTCTGCCATTATTACCTCTGCCATTTTTACCTCTACCATTTTTACCTCTGCCATTTTTTTTACCTCTGCCATTTTTACCTCTGCCATTATTACCTCTGCCATTTTCACTTCTGCCATTTTTGCCTCTGCCATTTTTACCTCTGCCATTATTACCTCTGCCATTTTTACTTCTGCTATTTTTACATCTGCCATTTTTACCTCTGCCATTTTTACCTCTGCCATTATTGCCTCTGCCATTTTTGCCTCTGCCATTTTTACACCGAGCCGATTGATGAGATGTCTGCTCTTCATGAATTCCTAAAATCAGTTCTTAAAATGTCAATTTTTCTGATCTGAATATCAAAAAATTTTAGCTCGCGCTTCGCGCTCGCATCATTTAGTTAGTGAAATATGTAAGGACTTAGTGAATTCCTACAAACAAGCCTTAGAATGCCCCTCTTCAGGTCTGAATTTCATAAATTTTCAGCTCGCGCTTCGCGCTCGCAGTATTTGATTAGTGAGATGCGTATGATAATCATGATTACTATGACAACAAAAAGTGCTTCATATGTTTAGATGTAATTCTAACAAAATCAGCAAAGGATGCCACTATCATTAGATGACTATGCTGAGATATTTATACTCTTAATGGATACCTAAAATAAAGTCCTTAAAATGTCCCTGTTTGGGGTCAATATATACAAAAATTTCAGCTCGCGCTTCGCGCTCGCATTGTTTGTTTAGCGAGACAGGTACGTATCACGATTACAAACAATTTGCTTATAATGTCTCTTTTTGGTCTGAATATCAAAAATTTTCAGCTCGCGCTTCGCGATCGCATTATTTAATCAGTGACATACTTATCCGTTTAATGGCATTGCATGTCCTTAAAATTTCTCTATTAGGTCAGCATACCTGGCAACTGAGCGCGCTCCCTAAAGCCCCTTTCACAATTGACGTACGACCTGTTTACGACCACCTGCAACAGTTTTTTCTTGTTGTTGCACGATCGATCCCTTGGTGTCTTGCGAGCACTCGCAGTCGTTGTAGACGATCGCACAAACTCGAGGTGGTCGGAGGTGATCGTGACTGGTCGCATCTGAACTTTGAACATGTTCAAAATCCAAACGCGATCAAATACGATTGACTCACTCGCAACAGGTCGTACCATCGGTCGGGCGATCATCGTGTGAGTGTTGTTCAACGTTGTACGACTTGGTGCGAGAGGTGGCACAACTAAGTATAGTCGCATTTAGTCGACTGGAGGTCGTACAACACTTGCACATGTGCTGGAGACCTACAGAGACCAGTCTTGCGACTGGGTGCGATAATATGAGACTGTTGCAAGACCGATCGAAATTACGGCTTACTACATTCCACTACCGTTGCATTCGCATGTATGCGACCGTTCAGCCCCTTTCACAATTGACGTCCGACCAGTTTACGACCGCCTGCAACAGTTTTTTCTTGTTGTTGCACGATCGATCTCTTGGTGTCTTGCGAGCACTCGTAGTCGTTGTAGACGGTCGCACGAACTCGAGGTGGTCGTGACTGGTCACATCTGAACTTTGAACATGTTCAAACTCCGAACGCGATCAAATACGATCGATTCACTCGCATCAGGCCGTACCCGGGGTCGTACCATCGGTCGGGCGATCATCGTGCGAGTGTTGTTCAACGTTGTACGACTTGGTGCGAGAGGTGGCACAACTAAGTAGTCGCATTTACTTGACTGGAGGTCGTGCAACACTTGCACATGTGCAAGCGACCTAAATGTACAGAGACCTGTCTTGCGACTGGTTGCGATAATAATATGGGCCATAAGACTGTTGCAAGACCGATCGCAACGGCTTACAACATTGCACTACCGTTTCATTCGCATGTATGCGACCGTTCCACTCGCAATCCCTCGTGCAACACTCGCATGTGATCGCACGAGCACAATAAGAGCATATGCGACTTACTCGTGCAACGGGATTTACTGGTTGTTTTTGTTGTACGACAGCTGTTGCAACTGTGAAAGCCTCTGTGCGATCTTATGAGATGACTAGCGATTGATGCCTGTTGCAGCCTGTCGCACGACCAAGAGGTCGCAAATGGTCGTACGTCAATTGTGAAAGGGGCTTTAGTGACACCAAATTTGTGGTGGTGCCCCCCCCCAATGCCGTGACCCACGGTACGTCACTGTACCTATATATTCTGTAACAAACTACTTGAATTCCCCCCATTTAAAAATTTCGGATCGCGATTTGCGCTCGCATTATTTGCTATAAATGTATCAACCCATGAATGCTGTTCATGATTACAAAAAATATAAAATATCCAGTTTTTCAGGCCTCATGCACTGTCAACAGATTTCACGCACTCATTAGGCTTATTAGATTAATAAATGAAGAGCTCACTTGCAAAAGGGGTTAGGTCCATTTTTCATCAAATTTGATTTTTATGTCTCAATGTATAGATTTTTAGTAGCTCTATGAGATGATACCAAAGAAAAGTTGAAATTCCTATTAAAAAGTGAACTAAAATGGCAAAGAAAAGCCACTTTTTTTCAGGGTTTAGGTCCATTTCAGTTTAGTTGCAAAAGGGGTTAGGTCCAAACAGAATTTTTTTGGAAAAGTATATCATAAAATGTATGAAGACAGGTAGATTTCTTTTATACCCAATTTAATGTTCTCATGGAAGGGTATCATGAAAATTCAGTTTCGCATAAAAATATTGCAATATGGGAGAATTAAAAAAATTATTTTCTTGGAGTGGACCTAACCCCTTTTGCAACAAAACTCTTCTGAAGAACTCATTTGTCAAAATGGGTTAGGTCCATTTTTCATAAATTTTATTGTTTTCTGTCTCTAAACCTCTAAATTTTTAGTCACTCTGATGATATGAAAGAAAATTTGAAATTCAAATGAAAACGTGAATGAAAGTGGCAAAGAAAAATCACAATATTAATCAATGAAGAGGAAATTGAAATAGTTCATAAGTTCAAATTCTTAGATTATGGACGATGGATTAAAATGGGGAGATCAATGCAATTCAATTTACAAGAAGGCAATACAACGGATGTATTTCATAAGAAAATTGAAGTCATTCCATGTTGACCGCACCATAATGCTTTTATTCTATAGATCACTTATTGAAAGCATCCTCATATTTGATTGTGTGGTTTGGTTCACAAGCTGTCGCAAAAAAGATCTGAATATACTAAGTAGAATGGTCAGACAAGCAGAACAAATAACAGGACCCGACCTTAACCTCACTGATGTATGTCGAAACAGAATACTTGAAAAGGCAAAAGAGATACTATACAATAATGATCACCCATTGAATGTAAACTGCGAAAGGATGAGATCTGATAATAGACTACGGTCGGCACGTTGTCGAACAAATAGGTTCTTAAACTCATTCGTGCCAAGCTCAATCCGAATGCTGAATGAGGAAGGGATTGTATAAGAATAATGATATGCCAAATAATGTAAATTTACCTTGTCGGGTAGTTGATGTTAATTCTTTAAAACAACAATATTGAAAATAACAATAATATGTAAATACTGATAACAATAACAATTACAAGTGGACAATGCTGTGAAGATTTATAGTACTGATTTATTACAATTCTAATGCAATTTCAATTCAATATCCGATATCTAACTTTCAGTTCAGATTTCCATTTCAATCTTAATTTTAATGTCAATAACAGTATTTTTTTCAAATGCTACCCAGTGGGTAGCATTTGCACGTGTATATCATAATTGACTATATGTGATTGTTTGATTTTCTGTAAATATGTTCATTTTCTATGCTATGTTATGTATGTTCAATACCATGTAAAAATGCAAATTTCCACTTATTTATTTATCTGGACAATAAATACTACCTTATGAACCTTATGAACCTTATGAAAAGAGATTGGATTCATTTCAGTTTAGTTGCAAAAGGGGTTAGGTCCACAATGATAATTTTTTTAAAGATATACAGTGCGTCCCACAAAAAACGAAACCTAGATTTATCGATAATTTATCATAACTTAATCACAAAAAAAAATAGACAAATGACCTACCATTGTAAAGCTTAGAATCTCCTCTTTCATCTGAAATTACTAGGATTATATCTCATTCACGCATGAGTGAGCAAAAACAATTTGAAGAGAGGATACCAAAAAGTCATTTGGCGGGCTGTATCTGGGTTTCAAAAAGAAAACCACATTAAAAAAAAATTCAATATCTGCTCTTTAATTTGATATCTCAATTACAGAAAATGGTCAAGAAATAACAAAGTTCTGGTTGTTTGAAATAAGGCTTGAATTTCAATAATTTCATAAAATTGAGAGGTTCTGCAGGCTAGCTTTCAAACTCAATTGACACTCCGTTTTGTTGACGATCAGCCATGCATTAAGTCTTTTGTTAACCATGCGATAGCTTCTGTGGGAAACCGCTGAAAACACGTTTATTTAATGAAATTATGGAAATACAAGCTTTGTTTTGAGGGAATATAACTTGTTTACTTGTTGACCAATTTTGATGATTAAGGTATCAAATAAAAGAGCAGATATTGAACTTTTTAGGCATGTGATTTTCTTTTTGAAATTCAGATACCCCCCGCCAAATGAGTTTTTGGTATTCTTTCTTCAAATTGTTTTTGCTCACTCATGCGTGAATGGGGAATAATCTAAGTTATATCAGATGAAAGAGGAGATTCTAAGCTTTACATTGGTAGGTCATTTGTCTATTGTATTTGTGATTAAGTTATGATAAATCATCGCTTAATCTCGGTTTCGTTTTTTCTGGGACGCACTGTATAGAAAAAAATTGAAGACAGGTAGATTTCTTTTATACCCAATTTTATGTTCACATGATAGGGTAGTACATCATGACAATTTAGTTTCTCATAAGACTTTTGCAATAAGTGAGAATAAAAAACATGGTTTTTCTCGGAATGGTCCAAAGTGGACCTAACCCCTTTTGCAACTAAACTCTTCAAATATGAAATACAATTTTTATGAATTCATAACTAAATTGTCCTTTTTCAAAAAAAAATATCGACACGTTCTAGGAAGAGGAATAAAAGATAGGCATCATTTTTATATGACAAAATGTCCTTAGGCCTAAAATGTCTCGATCCTATATAATAATAAAATATCAGCTCGCGCTTCGCGCTCGAATCATTTATTAAGTACTTTCTACATCCACTTCACAATTCCCCTATATACACAGTGCTTTAAATATTGCTTAAATTGACCCATTTCATATCGGAATTTCAAATATTATTTCCAGCTCGCGATCCGCGCTCGCATTATTGATTTTCATGATGAAAAATGAAATGTATTCAGAATGCCCAGATTTTGTCTAACTCTAAAACACGTGCATGCATGTTTATCAAGATACGCATCTTGATCTTATTAAAAACGTGCTAAAATTATCCAGTTTTAGATCAGAATATCAAAATTTTCTGCTCGCGCTTTGCTTTCGCATTATTAATGTAGGAAGATACCAAAAACTACCCATCATTTTTCATGAGTGACAAAACCTGAATCGAATGTCCCGTTGGGGGTTTTAAATCTAATTTTTTAGGTTGGAATATCAAAAATGTTCAGCTCGCGCTTCGCGCTCGCATTATTTAATCGTTGAAATATGTATTGTCTTAATGGCTAACTGCAAAACTTCCTTAACAGGTCCTTTTTCGACCAGGTCAGAACGCACGTTAAAAATTTCTGCTCGCGCTTCGCGCTCGTAGTAATTATCTAGTTACATACGCATCTTGTTCAGGTTCACAAACATTGCCCAGAATGTTCAATTTTTAGGTCAAAATACATGAAATTTATTTTTTTTTTCCTCGCATAGGGCTTATGAGATTATTGCACATTAATGTTGTTTATAACGCAAAGCTAGGAAATGAATGTTAGGACATGGGCGTTTTGTCCCCCCCCAAAAAAAAAAAAAAAAAAAATCACGACCAAGAAAAAAAAGAGAGAAAAGGAAAGGGATTATGGTGAAATATAATATTATTTTCCAAATTTTATGTCAAATACACTACTAAAAAAAAGTTAAGGACCACTTTTTAAAACGTACATAAAGATTTTATACAAGGTGTTTTATTTCTGGAAATACCTCAGTACAACTGTCCTAAATGTCCTTAAACACGCTGTAATCAATTTCACGCATAGGTGGTTTCAGTTGTTGCACAATGTCTCTAGGAGCCCTAGGGATGCTGGAAGCTGGCCTCAGTCAGCGAAGAGTAGCCAGAATGATGGGCGTGTCACACAGTGTCATTAGCAGAGCAAATCAAAGACACCGAGAGACAGGGCTATACTCCGAGAGACCCCGCAGTGGCCGACCAGTTTCGACAACCCCTAGAGATGATCGCTACTTGACGAATCTCAGCCTCCGCAACCGCTTTCACAGTGCACGCCGCCTCAACAATGACTTCGCTGCAGCAACTGGAGTGATTGTTTCCACTCAAACAATCCGTAACCGACTTCACAGAGCCAATATGCATGCCAGACGGCCAGCTCAGTGTGTCCCACTCACCCCTGCTCACAGAAGAATTCGTCTCAACTGGGCCCGGGAGCATGTCAGATGGACCAGACAGCAATGGCGTAGAGTTCTGTTCACAGATGAGAGCAGATTTTCCCTTGACCACAATGATGGACGTTCTCGAGTCTGGAGGCGACCAGGAGAGAGATTTGCAGACCCCTGTATTGCAGAACATGACCGTTATGGGGGAGGCAGCGTCATGGTGTGGGGAGGCATCACCTACGCCAACCGTACTCGTCTCTACGTGGTCCCAGGGGGAGCAATGACAGGAGTGAGGTACAGGGATGAGGTCCTTGAACCTATAGTGGTGCCATTTGCAGAAAATGTGGGACAAAACATCATTTTCATGGATGACAATGCCCGTGCCCACCGAGCTAGGGTGGTGACCGAGTTCCTTGAGGGCCAGGGGATTGAGCGTATGGAGTGGCCAGCGAGGTCCCCGGACTTAAACCCGATAGAGCACGTCTGGGACATGATGGGGAGGAGTCTCGAGCAGCTCGAAGCCCATCCACTTGGACTGCAGCAGCTGGGTGTGGCTCTGGAGGCTGCATGGGATGCACTAGACGTCAGAGACATCAATCGCCTCATCAGCTCCATGAGACAGCGCTGTGAAGCCGTTATTGCTGCAGGAGGTGGTCACACTCGTTACTGAACTGCCTGAAAGACACTCAGACATTCGTTTTTACCACTTCATGTCGGTAGCTGATACCCCTCGGGGCCCACTTTTCAGGATGTGCAGTGATGCGAGAGACATTGTGCAACAACTGAAACCACCCATGCGTGAAATTGATTACAGCGTGTTTAAGGACATTTAGGACAGTTGTACTGAGGTATTTCCAGAAATAAAACACCTTGTATAAAATCTTTATGTACGTTTTAAAAAGTGGTCCTTAACTTTTTTTGAGTAGTGTATATCGCGCTTCGCGTTATCATTATTTATTTAGGCCTTGTGAGATACCTCAATGTGTTTTTAAGAATAAAATTTCGGAATTTCTTTAACTTCTACCCCCATTTTATTTTTATTGTTTTATCTTGGTGCCCTCTACAAAAGTTCAACAAGCCCCCCCCCCCGTGCAACCCTGCTGAATAAATCACAGCTTCGCTACTGATGAGGAGATTGAGTCGATTGCTTCGAGATTGCATTATTCCCAAGAGGTTATCATTGATATTAATAAGGGCTATTCTAAACAACTAGTAAAGAAACTACAGCTCCCGTTCACACAATATTCTAGTAGGGCCTACTCTGGTGAGAAGTTAAACCAAATTGAGACCCCCCAAAATCGCTCGCGTTTCGCGCTCCCATTGATATTACATTATATATTCATGGATTTTTTGTTCAAGAACACATTAAAAAAGTGGTCTTTAATTGCCTTTTTTTATGTGATTATGTAATAAGATAATTCAAAATACATTCAAGGCATTTAAGCTACATTTAAGTTAGCCTGGCCGGGAGGGAGGGGGCGCCATTTTTCGAAAAGTACACATGGGCGCCAAAAATCAGGTCAAATTTGGGCCCCCCTCCCCACAAAATTTTGGATCCGCGCCTGGCTGGAAGAGCTCATTGTATAAAGCAACTTATTCACCACATGTTTGTTTTTACATGTGCGAATGGTCAGTCTGAGAAAATGGAGAATCAAGAGTAACCCAAGATTAACTACAATGCATGACAATGGAATGACATCATTACCTTCTTTTAGAGTTTAGTTTTTTGTGGATAATGGAGTATTTTGGACAGTATAAGACAGAAAGTTGGCAGATATCATTTTATCAATACTGTGGCAATATTCGATAAGACATTAATTAGAATAATTAACATCAAAATGAGAAAAGAGTTGGATATCATCAACATGTACAGTGTAATGAAGATTATCATATTTCAAATTGGTGTGATACAACTTGTAAACAGGATGGGGCCAAGTACCGACCCCTGTGGGAGATTTCAGCTAAATTACCCTTAATTACAAGTTTGCATAATCATGAATTCATTAATTTCTTTCAGGCTCCGGAAGGCAGTAAGCTGAAGATGACCGTTGTTAAATTTGGTGTGGAGCCAGATGCAGATTGCTTCTGGGATATGGTCACTTTATATTATCAAGAATCCATACTTCAGTGCCCTGAAACGTGAGTATGCTTGTCTGAAGACATGTATTATCACATCAAGGCAAGGGCACATGAAGCACATGTGCACTAATTACTTTATAAGTCCATATTCATATCGCGCTCACAGCTTACATAGCGCACATGCTATTTGTCCCAATTGTCAGCTCAGACATTTGCATATTCATGACATCTTTTTTTCCAGCAAACTCTGCTCGCCAGCGCATGCCGTCATTCTTATTCTCCTCAAAAGTTTCCTTTTATTTCGGGGTCAATTTTCTTTGTTCGAAATTGAAAACAAATTAACATTGGATTTCTCAATAAAATACGCCTTTGAAAACTTGATTAAATATCAACTACAATTAATGGACTACAACAGGCAGAGCTGCTCTTACGTAATATCACACCTGTTGTTTATTGTCTAACCTTGGCTCAATGCTCAGGCTTGCCTGCTGAGGTGAAAAGTTACATAAGAGGGATTACCAGGGTTAGTAGAGCCTGAAATGAAATGTCTTGGATCCTCTAATGAGGTTTTTTTTAAACAAGGGTATAACATCGTAGCTCAAAATCTGAGAAGCGGTTGTCCTCTAATGAGGGTTTGACGTAATGCAGAGCAAAGTTTCAAACATGCATTATCATGCATGCATGAATGATCTGAATTTCTAACCAAGTGCATAACAGATGCTATACTTTTCTATGTCATAATGAAATGCACTTTGTCAGACACTTTGATAGCCATCTTGGGTATGTCTCACCATAATCATCTCGTTCTTGTCCTTTTACTGTAATGCTCCAATAATTCCCTGTGATGCCGTCAGTGGAAAATGGTATAGAGGCCGCTCTCATTATGCTTTCTAAAACAAGTTTACTGGAAACCTTCTTTCAAACTTGACCTTCATTGGCAGTGGTGATTAAAGCCTTTCTAAAGCTTTAGTAAAGGTTCAGTAGTATGATCAAAGATACTACAAGGAGAAGATCGGACAGTACCAGTGGCGTACCTAGGATTTTCCGCAGGGGGGGCAAAATCGGCCGCCCAAAAAATTGACAAGCAAAAAAAAAAAAAAAAAAAAAAAAAAAAAGGTCTTCAAGCTCGTCAGGGGGGGGGGGGGCAATAAAGGTCTTCAAGCTCGTCAGGGGGGCATAAAAGGTCTTTCAAGTTCGTCAGGGGGACAGTGATATGTATTTTGTATGGGATGTGGCTCGTCAGGGGGGGGGCAGAGTGCCCCCCCCCCCTGTAGGTACGCTAGTGGACAGTACATAGACCGCGTAATGAAATGCTCGGGAAGAGCGCCCTACAGCATTGAGTAACAACCTTTTTTTACCTTTGCGTATGGCCAGATGGTTGTGTACAGACATATGAGAGAAATGGTGAAGGGTTGAAGGAATAGACGATTTTTACATTTAAATTTGTTTTTCTTCAATTTTGTTTATCTTCATTAAAGATGAATATATTTCAGAGGTTTCTGGGTAATAAAAGGTGGAATTAATTCCCATGCACCACCCTTGAGCCCTCTCAAAAATTCCCCATTAGTTTTTTACACAGCTGCATGCCGATGTATGATGGTTTAATTACTCAACACTAGTGGGCGTCCTTCCCCATGAGCATTTATTGAGCGTTTAGGAGCGTTCCAAAAAATCGCTGAAGTGTCCGATCTTCCCCTTGTAGTATCTTTGGTATGATCTATACTGCAGTACATGGGCGGAAATCCCAGGGGGGACAGGGGGGACGTGTCCCCCCTACTCAAAATAGTAAGGGGGACACAATATCAAATGTCCCCCCTACTATTTTTGGTCTTTTATGATGGTAAGAAATACATCATTCTAAATCGAAATAAAACATGTATTTTGGGACGATATGACCTTACTTTTGGGATGATAACCTTTTTTTGCTTGTCAAATTTTCCCGCCCCTTGTCCCCGTTGGCGGACCAGGGGGCCGAGGGGCCCACCACCCCCCCCCCCCCCCTCTTGGCGAAGAAAAAAAAAGAAAAAAGGGAAAGAAAGAAGGAATAGAGGGAAAAGAGAGGAGAAAAAGAAGAGAAGGACGACGAGTGCATAAAATAAAATGAGAGGAAGACTTGGAAAATAAAAATAATCTTTCGTGCCACTATATAAAATTTTCGCTCGCGCTTCGCGCTCGCATTGCCTGTTAGATGACCTACATATCTTGTTCAATATGGAGCTCGAATGTCAAGTTTAGAAGTCAATATACAAAACATATTTCACCTCGGAAATCGAACTTTCATTATTTTATGTGATTTACAAATTGATTTTTTAAAAGTGCTCTGTAAAAATGTCAGTTTTATGGTCTGAATATTAACATTTGCTGCTTGCGCTGCGCGCTCGCAAATTTTGATTTATCAGGTACCTATTATTTTTCATGAAGTTTTCAAAATATCCCTTTTCAGGTCTGATTGTTGAGACGTATCAGCTAGCGCGCTGCACGCTCGCATTTTGATAGGCGAGTTATATATGTTTCAATATTGATTATACAACAAACTACTTAAAATCCCCTTTTCATGAGACAGTTTATCAAAGATTTTAGCTCGCGATTTGCGCTCGCATTAATGGTCAAAAATATATTAACTGATGCATCCTATTCATAATTACAAAAGTAAAATGTCCAGTTTTTATGCCATAATATCAGATTTCGCGCCCTCATTAGGCATTAATAAATATGATATTAATTTAATAATCAAATTGTCCCTTTTGTTTCATCTCGCTTAGCAAGAGGAATAGGAAGATAGTCATCGTTTTCATATGATGACATGTCGTAAGGATGTCCCGGTCCTATGTCAAAGCTCAGAGTAATAATAATGAAAATATCAGCTCTTTTTTAAGTGCGATCCATATCCACCTTACAATTTTTCTACAAAGTGCTTGAAATATAAAGCTGAAATTGATTCTTTTTTTCAGATCGGAATATCAAAGTTTCATGATTTTCATGATTAAAGATGTAGTTAGAATGCCTAGATTCTATGTCTAAATATGAAACACGCGCGCGCATGTTTATTCAGATACTCAACTTGTTCTCTATTTAAATCATTATCCAGTTTCAGATCGCAATATCAAAATTGTTCTGCTCGCGCTTTGTGCTCGCATTATTAATGTAGGAAGACCCCATATTACCCATCCTTTTCATGATTTACAAAACATGAACAGAGTGGCCAATTTTTAGGTCTAAATCTCGATTTTTTTTCTGCTCGCGCTTCCCGCTCTCATCAATTATTAAATTATATAGCTATCCTGTTCACGATTACAAAAACTGATTAAAATTTTCCATTCTTTCTTTAGAAAGTTCAAAAATTTTCAGCTCGCGCTTCGCACTCGCACTTTTCTATTGTTGAAATATGTAACGCCTTCATGGCTAAGTGCAAGCAGTCCTTAACAGTTACCTTTTCAACAGGTACCAGTTCAAAACGTATATAAAAAATTTCTGCTCGCGCTTTGCGCTAGCATTATTAATACTCATCCTTTTCATGATTTACAAAACATGAATAGTGTCTCGTTCAGTAAATATTATAGGACTAAATCTCGAAATTTTTCGCTCGCATCAATTGTTTACTTATATACCTATTCTGCTTGAGTTACAAAAAGTTCTTAGAATTTCCATTCTTTAGGTGAATAAGTTTTTAAAAAATTGCTCGCGCTTCGCGCTCGCATTATTTGATAGTTAAATGCTACTTTAACAGGTATTTTTTCCATCAGTTCATTTGTACTCGCGCTTTGCATTCGTAGTAATTATTAAGTTGCGTACACATCTTTTTCAGGATAACAAACATTGCCCAGAATGTTCAAATTTTAGGAAAAAATACAAAAAAAATCAAAAAATTTGCTTGCGCTTCGCGCTCGCATCATATAAATAAGGATTATGATATTATATATTAATTTATAAGAATAAAGCTAAGAAGTGACTAATGAGGACTACCCCTTGAAAGAAAAAAAAATCATCTTCGAGCTGCCGATCGGGGAAATTATGGCTGAAACAAATTTCCGCCGCCGCCCCCCTATTGGCGAAGGCTGGATCCGCCCCTGTGTCCCCCTACCTTTTGGGAGAGATTTCCGCCCCTGCTGCAGTATCATATCGAACACTATGACATTACAAAAATGTAATGGTCATTGAATGAAATATTTACGAATTAGAATTTAAATGTGACATTTATCCTGCAAGTAGGATTTAAATGTAAATCTAGCACCCTTTCTCTATAATGTTCTTATTTTCTTTTATTTAAAATAGCTCTTTGACCACTTATTTTACATATTTTGTGATTGGATAATGGCAGAAATTATATTTTGAAATTTCTGCTGATTCTGAGGATGTGTTTAAAAGAAACGACAAAAACTACGTAGATATTGGATCAGGCACCTTATCAAATTAAGTTTTGATGTAAAATATTTTGATTTATCCAATAAAACACATATGTCCTTCCCACCATAACCATTTTTAGGACGCATGCATTCATATAATCATTTGGAAAAGTAACATACACTTTTGGGAGGATTTACCAAAAATAACTATTTACACCTTCCTTTATCTTTGAAGTGAATGTGGAAACGATCTCCAACCTGGTAATGTTCTTACATCTGAGAGTAACTTCTTCTGCGTGAGACTCTATTCAGATGACTATATGACTGACATAGGATTTGAATTCGAGTTCGAAGTTGTGTAACCAGTGAGTGATTATGTGGACACATCATCGCATTATACTGCAGAAGCAAGGGATGTTGGATAAAACATTTTAAAGGACTTTGTACATTAGGTAACTGAAATATATTTTTCAGAAATTTTGGGACACTATTACCAAGACCAAAGTTATCACCAACAATTATACAGTATTGTTTTGTAATTGACTTTTATTTCAAGGTGGAAGAGTCATTCAAGCAATTTTGGGGGAAAAAATGAATATCTCATTGGCAAATTGGCAGCAACATACTGTAAGCATTGGTCGGCAACAACTCACTTCTTTTGCAGTATAAGAACAAACATGATAAAGGAAATGATTTGACCATGGAACTTCAATTATAGAACAAAATTACAATGCCTCTGACACCTGTATGGTGGGGAGTTTTGACCACACACACCCAGAGAGCATGTACTTGACATAAACATAGAGTTCAGTATTTCAACTCATATCTTAATCTTTCATTGAGTGTTTGTGAAATTGTGATATTCTTTGAGTAGCTTGTAATAAGGGGAAACGTAAATCATACTTCTTTTGTCTAGTATTCACAGAGTCATACAGTAATATGGATTGATCAAATGCGAGTAATTAAACATGACATCAATATTAGGACACTAGACTCACTTTCATTACTCAGTGAAGTATTTGTCAAATGAATATTAACCATCATGACAATAGTAGTAATGATAATATCAATGATGAAATTTACAAATATTTGAGAACAACAAAATCAATATGTATACAGTATACCAAACAGAACCACAATTGTTGCATTATTGACATTACATTGCAAGGGTTGCAGACCTTCTGTTTTGGTTATTTTAAGAAAAACATTTCTTTAATAATGTGAATTCAATGCCAGTAATTTTCGATCTGCAGATGAGTGGAAAAATAATTAGACTTAAAAGGTGTGCTATTCAAAAATTGCAAGAAAATATTGTTTAAAATTAAAAAATATGTCTAAATGTATTTCACTGGTACCACTCAAAATAAAAGAGTGTTTTGATATTCACATGGGTGGATTCACTCATTCAAGACTGTTATGGTAGCAGGTATTTTGTTGACAAAAGGAAAAAATTTGGTTTGCTATGAAATAAAATGAACCTATTTTGTATCCTCAAAAGGGGGCATTACTTACGGAAAGGTACTTTTTATGTTAAATATTCAGGGTTCGGGACATACCCTCTGTGCCCCCGTTGATCCAATCCTGGTAGCACACATACATTCTATTTAATTATTACATATTTATGATTTAGATTAAAGGTATTATGCCTCATGGAATTGCCCCAATGTTACCAATGAAATGAAAAAAATAGGATTACATGTATGTAATTTATGATAACAATGATAGTAATCACAATATTAAGAATTAAAACAATAATATTGTTCAAATTTATAATCCATGTTTTATTCATGACCTACACTGTTTTGTGTTGTGTCAATATACTTTCATAAATCTTTGTGTCATTATGAAAACTATTCAGAGTAAGTTTCTTGGAAGATGGAAATGTTAAACTGTAAACTACAAATAATGGAATTACATATTTGATTTGTAACTTGGTTCTTGATGGGTTTCTATATTGTATGTTGTTGTAGATGTCATTATAACATTGTTTTAAGTATCTGTAATTTGATTACTATACTTTAATAATGGCTGTCCTTGAAAACTGAACTAATAAATCGTAGTAAACTGCAAATCATTTATCACTTTGTGTTTTATTTTGGAGTACTTGGAGTATATTTAATGGAACCACTTAATGGAATTGTTAAATGGTGACACGACACATGCTCCTGTGGTATTGCTCCAGTCTTAATATCTCAGAGGGCATAGGAATACAGTTTTTGGTTAAGAATGATGTAAAAATAATGATTACAGGTTTCTTTTTATTTGTGGAGGTTAGGTTTTATGATTGGCCTAATGTGCTGATTTTCCATCAGAGCAATTGTCGCCAGAGCAAACCTATTTAACAGCACCAAATTAAAGTTTGTGACTTTTTATTGTCATTTTTTGATAAATGTTGTTATTCTTACTTTGTTTTATTTTTCTATCCTTTTTTTAATAATTTACTGTCCAACCTGCATAGCAGCATGGAGATATGGGCGCCCTCTTTTCACGATTCAATTAATGGAAACGGTAGTGCTCCCCAAACTCTTAAAATCTACTTTGGATGGTGATTTGGCCCAATTGATATAATACCTCTACCATGTCTGCAGGGCAGGGTGTAGCAGGCGCTACAGTTCCACGGGTGGCTAAGAAAGCGCTATACTCTTGATCAATTAAGAACAGGTCAAAACTTCTCACTTAAGAAAGGTCATATATACTCGCAATATGATGCATTGGTTCATGAACTTTTCCTGAATAATGGCGGGTAAAAGGACATCTGAAAAAATAGGCGCTTTATGAACCAATATACATGTTGCTCTATAACAATGGTAATTCCACATGTTCAGGGAGAAATACAATTTTGTTTCACAGGACAATGGGAAGAAAATTAGAATATTTCATACAATAAAATACAAAAGAAATAGTGAGTGATGTCACCAGTTCCCTCGTTTTGGGATGTGCATGTATATGTTTTGTGAAATTAAGAGAAAGAAAAACAAGTGAAAAGAAAAAAATGAAAGGAGACGAGAAAAAAAAAAGGAAAAATAAGAGGGAGATAAGTGAATAATAGAAGCTTTGAAAAATATAAAGTCTTTTACTCTGTTACTGTATAAAATTTTTGCATTGCATATTCGACGAGATAGATATCTGGTTCAAGAGGCTTAAATGGAGCTTAAAATATAGCTTTGAAGACATTGTACAAAATAAATTTCAGCTCGGACACCAAGCTTTATTTATTTTGTATGATTTAAAAATTGATTTGACATTGTTCTCAATAAAATGTCCCGTTTTAAGGTCTGAATATCATTTTTTCAGCTCAACGCTGCGCAATGGCATTATTTGATTTGTGAAGCACCTATCCTGTTCGTGTATTCCATAAAGTTCTTTAAAAAAATCACTTTTCAAGTGTAATTGCCAAAACTTATCAGCTAATGAAGTGTGCGTACATTTTGATAAGTGAATTCTAACAAACTACTAAAATCTCCTTTTCATGACAGGTTTTCAAAAAATTCGATTGAATGATTGTTTTTAAAAAATGCTTGCGTCCTGTTCATAATCACTAAAAGTGCTTGAAATATTCTGTTTTCAGGCCTAAATATACAAGAAAACGTCGCGTTCTCAATAGGCCTATTTGAATAATGCATGAGATACATCCTTTTTTACGAATTTCTGCAAATATTCCTTGAATATTGTCCCCTTTTAATAGAGCGGAAAATCAAAAAGTCTCGGCGCGCTCTTCGGAAAAGGAATATGAAGATGGCCATCTTTTTTGTATGATGACAAAATGTGCTTTCCGAGGTTTATATTAAAAAAAAATCGTGCTTTGTGGGGTTCGCATGTCTGCTAACCATTGCATATCCTCTTCACAATTTCCCTAATAATGCTTTAAGTAGATCGTGCTCAAAATAGTCCTTGCAGGACAAGTCCACCCCAACAAAAACCTGATGTGAATAAAAAGAGAAAAATTCAACAAGCATAACGCTGAAAATTTTATCAAAATCCGATGTAAAATAAGAAAGTTATGACATTTTAAAGTTTCGCATAATTTCACAAAACAGTTATATGCACACACCGATCGGTATGCAAATGGGAGCTGATGACATCACTCACTCACTATTTCTTTGTATTTTATCTTATAAAATATGAAATATTCTAATTCTATCCCCATTTTCCTGTCAAACAAAGTTTTATTTCTCCCTGAACATATGGAATTACCATTGTTTAACAATTTGTGGTTCAGTCAAATCTGTAGAAATTGAAATATTGTATAATTCAAACAATAAAAAACAAAAGAAATAGTGAGTGAGGGACATCATCGATTCTCTCATTTGCATTTGACTAAAAAGTGCATATAACTATTTAGTGAAAAATAAGCGAAACTTTAAAATGTCATAACTTTATCATTTTACATCCGATTTTGATGAAATTTTCAGCATTATGCTTGTCTGATTTTTCTCTATTCATTCACATCAACATTTTTCTGAGGTGGACTTGACCATTAAAGGGGAATGAACTTTTTGAAGAAGTGGGCCAAAGAAGCAGAACAAAGAAAGTTTGAGAAAAATCGGACAAATAATGAGAAAGTTATGAGCATTTGAATATTGCGATCACTAATACTATGGAGACCCTCCACTAGCGTACCTACGGGGGGGGGCAGAGGGGGCACTCTGCCCCCCTGACGAGCCACAACCCATACAAAAGACATATACCTGACGAGCTTAAAAGACCTTTTTTGCCCCCCCCCCCCTGACGAACTTGAAGACCTTCAATGCCCCCCCTGAAGAGTCTGAAGACCTTTTTTTTTTTTTTTTTTTTTTTTTTGCTTGTCAAATTTTTGGGCGGCCGATTTTGCCCCCCCTGTGGAAAATCCTATAAAATGCCACCAAAATGTCTCTTTTTGCTCTTTCTTATGGTGATACAAACTCTTTATACATAAAATCTGTAGTACATGCCCTCCTATAGAAAGAATACATGATCTACCAATTTTTCTCAAACTTTCGTTGATCTGTTTCTTGATTTGTCTGTTTTCACACAAGATTTCTTGTTCCAAAGGTTTCATTTTCCTTTAAATTAATTTTGTTCCCTAGATTGGAATAGAAAAAAAAACAGCTCTTGCTTCGCGTTCGCATAATAATTCATTTAGGAAGGTAACCCATCCTTTTCATATTGACAAAATGCGTCTAGAATGCACCGTTTCTGGATCTAAAGAAAAAAACAGCTCTCATTGTTTCTAGAGATATACAGGCTTGTTCTTAATTTAAAACGTGATTTAACTCATTGCACGCCTTTAATATAATCCGTCCTTTGCCACATATGAGTGCAACCATGACAGAAGAGGGGTTTTACTTGGAAATTTGCGAATTTGACCCTCATTAATTTTTACTAGCTTTATTGTAAAAGAATTAAATCTTTGTCTGTGCACCATATTGCAGTGGCGTAAATCCGGTACGAGCAATGGGGGGGGGGGGGTGATAGCAATATATTGAAATGAAAATTCAAAAATTTAGAAGACACTCCCCCCCCCCCCCACACACACACACACTAAGGGCTATATATACGGGATATAAAGTCATGTACACTGATGTAGGCCTACATAATAAGCCTACTACTATCTTTCGGTTAAAGGCCTATAACTATATTTTTTCGATGGCTATACTGTAATCGATTTGTTAAACTGTCATATATATATATATATATATATATATATATATGTTAGCGAGCAAGCAGTAGCGTAACAGGCGGTGGTCAGGGGGCAAGCTGCCCCCCCCCCCCCTGGCGGATTTCACCGGGAAAATTTAAAAAAGGAGAAAAGGGAGAAAGAGAGAAAGGGAAAGAAAGAATTAAGAAAGAAAGAAAGGGAGGGAGGGAAATGGAAAAAGTGAAAAGAAAGGGACAGAAAGAAAGAACATAAATAGAGAAAATGGAAGGAAAGCGGGAAAAGGAATGAAAGAACATTTGAGAAAGTACAAAATATCCTAAAATATACTAATATATTAGCATGATTAGCAAGAGAGGGATATATTATGACTCAATGGCACAGGCAAGAATGGCGGGAAAATGGGAGAAAGGGGCAAAAAGAAACGGGAAATGAAGGTAGCCAAAAGCTAAATTGAAAAATCAGAATATGAAAAAAAGGGACAAGAATAAAAAAGAAAAGAACTTTCGACCGGGCTGCCGAGGATTGAAAAATATAAAGAACGGGAAGAAAGGTGGATGGCGTCTATAAATATAAGCTTGCTAAATTTTATGCAATAATGGTCGCAATAAAAAACAAATCCTTAGCCGAGGGCTAGTTATATATCCCCCTAGCCCTATGTCATAAAAGCTTTACGCCTGCTAGATTTACCGTAAAAAGCCTCTTGATGTTTACTTTGGCTAAGAAATTGCCAAAGCTAATATCACATAATTAGAATTTAATTCCAAAATCTTTTTACAAAAGGCCAAATTTTTCTGGCTCGCTTCGCCCGCCGGCGACTTTTTACAAATTTTACCCTTTTTCTATGTTGTGCTGCCTCAAAATATTTCGTTTATTATCTGCAACCGCTTTGAAGTTATGTGTTGTGTATATACCCGCGGTTTGATAAAAAGTGCCCATCTGCAATGTTTAAAAATATCACGTGCATGACGTGGTTCCTGGGGCTCCGCCCCGGACCAGTGATGGCACCAAGGGGGAGGCACGGAGGCATTTGCCCCCAGTGAGTAGGTCCCCCACGTGCTCCCCCCCCCCCCGAAAGTTTGAAAAATAAAAAAAAGATGTGTAGTAAATGTTGTCATAAGCTTCCTACTAAAGCTGCAAAGTGCTCCAAAACAGGTTTTTCGTTCTTTAAATTTTGAAAAAAATTTCATCCATACACTTTAGCTCCCAATAATATATGTCAACATAAATCTTTCAGGTCATTATATAAAATTCAAAATTTCGGTCGCGCTACGCGCTCGCACTAACTGTTGACTGTAAATAATCTGTTTACATGGGGCATAAATATCCAGTGTTAAAGGGATGGTCCGGGCTGAAAATATTTTTATCTTAATACATAGAGTAGAATTCACTGAGCAAAATGCCGAAAATTTCATCGAAATCGGATAACAAATAATAAAGTTATTGAAGTTTAAAGTTTAGCAATATTTTGTGAAAACAGTCGTCATGAATATTCATTAGGTGGGCTGATGATGTCACATCTCCGCTTTCCGTTTTCTTATGTTATTACATAAAATCATAATTTTTTCATTATTTCATACTTGTGTGAATAATATGTCTCCCTTATAATGAAATAAATAGCAATAAATTTATAATGCCCTAAATCAGTTGTCAATCCAATTTTTCTAGTTCTTGGAGGAAAAAATTTGAATAAACTTAATTTCATATAATAAAATAAAAAAGAACAAGTGGAGATGTGACATCATCAGTCCACCTAATGAATATTCATGACGACTGTTTTCAAAAAATGTTGTTAAAATTTAAAATTCAATAACTTTGTTATTTGTTATCCGATTTCGATGAAATTTTCAGCATTTTGCTCAGTGAATTCTACTCTATTTATTAAGCTATAAATACTTTCAGCCCGGACTATCCCTTTAATGCTTCTCGCGATTATAGTTTTCATTTTCGTTTTAGCAAGATACACATCCTGCGTATTCATAATTTCATAAATCAAAAATTTTCAGCTCGCGCTACGCGCTCGCATTAATAATTGCTAAGTTGGATAACCATCCAGTTCATGATAACTAAAAGTACTTAGAACGTCCAGTTATCATCTCAAGATATCAACAACTTTCAGCTCGCGCTTCGCGCTCGCATATTTGGTGAGATATAATCTTTACGATCAAATATGCAAACAGCTGGTCCTCAACAATAACAGGGCGCTTTTCAAGTCAGTGCCTACATTGAAAAAAAATAGCTCACGCTTCTCGTTCGACTTTGTGAAATAGGCAAAATAAAATTGTTTGCCCCCCAAATGTTTTTTTGCCTCCTGGTGCCGCCACTGCCCCGGACCCAATCCGCATAGCACTGGCCCTCAAAAGTTCTACAACAAAGAACAAAAAAGAAAAGATGAAAGGAAAGGAAGATGTAATATATGATGTTATTTTCTGAATACCTTGTCAAAATCAATCTAAAAATTTGATTATCATGAAAAGGTGATTATTTTTCTCGCTCGCTTCGCTCGCTCGGGACTTATATTAAGCAACTTTTTGCCGCGCGCGCCATGCTGTGCCCCCTCTTTTTTGTTCTTATCACGCATTGAGCTGCTTCCCCCTAATAATTGGAAGACAGTTCGAATTGTGTAAAAACAAATTATTTCGAGTGATTATCACATCACGGGCAATGTATACGAAGGTATATACTGTAAATGTGTACATTATATACTACCATCTTTCGGTTGAAGGCCCATCACGATTTTTCCGAATGCTATTTTTCACGGTAGGCCTTAAGGACTTGTTGGAATATAAAGTAAGCCAAATGAATTACAGTAAACTTAAAATGTGAGCGAGCGAGCAAATTTTCAATGGTTGGAAGAGAGAATGATGACCAAAATCTTCTTTCAAGGGGTGTGTATAATTATTGCAAAATGAGATGAAAAAGAAAATGATGAGATCATGATTATCGGGGTTAAGGGTTCTTAATGAAATGATTATAGGCCATCACAGGTCGCAATATTGTGGAAAACGTGGAAATAGAAAATGATGCATATCAAAAGGAAAACATTGCATGAAAGGCGGAAAGATTTTGAGTAATCTTTAAGATTACATTCGGAGATGATGCAACATTCACCTTTTTAGCAAAATTCATATTTAAGATATTTATTAGATTGTTATTTAAAATCTCCTATATAAACGGATGAAGTTGTCAACTGTGTGGGAAATATTGCTAGCTCAGTCGGTAGAGCGGGGGTTTCGGATTCCGGTGACCCGGGTTCGATTCCCAAGTGGTGCGCTAGTGCCCTTTGGTAAGGCATTTATCTTCATTACCAGGTCCCTCGGAGAGGACCTTAAGCCGTTGGTCCCCTGGTTGCTTGCTCACAGGCATTCGTGCTTTCTTAGCAGTCAGGTAAAACAACCTCGGTATAACTTGCCTCTGTGTTTCATTAACGGCATGTTTGACTTTGTCTATGTCATCAAGTTCCTGTGTTTTTTGTACAAAATTTATTATTCCCCGCTTCCACAAAGATGCTAGGATGTGAACCCCCCCCCCTCCCCCAGTTCACCTCCGTATTCAAAGGATGTTTTGATTTGTTTATGATCAATCAACATATTTAAAAGTATCATATAGTTCATATGGACGTATTATAACCATACTCTCATGGTGCAGCGTACATAATATTTGGAATAAGCTAAACGTATGGCGATTCAGTGTCATTGCCACATTCTTGTAAGAATAAATTGAGCGCGGGAGCGAAATTGATCCAACTGAAGCACTTTTACTGCAGTGAGTAGTATTATTCATTTGATGATTAGAAAAAAAACATATTGTTTTTTGTCTTGAAAGGGGAGGGTGGTTGTACATACCGACCCCCCCCCCCCCCCGGGGTTTACGCCAGTTCTTGCGATGCAAGCCTCACTCTTGTGCTTGTGTTTGAGCAATCTTCAAACGCTCTTTGTGCAATGTAAATGAGAGTTTATAGCAGTTCACGGTTCATTATGCTAGTCGAACAAGGCAGGCAGTGTAAAAATGTCCAGTTTCAGATCGGAATAAAAATTTAAACTTGATCGCGCTTCGTGCTCGTATAGTTGACTCTAGAAGGTACCCTTCATATTCCTGTTTACAAAATTTGAAGAATGTTCCGTTTTTTAGGTCTAAATGTAAAAATTTTCAGCTATGTGCTCTTATTACTTTTGTTTAATAATATAATAGTAGAAAGCAGAAACTATTCACTTCAGACATGGGCGGAAATCCCAGGGGGACAGGGGCACGTGTCCCCCCTACTCAAAATAGTAGGCCGACAGAATATCAAATGTCCCCCTACTATTTGTGTTCTTTTATGATGGTAAGATAGATACATCATTCAAAATCGAAATAAAACATGTATTTTAGGACGAGATGACCTTACTTTTGGGGTGATAACCTAATTCTTTTTTTTTTTGCTTGTCAAATTTTCCAGCCCCTTGTCCCCCTACCTTTTGGGAGAGATTTCCGCCCCTGACTTCAGACGATGTCCAGTTTCAGATCTGAATATAAAATTTTCAGCTCGCGCCTCGGTCGCGCTCGCCTTAATTTTTATTTATATACGATATATACGCATCTCAATTTTTAGACAAAATATGAATGAATTTCCAAAAATTTAAGCTAGCGCTTGGCGTTTGCATTATTCAATTAGGGATTATGAGATACAATTATCTTGTTTACAAGCCAAGTTAACTGTTATAGGAAGAAAAAAAATCAGCCTTTTGCAGCAGATTTGGGAAAATGTGGATGGAAATATTTTTTCACCCTCCCCCACCCCCCCCCCCCATTGCAAAAGCTTGATGCCGCTTATGAAATACGCATGTTTCATATTAGTTTTGAGATTTTTTTAATTCAGCTAGCTGCTCAGTGCAACAATATTCAGTCATTATTTTATTTTATTTTATTTTACATTATTTTATTTACCTACAATATATAGTGTGTTTGAAAAGTCTTGTATAGGGCCTTGCCTTCAATATGTTTACGCCCTCTCAAGGTCTATTTTGTCACATGTCACAGCGTCTAGTTACTGTAGTGACGGTGTGTCCATTTCACTGCGACAGGTGTATTACTATACAAATTATATACAGGGATCGTCTGCGACAGAAGTGTCGCCTGACTTCGCTGCGACGCTTTCTTCATCTCCAGCTCCACGTACATGTACGCCTTAGGTCCAGGCCAAGCTTGGTGTGGGGCGGGCCTGCGCCATGGCGGACTGGCCGGAGCTAATTTCTAACAGTCAGTGGTTTGTGCTTCTCGTTCAGTTGATCTGTATTGTCTGAAGGCCTTATTGTATCATCATTTTGATCTATATTATAATTTTAAACAAAAATATTGTTGGTCAGAGTAGATCTGAGTGTCGATCGATCAAGAGAGTTGATTAAGCCGAATTGAAGTTGAACATTATTGGACTTTCACTTTCAACTTTTCAAGTTTTATTATTGTTAGGAAAGTAAGATCAGAGAATGGCTCAGTTGGAACTGGATGTCTGCAATACTACCCTCTTGACAGCTGTCTATGCACAAAGTTGGCCAGCACCATACACGAACAATCCTCCTCGGAAAGGGTTCATAGGGTGAGTTATATATGCATGAAGAACAAAATTAATCAATCATGATCATGTCAATAAATGAACATGGGTACTTTTATTGGGTAGGTCGAACTAATCCAATCAATGCCAATTATTATAAGAGGAGAGTGATTGGGCCTATATGTCTTACATGACTGGGGTATATACCTAACCTTGTTGTTAACATCTAGACGAACAGTCAAGAGCGATGTTACTGTATATGTAGACCTACAGTACCGGTACTTTGAAAGGAATGAAAAGATTCTGTGTGAACCACCGGTTTGTACTGTACTATATTTGGCTTGTCAAGCTAGTGAAGCTACATTGTGTTTGGTAGTAGATAAATGTCAGAAAAGATGGTTATTCACTTTCTGGCCAAGATGAGCAACTTGCAATTTATAGCATTTTACCTCCATTTGAATTAGAACTTCTTAGAAGCCATTTTGTTGCCCTATTGAAAAATAGGTACAAAACAGTGAATTTTGTCAATATGATTTTCTCAATAGGGATTAACGTTAGGGTATGTACCTACTTTAGTTACAGAAACATCTACGAAATAGAGATTTTGTTAAGTTGCATACTGTCTATAATTGAAATTGAATGTAATGTGACTTGTCAGTAAATTATTTGGAGCAAAAGGGTTGTTGTTGGCTCTAGGTGGTGTAATTTGTGATTGTATTTATTGCATATATTTCTTAAAATCCCATGGCAAAATGTGTGTAATTGAGCATTTTTCAGATGTAGTATCAATCAGATATATCAATCAGACATTTGACCCCATATGATTATGATACTCATTTTTATGTCCAGACAAGACAAAATAAATTTGTTCAAGAATAATTTGCTTAAACTGTTTCAAAATTCCATCTTTCCACGTTCTGGTGTATTATCAAACTCTACTAGCTCAGAATGTACTGTTTAAAAATGTGTTTGAACTAAGGAAACCATGAACTATATAGGAACTAATACTAAATAGGTTCATTATTGCGGACTGAAATAATCGCTAGAGGGTATTCATTTTTTGCGAGAGTGATCACGAATTTCCTTGTTGACCATAGTAGATTGCGAGACAAATGAATACCCTCTAGCGATTATATAGGAACTATTTAGGATATTAATGCCAAAGTGAATTGTATTTTGTTGGATGTGTTTTGTCCTCCAGATTCAAGATTGGTTTGATTTTTACTGTATAGTTATATAATCTATAGGCCGGCCTATATGGTACTTGATCTGGGTGTACATGTAATATACAGATACGGTACATGTAAATCATGTGGAAATTCATACTACAGTTTAAATTAGTTTGAGCAAAGGAAAAGTACATGGTCAGTTGTAATTAAGGATGATTTTGAATCCAGAGGCAGATCCAGGATTTTGATACTGGTAAGCAAAAAAGAAAAGAAAAAAAGGTATTCACTACAAAATGTCCAGAGGTGGTCGCGCGAAACCATACACACTCTTCGATAGCAGGGAGGGACAAGGGGTGGTTGGACTTGAAACTTCCAGGTTTTATGTCGAATCAAGACTAGTGAGCGGGCGCTCGACCACCCGTGTATTGTATACTTATAATTATAAGTAAGACAATAGAATTTCACAGTCTTTTTCGCCCTGCCCTATGTCCCTACGGGCTGGGAAGCGGAGGTGCTGGGGGTGAAGCGTGTGTTATTTTCCATAGGCAGCGCACCTGCTGGAAATCTAGTGGTAGGTATGATAAATGACAGAAATGTAATGAAAATGAACGATGTTTTGTAGAACCCCCCCCCCCCCCACTTCAGAATTTTCCGACACATTACTTGAAATAGTGTTTAAATTCACCCTCTTTCAGATCGGAATATCAAATATTTTGGCTGCTCGCGCTTCACGCTCGCATTATTGATTTTTATAATAAAAAAATGTATTTAGAATGCCCACATACTAGGTCTAACTCTAAACACGCGCACGCATGTTTATTCAGATACGCAGCTAGCTTGATTTGGGGGGGATACTCCGGGCTGAAAATATTTATATCAAATACATTTTATCAAAATAAATAAATTTTATCAAAATCTGATAACGATTAGTTAAGTTCTTGAATTCTAAAGTTTAGTAATATTATATGAAAATAGTGATATATGTCGTCATGAATATTTAATAGGTGGGCTGATGCTGTCACATCCCCACGATCCTAGCTGTTCCTTGTGGAATCAACATTGTTTCATTTTTTCATACCAGAATTAATGATATGTCTCCCTTATAATGAAATAAGTTGCAACAAAGAATATCTAATGGACTAAATCAGTTGTCAATTCAACTGTTTTGGTTCTTGAAAAGAAAATATTGAATAATATTGAATGATACTAAATAGGTTCATTATTGCGGATTTAAATAATCGCTAGAGGGTATTCATTTGTCTCGCAATCTACTATGGTCAACAAGGAAATTCGTGATCACTCTCGCAAAAAGTGTTCACTGGCTTTCTAGGAAATTTGTGATCACTCTCGCAAAAAAGTTCACGAGCTTTCGAGTGCCGCTGCAACTCTTTATCAAGTGACGAAAATTATCTGATAACGTACTCTATTTATACTAATCTCCAGGACCGTACGCACGAACGCGAGAACAATAGGTGGGCATTGATCCGTTGCGTCGGTGTGCGGTACGGCCGGTAATCCGTATATGCAAATAAGCCGGGGGTATATGCAAATACGCTGTGGGTCGGCAATATGCAAAATGTATAATATGTATAAATAGAGTACGTTATCAGATAATTTTCGTCACTTGATAAAGAGTTGCAGCGGCACTCGAAAGCTCGTGAACTTGTAAGCTAGTGAACACTTTTTGCGATAGTGATCACGAATTTCCTAGAAAGCCAGTGAACACTTTTTGCGACTCGAGTGATCACAAATTTCCTTGTTGACCATAGTAGATTGCGAGACAAATGAATACCCTCTAGCGAATATTGAATGAGTTTTCTTTATCTGTTCAAACCATTTTACATTCAGTGTGGAGTTTCAGATCAGAATATCAAAAATTTTCTGCACGCGCTTCGCGCTCACATTATTAATTTAAGAATATATCCCATTACCCATAATTTTCTTGATTTACAAAACATGAATAGAATGTCCCGTTTTCAGGTCTGAAATCTCAACTTTGTTTCCGCTCGCGCTTTGCGCTTGCATCGATACCTATCCTGTTCATGATTAGAAAATTGCATAAGATGTCTCGTTTTTAGGTTTGAAATCTCATTTTTATTTCCGCTCGCGCTTCGCGCTCGCATCAATTGTATAGTTTTATACCTATCCTCATCATGATTAGAAAAGTACTTAGAATCTCTCGTTTTTTTGGTCTGAAATCTCAATTTTGTTTCCGCTCGCATCAATTGTATATATACCTATCCTGTTCATAATTAAAAAACGTGCTTAGAATGTCCAGTATTTAGGTCGGAATGTCAAATTTTTCAGCTCGCGCTTCGCGCTACCATTATTTGATTGTTGATATATGTATCGTCTTCATGGGTAACTGCAAACAGTCCTTATAATACGTCCCTTTCGATCAGGCCAGAGCGTATATAAAAATATCGCGCTGATCGCGCTCACAATTATTATTACATAAATTGTTACATACGCATCTTTGACCACAAACATTGCTCAAAATGTTCAATTTTCAGTAAAAATACATGAAATTTCTACAAAAAAATAGCTCGCGCTTCGCGCTCGAATGATCTAATTATATATTTATGTTCTTTTATAAGAAGAAAGCTAAGAAGTGACTGTCATATATATGTATAAATATATATATATATGTGTGTGTGTGTGTGTGTACGTGTGTGTGTGTGTAATTATGGAACACTCAATTGTGTATGTCCCCCCCACCTCTGAGGAGAGATTTCAGCACCCCCACTGAAAAAATCGTTCCCAGGTCCCTGCATGTTATTGTCTCTTTTTAAGGATTCTGACATGTAGCCAACAAACAGTGGAACAACCAGTGTACATAGACTGAAACTTTTGGTCTAGATTGGCAACTGATAGGCTTATCCGATATATTTTTCTCCTTTCATCTTAGTAATCACTTGCGAGCAAACTCCCCTTGTGTCACAACACACCAACCAACGCCTACCAACGGTCACCGGGCACAGTCACCCAGAGCTCCCCGCAGATCCTCTCCCCATCCTCATCACCAACATCATGGAGGGGTAGGGAGGGGCGTTAACAGTCTACATCATGGAAATCAGGAATTGTGCATCAGTGGGAGAGGGGCTAAGGGGTTGGAGTGGGGTCAGTCGAAGGGAAGAGGAGATGGAGTAATCAGAAGCAATGATTTACCTCTTCACCTTGGACTTGACAAGGTTTGATTGTTCTTTCGATTTCAAAATGTTTCCTCACCATCTATGTGGCCAAGCAGATAGTCAAATCTGGCTTTTCAGCCACCTGTCTATAGTGAAAACCTGTGTTAAGTAGTTACCAAATTTTTTTCCAATTTGAAAGGAATATGTGTTGAAAAATCTGTCTATAAAAGCCATCTGTCTACACTAGCTACTTTTTCTGTTTCCCTTTGGTGCCCTTAGTAGACATGTTTGACTGTATAGTACTATAGATAGTGACATAAGTTTCCTAAGCTGGAGAGCATTTCATCAACATTTTCGTCCGACAAGTTGTCAGATCTGACATCTTTCCTTGATTTTGATTGGCTATGAGGCAATTTTACTTTGGTAACTGTCGGCACCGCTGACTGTCAGATAAAATGGTACTTGTCGGATAAAATGTCTGACAAATCATTTCATAAAATGCTACCCAGGGTAGCAGTTCATGAATGGATTTGTCAGATGTTATATCTGACAGTTGCCATAGTAACAGTGCTTCTCAGCCAGTCACAATCAAGAAAAGTTGTCAGATCTGACAACTTGTCGGACAAAAATATTGATGAAACGCTCCTCAGGATTTATCAATATTCTTGTTTGAATTTATCGAAGTTAGATAATACATAATTATCATTAAAAAAATATAGTGAGTATTAATTTTCAGAGGATACACTGACAATTAAAGGAATGAAACCAAAAAAAAAATAGTTTAAAAAATTAAAATGATTACATTGAATGTTTCCATTTCAAAATTATATTGACTTTATTATTGATTTTGGATTGATTTATTACTATTTTCATACTTCCCTTTGAAAATTGTCTAAATGAAATATTATTTCTTAAGAAATAGGACATAAATGAAGAGAGACAGTGATAGAGAGAGGGGAAGGGATTGTAATGTTTGGCTTAAAGTTTAGACCACAATACTTGTATTTTGTTATTTTGTCTTTTATTAGTTTAATCATTTACGACAGAAAATATGCATTAAAGTGGAATGCAGACTAGACTGACTGCAATCTATTGTTATAATTTACTTGCATAAATTTTAGCATTAATAATTATACAGTGCTTTTCCATTTAAACATGCTTAAAATCACTTCACAATATAATATAATAAGTATAGGATGTTATAGGGAAGAATAAGAGGTGAAGAGGAAAAAAATCTATTATTAATGTCTGAAAACCCATAGCAATATCCTTTCCTCTCTGAGTCCAAAATATCCTGATCGGTTAATTAGTTCAGCATTTTATTTTGTTGTGTTTGTTTGTTATAAGTTGAGGTAGCATATTTCTGGGAATATAATGACAAATTGAAATTCAAATGAAACAATTTTCAATAATTTCTTGCAGGGAACGTTGCAGTGGAGAAGCTGGTCTTCTTTTAGACAAGATATAGAGACAGTTGATGATCATAAAGGTGATTTATAAATTTTTCATGATAGATAGATGATGATAAACTGATTATAATGGTGATGATGATGATGATGATGGTAATGATGTTCATATAAATATTGAAAATGATAGTAATAATGATATTACATGAAATAATAAAAATAATGATAATAATAATAATGATGGTGATGATAATGATAATGATGATAATAGTGATAATAATAATAATAATAAATCTATGAACAATCCATTGTTCTTTGCAGATGATCTGTCACTATACAAAATAACCCAGGTAAGTAATTTCTTGAAATCTGGGCTCGTATTCTGGTCAGATTTGGCCCTTTTCTGTGAATTATTGAGAATATTTCTTGTTTTGTGAAACTTTCCAAAACTTTCTATTACTAGTTATCAGTCATGTGAGTAGAAAATATTCAATAATTTTTTATGATTCATTTGTTCATATTATTTTTTTTTATGTTGGTATATGAATATAAAATCTGTATTTTATCTTAAGGCAAGATTACATACATGGCATCACCAGTCTACTAAAATACTACATATAGCTTGTGCTGCTACATGTAAATGAATTAATCTTCTAGATAAATCCTGGTCAAGATAGCATCAGCCATGATATCAGGGGTAGTCTTCTATGATCAATACTTTAGTACTTTACTCAAAGAAGGAGTCAAGTGTTGCTGATATCTGATTAAAGGCAGCTTATAACCTTGTCAATGATTCAAAACCATTAATTCAGCTGATGATTCAGTAAAATTGAAAAGATTTCCTTTTTATGTCAGACAGGAAAGCCCAGAGCTTTGATTACATGTGTGCCAATAAGTGGTCAATACCTTAATACCAATATATCTACAATGTAACTATAATGGTATTACCATTTAAAAATCTTCCCAGAGGCGTGGTCAAATTGCAAATTTGCAATTGATTGTTGCTTTGTTTCTTGCAACATGGAGTATGAACTGATGTGCTATAGTTAAAATTGATCTATCTATTGTAAACTTGTAATAGAAATTTCTAGTTGATTGCAAACAGTTTTTTTGTACCATCCCCCTTGAATTTGTAAGAATCTCATATCTCTTTGTATCTTCAAAAAATGTTTGATGCCTTTTCAGCAAATGTGAAACTTCCACCAGGCAGAAGTGTTGATGTACTTTTGCAGGACATCAACAGCAGACTTTGCCCTTGAATTTATGCTTTATATCTGTAATACAGATAATGGGTATTATCTCATCACATGATTGTTTATTTTTTGTGTTGCTAGGATACCTTTCGTAAGCTGACCCAGCAGGTCAGTGAGGTCAGTGAACATCTCAATAGCAGATATGCTGTATCAGGATTTCAGGTGAGCTTCCCCTGCAGTTTTATAATCAACATTCAGATTTCAAATTCAGATAATATTGCTCATGCCAATCCTGCTGGAGGGTTGGTCAAAATTCTGTCATGTGGTAAAGTGTAGTTTGCCCACTAACCATGATACCTGCTCTGTTTCAAGATACGGTTATGAAATTCTGGCAATGAACAAATTCTGAACAGTGGTGCTCTCATTATATGAAACTGAACCAATCAAAGATTGCATTAACAATCAAATAAGTGAAGTTTGTGATCACAATTCAGGTTCGGGGACTGAAATCCGAGTACATTGTTTGATGGTATCGACTGCACTCATATGGATATGATAAATTTCCACAGCTACTAAGTGAACCAGTTAAGCTCGAAATTAGGCTAGGACCAAGACGGAGCTTAGAAATTATCCTTTAGTAGGGTATTGGTCTCAGCTATGAGGTATCCACCATGGCCAGTAACACAAAGCTTTGTGCTTGACCATAGGGCTGATTTTAGACTTGATAACATTGATTATAATACAGTATGCAATTAAGCCAATAAACTGTATGATCAATCATTAAGCGTTTAGTCACAGACCTGTGGTTTCTTATGTTTCTACCCTGACAGGGTGTGAGGCGGAGTCAGTTGGCTGCTAGTCTTCCCTCCAGCCATCCTAGTATTCAGAACCACAAAGAGAGTGAGGGAGATATGGATAGGTTTCAATCTTCGCTTGCGATCCAGTCAACGCCCTTCAAAGGTTCTCAAAGACAGTAAGTGATTGATAAATGGTGGGTTTCAAGTTTGGTATTGGTTGGCTATAGTATCTTGTTAGTTTGCAAAAGCTTATCTTGAATTGTGGTCTGTATAGGTTAGTTCTATTTCTGTAGGAAGTCATATATTTGAAACAAACCTGTTTAGGGGTAATATGAGGAACAATACCAAATCTTTGTTAAGGGGCGGTTTTTTTCATCAAAGTATAAACCCTGCTTAGTGATTACTCTTAAACTCATTGACATGCATGCATATGTACACAAATATACTTGTATCTGATTGCAAACTACTGAATTTACTTCTTTCCATTTGGCATGTATAAAAAAAAAAGATGGGTTGGGATATTTAGCACTCCACCTGTTTTGAATTTACACGACTGTGAGTCATGTTTTTGTCTCGCCTGCATAGCAGAGCGAGACGATAGGCGCCGCTTTTCCGACGGCGGCGGCGTCAACATCAAATCTTAACCTAAGGTTAAGTTTTTGAAATGACATCATAACTTAGAAAGTCTATGGACCTAGTTCATGAAACTTAGACATAAGGTTAATCAAGTATTACTGAACATCCTGCCTGAGTTTCAGGTCACATGATTAAGGTCAAAGGTCATTTAGGGTCAATGAACTTAGACCATGTTGGGAGAATTATTTTCAAAATCTTAACCGAAGGTTAAGTTTTAGAAATGACATCATAACTTAGAAAGTATATGGACCTAGTTCATTAAACTTGGATATAAGGTTAATCAAGTATTAGTGAACATCCTGCCTGAGTTTCAGGTCACATGACCAAGGTCAAAGGTCATTTAGGGTCAATGAACTTTGGCCAAGTTGGGGGTATTTGTTGAATTACCATCATAACTTTGAAAATTTATAGATCCAGTTCATGAAACTTGGACATTAGATTAATTAAGTCCCACTGAATATCCTGTGCGAGTTTCAGGTCACATGACCATGGTCAATGGTCATTTAAGGTCAATGAACTTTGGCCGTGTTGGGGGTATTTGTTAAATTACCATCCTAACTCTGAAAGTCTACGGATCTAGTTCATAAAACTTGGACATAAGAGTAATCAAGTATCACTGAACATCCTGTACGAGTTTCAGGTCACATGACCATGGTCAAAGGTCATTAAAGGTCAATGAACTTTGGCCGTGTTGGGGGTATTTGTTGAATTACCATCGTAACTCTGAAAGTTTATGGATCTAGTTCATAAAACTTGGAATATAAGAGTAATCAAGTATCACTGAACATCCCTTGTGAGTTTCAGGTCACAAAACCAAGGTCAAAGGTCAGTTAAGGTCAATAAACTTAGGCCATTTTGGGGTAATTGTTGAATTGCCATCATAACTTTGAAAGTTTATAGATAGAGTGAATGAAATGTGGACATGGGTGTAGTTGACAAGTCTTAAGTCACCGTTCAAATGTCATTTATGGTCAATGAACGTGGTATTATGTCATTATATGAATGGTGTTTTTGTGAATGATTATTTTATAGTAGTTTTCAAAGTTAGCACTGTTGCGATATTAAAATCGCGTAATGCAGGCGAGACTGCCAGAGGCGTTCCACTTGTTATTAATGTGGAAATGGCAATGATTACAGTAGACTAATATGACATAGCCTAGCCTAATTAGCCTAATTTGACATAGTGCAAATTGTACCTTGTTTTTTACAGGAGACCAAAATCTCATCTGGTGACCTCTAAAAGGAACAAACTCCACCCACCACCTCGACCTCATTCAAGTATCAGTACGTCAACTCGGTCTAAAGGTCATTATGACCACCTGTCACCAGGCATCATAGGTCACTTCCAGGGAGAGGAAGAGGGGCAGAAAGAAACACCTTTGGCCGGTGGTGACCAAAATCTTGGACCTTATGATATCGTCAAAGACGAGTACAAGTTTGGCTCAGATTCAGAAGAGTCAGATGACCGTACTTTGGCTACAGAAGACTTTCGAGATGAGGATGACGATGATGTTGGAAATCACTCCATGGGGTCTATGGATATGGATTCCTCCGAGGACGAGATGGAGATAAATGAAAGGATAGAGAGGATACGGACCCATCGTGAAAAGATGCAGAGGAAATTGATGCGTCTAGACCTTCCACCAGAAGTGCTGACAGGGGATATTGACTGTATGTTTCCATACAGTGGTTCCACTGCAAGCAAGAAGAAGAAGCAGGACCCTTTTGCGGAGGCTTTGAGTGCACCTTACTGCCATATGGACCTCTTGGAGCTAAGTATGTTGGACAAAGATTGGAGGACTATCATCCGGACGGCTCCGGACAAGGATGATGCAATCCTGATGGAGAGGATGATCGAGATGGAGAAGCTTCAATATGAGACTGCAGAATGGGAGAGTGTGGTTTCCTCTCCAAGAAGAAGATGCCAATCTGCCCTCCAGATTAGGAAAGGTTGGAATGCTGATGCTGCTGTTCCAACAGAGAGGGCTCATAGTGCACTTGGGAAACCCAAACAGAGTAAGAACTGTTGTGATCAATGCCTGCAGCTTGTATGTGCAGGAGATTGTCCAAGTAAAATTGCAGCTTCATACAACTCCTGTGTTCACTGCCGTCAGCCTTACTGCAACGGCGTCTGCACTGACTTTGGTTACCACCTTCACATCAGGTATGCCAGGCAAGAGGAAAAAAAAAAGAGAAGGCCTAAATCCTGTCATACCTGCCGGAGAAGCAGAACACCAAACAATGCAATAAATACCAACAATGTCATCCTCGGACGACCACGCTCTGGGTTCGCTACATACAGCAGTTCCAGAGTGCAGAGTGCCAAAACCAAAAGGATGACCGTTGCTTCCACAGATGGAGCGGAGCATGTTTCTAACAGGATGGAGAAGCTGAGGCTGTCTGCTCGTAAGTACAAAGAGAACAGTGGTGATGAGGATGATGGTGAGGTGAAGTCAAAGAAACAGAGACCAAGGACAGCCGGATCAAAGAGACAGATCAAAGGGAGGGATGCCATGATATCAGGGAAGAGCTATCAATCCCAACGAAGGTTCTCTCTTACAGAAGATCCTGTTACCACCACTGCTGCTAGTATGAACCCTAAGGTACTTAGGGTGAGATCCGCACATTACAGGACGCACAAGGCAAGACAGAAGACAAGAAAAGCAAAGAAAAAGTGATGATAAAGATTACTTTGTATCCAGGTTGGTTTGATGTGCTGGTAGGTTTATGTTGGAATATCCAGGGTGAAGGCTGCATAAAAAAGTTAAGTTTGCTTGAGTTTTGACTTTTCCACCAGATTTCAGCTCTGTGTCTGTCTTGCAAAAGGGCTACACTTTTAACAGTCATGGAATCTGCTTTTGTGAGTTTAGTTTTGAAATGGCCTGCACTTTTATTCGGTCCAACAAATTATTTTGAACAGTATGTTTTGGAAGTTTTAGCCCTTTAAAAAAGAAACAGTCTTTTCGTTCACTGCACCAACCGTCACTATATAATTTATAATAAGGCACTCCTCTCATGCATTCACAAGGATGTCACTCAATATCCATTGGTAACGATGATCATTCTGCAACCTACATTTGATTCCTTATTCAGTGGTGTTTGTTCATTTTCAGCTATTTATTGCCTGTCTTTGCACAAGATCTTGGCCTTTTGAAGTACACCTATATTTTTTTCATGGATAGCACAAGGTCATTTAATTTATTTAAAAAAAACAGCATTTTTTTTCAATATAGGACCAGAAAAAACACCTGCTCATGAAAAGTCCCTTTTTTTTTCAAAATTGCATACAAGTCATGGTAATGAACTTACTCAAGATTATCTATCCTACTAGAAATATGAAGGGCCATGCATACAGAGTACGCACAAAATCTCTTTTTTATAAGAGTTGCATTTATTGTATCTTCTATCTGAGTGGGTTTTGATTTGGAATGATCCTTGAGTGATCACAAAAAGCATAAGAGTGTAAGTAAAAATCTGAAAATGAAATAGCTCACATACTTTTTTTGCAGAGGTCAGCTATAAGAAACAACTGAAGGTAAGCTGAAGATCAATAGCAAACATTGCTGAAATCAACAAAAAATGTTTGAAAAACTCTCGCACACCTGACTTAAAGTATATGTAACTTTTTTTCGTGTTCAATCTTTATCAAAGGTTTAACCTAGTCAGTTCCTGTCACAGAAATGGCCAAAGTTTTCATGTACCACATGCTGCATTGATTTTTTTTGTAATTAATAATGGAATAATAATCATTGCAACTTGCAAGAAATTATTTTCTAATAGGAAAATAATGTACTAATTGTTTTCATCAATGTCAAAATGTGCACTCTCTGTGTGAAAGTGTGACAAACAAATGCCTATTCAGATTTTCTACACATTGCAATAATCACAAAATGCAGAGAAAACCTGCAACTGTTTGGAGTTTGGGAGTTATTCATTTTAATATCATGTTTTCCTTTGGATAATATGAAAATAGTTTAGAAATTTGAGGCACAGGAATTACATTTTTGTGCATGATAAATAAGTGCATAGCTTTAGGACCCCTTTCAGCATCGCGGTGACATACAGGTTTGCGGAAAACATGGCGTGATATTCGTGTTAGTGAGTTTTGCGATATGTTCTTCCTTGATGATCTTTAAAATATTTACCTCAAATTAGAGCAAGACAATCTGCTCGAATATGAAAATTGTCATAGTTGTTATGTGTAAACAAAGTGTGCATCTTTAGTATCCCCCCCCCCCTCCATCATACAATCACATGAATAACTAAGTGAAATTCTCAGTGACAGTGGGTGATTTTGAGTTCAGTGTCAATCTTTTGGTGTTAGTGTTGGTGTTGCGTCCATTTTTACATTGGCGCAGCACTGAATTGTAAATGAATCTGATCCTGGGGTGAGTCTTAGTAGGTGTTAATGCTATAGATAATGTCAATTTGATAATTTGTGTAAACTCTCAAAGGTTTTGGAGCTAAGGGGGCAAGGAAAGGCAATATAAACTGTGCTTCAAACACCACCACCAATGCTGACTTGATACTACATCGGAAAGTCACCCAATGATGCTACAGAAAAGTGTGTTCCTGAGTACTATGTCTGGCCTCACCAAAGATGACACTATGGCCTCAGTAACATAGCGATTGATCGTACGCAGTGATCAATGCAATCAATTATAGGAATCAGCTCCATGGTCAATCGGCATTGCTAAGCTTTATGTTACGGGCCCAGTGTGATCTTTATTTACCTACAAACACTGCGGGTGTTTCACAAAGATTTAAGTGTTGACTTAGAATTGAAGTTAAATTCAAGAATTGTTCGTTACAATGTAATGCATCCCCTGCATTGGTAAGATTATGCGCATGAGACACGCAATGCACCATATCCGTCCATCAGATTAGGCATTGAATAACACATACACCTCGGTGTTTAAACAATACTTACAACTCTTTGTAGTACATCCCCTGGTGTATTTTTTAAATATCATATTGATTTGCAGTGTATGTGTATTTATTTCTGCATTATCACACTAGGAATTGCAAATTTGGACCTTGTGTGAAACATTAAATCAAATTATATGTAGTTAAATTGAACAGTATGTAGTAGGGGGAAATTACATAGAGGCTTGTGGCGATGTTGCCCTGAAATGCTCTGAATATCCCCATTCATTGCAATGTTACAGCTAGTCCAATGTTGGAAATATAGGCAGTAGGTTGTGAGGAGTAGCCCCAACAAAAATGAATACTTTTTTTTGCCTGGTATGTAGATCAAAATTAATATTATTCAAAGCTTGCTTGAATTACAAGGCCTAGAGTTTAATCAATCATCCAATTTAATGATGATAATAATGATTGTGATAATGATGGATGGAACGATAACTACTGGATTGTCCTTTTCTTACAGAAAAGTACCAATCATAAGAATTTTTACACGATAGTATTTTTAGTGAAACTCTCAGACACTGATCTAACACCTGAGATGGTGCCCTCGTTGATTGCTAGTTGTGAGTTTTTTTTACGAACAAACTGTATTTCTTCATTAATTTTCATGCCTTTTGTCACTACTAGGAACTGCAACACCAAATCATTAACTAAGCCTAAGAACTACCCAAGTGTCTAGAAATATCATGTGTGATTCAAATGGTTGTTTTTAGTGAGGTTTTTCAGGTGAACGTATATTAAATGTTGGTGAAATCACACATTTTCTAATTGATTTATTGTAACCATAATCTCATGAATTTGTTGGGGCTAGAATCATTTAAATTTATTGAGGTAAAATGGAAATGAATGGGTACAATGAATTGAGGGAGTAAAGTGATCGAGAGATAAATTTTAGCCAATTTAAGCATATGAAATCTACATGATACAGTAATGATGTCACAATGTGACTAACGATCTAATTGGGGGGGGGGGGGCACTTTGAACGGTCTCCACTGAAATATGAATAAATTGATAATCAAAATGAAATTCTGTGTACGTTCCCTTTGTTGTCCTGTGTTTGTAAATCCTCACCATCAATCACATCCTCCACCAACTTCACCATCATCATCATCCCCCTCCTCATTTCATCACCACTACTTAAACTTAAACATTACCTTCTATAAACATCAGCAAGCATCACCACCTACACCATCGCTACCATTATCATCTCCTTCACCACCAACCACACCACCATCACTTCGCATTAAGAAAAAAAATATGAAAGGAACAGGTCAGTGATGGTGTGACAATAATAAAGTGTCATGGATTTTTTTTTTTTCAAAGATGGGGTTCTTGCATAGAACATTCAGGAAAATCTGTCCTGTGGTCATTAGTGACCCATGTCCATTATCTTACCAGATATAGGTTGTAAACAGAGAATAGAAACACCTTTCTAGAAGCTGTTAAGAAGTATTTAAACCTGTTAGGTTTATTTTCTGTCTCCCTTGTGTTGAACTTGAGCTGGGTTTGAAAATATTCCAGACAGACCCTAATTGGCCTTTTACAGTTCAAAAGTTAGTGAACCTCACCACAAAATGCACACCTTCATGCTGAGTGAAGATGTAAACAACACTACTATGTTTGGTGAACCCAGAGAAACAAACTATTGAATGTAGTATTTTATCACCTGACTTCAAAATGAAATATCTGAAACATGGCAGAACTTGATCACTTTAAATAAATTCATTTTTTGGTGGGGTTCACTAACTCTTGAGCACCATTGAATATAAACATTGAGAGTTGAAAGAAACTAAAGACCAAAAATGTTGAGTCCCCAACTTTCCATGATACAGAAAAACAAATCCTGACAGTTGAGGAAGAACTTGGAATCAACAGAAAACGCCTTCTATAGCACCAAAAATTTGAATTACAAAAAACATGTGAATACAATCAAATTTGATTGCACTGTTAAGCATTTGTCTGCCAAGTTTTACATGTATGAAACTTATATGCAATCGCTACATCATATTTTTTATGTCACAGAAATACAATGTTTCAAACTCCGAATAACAAGGAATTAGCATTTCAAAATGGAAAATGTGGTTTCTAGTCTCTGTCATCTCATTCGGAACATTAGCAAGAGAACACAACTCTCACTATACAGTGCGTCTCAAAAAAACTATACACTTTTAAAATGGCTGCCAAACAAAAAATATGTCACTTTGGGGAAAAATACCTATATATATATGGAAAGCCAATAAAGTAAACTTTCAAATGACACCAAAAAGTTGGAAAACTATTCATGCTTGAGTGAGCACTACCCACTTAAACAAAGGGTATGAAGGGTGGGCAGGAATTAGCCTTCCAATTTCTTTCAGTTGTTGAGAGGCGAGTCCCCTGGAACTTGCAAAGTTGAGGGTGTTGTGATAAATTAATGATCAATCATTATTAATTTAGGTTCTTAGAGCTAATTTCAAGAATAATCAAATTTAAATTTAAAGCATGAGTGAACATGAATTACATCTTTTAGTGCATCATTTTTACCTTCTCACGTGGATCTCAGCAATGTGTTTATGGGAGTCAGAATAGGGATGAGATAGGACTTAGGTGGGGGAAGTAGGCTGATGGGACAAAGGCCAACAGAACACTTAGCCACCCCCCCCCCCTCTCTCTACCCCTTCCTCCCATCCTGAGAGACTAGCCTTTGCTAGGGTGAGCAGGAATTAGCCTTCCAGTTTTGTTTAGAGGTGAGTCCTTTGGAACTTGCAGAGTAAAAGGTGGCATGCTAAATTATTGATGAATTGAGATCAGTTTTGGTTTCTTAGGCTAATTTCATGAGTGAATAAATTGAAATGCAGTGCATGAGTAAACAGGAATTGTAATTTTAGTGTAGCATTTTAAGTTTATTATGTGGATCTTAGCAATGTGCTTGTGAGAATAAGAGTAATGTGATGGTACCTGTTGCATGCAAGGGGTCAGATAGGGTAAGACTGGGTTAAACAGTTAAAAGAGCATTCTTCTTCTTTGTGTTCTCTTACAAATTCCCTCCCCTTCACCCCCTCTTTCTTTCTCTTGGATCATGGTATTCAAAACTTAAATGCCAAGTGACTGATAGTTGATGGGTCTTTTATTTTCCATTGAATGATTCTAAGAAATTTACTAATTATGATGATTTATGAATTCATTGAAAAAGCTGAATAATTGATTTATAATTTATTGAAAAAGCTGAATGTTTAATTGATCCCATTGATTGAGTTGATTAACTAACAAATTGTTAATCGAATGGTAAAAGTTGATGACCGAATTCTCGAATTGTATCAAATTGACAGTCCGCTCTGGACTTTATGCGTACATGTAAATAGCATTCAGTCTCGATCTAAGGGAGGTTAAACATTCTGTTAACCTTTTTCCCATCAGCTTACTTCACCCACTTAAGTCCTATCTCTCCCCTATTTTCCTTACTTCAATGAACACAATGCTGAGATCCACATGATAAAATATTAAAATGCTGCACTAAAGATTACAACTGACACTCACTCATGCATAAAAATTTCAATTCTCGCTACCCCAAATAGGAACAAAAATCTCATAATGCGCGAGACGAGATAATTTTCACTCCGTCGGGTCGTCATCACCACTTCCGGTTCAGAGTCATGCTCGCGCGAGGTACGCGATACTGAGTTTTCCACCACGCTGAAATCGATGCCAATCAGCGTAATATGTACAGATTATAATACTTTTTATTAAATTTGGTCAGTTTAGATTCCATTTGAATTATAAATAAAAATAAAAAATATATTTCACGTGAAAATAATTTTTATTCATGTTTTTATTTGGTTATAAAAAAAGTAAACAAAAAATGAATATCTTAAAATTTTGCATTTAGCGACCGGCCTGACATCACGATCGGACTAGACTGGACGCTAAATATATACAGCATTCACGATCACTCAGCTCCGTTCAATTTTTAGTCGACCACAAAATGGATAAAAAAATCAGTTTCAATCAGATCGAGGTCAACAGGATTACCTCACCTCGTAACATGATGATGATGATGATGAGTTTCGGAACTTAAAAAAATCTTAACTGACAAAGGAATACCGTGCAATGGAAAGCGTCGGGCAGAATTAGTGACTTTAGCAGAAAAGGCCGTTAAACTGTATCGTGAAAGAGAGGGTTGTGATCACGAACTTTCCGAGCGAAAGCGAAGTTGTGTTGTTGTGCATGACGGCACTGTTGATCTGAATGGCAAAACAGTGCATTGTACTTCCGAACAGGAAGTTGTAATACCGAAAAAGCTATCCCATAATGCAATGCGCGTAACAGGGATTTTCCCGGATCTCGGCGAAATCGCTATTTGGGGTAGCGAGATCATGAAATTTGTTCTAACAATTTAAATTGATCATTAATTTATCACAACACCCTCAACTTTGCAAGTTCCAAGGGACTCGCCTCTCAAAAACTGAAAGAAATTGGAAGGCTAATTTTCATACCCTTTGTTTAAGTGGGTAGTGCTCACTCAAGCATGAATAGTTTTCCAACTTTTTGGTGTCATTTGAAATTTTACTTTATTGGCTTTCCATATATATAGGTATTTTTCCCCAAAGTGACATATTTTTTGTTTGGCAGCCATTTCAAAAGTGTTTTTTTTTTTTTGAGACGCACTGTAGTTCCAAATATTGATAAACCAAAGTCTGCTCCGGATACTATTGAGATAAAGTCTTGAGGTTACTTCAGGGTTGGTTTGTATTTACCACGATGCCAAAGGGGTCTGGGTCTGACCTCTGGTGGATTCACTTGTTTTGGGCTATCTTTGGGAAGTTAGACAGCTTACATCCATTTATTTCGTATCCAAGCCCATGACCCTTTGACATAAAGCTTATCAGTTCATGGTAGGTCTGATTTTTATGATTGATTGCATTGGTTGTTGTTTATGATCAATTGCAAATATTGGCCCCACAATCAATCGCAAAGCTTTTTGTTAACAGGGGCCCTGATCTCAGTCTGGTTTCACTAGGTAAAAACCGGAGTCTGGTCTTGCAAAAGAGAGAAGAAAGATGCAGCAAGATTTTCTTAATCCGACTTTGACTGAGCTATTTCAGACTTGGGGGGTGTTTCACAAGGATTTAACCCTAAGAAGACTGGGGGGGGGGCTGATTAAACCCCCCTCGACATTTTTCGCGATAAATCCGCCGCTTGAAATTTTTTGACCGCGTCGCTCGCTGACTTTTTACTTTCACGTCTCGCACAACTTTTGAGACCAAAATTGTGACCCCCGGTATGCGGTTCCGAAATTACGCAACATTTCGTAAGTGCATGCAGACCCCAAATTACTCAAAAACGTAAATGTGTGTACAAATCCAATGCAAATTGTGTTTTTAGCCAAAATTCATAAATGTATCATTATTTTTCCTTTTACTGCTTAAAATCAATTAATTTTATCTTTTTTATGGTCAAAATAAAGTCCCCGATAATTTCCATTGAAAAAACAATAAAAAACAAAAGTAAAAAAACAAAGAAATACATAAGAAATTTAGAAAACAAAAGAATACATTAGAAAATAAATGTGATGTTGAAATTTTGAAAAATAAATTTGATCAGAAGCCTATCTAGAGTATGTGAAACAAAAATTAGCATTTTAGGGGCATTATATCATTAATTAGAGCAAACTTATGATTTTACGCATAAATTAGCATAATGAATGAGCAATGAGATTTTTCGCAAAATTTGATATTATAGTTATGTAGATAATGCCATGGGTAACGCGCGTGCCAATTTTTGTTGCGATCGCGCGATCGACGGCCGAGATCACAAGGGGGGGCTGAATCAGCCCCCCCCCCCCCAGTCTTCTTAGGCTTCGAAATAGCCCAGTCTATTTAGGGTTAAGTATGACTTGAGTCGCACTTACAATGCCGACGCGTACATGGTACGCGATCTTATTGATACGTAGTAGTGCACATCCTCATGACACGATCTGACCAATGCGGTCAAGCCTTTCATACCGTACGTAACATGGTATTTAAGTGCGACTCTAAGTCATACTTAAATCTTTGTGAAACACCCCCCAGGATTTTACGGGGAGTGGGGGGGGGGGGGGGGGGCTTGAGAAAAGTCAAGAAATGATAAAGTTCTGTTTATTTGAAATAATGATTGTTTTTCAATAATTTCACTTTATGGTAATAAACATGCGTTTATCACAGATTTTCCCCAGCAGCTATCGCATGGTTAGCAAAAGAGTTCATGCATGACTGATTGGTAACAAAACAGAAAGTTGAGTAAGTCTAACAGCTAGTCTGCTAAATGCTTTCGTTATATAAAATAATTGCTCTTCAAGCATTATTTTAGAGAAACAGAACCATTTCTTTGATTGAGGTTCCAGATCAAAGAGCAGATATTGGAATTTTTGGACATGCAATTTCTTTTTTAAATTAAGTTACCGCCCGCCGAGTGACTTTTTTGGTTTCTTTTCTTCTAATTGTTTTTTTTTCTCACAAGTGAATGAAGAATCATTTAAGTTAGACTAAGTGAAACAGTTAAAGAGGAGACTAACATTTACGATAAGTCATTGGTCTATTGAATTTGTGATTAAATTATGATAAATCATCAGTTCTCGGTTTCACTTTTTGTGGGATGCACTGTATAAAGAATCCCACAAATATTATCATCATTATAATAATATTCAACTGCTAATGGTAGCTTTCTTTGTTACCTAATGCTAAATAATTTCACTTTTGATCTCTTTGTCATTTATTGCATCAAATTTGAAAAGTGCTTTTATACGAATCACTAATGAAAAGCACTATATCTACAAGTGATTATTATCATAATAATGGTTCCTGTAACCATATTGGAGTAAAAAGAAAATACCATCCATACTTGTTGATGAGTGCATCTTCTCAAAGACCATCCTCTTGGGAGAGGGAGGGGTTGCTTCCAACAGAGCAGCTTGGGTAACCACGGTTACGCACAAAGGGAGAAACACAAGAGAAGACGTGTCAGTGAAATAATGTCTTTCGTACCCAGATCATCATCAACATCATCACCAAAATCACATTTAAACTCATCACCGAAAAAAAATAGTTTAAACTCTGCACTTTGTTTTCCATCTAAGATGTATTTCGTAACTTTTTTCACATATTCTTGATCTTTTCAGAAACTTTACATGATCCGACCTCTCTTACAAGGTCAAAATTCAAATGAAATCCATTTTAACAGAATATCTTCTACTTGCTTCTACAGATACCATTAAAAAATCAATGAAATATATTGATTGTGTTTTTTTTCAAGACTATATACAAAAAAAAATAAAAACAGAAAAAGAAATCATCATAGTAATGCTTAACAAATTATCTGACCCCAACATTCAGCATCATTCATTCATGTCATGTCATGTATGTATGACATACAATAATATCACCAATCTTTTGTACTTTAAACATAGGAAAACAGTCTCGACATTGACTTTATACAAGCATAAAACCAGTCAATTCAGCTCCTAAAGCAAACTGTTAATGTAGTGAATATATCCTATACAGCGCACAAGACAAAATAAGTTTGGTTTGAATAAACTGACAGCCGAGGAAACGGACAAGGGGGCATGTTTAACATCAGAATTAAATACCAACATTTTCACACACTTTAAAATGATCTAAGCTTTAAATACAGGCATATGGTGATGAACATGAGAGCTGATTATCATTTAAACTGTTCTTATTCAATATAGCAACTTGATATTCAAAATGATGGAAAATATATTATTTCAGATTTGATCTGCCAGATTCAGTTTTTTAAGTCAAATTTGCTATCAGAATATCAAATGTGCAATTTTATCAAATTTAAATCATAATTAGACTCAAGTCATAAAATGATAATATAGCTATCCCTGCAATGCCTGCCTGTATAGACACATTTGGGATTTCCCTCTAGGAATTTCCCACTAGGGGCTTTCCCCCTTTCCCATGTTGGGATTTCCCCTTCAGTAATATTTACATGCATATCATAGTACATTTCATTGAAATTAACACACTCCATTCACACATGTACTTTACCCGGCACAGTTCTGCTACTGACAATGCACTTTATAAACAAACTCTGCTTGAGCTGAGCACTCCCCAGTTGAACCAGCGCTAGGGTGAGGGGGAAAGAAATCAGGCAAAAACAAGTCAACTTACGTATTCCATAGCTGAGAGAGAAAAAAAAAATGCTGAAAAATGGGCTTGATATTCACTTTTTGCTCTATGAATTGTGATGATCAGGGGACCGTTCCGTAAAAGTTGTAAGCATTGATAACTTCTCATTCTCCGACAGTAGAAATGATGAATCGGCAAAAACAAATATCAAATCAATTCCCAATTCCTCTCTTTTTTCTGTTTTGGGTTTGTTTTGAATTTAATTTCTTTTTGCAACTGTTTATGTATTTCAAGAGATTTTGTTAAACTATTAATATCAAAGGAGAAGTATCAAGCACATCTTCAGCATACATTTTGCAATAACATTGAGAACTATAAAAAACCTTAAATTCATGAATATTTCTTAATTTGATTCATTTGTTTCCCTGTAATAATTAAAATAATTATTTCATCAATCTAATAGAAAACCACTGGGGAAATGACAAAACATAGCTGTAAAGGCAGATTACAATTTTTTTAACGTGACATTTCATTCTTCATCACAAAATTTACAAAGTTTTAAATAGATCTATGCTAATTCTACCCTTGCACCAAACATTAGAATGTAAAGGTCGAGACTCAATACCAAAATTTTTTCCAATTGACATCTTATTCACAGCAAAAATCAAATTTAAGATGAACGATTTTCACGATGAAAAAAAAAAGGACATTTAAACAAAAATATCTTTGCTCATTAAGAGCTGGATTACTACAGTTGAATCTCAAGTAATGTAATTTTGTGAGAGTGTATTATCTCTGACAAGAGCAAACTTTTTTTTATCATCGAAACTATGGGACAAAATATTTAAATTATGGTGGCATAACAGTCCACAGACAGAGACGAATATCCAACATTCATTTAAATTATTTCACGAAGCCTCTTTCTTTTTATTTTTTTAGGGGAAAAGTTAGTTGAAAAAACCCCACATATTTCTCATTCCTTTGCATTATTTGTATGTTGTTGGTGGTAAGGGTGCTTACTAAATATATACTATGCAATGGTTTCTAGATTGGATATCAAAGTGTCTACACATGAAAATGATATTACTACACAAATGACTTTTTTGTGCTCACACATGATTTTAATACTTCTGTGTTGTACAACCCGGTGTGCCCTCGGCAGCCGAACAGTTCTGGAAGAAGAACATAAGAAAAAAATCAGCTGAACCTATTTCTTAAATATAGCAACTTCCTATAAAACTGATGTGTACAATAAGAAGTCTCTATGGTAGCTCTTTGAGAAATGGTTAAAAAAACGAGCAAGATATTTATGACCTATTCCAATTAGTATGAAAGGAAAGTATCAACAAAAGAGCATCAAAGATGGAAAATACTTTCACTTGATTATTTCAGTTAGGTAATACTTATTGGAATTAATTAACAATTTATAAATGGGGTAAATATTAATGAAAAAGCTCAAATCTTGTTGGCCTGAGAAGAATAGTTGGGGGAGCAGGTCCCTCACCTCTTGAAAAAAAAAAAGTTTTACTGATTTCTCAAAGGTTCTAAAAACTTACCTCAATTTTTCACCTCTTACCTTCTCTCATTCAAAAGCTGCCTGTCCAATCGCACTCACAGGAACCACAATTGAATACAAAATAATAAATCATGCAATATAATATAAAAAGTATGACATGAACTCACAAAGCACTCTGAAAGAGAGAGTACCCCATATGAAGATTTACCCATCGACACCTGCAGAAAAAAATATCTTACGCACTCTATGCACATCCACAAATATACAAAGCAAAATCTTCTAAAATTCAGATGGTCATCTTTAAAATGAATAGTAAATGTAAAAAATAAGCTATGATACGGAACATAGCTCTATTACAGAACCTGAGTTGAAGCAAGAACATTCTGCAGTCAACGTAAAGTACAATAAAGAGAGGTTGCCATGTGGAAACCTGATGGCTAATGACATCTCAAGAGTACTAGTACCACTCATCTAGCACCATGTGGAGTGTGTCATTCAGGGCAAGGCTGGGAGGAGACCCCAGAAGGGGAAATCCTTGCCCCCCTTTAGATCTTCTCCTGGATGAAAGAATGTCGTAGCACTTCGCTGATGGAGATCCGCTTCGAAGGATCTAACATGAGACACCGGTCTATCACATCCTTGAGTTGCAGAACCTTGCGTTGTTGGTCATCTGGTAGACGTTGGTAACCCAGCAGCTCCGTGGTCAGGTCTTTGGTCGGGTTGATGACGGTCATCACAGTCACTTTCTCCTGAAATTAGCAAAGCGTTCATCATGTCATTACTGCTACCATCTATACATACTGCTCTCCCATGACGAAAGAAACAATTTTCTCATTTTTTTTTTATTTGGGATATTTACATACGGTTTATATTATGTTAAACAAATTGGAATCCAACAACCCCAATTTCTGAAATAGACGTTTCATTATTCAAAAGCAAGTCATTCTATATATTTCCACATAAAACAAAGACAAAACTTCCTCATTTACTAGAAACTCATTTCACACAGTTGCTTCCTTTCATCAATGGCATCTTAATGCTAATGACCAATGTGATTGATGTTCGTATTTAAGAAACAGAAAAATAAGTTTTCAAGGATATTCAACATAATGGATAATTTACAACAGGCTTTTAAGAAATATTTCTTGTCCTACATTTATTGACTAATTTCCAAGCAAAAACATTTTAAATTCTTTAGGTCATGCATTGAATAAGTGAGCAAATTATCACTTTTCAATACAAGAATCATTTTCAGAATTAATTTTGTCATTCTTTTTGGAAGGTAAATGTTTGTAGTTGGGTATCATTCATCAATAATGGCCCAAGGTGCAGTTATGACATTTATCATGCTTTGGTGGAAATTTCTGATGTTCAGCCTGTCTAAATTTTGAATCGCTAAATATATCAAGATTATTTTTTCGATTAAATAAACCGATTTTGCAACCAAAGTGTGTTTTATATTGCTGTGTAAACACAATGGGTAATTGGAATGTGAGGGTTGAGTGACCACTCATTGAAATAAATGACAAGAATTGCTATAATTCACTCTAAGAAGAAAAAAGTTCCTCCTATAACTTAAAGAAAAACAAATTTGTCTTTAATGTACGACTTGATGGGTCAAACATATTTCCGATTAGTTGATGGGTATTTATCAATCTTCCTATAGAAAGAGCAACAAAAAACTTACCCTCTCTGTGACCTTGTCCACCTCCACATACTTGAAGTTGCAGTTGGAGTCAAAGTGCTTGTCCCGTAGCATGCCCTTGCGGATGATCCGATGGGGCATCTTGCCCTTGAGGTCCATGAAGAGTTTCAGCATGTGATTGTTGGTCTTGCCAGGGAACATGATCTTACCGGCGGCTAGTTCAAAGATGGTGCAGGCTGTACTCCAGAGATCTATGGCTGCATCGTAGCTCATACCAATGACTGGATGGGGAAAGATAGTGGGAGGGGGGGTCAAGGAATGAAGGGTATAGCAGGGTAGGGTAAATATTGGAATGAAGGCCATAGGATGGAATGTAGAAAGAAGGAGAATGTAGAAAAAAGGGTAATTTTAATTGTAGGAAGGATGATGGAATGAAATAAAAGGAGGTTAGAACATAGGGGGGATGATGACAGAATTTAGCAATGTAGGAAAAAGGAGGATTTTTGTATGGGGGATATTGTATTGTAGGGAATTGGACAATGGTGGAATGTACAGAAAAATTGAATTGAATTGAAAAAAAAATATATGTTTGAATGTAAACACAAGAGTTATGTTGGATGGTAACAGAAAGTCAGAATGTATTAAAGGATAAGGAGAATGAGGGATTATAGGGAAAATCAAAATGATGGAATATAAGAAAAGGGGAATGTCAGATTGTGAGAGAGAAAATTTAGGAAGTGTTGAGAGAAATGTTGGAAGAAAAACAAGGAGTAAAAAAGAAACATAAAATAAACACATAAGAAATAAATAAATGAAGGGTACATGTATGTGCAATGACAGGAAAGATGGAATGAAAAACAAGGAGATATCATATGGACTCAAGAGTACATGAATATAATATGATGAATATCAATATGTAGTAAGTAAATATAGTGTCATGACCTCCCACTGTATAATTATTGTATAGGGTCAGATGTGGAGAGACTACACTCACAAGAGCAGAGTTGAACCAATGGTGGGTGTGACCTTTTTGCATCAGGATCATATCGTCTACTGTCACCAGTATGGTAGGAGCCAAGAAGGAACCATTTGACATAAAGGCTCTATTCATACATATTATACAATGCAGAGCAGGAGTACCCATCGTTTTCATTGGTCAATTGTCATAATTTCACTCCCCTGTACATGGCAATGAATATTCATGTATTTAACCAGCTGCCATGATGCAAAACTCTCACTGCAGAGCTCATGTTTATGTAGTCTTCATCAGCCAGTTGTCTTTCGAACCTTGTAAAAAGATTAGAGGAGACAGATGACTCTTTCAATAAAAATAATTTGACAAAATATTTATTTTAAAATCTTTTGGAATTTCAAATTGATGATGAACAAAAGAAACTACTTAAAAAGTGTCTTTTCGAAGGGAGAGGACCATGGAAAAACATTATTTTCTCGCAATCAGGAAATTTTACCTGATGAAGCTTGGAGCCTAACAAATGAAAGCTTACCCCCAAAACAGGTAAAACATCATGACTGGGAAAAAAATGTTTTATCACATAATCAAACAATCCAAATTAACTAAGGAAGATGACAAAGATATGAAAACAAGAGTGAAGTTAGACAAAAAAGAGAACAAGACAAAATAAAGCTAAATGTTTTAACAAAATATCATGAATATAACTAAATACATCACGAACCTACTTTAAAAACTTTACAAAGCTAAAGAAAAAAAAGCAGGAGTTCAATAACCAGATATTCCATTATTTGAAAATGGGTGGAATTGTAATCTACATGTATATCAAAGTTTCTTCCGATTTATACATGTAACATTTACTAATATGGAAGTCATGGCTTATAAAAAAAAATCTTAAATAGTTGGATCCTAGCAATATACATGGCAGTCAGTAGAACTACTCAAGAAATATTAATGATAATCTATTCCATTAGGATCATTAAAAGATTTTTCAAATAATAAAAATGCAATCCCCGCAGCTGCTAGTATTATAAGCTGGATGTGGGAAATTCCCTACTTCTTTGTTTGGCTTGTGCTTTCTTAGAGATTCTGAGAAATATCCCTTCGGATATTAATTATTAAAACGGATGTGACGCCTGATAAAGGAATGTCGTATAAAGCAAATGATAAAAGGATAACCGGCTATGATTTTGTTTGTAATATAAAGAATTACATTAAAATAATAAAACCCATGCATACAATTCCTAAGATATATCATATCTTCTATTCAGTCCCTTGATCAAACCATTCTAAAATGAAGAATAAAAACACACTAATGCCTGGTCAAACAATGTGAATCATGAATAAAATAAAAAGTCTGATATACATGTAGTTTCTATTCCAATAAAATTTCAATGATGTGTCTAAAGAAGACTTGACAAAGTCCAAATCCCTTCATAATTTGAACCCCAACCTAGATAATTCCATGTATGCTGTACGTCTGTAATTTTCCAAGGTAATTCAGTTCCAAATGAGAAGTTACATGTAAACACTGGTTCAGGAGACTTTGGTTCAAGCCCTGTGTCAGATCTCTCAAAATAGTATCCAGGACAGTCATCTTATCAATACACATCGGGAAAAAATTAAAGGTCAGAGGTCAAGTTCACACCCTGGAACATGCCTTTTAGAATATTGACAGCAGATTCTTAGTCCCCAGATGCAAAAATTTATATCTGCTGGATAAACATCTGTAAAAACCAAATACACACACCCCAAGTCTTCCAGTACACGCATCACTATTACATAAGAGAGGTTAGATATCAAGGTTCCACAATGGGATCATGTCTTTTTAGAATGAGGACAGTGAATATAAGTCCTCAGATGCAAACAATTAGATCTGCTCAATTACGCATCCTTAAAAAAACATACCTTCACATGGCAAGCCTTCTAGTACACACATCAGAAGTACATAAACCTGGGGATGTTTCACAAAGTATAACTTAGATTCATGCTTAAATATCAATGTGCACATGATATGTATAGTGCAATCTTATTGGTTAATACGCAGTGTGCGCATCCTTTCAGCATGATTTGATCAATGAGGGGATACCTTTTATATCACATGAAAATGGGAACTTACATGTAAGTGTGACTCTAATTGGGTATTGCAAGAAACTTGCAATTGATCGCAAGTCAAGTTTAGGTCCCAATATGAATTGAAAGTCATTAATTTCATTTAAAATTTGCAATTGATTGGTTGTCTGCTTCTTGTATCAACAAGTACAAGCTGGTTTGCTTTAGTTAAAATTGATCTATCACTTGTAAAATTGCATCTGAAATTGCAAGTGATTGCAAATAATTTCTTACAACACCCCCAATGTTACATTTAAATCTTTGTGAAACATCCACCTTTACATGTAAGAGCAGAATTACACTCACAGCAGAATGAACAGAGGAAGATCCTTGTTATCAAAATGAGATGCTACAGGAAAATTCTCAATACACACTACATAGATCATGTGACTAATGACAAAATCTGCAATTACATAATACAGGTACATATGTCCCTATGATGGCCTATTCACAACTGTGAAAAAAACATAAACTAAAAGTGATAAGGTTATATCACCCAATCATCTGGTCTTCATAAATAATATAACATGGAATAGTCAGAGGGATCTGCAAACAAGGAAGACAGTGCAAAAGATAGGAAGGTAACATACATGAGTAGACAGGATTGTTTGGAAAATCACAGAGAGAGGTGGAGGACAGAAATGGATGGATATTAGTAGGGGCTTCAGTTGCAGTGATATGTCATGGAATTATATAGGTATAGGTACATGTAAGAGGTCAAATTCACAGGTCTGAAGTTCACCCCTGGGTCATGTCTCTCACATGGGGACAGGCCGACGGCCAAAAATGTCAGTCCCCAAACACAAACAGTAAATGGAAATTCAACTCACTTATTTCAGGAGCACGGTAGAATCTGCTGACAAGATATGGAGTTATGTCACAATCAGCTACATGTGAGGCTGAACCAAAATCACAGAGTTTTAGGATTGTCTTTGATTCATTCACCTGAAGAAAAAAAATATATATACATTAATGATTTTTTACCAGTAAACGATTGTGGTGCTCTACAGGGAAAGACAGGATGGATGAAGTGATAAAGCTTAATATGTGACCTACCACCCCAAACCACCAATAAGTCACCAGGTTAGGTTCTCTGTCAATAGCCAAAATAGTAATTTAGTCTCCAAAAACCCAAAATTCAAAAAATAGCCTATCTGAAAGAGCAATACTTCTTCTTTATAATGTGAAAATTTGAAGTCGTGAAGTTGAATAAAATAAAATATACAAGAGTTTCTTGGACACTACTTTTTCGGACTGCTTGGAAGTTTACTGAGATTACACAGTATGCACATCTCATGCTTGAGTGAACACTGAACTTCAAACCTTGTTTTCTCATTTTTTAAAGCATTTGCTGAATTTCCTCTGCATTCAATCAAGTACTTGTAATGGTTATTGTTGGTCAATTTTAACATATTATATATCATTTTAAAGCTTCGAAAGTGAATTTTCAAGCTCAATTTTGGTTGACTTATTGTTGGTTTTGGGGTGGCAGGTCACATATTGAGAATAATGTATAGGCAGTAGAACACTACAGGGGGTGATTGCCCCTCCCCCCCCCCCATAATTTTTTAGTAGTGAGAGAGATGAAAATAAAATGAGAAAAGAGGGAGACAAAAAGATGAAGAAACGGAAAGAGAGAAACAAGAAGAGCATGATAAAGAGATGTATTGGTTGCGTAACTCTATATCACCCTTGTAATTGAAGTGTGAATAAGAATTTGGTCATCTTGCCAAACTATAAATATATACCACCTTTTCATCATCAAATAGCCTGTAATTTCTATCTCACTTTCTATCCCTTACTCATCATCTAATATTTATGCCTTTCTGTTGATTCCATTGTTTCAATATCCAATTTGTGTGACCGTCCTAAAATGAAAATTGTCTGTTTCTAATTCATATAAAATGTTGTCATGCTAAGAAATTATCATGGCATGAGCAATTCATAAAGAGAAGTAAACAGAGGGAAAATTAGGTCAGGCAAACCAAAAAAAGTACATTATTTCATGGAATTGCCCTTTGTTTTAATTTCAGAGTATTTTTTAACTTGACTTATTCTTTAAAGAATGGAGGGGTTGGTTGCTGGATTTCACATCATCACCACCAAAGATAGAGTGGATTTGATTTGTTGAACATAAATAAGTGCCTCGCATCGTATTTTTGAGACTTACCAGAATATTATCCGGTTTGATATCAGCATGCAGGATATTGCATCTTTTGAGTAGTTTGAGGGCTAGGAACAGCTGCTGAGTGTACGACCTTACTGCCTTGATGTGTAACCCTACATCCTTGCCATATCTCTTCAACACCTCTCGAAGGTTCATACTACATAGGAATCAAGTACAAGGGTAAATGTAGTAAATAAAAGATAAATAAAATAAAAGATAATAAAATTATTTCAAGGGTACTTTGCAGTAGACCTATTTACAAGGTACATGTAGTTCCTCCTAAAATTAAAGGCTAAAATGAAGAACCTACTGAAATGACCCTGCAAAATGAATACAAGCTCATATTATTCTTTTTTCATTTTCCTCAGAAATCAATTATACCCTTAAAGAAGTTCTTCTTGAAATTAAAGGCTAAAATGTGTAACCTCCTGAAATGACCCTGCAAAAGGAATACAATATTACACTATTTCTTTACTTCAAATTTCCAGTAATTAATTAATACAGTTAAGGGAGAATGAAAGTATTTTACCTTAATGGTTCAAAAACAAGACAAAGATGCTGCCTGTAACTGAAAGATCTGAAGAGACGAACGCAATGAAACTTATCTTCCCTGTCCTGGTCATTGAGTCGCCTGAGATACTCTAGTTCTTTAAGGCCAGTCTTTTGCCTGGTGATAAGAGATCATGGTTGAATGTAGAAATTCAAACATTGCAAGTAACACTTGAAAATAGGCATTATTACACTTAATGATTCATAATCACATACATGACTGACCACAATTTGCAACTAGGTGAAAAACAATGCTATACTTTTCTATTTCATTTGATATACTATACCATTTGATTTTATGAAAGCCAGGTTGTGAATTTTGCATTTCTAGCAGACTTCATCATCTCGCTTTAGTGTCATTAATGTATAGTGTAGAAATGATTCCTTAGCACACTAAATGCACCTGCTTTGCAAGAACAAAAACCTGAGGCTGAAATTATACAGAATATTAAAGAGGTTATGTGAAAGTCTCCACACATACACACAACATCTACATTTATCTTCAGCACCTTCCAGCAACATTAACACAGGAAGAAGAAGAAAAGATCAGGGATGCCAGTCAATTTTGTTCACTGATGCCAGAACACATCAGCCCCCAAATGTGTTTGTATAATATAAACCTGACAAAAAAAGTGAGATGGGAAATTGTCAGAGCCTCAAATCAGATAAAAGTCTGAGAACATGCATCTCTGAAAAGACCTACTCACATGAGTTCATTGTTACGGATGATCTTGATGGCAACGTCCAGTTGACCTCTAGCTGTGTCCCTTGCTCTGACCACATTACTGAACACACCCTGACCAGTGTAGCCATACACTGTATAGCGCTTGTCAAGGCTCTCTCCAATACGCACCCCTGCGGAAGAAACAAACAGCGTACAAGTAACAGGATATTTCCCTGTGGTATCAAATCACAATTTGCTCCACAAAACGTCTTTTTGGTGGCAATTTTTCTTTTATGTATGACAGAACTAGCTGAAAGCTTTTCTCTACTGATCAAGAGTTTGTACTTACGATAATATCCTTCAGCATCATCCCAATTATCAGTGAGACTGGGGTTTTCAGGACCCATCTGTCCTATGCCCTCACGAGTGGATGGACTCTGTCAGGAAATCAAACAAATTCATCATTCTATGTAGATTATCATGTGGAATAAAACTTAAATCAATTAAATCTGATCTCAGCTATTTGACATAACATATAATATATTCAATCAGACCCCTTATAACAACAAATGCACAGTTTTTATAACAAGTTAATTATAAATTAATCAAATTAAATGATTTCAGACGCTTCAGACTGTTATTACAAAATGTACTGTTAACAATAACAAGTTTTATGAAACAGCACCAGTTATATACAATTCATGGTAATTTTAAAGTCTATGATAAAATATACTGTTAATTATTAATTGTAGCTATTAACTGTGCAACATAAGTTTTTGTGCAGTACATGGTGTGCTAACTACAGTTACACTTAACCCTAAAGATTGGGGTCTAAAAGGCCTCCTCAATATTTTTTGTGTGATAAATTTGTATTGTGAAACCCTCTAATCATGAAGTTTCATTACTTTTCTCATGAAAACCTAAATTGCCATTTGGCAACCTAAAATGTTACAAAAAAATATATAAGAGAGAGACAGAGCCCTGTACTACCGATATCACTACTGATCAGACTACAAAAACAATAATAAAATTGGAAAAAAAAATAGTGCAAATGGATACTAAATGAATCTAAGCAATAAAAAAACAAGATGGATTTGTAATTATATTAAAGTCCATGCACAACATATTATAAAGCAATACAGCTGTCATTGTTTTCTATGAATACCCACCATCTTGAACATATCCACCTCACTAAACATGTCCAGTCCATTTTTAGCAGTTGCTTGCTCTGCATTGGAAATAAAAAAGAAATACGAATTAAGTCAGTTCAAAAGCCATAATAACTATAAATGTAATGTAACTGGAAGGTTTTTTAACCAAATGAATTGCAAAAAATCACTGATGATGCAAACAAAACCATTTATTTTTATATTCAAAATCTGAATGATATTTTGTAGTTTTCATGTGAATTGCATGACACGGTTACAAAGTAAATAATAACTAAAGAAAGCATTCCAGTACCCCCAATAATTTTCATTTTTAATCTAGGTTTAAAAAAACCCTCTTTATTATTCTGATTTTCACAATTTATTTTCTGTATTTGCCATCAACTGGATTCAAACCTGTAAAACCTTGTGAACGACTGATGAATCTATTGATTTGCTTAGCATGAAGTTCTTTGAAGGGAGAGGTTTAATTGTGATTAATAGCTTGATAGCTAGATTAGTCTCATTTAGCCTCAAGACTAAAGTGGTGTAATTGTTCTGACTTATAATGCCATGGTCATGGGAAATGCATGTATTACATCCTGACCCACAATTTGACAGCATAAAGCCACATTTTGGTAGGTATCCAACATGATTAACACAATAAATACTAGCTAGTTGAGACTTTCTATAAAGCTATATCGATACTTTTCCGTAATTTTAGTGGGGGTAAAAAGGAACTCTTTCCCAAACAGATATTTGAAACAATCAAATGCTTTCTGACTAATCCTTGCACCACTAGGGTCTCACCTTTATCTGATTTGGGTTTGACAATATCACTCAAGTTCTTATCCATACTCCCTTCAACATCTTTAGTGCTTGAATCCTCATCCTCACTATCACTCTGAGGAAACGCCTCCTTTAACCTCTTCCTCTCCATCTCCCGCCTCCTCTCTCTATCCGCCTCCTCCTCCTCTTCCCGGAGTCTTTCCTCTTCATCGTCCTCTTCCTCGTCATCACTGCTAGCCCTGCTTTCTTCTTCACTGCTGTCATTGTCCGAATCTGATGATGAACTACTCTTTTCACTATCCTCCTCCTCCTCCTTCTCCACTTCCTCCTCCTCCACCTCCTCTTCTTCATCTTCATCATCCTCGGAATCGTGGCTCTGGTCACTGATATCTTCTTGCTCACTGGGCTGGGGTGACTGTGGGTTGGATGTGGGCTCGGAAGGCACCTGAGCAGGGCTTGATGCTGCACTCTCTGCTGCCTCAGCAACTTTGTATTTCTGAAGAAAAGAAAAGAATATTCAGCATTAAAAAAATATATTAGCAATGAATACATAACTGTTTAAATAGGAATCTGGATGCGATTTGGAGAAAGATAGATATGAATATTCAGTATTTTATCAAATCAAGTAAAATTCATTTTAGATATAGGGCAGAGTAATGTCTGATTTTTTTTTCCCCTGGATTGCGATGGCGTCTAAACAGTAAAAAAAACAAGGTACTATTACAATAAATGGATGTTACATCAGATATTTTCATGTTCTCATTGATTGAATGCCTTATTAAAAATATACTGGAACATTTCTTAAAATTTTCTCTTTGAAGTCTTGTGCACCTAGAAGGCGGTGCTGCACCATCCCGAGTTTGCTCAATCTCGAGATTTGAGCCCAATTGGCCCTCTTCGCGATTAATCTCGAGATTCAAGAAACCCCGTCTCCACCATCGCAATAAGAGCGATTCCTGCCCGAGCGAGGCATCGATGCATTATGGTCTGACGCCGTGAATAAATAATACCGAGTGCGTCTGCACCTGCAAATTAGCGCGATAATTCGTAAAATAGCGCGCTATTTTGCAAAAAATCCCAAGTTGACTTGGGATTGCAATCTCGAGATTAATCCTACGAACTAGCGCGATAATTACGTCTCCATTACAAATAATCTCGAGATTGTTCAGATCGGGATAATTTGACGGATCAAAAATAGCGCGCTAATTTGAAAACTCGGGTTGGTGCAGACGGCCCTTTTGAGACCGAATTCGCATTACCATTAAGTATCACATGGCCCATAAACTTTTCATGAGACAATGGCCATGACAAAATGGCCAATCTTAGTAATTGGTGTACAAAGTCAACAAATGATGGAATTCATAAAAGGTGATTTGCTTTTCATTCCAATTGGTCTGGATGATTGGATTATTTGGGGATGACAAATGACTGTCATAATTTTCAATGGAATAAAAGGAAAAACGTAAGTTTAAAAAAGGAAATACTCTCAGAGAAAAATTAAATGTATTAATTTTCCACTTAGAAGCTCCCCCTCTCCTTCCTCAAGTTCTTTTTAAGGTTAAGGTAATATCATGTCAAATAATTCATCACTAACCTGCATTAGTTGCTGCCTCTCTCTTCTTCTTCTCTCAATAACTGCTTCTTCATCTTCTTCATCATCCAAGTCAACATCAGGGATTCTACAGGTCAAAGAGATTTTTTTTTAGTTATTAGAACATTGCATCTTCTGCAAAAGGAAATGAACTCTGTTTGTAATAATACTTATTGTAAAAATGAACCAAGGCCTCCACATGTATGACAGTTGACCTTATGACCTACATCAGCTCATCATCAAAATGCACATGAGCGAAGTTGGACTTCAATCCACTGAATGAGATATTGACCTCTATGAACTTTGACCTCATGATTCCAATATCTATTCAAATTATTTCCATTCCAATATGCATTAATGTGCCAATTTTGAATTGATCTGTAAAACAGTTCTCTATTTATCACAAAAGTAGGTGGTTTTATGTGTATTGGTTATAATTTTAATGACCTGTCTGTTACCTTTCTAATAAACCTAATCTTCAATGAACCAAGTTTTAATAAAGATGATCCATCAAATGTTATGACGACATTTCGAAAACTTAACCTTAGGTTAAGATTTGAATGTTTTAGTCTCTAACATGGTCTAAGTTAATTGACTCTATGGCATTTGACCTTGGCCATGTCACCTGGGAACTATTATCAGGGGTGTCAGTGGTCACAAATAAAAAGATCTGAAAAAAGCTGAAGAGTGTTGAAAAAGTCTGAAATAGAAAGAGCTCCCAAACTTTTTGTACAGAGGAAGGCCAAAAATAAGCTCAGATAAAAATCTGAACTCTCACACCCCTGTATTATGTTAAGATTTCAATGTTAATGCCGCCATCAGAAAAGCAGCACCTCTAGTCTTACTCTGCTAAGCAGGCAGACAATAAAAACAGGATTGACAACATTCAGTCTCACAATTAAAGGAGAAAAACTGGAAGAAATTTAATCAGAAATTGGCGACTTACTCGTCATCAGATGACTCCTGTTTCAATGATAGTCCCTCTGACAGGCTGCCTTTGAATTTATCTCTAGGTGACCTACTCCTGCTCCTTCCCCACCTTCTTCTTCCTCGTCTATCAGGACTCCTACTTCGTCTTCTTCTATTGCGTGACATGTCTCCAAACCGCCTTGGTGGGGATATCCCCCTCCTTCTATCAAACCTATTGACTGGAGACCTGCTGCCTCTTACTCGCCTCTCCAAGGGGCTCCTGCCCCGCCTCTCGATGGGACTCCGCCCCCTTCGACCGAGAGGGGATCTACTTCGGTCTGGACGGCGGCTTGGAGGGGAAGGAGGCCGACGAGGGGGAGGGGATCGACGGGGTGGACTTGGTCTACTCCTTGCAGTTTCAGTAAATGTCCTGCAATAATTTTAATAAACCAAACAATAATACTATTATAATACTTGTATGACTACTAGTCTACTACTATAACTTCAAGACAGTTCACTTCATTTGAAATCCTCATACGTGTACATAATCACACAAGGTGTGTACACAGCAAAGCACAAATTAACAATAATGAATATATACAAGAGTATAACATTACCTTTATGTATCAGTGGGCAAAATATTTATCTACCTGTATAAAAGCCTACTGATTTTACATGTACATGTAGATACATACATACATAACAGGTACTTATATAGCGCTTTACCAAAAATATGATCAAAGCGCTATACAATAAATAACTGATAATAATAATAATGAAATTACATTAAACAGCACTTAAAAATATATCTACAGGGACCGGTGCCTGATCTTAATGCCCTGTTCACCCGCAGTTTAAGGAACTTGCCCAGAAGGCAATCCGGCAGGTTCATAACTTACAAGGGCTCTAAAAACACCAGGCCTAAGCTAAACCCTAACAAAAAACAAACTTACGAAAGAGAACTAAACATGCATATTAAAGCCAATAGTTACACAAAAAATCATATAAGGAGAAACCAATTCAACAAGATGTATTGTTTGGTTGTTTACTTCAGTGCATCTCGAAAGAAACTAAGTGCATTCATATGTGAGTCAAAAATTCATTTTTTGCAAGGGGGGCAGCAGGGTAATAAACCGGTACAGATGCTACATCATCATCAATTGAGAGAAAACATGTTTCAAACCTAAAACATTTTAACTGTTAATTCTTATTGAAGAAGCGTACAAACTACAGTCACTTACCTCTCTTTCATCGGAGACCTGCTCCTGTGGGGTTTAGAGTCCCTGATACTCTCCCTTTTAGCTTTTTCTCCTGATCTGGGCTCTCGCTTGGGCGACACCCTACTGTCACGAACTGATGCTTTTCTTTGGTCTTTCGACTCCTTACCATCTTTAGGCTCCCTCTGCTCAGATTTAGTGGCACTTGGTGATTTTCTAGATTCTCTTCTGTTGTCTTTGTCCTTGGAATGTTTCTTATCACTCGATAAATGACTGTCTCTACTAGTCCTGCTTTCAGAGGATTTAGCATTGCTGTTATCAACCTTGCTGCTCGAAGAACGCTCAGTAGCTGGTGACTTACTGCGGTGTCGTTTCTTTTGAGAGCTCTCATCTTCCCTTTCCCGCTTCCTCCTATCTGATCGCTCATTGTCTTTAGATTCTGATTTTAAGGATGGTTTGGATTCCTTGGAACTCCCTGAATGGATCCACTTTGAGAGGGACTGTTTCAGAACGGTGTCTTCATCTTCTTCTTCATCGGACTGGTAACCCTGAGCGATCAAGTTCATTCCAGAGTGTTCATCGTCAGCTGTAGCCAGCAGCTGAGCTTGCAGAAGTTCCTTCTGCTTCTCTAGAGCAGCAAGAGATTCATCAATGTACTCCCTCTCCTTCCTGCGGCCTTCCCGCCGACTGGTTTGCTGCTGGGGAATTTTTGGCTCAAATTTAGGCAAAGGAATGGTATCTTCTAATTCAATATCTGACTCGGATTCATCAACTGCAAAAGGGACAGCAGCCGGAGGTTGTTCCTCTTCCTCCTTCTTGCTCTTGTGCTTCTTGTGCTTGTGCTTATGCCGACGGTGTCCATCTTTATCCTTGTGATGCTTATGCTTGTGGTGGCTCTTTTTACTTTTATGCTTGTGCTTCTTGTGTCGACTACTACTATGAGACCTGTGTCTGCTCGAATTTTCTTTACCTGCTGGAGCATCGTTGCTTAAATTCTCTGTTTCTGAGGCAGAGTTACTTGACATTCTGGAAGAAAGGGAAAAAAAGAAATGATAGAACAATTCAGAAATTCAATAATGAATAAAAAGTTTCCAGTGGTTTTTTTTTGTTAACCTTGGTTTAGTGGCTGCACCAATGTTGGTCCCCTAAGTTTTAACAGTTTTAACACCTGGGCAGTTCCAAGGTAACGGAAAAAAGAGCTAATAGCATTCCACATGTTCATTCAAGCGTGGATATTTAATTAAACGCGTTTGAATCACTGAAGCATGTTAATTGGTCATGAACATAACGAAAAAGTTGAGAAAAAATCATTTTCAGTTCCCAAAATGAACCAATACTTGCCTGTGATATTTGAAAATCGTATTTTTTTTGTTTTCAATAAATGTCCATTGAACCGTGAAACGATGAATATTGTTGAAGAAATTCTTCCAAAAATAACTGTCATCATATTCTATCATTTTTATTGATATAAATGTGTAAAAAATCGAATTAGAGCAAATTTGGACTTGTGTTTATTCAACCGTGAAATTTAGCCAAACAAGTTGTATCGTCTTTTAGAGAGTACCTTTTACAAGCCTTCTGACTATTTTTTATGATGAGAATGTAAAATTAGTTCCAATAAAATGGAATCAAAGTCATGATATTTGGCTTGTGACTTTTGAAAAGTGACATTTTTGCCTTCTGACGGTGCTCACTGAAGCATGAAGTGAAATACGTCCATAACGTTTACTCAGAGGGTAGCTTATAAAATTACCTACACGCTCATGTAAAAATATATTAAAAACTCGCATTGGTTCGGAAATTATTGATGTTTGTTTAAGGGGGGACTTACTTTTTTTGTTGTGTATATATTAGTATGCATGTTATTTAAGACCAATACACTATTTGTCAAAGAATAGGGTGTTCACCCGGTGTATTGCACCTGCCAGTCCCAGGCAAAACCTCAATACATGTAGTACAATAGTACAATAATACACCAGAAGGTGGTCTGTACTCAGAGAGGAAGAAGTAGACAGTTCAGGTTGCTCTAGAATCGATCAAAAATTATCAAGATTTTGAAATTTCATGCATATTTCTGTGACGCTCTAAAACCCTGCACTCGATTGACTTTGTATACATTAATGTTAAGATAGATTCTGTTAACAGTAAACACTAACGGAAACGGATATGGTCCGATGCTATTTCGTAAGATTGTGACAGAAAAGCACAAAGTAAACGAAATATACTACCTGTGCAGTATCGGTAAGAAAACAGATCCTCTGAAAATACCTTTCATAATCCATATAAAATATAAAAAGTGAAATTCTATGTTGATTAGGGCTGTTATCGTTACGAAAAATTCTTTGACGATATGTCGCTAAACATATCTTGCCAATTTCGATAACTATCGACAGAGAACATAATCAATACCTATTTTTTCTACATTATAGCGATGTCACATACTCGCGTTGTTCAAAATTTGTATCTGCCACTGTACATGTACCAAGAATGCTTTAAAATCCATGTTCATCGGATGTAAATGATTACATAAAATCTTTTAACAAACAAATATATTTAAATACATCCTCACCTTTCACGTTATTAGCATTATTTTAGGATTGGATGAATTTTTATCGATAATTTTGGGGCTTTTTGGGCATCGTCAATGTCTTTTGCCTATCCGGCATTTTGATATCGTTCTGTACATCTCAAAACGTAGAGTGCAGCAACACACGGCTTGTGTGCTGCCTTCTACGTTACTTGGTACTTCGTTAAAATTGAGCTTGCGCTTCTGATGTTTTTGATAAGGTCGAATGGAGTCAAGTGCAGTCATGTTTGGATTGTCAGGATTATAACGAAGTGGGGGTGAGATCGTGTTTTGTGGCTAGTACATGTAAGTATTCATATTTTGTTGAAATTTTGGAGTAATTTTTCTGTTATTTTCTGTTTAAAAATTCACTTTCAAAAGGCCATTTCCGTGTATTTACGTGAAATCGCAAAAAATCACTGTATCCCTACATGTACATGCATGTAATAGCGGGTATTATCGACGAGAGAAAGGTTATTGATATCGCTAAGTGGCAAAAAACGCGATTATCAACAAGACTAGCGATAAAGATGTTATCGATAAACAGCCCTAATGTTGAATTTTTGTGATCAAAATTTGCAGCCTTGTTTTGATGAAATGCTGTGCACTATGAATGCTCACAATTTTGTTTTCAATTTTGAAAGAAGGAGAATGAGACGGGACTTTTCCTTTTTTTTTTGAGGGTCCAGTTTGTGCCTCGATGTCAGCAGGATTCTGTGTCACGATAGACCGTCCATTCATCCATTAATTATAATTGGGGTAGTGCATAATTTATTTTCCCCCCTCTTATTTTGGGTGCTTTTGCGACCCCATTCTACCCCATTTTGGATAGTATTCTCTGCCTCATATTACACGGACGAGTCCTGGGCTCCGGCCCGCAAAGCGGGCCTGAGGCTGAGCTCCCTGGGCCGGGTTACATGTAACCCAGGGAGCTCCGGCCCGCGCAGTGGGCCGGAGCCCAGGGGCTTACCATGTATTTGACCATACTCACGGGACTAGCGTGATTTATGGTCTAAATATTTCTCCAAATGAATTGTGAAAACTGAAATTATACACTTACCGCGATTATATGGATGAAGGTCTAACGAGTGGCAGTTTCCTGACATCGAGGCACAGACTGAAACTTCAAAAAAACGAAAAGTTCTCTCCTTCTACCCCCGTCTCGATCGGCCATTTTTGTTATGAATCGTAACAAAATGGCCGATCGAGACTGGGGTAGGAGAGAACTTTTCGTTTTTTTTAACTTGAAGTTCCAGTCTGTGCCTCGATGTCAGGAAACTGCCACTCGTTAGACCTTCATCCATATAATCGCGGTAAGTGCATAATTTCTGTTTTCACAATTCATTTGGAGAAATATTTAGACCATAAATCACGCTAGTCCTGTGAGTATGGTCAAATACACGGTAAGCCCCTGGGGCCCGTTTCTCAACACCGTCATAAGTCTAACTTCTTGACTATTAAATCAGAGATAGTGAGCTACTTGTCCGCTAACCGTTTCACGAAGCCCTCTTTACCAAGATCGGGTACAACAACCTCACTAAATATTTATGACACCTCCGAAGCTGTCATAACTTCTTTCTTAGTGACGTACATGTAGTGGCATCACGTGGGTAGACTATGACATGCAAAAGCGCCTAGATATTTGAAAATAATAATCTTACGTAATCAATCATAGAGGTTGAAATTACATCACAAAACAAGTGGGATAATGCATTAAATGATAATTCTAATACAAAGAAACTATGAAAACTGTTAGTAAAACGCCACAAAACCTTTCAGTTTGAAATAGTGAAATGATTTAATCGATAAAGATTCTACCACGTCAGGCCATCCATAACTGGACTCGTATTTGTCGTTTTCAGACCCCTATTAACATTTGGATAAATTCTATCTCTAATTTATGCATACAATTTGTCAAATCGCATGTTTCGGTATCAAAGATTTAACAAAAATTGTTGAACTATAGTTTGATGATGTATGGAACCGTAGAAGGGCGTATAATTATCATCATTTTACAAAGAAAACCGTTATGGTTTACTTTCGTAAACTATTAAAATTCGATGTCCCGGGGGTACCCATCTCAACGTCCACATGTGATTTTCTAGTCATGAAATGAATTATTAATAATTTAATTTTCTCAGCAACTGAATGCTCCAATCTTCATGGTCTAAGTATGTATGATGCATAATTTAAATGTGCTGTTATTTTGAAAAGATGTATTTCCCAATTCATCACAATATTTGCAATTTTGTCATAATTTTTCTTTTTGAAAATTAGGCTATTTTGTGACTAAGGAGTAAGGCTACGTCTCGTCTGCTCATTTTTCGCTCATCTTTCGTGAAACGGGTTTAGTAAGATTGGAACTAACTCCATGGTTGATGGTTGGTGGATAAAGATATGACTTGTCCAGGTGTTGAGAAACGGGCCCCAGGGCTCCGGCCCGCTGCGCGGGCCGGAGCTCCCTGGGTTAGGTTACATGTAGATCCCTACCGTATTCCTCGCAATACCGGTACGTGTGAGTAGTGCGCCTGATGAGGCTGAGCCTGAGGTAAAACAGAGAAGCTAAATTGAAGAGCTTACCTTCCAACTTAAATTTCAAAGTACAGGTTGAATTTCAATTGAAGAAAGTGTATTTTAAATTTCATTCAAAAATATGCGAGTTATCTTACCCATCTGTATCTTCCATTTCGCCTGCCTTATTCAGGAAAGAGACATTTTTACGAAATATAATCTCGGAATTTTATGATACCGGTGAATTGAGACGAATCGAAATCATGTGAATCGGCAACTTTGATGCAGATATTGTGAAGTGATTATTGCTTTAAAAATATTTTTCTAGAATTTCAGCATTATAAAAGCAAAAATAATAATTGGAAAAAAATTAAAATATTTTTAGTAATTCAAAATCGTAAATATTATTAATTATATACAACATTACCAATTATAACAAAGTGATCTGTAAAACTAAAGCATTTCGAAAAAGTAGGCAACAAGGCTTACATTAGAGTTCGATAAGTCGTTTTAAAACATAAGAAAATAAAAAATGCAATATTTGACATATTATTTTATTTTTTTACAAATATAAGACATTTTATTTTGATAAAAAAAAATTAATGTATTAATTTATTAATTTACGTATTTTTAAATCATTTTAAAATTGATTTATTTAAAGAAACGGTTTCTTTGACTCTGGCAGATTGTCTTAGCTTTGGCCAATTACGCAAAGGGCCGGTGCCGGTGATCGGATCGCGATCGGACTCGAGTGGCGCGCCGGGCCGCGAAAGAAGGCCTTGAGATGAGCCGTACATAGTACATAGAGACTGATACTAGAGTCTTAGAGAGGGTACCGACGCGACATAGAGATGCTGCCAGGTTGACTCTGGACATGGATAATTCCTGAACAGCTGATTTTTACTCTTACTAAATCTGCGAATGCAAGTCATCAAAACTTTGAACTGTTTAGTGTTGGATCTGAATTTAGAAGTTAGAACCCTTTTTAACAGTGGAGCATGAGCAGTCTTTGGGCCTTGGCTTTGAGTGACTTTTTAAATTAAAGAAAGTGAGTCAATCAATCATGATCATCCTACTACTAGCTGACTAGACCAAAATCTTCGGTCTCTGTTAAATTGGTTGTTCTGCAGAACTCTGTTAGCTCCAAATGAAAAAAATTTAAACTCCTTGTTCCCGGCCATGCCAGCTGTTTAGATCATTCATTCAAGTTCGGACATCAGATTTTTTTTTAGGCCCCTATTTGATAACTCGGTGGGGGTCATTCAGAGGCTAAGGCTTTCGTTGGTGCGCGCGGCTGTGACGAATTGAAATGTGCAGCCGCCATCTTTAAGTTATACATGTAAAGAGGAAAATATCAGACTTTTCACTGTTTTACAATACATTTTTCAAAAAGTACAGTTCATTATATTACGTTGTAGTCTTTACAGTGTGAAAATCAGACACAAGGCCAAATATTTTCTTGTAATGTTAGGGTCTATATTAACTATGCGTAATTGGCCATGCGTCTTTAACTCGCCCCACGAAAAGGTGGCTTTGTTACACTTTTTCAATTTTCATTCAGTTAAACAAAGGCCTACCACATCTCAGTTGAACGGAGAGATTTGTCATGAAATTGGTATCATTTTAAACTACCGGTACTAACTATATAGCCTACATCATGTCTGAAAAAATAAGTGCAATATGAATATTTATTTTTTTTACAAATGGCTTGAGAATTTGGTTTAACAAAGATGAGATAACTCAAAGATGATTGTGTTATTTATTTTCCAGATCTATGCAAATTAAGGTGTCTGGATTAAGACCCTCATCTACAGAAATACCCTGTTATAGATTTCCATCAAAAGTGACGTTTGGAGCCAGAAATCTTGGATTGGTGGTGTCCAACAATCATAACAGGAGAGGCTGAAGCGAAGATTTGGATCCAGATTTGGTGTGAAGTCCTCGGTTGAGTTTGAGAAATCCACATTTCAACAATGTTTCAAGCTATAATTCGCAGTACCTCAAGCATTACAAGGAGAATGGCAAGTATAATTAGATGCGCTATGTCTTGCACTTTAGGCACTGGTACTGATAAAGCAAGGTTTGATTAATAAAATAAACCTTGCACAAAGTTGATTTGGTCATTTTGTTGATTTCACTTATGCTATTTGTGTCTGTGTATCAAGGGATCATTTTATTTCAAATCACATGTGTGCAGTCACAAGTGTGAGTCAAAATTGCACATGCCTACTTGCCTAGTATGGCTATAGCCTCCTACATGTACATGTATTTACACATTACCTTTGAGACTCCAGGGCCCTGTCGTACAAAGAGTTACAATTGATCCAGTTAATCTCAACTGTATGGGAAATCCATCTTTACCCCCGGGGGGCCACATCCATTGATGAGTGGATACCATGCGCGACCATGGGGTCTCGAAAAGCACCCTAAACACGTATTTTCCATATTCTGAATATGCACCCCTTAACAAGTATTGGCGTGTGAAACCATACCCTTAACAAGTATTGGAAACAAAACGATACTCTTGCCAAGTATTCCCTGAATTGACTCCCTAAACAAGTACAGCGATATTTTTATTGATATATCGGTCGTCGGCTTTACCGTTACCTTTACCTACATTATTGGGTAAATCGTACTCTAAACACGTAGTGTTGACTCTTGGGGCAAAAAGTACATCCTTTATAAAAACATTTTAGTCTTAATTTTTTACCCCCTCGCAAATTTGACCCTAAACACATAGCTTTCCTAGCGAAAAAAGATACCCTTTTTTCATTATTTTAGTGTTTTTGACACCCTTATTACATTACGTACGTAACGTGCCCTATCTTGAAAAAGACACCCTTTTTACGTGTTTTTTTTGGTCGCGTATGGTATCCACTCGTCAATGTAAGTGCCCCCCCCCCCCCCCCGGGTCTGTACCATTTTTTTTTCTACGAGAAATTTGCACAATCCCCTTTATAGTAAACAAAGAGAATCACAGTTAATCTTCAAGAGAACGATGAATGTACATAGAAAGTATTTTGAACAAACATGCATTTTAGATGTTGACAACTTGATGTTGCTGGCTTTCCATAATTATGGTCGATCAGATCAATAGGAACTCTTTGTAGGGCTCTTGCTCTTTCCTGAAATCATGGGCTTTCATGTAGGGCCATTGACATTACCTGCATGTATAATTTCTTTTACATAAATGAATAGGTTATATCATTATACCTTGATAAACATATTCAAAAAGCACATGACCAAAATCACCACTTAAAGCACTCGGCATGTCTTGCTGTGTGAGGTGTACAGTGATTTTATAAATGATGCCTTAGTTTAATATGCTTTTTTTTTTGTATGAATAGTAGCTGTCTGCTGTTTGCTTCAACATGCTTTGAATGGTTTATTGAAAGTCATGAAAATTGTCATACATTCTCTTGGTCAACTATGAAATGTTGATCTGGAATTAGATGAACAATGCTGATGGTGCTGCATGTATGGATCAAGATTTTTGTTCACAAGTTTGATTCTTTATGCCATAAACTTACAATTGTGAAATCTAAGCTGATATTGATAAGTAGCAAACTGAAGATCACACTCACAGATAAGCCAGGGAGTAATTTTACTTTTCAAATATGATTTGTGATTATTAGAGAAAAGCTTTCAAATATGCTCTTAACAGTTCTATGTCAAAAATTGCTACACGAATGAAATTTTGTGTAGCGATCACGAAATCATGTGGAGCAAATTGCGATGCGATACCAGGAAAATTATTCCCTCTAAGCACATGTAGGGCAGTGTATTATATTTGGAAAAAAAATATGTGAAAAAAGACTGACACTTGGCTAAGATTGCATGCTTGTTTTGTGAATTATTCAGCAATTTTCTTATCAAAATCTTTCAGCACATATCTTATTCATGCATAATAACGATTGGTGGTCATTCTTTTGACTTTTGTTCAAACTGATTTTTAATGTATATTGTTACCAGAATCTCATTTATGTACTGTAACTTTAATTTTAAAGACTTTATTATGATATTGTTTGCCGCAACTGCATATGCATTTATTTAGCTTTTAATAACCACAGTTAAAATTGATTTGATTCTAGCTGACAGCTCTTCAGCCAAGGGGTCTATCGGGAGTACAAGATGCTACTGAGGGAGAAGGAAGAATAAAAACAGTCCTGCAGGATAAATTTCCAACTGCAACAAGCATTGAGGTGGAAGATATATCAGGTAAGAAGTCAATACAAGATGGCAAAATATAACTTTATTCAGAAATTAAAAAAACACAGGAATTAAAAAAAATATTCTTCATCAAATTTTAAAGGTCAAGTCCACCCCAGAAAAAAGTTGATTTAAATAAATAGAGAAAAATCAAGTATTAATATCGCTGAAAACTTCATAAAAATCGGATGTAAAATAAGAAAGTTATGACATTTTAAAGTTCTGCTTGATTTTCACAAAATAGTTATATGCTCAACTCAGTGATATGCAAATTAGAGAGTCGATGATGTCACTCACTATTTCTTTTGTTTTTTATTGTTTGAATTATACATTATTTCAATTTTTACGAATTTGACAATACGGACCCCCTTGCTTGAACCACAAAATTTTAAAATAATGGAATTCCATGTGTTCAGGGAGGAATTAAACTTTGTTTCACATGACAGTGACGAAAAAATCAAAATATTTCATATTTCATATAATAAAACACAAAAGAAATAGTGAGTGGGCGATGTCATCGGTTCCCTCATTTGCATACCGAACAGGGTGTGCATATAACTGTTTTGTGAAATTAAGTGAAACTTTAAAATGTCATAACTTTCTTATTTTACATCCGATTTTGATGAAATTTTCAGTGTTATGCTTGTTTGATTTTTCTCTTTTTATTCAAATCAGCTTTTTGTTGGGGTGGACTTGTCCTTTAGTGTTCATAGTTTTGCTTTCAAATCTGTTATGTGCTTTGACTGGATAAATCCAGCAGCACATTTGAAACATGTACACATGTTGCTAATTCAATATATCGATAGGACTGATATTTGAAACACAGCGCACAATCTATTTTTTTTAATTTGCGAGTGAGTGAGTTGAGCAAACCCCAAAAAAATTTTGTCAGAAAAATTATGTTGTAGATTTTTTCATGGGTACTGCATTTGCAGTATACCAGAGGAGATGTTCATGTAGGTAATAATAATAGCGCATATCACATTATGAATAACGTTTCTATTCACTTCCAAAGGACTTGGATATTATTACCCCGGCTGTAGCTCAAGCAGCCTTCCAGCGCTCATGCATTTCAAGGAATAAATTCTTGCCAGGTACCCATTTACCTCATCTGGGTTGAGTGCAGCACAATATGGATAAATTTCTTGCTGAAGGAATGTACGCCATGGCTGGGATTTGAACCCACGACCCTCTGTTTCAGAGTCTGTAGACTAATCCACTGGGCCACAACGCCCCAGCAAAAAGGAGCCTCTTTTTTCAGATTGTGTGGAGTTCTCCACCCCATCTCGGGATCCACACCAAGCACCCCCCCCCCTGATATTTCAACAGAATTGTAACAGCTTGACACCCTGATGCTAATCATTTTGGTTAACCAGGTTGGTGTTTCATAAAGCTGTTTGTAAGTAAAGAGCGACTATAAGAACAACTGGTGAACCTTTCTTACTCTCTAAATATATACCAATGAACATTCAATGGTCAATATCATTTACCACAAGAAAGGATCACCAGTATGATCAGCTTTATGAAAAGGCCTCCAGGGTCCCAATTCATAAAGACTTGTTATGATAACAAATTCAAGTTACTATCAGCCAATAAAATCAATTTATGATTTCTGTAGCTTTAAACTGTTATTGCAATATGGAATGTGTCTTAGGCCATGGACCTGTTAAGCATGCTCACACCAATATTCCTCTCTTAACAACTAGTCCCAATCAAAATAACACTGGCCATCAACATTTTCTTTTCTTCAAACTTTAATTTATTTTTGGCTTTTTCAAAGTCATGATACCACTAAGTATTGCCATGTAATTACCATGTGATGTTGTTTTAATATGTTGATACTCTGCACTGTCTTGAATGTCTCCTTAGGTGGCTGTGGAGCAATGTATCAAATCCATGTTGAATCAGATGTCTTCAAAGGCAAGAGAACTGTGCAACAACATATGATGGTGAATAAGGTAAGAACCAATTGGTTGATCTACAAACAGCTAATTGATTTATTTAGGACTTATGTTGTTTAATACTCTATGCTAGTCATACTGGGATAGTGGCGTACAGATGGGGGAGGCTTGTATCCCCCCCCAAAAAAAAAAATTGTAATAAAAAATCACGACCAAGAAAAAAAAAGGAAAGGAGAGAGAGAAGGATGAAATGTATTATTTTTTAATATAATGTCAAAATATCACAAAATTGGAATATTGTATGAAATGTCAATTTTTTCAACTTTTTATAAATTTTGCCTGATAACGCAAAATCTAGCCCCCTCATTATGTCACTATACTGGGGGGCATTTCCTCAACATTTTTCTTCCGACAAGTTGTTAGATTTGACAACTATCATTGGTTTATGTACTATTACATCCATATTTGATGAAATTCTCAGTAATGTCCCCCCCCCCCCCCCCACACACACTTTTTTTGTCTCGCCTGATCAAAGTTTGGTAGAGACCTACATGTAGTAACCACTTTTCCTGTTAGTCTGTTTGTCTGTTACAAAAATGATAAAGCGATGCTCCGGGTTGAGAATATTTATATCTGAATAAAAATACTAAAATTCACAGAGCAAAATGATGAAAATTTCATCAAAATCGGATAACAAAGTTGGATTTTAAAGTTTAGCAATATTTTTTTTAAACAGTAATATGCACGTTGTCATGAATATTCATTGGGTGGGCTAATGATGTCACATCCCACATTCCTTTTTCTTATGTTAGTACATGAAATCATAATTGTTTCATTTATTATGCCCCCACAGACGAAGTCCGGAGGGGGCATTAAGCATTGCCCCTGTCCGTCCGTCCCCCAACTTGGTTTCCGCGCAATAACTCGAAAAATATTTAATGGATTTAAAAAAATTTGGTATGTGCTATGTAGGTAGATGACACCAAAATACAGACTTAGTTCGAATTCGGAGTCCGCAGGTCAAAGCTCATTAAATATGCAAGTTGGTTTTCGCGCAATAACTCCAAAAATATCGAATGGATTAAAAAAATTTAGGTGTGTAGGTAGATGACACCAAAATACAGGCTAATTTCGAATTCGGAGTCCGCAGGTCAAAGGTCACAACTCATTAAATATGCAAGTTGGTTTCCGCGCAATAACTCGAAAAATATCAAATGGATTTTAACAATTTTTGGTGTGTAGGTAGATGACACCAAAATGCAGGCTAAGTTCGAATTCGGACTCCGCAGGTCAAAGGTCACAACTCATTAAATATGCAAGTTGGTTTCCGCACAATAACTATGGATTTAAAAAAATTTTTAGTGTGTAGGTAGATGACACCAAAATACAGGTTAAGTCCGAATTTGGAGTTCGCAGGTCAAAGGTCACAGCTCATTAAATATGCGAGTTAGTTTCTGCGCAATAACTCGAAAAATATCAAATGGATTTTAAAAAATTTTGGTGTGGAGGACAGGTAGATGACACCAATATACAGGCTAAGTTCAATTTCGGAGTCCGCAGGTCAAAGGTCACAGCTCATTGAATATGCGAGTTGGTTTCCGCGAAATAACTCGAAAAATATCTAATGGATTTTAAAAAATTTGGTGTGTAAGTAGATGACACCAAAATACAGGCTAAGTTCAAATTCGGAGTCCGCAGGTCAAAGGTCACAGCTCAGTAAATATGCGAATTGGTTTCCGCGCAATAACTTGAAAAATATAAAATGGATTTTTGAAATATTTGGTGTGTAGGTAGATGACACCAAAATACAGGCTTAGTTCGAATTCGGAGTCCGCAGGTCAAAGGTTACAGCTCATTAAATATGCGAGTTGGTTGCCGCTTGATAACTCGTTTAAAAAAATTTGGGTGTGTAGGTAGATGACACCAAAATACAGGCAAAGTTTGAATTTGGAGTCAGCAGCTCAAAGGTCACAGCTCATTATATGCGAGTTGGTTCAAAGGTCTAAATTTGTTCATTATATATATGCATATTAGTTTCTGCACGATATTAAGTTCAATCATATTGAATGAATTTCTGATGGCATTAAGGGGGGGCATCTGTGTCCTTTGGACGCGTCAAATTTCTAGTTCATAAAAGTGTAAATGATGTGTCTCCATAAGTTGCAGCAATAGATAACTAATGCACTTAATCAGTTGTCTTTCCAGCTTTCCGAAATTTCCATAAAGCAAAGCAAAAATCATATTTATGTTTCCCTCTGTAAAATTTCTGATGCATTGCCTTGTGAGTGGGTTTTTTATATACATACATATATATCCCTTTAGATGGGTACATCTGGATTTTAAAACTTCAATGTGTATCATTAATATTCAAATTAACAAAACACTTTCAACCACAATTGATGAGTCTTCCTTCAAGTAATGACCAATAATTGTGTTTAGAATGCAGTAGGCTATACCACTATTTCAAATAGAGCCAATGCATAAATTTTTGACTAGCTACATACCTGCCAAGTGTTCCTTGGAACATAACTATTTGTGGGGAAAGAAAATTGCAATTTTAACCTACAGTGTGTTTCTATTCCTGTGGAAGGTTTTCTGTAGTATTGAATAGGAGAGTTACCTTCATATTTCTTTATAGGAGTTGGTGACCGTGACTGCAGCAGAGACTGTAGAATCCAATGCTAGTAGCAGGGGCGGATCCAGGATTTTCCAAAGGGGGGGGGGGGCACATTTTCCCTAGGAAAATTTGACAAGCAAAAAATAAAAATAAAAAAGTTTTCACCAGAAAACTGACGGTCATTTCGTCCAACATAAAATTTGACATGTGGGAGGGCACGGACCATATCCCCCTCTGGATCGCCCACTGGCTAGTAAGATGATAGTATATCAACCACTTACCATGATATTGTTACAGCATAAATCCATATTGCTGGGTCTTATAGTAATTTACACCTGTAATTGTATCCCCATTGGCAAGTGTGTTGATAAAACAAAATTCATGTAAAAATGTAAAGATACAGATTAAAGTAGGGAGACGAACCAGTAGAAAGGGAAATCTTTGTGTTGTAATTATGCATGTGAGACATGGACCTGGGAAGTTGGGATGTTAATACCATAGGCAGCACCCCCTGGAAATCTGGTAGGTATGATGAATAGCAGAGATGTAACTAAAATAACCATCATTTTGTAGCAAGCTTTTTTTTTTTTTTTTTTGCTTGGCAAAATTAAACCAGCACCGCCTGTTAAAATCATTCACAGGGCCCTGAAGTGAGACCAGTTTCTTTGATGTCTAATGCTTTACATGTGTTATGCCGCCCTCTGTGGTGCAAAACTGCCAATCTTTGTAGTGAAATAAGACCTAATTGGCCTTCATCAAAGTAAAGCCTGAAGCACATGCATACTAATAAAGATTGATGAGAGAGCTCTCAGTGATGTATTATTTTACCATGAATTTCTACTAGTTCCGTGATTGTGCCTCTACTCTTAGACAATGTTACGGTCCTTCAAAAACACTTCCACACCTACCCGAGCTAGAAAAATATTAATACCTTGTCGGTTTTTCACAAGTTACGAATGACTTTACACACAATTTGTGACCCTTGTGCTACAACGATATCCATATTTATCTGCCATGTTCCAATCATGTGCATATAGCTGTGCACAACTTACAGCTTTATGAGACACCTACCCGGGCTGGTATTTCTGGTGGGTGTTTCATAAAAACTGTTTATAAGTGAAGAGCGGCTTTAAGAATGACTGGTCAACCATTCTTGTGCGCGAAGTAATCACCAATGAACATTTAATGGTAAATATCATTTACCACAATAAAGGATCAATAGTCGTTATTAAAGCCACTCTTAACTTACGAACAGCTGTAGAAATGGCCCCCTAGTTCTGGTAGAATACCCAATTACACACACAAAGAGTTGGTTTGGTTTAATTCTTGTGGAACACAAGCCTTCACTGTTAATTGTGAATCAAAAGTGCTTCTTTGTTATCAAATTTTTGCTTCTCCCTCACATCCCATTCATTACCTGTTATTTTTGTTATATTGTCCAAATTTTACAATTGTCATTGTTATTTGATTATTTTACTCTATTAATTATGGAATCATTTGATTGGTTTGATCTTGACGGTACTGTATAATGTTTGTCTTTTAGAGATCTGTAAAATAAATGAATTTGAATTTTGAATATGACATATATGTAGCTTAAATTAATTTGATATCACATTAATGAAAATACACTCATTGTTCCTTTATTTATTTCATGAAGTACAAAAGGAAAAGTGAGTGTATGACATCATGAATCATTTATAATCCAGGACAGGATGCATATTTTACAGTTTTGTGCAATTAACCAACACTTTCAAGTGTCATAACTTTTTATATTACATCCATATAAAACTTCTCAGTAATGTTCCGCCCCCGTTTTTTTGTCTCGCTTGAACAAAGTTTGGCAGAGACCTAGTAGCCACTTTTGCCCGTTAGTCTGTTACAAAAATGTTAGTTTTTGTTCAACTCATTTCTTTTCTGCATCAATTGTGTTCAGACTTGGTACATATGATCCTTGGATAATTAATACCACATGTGTGTCAATGAGGATGATAGGGACAAAAGTCGTTTTAGTGGTTCAAAAGGTCAAATGATATGAGGTCATGTCCGTCCTACTAGTATTTGGAAGTTTTTCTTCAACGTGCTCTTGTTTTATTTCTGCATCAATTGTGTTCAGACTTGGCAAGTTGGCACATACATGTATGATCCTTGGGTAATGCCTCATGTGTGTCATGAGGATGATGGGGTCTAAAGTCATCTAGGGGTCAAAAGATCAAGTTTTTGTTCAAACTGCTCTCATTTCTCTATTTCTGCATCAATTCTGTTTACACTTTGATTTGTTAAATGACTGGGCCGACCTGCACAGGCCATTTCCATCCACCACTTCTGATAAAAATGATGCTTCCGACCGGCACTAATTTCATATTAAAAATACATCAAAATTCCTTTATGACCATTACAAGGTATATAAAATAATATATAGCAAAATAAAAGATATTAAAATTACTTTTGATGTAACATGTAGTCAAGTACCATGTGTATCGCCTACACCTATTTCACAAATCTTCTCATTTCCCTCTTTTCAAGAGTATTCGACATGTTCTTTTCATGATAAAAGTTCAGTTTTCATCGTGATGATCATATTGATCTCAATAAACATGGTGATTGTATTCGTGATCATGAAAATCAGAGACAGATCACCTAATTCGTCCTCATGACAAATTAAAATCTAGTTTCATATTAAAAATACATCAAAATTATTTTTTATTTTTTGTCACTTTTGATATATTTACCAAATGTTTTCGTCTTTTGATTCGGGGAAAACATAATGGAAAAAGCAGGGCGGAAACGCAATGAATAGGACTAAAGGTCTAATAGCTTTATTAACAAAAAAGCATGTGCACACTTTGGTATGGATAATGCATGAAGCGTTTTCATTTATTTGATGCAAGATAAAAGAGCCATGTAGATATCATATAAATACCTTGGTCAAGGGCCATGCTGGCAATCAGTACTATTAGTACACAATAGCAATTCAATTCTTAAAGCTTTATATCTCGTTCACTCTAAAAACAAATCAGTCAAAAATGACTGGTTAATAGGGTCAGCTGGGAGCAACTGTTATTCTAGTCATATTTGACTATTTTCTAGTCACATTTTACTAGAATAGAGTTATTTCTGACTAAAATATATGTCAGAAATGTGATTATCAGTGATTGCCATATCAGTTGCTCCCAGCTGACTACTGGTCTAGTCAATTTGACTGATCTGTTTTAAGAGTGTTCAATCACTGTTTTTATAATGTTTGTTTTATGTATGGTATTATGAATAGTTCTTTATTTATAAGACAAAGAAAAATCAAAGAAATTAAAGTAATATTCATTTTCATATTTTTCATTGTAAAATTTGTCCATATTTGAAAGGTGTAATATTCTTTCCTTTTCTTACCATGCCGAATTTGTTGCATTTCAGTTTAATTGTTCACTATAATGATCATCCACTAATGTTTAACATAAACTTGTAGATAAGGTAGTTCAATTGTTATTTATAGACCTACATGTAAAACAAAACTTGTTGTCATCATTTTGACCTTAGTCGCTTATAATTGCACTGTTCGCGAAAATATTCTTGTCAGTGAAATTTGGACCACCACTAAAAATACCCTAGCTATAACACAAATCGTTTTTAAATGATTGATTGGTGAAATACAGAAAGTCACCTTGGCGTAACTTTGGATAGAGTAGCAGAACACAACATTAAAATAAAAATATCAAATACTGAGAAAGTCCACTGATGCATTTAACCAAGCTCTCTTTTTATTTGAAACTCTGATGAATACAAACTATTCCCAACCCCCTGGAAAGAAGAATAAAGAATAAGATGGAGAAGAAAGATTCAACCCCCCCAAACAGGAACCATTTTCTATTTTTCTTTCACTAAAAAGAACAGACAATAGGTTAATTGCTATGGTTGACTGGTTATCTATTTGATGCTCAGCTAGCTAGATCTAAAACGTTCTGAATGTAAATGGAAGGGGGTTTCCCTTTTTTAAGTTACTTTTACGTAAGTTGGGTGTGAAAAGGCTGACCTAGAGGCTTTGTTCTGCTACCAAAATTTCCACAATAGCCCTAGAAAACTAGAGAAGAGCCCTTGAATGTTGCGTAGAGTCCAATATTAACTCAGGTGAGTGTTTCATAAAGCTGTTTGTAAGATATGAATGACTTTACACACGACTGGTGATCCTTTCTTGTACTATGTGATATCCCTATATAATTGATATATGACCTAAGAACATGTTCCAGTCATGCGTAAAGTGAAAAAGTCATGGGTAACTTTACAAACAGCTATATGAAACACCCACCAGATTATATATTTAAGCAAAGTTAAATAGGGATGTTGAACTAAAAAATAAGCTTCCCCCCCCCCCCAAAAAAAAAAAAGTAAATAAATAGAATAATAATGATAATTTTCTTCCCTGATGATTTCTGCAGAACCAAGTTAATTAAATGCCACAGATTTATGTTTATACTTCTCTTCAGGGTTTAAGGTCAACCTTTACATTCTGGGTCATACCGGTACTCAATGACCTTCTCTGGTCTGCAATGCATTGTGGGTAGTGTGCAATTTAGACACCATTTTCATTATGCTTTCTAAAACTAGTTTATTGGAAACCAGTTCAGGAAACCAGTTTGGAAGATTGATTTGCCAGCGTTCCCATTTGATCACACAAAAGTGGTTTTCAAAATCACTTCAGTCAAGCGATCTTGTTGCTATGGAAATGCTCTCAGTGGGGTGATAGGTTTCTCGCGAAATTTGAAACCGCAGTGTAGGCATTCTACACCTGTCGTGTGGAGTAGCGCGCTCATAATGTGCGAAGATCACTTCCCGAAGAATGGTTGTGTTCTCACATACATGTACGCTAAAACCAGTTTAACTTTGCAAAGCGATCTTGAAAACTACATCGCTAGGTGGTTTTCTGAACTGGTTTGGAAGATCGCTTCTACACGTTAAACTAGTTTCCACAAAACTAGTTTAAGAAGGTAGTGACAACAGTGTCTGAGCATCCTCCCAAGATTATCATGATTCCTGCTGAGTGGTAAGTCCACCGCAACTAAAGTGGCTTTGAGTAAGGAGAAGGAAGAATCAGATATAGTATCTAATATGCTTAAAATTTCATCATATTTAATATGAAATAAGATCAGATGATAAAGTTTCACTTTTCACAAAATAATTATATGCACAACGCAATGATATGCAAATGAGAGATTTGATAACATCAGTCCCCTCAGTTGCATATTGACCATTATGTGTGTATAACTCTTGTGAAATTAAGCAAAATTTTTCAGTTTCTTATTAAAAGTTAAAGAGAAATTCCAGTAGTTGCAGTAAACACTGATTTCATGAGAAAGTCTGTAAAACAAGGCTTAATTGTCAGTATATCATCGAGGATCTAGATCTGGTACAGTTACATAAACCGAACTTTGTGAAATCTTGAAATCTACGCTGAAAAATGTTCACGCTGAAGATCACCAACACAGATAAGCGCACGTGGGGCAGTGTATAATTATTGCTTTGAGCGTCAAGCACGACGCTCTACCCGAAGCCTGTGCTTATTTGCTGATTTCTCAGCAATTACACAATTTCTTCCAGAATCCTTTGGCACATATGTTTTATTTATACAAACAGACACTTTGGTGGTCATTTTATTGGATTATGTACAAACTCATTTTGATATCGTTACCAAAACTAGCATTTACCTTTAAACTTAGCAATTTGATTGAACACTCTCAATAATAATAATGCATTTATAGAGCGCTTAATATCAATATCTCTATAGAGGATTTCTTACAGCTTCGAGCTCTGTCTTTATGGTGTTGAACCGACCTATATTTTCTTCCACATTTAGAAGCATGCATGTACAATGGAGCAGGGGTATAATGAGCCGAAAATTTTGAGGGGGCCAGATATGGCGTATCTATTGGGCGAAATTTATAAAAAGTGAGTGAGCATGAAAAATGTTGAAATTTTTATTACAAAACTCAAAGTTTGTGATAGATTTTGAGGGGGCCAGATATGGCGTATCTATTGGGCGAAATTTATAAAAAGTGAGTGAGCGTGAAAAATGTTGAAATTTTTATTACAAAACTCAAAGTTTGTGATAGATTTTGAGGGGGCCAGATATGGCGTATCTATTGGGCGAAATTTATAAAAAGTGAGTGAGCGTGAAAAATGTTGAAATTTTTATTACAAAACTCAAAGTTTGTGATAGATTTTGACATAACATCCAGAAAAATAACATCTCACCCCTCTCTCTTTCCTGTTCTTTTCTCTTTTTTTTCTTGGTCGTAAAAATTTGGGGGGGATCCATCCCCCCAAAGCCTCTCCATCATTCTATGCACTGGTGCATTGGAGATAGTTTGCTGTGCATACCCTTATGCAGCCTAAAATCTTGTACAGAAGGTCCCTCAAATTGTCTGAAGACCCACTTGTTGATATTTCAATTAGGGTCTGTGCATGCAGACTACTCAAATTCGGTTGCTAATAATTTGCTCCTTGTTTTTATGCCTCTGCACATATCAACATTTTGTGTTCCAGTACATATTGTACATCTTTTTTAAAGCTTAGAAAATAAATAAATTGAATTGAATTGAACTGGATGAATTGAAAGTATTGTCTTTCAAATTATTATACAGCTCATTTGATTTGATTGATTGTGTGGTTTGATTGGTTTCCACCTTTTGTTAGAACTTTCATATGTTTTTCCAATTTGTAAAAAAAAAGTCCACAAAACATTTATCATTGTATACAGGTTTCCCATGTACATTGAAAAAGAGGGACTGTACTTGTGATTTCTGTTCTGTCTTAAAGGGCTACTCAAAGCTGAAAATAATATGATTTGAACAGATAAAGATAATTCAAACAAATAAAACAAAGTTTTTGATTATTTTGGTGAAATAGTTCTATGCACGAGCAAGCTGATGATGTCATATCCGCACCTACATCTTTGGTAGATTTATTACATGAATTTATATTCATTCAAATTTCATCCCCCAAGAATGAAAAAAAATATGGATGGCTCATGAAAATATTGAATATTTATGATTTCATGTAATAACATAGGGGAAAGTGGAGATATGACATCATCAGCCCACCTACAACGGTGTGCATGACAGAGTAGGAAATAATTTTTATATTTTAGGGTCTATCTCTCTTTTCCATATTTGGGCGATTGCAGAATTTTGGGGGCTATTTCTTTCATTTAAATAGCTACATTTTAGGGGTATAAAGTAATAGTGCAGTAAAAGCAATTATTATTCTTCTGCCACAGTTAGAATATTGATTTTCTACATAATCTTGATTATTGTTTAGAACAGATCTCTCAAAGCATGCATTTTGGGGGAATTTTAGGGGTGATTTGGGCTGCCATGGGGCCTTCTTGTATTTCCTACGCTGCTGATGCATGATCTTGCTAGAGATTGAAATTCAATAACTTTATTTTTATCAGATTTTGATGAGATTTTCAGCATTTGCTCTGTGAATTTTGCTCTAATACCGGTATCTATTTTCAGCCCTGGGTACCCCTTTAAAACATGAGATTTCCTATGATGATGTAGCAATGGTTTTACCTATGCATGTATTCATGACAACCTCATTGTAACAGGAGACCTCCGTGGCTTGTGTGATGGTTTTGAGCAACATGGTTAAGTGGAAAGTAAATTCAGATCATAGTCAGGGATTTTCCCTTTTCCTTGGAGAACCTCAGATTTCTATTATGTGTGATAAGGATATGGTTCACTTTCCCACAGGGGTGAAAGTCGTGTATGATGCTCTCACCTCCCCCCCCCCCCCCATCTCTCTTTCTGTACCTCTCTTTCTCTCCCTCTCTCATTATGCTTCTGAAGTTGATTGCTTGCTTTCAAAGCTGCAGTCTCATACCAAATCATGCACAAAGCATTTGGGCTTTGTCTGTATGAAGATTGAAAAGAGTACAGAGTTCACATCCATGGCCTACATACATGTGTAGTACTGTACAAAGTGCATGCGTGCCTTCCCCCCCCCCCCCCCTTTAGAATAAAGACTGGCATCCAAAGGGATGTGATGATAACATGTATAGATATATTTTCAAAGTAATGATCATTGAATGTTTGTTGGAGTAGGTGATTGGAAAGTCAGAATTATTAAAGACTAGTATCCTATCCAAAGCGAATGGTGAAATTGGCAAAATCATGTACCACTCGACACATTACAATGCAAGTTTTAATGTTTTCATTGCTTGCCCGCTGAGTGTTTTGCATAAGAAAGTCGAAACACAGCGAGCTTTAAAAAGGGCTTTTTACCGGCCTGAATATTTTGACAGCATATTGTGCAAGCAGGTTTCTACTTTCTAGTACTAGAAAAATGTGAATATTTTTAATTGTTTTCCAGGTAACCCATTTGATTTAATCTCACTTGTAATAAATCAAATTCATGGAAAGTTTTTCCTGCTTAAATTGATGAAACCTACAACTCTTGACAGAAAATGTATTCATTTGCTCCTCCAATAATTTTGAAAGCTTTAATGCAATGAATGCGATGCAAATTTTCTAAAGCATTGGAAAGCACTGTACATGTACATGTAGTTAAACCATTGAACTTGGCATGAAAATTAAAGACTGTTAGCTTTACAATGATATTTGATTTGTCTTAATATGTTCAAGATTATGGATGAATGATGATATTCATGTAGGCCTATGTTGATCTATACCTTGACATACGATTGGTCTCTGTTTGTGTACAATTGTTTTACAGGCCTTAGCTGAGGAAGTGAAAGAGATGCATGGGCTAAGGATATCAACAACTGTCCCAGAGGAGACTAGCTGATCAGAGGATCAGTCCAACCTACCATTGGATAGCAGAGATCTCACAAGACGAGATGAAGCAGGACAACTAACATTGATTGGGACAAAGGAGTGTATTAATGCTTTGATTGTCAATGAATGGTGCATCCTTGATGCTATCAGGTGTTATGATCATTCTAGTGTGATTGGTCGAACCTTTTGATGTTCAGAGATCTCTAATCACAAGATGAGATGAGGGTATATAATGAACATTGATTGGAAAAAGCTGCTTTATTGACGCTATACGATCAATCTAGTGTGACAGAAACATTAAATGGTATCCTCTCCACATATGGAACTAATATTTATCATATACAGTTTGTCATATGTCAGCTGTGGCTAGCCATTGTTTGCTGTTCCATTCACTGATAAGGATAAAAGGTCTTAATTCCATTTTCAGGAATAAACCAGTCCAATACATACTGAGGCAAACAAACGTCATTGGTACCAGAATTATCAATTTTATCTACAGTTAATGCGCTCATGACTATGCCTATGTAAATGATACTGATCCACTGATTAAAGTACATGTGTACTCGTATTCTAATATGAGCACAACAAAATTGATGTAGCCATTTTAATTGTAGCAATGTGAGGAGACGTGGTAGCTAAGTGAGTAGAGCAGGGACTTTGGATTCCGGTGACCCTAGCCCAATTCCCACTTGGTGCGCTAGTTCCCTTTGGTAAGGCATTTGAATCCTCGTTACCAGGTCCCTCGGAGAGGATCTTTATCCTTTGGTCTTCTGGTTGCTTGCTTAAAAGCATTCATGTTTTCATAGCAGTCAGGTAAAAAAAAACCACCACATCCACCTCTGTTTAGATCCAGATTCTAAAATGCTCAAAGTTCTTTAGACCGTTTTTATATTAAACTAAGCAGTACAAGTTCAGGAAAAATTTATTACTATACAAATCTGTTTGTTGGGTGTTTTGTTATTTTGGGGGTCATTATTAGTTACATTCTGTATTTAATCCATCAATGAATCTTGTGGGAAAGATAGAAATAATCATTGTAAGGTATCAAATTGATTTTGTGATATTGAAAGGGCGAGCAAACTGCCCAACAGTGTGTATGCTTTCTCATTGACTGTATACCTTTTGAGATACTGTTGATAAAACAGAGTAAATTAAAGGTCAAGTCCACCCCAGAAAAATGTTTATTTGAATAAATAGAGAAAAGTCAAACTAGCACAACACTGAAAATTTCATCAAAATTGGATGAAAAATAAGAAAGTTATGACATTTTAAAGTTTCAATTATTTTCCACAAAATAGTGATAAGCACAACTGAGTGACATGCAAATGAGACAGTTGATGATGTCCCTCACTCACTTTTTTTTTTTTTCTTATTTTTTAATTATACAATTTCATTTTTTACAGATTTGACAATAAGGACCAACTTGACTGAACCATATAGTATTAAACAATGCAAATCTCATATGTTCAGGGAGGAATTAATCGTTGTTTCACTTGGCAATGAAGAGAAAATTAGAATATTTTCATTTTTCATATAATAAAATACAAAAGAAATAGTGAGTGGATGACGTCATCAGTCTCCTCATTTGCATACAGACCAGGATGTGCATATAACTGTTTTGTGAAATTAAGCGAAACTTCAAAATGTTATAACTTTCTTATTTTAAATCTGATTTTGATGAAATTTTCAGTGTTATCATGGTTATGCTTGTTGGATTTTTCTCTTTTTATTTCATCATTGTAAGGTATCAAATTTTTTTTTTTTTTAAGGTATCAAAGTCATTTTGCCTCCGACGAAGATTCTGCTAGGATCGAAAGCTTAGGCCCCTTTTTGACTCTCTTTTTATTTCAATCAACTTTTTGTTGGGGTGGACTTTTCCTTTAAATTTAATAGTTTATAAGAAAAAATATAATAATTTGAGAGGAAGCATACATGTTTGCTACTAACATGATTATTGCAGTATGAATGATTTAGTAGTGAATTATAGTGTTATAATTCAAGTTGGCCTGTATTGCAGGACTACACTGCTTAGAATGTTGTAATGAACCTGGCCAGATTTGAGTAGTTGAGGAGCTGAGTTGTGCTAAACAAGGCCGCTTCACATTTGCTTTAAGATGATTGTCATGAAAAATTATCTAACCACAGTGTTACTATGAATATGCGCTCAAAGACTCAAAGTAATACATAAATGCATGACTAAAAATAGCTGAAACTGTCCAGCTAAGATTTTCAGTGTTGTCTTTGCCTTAAAGCAATGCTCTGATGTATATAGATCCTTTCACAATCACTTTGCGTCAGTCCTGTATTATTCAAATTCACAAATGAAACTCAACTTAATCTTTTAAAAACAATTTGTAGGGGTTGTCTTTTAAAAATACACTGATCTATATAGGAAGAAGACACAATCATGCAAAATGTATGTGAATTACTTAATATTTTTCTTCCTTTATTCAGGTTCTGAAACTACCTGTTTTTGTCTTTTTCTCTCTCTCTCCATAGGCTGTAAAGTATTTAATTACATACATTTTAATATTGGATGTACTTTACTGGAGCTATTAGTGCCATGCTTTGTTATGCTGACAGGACATTATTTTTATGACAAAAATGATTGACTTTGTAAAATTTCTTCCCTGTTTTTTTTTTATCATTATTTTTTATTCAAAGGCAGTTTTATATGTCTCCGCAACTAACAAAGGAAGCACTTTCTTATCGGGATGTGAAAGCAATCTTGCCTTGCATTGCTTGAATAATAAATGGATAAATGTTGTAATATAAGATGTTACTCAAACAGCAAACCATTATACTGTGTGTATAAAAATTAAAGAGAGAGAGAGAGACAGTTAGAAAGAGAGTGGGTTTTAGAGAATAAAAGGAATGATAGCAGAAGAAAGAAGTGTAGGAAAGCAAGAGTAAACAAAAATCATATCTGGTGCTTTTGATTTAAAGGGGAAGTCGTACAATTAGGTGGTTTTTAACAGCAGAAATATAATTGAAAAATATTGATGAAGGTGTGATTAAACGTCGTCAAAGAATAACAGAGAAATTAATTTCAAAGTTTTGATTTGTGACATCACAGACTATAGCAGTATCTCAGTGCTATACATTGTAAATGTAATGTTATTTTTCAATGAAACGTGAAAGGGAGTTTATTATCAGAAACAAATATTTGTATTTATCAAATTCCATTCAAATTTGAATTTATGGAATTTATATTTTTGTATGTTATATTCACGATTTTGAGCCAGATATTCAAGTAGATTTTTTTTAAAATATATATATATAGGCATAATCTTACACTTTTCGCCCAACTTTCCCCCCTACCCCCCCCCCCCCCCAAAAAAAAATGCTTACAATCAAACACTTTCATTTATAAATAAAAAATAGGTTATACATATAAATATATAAAACATACATCTAAAAGGCTCTGATATATTACTGATTCAGAGTCTTCTTTTTTCTTTTCTGTTCTATTATTATTGTTTCGTTCTGTTCATTTTTGCGATTTTACTCTGATGAGTACATATAAAAGAAAAATTGAAATTCAATTTTAAATAATTGTTGTCACTTGTAAATATATATATAGGTCACATTTCATCTAAATGATATCTGGGTCTCATCTTACAAAGAGTTACGATTGATACGATCAAACTCAACTATGGAAAGACAGCAACATCTAAAATGCATGTTTTAAAATATTTTCTAGATATGATATACAATCATATATTCATCGCTTTCTTGAAAATTCAGTGTGTTTCTCTTTGTTTACATAGGACATTGTGCAAATTTCCTGAAGAAAAATTAATGACATTGATGGATTTCCATAGAGTTCAGGTTGATTGGATCAATCGTAAATTATTGTATTGGGCCCCGATGTTATGATTGATAAAATCATCTGCAGTTAACTTTGCCATGCAGTCTAACATTTTGAAACCACAGAAATATGTTTAAGTTATGATAAATTCAACTTACAAGAGGTTATATATTACGTTTTATAAGTATTATGTGGGGCCCGTTGTATTAGGGAGTTGGATGAAACATTGAAAGTTCATAATACGCGTGTTTCATTTTTTGAAAATCATTATTTTTTGGGAGTTGCGTTTGATCATGTTTTTGCTAATTGGTGGGGATTTTCTTACTTTATAATTACATGTTTTATTGGGAAATCCATTGTTGTCAAATCACACAATTTACAAACAAATAGATTGGTGAATGATAAAACGTTAGCAAAGTTATATGAATGATTTAAAAAGCAGCAGTTTATACTTTAAAAAATCAATAGGAGGCCATTAGTGGAAGAATAACAGAATATGTGCAGATTAATAATCTCTACATATTACATAATTGTTTAACCATCCAGTAGTAGCAGGCAAAATATTAATGTAACTGTAGATTGTTGCGTATATGATTATAATAAGGGTGATAAATTCGTGTGCGTGCATGTGAAAGAGAGAGAGATATTGCACAAAATGCCAAGTTTACGCCCAAAGGAAACAATATATATTTTCAACGACTTTTTTGGGGGGTGGGGGGATATTCGGTGAACTTGGCATGAGGTCTGTTTTTGTTTAATTTCTTTCTCGTCCATCCATGGTTACCTACCCCATGCGTGGACGAACTCAGATTACATCTTCATAACCGCTACTCAGGAAACATTGTATTGCTGCGTTGATGATGGTGTGTGCAACCTACTAATGCAGTGGAATAATGTATTAATAAAAGTACATCTATACCTGTACAATTTGCTGGATTTGTCACGTATTATAATTATCATCCTTACTGTTTGATTTTTATTTTCATTATATAGACCTATAAAGCCATTTGAAACATTAAGAAATCAATTCTTATTTACCCAGGGTGTTCTCTTTGGTTCTAATGAACTGTTCTCCCGGCGGGCCCTGCATAACATTAGTTATTATTTTCCTTCTCCATGTTCTTCAATCTGTACATTATAAGACGAGATCCTGACAAGAAGGCAGAAGGCTCCATTGGCAATCTTTGGTAAGACTGGGATTGAACCCACGATCTCGTTTATGAGGCAGACGCTCTACCACCGAGCCATTGGAGAGTGGCAGAGTGCATTGGGTAGAATTGTGGGATATTGAATAAAACCTTTCTTGACTTTTAAAATCTGGTGCCTTTTTATATCATGAAAAGGAAAAAATCAAAGTATACAGCAAACCACATTACTATCTCTGTTAAAACACATGCAGCCCTGGCCGAAAGCGTCTTCATATAAGCAAATTCTACAACAAATTAACTTAGTATTTCAGCTTGGAGTGCACCTTAAAGAAGGACATGGAAATGAAACCTTAACCTAGTAAGGGCCGGGGTAAGGGCTGTCTTGATCTCGTATCATTTTGTCTAAACATAAAAAGGTAATTCTCCGTCACATTTTCATACAGGGGTGGCGGAACTTATTTTCGTTTGGGGGGGGGGCAAAGCCATTAGATTATCATCTGCGTGAAGTAGTCGTGTGTTTAGTAGTAATTAAGTTGAGCAAAGCCATTTAAATTGATTTCTGATTCATAAGATATGTAGGTTCACCCGCGAGAGAGCGTATATAGCGAGCGAGCAGTTCGGGGAAAAAAATCAAATCTGAAAGTTGTAAAACTCTCTTTTGCAAGCGTGAATCGCGAGCTCAAACTTTTGGAAATTACATGTAGTAAGACTTGAAAATTAAACATTCTGAGCAGTGTTTGTAATCATGAAAAAGATGTGAATCTAACTAAAGAATTAGCACGAGCGAAGCGCGAGCTGAAATTTTTAATATATAAGCCTACTGACCAGAAAAGTAGCCTGTTAAGCACTGCAATTCGTGACTCGTGAATATGATTCATATCTCACCAATCGAATAGTGCGAGCGCGAGCTGAAATTGTGATATTCAAAGCATTTTTTTTTTATCAGAAACAGAATGAGTACCTTAGGCCCTACTAAATAACTGATGCGAGCGCGAAACGCAAGCCAAAAAAATGTAATATTCCAACCTGAAAACTGGACACTCTAAGCATTCTTGTAACCATGAACAGGAGTACCTTAAACAATAATTGATGCGAAGCGCGAGCCAACAATATTTGTGATTTTCTAACCTAAAATGTATTATGTTTCACTTTAAAAAAAGGTATTTAATTTTGTAAAAGGGCACATCTCATTTAAAAATTGACATTTTCCATTTTGGAAAAAGGACACTTTTTCCTACCGGTAATTTTGAGGGGCAAGTGCCCCCCCCCCCCCAGTTTCGACGTCCCTGTTCTCACATCCTATATTTGTTCATCTGTTTATTCTAGAGTCCTTGTCTCCATCTCTCATATTTTTTGTCTTATCTGTATCTAAAATGAGTTATTTTGATTTTCATTTCAAAACATTTATCAGTAGATCAGACAACAACCGTTAACTCGAGGCGAGGACGATTCCTGCTCCCGATTTTCTCCCTTCGCATTCGTGCATAAACATCCTATTCCCGGATGCAGGCTAAGATTCATATTGAGGGGATTCAATCATGGATTTACGCGAATGTTGTTCACTATCCCTGGTGGGTGCTTCATAAAGCTGTTCGTATGATACGAATAACTTTACGCACGACTGGTGATCCTTTCTTGTGCTATGTGATATCCCTGCCCTATATAATTGATTTATGACCTGAGAACATGTTTAAAGTCGTTCGTAACTTTACGAACTGAATTGATGACAACGTTAATAAGTAAATCTCTTTTGGGGGGTGCTGTAACTTTTGGGGAGAGGCAGTGGGGGAGCGAGCCCCAAAAAGCTGTGGAGGTAAACGTGGTATAGGCCCCTAAAAGTCGCGAGCGAGCGATTAAAATTTTGGACATTTTGATACAAAAACAATTTGTTAAATGTATGTTGAAAATATGTTTCTAAAATATCTTACACCATTTTCATTCATTTGCTATCTTTTTCTTATTTTCCCCTTGATCTGGGAACTTTTTGACCCCAAGCCCCCCCCCCCCCCCCCCCCCCATCGATGCGCCAGAATGGGAAGTGTGTGTGTTTTGCCAAGGGACATACATTATTTCAGTTTAGGTATTTTCATCTTCAACCAGACATGGTGGCTCAGTGGTAGAGCGCCCGCCTCATGAATGAGGGGTTCAATCCCCGGCCGAGTCATACTAAAGATTAAAAAATGGGACCTTCTGTCTTCTTGTCTGGCGCTAGACGTATGAGAATTCAGAAGGGTAATAATAACATATTATGTTCTGCAGGGCCCGCTGGAAGATCAGCTTACAACTGGGAATGGCCATCCTGGGTAAATAGAGTTGTCATTATTATTCATCTAAAGCGTAAAATGTATTTTCTTGAATTTTATGCAGCGGTATACGGGATGCAGTATAGACGATAATTTTTCATATTCTTGGAGGGGGAGAGGTTACATTATTTCTCACATATATTTCTGACATAAAGTGATATGTCCTTCATGTAAATGTATGATAGTCATGGGATTTTCACTCTTGTCATTCTTCCATTCAATTGGACTTTCGTGGAAATATTACAAAATACAAATTTTACGCCTCATTTCCCTGAGCAAACTGAACCTGTCTGAAAAATGAAACCAGCTATTTTTTTTTTAGAGATCGTCATGTGCTGTTCATAGTTCTTCTGTTATGTTTGCATTGGATTCGTTTTAATGATAAATACAGATAAGAGTTTGTATAATGGGATCTCCTTAAAAAAATATTTTCATTCAAAATCCATATTTTATATAATCAGTATCGTATTACAGGTGAGTCTGTCTTAAGTTATGGTAAATCCCCCTAAAAGGTGTCTGTCACTATCTAAGTTCACTACTGCATTATATCATTGTGTATACTTCAACAATTTTATTTTCCTTCTTTGTACAAAACTTCTTTCGGAGAGAATCATTAATGATGTAAAGCTTGTCCACAATATACACCCATAAATGATTCAATATTAAAGGCAAAGATTTAAAGAATATTGATAGAATATGAGTTTTGAAGTTTACTCAAACGTGATAGATGCACATACAGTGTCATCTGTACACAGCAAATACTGCAGTGCTAATCGGTGTACACAGATTTTACACCGGTGTTAACTCTGTGGTGTTAGTTCAACACCCATGATACCTATATGTGTGTAATTACAACACCTTTGGTTGTAACTTTAACACTGTTTGGTGTTATCCATAAAAGGGTGTCGTTTCAACACCTCAGAGTGTGGCCCTATCTGCCTATAGAGACACTTGATGCCAGATTTAACATCCCAGTAATTACAATGTTGAAATTCTCTGCAATCCAAAAAAAAATTGTCTGAAAGAAACGCTTGAATCTCGTTTTCTTTCAAAACCAATTTCCTAAGTATTTAAGAAAAAAATTATATTTCGACTAGTTACAATCTGGATTGCGATTCATGTGAATTTTTACCTGAATGGTAACAACTGATACGAAAATTTTGCATTTCTTGTTGTGACATTACTTTTTAAATATTTAAATTCGTTTTTTTAACGAGCCTACGTTTGCTTTTCAATATTGTTCAAACGAAATTAACATATTATCTATATTTTCATTTAATTTCATTTTCATCTCAATCTCATTATTTTTGTGGGATGGGGAAGGACGAGAAATTCCGAAGAAGCTTAAGCATTTTGGTCTTACTGGGAGCTTATAATGAGTGAAAAAACATGTCTTTTCATTGACAGATTTTGTTTATGAAAATTTTACCAAAATCAATGTAAATAGATAAGAGTACATAATACGACCACACACGAAAACAAATAGATAAAACTAAATAATTCTTTCACAAATTCACAAACATTGACTTTTCATTCAAATCATATATAAGTATTTTTCCTCATTTTGTATGATGGACATTTTCTCAATAATTGCGTTTCGTTAATAATATTGCTTGGGATATTTTTTTAATTCTAAATTTCACTAAAATATCATTTTGTATGTGTGGGGGGTCCCTATCTTCTCGTTTTAGTACGTAACAATACACTCTTCAATATATTTTTATAACAGCCTTCAGCATGCCGAGGGAAAGTCTATAATCAAGTTACTGCTGTCACATTACTAGCAAAAATAACGACTGTGACGAGAGTATGATTCTTTTTTTTTTTTACATTCTGTTCTCCGATGTCTTCCAAACTTTTCCAGCTTCCCCCTCTCCTTTTTTTTGGAATATGAATGATAAATTATCTCTCTACCAAGAATGAACTGCCCTTTAACTAACATCCGAGAAGTGTTATCGAAAGGAGTTACCGATGTTTCACAAATGTTTACATTCGCAGGCTTGAACTATGTAAACATTTCTTTTTTTCTTAATACATAGTTTCAACCCGACCTACATTACATCAGGATGTTTGTTTTATTAACCAGGAACGGGGTCTCCCCTGGCGATATCATGATCATATCAGCCGCCCTCCCATTTCTATAAATAATTTGAAAATAAAACCTGCCTCCTTAGTTAACATTTTGTGACGCTTATGAGGAGGAGCTATAGGCCTATAACACTTAAACTGTTGAGCAACTTACTGTTCACTGTGTTGGTTGGTAAAAAATATATATATATTCTTGGCAATTATTATCAAATTGAGCAAATTTATTACCCAATTATTAGTTTTTATTACCAAATTTGGACAGATTTTAACCAATAGTTGTGTGGACAGTATGTTGCCGAGGATTGGTTAAAAGTTGGGCGTTTTTTGCCCAACTATTTTAAGAGTGTGGCTTAAGGACGTTCCACAGTTATATTTGTGCGCATTTTGATCTGCGCATAGTTTACACTCTGCGCGCTGACGTCACAATGGATGAACAGGTATTAATTAGCTGCGGGTATGAGCTGATTTTTTTCATCTTCTGCACTTTAACTGCAGATCCGATGCGTTATTTCATGAAGCTAAAAAATTGAATTATTCCATGGACCATTCAAAAAAAAAATTTCTACAATTTCAAAATACTTTACTCTGCAGTGCTGCCAAGAATCACAAATATTAGCCCGAGTTTGAATAAACGGTAGAGTGGTTTAGATTTTTTCTTCACATAGATACTAAGCATTCGGCCCATTTTTGGTGTTTTAAAAAGCACATTTGCTCTAATAAAAATGCTGATAGTTTAAAAACAAGCACATGAACCCCTATTTTTTAATGTTTGTACCTCTTAGGTATACCTTCCTCTACAACTCTGCAAATTTTGGTGAAAATGACATGGATTTTGAATAAAGTGCAGCATTTATTGTACGTTTGTAGTTTGTTACTGAAATTTTACATTTTTCAGATTGGGATTTTGTTATCTTTTACGCCATTTTTAAGAACTGACAGTGCTGTTAAACTTAAAATTGCAAACAAATAGCACTATTAATAGATTATCCATTCTAACGATACATTTATTAACTCTCTTGCGAAATTTGATGACTTTTTCATGTATTTTGAATGAGTAATGGAGGTTTAAACTCATTGTAGTAATCTTGGGCGGTCTAAAAATGCCAAATTCTTTTGAATGCGCAATTCTTAAGAACATCAATTTGGGTGAACTTTGAAGCTCTATAGCAAAAAATCAAGCACATGGACCTATGTTAATTTTTGCATATTTCGAATATTAAGGTTCTAAAGTATCTATGTGCAAAGTTTGGTGAAAGTGACATGGATTTCACTTTAACTGTGGAACGTCCTTAAGCCCAGCGCCACTATGCGATTCGTTGTGATCAGAATTTCAAAGAAATTGTAATAACATTTTATATGAACACTCGATCCAACCAATAAAATCTTAGCGATCTGAGATGAGAATAGTGGTATGAATACTGAAATCGAAATTCAGTCTACTTCGACCCTCCCTGTAGGAATAAAAGCAAATTCAATTCCAAATCGTAATGACGTCATTATCGGCTACGACTAGAAGCCGATTCGGACTTTACTCCGACCACAGGTCATGTCGCAACTTGAGTAAATTTACGATATTATTATTCCTAACATTATGCCGAACTTCATATAAAATAATATTACTTGTAATTTTCACATTTGATGCAAAATGCGATTTATTAAAAATCGCGTCGTATCTGGTCGCATAGTGTGCACTGGGCTTTAGTTCATTAAGTCACACATGGTGCATTTTGTATTATTATTGCTTTCGTAAAGTATTCATGTCTTCATCTTTTAAAAGAGATAATCAGATGTCATCATCTCAGATCTCTGTTTACATGCAGTGAAAAAGATGATCAGATGATAAGACCAGGGGCGAATCCAGGATTTTCCAAATGGGGGAGCACATTTTCCCGATGACAAATTTGACAAGCAAAAAACAACAAGGGGCACACTTGTGTTTTAACGGCATTTTTATATTACAAATTTTAATTGTGCCTCTCAGCCGGTCCGTGCCCCCCCCCCCCCCCCTCCCCCGTGGATCCGCCAGTGGATAACATATGGATTTCGTAAAGTATTCATCTTTTAGAAGAGATTATTAGATAATATGATCATGGATTCCAAGATCTTGTTATCTGCTCATCTCTCCCTGGGGATGCGGTAGACGTGATGAAATCTAAGATTATGGCATCTCATTATCTCTCCGCAAGGATGTAGCAAGATGAGATCTGAGATCTTGTCATCTGATCATCTCTTCCAAGAAATGTAGTGGTGACGAGATGATTATCTGAAAATCTGGGTGACAATTTTTACGCTATATTTGCCATATGAAAACATAATAGCATGAGATATTAACCTTCTTACTTGAAATCCTAAAGGTCAAGTCCAACCCCATCAAACTTTGGATTTAAATTTTAAAAAAATCTTGCAAGCGTAATGCTAAAATATTATCAAAATCAGATGTAAAATAAGAAGGTACTTTATAGCATTTTAAAGTTTCGCTTATTTTGCACAACAAAAGTTTAATACACACCAATGCAAATGAGAGAGTTGATGATGTCACTCACCCAATATTTATTTTCTATTTCATTATTGTGTGATAATTATGTTATAATTATATAATATTTGATTTTGGGGAAGATTTGGCAGTAAGGAAGCACCCGAGGTTGCAACAATGGAAACTCCGCATGTTCAGGAAGCAATCAAACCTTGTTCCATATTGTAATGAGGAAAAAATAATATATATCATATTCAATACAATAATATACTAAAGAAATAGTGAGTGCGTGGCGTCATAAATCCTCTCATTTTCATACCGACCAGGATGTCCATATAACTATTTTGTGAAAATTAAATGTTAAACGTCGTAACTTTCTTATTTTACATCCAATTTTGAATTTTCTCTTTGCATTCAAATTTTCTTTTTGCAAGGGTGGACCATGGATCTATGATGGGATGGACATACTGTAATTCATATAGAATTCACTAACAAGTGCTTGTAATTGTCATCTGAATAACATTCTCTTCATATTAGTCTACTAAATTTGATATTATGATCGCCACCGTGAAAAGGGCCTGAAGCAGTTCTTAATTGGACATTGATATTTCAAAAATATCGTATGCGCATCTGAAATCGATGTGCAGTTTTACCTTTGGTAATAATATTTCCACGTGTTTATTTGAGAAAATGTCTGCAGGTTTTAATATAGAGGCAATTTTGTGATTGATTGTTCACCATTCATAATTACATTTTCTATAATATTTCCTCCATATTATTCCAGATCCAGATATACGCGGCACATAACGTGTATAGATCGTGTTTTCTGTTATTTAGGTCCTTATGTGTGAGCGGAAAAACAGATTAAAAAAACAGCGAAAGTTAGCGGATCGAATAATATATTTTATATCACAAAAACCGTCTGCTTGTCAAGTTTGCTGCTCCAAATATGAAGCATGTCGATTGAAAGACAATGCTGAAATAAGGAATCAGCCAACAAAAATCAAGATAAGGGAAACTGTTTCATCTTTAAGTGATCAATGATCTTGGTATTCATCATGTTCATGGTAATTGCTAGTGTCACAACACATGTATGTTTTTAAAGATGCACCTAACTAGGTGATAATGACTATCATTGTATCAAAGAAATGCTCATATAGGTCCATGGTTAAACCATGATAACACCAACATGACCTATTAACTGTGAACTACCAAATTTAGCTGTTGTAATAATACTCATGGCTGTTGAACGAACACTGTTAATTTAAAACTGGAGTAAAGTTATTGGTGTAGGCATATAGCCCTCTGTGTACATCACTCAAAGTTGATTTGAATAAAAAGAGAAAAATCCAACAAGCATAAGACTGAAAATTTCATCAAAATCGGATGTAAAATAAGAAAGTTATGACATTTTAAATTTTCGCTTAATTTCTCAAAACAGTTATATGCGCATCCTGGCTGGTATGCAAATGAGAAGACTATGACGTCATCCACTCACTATTTCTTTTGTATTTTATTATATGAAATATTCTAATTATCTCCTCATTTTTCTGTGAAACAAAGTTTTATTTCTCCCTGAACATGTTGAAGTACCAGTGCTTATTTTATGGTTCAATCAAGTTGGTCCTCATTGTCAAATCTGCAAATATTTAAATAATATATAATTCAAACAATAAAAACAAAAGAAATAGTGAGTGAGGGACATCATCGATTCTCTCGTCTGCATGTGACTGAATTGTGCATATAACTTTTTCGTGAAAAATAAGCGAAACTTTAAAATGTCTTAACTTTCTTATTTTACATCCGATTTTGATGAAATTTTCAGCATAGTACTTGTCTGAGTTTTCTCTATTGATTCAAATCAACATTTTTCTATTTTGTATTTTATTATATGAAATATGAAATATTCTAATTTTCTTATCATTTTCCTGTGAAACAAAGTTTTATTTCTCCCTGAACATATTGAAGTACCATTGCTTAATATTTTATGGTTCAATCAAGTTGGTCCTCATTGTCAAATCTGCAAATATTTAAATAATATATAAATCAAACAATAAAAAACAAAAGAAATAGTGAGTGAGGGACATCATCGATTCTCTCGTCTGCATGTGACTGAATTGTGCATATAACTTTTTTGTGAAAAATAAGCGAAACTTTAAAATGTCTTAACTTTCTCATTTTACATCCGATTTTATCTGATTTTTCTCTATTAATTAAAATCAAAATTTTTCTGAGGTGGACTTGACCTTTAACCTGAGAACGATCAAGTCTTTCTTCGTATTTGAACAGCTGTTAACATTGATTTTCTACATTAGGACCATGTGAGGAAAGGTGGGGATTTATACGGGAATTTACAACGGGGAAAATGATTATTGCAATTACCAAGGCCAGGGAATAGTTAAAGGGGAAGTCCTTGCTAAAAAAAGAAGAAACAAATCAAACAAGCATAAAGCTGAAAAAATATCCAATCGACATTTTAAAAAGTTGTGACTCATGATGTCACTCTATTTACTATTTCTTCATACAATATTAAATTTGCTGATTTGACGATGAGACTTTTCATCAAGTCGCAATTGATAACAAAAGTCATTAAAAATGACGATTCCATATGTTCATGGAGGAATCAATTTTTGTTTCACATTATAATAAGAAGAAATAAGGAGGAAAATACAAAAACAACATTTTTGTCATATCGTACATGATACCAAAGAAATATTCATGTGCATACACAACAGTTTTGTGAAATTGAGCTAAATTTTTTAATATGATAGCTTTCTCATAAAATATCCGATTTTATTGAAGTTGTAGGATTTACTATCTACTTTCAGCTTTTAACCGTTTCAGGCAATAATTACAAGAAGGAAGAAAGTGGGAAAATACTGTTTGAATAACTGAATCGCAACTGAATTAGAAAGGCATCTGCTGCGAGAATTCTGTCCTGCCATCGGTTGTTTTTTTATGTAATTTTGTTTTTGTATTGGTGTCTTTTGTCCATGGAATACGTCGAAATACGACTAGGAAGCCTCTAGGCATATAGGTCAAGTTGGGAAATTCCCGTCTAAAATTTGGTGCGAGCGACCTTTTAAGGGATAAAGAGGAGCTACTAGACAAGATGAATGACAAACACCGACAAACAACCGAGTTGTAGACAACATCATAATGACCATAAGAAGATAGACATGGCGTATGGTGGCTGCGATCGAGCGAAGCAAGCGCGTTGAATTTTTGCCATGTTTTAACAAATTCTAATTTTGTGGTATATATTGACATAACATTAAAAAAATAATATCATATTTCACCCCATTTATACGAGTCCTTTTCTCCATTCTTTCTTGGAGATCGGGGGAGCGTTTCATCAACATTTTTGTCCGACAAGTTGTCAGATCTGACATCTTTCCTTAATTCTGATTGGTTGAGAGGTACTGTTACTATGGTAATTGTCGGATAAAACAGAACTTGTCGGACAAAGTCCCTTCATGAAACGCTCCCCAGGTGATGATCCGTAATTCGTCTCTATATACGCAAGAATAGGTTGTAAACACAGAAAAGATGTGAGAAGCAACATAATACCACACAAAATTGCTCTTATCACGAGAACCGGAATGGAAGCTTAAAAAGTGCCACCCAGATGTTCACAATAATCGTGTTATGTCTACATCTCTGAGGGAAAAAATATGACGAGATCTTGGCCCGGATCTTGGATCCCGTCATGAGTGCATCATTCTTGTAAAAGGGGTTATCAGATGACGTGATCTTAGATATCGTCATGATCAGAATGACAAGATCTTGGATCTCGTCATGTCTACATCTTGTGGGAGAGATGATGAGATTACAAGATCTCGGATCCAAGATCTTGTCAACTGATCGTCTTTTCTTAAAAGACGAGATGCCGAGATGATTATCTGAACATATTGGTTGCACTTTTAAGCTTCCATAATATATAGTAGGATTGATAGTGTCTTTACAACGATCATGCAAATCCATCTTCTTGTATGGCCAAACAAAGTTGACATAATAAGGTTATGACCTTGAATTGATCAACGATAGTTCGGGTAATTCTGATGAGTTTCTGTGCCTTTTGAGTATTAAAGGAGAAGACTAGTTTAGCCTGACAAAAAGTTTAGAGTAAAAAAAGCCCCAAAATTATAGAAATATTGGTGAAGGATTAAGGAAAATCCACCAAAGATTTTTTAAAATTACTTCTTATATTTTTTTATTTGTGACGTCATTATATTCGAGCAGGTTCCCCATAATATTGTGTAGTAAAAAAATTAAATGTCATCCCCCCCCCCCGATTATGATTTTATTGTATCTACAGTATATCAACAAACAACAAATTATTTGAGACCAGCTCCTGGAAGATAAAAAAATTTAGTCACCATGAACCATTAACAATTGAAATATATGCATTTTATTTTTTAAAAAATGGGCAGCTGCTCGTATAATTATGACGTTACAAATTTTAAGTTTATTACTCTTAGGTGGGTTTTCCTAAAACCTTCACCAATAATTGTTATTATAGTTATGCTATTGTTGCAATAAACTTTTTTTGTCAGGGGTGGGTTCCCCTTTAATACTTGAAAGAAAGGCACATAAACTACTCAGCATGATCCAAACTAACAATCGTCGATTTCTTTTCTCTGGTAAATGACAACAAAATTTTCGTCATGGTGAAATTCCCCTCCAAAGCTAGAATAAACCATGACTGTTGCAGTTGCACAAAAGTCCCATCTCAAGACATAAACCTCGCGGGCTATATCATTTCCACGCATATTCAATTCAAGAAATGGATAACAAAAAACAACAAAAATTGATGACTTTATTTCATTTCATTTATTTATTTCACCACGGTTAAAAGCCCATTCAGCATAGCTGTTTTTCAAAGGGGCCGTGATACAATATACAATATTCGATACAAAAAAATGATTATAGTTTTTTTAAGCAAACAAAGTAATTCATTAAAAAAAAACAATATTACACGGATACAAACAACTAAAGTGGATAAATTAACATTATAGAGTGCAAGTGGGATATAAATTACTGAAATCCAGTTATCATGCACTTAGGTATACAACTAAAAATATACAAATCGTTATTCCTTATTCCCCCTTGTTTCCCCGCCCTTCCCAAGTGAAATCATTATATAAATCTCAATCAATATGTCTGATTAAAGCTTTAATCAAAGCACATTCGTAATGGTAGCTTCATTTAAATGGAGTCTTAGTTGTGATCTGAAGCTGAAGGTGGACCTTATTCCTTTCAAGTCATTTGTAAGATTATTCCAGGCAACTGCACCTCTATATTCTAATCGCCTTTTCCCATAATTTGTTTTAACTTTGGGGATGCAAAGACTATAATCCGATTTACGGGTTCTATAGTAATATATTTGATAATTAAATCGTCTACTTATATATTCTGGAACAGCTCCATACAAAATTTTGTAAATTAACATTATCTTTCTCATTCTAAGTCTTTCAGTGACTTTGTCAATTTTGAATTTACGATAGAGGTCTTCTGTTGGATACCTTAGGGATACCATCAATACTAATTTAAGAGCTCGTTTTTGTAACAAAGTTAGTTGTTCTATATCCCCTTTACCCGTATTACTCCAGACTCCATCACAGTATAGTCTAAATGACATTGTATAATAGTTTTATACAAAATTAGTGCATGATTTTGGGATATATAAGGTCTAATTCTTTTCAAAAGATACATACATTTAGCAATCTTGGATTTCATATGACTGATATTAGCTCCCCAATCTAGGAATCCATCTATTACAACTCCAAGATATTTTGTTTTAGTAACTCTTTTTAGCAATTCGCCATTCAAGGATACGGTTATATCATTATCAACTTTATGTATACGATTTTGGGTACCAATAAGAACAAATTCACATTTAGCTATATTCAACTTTAATTTGTTACATGCAAGCCACTCTGATACTGCTTGGAGATCACTCTCCAATTCGGATTTTATATCAGTAGCATTTTTGGAACTGAAATAAATGCATTTATCATCAGCATAAAGAGATAATTTTGAATTTTTAATCAATTTTCCAATGTCATTTATATATAGAGAGAATAGCAATGGTCCAAGCACTGAACCTTGGGGTATGCCACATTCAACGGTAGCATAAACTGATTTGACACCATTCATATAAACGTATTGAGATCGTTAGGATAAATATGACTTAAACCAATTGAGGTTGACACCTCGTATACCAATAAAGTATAATTTATCAAGGAGAATCTTTTGCACAATACTGTCAAACGCCTTTTTCAAGTCTAACATAATTAATCCAGTTAGTAATCCCTCATCAATATTCTTTAAAACATCTTCGGTGAGGTTTAAGACTGTCGTGTGGGTAGAATGTTGGGGCCGAAAACCCGATTGATTCTCAACTAAGATATTATTACTTGTTACATATTTATACATTTGTTCAAAAGCTATTTTTTCGGTAACCTTTGCTAACACAGACATAAGAGAAATCGGTCTGTAATTTGCCATGTCTTCCTTATTTCCCTTTTTAAAGATAGGCGTCACTTTTGAAACTTTCCATTGCTGTGGCACATTTCCAGTTTTTTAAGAAAGATTTACGAAGCATTGGTGAGACTACGTAAGGAAGTACTTCATGAATGAATTCAGCAGTGATGTTATCTGGTCCACATCCCTTTCCCTTGGGCAATTTTTTTAATAGATCTTCTACCTTCTGGGCTGTAACTTCATGCAATTCAAAATAAGTGTTTATTCCTGTCAAATAATCTAATGCAGACTTCTCAGTATGTGGTATCTCATGTTGTACTTCCTTACCTACGTTGATAAAGTGATTATTAAACGCATTTACAATTTCTTTAGGATTTGTTATATAATTACTATTATTTACTTTAACTGAGTTTATCACAGTATTTGTGTGTTTACTTGGTAATAGAAACTTAAAGGAAGCCCACATTGAACTCTGATCTCCCTTATTTTCATCAATGGATGCTGCAATATATTCACGTTTGAGTTGACGAATATGCATTGTTATTTTGTTCCTGAGTGCTTTATACGCAGACCAATCTTCATGATTCCGAGATTTCCTTGCTTTTAGTTTTAATTCATTTCTGTCTCTTATTAAATTCAACAATTCAGGTGTCATCCAGGGGGATACTTTATTCTTGATTCGATGTTTCTTAGCTGGTGCATATTTGTCTATTAATTTCAAAATGGTTTGATAAAAGTTATCACAAGCAATTTGACAATCAGTGGACAATAATACATTATCCCAGTTGATTTCTTCGAGCTCTTGTTTTAGATTATCCCAATTTACCTTTCTCCAGTTACGAGAATATTTGAACTTGTGTTTGTGGGGTTTATTTTTATATCTGCCTCTAGCATTGTACACCATATAATGATCACTGATAGTTAATTGGACGATTCCAGATTCTTTCATTTTTGTGCAATCATTAGAGATTATCAGATCTATTATAGAGTTTGTGATGAATCTGTTACTCTAGTGGGGTATTTAATGACTTGTTGGCTTTATTAGGAATGGTTACCATGGATACATGAATGGAGAATGGTATGATCAAACGGTCACTATGAGGACACGTCAAGGGGAGAAGATTCTTTTTTTTTTTTTTCCTGCATCCGCTAATATAATTTCTAGAATGAATCAGCGAATAAAATCGGACCAAAATATTATTTTTTAAAGACAAATCGCAATACAAACATATTTTTTTTAATCTATAGCAAAAATAAGAAAATATTACATGACAGGTGAGAATCCTGTTGGTTCGAACCACATGACAGGTCAGAATCCTGTTGGTTCGAACCACTGACGTATTGATGGTGGGTGCTTGTGTGGCCCAAGTGTTTCACGACCAAGGAAAAATCTGAAAGTTAGATTTTCGTCGTTAAATATTCAAATTATTCGCCCGCTCCCTCGCAGCTTTTTTCTGTTTAGAAATTTGACCCTCACATCACAATCATCTGCCCTCTCCTAATTTTGGGCTAATAACGCCACTGGATGCTGTTTTAACCCGTTACTCTAGAAACAATCTTCTAAAGAATTTGTTTTAAAAAGTTTTCAAAAATGTTTAATTAGTTTCAACAATCATTTTAAAGTTTAATGGTCAAGTCCACCCCAGAAAATGTCGATTAGAACAAATAGAGAAAAATCAAACTAGCATAACGCTGAAAATTTCATCAAAATCGGATGTAAAATAAAAAAGTTATGACATTTTAAAGTTTCGCTTAGTTTTCACAAAACGGTGATATGCACTACTCAGTGAGAAGGTCGATGATGTCCCTCACTCACTATTTCTTTTGTTTTCTATTGTTTGAATTATACAATATTTCATTTTTTTACAGATTTGACAATAAGGACCACTTAGACTGAACCATAATAGTACTAAGCAATGCTAATTCCACAAGTTCATGGAGGAATTAATTGTTGTTTCACTTGACAATGAGGAGAAAATTAGAATATTTCATATTTCATATAATAAAATACAAAAGAAATAGTGAGTGGATGACATCACCAGTCTCCTCATTTGCATACCGACCATGATGTGCATATAACTGTTTTGTGAAATTAAGTGAAACTTTAAAATGTCATAACTTTCTTATTTTATATCCGATTTTGATGAAATTTTCAGTGTTATTCTTGTTGAATTTTTCTCTTTTTATTCAAATCAACTATTTGTTGGGGTGGAGTTGTCCTTTAGAGTAACGGGCTCAAAAAAGTGCTTAAGACTTACAGTGAACAATTTTAAATCATATTTATTAGATGGAATATGCGATCTAGTTTACTGAATGAAAGTCAAAACTTTTATTTACATTGTCAAACTTCTCCAGCAAACCTTAAACATCCTATATAATAAAATCAAAGTAAGTATACTTTATATTATAGGGATAAACTTGTTAATAATACATTCAACCATGTGCATATCCTTATGTAGATGTATTATACATGTATGGATCCATCTCTCCTTTCACAGAAAGGATGACTATGTGTATGTTGTGGTATATATCTTGCCCGCATATCTTTTAGATATGATACAAGCACTTAAACACAATGGTACTTATTATCCATTGCAGTATTTTCGAGATACTAAGGACTATAATAGCCTATCTACTGAAATGTGAATAACAAAATCGATGACGTTTATAATAAAGATCTAACCTAAAAATAAGTTACTGCCTGGTGATGACGCGATTTTACGGGAGGTTAAAGTGCCATTTACTCTGACGAAATGGCGATCATCTTTGTTCTATATCATGATCAATTAAATAAAAACGAAATAAGACCCTATTTAATAAAGTGGAGGTGCCGTGGTCGAGTTGTCTAAAATTACGCTTAACTATATATAGACACAATAAGTCCGGATTTGATCCTCGCCTACTGCACTTGTGCCCGTTAGAAAGGCATTTAATAAACGGTGCTCTTTTATCATACATTCAAATAAATGGAAATGCTACACAAATTCTTTTGTAATAATGTGTGCTCTCGTTTAAGGCCTGGTCCCACAGCACTTACGGATGCAAAGCGAATGTAAAACGTAAACAAATCTTGCCATCCGTTGGAAAACGCTATGCATCCGTTTTTGTACTCATTGCATACGTGTTACATACGCTCTATCCATCGAGCATCAGTCCAATGTGATTTTATCCGCGCAAAAAGTTTTGAGCTGCACAAAACTTTTAGAACGGATGAACTTTTCGCCGGTACGAGGTAAATCCGCAACATATACGAGCAACAAACGTTCCATGTCCGTTACCATCCGTTAAACGTCCGCTATATCATCTCCGCATCCTCAGGGCATCCTCGCAACTCAGATCCACTGAAGCTGAACAAAGGAAAGAGGGAAGAAAGATAAGGTACATAGAACGTCTGTACATCGTTAGTAGCACGGAAATAGAAAGGATCTGAGCTTGCATCTCGTAATAAAATAAAGTATTCAAAACCTCCGGTAACCCCTTCGTAGCTGTCATCCACTTCCATACGTTTTCATCCGCAAGGTTTACGATGAACAACCGTTTAACATCCGCGCTACATACTACCCTCGTACGTTCTTTTCCGTTATGTTTTCGCAAATTTAATTTTTTGTTTCGCAAATTTTTCCATATCTGTAGCGGATGAAAACGGATGGAGCCACCCCGAAATTTTTTTTGCTCGTCCGGTGTCCTTCATGAATACGTTTTGTATCCGTCGGCCAGTGGGACCAGGCCTTTTAAAAATATATCGAACAAAATACAAAAATATATAGACCTGTGCGGTATCGCCTTCTCTCTATCTAAAAAAAAAACCCATCTCCTTCAATTCATTTTTTTCCTTTTACTTGTCAAATTTACTTCAGCATTCCAATTTGTCACTACGTAATTTTTTCATAAATCATGAACATGCTCATTTGAGAGGCCAGACATTTTTAATAGGCTACGAATGAGCGCAGCAGTATTAGCCTCTATAAAACATTCGTTAAACTGCCATTTTAATATTCAGACAGGTCTATTTCATTCCTTTAATTCAAAACGAAAGTAACATATATACCCTGAATCGATTTGGCGGACCTTACAAAATGATTATTTTTGTTAGAAATGTTTTGGTAGACAGTCAATAAAAAGGCGGGTCTCTTCAATGCTGTAAGAAAAAAAAAACCCACATACGTAATAGTATTTGGACCGGAAAGGCGGGGAATGCTCCCCCCCCCCCCCCACCGATGTGGAACTACACATACACTTTTTAAAGTATTATTTTATTGATTCTTCCAGTGATATAAAAACCGCAGTAACATATTACATGAACGGACAAATAACTTCATAAAGTAATCTCCGTAATTCGCCAATGCCCCCCCCCCCTTGCCAGGCAGCTTGGGTGTGCGATGTATTTCCATTGATGTGTATTCGTCACTTTATCAAGAATGGGGCAGTCAGTCCGCAAGCCCCTGTGTTAATGAGCAAATGAGCAAGATTTATCCAAGTCCTCTCGTGGCTGAATTCATGTCCCTGCAAAATCTCGTGAATTGTGAGACTTTCTTTCTCAAAGAATTTAACCACTTTCTCCTTGAGTAATATTGATTATTTGTGTATCATGGGCAAGAGTAAATGTTACTCTTATATATTGGTCATTTCTTTTGAATGAAATATTTTGATAAATGAGTGAATTTTTTACCTGAAAAGATGCATCAAACAGAATTTTCTTCCTCTGTTTTCACTTGCAAATTGTGCAACATTTTGTGTTTTAGGCACCATCATTATTTATATCATCAGAAAGCTCAAACTCTATACTTTCTTACGATGTCACTCTTGATATGTGGCATCTTTTAGATGGGTCAGCAGCCAGCTTTTTCCATCAAGATGCAAGACGAGATTTCTGAAATTTCTGAGTAACATAAAATCCAGAGTTCTGATTGGCTGAATACTGTTTTCAAAACAAACAGGCGCGGGTAATTTGAAGAGATTACCACACGGTGAGTGTGACCTTGCAGAGGCCCAGTGTGGGGAACATTGGAATCTGCGTGGGTGTGTGGTCTCTATGACCAATCAGAGCGCAGTATTCTTGTTTTTGAGCTGCAAAATGTACTTGGCCTATAAAAAGCTGGCTGCTGACCCATCTAAAATACATCTTCTTATAAAAATTATATCATATTAAAGCTTAGATCTTCAGCTTTATCATGATCTAAAAATCATTTGTGCCCAAACAGAAATTAAGTGTGGAAACAACAACTTTTGTTGCATGAAAAAAATATTTTGTTTCATGTTTTAGATCAAAAGTTTTTCCTATATTACAACATTCTTTTAAAAATCCAAACACTTGACCTGAAAGAATGATTCTTCTTCTTTACAAAAATACCAAAAACATGAAATTTTGTCAATATTTAGAGCAGCAATGGCCGAGTAAAAAGAGGTGTTTTGGTTCGCACCAAGCTCATTAACTATGCAAAAACCCTCTAGTCATGAATATCACTTGGATAAAAGAAGCTACTTTTTCAGGGCTTGCGGACTGACTGGGGGCGAGTACAATTTCTTTTTTAAAAAATGACTTGAAATAAAGGGTGTATCCATAACAACCGTGCAAAATAAAGCAGAGAATAGCTGGAAGTCACGCTACATCAACAATTCTATTGTGTCTTGAAGAAAGAATAGTGCCTCACAACGGGGAAATCCCCGATTTTCCCCTCGTTGGCATGCTGGCCGTGTTTGTGTCAGGTTGTTTGTATTATATTAGTAGCTAGTGCTCGCTCTCATTCAACGAGAGGATTGGTACGCACATTCTTTTGACAGAGCGGACGTGATGCAGTTAATGTCAATCATTTGATTATTTCGTCAGAAGAAAAGTTTTTTTTCTCTCTTATTCAACAAAATGGTGAAAAACGTTACTTAAACAAACGCGTATCGTCTTTTTTGTCAAAGAATAACTTTTAATAAATTTCTTGATGTTGTGAAATTGTGGAGTTTAAGACTAAGACACTGTCGTCTGATTCCCTTGAATCTGGTTATAAATTGTCGAAGTTTTTATTCGTTGGCGCGGAACGCCAATCAGCGCAAACTATCCCTCACTCCCGCGAGACAAGCACCTTGATGTTCCGCCACTTTTTCAATTTATTGGATTTTTCATTCTACAGCTCCTAAAAAAAAGCATCGTTCGTTATCCGTGTACCCAATGCGTCTGAGTAAACAACTGCCCCTTGGAACAAACTTCGAGTGAGTTGAAGGAGATCGATTGTTTCCGAATCGCGAATCCAACATCTTCTTTACTACTCGAGCTTGAAGCAGGCCAACGTGCGGTCCTTTGTCGCCCAATCATCCAAGAGTCTGGGGCGACTGAATCCTTTTCCCAAATGCTTATCCTCGAAAACTTCTATCTGGGTGCTTGTTTCTTCTGTGCTATGGAAGCAACGGATTTGCTATGGATTTCGATCACAGTCAACTTTTCTTCGGCCCTTTTCTTTCTCACTCGATCGCTCCTCGGTCGCTTAGCGGCCAGATGGCGGGAGGCTATCGACGACAAGTCAGTCTGGCGATCAGTGGTGGATAAGCATGAAGACGAGCCGTGGAGGTTTCCCAGATTGTAAGCATGTATTTGTTCTCTCTTTCCCATTTAATAAATTTTGATCATCAAAACTTTGGTTGGTTGGTTGGTGTCAGTATGTTAACTGCGTTTGCATTCTAAAAGAATATTCACGCTTCTTCTGATCATTATATATTTTTTCTCTGTTTTTCTGATTTTTTTCCTTTTTCTTTTCTTAAAATAAAAGGGGAAGTTCTTCTCTTCAGCAATTTTTTTAAGATTAATTATAAAGCCATTTCAATATAAATTTAATAAGAATTTGAATTTAAATTCTGGTGATGGATTAGTCTCTAGTGCAATCATTCTTAATCTTAATACCCTTCCTTTTACGTAAGGGAGCAATGAAACACACTACTTTTGGTAGATGATGCTGATATCGATGGAAGTCATTACTCTGAAGAGGGCTGCTGCACCCCTCCCCCTTTGAGCGATGCAAATTATCTATTTCTATTTATTCTTAATTGTTTTATTGTCACGACCTTTGATTAAAAGTATCTGCACGTGTTTGTTGTTTCCAATTATTTAAGGAATAATCCTAGCTTGAGATAACCCTGATTATAAAAAAAAGTTATTAGTGAGGATAATGTAGCAACAAGCTTATACTACCGGGAAACCCAGGCTTTATTGACCCAATAGTTTACATCCAATGATATATAGTTAAGTACATTATTTTCACGCAAACTCTGTATCTTCTGCTAAAATTTGTCCTTTTTTCTTTCTGCTATTATACTCCTTCTTCTTTTCTTGTTTTTCTCCATCATTCCTCATTGTTGCTTATTCTTCTTATTATTATCATTGATAGTTTCTTATTCTCCTCCTCTCCTTCTTTTGTTTCTTCTTCTTTTCCTTTTCTTCTTCTTGTTTTTGTTCTTCTTCTTTTTCATATTCATCTTTCCCCCTTGTTTACTTCTTCTTTTTCGCCTTATCTTGTGTAAATCTCATCTGAACTGTCATATATCCTGCAAGTTTGTTCAGTCAAAAATAATATGAAAGACGAAAATTGAATTGATCTTCTTTTTTAGGACACTTCCTTCTTTTAAAAGAAATTGAGGTTGAGATACAAAATGCAAGACAGGCCTATATAGAAACGGAGAAAATCTCCGGGGTTATCATTAAAGTGACCCAACCCGATCGACCGGCCTATCCCATTTCGCAAATTTCGTTATCTAAAAACGCCAATTCATCGTCAATTGTATTCTGACATTAAGTTTTCTTTCGCTTCCATTTGTAAATCAGGATGTAGTTCGATATTTCTGATCATTTTTTTTCTCTCTCTTTCTCTCTTTTGTTCTTCTTTTTTATTGTTATTATACCGCTATGTCACGAGAGCAGCGAGCTTCAAAAATTCCCAAGCTTCTATTTTTAAACACTTTTGGTGAATTAAAAAAAAAAAAAAAGATAAGTAGGAAGTTCGAAAGAAGGAAATATTCATTCAGTCATTACAAGGATCCTTGATTTCCTGGATTATAAAGTATTCAATCCAATGAAAGCATAATGCCTTTATATCTCTATTTACTAAAAGAAAAGAACATTTTTGTTGGTTTTTATTAAATGGGAATTTTGCTGGTCTAGCGTCTTTGGACTGCTGGATGGTATATTTTCACAACAATGATTCAATTCTTGTATTACACATTCCTTTGTCGATGCTCCTTCGAAGGGACTTTGATATTACACTATTACACTATTACCACTGCAAACAAAAATAAAATGTTCCAGTATTTTCAAATATGTGATTTGAAATACTCGTTTGCATGGCCTCATCAGATTCTGACCACCATTGACACATTATCACATCAAATCATTTTCAATGTACTTTGGTATGTTGGAAGTTTGCGGGAGTTCCTATTAATTTAAAAATTGTAAAGGGTTTTTCACATATACTTCAGCAGCAGAAGTAGTAGTAGTAATAGCAGTAGTTGTAGTAGAAGAAGAAGTAATATAGCAGTATTGGTGGTAGTAGTAGTAGTAGTAGTAGTATAGTAGTAGTAGTAATAATAGTAGTAGTAATAGTAGTAGTATAGTAGTAGTAGTAGTAGTAGTGTAGAAGTAGTAGTAGTAGTAGTAGTAATAGTAGTAGTAGTAGTAGTAGTAGTAGTAGTAGTAGTAGTAGTAGTAGTAGTAGTAGTAGTAGTAGTAGTAGTAGTAGTAGTAGTAGTAGTAGAAGTATAGTTGCATAAGTAATAGTAGTAGTAGTTGCAGAAGTAATAGTAGTAGTAGTGGCAGAAGTAATATAGTAGTAGTTGTTGTTGTTAGAAGCAGTTTTAACAGGAGTACATAGTAGTTGTAGTAATCATGGTAATTGGTGTTTGTGGATGTGATGGCGATATCGTGACGGAATAAAAAAAATAAAATAAAAAATTCAAGAATTAAAAATAAAAAAACTTGATACGAATCCGACTTAATCGCAATACATGTATTTTTATTTTTTTAACCAGAAAAAAAACAAGAGACAGCTTTTTCTCATTCTTGATCAGATCTTATGAAAAACATAAAAAACAATTAAATGGATCAAAGCGGATCAATTAAGTGGATCAACGCAGCAAGAAGGGGAATTCCCTTCCTCATTGGGGTTGTATGGTTTTAGGGAAAGCCCTCCTGCAGGCTACGAAAAATCAGAGTCCCACCATTATTGCGAGATAAAGATATTTACCTCGCACAAACAGAAGTACAAATGGTGTTTTCTTATTCGGCCGTATGTACACCCTACGTTTCTATAGATTTTATTCCATCCGAAATTATTCTTTGTAGCTCCATCAAAGTCCGCCTTTTATCTTCTTTGTTTGATTACGAATTGAAAGGTCTGCATGGTCTCTTCGTGGCTACAGTTGCTGTTTATAATATTATCTGGAAATATCTTAAATGATGACGACTGTCAGGGTATAGGGTGCATGGCGACCTAAATGCAACGCAATTTTTTTGTCAGTAAAACCATGGTAAAACAATAATTATATTACATCGTTTACGTGACCATGATCTCTTATTAACACCCTCGTTGCTTCATTCTTCCCTGGTCTTCCTCTTTTTGATATAAATCTCATCATTTTCCCTTTTCACTTCTTTCAAAATCTGAGAGGTGGTCGCACCCCCCCCCCCCCTGTGACGTCACCCTTTGTCATACTGAATTTCGCACCCGGAACAACAATGTAAAATTATTAAAAGTCATGACGGTTTCAAATCGAAATTGAAGATCAGTCTGCACCGTGTACTTGACATTGAGAGCTAGCTATGTAAATAAATGACGCATCGAGCCAAAAAAAGATGAGGTGCACATCATGGTGTCTGTGGGAAACAGTCTTAAACGTCCCTAGCAACAATACGATCGAGCCCAAATTTTGATTTTTTTTTTTTTTTAGGATTAAAATGTAACTTGTCGATAGATTTTGACATGATATATTTATGATATAACATTACCTCTTACCATTTTTTCTTTCCTTTTTGTTTTTTCCTCCCTCTTTTCTTTTTTTTTCTTTATTCGTGAAAATTTGGGGGAGCGCCGCCGCCCCAAACCCCTTCATTAGTGTAATAAAGAGAATGAAATCATACCATCATTGGGGGTATATTGGCGTTTATAAGAAAATGAAACGATGCTTGAATTCCGGGCATCGACGGCGACAATGATGGCATGATGAAGGAAACATTCGATAATTATTCTAGAACTACAAATCATAATGCTATCCAAACGACGCTCCTATAATGCTATTTGCGGCAGTTACTCTTGAAGAAAAAAATCATTGAAAGAAAATGAAATGGTAAATAGAATATGCTGTGGAGCGTTGTGGCCCAGTGGATTAGTCTTCTGACTTTGAAACAGAGGGTCATGGGTTCAAATCCCAGCCATGGCGTAGTTTCCTTCAGCAAGAATTTTTTTGCACATTGTGCTGCACTCAACCCAGGTGAGGCGAATGAGCACCTGGCAGGAATTCTTTTCTTGAAAAGCACTAAGCGCTGGAAGGCAGCTCGTGCTAAAGCCGGGGTAATAATAATAATAACAATAACAATTCGCCTCGGAATGGATTCTTTCTAGATAGACGGCGCAATATAAACGCCTATTATCATTATTATTATTATTATTATTATTATTATTATTATTATTATTATTATTATTATTATTATTATTATCACTATTATGCTGCTATATACCCTATACACTGCAGAAAATGTGCCGTTAACACGTTACACGTCCTATATCTATTTCATTTTGTTTTCTTCAGACATACACACCCCCTTCTGTCATCAAATTCCTTTGATTCTTTTCCCATGACGCATACACGTCTGTTGCATTTATAGGCGATAATGCTTTTTTTCGGTTTTAAAGCGAATGTGTCGTATTGGATAGAACCATGCATCTCAAATGGTTCCGTATTCCTTTCCAAGAATGCAATGTTTTTATAATATATTCTAATGATATACTGTTTACCCCAAATTAAACATTTTTCATCGGTTTCTACCAGAGATATGATTAAAACAGTATCATAATTGCCCCTCAAGATAGTCATTTTCTGATGGAGAATAAATGACTATCATAATCTATAAAAAATTATATATGTATTTGGGTTTTACATATTCAGGGGCGGCATCACAAAATTATTATTATTATTAAATGGCAGGGGCGACCATCATTATGATTTTTCAGTTAGTAAAAAAATAAAAAAAGATGGGGAAGGGAAAAGGCGGAAGAAAATGGATGGAGTGGGAAAAAGGAGTACAAAAAAGGCCTAGGTCGTGCAGCTCTATAATACCGCTTATATTTAATTTTAGAAAATGAAAATAATACATCTGTGGATTGTCCTGTCTCACTCCTATCAAATTACCCTGACACCGCCATGACGCGTGAGTCAAAATATGGTGAAAATAGTCAAATCTAATTGGTTGCCAAATAATAATAAGAACCCCCCCCCCCTCCAGTCTAAATATAAGACCCACTGTGTAAGTGGTTGGTTGAGGAGATGACGGGGATGTATCTATTGAGTTTACATGGTTTATGGCTAATTTGCCATGTTTGAATGGTAGGATGAACCGAATTGGTTTACGACCTTAAGAGAAATGACAGGACATCAAGCTCATTGCCTTTTGCGTTTATACCAGAATACCGGTGTTGGTAAAGACGAATCATGAATTTTCACGTCGATTGTTTTGTGAAGGGTTTTTGAATAATTATTTTGTTATTCTTTGTTCATTCAAACAAAGAAGATTTTTAATGGAAAATTTGGGATTGGTTTTGTAAAACGTGCAGTATCAGGCATTCATTTTTATACAAGCATATCGAAAGGAAATATCTGCACGGGCTTTGTAAAACAAAGGTTTGCAATCAATCAGGATCATCACTGAATACGCATTCATGTATCATGATGCTAACAAGAAACCAGACTTATTTTTTCAAATTGGCAATCTACGCAAAGCTTTCATTTCATTTAGGCTATTTCCACAAATTCGTGACGTTACAAAATTTTGATAGGCACGTCAATAACATTTACATACATTACGATAAGTATGACTTACATACAAGCCCTCGCAATTAATACGCTACATAAAATGAAGTATTAAGGAAGTGTGTAGGAAACCTCGATTGTAGAATGCTGGTAGATATTAGGTTCCCCTTTTTAAAGCGTAACTTTATAAATGCACACAACGACATAGTTTAAATTGAATTAGTCTGAAACTGAAAAGCAAAGAACAACGTAGGATCGTGGCGGAACACAGAAAAAAAAATAACAACAAAATAAAATGATAGAGAGTAAGGCAGCGGCTAACCAGCTTTGTGGCACGGTCCCCGGACCATTTATGACGAGTACAAAATATTTGTCTCTTTCAAATTCATTTCTGTTGGTCTTATGATCATGACTGGGATTTTTCTGTTTCTGCTTCTATAGACGAAAGAAATTACTCTCTGGTCGTTATGGTTGAAGTGAAGATAATGAGAGCAGTGGTTTAACGGTACACCATATTACATGTGTATGCATTCTTTCGTGGGCATATGTTAGACCTGAAAAGGATCACTCAAACTTTAGAATGTCCGATCGGGGATAATGGCCGAGCGGAGATTCGAACTCACAAACTCGTAATCATGAGTCCAATGCTGTAACCACTAGACCACATGGCCCGTGCATTTGAAATGTAAAAAAAAAAAAACGAAATCAACTTGATTTTTCTGATGTAATGTGTATGTATTTTTTTTTTATTGGTCGAATAAATAATAATAATAATAATTTTAAATACATAGAACTTGTAGCCCCTAAACTTAATATGAATTATAATTTATGTCAAGAATCGTTTCCTCTGTATAATGATGAAAAAACTCTACATAATAATCATTGAAATATGCCACAGAAATTATTTACATACATTATTTCAGTTGTAACCATTCAGATCAATATTTGGCTGATCTTTTTTTCTCTTTGCATAGCTTGATACTCTGGCTTGAATGAAATTCAGGGATTCTTGCGTACGGGGGGGGGGGGCACTCAACTACATTGTTTTATCAACAGTAGAAAATCAAAATAATGAACTGCGCACAAAATATAAAGAACTACTCATTTTAATGTTAAGATAACATAAATACATATACTGATGGATCACTCTATTCAGATCCATTGGTATAGTAGTAGTAGTAGTAGTAGTAGTAGTAGTAGTAGTAGTAGTAGTAGTAGTAGTAATAGTAGTAGTACAGTAGTAGTAGTAGTAGTAGTAGTAGTAGTAGTAGTAGTAGTAGTAGTAGTAGTAGTAGTAATAGTAGTAGTACAGTAGTAGTAGTAGTAGTAGTAGTAGTAGTAGTATTAGTAGTAGTAGTAGTAGTACTAGTAGTAGTAGTAGTAGTAGTAGTAGTAGTACTAGTAGTAGTAGTAGTAGTAGTAGTACTAGTAGTAGTAGTAGTAGTAGTAGTAGTAGTAGTACTAGTAGTAGTAGTAGTAGTAGTAGTAGTAGTAGTAGTAGTAGTAGAAGTAGTAGTAGAAGAAGTAGTAGAAGAAGTAGTAGTAGTAGTAGTAGTAGTAGTAGAAGAAGTAGTAGAAGAAGTAGTAGTAGTAGTAGAAGTAGTAGTAGTAGTAGTAGTAGTAGTAGTAGTAGAAGAAGTAGTAGTAGTAACGCAGTTCTTGTATAGGGCATATCACATTGATATGACATGACGTCCCTATGGGCTTAAAGGTATTGTATAACTTTGTGAGCAGCCGATTAAAAAAATTCTTCAACCAAGATGAAACATGTGTACAAGTGCATGTATTAGAACTAATAAACCCTGAAAACAACCATTATTGAGAATGAAAAGCTAAAACTACAAGGCAAACCCCGATTTTGTAAATAGGCGTCTAATAGACGCCTAAATAGTACACATAAGTGTATGGGATAAAATTAAGGTGGTGTTTCCGGTCACTTTATATTTCAATTTTTGAAGCACTAAATAATTATTTTCGAACGCAATTTTTTCTGGGCTTCATTTTTGTAACATATCACAGACACAGGTGACAAGTGTGACCTTCTAGCTCAGATTTTTAAAAGTCAAACCAATGTTAAACAATCACTTTAAAAAAGGGTTTATATCATTGGATTTCGTTCGAATAGACGGTGGTGGAGGGAATGATAGTGTGGAATTAAAACATTGATTTTTTTTTGCATCTGCTTTTAGAAGAATATAGTCTGCATCTATTTCCACTATACTTCCGAGAGTCAGTATGCTGTTTGTTTTGGGGTTTTTATTCATTTATTTTATTTATTTTTTCTACTTTTGCCCCTCAAAATATTAGGTCTTTTTTTTTTTCAAATTCAATGATGTTTGCATTATAGGACGAGACATTTTGATGTAAAGAGAGTCTGAAAGCGGCTCTTTCTTCCTCCCTCCATGCAACATAAAAATACATACGCGTTTTGGGCTATAGTCTTATTCTAACGAGGCCATGAGTCAGCATTCCTTTGTCATGTTTGTCATTACATTTCAAAAGGGATCATTTTCCTTGCTTATTATGCATGTAGATTGATTAACCCTGAATCAAGCCACTGAAACAAGTAATGTGCTGTAAACATTGCTAATTTGGGTTTTCCTCTGATTGTTATATTATATTTCGATTGTGCTTTCTTTTTACAATTTTCCCCGATTTCGAATTAAAAACTTCGCACCATTTTTCTATGAAACCATTCTGTATAGTTTAAGATGAACTGAGTCACGTTGCTTAACACTCAACCTTAAAAATGACCCGTTTTTTAAGAGAACCGGGGACGTAAGAATGTCCCTCTCTATTATCTTGCGAGGGTCGATCCCATCGAATTTCAAAGCTTGATATCATTGTCTTTCTGCTTAAAGCCAAATTGCTGAATTTAGACAAATCACTGATTGGTCAAGAGTTCTTTTTGATGGCAGGATCACACATTTTCCCATTATTTCGCGAAAACTTCGAGCTCGCTTGCTTCACTCACTCGATTAATGATGAATGATCGAACGCTTTCACTACCATACTTTAATTCCCAAGCTGGCTTGCAAGACGTAATACGTCATTGTGGTCTTTGCCTGATTGAAAATTCATGAGCGACTTTAGTGAAACTAATTATTTGTATTTTTCTCTGTATTTCTCTGTTTTGCAGTGTCATTGACGTAATTCAGAGCGCCGTAATGACTATTGCAGGGTTCGCCATCCTGTGTGTCGATGACGTCATTCACCAGCCCTTTCGTGGAACATTCAGTAGCATCGCTAAAACAGGTTTCTCAATTGCCATCGGCTGTTACATCTACCGAATCTTTCAAGACTCCGTACTGCACAAGAAGGTGAAACATTTCAAGGTGGATTTGGTTCACCATCTCGTCACCATTGCAGTGTATGGCGTGTTTTTGACGTACCGCGAGAACGCCCTCTTCGGGGCGATCGGTTTGATATGTGCCGGAAGTGTACCAAGCGTAGAGATCACCAGGTTGCTTAAGGTGGTGGCTGAGTCCAGTGGGAAGCCCACATCAGTGATGAGTTCTTATCGATGGAACCTACTCATCGGGGCCGTGATTACATTCATCGTTCGACTTCTTATCCCATTGATACTCGGAACTTTCGCCATTGTTACGTCTTCGCCCTTGACAATGTCCATACCAGTTGTTGCTTTTTTCTTCACGTCTTTGATGTTTTTCGGATCAATTAACATCTGGTTGTGTGCAGTGGCCATCCTGGCTATCCATCGACGCAAAAGGCGATATCTGAAGGATATTTACGTGACTGCTTTAGATGGACAAAGCAGAAAAACATTTCCCACCTCACACTCACAACAGCCCACAATTCTTGCCAAACAAAATCCCATAAAATCGAGGCTCACGACACCTTGTGCCAACGTGAATCTCACTCCTTCCAGTCAAACTCCAACGAAAATGTCCAATAATCATGCTTTACCAAATAACTACGTCAAGATGCCTGTGAATGAGGCCCTGGTCTTACCTTTCAGGGACAGTTTCAGATATCATAGGGGTAGTTCTTCAGAAGAGTCGAGTCGATCCGGGAGCAACAGAAGCTCAGGGGAGCTGATGGTCATACAGGTCGGGGAAGAGGGTGATGAGAACCGACAAAGAGCCGTCCGATTTGTTGTACCAAGGTCACCATCTGGTCTAAGTTCATCATCACTCATTAACACTACCAATGCTACTCATGACAGTGAGGGGTCCCCACAAACCACGACACAGAGAGCTGACCAAGCACCTAGTGTGACGCCCTCTACGACAGATGTGTACCTGACACGCACCACTTCCACAATGGTGTCATCGACGATTGTTCCAACAGCACAGACACGGCTACTTCCCACACAAACACCGTCGTCACCATTGATCCGCAGTAATTCAATACAAATTCCAGTTTCGACAGTGTGTGCAGATACAGAACTTCAACGGAAGGAAAGAACGCCGATTTCCACATCATCATCATCGTCATCCACCCGACGATCACTATTGAGCCGTCCCACCCTTGGCGTGGAGAATGAAGCAACTTTCGCTTTGTCAGGTTCACGGTCATCTTCAAGACCAAGCCATGAAGCTGTCAACAATGAGACTCTGAACTCTACGCTGTCGATGCAGCGAGGATCCCAGAGCCTGAACTCGATGAACACTCTAAACCGACCAAACAATGTGTTATCAATACCTAGCAATGGACATTAATCATGGAACATTGATATTTTCATCATGAGACATATTTATATGAATATTTATTACTTCTTGCCCATTCCCATATACAAACTAATAACTATCTATTGTCGATAGCAATCTGTATATTTCTTCAGCGTATCATCCATGATTATTCGTACCTCTTATTCAAGTATGAGGTACAAGTGGACCATTATGGTCTAGTTCTGCACTACTTTGACAAAAATAAGCAAGTAACGAATAATAAATGACAGACACACTTTGCCCTTCAACTGGAAAAAACACGTTTGTTCCTTGCTTCACTTTGCCAAATATGTTTGAATTCATTTTGAATAGGGCTGTAATCGATTGAGATCATCGAAATTGTAGAATTAATTTCAAATCATTACGCTCAATTCTTCTTCATAGAACGATATGCACAGTTTCCATGGACTGATGGATAAGGGAGTATTATTGACGCAATATTGCGTCAATGACCAACACACCCTTAATTTGACATACAATGAAAAAAAGGTCGCACAAATCACATAATTTCCATTATCATGTATAATTTTGTGCTTGTCCATAATTATGTTCAATGTAAATGATGTATAAAATATTATGTATGAGAGTTAAGTTTATATATTCCCAAACGGAACTTAATGTTCTGTAAACTCAAATCAATATTTTTTTAATATGATATAATAAACAAATATAATTTTATTAAATCCCTATATGATATAGAGTGAACGAGGCCTAGTATGAGTTCATTGGTCTTGTTGTATAAATTTGATTTCCACACATTTATGTGACGTAAAAGGCAATACAATGGGTGTAAATTTCACACGTCACCTCTCATAATCACTCCGTTTATTGCGTCATGCATCTTCACTCAAAATCTTGAAAAATGGGTTTGTTAATTTGAGCGAAATTCGTCATGAAAATCATATCTTTCAATTTATTGTATAAATAACATAGATGCATAAATAATATATGAATCGTGATGACGTAAGTGAATGTCGTCAGAGGCGTCGATCCTGGGGGGGGGGCGATCGCCCCACCAATGAAAATATTGGGGGGCAAACATCGTTTTGCCCCCCCCCCTTTAATTCCGGATGTGCAAAAATAAAATAAGATTGTAATGTTACACAGATATCGGCAAGCGAGATTGAGATACACAACTCGTTCCTTATTTAAAATCGTGCTCAAAATGTCCGTTTTTCAAAGTGGAATGTAAAAATTTTCAGCTCGCGCTCGCATCATTTTCTTTAGGAAAAACACATACTTTTCATGATTAAATAGGTAAATAGAATGTCCCGATTTCAGGTCTAAACCTCAAAAGAACTCCCGCTTTGATTTGCAATAATCTTTTGTTGGATATGTATATTGTTCTTTCATAAAAACGACCATTAAACTGTCATGTTTTCAGATCGAGCGCTTTGCATCTATTGTTCTTTTAGATACCCATCTTAATCATTGTTACCAAAATGCTTAGAATGTCAAGTTTTCAGGTCAGAATATAAAGAAATTACAGCTCGCTCTCGGCACTCGCATTATCTGTGAAGTGAGATATGTATCCTCCTAGTGAGTTACTACAAACAGTCCTAAACAGGTAACTTTACAGGTAACTTTACAGGTCACTATACTAAAAAATTTCAGCTCGCGCTTCGCGCTCGCATTATAATTTTTTGGTGTGATATGTGTCACTTTCTCATGAGTCATAATATATATATATATATGGGCCTATGTGTGTGTGTGGGTGGGTTGTGTGATCGAGCGCCTTTGGAACGTTGATTCGTGATTTTGCCCCCCCCCCCCCCCCCCCCATCTGAAAAATTGATCGACGCCCCTGAATGTCGTTAAGTAGTTTCCCTGACGATTGAATGCAATAATGTGCTTAAATACCCGATCAAGGATTTTCTGAAATCATTTTTCTTCCGTAAATCACTATAGGAGAAGAAAGTGTCAATTTTTTTTGCTCCGTGTTGTGTATTGCTGTTGCTGTTTTTTGTTGATGTTTGCAGAAGCCGTGCATGTGCTACTGAGTTTGCTATTCAGATTGCCTCATCTTTACTTTTGAAAAGTCACCTTACAGTTGTCAGTAAAACAGGGAAAATCAGAGGAATGTGTCATTTAATTGAGCATATTCATATTTAACAAGAAAATCATAATATAAAAAATGCATATGTACACGTTGATACCAATAATGCATAAAGCATAACGCATTTTCATTTATTTGGTGCAAGATAAAGAGCAACGTATTTAAAATGGCTTTGATCAAGGACGGTACGTGCCGGGAATCGAACCTCGGACTTTCATGGTGTACTCGGGCGCCTTCGACCACTCGGCCACGGCGCATAACCATAATTAGAAGAAAAAAATCATAATAAGAAATAAAAAATATTTTGAATATAACGATCTCCATTTTAGATTAAATGAATTAGTGCATATCATGTAGACTTACATTGTTATTTTTGTAATAAAAATGATTAGAATGTTATGATATTCTTATGCACAATAAAGAATGATGCAATTGTGATAGTTTTGATATTTTGATATAGTAGGAATCGTAACATTTGTATGATAGCAAGCATTTTCTCACCATATCAACATGATAACGATATTAAATCGACATGACAAGATGACATCTCGTCAAAATAGATCAATTCAAAGCTTTCCTACAAACTCGCATATAGGGAGTCAGTAGGCCTTCGAAAACCTATTACCTTTCTAGAAATTCAACCTTCCCAACCAAATGTCATTTTTGGTAAATTTCTATTTAATGCCTTTGTCATTTTTTTTTAATCTAACTTATCATTTGCATGCATTATTTTTGCTATACTGTATACTGATTGTTTAGTTTATGATCTGTGTACATGGTGTTTTTATGTTTTTGCAATTCCATGCATGTATTAAAAATATAAAGGATATTGAATAAGCTTCCAAGTGGGGATCGTGCCTGGTTCTTCGTGTTGGAGGGGGGGGGGGATGTCCACCTTAATGCACACAGGTTAAACTTTTTTCTTGCTAAATGCCACAGTGATGTGCAATCTTTTGTTGCTCAATGTGTATTGTAAGTTAATAATTTCTTTATAATGATGAAAATAATAATAATAATACGACGTTGCTTGTATAGCGCATATCACTACCCATGGGCGTCTTTATGCACTTAATAGGAAAATAGACAAAGAAGAGAGAGGATTAAAGCTATTATGTATTATATGGTTTTAAAACAGAAAATCATTTTTATTCCAAGGATAATGATGTATTGTGATTTCAAAGATAAATCGAGAGCGACTTTGACAAATAAAGGGAAAAAATATAATGAATGTTTATGATGTCTTTCTTATTAAAGTCTCATTATAATATACATTTCCCTCGAATCACAATTTAAACGACGTATAAAAATGATGCGACTGCCTTTTAATCAATAACATAATTTATATACATGTAGGCCTCTATTAAAAATTGAAAGTGCACCATTTCGCCTTAATATGTAGTGACGTTGTTTCGCAAGACATTAACAAAACCCCATGTTCTATAAGTTAATGATTACACACAATTTGAGACATTGATTACTTGAAGATAAACACAACGATAAAGGTTAACAACCAGCACAATATTATTTCCTTTTAATTTCGTCTTTTTATCAAAACGCTGTGTAAACCCTTTCCGCGTTCATTATCAGAAGGGATTTTCCCTCGCATTTTTGGAAAGAATGACCTTTCAGCAAATACTTCAACTCGATCGAAAAAAGCAAGGGTCAACTCCGAGCAGCCTGACAGATTGGTTCTGACTCATTTTAGAGAAGCATCATATTTTCTGATGGCAAACAGTAGTTTTCAAATCAAATATGTTTTTTATCAAATCAAAGCGTGTATGCAAAGTAAATCGTTTAAAGACTGGAATTAAAACATGAATCTCTCCCCGGAGTATTCCTGTCGATTATACAGATAGATGGAAATCTCCAGTAAATCAGATGAGCGCATCATCAGCTCGTGTTTGCTAATCCAGTTATATCTACTCGGTCAGACCCCCACGGATCAAAATGTCAACAACATCGAACAGGTAAATTACGGATATGGGACAGAGCGGGGTTTTTGTGGGGGAAGGGGGCGGCAGCGCGGCTATTTACCCCCTCCCCCTTTCACTGAACCCTCGGATATAATCATCAAGACAAAGAAATTCAGAAGAGGGCTCAGACAGTAGTTTCGTGAAATTTTACGCCGGTGGGAAGGGGGGGGGGGATGGGAGGGGTTGTGAAATTCCAAAATTAAGGCTTGCATCAGTGCGGTGTGTAATCACATTATGTGGCAAAATGAATAATATCAAGGGGAGGGGTAATGGACTGGAGAGAAGAGGAGGGAGTGTGATGTATGAGAGAAAGAACGAGGGAATAGAGTGGAGGGTACAGGAAAGAGTGAGGAAAGAAAGGAGAGGGCAAAGAACACGTCCAAGGGAGAATCTTAGAAATAATATGTCAGATGTCAGAGTCGTAGAGTGCATGAAGGGGGGTGGGTATTAATGAATAGATTTTCTCATAAATTACGAAAAGGAAATAAGGTGGAGACAACTAGGCCTCCTCGGCATTATTTATTAACTGATCGATGCTGCTGAATTCTGTCAAACAATATTAATCATAGTTGCTCTATAGCCTACTCGAGACGAATACACACCGCTCTGTGTCCTCTCAACCAGTGGATCGAAAGACACTGCTCTCTCCCCTCTCGCTCATCGTTGTTTTTAGTTCTTTACTTTTATTTTATTGCCTAAAATCCCCCCACCCCCCCCCCCCTCTGTAGACACGTGTGTCTCACGCACCACGTACATCTATATTATATTTTTCTGTTACCTGTTTTGTAGCCTTTCAAAAAACGGCTACAAAACGGCGAAGTGTGTCCATTTATATTTCTCCATAGAAATGAACAAAACGAAACGGCTATCAAATATTGTTCTCCATTTTGAACATAATGATAATGATAATATACAGTTCTTGTATAGCGCATATCACATTATGAATAATGTCTCTATGCGCTTCCAAAGGACTTGGATATTATTACCCCAGCTGTAGCTTGGCAGCCGTAATTACTAAGATTACAGCGCACACGCATGCCAGGTACCCAATCACCTCACCTGGGTTGAGTGCAGCACAATGTGGATGAATTTCTTGCTGAAGAAAATTACGCCATGGCTGGGATTCGAACCCACGACCCTCTGTTTCAAAGTCAGAAGACTAACAGGACTAATCCACTGGGCCACAACGCTCCACAACATCTTTGCCCACTGACCCCCCCCCCCCCCATCTCTGGTCCAATTTCTTTCCCCACTACGCATGGGATGTTTACGGGTAGATGCTATTCAAGCTAAAATGTCACAAGATGATAATAATTCTTGGCTAGTATGAATAATCGAATCGTTAACCGGGAGAGTTGTATACAGTTAAGGTTGTATACAGTCTTAAGGTTATATACATGTATATGCCTTTCGTGTCTGATTTGGAATGGGGAATGACCATGCTTTGGTTACCAAGAGCAACCTATCCAATAATGTTTCTTGATTTACTTGAAGTTCTCACCCCTCCCCCCCCCCCCCCTCCACATGGCCTGTTACCAATCCGTGCCCAACAAACATCGGAAATGCGCCTTAAATCAATAATATTGGTTGGTTGTGGGACATTCTGATACCATCAGTCAAGTCAAGTGTTAAATATACATGTATATATATATATATATATGTAGGGTTTTTTCTCCTTCATGCCACTATCCACAATCCTTCACCTTTCAATTTAAAGGTAAAGTCCACCCCAGAAAAAGTGATGACTTTAATTAAATAAATAGAGAAAAATCGAACAAGCCTAACACTGAAAATTTCATCAAAATCGGATGTAAAAAAAAGAGATATAACATTATAAAGTTTATTTTTTTCACAAAACAGTTATTAGCACAACTCAGTGGGAGAGTCGATGATGTACATCACTCACTATTTCTTTTGTTTTTATTGTTTGAATTATACAATATTTCAATTTTAACAGATAAAACAACAAGGACCAACTTAACTGAACCATATGATGTTAAAACAATGGTAATACCACATGTTCAGGGAGAAAGAAGACTTTGTTTCACAGGAGAATGGGATGAAAATTTAGAATATTTCATATAAGAAAATACAAAAGAAATAGTATGTGGATGACGTCATCAGTCCCTTCATTTGCATACCGACCATGATGTACATAAAATAACTAATTTGTGAAATTAAGAGAAATTTAAAATGTCATAACTGTTTTATTTTACATCCGATTTTGATGAAAGTTTCAGTGTTATGCTTGTTGGATTTTTCTCCTTTGATTCAAATCAGCTCTCTCTCTCTCTCTCTCAATCGCCTCATTCTCTAACTCCCACCTCCCTCACTCCATTTTTCTCATCACCTCTCTACAACTGTAAAATAGATTGTAACACCCAGTTCCCACTGTGACAAATTGCGCCAAGATTCATAATCGTGGAGTAATCGTAGTGATCTTATTAGATCGTATCAGTGGCCTGTTGCAGAAAGAGTTGCAATCAATCGCAACTCTAAAAATCATGCGCAACTTGATTTTCAACCAATCAACAACGCGCATTTGGGACGTGTGATTGATCTTTTGACTTGCGTTTAAACGCAAACTCTTTCTGCAACGGACCCTAGATCATATCAGATCAGTCGTGGCCAAAAAATTGTGAATGGTTGAAAATTGTTCGCGATCAGTTACAATAGACCAATCGTAGCTTTCGTAAAGGATCGCACCACAGTGAGAAGGAAGTATATAAGAAAATATATCTTTTTAAAACAAACCAACAAAAACAATGACGAGATAGAATGTAAGAGAATGTCGCATAACAGGAGCTAAACCCTGTATAATATATCTTTATTAACACATGCTACACAGCTTGCATTGCAAGTGGAAGAGAATACAGCCTCATGCTACAAGTTTTAATTTCTATTTCAAGACATACATACAAAGACAAAATAAAGATAGAATACAAAATAATACAGACACAGTAAAACTGCCTGAAATTTTAGATTCATCTTGCAACAGACTCAAAGCATCTCTAATAGAGAAGGCTAACTTATTTACAAAGGCATGAAATTGTAATACATTTTCTAAAGTTTCCCTAAAGGCAAAATCGTTAAATATACTCCAAATAGAGATGATAAATAAGTGGCTAAAGAGATGCGAAATGAATAAGTTCATCATAGTTTGAAGTACCAGCCAATTGAAGAAGTTTAACATAACACGGATAACGCAAATACTATGAAGAGTACTGTACTAGTAACTATACACAGCATTAATGTACTAAGATTCTATCAGGAGAAAGAGGAAAATTATCATAAGTGTCATTAATCATATTAACAGAGTTGTTCAATGATAAAGCTCTGGGGGTCCGTTGCAGAAAGAGTTGCGTTTAAACGAAGTCAAAAAATCAATCGAAAGTCCCCAATGCGCACTGTTGATTGGTTGAAAATCAAGTTTCGCATGATTTTTAGAGTTGGGATTGATTACAACACTTTCTGTAACGGGCCCCTGAATAGATAGGACATTAATCAAAACGGCACATCGTGTTCTACAGCAGTTTGTTATGCAATTTTTATATGTTGTTTCTAATGACCTTGATGACAAAACAATCAATACATGATGGCAGGCTTTTAATTGTAAACCATGATTAAACAAATAAACCCCAAATCATACAATTGAATGATGGAAGCATGAGCTTTGCTTGCTGGCAGCCAGAATCAAGGGAGTTCTACATGAAAATATAATTATACAAACTGGACCATTATCCTTCTGACTGTCATCAGAATGCCTTGCTTTCATGTGATGAATTTCAGAGCTGGTGTCAAGGAAGATTAGGGCCTCTGTAAAAACAGATTATATTTATTTATCACCTTCTATAGCACCCTGCAGGCTGGGAATCAGTATAATAAATTACATTATCGTTTTATAATGTTTTAAAGTTATTTAGGCCAACATCTTGACATAAAAATTCAACCTGAATATAACTTAAAAGTATATATATATTTTGTGAGAGAAAAAAGAAAGAGATTTTCAAGAAAAGACATGAGGCATCCACCCTTCAACCCCATCATAAACACACGACATATATTTTTTCCCTTTAATTCATTAATACAACACAAATCTTTTAGCACTACATCTTATATCTTAACAGACTACATGTATAGCACTGACTCATGCTCAGACCTTAAGCTTGTGCGAAATTGAACATGACTGCACAATAAAAAAAAACATCTTTTAAGGACACCCAAGCGAAACTGAAAAGTGGCCACTGTAAACAGGTGGCTTTTTTAGACAGGTTTTTAAAAACACATTCCTATCAAACAGGGGGGGGGGGGAGAATTTAGATGACCACTAAAGACAGGTCTTCACTATAGACTAATAACGGCTATAGGACAAGTTTGAATATACTTGTGGCTCCCCAGGAGACATCTTATCTGTTGTCGGCAAGGAGATGAAGGGCGTGATTCTAGTTCACCCATGGTGGATTGATTCCAACATTGCTCAATGGGCATTAAACCTTTCTAGGAAACAAATCTTCAATAGCATAAAACACACTCGTGAACTAATGTTCCAAGAACAAAACTAGGATGTATCAACCACAACAAAGCAGCATCTTAAATTGCGAATTGTGCATTCAACGTACAATATAATTGGTATACGAACAAAAGAAATAACACATTAATAAAAAAACATAACGGTTTGGAGTGGTAGCCATTGCACAAATCGTGATGTACCTGAAAATTGATAAGTGACGTTTTCCTCGCACTATAATTTATGACCTAACCTCAGTATTTTTCTATTAATGACAATGTACATTGATATAATGTAGTGAATGCAGTGTTTCATGTACACACCATGACAATTCCTGGAAAATAAGTGATACAAATTTATTCAAACAATTACCCCCCCCCCCTTCAAATACTACTTGGAGTGAATGTTAACTACTTTGTGCTGATAGAATAACAACCTGTACCCATGTTGATGTATGTATGTGGTTTCATTCGCTATTCAACACTATGCAGTGATGCATCTGTTAAAGCCAAAAGATGTCTAACTTAACAGAACTTACTCACAGAAGTCATCAGATATTTCAGCGGCTTAATTACATACCTATAATACTCTTTTTTTTCTATTTACTCAATAAAAAATACATCATTGCCTCATATTTCCAACATATCTGAGGAGTGTTTCATTACGCATATCGTCACTGATTTTCACTATTTTGCTCCGAGCCAATCAGATACAAGGATTTCAGTAGCTTATAACAAGAGCCGGTAGAAATCTTCCTCTAATCTGATTCCATTGTACATCTTGCAATCACTTTCAATAATACAGCCTGAAGCGAGGTATTTTCAAATTACTTCCAGGATCCAACAGCTTAACTTAAGCTTAAGAGAGGGAATTGTATTCAACATCTGCATAACAGGTTTTTATACAGTGCCCTGTTCCACAAAAGGTACGATTTTACAACTAATCGTAACTGTACATCTAGGCAAATCATGTACAAAGATATCAGTTTGTTAAAATGGAACATACATCTCTAGATTACAGTCCAAAGAATTTGTTTAGAAATTTGAATATTTACAAGGAAATGATTTGCACACTCAAATAAGTAGGCCTACATGTACATGTATGTAAAACAGTATGCTTGGTATGAAGAATTGATACCCCCCCCCCCACCAAAAGAAAAAAATGTTTAAAATTGTCATAGAGGCAGCCCAATCGCAAAGAAGTAATATCTGATAATATAGATAAAGCCATTACATAGGAACCTCACAAAATGTGAATCAAATCTAAAAAATGTGACTTTATAGTTTATACTGAAGCAAGCTAATCAAAGAAAACAAATACTCCATGTATTTAATGTAACATTCTGCCTACACTTCAAATGCAATGATGTGAAATGACAAAGACTATTATAGAAACAACATCTCAAGCTGACACAAGGATGCAGGGTGTCTGGGACATCTGCCGCAGAACATTATCATAAGCCCTACGGCAAATCACAGTGGTTTAACCCCCATGACCTTACACAGGACACAATTCACATTTAGCATGAGAAGTGATCACTATTCTCTCAAATTGGCAACAGGAGTATATCTGATTGCTAACAATCTGGTGTACGTTGTATAATGGGCCATTGGAAGATCGATTGCAGGTCAAGTTAGGTCTTAAATCAATTACAAGTCTTTTAATTAGTTGCAAATTAACAATTACTTGCTGGTGCGTTTCATGCATCAACAAAAATGAATTGATTTGCTTGAGCTGAAATTCATCTAATCAATTGTGCATTTGCAACTGAATATTTTCTTGCAACACCACCTTATATGAGTTCAAAAAAGTGTGCAGGTTTTCATACTTGGAAGATTTAAATCACAGTATGCAACAAGTAAAAAAACTTAAGAGCTTATTTCTATTCTGGGGTTGAACATGAAGTACTTATCAGATATGAGAGTAACTTGGGTTCGATTCCCACTTGGTGTGCTAGTGCTATTTGGCAAGGCATTTATCCTCATTTATCCCTCGTAGAGGACCTTAACCCTAAAAAGGCGTGGGGGATTTGAATCACCTTTTCCGCGACCATTCCGCTGCACAAATTTTTTTGACCGCGCCGCTCACTGACTTTTTACTTTGAAGCCTTGCGCATCTTTTGAGAGAAAACTTATGATGCCCGGGTATGTGGTTCCGAAATTACGCAACAGCTTGTAAGTGCATGTTTGACCCAAAATTGCTCCAAAACGTGATTCTGTGTTCAAAGTCAATGTAAATTGTGTTTTCTCATTATATTCATAAAGAAATTGTTACTTTTACTTTACAAAGAAAAACAAAAGGTCGAAAAACAAAGAAATACATAAGCAATTTTTAAAGCAATGATATACATAAGGAATTCATTTTCAAACAAGATTTTTTTTTTTCATTTGTAATTGTTAGCAATGGTATAAAGAATATTAACAGCAAAGATTACATGTAGCATTCTGGGGGCATTTTTTTTCTTATCTCAGTATTTACAAATGTTACTGTTTTTAATGTTTGAAATATGTAATGAGTCTATTGTTTGTACTTTGTATACATGACCAATTCAGCCATTTGGCTGCGACTCATGTTTTTTTCTTAGTTAATTAGAGCAAACACTATGACCTATGGTAGGCCATCAATGCCAAAGATGAAATTTACTTAGTTTCTTCTGAAGAAACAAATCAATTGACATTTCCATATCAATGTCATCATTTAGTGGAATTTATATTTTGAGTCAAACTGCACAAATCTCTTTTTAAAATGTGACTGTAATGGAGTGGTGTGGCGTGCAGTGGGTCTAAGTAAAGTGAGTCGGTCTTCTGAATTATATTAAACAAAATAACTACATGAAAACTGATATCAGTTTGGTGATTATTCCCATTCTGTGTAATCTCTTCCATTGGAAATAAAGGATAAAGACTTTGAAATCTGAAGTTAAACAATAATGATCAATTCAACATACATCACCACATTCAGGGATTTTCCCTTTTGGTCTGGTAGAAGCCATCTGCTTGCACTTCATTGTCTCTCAGCCTATTAACTCCACAAATTATCTCAAATGTGAAATAATAAAATTCTTTCCATCTTTTACCTCTTGAAATTAGTATCTATATTGAAGTTACTTGTTTAAAAAGAAAGATACAATTTTATGCTTATTCATTATTCATTCAATCTCCTCTGCACTAAATTCGTGTAATTCTTTGCATGATGGATATGAATAAGTATGGATTTTACAATTTATCTATTTCAAGAATTTCTTTCAAATTTCTCTTCAGGGATTTCCCCCGTTTTTTTAGGGTGGAAAACCATCTGCTTCTGCTTCAATGTACCGTACTCAATTCACTAAACCTCAAAGAGTGGGGGGGGGGGGGTGGAGAGCACACCTGCAGGGCCGTCTTACAAAGACTTGCAATTGATCTGGGTACAGTTTCAAAGAGACTTGTAACAACTCAGCCAATCAGGTTGATGAATTTTAGTAGCTTATAATAGTGATTAACTCTCTTGGATACATAAGTACTTTAATAGCAATCATCAGAATTCTCGACTAGAGATAAATTCACCAAAGCAATAGTCACGTATATTGTATTCTAAGTCAGAATGAAAGATAAATATTGAAGGGGAAATACAAGAAAACTACCCACAGAATCCAAACTGACAATTTCCATTAATCATTTCCTTCTAACACCAATTGATGAAGACATTACAGGCAATGTAACTTTAAAGCTACTATGAACCAGTAGCCTCAAATAGCACCACCTCAGTCCTTTCTACTCATACCTGACCAGGTTCCCATAATGAAACACTCTGAGCAGTGTAGTCTTAGAATATAGGCCCACTTGAATGATATCACACAAGTTCACTATATTCCTATCACAGTAATAAACAACAAAGTAGAAACAAATACTTTTCCCTTTAACACATTTTAGTTTCATAATAGAAATATCATAGGCCAATTTCTTCTGTGTATTATCAATAGTTATCTCAAAGGGTATATTTCAAGAATAGATATTTATAACACAGAGTCAAATGGTCAGTTTTGTCTTGCTGTAACATTCAATGACTCCTTGCAAAAGAGAATTTAAAACCACAGCAATAGACGGACGTCAAATCTGTCAATGCGAGTGAAATGATTGCTAAATAAATCTTTTTGAGAACATAAATGTAAAATAAATCTTGACTAATACAGTGACCCTCAAAAAAGTTTTTGAAGAGATATTTACAGTTCATATAATTGAAATTGTGATTAACTATCTAAAGGGCGAATAGTGGAGCACATTTAAGACTGAATACTCTTATCTTTTGCTAAGAATTATCCCTATGTCATGAAAAACTGCAAAATTTCACTTATTAACTATTTGAAAAGGAAATTCTAGAAGGATTAGAGAGGTTTTGCCTCTTAATACAAGCATTGGAATTTCTTTGGTACTATTCTCCTTAAATACTCGCATAACCGAGAATTATCAACAAAAATAATGGATTTCATTGGTGGGAAAATGGTATTGCACATTAAAGCCTTCAACTATCATTCTTTCAGATTTATACTTATCAAGAATTATTCTCTGCTTCAAAGAGACATCATCTTGGAATGAATAAAGTGAAAGGATTTAACTTGTAAAATAAGTGATTGGAAAAATGCAAATCATTGCATAATAAAAGTAACAATAAGAAATGACTTGATCAAGTGTTAGTAAGTGTTGCCACATAATTGTTCACAAGATAATTGGAAAACATCACTGATCCATGCACATCAATCAAGAATGATTTAGGGAAGGGGAAGGACCAATGGCAGGATAAAGCTTATTTTCTTCTGATATATATGTAAACTATTAATAATTCTCCTTTTATAATATTGGAAAAATGTCTCATGCTTTTTACAGAGAACACTGGTCATGATGGTCAGAATGTGGGTAGCTTGATTTGCAAGGAAGTCTGTGACTACCTGATTGGAAAAAATAAATCAATGTATTTCAGTTCTAATTTTCGCAAACATGAATGTAATAGAGTAGGATGTGATATAGTGAAAAAAATTCAAGCATTCAGATTTCACCTTTTTAATTTTAAACGCAACAATGCATATGAATATAACAATATACAGTGCACAACTAATATTATAGCACATGAATATTTCATCTTTTTCAAACCATGCTATGATATGAAAGAAAAAAAGAAAGAGAAGCATCACTCAAATGTGTGGTATAATTTCTCTTCATCTTACATGCAGTGGTGTATAATTTTCATATTTATAAACAATTGCCTAATTCAGTTCATGAATTATGATGTTGGAAATTGTACACAAAGTAATTAGGTTAGAGTAAACTGACCTTTGACATGCACCAAGCTCATACCGAAAAGGCAGCACCTGTACCCAGGTATTAGTCTGCAAGTACAGACTCAAAACTGCAGCTTTAATACATTTGACCATGTCTAGAGTGAAGACTAGACTCCAACATCTCTGTCTGTATCAAATAATAAGGTAGAACCAGCCACACTACATGAGTGAACATAGTCTCACTATTTCAGACTCTATATACTGCACTTTATGAAAACCATAGGTCTGAGCCCGAAGACTACTAAGGTACATACACAAGACATCAGCTCATTCTTAACCAAACTATTGTGATGGGAGATAATTATTGGGTACTCAACTCTGCCCCTCTCATGACTGGGCATGTGCATTGATGTAAAAGACTTTCCCTGTATTAGGAACCAGGGCCCCCTATCACAAAGCCTCTAAAGCAATAATTGTAGTACAATGTTTTATCACCAACTGCATTGACCATGATATACCATCAATCGTAAAAACTCGACCATACAATTAATAGCTAAGCTTTGTGCTACCAAACTCAAAGTATGAAAGTAAAACATTACATTAGATAATGTACTATATACATCCTCATGATAGACAATTGAATCATAATCAATAACATGACACTCGCATAACTACCTTTACGAAACTAAAAGATGAACAGATGGTTTTCATGCTAAAAATATATTTACAAAACAATATATATCTATATAACATGATACTGCTATCTGATCTGTTAACAAAAATTAAACAAGACAAGTATGTAATACCATAGACCTAACACAAGGTAAAGCCGACATGTACAACACAACAAAGACAAATATTATATATCTATTTTTCATATATAGTTCTCAAAACAGGACCCTGTTAGACAAAAAGATAAAATCTATTGTATCTATTGTACAGTGAAGCGTAACTTTTGTCTATGGCAAAGCATAAACAAAAATTACAACTGATTGTTCATTAATATTAACCGCGTTCAGACGAAAGCAACTTTAACAAGGTCGTGTGAACTAGCCACGACCTCTTCCTCTAACAAAGATACTCTTGACTTTTTCCAGTATGATCTCGCTACTAGTATTAGTTGGTGAGAGTACGTTGCATGGGCAGACAAGATCTTGGACCTTTTGTCTAGATTAACAACCCTATGACGTCTGGAAGTTACACAAACCCTCCACGGTGATCCCCGCGAAGGCTGTGGTGAATTGGCCGGAGTTTCTTCCCACGACCATCGTGTGGACTCAGGGTCGTAGTAACATGAATATCATTGGAATTTTAGTTGATGTGCCATAAATTTTTACTCCAACTTGTAAATTACGTCTGAACATGGCTATTATCTCTTTACCGGGCCTAGTATTGATTGCAGCACAAGAAAATGGCATGGAAATAAACCATGACCTATTATATCTATGAACTATTCTATTCTTTTTTACTCAATAATAAATAAGTTTACAAAAAAATATGTTATTTCAAATTCTTCTCAAGGTCTTTCTTGAATGGTCTCTTTGAATGATGGTTTACAAGGCAGAACAATATTAGCAAAGTCTTGTAAAGATGACTTCATTCTTATACTTTAGTATCGTTTAATAAAAATCTCTACTGAAGAGAATAATACTATTACACAATATTTCACAACTCATGCTATATTTCATTATCTGCCACCTCTAGTATCAGTTCCACATATTCCTTAGGAATAGCAGAATATTATGAGTTAAAATCGAAAAACGAGAACAGAAAAATATATACATAAAGAATATTGTTGGATGACATACAAGCATGTTTATCCTACTGTATTTTTTTTAATAACTTAAAAAAACAACTGTTTTTATAGGATATTACGAGCAATTGGGGAATAGAAATTCACACACACAGATATTTAAAGTGAATTAGAATCTAATTCACTGGAAATGAAAATAAAACACATTAAGTTCAAACAAAGCCCCCCCCCCCTCCCCAAAAGCAACTCCAATTACAAAAATTTAACCTGTGAGCTCTCTCCTTTCCTCACTGAAAAGGAAGACAAATATAATAATATGAGACACGTAGAAGAGCACATGGTATGCAACAGCTTACATCTACCATACATATTATTTACTCAAATCTTGTAACCTGCTATAAGGCCTCATCTCATCAGAACTAGTCCAGGTCGCAGAGTCCCATGACATATCAATTCACAGGCACTCCCTAAGCGATGTACAATATATCTTTTGGTAATCATCTTGCTTACTAGTCTTATACATCATGAATGATTGCGTTGAACATTTTCTTTAAAATAGTATATGTTAATAAATCATTTGTATTGTTTTTGGACCAACCTTAACAGACCTGGAAGGAACTTGAACTTGAAAATTTTCTTTAAGTTTACCTTTACTGCAAAAAGGAAGTAAACTCATTGACTATTGAATTTTGTAACTTTTATAGGCTCTCTTAGCGGACAGTCTTGTTTTAGTAGACAATGTGTTAAAATATGCAAGCTTCGTCAGTTGAGCTGCTGTTGCGTAATTCAGTGACCAACGTTTAAAATGAAATCAATGTGCCCTTCGGTTAAAAATCAATCTTTACAATTAGGTCCTTTGGAGAGGACCTACGGTCATCGGTCATCTGGCCTATCAAATTCCAGCCTATCTCTTGCTCATTTCAATTTCCACTGAAATCCAAAGCCATAATCGTTAATACTGACATGATGTATCCAAGTCAACTCGTCACAGTAAGTTCTTGAAGATCTCTTGAAGGACTCTCTGACACACAATGTCATGTTAACGACCATCAATTATTGCACTGATGATGAACCTACTTCAATCATTCTCTTTCAAGCCAGCTTTCTCATCAGTTTTATATCATTATATTCACTTATAATTCATAATCTAATACTCTTCTCCTTCTTGCAAACATAAATAAAATTTTCCACTTACACTTAAAGTAAATTAAGTGGTTAAAATGACTGGTACCTCAACCCAGAAGGATGAGTATATTAGTTTATTTACAAACAATTCAACAATTGGGCACACCATGCATGTTGGCTGATATCATAATATCTGATGAGATGTATTATATTATAAATGGTGTTTTTATAGACAGTCATTTCCAACTGCCATCTTTGATAGAAGTTTATCTTTAAATAAATTCCATTGAAGTCTGTGGTATCCATGATGATGACCTGACAGCTGGTTTCATTTTGCCAATGATGATGATCGCTTGGCAGTAGGAACGACTTTGAACAGCTTCTGCACCCGCAGCGTAAAGGCATCTGGATTTTTTTTTAATGAAAAAGAGAAAGTAAAACAACTTTGTAATCGAATTCAAAATCAAGTTAAATGAAAATATACTGAAGTTATTTGTGAGTTGCATACAAAAAAGAAGAGAAAGAAGTTGAAATAAAAGACAAAATCAAGACAGAAATATGTATCCGAAGTACTCTAAAATCATCCACAGTTTAGGTGTTGGAGTATTGGGAGACAATTTGAATTGTCCTTCAACAGTGATTATGTGTTGAAGCTACTGGAAGGCAATATGAATTGTTCTTCCAACAGCAACACCAAATTTGAATCATCCAGTGATTATATGTTAGAGCATTGAAAGGCAATATGAATTGTTCTCCTAACACCAACACCTGCAACAACAGCTAACGTGAACCACTCACTGTACCAAATAAATCATTGTATTCATTAAGATCTTTTTCTTCTAATTTCACTTAAAATTATTTTTGAGGATTTTTCTTATATTGCACGATTAAAATAAACTATATTTAGTGCATGAGTGAGCATTTGGCACTCTATAACACGTGATCTACTAGGTTGACTCAAGTTCGATTTCATCAATACTATGAGAATACAAACAAATGTGTTCATAAAACTTTGAGAACAAAAATATTATTTAAACAATTGTTTTTATTGCTACCATTTGGATTAGTCAACCACTACTTTACTTAAAAGTTCTTATTTCAACTGCCAACATAAATATGTTTTATACCCATTGGTAATGGTAAACAAGCTGAGAAAATCAACATTACTTCATTTCCTTGTTTCTGTTAAACATTACTTTTTAAATACCATCTTCCTTCATTGTAAAGCATCACAAAACTTAGCACTTGAATGTAGGGTTGATTATTACGCCTGATTCCATTAATCATTATGTACAAATCAAGCATACTGATCAACTATATGATCAATCCCTAAGCTTTGTGATACTGTCTCTAGGATTATAAACTTGTGACCAATAGGAAATGTCAACTGATACAAAACAGTATCCTGAATGCAATCGATCCTAAACTTGCTTCTCATCGCAACCAAAAATAGTCATGAAATGCGAAACCTGGACAAAAACCATTATGTGAAGGGAATCCCCCTACTGTGGATCAAAGACATTTTATCATGGTATTTCTACTTCATTATTTCCTTCTTTGTTTTGTACATGTCTAGAGGAAGAGGTCAATAGGATATAAACCATATTGATTTTCATATCAGTCATGTCATATTTGAATCCCAAATGCAGCCATGATGTTATTAACAAAAATACTTTGAAATTATGTTTTATTCAAACTAGTTTGTGTTAGTTTTCTAGTTTACTCACACGCTTCTTTAATTCATTACCTTCAGAAAATTAAAAGTGTGATTAATACACTTTTAAAAATCTTTTAAAAGATGTCTAAATTCCATTCAAAAAATAATTATCAATCTGCTAATTTGATTTTAATGAAAAAATATTGAAAATCAAACTTTCAGGTACTTTGAGAAAACCTTGCTTTCCTTTGGTGCATTAACAAAGCAATATCAAGTTATTTCATTACCTCATATCTTGCCTTCACTTTAGACTCCAGTGCTTACATTAAAATCTTATGATTGCATAGTGACCATATCATACCCAGTGCCCTATCTTAATAAATGTCATCATTCTTTTAAATAACATTCATCTAAGCACTTATCTTGTAGATTTAGTATTTATACTATTAATATTTTTCATGCTGGAATTTTCTTGAAATACAAATAAGCAACAATTTTGAGGATTCAATCACATGCTACATGGTTGCAGTGAAGATCTTAGGAGGGAGGCCATCTCCCCCCCCCCCCCCCAAGACGTGAAAAGAATAAAAACACCCAAGGACTATTAGGGTCAATGGAAAAACAAAAAAACATTTAATAGAGCTCTACAAATTCTTGATCTAACATAGTCATTTAATATCAGCGAGATATACTATTGGTAGAGGGCAATTGGCCAATTATACATGGATATTATGGATTATATATTTCAATTAATATTTTAAAAAGGAAAAAGGAAATACAATGGTTTAATAAAAAATCCATTGTTGGCTCATAGCCACAGACAATTCCAGGAATTATTTGATCACAAATATCTGGTAAGAAGTGGTCTTTAAAAATGTAATTTCTTCCGCATTTGATTCTCTGAAATGTCAACTGGTTCTTAGCATTCTTTTTTTAAATTAAACTTACTACCTCTTTAACTATTTCCCCATACTGATTGTTTAAAGTGGATAGTGCAGGGAAATACCACCAACTTGACCAAGATTGAACAAAAAGCCCTCGACAATCCCTCCTTGTCCAAAGAGTCCCCTCATGCTTTTAAAGAGTTACGACCAATCTTACAATCGATTTTAAAATTTTTCATATTTATGACTGATGTCAATTCCATACCTGTGAACATTATTTTAGAAATGGAGAATCTGGACAACCAATGGCCAGGGGTTCAGGGGCAGAGCCCCATGAACGGATCAAGAAGGCATTGCCACCAGAAGTTCATGAATTTTAGCAACTTTAACTCTAAAAAGATGGGCTATTTGAGATGTATTGAGGACAGCGGTGGGGGGGGGGGGGCAAGGGCATGAATAGGTTTTTTTTTTTTCCTCACATGAAATTTCAGAAATCAGGATGTCCCAATTTTTTGCCATTTTGAAAGTTAAAAATCAGATCAGTCAACAGGTCTGCAATAATAATATTGTTTTTCAGTAAGAGTTATAAACAATCTTACAATCAATTGTTGTTCTTGGTCAGTGACTGCTTTCATGTTCTATATTAAGAGTTCAAATAAATGTTGTAATCAATTGATCTATTGGTCAGACTTGTGACTGACATCAATCATTATATTGTTTCATGAAGGGGTATAAGACAAAGGAATCAATCTTATCTATTGTACCTTTTGAACATTGTTTGCATAATACAGGGTGTGATCTAACTCTTCCCATGTTGAATTGATTTGGAGGTGAAAATAATGAAAATCTGCCTTGCATCTCAATGGTTCGTGCAATTGTGTTCACAACGCGAAAAGCAGTCGACATGTCATTTCTTGGCTTTGTTTAAAAAACAAATCAAATGAAAATTCATTAAAATATTTTTGTCAGATAATCACTTGTAAGAGGAGAGGGGATCATGGTGTCTAATTTCTATTGTTTTTAACATTTTCAAATAGTTGGATATTTCGCTTGGCAAACATTTGTGATTTTAACATAATGACACACAAACACACATAACATTGGATGAACCCAAACATATCAATTTTTTTCTCTCTCTCTCTCTTAAAAAAAAAACATAATGCCTTGATTACTGCCCACACCTGGAAATTAAAGTGCAACTTTAAGTCAAACAAAGTCTTACTTAAGTCACACTGAAGTCACCCTTAAGTTACACTTGTGACTTAAAATGCTGGAGCTTGTGTTTTCATTTTGTCAAACAAATATATTACTCCTTTCTTAATTCACTGCACTGGCTCCTCTGATCTAACTTTTAAGATTTTGTTGCTTGCCTTTCATTGCATTCATGGATCAGTGCCCCAATACAATCTCCCTTTAATCAATTATTACAGACCAACTTGGTTTCTAGCTGTTAAACATCTGGTTCACTTATGGTTCCAAAAGTTTCAAAAACTTGAGGAGAAAGATTCTTTGCTCATGCATGCCCCATACTGTGGAATAGACTTCCTGAAGATATAAAAAATGTATATCTGTTGAGTCCTTAAAAATGTTCTTAAAACCTTTCTTTTTTACCTCCTAATTTCTTTATGCACATTGAGCACTCCACGGAGTGTATTTGGCGCTTTATAAGTCACACGTATCATCATCACCATCATCATCATCACCACCATCATCATCATCAGTATTGTCGTCATCATCATCATCATCGTCATCATCATCATCACCACCACCACCACCATCATCATCCTCATTATGATAATGATTATTAATGTTATTACTTGTGAAACAGAGCCTCATGCAGAACAAGACAAAAAGAGATCAGTTTTATCAGCTTACCCATAAACTTCGGTGAGTATCTGTACTTGATGAAGGGAAAATAGAAAATCAATCCAGCAATGATGAAAAGGAAGGCATAGAGGAACTCTATTAAAGGCTCATTGATGATTGGCGCAATTACCAGGTAAACTGACGCTATGACGAAGATGATAGGGCAAATAATAGGCACCTGAAAGAAAAGAAGCGATAAAAATAAAATTCATTTACATCTGTTACAGTTAATAATTAAGAAATGATATGGTAATGATTCAACGCAAAGAACATTGAGCAATTGTGAGAATGAGAAATAAGAATGCGGGATGTTGGCTGTAAAGATGCTTTGTGTCTTGATAACTGGCTTCCTGATAAAAGATGCAGCAAAGACGCTTGGTAAGGCGCCTACATCATGCTTTATAAATTAATTCATTTATTCTATTCGTTCATCATTTATTCAATCATTTATGTCTGCATCTTTTGAATCATTTTCATTCAAAGAGTGGCAGTTGCAACAGTTTATTGCTTTTCCATAAAAAAAGGAGTTTTGGGTTAAAATTGCTCAAGTGGGCAAGTATTCCTCTCTTGATAATACATTGATGTTCTTCAATAAGAAATTCATCAACTATCAAGTCACTTGGATAGGAATTACATTTGAATGTCCCCTGGTGGCTTATTAACGACCATAGGCATTTCCTTGAAATATGAAATTAAATCTCATCAAATGAAATCAATTCACACATTACATAGACTCAACTGACAATCATAAACACCTCCCTCTGTGGTGAGAAACATTACAGCTTTGAAATATCATCGTACCAGGATATGTTTCTGTAATATCACAGGAGCACAATCCACAAAAATTAAATGCCCTCTGTTGGTGAATGTGAGTATAAAGTATGTCTAGAGAGTGGTACTAATTCATGAATGTAATGAGAGTTTTGTCCACAACTGTATGCAATAAATTGATCCCATTATGAACACTAAGATAACAAAATAAAGTAAATAAACAAGCAAATAAAAAAAATTCTAAATAGGAGAGGCAGATACAGAGCCACAATACTTGGAAAGTATTGCATTGTTATTAATATTAAACAATATCTAAATTGTGAAAGACACACTTATGCAACAGTACATAACTTTTAACAAGATGAAAGGACATGATTCACTCAACAAAGCTAAGCTGATTAACAAAAATATTTCATTAAAGACAAAACAAATAACAAGTTTGCAAACTATAACAATTTTGTAAGACAAGAAAATTCCTACTGCATCAATTGTCTTTGGATGGCTTGGTGAAATGTGACTGGGGCAAGAAACCAAGAGACATGAGCATGGTATGATACTTACAAGCACTATCATACCACACTCATCTTCTACTAATTATAAATACTATTCTCTAATCCTCGTTTCAAACCTAATTTTCTGTACAGCTTTTGTATAATTTTCCTAAAAACTGACTCAAAATTTAGGTGGAATTTGCCAGTCATGTATTACCTGGCTGGGATACCACCTAAGTGGATGATTTCTGAATCTTACCCTGAAGGGTCTTTTTAAATCAGGGTATTTAAACCTCCAATATAGTAAGCCAGAGACTGTAGCAAAGTAGAAGAACCACGTAGCAAAACTGAAGTAGTTGATTAGCGTATCAAAGTCACCAGGGATTAACATCAGAACTGCTATGGTACTCTGCAAAGAACAAACAACAAAATATAACAATAACTTCATGTTTTTTTAGGTTTGAGTGAAAGGATGATAATCAAGTGATAATAATCAGATAATATTCCCATTATTGAATTTCACCAAAATTATTTTCTGGCTTTTAAAGGGAATACCTATTGTGAAAAAAAGGTGGAAACGACCATTGTGAGCTTGAAATTCTTAATACTATTCAGACAGCATGGATGGAAAGCGTTCATGCAATTCTCAAGTGCTCTTGGCTCAGATAGGCATGTCCAGAGACTATGATCTACCGCGAGCTGAAGAAGGCAAGTGCTCTCATGGAGGTCAGAGGGCGCACTTCAAAGACACACTAAACGAATCCCTAAATGCTGTGGAATCAAACCACAGCTGTCAGATGTTAATTTTGACAAGAGGGGAAGGGGCAATGAGCCGCCGCCCAAAACCACCATATCGAACCAGGTAAAATCTACATGTAGCAAGAGTGATTTAGGGGGATTACAGATCTAATAAGTGCCAGGTGTCATCCGGTTTATTAACCAGCCAAATAATTATCTTTTAGTGGTACTTGACCTCTATGCAGTGATCATTTCCACATGGAGATTCATACAGGCTTTAAAACATGTATGCTTTAGAATCCTGGATAAGTTAATTCATAAATACTTTATTATTATTATCAGAGACATTATCATATCATTTAAGGCTTTGGGTTGTGGTGGTGGTGTAAAATAAAACCCTCCATTCCATAAAAGTGTGGACTAAAATCTTGTTTAGTCTGGGGTTAAACATAGACTTAATTATCAGAATACCAACAACTGATCTTAAATCATTATACATTTTGTGATGAAAACATCAAAATCAAATCACTGTTCAAAACTGCACAGTGGCAACTTTTCACAAACTTTGTTCTTGATTCATTAAATTTGACCTGTGTTATATCCATATTTCATGTTTTATAAATATGAAAATGAAAAGATTAATGATTGTTGCCAATTTAAAGAGCATAAAGAGAATATTACTTTTTACAACCACAAATCTGTACCTCTATGGGTTACAGATACCTGTACAAATGTGGTAACAAGGCAAACGCCAAGCGTTGTCTCGCCTGCATATTGCAGTCATGAAGAGACTGCATGTCAAATCTGAAGGGTAACATTTAAGAAACTTTGACAGCTTTTCTATTGTACCATTGGCAAATTTGTGTGAATATTATAAATGGTGCCAAGAACTATAGCTCATTAAATAAATAACAACAGTTTTTATAGAATAAACAAGTAAAATACAAAATCCGGTTCAGGTATAGAGAGTACTGAGTTCTGAAGTAAAATGTTAGTGTTAAAAAGTATAAAATTATAAAGTTCATGTCACTAGAGGAACAAAGTAGTGTGAAAGTTTATTGACCTTTGACCTTAATCAAATTCAACTCACATTCGAACCTGACCTGCTCCTTCAAGAGATGGACCTCTGTTACGAGTTTGGCGATCCCACCTCGAAGCTATAGAAAGTTATTGTGTGTACAAAATAGCACAGTGCCAGTCATGGAAAGTTCATTGACCTTTGACCTTAATCAAATTCAACTCACATTTGAACTTGACCTGTACCTTCAAGAGATGGACCTCTTGTATGAATTTGGCAATCCTACCTCGAAGATATAAAAAGTTATTATGTGTACAACACAGCACAGTGCCAGTCATGGAAAGTTCATTGACCTTTGACCTTAATCAAATTCAACTCACATTCGAACTTGACCTGCACCTTTAAAAGATGGACCTCTTGTATGAATTTGGCAATCCTACCTCGAAGATATAGAAAGTTATTGTGTGTACAGCACAGCACAGTGCCAGTCATGGAAAGTTCATTGACCTTTGACCTTATTCAAATTCGGCTCACATTTGAACTTGACCTGCACCTTCAAGAGATGGACCTCTGTTATGAATATGGCGATCTCACCTCGAAGCTATAGAAAGTTATTGTGTGTACAACACAGCACAGTGCCAGTCATGGAAAGTTCATTGACCTTTGACCTTATTCACATTTCGACTCATATTCGAACTTGACCTGTGCCTTCAGGAGATGGACCTCTGGTATGAATTTGGTGATCCCACCTCGAAGATATAGAAAGTTACAACATAGCACAGTGCCAGTAATGGAAAGTTCATTGACCTCTGACCTTATTCAAATTCGAATCATATTCGAACTTGACCTGTGCCTTCAGGAGATGGACCTCTGGTATGAATTTGGTGATCCCACCTCGAAGCTGAAGAAAGTTATTGGGTGTACAACACAATTGTTGACGACGACAACGCCGGAAATAGTGATACCTATCTCTTGCTCCGCTACGCAGGCGAGACAAAAAATGGGATAGATACAAAGATGGATACAATTGTACCAAGGATTCAACATTTCATTTTACTTACTGTGGTAATAAGTGAGATGCTTGGGGTGTACTTTTCCATGTGAATGAAGGCCAGTACTTGAGGAAGATGACCTTCTTTTCCAGCAGCATATGGTAATCTAATGAAAAGAAAGGAGAATGAGAAAGAGGGGGTAGGTGGGTAGAGAGAGAGAAAGAGGGGGAGAGAGAAATACAACAGAAACAGACAAAGACCAAAGGAGATCGAGCGTAGAAAGGGAGGGAGGGTAAGTGGGGGAGGGGGATAAGGGGAGAAAGGATGGGAGAGTGGGAAGGAAGGAGGGGGTAGAGTATTCAAGAGAAGAAAAGGAGACAGATGGGATGTGAAGAGAGGAAGGGAAGGGGTTGGAAGGTAGAAAAGAAAGATGACAAGGGAGAAGGTGAAAGTGAATATTTATGAGAGAAAGAAAGAAGGGAACGTTGTGAGATATGGAGAGTGAGGGAGGAGGGATGAGAAAAGAAATCAGAAAAAGGGGTGTGTGGGGAAAAAGAACAGATACAGCAAAACAAAAAAATGATAAAAACAATATTGAATACAGTAAAAATATAAATTAATAATAAAAAAATACAATCAAATAATTTCCTATACATATTATTCTTTATTCTAAAATTTTAAAAAGGCATTTTTTTCCTATCTATTGTCGAACTTCTATCTTTCAGCATAAAATTTCATTACTTCCTTTAATTTTCAATATGCATCAAATTCATAACATGAGAGTCTAAAAAGTGCATATGTAAATAAAACATACAAAATCTTCAGTATTTCAAGGACATCATCATATTATGACCTAGAACAATAAAATCATTGACAAGACCTAAATTGATAATCAAGTTTGCTTGTTTGTTTTTGGTTACAACACAGTCGGTACATCCCCACAACAATGGAAGCAAGATACACCAAGGACAAAGCAATGTAAATTTAATTCAAAGCTTTCATGAAAAGTATCATCTCTCACATAATTCCTATAATCCCTCAATCGAAGAAATGATGAATGATGTTTTCTGATCACAGCTGGAGGGTTAGTGGATTTGCTGGTATGGGGATTATTGAATAAATTAATGATGCGGTTTGCTTGGTAACAAAATCAACATGGAAACAATGTGCTTGCCAATTATGTCTGATATTCAGGAATATACTGTGGGGCACAAAATTCTTACTAATGATTGTATGTTATCCAGACCTATCTAACTGAAAAGGGAGTTTATTTTATTCAATAGTAAGAATCAGTATTTCTTATACATGTAGAAGTGTGTAGTATCAAACGTTAAAATAGTAGCCAAATCTAAAGAAAAAAAAGCTCAGGGCAGTGAAAATTTCATTATTTCCTCCTCCAAATTCAGAAAGTTGAGGTCTGGTTAATAAGAGCTAATGTTGGGAAGAGGGAGAAAGCATAAAATTTACTTTGAAATCTTGCTGGCTGCCAGTCTCTTAGAAAATCATTCTATAAAAATCACACCACGCTAATAAACCACTCAATTAAAACAGATCAAATTTATTAACCACCCAATAAAGCAAGGCATAAAAGGTGTAATATGAATACTCAAACCCAATGATTTCAACATTAATAAAAAAAGGAAATATGCGCTTTATAGTATTAAAGGGATTGTTTGACATCATTCAAGATCTAAATATATTCTTTCTCTTGCAGCTAATACTGTGATCATAATTGCAAACCTTTAGAACAGACAGGAATCACCTGAGATTTTGAAACTAATCTATCACTAAATTGCTGTGATATTGAGGACTAATAATAGTCATAAGTGTCCATTAGTCTGCAGGCACAGACCCCTATTGAAACTTTGATCAACAAGTGGGTCTCCACGCACAGACTATCACATACAAAACTTGCTGTTTCAATTCAGGAGCGAGCAAGAGGGCCTTCGATACACAGGGCATTAATATGCTGCACATTTAGACCCTTAACTCGAGTGAAGGGTTTGCACAGCAGACAAAGTGTCCATATGGATGCTTAATAAAGATTATACTGGAGTCTACACAGAAAATAATCCCCCTTTTACATATTGCTAAACATGAAATGATACAATAAAATAAGATTTGAAGGGTTTCCACTTGAAAGACTATTGCATCCACTGACAACATGCAGAGACCCACAGCTCGGATTTCTGGAACCCTCCACAAAGTTTAATACTTAATCCCTTTAATGATTACTGTCAGGATTTTAGCTCTTCATTGAATTTTTTTTTTCATGACCTGTATGTAAATATTGAACCAATGCAATATATTCAGGTTCATGCAACTGTCAAGTATGTGTGATGACCTAGTACGGTAAATAATTCATATAGCTTCATGATCCCACTCTTCAATGATTATCTGGATGAATATAACAATCCCAAGAAAGATGACATGCCTTTAACCCAATGAAATAGAATGATAAATGAAAGTGAACAGACTGAAATGTCTCATATTTCTTGCTCTTTTTGTTTCAGAAAAAAAATGTCCTCTTAGTTTAATTTTAAATGAGATGAATTCAATTTTAGGTTTACGACAATTCAGAAGACTACCCAAATATTTGTTTTATAACTTGCTTTGGAATAAAATAACATTGCCAAAGTTTGGGGGTCTTTCAAATACAGTAGCATCAAGCATATTAATGAAAATTTCCATTAAATCTAAAATTCTAATTTCAATTCTATTTCTGATTTCTTAACAATATACAAAAGTTAAGAATTATCAAAAATTTTAACATGAAAATAAAGTAATAAAGACAAAAACCCCACAAATTTGACTTAAGGTTCATGAACTTTGTAGCCTTAATGACACAAAGGCTTATCAAAACAGGAAAAATCCTACAACATACTTTATTCCTGAAAAAAATATAAGTGTAATTATTAACCGTAAAGGTGCACTGTCAGAGAAATCTGATCATTTTATATTCAAGAAAATTATCATTAGATTTCCTTTCTAGTTTGACCATTTGAGCCTACCTTCCAGATGCAAATAGATTGCCGTTAGCAGAGCCGAACGTTGAGAAGCACACAAATATTGGTATGATAAAGGCCATAGGTCCAAGCGTACGCTCAGCAAATGTCTGTAAACATGAAATACTTTCATTTTTAAATGCAAATTATACAGGACTCTGTTACAAGAAGAGATGCAAACAATATTCATGTTTGATTGAACTTTTTAAACCACATGGTTTCCCATAGATTGACAGTAATGGTAATGGACAGACATAAAGTGTTGATATTACCAGAAAGTTAAAACGACACCAAATCAAACCAAAATCACTTGAGTATTTTCACTAATGAAAAGGGAGACCAAAAACACAGAAAAAAACCACTGTGTTGTGTCACCATAAATGAAGTTCACTACTAATGACCAATGTAAATGATAAAACAACATATTTCCATACAACATCACTGAATACTTTTCATTTTTTAAACAGTTTTCTGCATTAATGACTAAAAGTCAAATTAAAATTCATCTTGGGGTCCCTACAAATATATATAAAACTGGTTATCTCCTAATACAAGATGCAAGTTAATTATGCTTTAATTTTTGATGCTCTTTTAAATTCTTTTCATCAATATCATAATTATCACAACTTTGCGACTGTGTTAACAGGGCTAAGCAGGCAATACGAATCAAGGTTACTGATGAAGATAACACTTGACTGAATCTTTGGTTTAGGACTTACCACTGCTACTGCATTGGAGGTCAGAAGCTCTTGAGGTGACATCACTGTGAAGTATGCCACGTTGACAAGGAGATAGAAGAGAGCTACTAGAGGAATACCGATAGCGATGGCAAGAGGCAGGTTTCTAAAAATTCAATAAACAAAGAAGAGACAGGTTTCATTTAAGATCTACTGGCTTGTATTCTGTACAAGAGTTTGATTCAAACACTGGTCTCCAGTTGTTTAAAGACCCAGACCAAAGCTGAGAGTGAAATTGACATATTATATGTGAAATATGTATAAGCTACATAGTACAGCAATTCAAAATACTTGGCTGGTAAGTGGAGAAACACACAAAGCTTGCATTGCTGTGTTATGTAGGTAATAAGCTTTTGGTTGGTATATGATTTGTCTATTTTATTTTTTACACAAATCTCCATCATTACAGGCTCAATTCATCAGTACAACTAACATTCAAATCAGTCATAACTGTCTGAGAATAATAGACACATTGGAAAAGAACAAAATAAACACAAGCAACAAACATTGTAAAAAGAATTCTTATAATTTCAGCTTCCCAAAATTTTGGCACAGAGTTAGACAATGGCCATTTTAGAATGGAGTTCAGAACACGGGCCACTGGATATAAAAGAACATGTAAGACAGAATGCTACAAGACCATAAAGTTCTACCCAAAACACATTCAGACAAAGTGAAATAAAAGTACAACTAACCTTGTTGGGTTGACAAGTTCCTCAGATACAAAGTTCAAATGGTTCCTAATAGAAATAAGATGAGAAAAGAATATTGAGGTTTAATAATCATTATCGGGATTAACCATGCTTAACAGAATACATGTCAATGTTCATTGAGCTGACTCCCTAATAAGAACCAATAGGTCTCTACAAAGTCTTTCAAAAACCTTTATTCTTTCTTTGTATACACTTTCTTTCATTGTCTTCATGAATTTTGTTTTGAATTGTAAGGCTCACTTTCTTGGTTGGGGTTTGGGCATTCCCTTTTTTTTTTTGGGGGGGGGGGGGTAACAAAACATTTGCTCCAGCAACAATTTTATCATCTGCTAATTTATCTGAAGATATAATGGAAAGGTTAGGGTTGTAATACATGTAGGGTTTTGTGATAAAGAATGATGGGAGGGTTACGATTTGAAGTCTGGTTTGAAGTTCAGGTTTCTTTGTGGATGTTTGGTAGGAGCAATTGTCGCAGGAGCAAATGTCGTGAAAACTTTCTTTGTTCTTACCAGCTTTCGTAAGCCCATAGACCCTGATAGAAGGCTATACCATAGGAGAATGCTTTGGGTGATGATCCAATGAATGCAGTGTTTGCTGCTAGATACCCTGTATGTCCTGTTAGTAACAAATGAAGAAAAGAAAGGCAAAGGGGAGGATAGAGAAAGATAGAAAGGGAATGGGAGGAGAGGGGAAAGAGGGGGAGGGAGAGAGGGGGTAGATGGGGATAGAGAAAGGGAGAGGGGAAAGGAGGAAGAGAGAAAGAGGAAGAGAGAAAATGGGAAAGGGGAGGGGGAGAAAGGGGAGGGGAATAGGGGCAGGAAAGAAGAAAGGTTATAAAAGAAAAAAGACAGAGTGAGAGAGTGAGAGAGAGAGCATTACACAGGAGAATTAGAGAAAGAAAGTGAAAGAGAAAGGTCAAGACAAAGAACACAAAACACAAAGTAATGTTAACCAATTGACATCAGGCAGACATTGTACACTGAAAGTACATTTCAAATGTAAATCAAATCACTGAGAAGGAAAGAGAGATTAAAATGTGAAAAAGTACTTATTTTCCTGCTAGAACAAATCCAATTAAAGGACAAGTCCACTCCAACAAAAAGTTGATTTGAATAAAAAGAGAAAAATCCAACAAGCATAACACTGAAAATTTCATCAAAAACGGATGTAAAATAAGAAAGTTATGACATTTTAAAGTTTCGCTTAATTTCACAAAACAGTTATATGCACATCCTGGTCAGTATGCAAATGAGGAGACTGATGACGTCATCCACTATTTCTTTTGTATTTTATTATATGAAATATGAAATATTCAAATTTTCTCCTCATTGTCAAGTGAAACAACGATTAATTCCTCCTGAACATGTGGAATTAGCATTGTTTAATACTATACTGTTCAGTCAAGTTGGTCCTTATTGTCAAATCTGTAAAAAAATGAAATATTGTATTATTCAAACAATAAAAAACAAAAGAAATAGTTAGTGAGTGACATCATTGACGCTCTCATGTGCATGTCACTGAGTTGTGCATATCACTGTTTTGTGAAAAATAAGCGAAACTTTAAAATGCCATAACTTCTTATTTTACATCCGATTTTGATGAAATTTCCAGCATTATGCTAGCTTGATTTTTCTCTATTTATTCAAATCAACATTTCTCTTGGATGGACTTGACCTTTAAACAGTTTAAACATTTAATTTACTTCAGTACCATTGCATTATGAATGATCATGAATCACTTTATGCCTCCTTCTTGATTGCTACAAGGAAGAATGTTAAGAAATATGAGAAATAGGTGATAATTTTCTTTAAAATTCTGTTAGGATGTCTTCATTATATCAAAGCACACACCTTGTTCGGTTACTTTCATCTAGTACAAGCAGTTGGTCTACATCTCAGATAGACCAATATACCACATGGCCTATAGCCATTTGGTCTAATACCAATTGGGAATCATTGATATTTGGTCTAATAACAACTTAATAAACAGTTCATCTATTCTAATATCTACTTGGTCTACAAATATATATAGTTAGACCAAGTGGATACTAGATGAATTGGGTAGATACCCTAATCTGGAAATTAGAGCGTATGGTAAATGTGCTAAAATGGCAAGTAAACTATAAAATGCCAAGTAGATTAAATAAAGACCAATCAATAATTAAATGTTTTCTTGAGAGTAGCATTATCAGGGACAGTAGTCCCTGACCAGTAGGAACATTTGAATTCATATTCTATTCTCTTAAACATGCAGACCAATTCTAAAGCAGTAGTTTTTTTTTCCGGGGGGGGGGGGGTGGAGTGATTGAAAAAACATATTGGGGAATAGGGAAATGGCAATCCTTTTCTATTTCTAAAATGAGACAACTTCTTTTCTACAAGAAAGATAACTCATTGCCTACTGAACTGAGTGACCCCTGTACAAATTCTAAGGGATTCACAAAATTCAGTCGTCAATGTGTTAAGGGACTTGGAAATCTTGGGCACTGTTTAGAATTCTATAGGACTGACAATACTAGTACATAGAACATTAGAACCAATATACGGTGTACTGTATGTATTGCTAGGGTGTGGATATTTAGACAGACATATCAAAATCAACTACAGCTAAAAGTACTTTCTATAGAAGGCAACTTTTTTGGAGAATAAAAACCAAAGAACCTGACAGCCCCTGTTGCTTGTATGATACATGTTTAATGCTCATACAATATCATATACATCAAACCATTATATAATATTATTATGGCTAGCAACTGGCATATTATGGTGCCCAATCAAAGGTAAAACCCAAAATACCGATACTGGAATGTATATCACAACAATACCTTTTTTTACATGTTTTGCGAAGAAATGAAACATAAGTATCATAAAAATGGATATAGGAATAAGAAGGATAGATAGCCCTTTTATTCCAAGAAATAAACTACACACTTTCTGGCATTACATTCCAAACATTAACTTCTTAACTTAACTTACCTGTGCGCTGAAGGTCTGAACATGCGTAATCATAAATGAAATACGGAATATGAATTTGAATACGGTGGGGTGAAAATCTCCAAATATGTATACTTTCTTAACATAAGAAACAGGAATAATGATCATATTCTCATTTAGACCATGGGTAATTTGCATACTGTGTCAGTCATCAAAATAAAGATACAGGTAGGCCAATTTTTAAGAAAAAATGAGAAAACAAAATTCAACCAAGTATCTAAAAATATGCAAAATAAAGAACAGAAGAGAAAACTTCAGAAAAGTCACATACTACCCATCTGAGAATATGAAATTTTGTATGACAGATCTGTTCAATTATAATGTTTATTCTTCAATAACTCATGTCAAGTGTGATCCATTTGTATAAAGTCAACACATTCAATGTATGGTTTCTGCCTTTCAAAGTTTCAATGATTGATGTCATAAAGTTAATGTAAATATGAATATCATTGAAAGGCTAATTTTCTAATAATTTAGAACACATTCAAGAAATAATTATTTGTTTTAATCATGTAAGAATTTAAAAAAAAACATGGAATTTTAACACAAATTCATGACCTCTACGCTCTTCTCAAGTCAAAATTATACTACAGGTGTATGTACATTGTTATTATTTTTCCCAGTATTTGAATTATCTTAAATGTATATCTAAAATGGGCAATATCAAGGAGACTCTGCTTCAGTCTAGTCCTTAACCATTATTTATTTGTATTCACTTTGCATTTTATATTGGTGAAATAAAATGAACATGAACTTGCGACTGAACTCGACCACAAACAGTAAAAAGGTTTCAAGGCAAAGACTAGTAAGTCAACCAATGCAGAGTAGATTTCATCATCTTTCCAAACTTGGCAATGTACCAAGCGACACCAACCATGCATGTGCTTGCATCAGCCAGGACGCTCGCTGGCTGAAACCCAGACAAAGTCAAGGAGCCGAGACCGAGTTCATACACAGATGTGCAAGTATGAAAAAGGTCACAGGCAAATTTATTAATAGCATCCTGTGTTTACAAACATTTGAATCAATTTTTAATGTACAACTTGAATATTAATATCAAACCCCCCATATGGAAAGCTGTATAAAGTAAACAGATACAACGTAAAATTGTTCATTAGAGGCCGTAAATGTACATGTAGGAAGACAAGGCTAGATTTTTCTTACAAAGGAGGATTACAACGGTGATTCTTAGGAGCTAAAAATAAAGGATTTTTGACAAATCTCTTTTACATTTATTGATAACATGTAGCAGTGTAAATTTGCTATGTTTCACTCTTTTTTAAACACTATTAATATGTTCTTTGTAAACTCATTTTTATGAAACCTTTCTATATATGCTACATGCTGTACAATAAATAATATTGCATTCATGCAAAGGAGGATGTTATACGAGAACTATCAAATTTGTATTTAAAAAAAATCATTATTATATACACCAGACAATATCATATGTAAGGAAGAAGATTAACACTTGCACACTACCACTGCTGAAAGGTACATGGTTGTGTTCACACAACACATTTTGCTCTCAAAGCACATTTTCCACAGAGGTTTAGATTTTTTTCCCCTTAATCCCATGAAACGCTGAAAAAAGGTGTGTTTTTAGTTTCAGAATTCAAAGGTGATTCTAGTTCTAAAGACATTTATAAAAATAGAGTCTAATGGATGCAACAGAGACCTCGATCACGATTCTACTACAGGACGATTCCATGCTAGAAAAATCAGCCATTTTCACAACACTTTTCAACCTGCTGTTCAAACAAACGAGAACTACAATTTGTTTTGTGGTAATATTAAAGTGCTAGTGGGTAGTCATGTTAAAAAAATGACATTTTCAAACAGAAATATATTTTCCATTGATGAATTAGGGGTGAAAATGTTGCATGTCACATGGGACATTTCTGAGTCCTGTACGCCACACAACATTTTCACCTTTAATTCCCCTGTACTCAAACATTTTTTGTTGGTTATCATTTTTGGTTTTTCACATCAATACCCGCATTAACTTTATCATTGACAAAAAAGAGAGATTTATTGCTCAAGCTTTCAGCTAAGAGACTAAAAATTGTCATTATCCCCTACGACACGTATGGAATCGCCTTAGTATGATTGAATGTTCTCCCGAAATAACCATGTATTGTTCTTGTGCAACAATCTTATATGTGATTTAGCCAAGGAATTTCATTGTACTTACCGTGTCTTATTGACAGACTATAAACAACCTAGCATTGTACAAATGGGTAGGCGTGTCGTCAATGGAACAAGTAAGCAGACATTGGTATTTCTAGATTCTTTTGTTGAAAATCACTGTACTTGATCGAAAAGCGAAACTATTCATTTCCCAAGCATTTGTTTTGAATGTTAAGAGCAACTGCTCTGTGGGCAGATACAGATGTGACCTTCAACCATAATAACACTATAATATCATATATATTTTCAATGAGGGTATCACAAAGATAACCTGTACATGACCTATCACACAAATACATACATATGCAGGTAGATTTTATAGGCCCTTTTAAATACAGTGATGTTCAACTGGAAATTTGGAATGACGAATCTAGGAATGCATTGCACCTTGTGTGAACACAAGTCTTTTCTTTTCATCTTATTCATTCCTTACCAGTATGTCAAGCTTCACTTACATGTATATCCTTTTCGGAAAACGAAAACGAGACTCAAGTGCACTCGTTAATTTCATGATAAGTCATGATTTGAAAAACATGCCTTACTGCGGTGGCTTCAAGCCAATTTCAGGGGACCATTTCATGAAAACAAATATTCAGCAATTTTCACTAACTATTGTCACAAGCTATTGCAAAAAGATCCATGCATCTGATTGGTAGAGAGTAAATTAGTTGATGATAATCACTGGCAAAATGTTTCAAGAATCAGACATTATTTGTCGTGTGTCACGTACAATTACTAGTCTACAGGAACAGACCATTGGTTATTGCATTGTGTTACATACTACACTGTCTGAAGTATTGAGACTAGATTCACTCATGCACTGTGGCTGATTTGAAATAGACAGAGGATGTTGAGTCTAGTCTCCACCCAAGACATGGTATTATTCATAAAAGTGTCAAAATTTGAGCCTGTGCTCGCAGACTATACAATTATTATTAGAGGAATAAAAAAGACTAATCTGCTATGAAATCCTTTTAACTATGTCAAAATTTGTAGTAGAAATCAAAATTTTATGTTCATTACGATTAATCTGAAATATTTTGGAATCAAATTCTGTTGTCTGAATGGACTGTTGGGGTTACTTCGGGTAAATTTACTTTTTGCAGGAAGTGATAATGTCTTTGGGGTTTACAATTTTCCTACTAGTACTGGGGGCGAAATGATCCCTTTGCCAAATGAGCAGAACAATAAAAGAAATGCAGAAAATGCGATTTTTGAATGCTGCATTACAGGAAGTTGGAAAGAGAGAAACTAAAATGGACAAAGAGAAACAAACATATTAAGAAGAGGAGTCAGAAAGGAAATGGGTCAATGGAGCCCTGCTGTTAAGGACTGTCTGACTGCATCGTCGAGCTCTGCCCTATAGCACGGTGGAACACTCCACACTTCCTAGCAATATCTCAGGTTGCAACCAAAGTACCACTACAATTCGTTAAGAGGCGAGACTTATAAAGCTAAACAGTACACCGAGATTGCTTGAAGGGATATTAATATAGGATGCTAATAATGGAATATGCAGATACTGTACATGTATGTGGAATAAAGTCATAGAAAAAAGTGTTATCATGCTAGATCAACAGGAAAAGGAAAAATGCCTTAATGAAATAGAAGTCGGACTGGTAGAGGCATAAATCCTACTGATATTGAAAGATAAATGTTCAGGTTGACTGATGAAGTAAATTTCTTTTTAATTTATGAAGATTTGACCTTGTCTTTTGTCAGACATTGATGTTCAACTATTATAATTATGTAACAGTAATAACCCATGTTTGAAATTCAAAAGTGAACATCAATATTAGTCAATTTTCATTCCAGCTGATAACATATTTGAATACATAATGTACCAAATCTCCCACTGCTGATCTTTCCACTTTAATAATGAAAAAAATGGCAAAACACAACTAAATTCAGACATTGTTAGATTAATAAATATCATTTATAAAATTGTCACTTTACATGTTATTTCACAATTATTCAAAGCAAAATACCATGTTCCTAATAGCATTATTACGGGATCCATTTTTAAACAATAAAATTGAAGGAAAAAAATGGCAAGCAAGGTCGACAGTGCATGTCATGTTTTGACAAAATAGTCAACGGTCACTAAAAAAGAAAACAGGGGGGCCTAGTCTTTTGGCACCATCTCCCCTTTTCCACAAACTTTCAGAAGTTTCCCTTTTTCAGAACAATTACATCAGCACTTTCAAATTCGTGCATCAATTTTGTTTCTGTGACATCTCATGATTTCTCATCCTCTTTGACACAGTTCATCTTTACATGTATGTTCACTCGGTCTACAATCAGTTGGCAGGCCTGCAAACATTTGATAATTTAAAAAAAGGGAGTCCTAAATGTGCAGTGCAAATTTTTCTGTTCAATGTCAGGTGAATCTCCCTCACTTCTTTTTTTAATTGAGACATGTTTAGCATTCTTATATTTGAAAAACTATAATTACTCATACACCCAGCCATACACACCCATACCCCACCACACAAATACATACATACATGTATATGGGCTAATTTATTTTTTATCTTAAATCAATGGAAAAACAGAATGCTTCTCTATTTGGTTAATAAAAAATCTTAAAAAGGGGTAACCCCCCCCCCCCCCCCCCCCAAAAAAAGAGTAGTTAGCAGGCCTAGCTTGTACCTCTTTCATAAACCCAATAAAACCTATCCTCCAATTAGCCGCCTAAGAGTAATGCGGATAATTCAATAAAAATTGCGTTCACAAACTCCGAAAATTATCCGCATTATTTTTACGAGCGCCCGTCCTGAAAAAGGCGGATAATCGTCATGACAACTGGACACGCCCCCTCTGATGCGGTTGTGTTGGAAAAGGGTGACCTTGTGACCGCACCATGGCAATTATCCGCATTATTTGGAAATACGTTCATAAACTCAAAATCTTGTCCCGATGCCGCTATTATGCGGATAATAGCAGCATCAGAATAATGCGGATAACTCTTGTCCTCCTCTGATTTTATGACCAAATTATGCTGCTATTAGCCGCATAATTGGGTTTTATTGGGTTTATGAAAGGGGTATTGGTCTAATTCTCAGATAGTCTATAAACCCCATTAGGTTTACTATCACTTTATTATTTGGTCTTGACTTACGGTAGTCTAATTCATTAAAGGAGAATGAAACCTTTGGAACAAGATAGCTTGTGTGAAAACAGAAAAATCAAAGAAACAGATCAACGAAACTTTGAGAAAAATCGGACAAATAATGAGTAAGTTATGAGCATTTGAATATTACGATCACTAATGCTATGGAGATCCTCAAATTGGCAATGCGACAAAGATGTGTGATGTCACTTGTGAACAACTCTCCCCATTACTTGGATATATATTTCACTTAAATTGCCTCTTTTATCACATCTATCAGTAGATAATGTGTTCTTTCTATAAGAGGGAATGTAATGCAGATTTTTAAAGAATACATCATCAGATCATGGATAAAGAGTTTGTATCACCATAAGAAAAATAGACATTTTGAGGGTATTTTATAGTCCATCAAAGGGAAAGTTGTTCACATGTGACATCACACATCCTTTTGCATTGCCAATATGAGGATCTCCATAGCATTAGTGATTGCAATATTCAAATGCTCATAACTTTCTCATTATTTGTCCGATTTTCGTCAAACTTTCTTTGTTCTTATTCTTTGATTTTTCTGTTTCGATACAAGCCTTCTTGTTCCAAAGGTTTCATTCCCCTTTAATAGTCTAATGCTCAGTTGGCTATAATTTCCACTTTGTCTGCTTTATATAGTTTTGCTTTGTCAAATGAATATTTGGTTCACAAACAGTTCATTTAACCATACAGAAGTGTTGCACCAATAGATATTACATGAAATGGATAAAAGCTTTCTGGATATTAGGCAATAAAGTAAATGGGCAAAATATTAATTAGACCAAATGGTTTGTAGTAGATGCAAATAGGATTAGTCGATGTGGGTTCAGACCAACTGGAAAGTAGCTGAAACCGGTATACACCCATTCCTACAGCACTACTTTGGCGTTCACCTTGAAAAACCCTTCTATTTGTATTCTGCTTGTAATCTATCTGATTGACCCGCATCCATATTTTCATTGCTGCAATATATTGATCACCTACGTCACAATAGTGTTTGGACTTCCTCTATAAACAGTGGAATTGTAAAGTAAACAAAGATGGCAGCGGTGTTTCGGAACTCCTATTCCACTAGAGCTTTATAAATTAGATTACGATCCCACCCCTAGACAATCAATGAACACACATCTACACCCAACAAGATCTTGTATTAATAAGATCAATGCCACATAATTGAATTAATGCACCTTTAAATAATGAAGCATCAATTAAACTATATGGTTTATTGTTTACACAATGATTAACATATTTCCTGAGACAAGCATTTCCGCTATCTGTTTATCAGTTTATATTTATTCTTACAATGTGGCCAATTTATACAAGCAGTTGTGCTTTCTTTGACCCCTCCATATGTAATATATCTCTTAATGTCAATGATTTGTATATACCTATATTTTTAACTGTGGAAATGAAATTTGAATTGAATTTGAATTGAATCATTTCAATTGAATGTCAATGTATAATTTCACATGAGGTATATCTTTTTTATGAAGTTGGGAGTCTTTTAGCAGAAATAAAATTCCTTGATTAATTTTAGTGATTAAAGAGAAATTCCAGTAGTTGCAGTAAACACTGATTTCATGAGAAAGTCTGTAAAACCAGGCTTAATTGTCAGTATATCATAGAGGATCTAGATCTGGTACAGTTACATAAACTGAACTTTGTGAAATCTTGAAATCTACGCTGAAAAATGTTCAGACTGAACTTCCCCAACACAAAAAAGCGCACGTGGGACTGTGTATAATTATTGCTTTGAGCGTCGGGCCCGACGCTCTACCCGAATCCTGTGCTTATTTGCTGATTTCTCAGCAATTACACAATTTCTTCCAGAATCCTTTGGCACATGCGTTTTATTTATACAAACAGACACTTTGGTGGTCATTTCATTGGATTTTGTACGAACTCATTTTGATATCGTTACCAAAACTAGCATTTACCTTTAATATATTTTTTAAAATGTTGTAGTTATCATACTGAACATATATGTAATAAAATCTTTGAATTAATCAAAATTGAACTTAATTCAAATATATTGATTAAATAGATCATCACAAATATTCATTTCATTATGAGAAAACTAAATGATAATTAGTGGGATTATCAGTTAAACAAGAATGCATTCACCTATCTGTATCAGTGTCATTCTTGTCTTTCAATAACCTAAAGTTTAGGACGTGTCTCCCTTCGCACCTGTTCATTATGACGTTGTCTATAAATAACATCTGCTTAAAACAATATTACACGCTCTACAGCATCAATTTTGCAAGTGCCCTTTACCCGGGATTGACAGATGCCACACAACGCTGGCCACAGAATTAAATTTTTTGACATAACAAGTTTATGCTGAAATTGCATCTCAATTACAGGATATGAACTAATATTATGGAACATATTTTGTAACAGTATACATAACAATAGTAAATCTAGCATTAAGGATATGGATATGACACTATTAAAGCACTCAACTGATTGAAATAACTCCGGTCATCAGATTCAACCAGTCACAACCAAACACATTTTCCACTCACTGGGGATTACGGTATTCTAGCCAATTGCTGTATACTTTGCATTCAAAAAAACTTTTTTTTCTGCAAAAAATTCCACAAGTGTGTTATTAATATGTAATACTAGAATAAATCTATAATATTTGCCAAAAATTGTGTATAAATGTTCTGCTTTTCAAGAAATATGACACTTTAATACAAATAAATCCCATTATAAAAAGGAAGACAATTCTTTGTTGTTTTCAATAAGAGTGATCAATAACAAATTGTCAAATCTGAAGATATGCAAAAAATTAACGTTCCTTCAGCTTTGTTTCCATAATGCATATCAAAGTGGAAAAAATACAACACATGCATTTTTTTTTTTTTTTTTTTTGGGGGGGTCCCTAAATATGACTTACCTTGGAAAAGTCTGACAAAACCAATGATGACAATGATGACCAGTGCAATTAACTTTGCAGCCGTGAAAATAACTTGGACGGCATTGGCCCACTTGACACTGTAGCAGTTTATAAAGCATATAAGACCTGGAATAGGGATCATGTAAAACAAAAATTGCATTGTAATATAACAAAGTAAAATTATATTTATAAAATCTATAAAATATGAAGATCTTTGGTGGAGTTTACTTTTCCTTCCATTTATGTGCTTTCTTTATTTCGTCTGCTTTGATAAAAATCAGAATGAACTTCCTTAAAGTACCCTATGATTTAGGAGATCTGTAACATATATATGGAAGCTTTAATGTGTCATAGACTAGTTGAGATAGTGACATGACTTATGTCACTAAAAAAAAGTCAACATAATAACACTATAACATAATTGTCAACATAACATTATTATGCCAACATGGCCAGATACATTATCTCGCCAAGTCTACTTATTCAAAGTTTCATGTCGGCATGGTTGTGTGTCAACCTGGTCTCACCAAGTTATTATGTCGACTTGGCAAAATAATCATCTCGCCACCTCGACCACTCAATGGTACTTTAAAGCTTCCGTAGTTAGCCAGGGCTCGACACTAGCACCGGTCCGACAGTCCAGACTGGTAAAAATCGCTGTCGGGGCAGTAGATTTTCAGAAATAGCAATATTTACAGACCAGTAGAAAAAAGGGTTAGTGTGGCGTCCTGAGTTAGCAATATTCAATGTTCGTGAACTTTTTAACGTTTTTGACTCAAGCACTCTCTCCCTAGATATCACTATAAAATCAAATTTTAAAAGTGGGCATGAGAAAAAGGAAAATAATGATACTGAATGTCCCGTAAAAACATTTTTCAGGATAATATAACATCTACCCAGATTCAAAGACCTAGAAAACATGGTAGGTGGGAAAAAAAAAATTTAATGTAATATATAAATAATCATATTTAGCTCCGGCAAAGGAAAATAAATTATTTTTAATGTTAAAAAATTCCCTATTTTCAATTAAAGTATTATTGGTAGTTGATTCTGAAACATAATACTTGGCTAAAAAATTCCATTGCAATAGTATGGTAGGTGTGGAAAAGTATATTTTTAAAGATATTATCCTTTTTTTTAGATTGGAATAAAACTGTTTGCAATGTCTGAGTAATAATATTCAATGTCTACAATAGATACTTTCTATGAAAATATACATTATGATAAAAGATAAAGTGCAAGGCAAGGAAGTAATGGAATTAATTAACTGCAGTATTTTATCTACTATCTACTGGGATACTATTCAGATGAGATCTAAGAAAAAGTGTGAGAAAGGGAATTTAGAAAATGAATTGAAAACATAATTAAAATATGTATTATTTATATCTGAATTAAATTTTTTTAATGAGATTTTACAATAAATGTTTTGGGGGTTCATGTTTATATCTAATTATCTATACTGATTATGTTTTTAAGAGTGGGATCATATCAATTGCCAATTTGAGGATTAAATATGATTAAATTAGACTTCCCTAAATCTCTGTGCCACTTTGAGTTAACCGTTTTAATGATATGCATCTCACCTATTGACAGTGCAGCAAATAGCTTCATCAGGAAGACTTGTTCATTCCCGTCACAGGTGGTCATGACCGACTCGACGACGTACGTTCCCGTGATGAGGGATACGATGGAGATGATAGATGGCTTGATGACTATGGTGTACGTCCAAGCAAAGATAAACGCTGGCATGGGACCCCAAATATCATTCAGGTAGGCATGCTCTGCTCCCGACTTGTGAATCAGGGTTCCAAGCTCAGCATATGATAGAGCACCTGGTAGGGAAGAGTGGTGTTTCACGATTAAAGTTACAAGCGACTTGTTATAAAATATGGCTGGCAAACGGGTCTTTGGCTAAATGAGGAACCTCCATAAAGTGAGAGTAACTTTTTCAAACTGTTTTTTTTTCATATCACAAACGTTACATTCAGATGCTTGTTGATACTAAACAAAAATAATCTACATAGATTGAATTTATTATTCATATAATAACTTGTACGATTTTGATGTGTACCATTTACATTACAAGGAGCATTGTTTTTGCTTTCTTTTAACAGGAGTCTCTCACTCTCTCTTGACAAGCATGTTAGCTTTTAGTGACCCCCCCCCCTTAGTTTAATATTGATTGTTATAACATGTATTATAATTTGCTTTTTTACGTGGAAATGAAGAAATAAATAAAGAAATTAATTAAATAACAAACAGACAAAATAAATAAATAAATAAATAAATTTCAAATTTAAGTTTAGCTGATCTGCCTTAAATCATTGCTACCCAAGAGGTAGTTTGCGATGCACACATCCATCACTGAAGTTAAGTGGTCTGAATAAGCAGTCTAAGGACACTACCTGGCTGCCAATGTCTTGGGACAGCAAGTTTTATTTTGTGCTTGTCTTGTATGAAGACCCACTTTTTGATAAAAATTTCAATCAGGGTCTGAGCCTCCAGACTACTGAAGCAGGTCACCAGTGACATTCAAATATACATGTGATGTACATGCAGCATACCTACCAATCCAGACAGCCAAGAAATGAATAGGAAGAAATTAGACAGAAATTTCCAGAAAACAGGATGAAACAGCAATTTTCTTTTCCCCAAACAGGAATATTCATGCCTGTCTGATTTAAACTTTTTATCTTGTCCTTGTCATCTATGACCCTGAAAATGGGCATGTACAAACAATAACGCACCTGTCATAGCAAGCACAGCACAGAGGAGCCATATGATCATACTCATTCCAACGCTCTGTGTTTCACGAAGGATGCCTTTGGGTGATACAAAGATTCCTGAGCCAATCATAGAACCAACGATCAGTGCTATACCACTCAACAAACCGACCTGTAATATAAAAAAAATAATTTTGTAACAAATTCATAAATTCATTCATTTACTTATTTATTCATTCATTTATTTATTTATTAATAAATCTTTATCAGAGAGAAAGGCTCCATCAGTAACTGGTATATGTTGTAATTGGCCCATATTCTGAAGTCAGGATTAACTGCGAACATGGTCTAACTCTGAGCTAAAATTATGGGAAGCCCAAAATTTCAACATTTTCCTTGCATTGTATATTTCTTATGATTACTGTGCTCTTTCCTAACTCATGAATTGTGAAGAAAGCTATATTATTTATCCTTCCGAAACAGTTAAAAATGATTTAAGAGAAAAATGAGCTGATACACAGAAATTATACTGTTAGAGATTTATGCCACTATTGGCTATCCTTAGTTAAACCACAACTTTAAATCAGAGTTTAAATTAAACCCGACTTCAGAATATGGGCCATTGGCTCTACAACATGAATACAATTACAAACATAAATATACAATTTGAAGTTAAGACAAACAATTTCAAAGAAGATATTAAGAAGAAAACACGCAACAACAAAAAGTGTCAGCTCATTGATTAAGGCTACATTGTATGCCAAAAATATTATGATATATAGGCCTACAAAAAAAAATCATTCCATATAGGAAAACCATTCCAATTTCCATCCACATAAATGAAAGAGTGGTTTAAACAATAATCTGATGAATTTGAATTGAATAAAAAATAGAAAAGAGTGTCCTTGAGTCAGCAGATCCACCAATATTCTAAATACTGTACATCAAACTATAATAGCGAGATATTTTGAAAATTCAATGAAACCTTAATACTGATCAGATCATTACAATGAATAATTTATTTTTCATACTCACCACTTACAAATGGAATATTACAATCCCTTTGGATCATGAGCTCTACATCTACATAAATGATCAAAATGCAATTATTAAAAGGATCGTGTAACTATACCTCTTGCTTGAGTCCAACTTTCTCATTGCTGACGGCATCGTCAGCAGTTTTCTCGGGATCTCCGTTTAGTTCTTTCTTCTCTTTCATCTCCATGGTAATGAGATATATGTAGAACGTTGATTGAAAAGTAATCTGGAATATTCCTGTTGTTTGCTTTCAGATACTAACAGCTCAACTGCACTCTACCTAAAATTGAAAAAAAAAATGAAAAGAAAGATTTTTATTCATCTGTACATACATGTATGTAGAATATGGATATTTGAATACAATATCTTTGTTTTAAAAATTTTATCTCTTATCTAATGCCTGATCATTAAGATCGGCAGAAATACCGGTAAATAAATTAATCAATATCGATATTTAATATTCAATTATTCGAAAACTAATTGATATTAATTCATTCATGTTTGTATATATGTAATTCATTTAACTAAGTAATTCCTATTGTTTGTAATATTTAACAGTTTGTTCATGCAAACATTTGCAGCTGTACATGTACTTTTATAGCAAAAACAGAAATCAAACTGCTTGTACATTATTGTCCAGAGACAATAAGAATAATACCAGATTACCAGGTTATATTGAATAACATAGATTACATGTAGAACCAATTGTAAATCATGATATTATAGTTATTCGTTATAATATTCCTTCAAATTTACTTTTGTTATGACTGGTAGATTCCAAAGTAGACTTGTCTACCGTTTTACCCTCATGTTATCAATGCATATTGAAAAAAAAACACTTATCACTGAATGTCCACATTACATGTAGATACAGAGTGCAATAGTTTCATGAATTATTCATGTTTACATGTGGCGAATGGAGAAATATGCTGAATCACTCATGTACACATCCCTGACCCAATATCATAAAGAACATTTCTGCAATGTCATACACATGTAACAACACTGAACTGACTTAAAGGTAAATGCCAGTTGTGGTAACGATATCAAAATGAGTTCGTACAGAATCCAATGAAATGACCACCAAAGTGTTTGTTTGTATAAAAAAAACATGTGCCAAAGAATTCTGGAAGAAATTGTGTAATTGCTGAGAAATCAGCAAATAAGCACAGGATTCAGGTCAAGCGTTGGGCCGACATTCAAGGCAATAATAATACACTGTCCCACATGCGCTTATCTGTGTTGGTGATCTTCATTGTGAACATTTTTCAGCGTAGATTTCAAGATTTCACAAAGTTCAGTCTATGTAACTGTACCAGATCTAGATCCTCGATGATATACTGACAATTAAGCCTGGTTTACAGACTTTCTCATGAAATCAGTGTTTACTGCAACTACTGGCATTTCACTTTAATATTTCATAAAATAACAGTTTTGTATGGTAGTTAGTTTAATACTTTGGCCCATAAATATAACAAGACGATAAAGGTACCACCATGGTAACTACTATACAACGATTGACAGCCTATTAAAATCAAGGATTTCATGGAATGGTGAAAATTACAATTATGATACACAACCAGTCCATTATCTAATGCCTGCTTGGTTTAGTCCAAATGTTATGAACACTTATGAGAGGGAAGGGAGGGGGGGCGGAAATCGGCAAAGAGAATGAAAAAGAGTATGAAAGCCCATCTAAAGACCAACAAAAGGAACCACTGGTGTCAGAAGTTAGGTTTATTTCAGTGATTTGTCTCTGGTGTTGTTTCTCCAAGATATCCCGCTGATTTTATATGTGTACATGTATGTGCCACGGGCCTGACATACATGTTTTATCTGGTAAGTCAGTCAGTCACATTCCTGAACTGGGTCCCAATGAACGGCGAATGCTCCAAGCGTTCTTGGACCCTGCACCCAGCATATTTAATATTGTAATTGTATAATGCTACCCATCACCTCTGCCCCTTAGGAAATATTTTTTACTTTTAGGGGCTATTTTTCTTTACAACAGCAGAATTTAGATGGGCTATTTCTTTCATTTGAAGAGCTGCTTACTCTTCTTGCCCTTTTCTCACTTTCTTAATCTCTCCTTCCATTCTCATCTCCTCCTTTTCCTCCCTTTTCACTCTTTCCCTCATCCCCATGCTGCATCATATCTTTTCCCACTGATCCTTTCCAAATACACAGGTATCAAAATGGCTGGAATCCCAGACTAGTCATCTTCCCATTGCATCATATGAAAGCTGACTGTGTAGTCAAGTGAGTAATGTTTTGGTCAAGATAAACTCTGATTAGCTGTAAGGATATTTGCTGACCTCAAACTGAACTAGTGGTATTCAGTCCAGACCATTCCCTACTCTCATACTCTACTGGGTCATCAATGAGAATGGAACCACTGACGCCAGTTAAAACCAGATATCACCACTGTTAAAATTTTGCAACCAATCATTCTGAGTTCTATGATTATATCTTTGTACCACTGTTTGTGCTTGATTTAAATAAAATACTATACTATACTACAACTATACTAAGTTCATTTTGGCGTCCATATTGTCCATGGGAATCTTGAATTCTTTTCCACTGTTCATGTGAAAAGGGTAGCCAATGGGTGTGTGTGTTTCTAATCAAAGGATGACATTTACCACTGAATGTACATGTATCAGCACAAAGATCAACAAACTTTCTTAGGTTCATTCACTTCCATCCCACAGCGGGTTCAAAACAAACTTTCCACATGACTAATTCCAAATTCTAAGGATAGAATACAAAGAACGCATTGAAAAGACTAGAAAAGCAAAGACTCAATCACTACTGAATTGAGATAGATCTGGAAAAACCCAAAGAACAACAAAAAAGGGTGTGACAGAGTTTTACAGATTTTTTTTCTTCTGGAAACATCATGAAGTATTCATTCCTTTAACCTCTTGATAATGAATAAACTATGTACAATACTTCATATCTGCCTTGCATACATTACTTGTTGCTATGTCTGACAAGCATCTGATAAGCTTACAAAGTACTGTACCATACCTTTAAATTTTACTTTGCACCGCCTTGAAGATATGAATGATGCAATCCTACAAGAGAACAAGGGCTATGATGAAACATAAAAATCATCATCTTATTGTCGTTTTTAAAACGGTCAGCCGTCCTTCCCCATTTTTTAAACTAGACTTTGCGGCTCTGCATTTATGCATACATGTACATGTACATACAGAAGGATTTCCCCTCCAATAAGAAGAATAACTGCATGTACATGTACAGTACATATGTGCAATACAATGTGAGACATAAGAATAATAATTTAAAGAGCGCAGAAACTATTCACCACTGCGATATTATAAGACTCCCTATACAATGTATGCATGGAGCTACTAATGGATGTGTACTTGTTATTAATAAAATGTGTTTTTAGTTTTGATTTGATGCTTTCCTGACATCCAGGGGCGGTATTCTGAAAATCGTGTTAACTTTGGTGTAAAATATTGTGTTATCTCTCTGATTTAACACGCCCCTAACATACCCCCAAATCGGTATTCTGAAAAGTGGTTATCTGCATGTTATCTCATTTCGTGTTATCTTCGGCTCCTCCCACTCTACATCTATTTAATCCAATCAAATGCGCTGTTAAAGAAACAAATCGCGCAAAATTTTCAGGGAAAAGGGGAGTGCGCGCTCGGTGACACGAAGCCTGCATTGTGACATCATCATTTGAAAGCGCATACAGCTAAATAAAAGTTAGATCATCATCAAGAAAGAGACGTCGGGAGGGATGGTTGTGACAATTAAGAATGGATTATTTCAGACAGCATGGATAGGCCTACAAAATTATGACAGGAGACAGAGGCCTCGATCGATTGTGGAGCAGGCAGGGGACGATCGCCCCTAAAATATGGGGGCAAGCATAATTCATACATGACCCCAATCATTTTAAGAACTTGAAAAAATAAATATGCAATGTAAATTTTGAAAAGCATGAAAAGCACTTTAAGAAAAATTAAACCTGACATAGAAATATCAAACATACAAAATTGTATTTTTTCTTTATTAAAATTTATTGCGTATATCGATAAGCCCCCCCCCCCCCCAAAAAAAAAAAAAAAAAAAATTGCCTGTCCCCCTCCCCTATCCGAAGCATATATATTGACTGGCGGGATAGATGAATTAAGGATAACCTAGAAGCACTGAGAGTAAAAAAAGTGAAATCTTTGGAACTATATAACCATTGAAAAAGGGGGGAATTGTGAATATTATATATAGAAGAGTTCCCCAATTATCGCCAATTCTATTCCTTTTAATTTCTGTTTGTGACTTTTTAAAGACGTTTTAAATTTTCTTCCTCTCCTTCTGTCTTTTCTATATTATGGCAAAAAGTAACTCATTAAATAACTCATGAGCATTTATGATAGTGATTTTAATTAATAAAAATTAAAGATGCATTCGAAGTGTACTTTCACAGGAAATTCCAAAGAAATTGTTGTTTAATCATTGTTAGTAGAGAGAAAGGTAGATGGAAAATAAAGCTGGAAAAATGAAAGAAAATTACAGTAAATTCTTCCAGACGATAGTTATATGCCCGTTTATGTTCTTTTTGACGTTTGCGTCTGCTAAAAAAAGTGCAGCCATCGTCATCCCCAACTTAACCTCTCCTTAACGCAGTGTTAAATGTTCGTGTTATCTTTGAACAAAATTTTAGCTAACACCATTTTCAGAATACCAAATTTCGTGTTATCTTCCTCCCTAACACCGCGTATGGGGGTTGCGCGTTGCGCTCTGCGTATTTCATGACCTGCGCGGTGTTACCACTTGGGCCACGTGTTTTTCATGCTAACACGATTTTCAGAATACAAATCGTGTTAGCTAACACCGTTTTTGTGCTAACACGGTTTTCAGAATACCGCCCCAGGGGTAAGCTATTCCAGAGTTACCTCATGTCTCTTTTCTTTGTAAAGATTGCATGCTAGAAGCAAGGAATCCAAATTATGAAAAGGTAATTCAACATTTATCGTTGCAGTTGATAATAAAGGAAAATGATGAACAAATCACTCCATGGTACATTACATCTACATGTAAACTGTCGACTGTGATGACTGATGAGTTAAACAGATAACAATCAAGAACTCTCCAGACGAAGTACTACATTACCAAAGACTAATGAGCAAGACGTGTCATCATGTCGCACCAAAGCGACTTAAAGATGTAATTCGAAGGATGATGGTTAAATCCCAGCAAGGTACTAGCATGCTTTGGCAAGGCATCAATATTTCTCTCCATCCAGGACTCCTGGTGGTTCTTGACTTTAACACCGTCAATGAGTTATTTTCCCAGGACCTTATATGGCGGTCAGCATAAATACGCTACTGACAATAATCGATATCCAATCTGCCTTCTGTATTCGCTGCTATGTGGGGCAAGTGTAGGAAACTGATAACATTTTCCAGGGAATTTTACAAAGTCTGCAAAAATGCTAAAAAGTAGGAGCTGCCATATTTACCAAGAACTTTTGCTCACAAATATTGATGTTGCTCCCATATGTGTACAAGGATGTACTATGAGACCCAATTTATATCAAATTTGTATTTCACATAAAAGATGCAGGTGTTGCCATGTTTACTTTAGAAGAGGGTACTCAGAGCTGACAACCTGTCACACAACATACAAAAGACATAATACTTTGGTGCAAATGAGATCATGTTTTTTATTAAAAGATTCTTGATTTCATTGAGGTATGCAAAACAAAGGGATTCTTGCCGTGGAAAGCTGTGGATGAAAACAAAGTCAGACACTCAATGCGATTCTTGGACAATCAAATGATGAGTATTCCTTCTTTATCCTTTTACATAATCTTTAATCTATGATCACATATATGATTGATAATCAATGGTTTACCTCTTCATTCCAATTCCACATATAAGAACTTAAGGGCCTATAAGCAAAAAATAATCTATTCAATAATTATCCTGTTATTTAGGGGATGGGGTTTAGTTACATTGACAGGTAAACAAATCTATGACTGCAATTATATTTTTTCTAAGTCTCATGCTCTTAAAAAGTTAATCCTATTAGACTTAAGGGTCTATCACTCAGCAATGAATCTATTTATCCATTATTTAGACAAAATCTGTGACTGCAATTGTTTTTGTGAATACTCTCTTTAAAAGTTAATCTTCTTTGCACCTCAATAACTGACAGTTAAGCCCTTTTTTTTGGAGGGGGGCAATGCTGAATATTATGAAGTTCTCACAATCAGAGCAATGGAGGTACAAAGGCCACATTTATATGACCAACTGCCATTTTATCCATCAGACAATGTGCATATTTCATTTTTTTTTCTTCACTGATATCCATCAATGTCAGCTTTATTTTCAATAATCAGAATATAAGCTCTATTAGGCCAAGTAAAAAAAGAAAGTAGTTGATCGTCCTCGCGCGCATCTATTTTGGCCGCCGCATGAAAATTTTTACTATTTACTATTTTCAAAAATTGGCTAAAAAAAAAAAAAAAAAAATAGTGATGTTTCTCCTCCGTGCCTGCTTTTCTTTTTTATTGCAGCATCAATTTTATTGATATTTACTATTTTTATGGCTGCTGAATAGCGAAAAATATTCACAAGATTGGCGAGTGATTTGCTCTCATGTGCTCTGGGATCTCTCTCGCAAGTTAAAAAACAATTGCTAAGTCCGATATCGCCGTAACTGCAAGAAGGAAAAAAATTCTGATTTGGTTTTTTATTGGAATTTTGAAGATACCATCATAAATTAGCGAGAAAATGAAGTTTGCAAACTCGGAAAAGATCACGGATTTCTTCATTTTTAGTGCATTTTCGGGGACCCCGCTTCCTGAATCTGAACTAATCCGTCGCGTGCTTTGGAAATATGGCGCAGATAAATCAATTTTAATGATGTAATTTGTATTTTAGCGGGGTATTTTGCTGAGTGATAGCGCCAGTACTTCGATGTGTGTTACGGTGAATGAGCTGTGCTTGAGACTCTGTTGGGTGAATGCATGTGTGCTGGGATGATGTGATTGACTGTGCTGGCGCGACATGTGAATTTGTGAAATTAATTGAATTTTCTGGCAAGTTTTCTTACGTCAGCAGGCAATGCATTGAATATTCAACAAATCATTTCAAGTGGGTTATTCATTATCAATATTGAAAATCATTAATGGGATTCCAGGAAGTGCCAATTCTGTTCAAATTTGAAAAAAATTCATTCTTCCTCGAGCTATTCAATTTGATGGACAATTGTATTTGTAATACTAACAGTTACAAATATTGAAAATTTGAAATAATAAACATTATGTGAACAATTAACAATTAATTCAATAATCATTTAGCATTTGATATCAATTAAAAAAATGAATAAAAATTGAACAGTATTAAACATTATGTAAACGAATATGACGAATATACAAGCAGCTTGAAACTGCGATGCGAAACCATGACCAGAGCTAAAAAAGAGATTGGCTCTGGAAAACTGAACATGGCTCCATGGTAATAAAAATGACCCCCCCCCCCATGCATGTTTTACCCTTACATATATATTAATATAGAATAATGTTTAAATCATTCACTTGACATGAACATTTTGTTTTACAACAAGTACCGGTATACATCAGTAATACTTCAATAGATTTTTATCGCATAATACATTTTCCATATAGATTTCCAATCAATTGTATACATGTATATATATTACGCATATATATATATATATATATATATATATTTCTACTCATTTATTATTAATATTGAGCATGCATCGATCACATAATTCGAGCTTGACATGGCCTGACAATCATTTGAATAAAAAATAGCAAAAAAAATAGTAAATAGTAAGGACCTCCCTCATCACTGATTTCAAAAAACGGGCCGAGAAAATGCCTCCTTGTTTTTAAAAAAAATAGCAAGATAGCAAATAGTAAGGACCTCCCTCATCACTGCTCTCAGAAAACCCGGACGATCAACTACTATCTTTTTTTACTTGGCCTTATCTTCAAGTTATATCTAGTCTTTAAGGGCGGGATTTGAACCCCTGCCACCCATGGCACAGGGATTGTACCTTTTACCACTCTACTATGAGCAATTGACATCAGAATCAAGTGTAGCCTTCAATTTATAGAAATTATTTACCTTCACATACATGTAGATCTGTTTATTTTTTTTTTACATCCTACATGTAGGTAGGCTTCTTGCCAATTTGAGGATTGCTCGAGATATTCACTATTTAGCATGAACAAAGAATTCATGCCACTTTTTGGTGTATTTTGTACATCAAATAAGCACTTGAAAATGTTCAGGTGGAATCAGAGATCAGCCATCATCAGCAACTGTGGCAACATATCTTATTAAGATGTAAATCAGGTTAATCAGCATTGTATTTTCTTCAAAAAGGAAATAATGACTGTGAGGTTCTCAATGACAATAAAAAACTGGAGAATGGTTAAAAGACTTTGTGTAAGATGCCCCCTATAAACTTGGATGTTTTTAACAAGGGGGAAAATGTCTTGTATACCTGAAAATACAGTACCGGTACAGTAATTGAAAACATTACTATGGAATGTATTTTTTAAAATTCACTTGTTCAATAGACATCTCCAACTGGTAAAAAAAAATAATTACACATGCTTAAACAGGGTATCAATTACAAGATACATGGTAAAAAATACAAAGACAATTCAAATTATTCACATAGAATTTGCACAGTAAATTATTGATAAAGATGAATAAATAACAGAAGAATGGACTGATAAAATTATTCAAGATAAAACTCTTAAAACACATTTACGTTAATGGTTTTAAAATCAATTCATAATTGCCAAGCATGCAGATTAAATGTTTAAAAATTTTCAAACTATTATTTTGGTTAATATTCAAAATATTCGCACACGTATGTACAAGATTTGGGAGGGCACTGTTTCTAAATCTATTTGGTTTGCATTTGAATTCACTATATTTTTGTGCATTTCAAAGAAAATCATTATTTCTTTGAGGAGGTAACCAAGCACCAGTTGAAATCAAATAAAAAACTTAGTATCTCGTCAAAATCTGATCCTGGCATCCATTAGATCTACTTAAGACCAACTTGAGGTTTCTCAGGCACTGTTAGACTCGAGTCAATATTTGAATTCAGACAAGTCAATCACAACAAGTGTATTTATCATAATATCAATTCAATTCAATTTCAATCTATAATTATACATACATAATTGCACAATTATTGAAATATAGTTTAAATTATTAGGGTGCCCCTAAAAGCAGAAGCTTAATCTAAGACTAAAGTTATATCTAACATTAGACCCTCTAATTCTAAATAATTCTAAATTATCTAACTAGAATAAATTGTTAAATGTTACCAGTGTTGGTTGCCTTGACTCGAGACATGTCTTGAGACAGTCTTTATGTGTCTCGTCTCAGGCTCGACAGAAATGTCTCGGTCTCTTAGGCCAAGACATCGAAGAGACATAGAAAAACAGCTCAGTTTTTGGACGAGGGTACATTACATGCCATGCACAGGAAAATCAAAGGCACGACGCATGCAACTCTCTCTCTTCCATTTCTTTGGAGATTCCTGGAGTCCAGATGAAACACTTCCATGGGATTGCACGTGATAAATTAATTTGACAAAATCTAAAATCTACCGTAATCAAATTGTTCCATTTCACTAACCGATCAATGTCAAGTCCCTTCAAATGGTGACTTCTCTTTAGCACTCTGTTCCCCAAAAACGATATTCTTTCTTGATCTTGAGGTCGCTGCCTGTAAAACCACAACATCAATATTTGGCCTAAAGAGGGCGTGCAATTTATATTCATATCAAAGACTGGACAAGGGAAAGACTAGGCACCTAGACTATTTTACATGCAAATCAACGCAAAGCATTACGCAAAGTCCGTGAAGTATCTTTTCCTTGTATAGACTTTGGTGGACCATATTGACAAATGAACAAAGCTTGTACTCTGCTAGTTTCGTTCAAGGTATGGGCAATTCCACCGTTACGGATGTTACATTCATAGGCGACTTCAAACATTTAATTTATTAAAAAAAATATTTGCAGTTGGAAAAACAGCTTATTTCTTCTTACACTTGTAGAAAACATCTAAGTGTTTAAAATAATATGATTACACTGTTTTAGCTTAATTGATTAATTAACCACAAGCGTTGGAAGCGAGCGTTACGGACGTTACGCATTATGACATGGCTTTTTTGCATATTGAACATATTGGTGAAACTCTGTGAAGTTACTTACTTCAGTTTTTCCTACCACCTAATCTCATATAGGTCTGAGTTCATTCTATGTAGTCATAAACAGCAAGTTTGAAATAAACACTTTGTATTGTCTAATTAGGCTAAATTAAGTTGTTACGGACGTTACATATTAGTGTTACGGACGTTACATGTATGAAAATGCAAGGGAACAACATCTTTTAACAACTTTCTTTTAAACATTAATTTATCTATACATCCAATTAATTAATGTTAAGTGGTGATTCTATGAGGACAGGGAAAGAATACCTTGATTTTGAGGTTCTTCTACTCCCCACACGGCCACACCCCTCATACACAACCCTACACACCTTGCTCTTAAAAAAAGGTAAATTTTTGGTCAAAATCGGGTACGTACAACTAACAAGTGGAATGCCTCTGGCCGTCTCACCTGCATCACGCGATTCAATATAGCAGCAGTGCTGATTTTGAAAACTACTATAACTCGCACAAGATGTTCAGTGATACTTGGTTACTCTTATTTCCACGTTTTATGAACTAGACCAATACACTTATAGAGATATGATGGCAATTCAACAAATACCCCCAACGTGGCCAAAGTTCTTTGACCTTACATGACCTTTGACCTTGATCATGTGACCTGAAACTCGCACAGGATGTTCAGTGATACTTGATTACTATTATGTCCAAGTTTTATGAACTAGACCAACACACTTTCAAATTTATGGCTGTAATTCAACAAATACCCCAATTTGGCCAAAGTTCATTGACCCTAAATGACCTTTGACCTTGATCATGTGACCTGAAACTTGCACAGGATGTTCAGTAATACTTGATTACTATTATGTCCAAGTTTCATGAATCAGATCCATAAACTTTCAAAGTTATGATGGTAATTCAACAGATACCCCCAATTCGGCCAAAGTTCATTGACCCTAAATGACCTTTGACCTTGGTCATGTGATGTGAAACTCATGCAGGATGTTTAGTGATACTTGATTAACCTTATGTATAAGTTTCATGAACTAGGTCCATATATTTTCTAAGTTATGATGACATTTCAAAAACTTAACCTTTGGTTAAGATTTTGATGTTGATTCCCCCAACATGGTCTAAGTTCATTGACCCTAAATGACCTTTGACCTTGGTCATGTGACATGAAACTCAGGCAGGATGTTCAGTAATACTTGATTAACCTTATGGCCAAGTTTCATAAACTAGGTCCATATACTTTCTAAGTTATGCTGTCATTTCAAAAACTTAACCTCAGGTTAAGATTTGGTGTTGACGCCGCCGTCGTCGCCGCCGCCGCCGCCGCCGCCGTCGCCGTCGGAAAAGCGGCGCCTATAGTCTCACTCTGCTATGCAGGTGAGACAAAAACTGGTGGAATCAGTTTTCCTCACCACCACAACAGAAAGATAGAGAAGCAATTTTACAATGTTTTGATTTTTAAACTGATTTTGATTTAAACTCCATGAAATGCCAATTCAGCCTTCTTGATATCCACATCAAAGAGAAGCCGGCTTCCTATCATGACAATTTTGGGTGTGTCCAAATTGGCAATGATGTCTTCTTTCGGCTGAACAAAGATCTGTTCTTCTCCTGCTGGCCAAGTGTAAAGATTATTCTGCTTTATCATGTATGAAACACCATACTGTCCCTCGGGCTTGGAGACGACCTTTGCAACAAACAACTGGTCTGATGCCTTTTTACTGGTCCCTTTTACACGCACAGCCATGTTGATGTTTGCTTCCATTCCGACTCCATCAGAGTTGTCATCTCCATCATCAGCCTTCTGCTCCTGGTCTCTTCTAGCTTGCCGCTGGTTTTCTGCCTCCATTTGCAGTTCTGTTGCTTCTCCCTGGGTACTTGCAGTTCCACTTTGCAGTTCTGTGGATGCATCTTGCTGCTGGTATCTGGCTTCTGAACTTGCTGTCACTTCAGGATGGTGAAGAATAAGCTGCTCTTCTGCAGTGACCATTTGCTTCAGCCTTATCAGTTCATTTGATGCCATGGAATATGGTTTGAAGGCTACATGCAAGGCTCGACATTAGCGGTGGCCCGGGGCCACCAAAAATTCACCTCGGGCAACCATTATTGATAAAATGTTAAGTTTTGGTGGCCCGAATCGGGCAACCAATAATTTTCAAAGTAGCGCAATTTTTCTCCCAATTTTGCACGCATTTATCAACTTTCTACAGCTCAAATTGCAAGCCAGTTCATCATGCGCCTTTTTTGTTGATCTACACACAAATACACACACACACAGTTTGCATATTAGGCCTACAGCTATAGCATACAGTAGCTATTATCCAGCCAGCCGCGCCGGCCGGCTGGCGTGAGCTTTGCATGAAGCCACTGCATACAGCTGTGCTCTAGATCTAGCTCAGCCTATTCAGACTCAGGGAGCTGCGATAAAAAATGTTGCTGCTGAGAAATCTTCCACAGAACTTTGAAAATCTAAGTCAAAGTCACCTTTTACACCAATGAAATGAAATTCTACAGTCTATATTACGAAAATCTGGTGTACCCTGATTATTTGCAAGTATTAAGAAGAGGAATTATGACCTCTCTTTTGACTCAAAAAGACCGATTTCCACATGAATTAATGCACATAAAAACACATAGGCAAGTACATCACAGTCCCACGTGTGCATTTGTATGTATGTTGATACTTGGTTTCTTTCGAAGCTGTGTATTTTCTAGCCTTAAACAAACAGACAGTTTCTTTCTTTCTTGTTTATAAATGACTTCTTAAACCACTCTTGAGAAAGTAAATACTTTGGGAAGGCATTTCATTGATATGAAATGTGATTTTTTTTTCCAACATTTTGGCAAATATAGGGAAGGACTTTTCTCACACTTTTTTTCCAATATAGTTTTTGCCGTTTTTTTTTTTTTTTTTTTTTTTTTTGACAGTGGTTAAACCATTTATACCCCTTCCCATTGAATATGCCTGATTAAAAAATATGTTTCTACTGAAAATAAAATAATACAAACTAAAGGATATAAAAATAGAAATGTGCCATTCCCAAAAGGTAAGTGAAAATTATATGCTTGGCTTTTAATTATATTCCAGTCAGAATAGACTGTTGCCACAGCTGTTAAAAATATATGTAATGGCTTCTCAATTTTCCCCTTTTCCCCATTTTTATATTAACTTTGTTTTATTAATTTTTCTTTAATTTTCTTTTCTTTTTTCTCTCTAATTTTTTTCTTTTCTTTTTTTCCCTGTTCTTTGTCTTTTTCTTTCTTCATTTTCTTTCTTTTGTTTTATTTCACTAATTCCTTTTATTATTTTTGTTTTCTTTTTGTTATATACTTTTTGAAAATAATTTTCGTTTGTTTCTCCCTTTTATGCATTGTTCTAATTTTGCAGCATATTTTTCTGTGATTTTCTCCTTCTATATGCTGCAAAAGAGAAAACAGAAATAAACTGGATTTGGGGCATGCATAATCTAGGTTTTAGGATTCAAAGAGGAAGGAAGGAAAAACCATTGTTTTGTACATCTATCTGAGTTTGCTATGCACTATTTATTTACTTTACCATTATCTCTATACAGAGATTAAAAAAAAAAGTCCACACAACCTGCGAACAATACAATTCATTTATTCACTTTCAATCATTTCATTTTTACAACGATAGAAACAATTATCAATTAGCAAAGTAAAATAACAGCAAACAAGGTTTACATACAAGATGTATAAAGTGAAAGGAACTTAGTGGTAGTGGCTGCAGAATTAATATTTCAGAAGTTTGTTTTATTAATTTTTTATGTTTTTCTTTTTATTTTTCGGGCCACCAAACTTTAATATCGGGCCACCAAAAAAAATTATTTGATGGTTTTGGTGGCCCGAACGGGCCACCACCAAAAAAAGTTAATGTGGAGCCTTGCTACATGTATCTTACCATCCCCCTGTGGAGATGCGTAGTGAAATGAGAGTGTGCCCGGTATACTTGGTACATTTTCCCACACAGCTGTCAACTTGTTGTCTTCAGAGGTCTTGGTGATTTGCTCCTCAGATATGTGCAGGACTTTTATTTTCTATGTGTCTTTTGTAGCACAAACAAAGGATTGAGCATTTGTGATAGGGGCCCTCTTGGCTTTTATCATGTTGAGAGCCTTACGCTTGATGCTAGCCCCTATCCCATCCACATCACCCTTGCCATGGGATGTGGCAAAGAAATGCCACATCAAGTCAAGCCGGAGCTTTTCCTTCAAGACACACAATAGCTTAAAGACAAACATGTTCTTGAACTGCGATGCAGCACCATCACTGAAGATGTGCACTTCCTTGAGCTCTGGGTAGATGCTTTTCATCTCTAACAGCAGATTTGTCATGTAACACATCACAGTGATCTTATCATGGTCAAGGCTGTCAGAGATGAGTGCAAATGCCTGGTCCTCTTCATAATCCCAAGACATTCCGGTGAAAACAGTCACCTGCTTTTGGTGCCAATGGGCACTCTGTACCTCATCTTGCCACACTGCTGCAAAGTTCTCGGCAAAGTCAACTTGTAGTACAGCAACAGTCATTATTTTTGGCATCAGCTTTTATCTCCTCAAATATCTTGCTCTGCTCACGTTTCACAAAGCTGTGGATGAGAAACTTTGGTAATTCATTACTGAATTCCACTATCAGATCTTCAATTGTTCCAGTCTTCTCCACTCTGACCATCCTTCCTTCATAGGTATCCCATCTCTTCCAAACCACTGGTGCCAACAGCTTCTCTTTATAGGGAACTTTGATGGTGAACATTTCATTGAATATCTGCAGCTCACCACATGCCAGGCATTCACCATTCATACATTCGTTTTGGTAAATAAAAATAAAGCTCTATGGTGTGTTAAGTAAAGCTGTAACTTCCGTAACGTAACGTCCGTAACAATTTATGTAACGTCCGTAACACTCGTTAGCCTATTTTTAATTATCATAATTAAATAATTATTACTCTATAAGTTCACCCATGGTAAGTTGGCAGTAAATATGTGGTATGATGATAGTCAGTTAATTATTTTTCATTGTAGCTAAAAAAAACACATTAATTGTTACGGACGTTACACAGTTCCATGGAAAAATGGAACGGGAAGTTAATTACGCATATTGGGGTTCCCCGATGAGATATAATTTTTATTCTTTTTCCATTCATCTGAAGCTTGCTTTCTTATCCACGAACATCAAATAACAAGCTATATGACACTTTTAAAGTGATAAATGAAGAATTTTTATGACATCCATTATTTTCTTGATTATTTTTTGATACATCGCATTTTGACACACCCACATTCAGACGACAATATAATTAGTAAAACGAACATTCTGAGGTAAAATCTTTTCAGATTCCCTAAGTATAGGTATACCCCTAACCAACTATAGAGGAGAAAACAACATACAATCAATTTGAAATTTTGGCATTCATGTCACAGTTGGTGTGGAATTGACCGTATGTAGATTTTTTCTATTTTTTTTAATTAGTCATCGTTTTGAATTATAATTTGCAAAGTGTCCTCATCAACAATTATAATTTTTAATTAAATTTTTTAAGGTATTTCATTTATTGGTGCCCAAATTTATTAATCAAGTTTAAAATTTTATCATTTGTCAAATAGTAACTTTTATCTATAAAAACAACAACATAATTGTTCTTCAAAACGGCATTTTGTAACATCACTTATCGAAGCTACGTACATGTACGTCGTAACGAAGCAGTTCAAGGGTCAAGCCTATTGCATGTGCGGTGTATACGAATGGATCGAGGGATCTACACGAGATCGGTCTGGTAAGAAACCTCTAATTTTTCACCTTTTTATTAACAGATTTTTTGCACCTTCATACGCATATAGATAACTTCAAAGATGGATTTCCTCGGAAAACCATCTTTGTTTACAAGTGTCTCTTATATAATGGGAGGGGGTTCGAGGCTTCGTGATGAAGAAGTATACCTATGTCAAAATATTAAAAAATGTCATCACGAAGTCCCCAAGCCAGGCTATGCTCAGTCTAGACCAAAAGCTTCGGTCTCTGTTATGTTGGTTGTTCAGCTGAACTCCGTTTGGCTTCACTCACCAAATACAGAGACCGAAGTTCTAGCGCGATCTGTACAGGGGACTCAATGGCCATATGTTTATGTACTTAAGATCGGATAAAACGGGGAAGTGAATTTGCGCTACAGCCGAGGTAAGTCACTGTTTTTGTTCCTTTTAACTTGATTTTTCTCCGTTTTTGGGCAATTAATGCCAAGAGGGAATATTAATTTGCATTTTGGTCGCGTTAATTTTCAAAAATTGTATTCATTAAAGACAAAAATTGAAGAGCCCCGACGGGGGGATTTCGCATTGCAAGTCCCCTAATGGTGGCTGCACGCTAGCGAGCCGTCTGTGTACGAGGAGAATCAAAATTTAAAAAAATGTTAAAAAACTCCTCGAAACAGACGGCTGCCAGCTGTCTATGCTCAGTCATGATGGCGCAATAAAGAAAAGAAAAAGAAAAGGAAAAGAAGGAAGATAGAAATCCTCCTAAAAGGAGGGGGAAAGCTTGTGTGAATAACCAGGTTTTCACAGAACTTTTGGAGGTGGTGAGACAAGAAACACTGCGGACTTCTAATAATTCCATAGCATAGGAATGGCCCAGCAATGACAATGTTGAAATGATCGAGCATGAATGGGATTATGAGAATTGGAACATCTCTGAGTCTGATCTAGATATCTTGTTAGTTAGGCTTACCTTCAAATCCTCTGGCTCCTGTATAGATGTTAGAAAATCTAGTATGATTCGGCTATTCAGAGATGAAAATCCAGAGAAGATAGTAAGAGGAACTGGCACAAATTTTCATAGGTGTCCGACAGCTGGGCTATGGCTATGCTATGGATCCGCGAAGAACGACAACAACAGTACTACATGTGTATAGCTAGCTTGCTTCTATACGCGGGGCGAACACCGGCATCCGAGGCGGTATACTTTCGCTCGACGTACTGTCGACACACTCAGCGCTCTAGAATCGAGCATTCTCCTGCCACGTGGTAGGTTGTATTTACAATAAACATAGCGTACACTCTCGTATTAGTATGCGAGTAGTCTGTAGCGTAGACCCAATTAGGCCTCAGTCTCAGAAATAACTGGAACTGATGCCCAGATGCCCTGAAAACCAGAATGAAAAACAATGTATATTGAAAAAAGATCAATCTTCTCAAGAAAATAAAAATCTTTACCCATTATTAATTCACCCATTAGGTGACTCTACAAAACACCGGTGTTGGACTGAGGGTAATTCATCCATGCCACGCCCACGACCCCGCCCTGTTCAAGCGCGGGTTCCAAGCGTCAAGTTTATTATGTTGTTTATATTAAAAAGCACTGGTTATTCTTTTTTTTAGTACCATGCATTGACTCACATGAAAGGGTTTTAGTGACTTCTCCCTCTACCGAATGAATACAAAAAATTGATAACCAAATGGAAACAAAAGCCGTATTTGTATTGTAGGTCTATTTTTCAACGTAAGTTTTATCAAGAATGCCGGTCTTTGATCATTCAAGTAGGCCTACATTGTAGTAAAAAAAAATTAGGAGGAAAGTATTAAGGAAACAAAGGAATATTTTTTTCATGTTGGCCTGCTTGGGGGGCATCAACGTAAAATTCTATCCCCAGGTGGGTGTTTCATGAAAGTTGTCAGCACTGACTAAATTGTCAGTGCTGACAATTTCTGTGAAATCTTTGGTTTTGATTGGCTGAAAGGCACTGGTCTCTGACTGTTACTATGGAAACTGTCGGAGGAAGACAACTTGTCAGTGCTGACAACTTTCCTGAAACGTTCCCTAGTTATTCACTTGAGAAAATAATGACGTCACTGCTTGCATACCCCCCCCCCCCCAAAAAAAAAAAAAAAAAAAAAAAAAAAAACATTAAATTGAATAAAAAAAAATAACGTCGCCGCCCTACTCATGCGGCGAGACTGATGTTGGTGTCATTTTCAATTTGCTTCAAGGTTGTAGGTCCCATGAATAAATCTTGAATTTGATCTCCTTTTTTTCTTTCTTCAGTTTCCGCCTTTGTCGATTTTCTTCTTCTTTTTCTTCTTCTTCTTCGGTTTGGTATATGATTGGTTTTATTTACCGTATAAAAATCGCAACAAAATATATTGTACAAAATATTAAGATTAAAATATACAAACACTTAAAAGATATGGATGGATCACTCTATATTCAGAGCCATTGGTAATGGCTCTGTTCTTCCTTAATAATGTTCTTCCTAGAGGTTCTTCTTTTCCTTCTTATTCTTCTTCTTCTTCTTTCCATTAGGCCCCTATCACTAACTCCAAGATTTATTTTTACAGAAAGTCATACATGTAAGCAGCTGCCCCATATGTTATGTAATATAAAATGTATAAATTTAATTTTTTTTTTTTTTAATGGTCCATGATGACTAAATTTTTCTTTATTCAGGAGCGGGGTGTGAAATAATCTGTTGATATACTAAAGGTACAATGAAACAATTTTTAATTTTGTTTTGAGAAAATGACATTTAATATTGTTTTTGAATTCACGATACATAATTAAGCTGCTCGCATGTGTCGTCATCAATCCAAAAATTAAATTTCCAATAACTTTTTAAATCGTTGATGGGTTTTTCTTCAAATCGTCACCAATATTTTCTGTATATTTTTTTCTGCTATTTTACAATAACACTCGGGTGAACTTCCCCTTTAAGCACCAAAAAAAAAAACCTTTTATAAAGTCATCATGTCGAAGATCAAGTAATTGTGTTGTCTTTCCATTTCTAATGCACTATCAATCGTTGTAAATTAGTGTACATAGTTCAGACTTTTTAGTCCATAATTATATTTTATTTTCATCGATTCTTGCCGTTACTTGTTTGTTTTAAGAGCTTATCATTTTAAGCTTTCATCTTGTTCTTTTTTAATGTACATATACATCTATTTGTTGTTAAGCTAAGTTTGTTGCTGCTCAAATGTATTTCTTCCATGCCCCTGAAGGGGCCATTTGAAATATATATCGCCGTGTCACGTGTATCACGGCACGCTCTAGTCAGATCATTTCTGTGGCTCCGTCTATGGACATAAACAGTGCCATCTTGTGGGGGAAAACATCTTACCTGTTTATCGACGGAAATAAATATATAATATTATTTCTGGGTTTTATCTTACACCCCCTTACACCCGGGATCTTACAGTACATATGATTAATCCATGGAGCTATATTACAGATCTATGATTAATCCCTGACATTTATATCAATGTGCGAATAAATATAAAAGTGAGGATCGTAGTAAGAGTCTTTTTATACGGGCGGGGGTAGTTTCTAGTCGTGCCTTTCCTTTTATTTTTACTTTAAATAATCTGTATGAATTAAGCAATGACTCAAAGATTAAAATTTTCTCTGATACAGGAGATTTGAGGTATATACAGGTAGCTTAGTTCAATAACCAAATCATGTCTAGACTAAATATCGTAAGTTTATAAAATATGATCTTTTTTTAGATAACCTGAACCTCTGTAATCTGAAACTTTTTTTGTGTCCATGGATGAATGGAAGTAGATATAGATCAAAGATGCACATCTTGTTATTTCTTTTCAGAAAAATCTTTAGATAGATCAATTTAACCCGTTGAACCCTGAATTAAGTATTTCCAATAGACTTTATATAGGTATCACCTGGTTCAAGTAGGCAACGGGTTAATGTTCCCCCTTATCATGGAATTCCGGATCCGCCCCTGATCGGTAGGAATGAATCAAGGACTTTTTAACATAATTTATGATTTTTTCAAATCGAAAAACAAAACGAGCAAAACATTGATAATTTCTTCAAAATCGGATGTAAAATAAAGTAAGGTCTGTAAACATCACAACTATTATACTGCAAAATGAGAACGGGGGGGGGGTGTTACATTGCACAACTACAATAATGTAATAATGTCTTATAAATTTATAAATTGAATGTAATTTTGAATGTATGAAATTATTTGTCTCAAAGTGTCCCCAAGATAAGCTCGTTCACTTTAAGGGGCGTAACAGGGGTCGGTGGCCAGGGGGGGGGGGGATCAAGAGCCCAAATTTCCCGGTCATATCATGGTATGAACAGGATTTGTTTTATGATTGTGCCCCGAGCAATAGGGCGAAGCTTAAAGCGTGATAAGTACAAAAAGAGGGGGGCACAGCATGGAGCGCGCAGCAAAAAAAGTTGCTTAATATAAATCCTGAGCGAGAGAAGCGAGCGAGAAAAGAAATCACCCTTTTCATGAGACTCTCACTTTGAGATTGATTATGATAACATATTCAGAAAACAACATCATATCTCACATCTACCTTTCCTTCCTTTTTTTCATCTTTTCTTTTTGTTCTCGGTTGTAGAACTTTTTTGGGCCAGTGTTATGCGGATCGGGTTCGGGACAATGACGGCACCAGGATTTTTAACCTCGGGGGAGGCAAAAGAACATTTTTTTTTTTTTTGGGGGGGGGGGCAACACACAAATATTTTGCCTATTTCTCAAAATCGAGCAAGAAGCGCGAGCTAATTCTTTTAACGTATACCCTACTGACTTGTAAAGGAACCTGTTAAGGACTAGCTGTTTGCTTTGGGTCATGAAGATGATATCCCACCGTCCAAATAAATAATGCGAGCGCGAAGCGCGAGCTGAATTTTTTTGATATCCTGAGATGATAACTAGACGTTCTAAGAACTTTTTGTAATCATGAACTGGATGGCTATCTAATAAAACAATTGATGCAGCGCGTAGAGCGAGCTGAAAATTTTTCATTTATGAAAATTATGAATACGCAGGATGTGTATCTCGCTAAAACGAATAATGAAGACTCTAATCGCAAGAAGCATATTGACTTGACCATTGGATTGTTAAGCCCCATGTGAAGAGATTATACTTAGTCAACACTTACTTTAAATTTTATATAATGACCTGAAAGACTTATGTTAGTAACAAAAATTATTGTTGGGAGCTATATACATGTATAACAGTGAATGGATGAGAACATTTTCAAAATTTTGAAGAACGAAAAAGCTGTTTTGGAGCACTTTGCAGCTTTAGTGGGATGCTTAATATGACAACATTTACTATACATTTTTTTACTTTTCAAATTTTCGGGGAGGGGGCCAACTCACTTGGGGCAAATACCCCCATGCCACCCCCCCCCCCTTGGTACCGCCTCTGGTCTGTGGCCTAGCCCCCGGAACTTCGTTATATTTTTAAACATTGCAGATGGCCACTGTTTTATCAAATCGCGGGTACATACGCAACACATCAACTTCAAAGCAGTTGCGGATAATAAACAAAACATATTTAGGCAGCACAACATGGCAAATGTGGAGAAAAAATTGTAAAAGTCGCCAGCGAGCGTAGCGAGCCAGAAAAATTTGGCCTTTTAAAATGATTTGAAATTAAATTATACTTATGTGATAGTAGTTTTGGAAATTTAGCCAAAGTAATCAGGACTTTTACGGTAAATGGTAAATCTAGCCAGCATAAAGCTTTACTTAGGTTAGGACATAACAGGGGGGGGGGGGGATAACTAGCCCTTGGCTAAGGATTTTTTTATCCTGATTGCGACCGTTATTACATAAAATTTAGCAAGCTTATATTAGACGAAATCCACCTTTCTTCCCGTTCTCTAATTCTTTTAATCTTCAGGAACCCGGTCGTGTTATTAAGTTCTTCTCTTTTATCTTGTCCATTTTCTTCATACTTTGATTTTCCAATTTATATTTCGGCTCTACCTTCATTTCCCGTTTCTTTTTGCCTCTTTCTCCCATTTTCCCGCCACTCTTGCCCGTGCCATCGAGTCATATATTTTGATTTTATATCCCTCCCTTGCTAATCATGCTATGTATTCAGGATATTTTGTATTTCCTTACATGTTTTTCTTTCTTTCCTGTTCCCGCTTTCCTTCCATTTTCTCTATTTATGTTTTTTATTTCTTACCCTTTCTTTTCATTTGTTCCCTTTCCCTTTCCCTTTCCCCCCTTTCCTCTTTTTCTTTCTTTCTTTCCCTTTCCCTTTCTCTCTTTCCTCTTTTTCCCGTTTTTTAATTTTTCCGGTGAAATCCACCGGTGGGGGGGGGGGGGGCAGCTCACTGAACTGAAAATACGTATTTTCAGTTCAGGGGGGCAGCTTGCCCCCCTGCCCCCCGCCTGTTACGCCACTGGTCACTTTGATAATTTTATGCATCTTGCCCACCCCCGGACAAAAAATTGTGTACGGCATCCTGTCAAAATACGTGCATTTTATTTCCGATTTTTTTTTATATATTACTCACAATTTGAAGTTTTCGATTTTCCAACGGTTTCATTGAGCTGTTGGCATTCCATAGTTTATTCACGTGTGGATGAAGTGAAACGAAGCAGACGAATGGACCGGACCGCTGATGTTTTCTTAAGTTAAATGCTTATCTTTTGGCCAAGTAAGTGTATAATCGGAATAAGACGAATGATTGAATATATTTGATTTACTTGATTTTTTTTATTTTGTCGTATTTTTTAAATATCTTGTTCAAACTAGTTATTAGAATCCCAGTTCGCCAATGCACAGTCCCAATCACTGCTAATCATGTATTGTTACTCGGACCCCTCGGTAAATGATGAGGCGATAAGCGATTACTGCCACTGCACCGAACGCTCGGCGCTGGCCTGGCTCACTCGCACGTATTGCGAGGTTAGTACATGCTATATTGCTATACTAACCTCGCACTACGAACGCGTTTACGCAATGTATTTTAGAGTTGTCGGTTAACATCACTTCATAACGCGTAACGCAAATAATGTTAGCCGAAACTCACTCATTCAATGAACAAGGTTATATGCACTCTAAGCACCACTCATTCAATGAACAAGGTTATGATATAACCTTGTTCTCAGTTATATCTCCATGTGTGGCAAAATAAGGATGGCAATGTTTGGCTTAGTTATTTTCTCTTTTTCTTTGGGAAAAATGCTTGATTTTTTTACACTGACAGTTTCCATCACAGTTATTCGTCATACAACTTGGCCCTTAAGTAAATTTGATTCTTTAAATTATTTTTTCTTAATTAAAAATAGAGATTAAAAAATGAAAATTTTCTTGCCATATTATTTTCAATCAATAGAGGGTGTACACAAAAATATGCCCAAAATTCAAGTTTTTGAGCGCTCTAGTGAATACAAAAATTATTCCCAAGTTACTAATGAAAAATAAATTGCAACTGTATGGAAATTAGTAATTTTGGTCACAAAAGTGATATTTTAATCATTTTTTATAAAGTGTGTGCTGTGTACAGCATTGGCATGCCATAGTCCTACCTGTAGATTCTCCACAGGCAGGATGGTTGCAGTGAACAAGAGCACCAAGGCTATTAATTCCTGTGTTAAAAAAGTGAGTGCACGCGAATTAAATGTTGGACTTAAATTACTAGATCTTGATCTTACCATGGAGCTCCATGACGAAATCTATTCTTAAATTAGACTCTAGATATTACTAAATTGAAAAAAATGTATAAAAAGTACTCGCCTGGTCTTTTCTTGGGGTATTGAAGCCTTTTTGTCCAGAACTTGCTCAACTTTTGCGGCAAATTTTGTCGCCATAGGGTTGTGCACATTCTCGTTTAATACTGGTTGTCACGTGACACGGCAATGTCGTTAGGCTGTTTGGCCTGTATTCAAGGCGTTATATCCGTTATGATTTTATATTGAATGAAGCAAATTCCATCAGGTATAGGCCCCTATCAAGTCAAAATCGATACAGGGATCGAGAGGGGGGGGGGGGGGGGGGTGGAGCCAAAAATTTCCCAGTCACATGGTATGAAAATGATATTTTTTATGATTGTCCACGATCATTAGGGCAAACCCGTGTGTGGCAGTACGGTAGCGTGATGAGTAAAAAAAAATAAAATAAAAGAAAGAAAGAGGGCCAATGTAGGCATACATGGCGCGTGGGAATAAAGTTGCTTTATATGTTCCAAGCGAGTGAAGCAAGCGAGAAAATTTTTTTTCGTGCAAATCTAAATTTGAGATAGATATCTTAACTTACACTTTTCCTTTTCTTTTCATTAATTCCCTTCATTTCTTTTTTATCTTGGTTGTAGAACTTTCGGGGGCCCCTAGGCCTAACCCTTCCATCGTGTACCCCCAGTGCAATATCAGCAGGTGAGTCTCGATAACTCTGGATATTTAGCAATTAGACCTATTTATAGAAAAACATAACGTTAATGTTTTGACCCCTTCCCCCCAAAAAAAGGAAAAACAATTATTAACTAAGTTATATACATCCCCCTTTTCTCATTTCGCTTTTTATTTTCTCTATTCCCTCCTTATTTTTTTTTGGGGGGGAGGGACCTTTTCGGGGGGCACCGCCCCTAGCTACGCGCCTACCAGATGAAGAGGCGAGCGAGCAAAACCTTTGTCACTTTTATTACAAATATCAATTTTGCAATAGATTTTGACATAACATTCGGAATTATTCTCGCATGCATTTTTCTTTCCTTTTGCTTTTTTATGGCCTTTTATTTCTCTTCCCTTTCTCTTTCTGTCTTTCTTTCTTTCTTTTCCTTCCTTCATTCCTTTTCTCTTATCCCGTTTTTTTTTTTGGTGAAATCCACTGGACCGGGGATCAAGGGCCAGCCTGCATGCCCCCGGCGGTTTACGCCTCTGCCGTGGATGTAAGCTATATATACGCATGATCTTAATCTTCATTATGATTCAAACTATATAGAGGCGCATCCAAGATTTTCCAAATTAAGTAGGGGCGGGGTGAATTTTCTCAAGTAAAATTTGACAACTCCCAAAAAAGGTTCTTACTAAAAAAAAAAAAAACGGTCATTATATTGTCTCGCGTAAAGTTTGACAAGTTAAAAAAAATGGTCACTCAAAATGAAAGTCATTTTGTCCGCGTAATATTCGGCAAGCCCCCCCCCCCACAAAAATAAGAAAAGGGAAAGTCATTTTGTCCACGTGATATTTGGCAACCCCCCCCCCCAAAAAAAAAAGGTTTTAACTATAGCAATGATCGAAGGTCATTTTGTCTCGCGTAAAATTTGACAATTTTTTTATAAAGTTGTCACTAAAAAGAAGGTCATTTTTTCCACCATTGATTATATTTGGCAAGCCCCCAACCCCCACCCCCATAAAAAAGTTTGTCCCTAAAAGTGATGTATAGAAAGTCATATTGTTAATTTGTTCCCAGTAAAATTTTGAATTTGGCAATTAAAAAAAAAGGCCAAAAAGAGAAAAGAATATGAACGAAATATCCCCATTACAAATAATGCTGTACGTGATTCTCATGAGGGGGGGGGGGCACATAACTAGTATTAACAACATATTTAATTCCAAAATGTTTACTATAAATCTCAAAAGGGGGAACGGGCAGAAATGCTCACCCCAACCCCCCCCCCTCCCCCCCCCCCCCCCGCCACTGATTCCAATCAATAATGACTTTTCTCTGCAATACTAATGCTTTGAAATCAAGATACTGAAGATTGATACGCTTAACATAAATTATGAACGTCTGACAAAAAGATAACCAACCGATCACCTGACCGATCAGCTGACCAGTACGCGTATCACTTCGGAGTTGATCACTCGTCGCAGGTGTGTGGAACGCTCACCGAAAATCAACAAAAAGGGCCTGAAATGTAAGTTTAACAATAATCCATTTTAATTTCAACTATATTTAGAACTTACTCAATTAAATGCGACCAAATAAAAGTTATATCTTAACACTGCAACTTGTATTAATGCGTACATTTACCAAAGTCTTGGGTTGGAAATCAGAACAGCATTGTCCAACCCATAATTTGGGTAATGTCGCCTATGAGGTCCATACATGTTAATGTTTGGACCTCATTGGTACTAGGAGTGGTTATATGATATCTCCATGATGAGGCATGACATGTGTGGCAAAATAAGTATGGCAATGTTATTGTTCGGCTTATTTTCTCTTTTTCTTTGGGAAAAATGCTTGATTTTTTTACACTGACAGTGTCCATCACAGTTATTCGTCATACAACTTGGCCCTTAAGTAAATTTGATTCTTTAAATTATTTTTTCTTAATTAAAGGGGAATCCAACCCAAACAAAAACTTATTTTAATAAGAAAGAGAAAAATCAGACATGTTGATAGGTGAAAGTTTGAACAATATTGGACAAATAACAAGAAAGTTATGAATTTTTAAAAGTTGTAAATATTGGTAATCACTATACCCATGGAGACTTCAAATTGGCCGCATATGGGATGTCATAGTGATGTAAGGCAAGGACTACTCTTCTATGTACTCCAATACATATTATGGCTAAAATGTCATTTTTCCCAAAAGTTTTATTTCAAATTATAATTTTCTTTCATGGGGACATAAAACAATATACTACCTGGGTTATATTTAGATTGCTACCCCAGGGGAATGGGTACTTAGGAGAAAACCACAAATCCCTGATAATAAAGTACATGGCCTATGGAAAAGTTGTCCTTGCCCCTTGTCATAATTTACTTACAAAGTTGCCAATTTGAAATCTACATACTATTAGTGATCTCAATTTTAAAGCAGCTATAACTTTCTTATTGCTTGTCCGATTTCTTTCAAACTTTCACCATTATGTTTAATTTATTTTTCTCCTTCCCAACACAACATTTTATGGCCAAGGCTGGATTCCCCTTTAAAAATAGAGATTAAAAAATGAAAATTTTCTTGCCATATTATTTTCAATCAATAGAGGGCGTACACAAAAATATGCCCAAAATTCAAGTTTTTGAGCGCTCTAGTGAATACAAAAATTATTCCCAAGTTACTAATGAAAAATAAATTGCAACTGTATGGAAATTAGTAATTTTGGTCACAAAAGTGATATTTTAATCATTTTTTAAAGTGTGTGCTGTGTACAGCATTGGCATGCCATAGTCCTACCTGTAGATTCCCCACAGGCAGGATGGTTGCAGTGAATAAGTGCCGAAACTCATTCCGCTACTCACCAGGGCTTTTTCTGGTAAAAAGCCACTCACACGTATTGCGAGGTTAGTATTAGTATACTAACCTCGCACCACGAACCGCGTTTGGCAGTGGATTTCTAACTAGTGGGTCGCGCGTGCTAGGATCTCACTTCTTGGGTCCACAACACACGACTTCTATGGCTTAATTTTTCTGTGCGCGGCGGCATGTAATGAACCCTTGGGTGGTAAAAAGCATTCCATTTTCAATTTTTCAATATTTTTTATATAAAAAGCACATAAAAAAGAGCAAAATCGCTTACCCTCGGCCTGGAAATTAGCTTCGCATGTCTCTACCACGGAAATAAAAGGAAGGTCGTTGGTGGCGCTAATACAATTCACAACCTTAATTCAGCTTGTCGGTATTTTTAAACCTAGATTCTTGATTCATTGTATGCGCAATTCCCATGATTGTTTGATAAAATATAGACACCAATAAATGCAATAACTTAAAAAATATACTTTTTATATTATTTTTGCCGACGATAATACTTTTTGGAAAACATTCAAAGTGACGACAATTTAAACCAAAAAAATAGAAAATTCTACATACCTTGAACGAAGAAAAATCAACGCTTAAATGATGCTATTTGAGGGATATTCATCATTTTAGGGGAAATTGACTTTACATCGTTCGGTAAGTTTTGTAGAAGGACTTGATTTTATAAAACCTCTTCTGAAATTCGCGGGAGTTTGTTGCAATTTTGCATGCGCCGTGTCTTCAATTTTCCTGTATACGGCGGCAGTAATGCACCCATGGTGGGCCTGGCTTAAGTTAACTTGTACTTGTGAGCATGTGGACATGAAGGCATTTAGACTATTAGAGAGTAAATATGGGAGGAGATGGTTGTTGGAATTTTTTTACCCGATTGCTAAAGCATGGGGATCTAAATGGGATACAACTTCATTTCCGACATTTAGCATCTATTTGATATTGATTTCTTTTTTAAACAAAAATTCATATTTAAAAAACCGAGAAAAATGTTTTGAGAAGACAGGAAAAAAAATTGCCAATGTTCTCTTTATACTTCGCCAAGCTACAAGACGCACATCCTCTGATATAAATGTATGAAATGATTTAGGGCTAGAACTTTTAGAAAAAGAAGGAAAGTAGAAAATTTCAGTTTTTTTTTTGGTACACACACATGAATGTGCCGCAATCCCTGATTCTGTGGAGAGTAAGCACACGTTAGTGAATGATTTTTACTCTCCAGGAGCCTCCTGGCTACTTCCTACTAGGTCTAGAACTTGTAATATGGTATTGGTTCCTGCAACGCTTAACTACAACATCTATGGGCATAAGGGTGCACTATCTCACTCTCTACGATTTCTCCTTAAATCCCACTTTTAATGGGAGAAATGAAGTGCTGGAATGAAAATGAATTTTTTATGAATACAATCAGCTTAGACCTACCGGTACCAGTTTCCACAAGTGCAAGGTTAGTATTGGTATACTAACCTCGCACAAAGAACCGCTTTTGGCAGTGGATTTTTAAATAGTGGGTCGTGTGTGCTGCGACGCCAATTCTGATGTCCACAACACACGACTTCTATAGTTCTATGGCTTGATTTTTTGCGTGCGGCTACATGTAATGAACCCTTGAGTCATTGAGTGCCAGTTTCCTGAAGAATGTGATGTAAAATCCAAAATTTTAATTCAAAAGAGCCGGTGTCAGGTTCGTCGATCGTTTAACCTCATGTTTCTATTGTAACTTGAGCATACAAAACTGCCAGCCAATTATGTTTGTGTTACCATCATGGAATGCGATGGGATACTTCGATATATTGAGGGATGGACCGAGGGCATGCTGCAAAGCCTTACAAAGTCTCAGTGAAGTATATCCTGAACAAAATAGACTGATTTTTTGGTCAAGTGATTACTCAAGAGCTTTGAGAGATTTATTTCATCACTGTCTTCCTATTGACATGATTGAAATTAGTCTCTAGACAAAAAAACAAAACAAAATAAAACAACTTTTTTTGGAGAGTGGTATTCCCGCCGGTAGATAGGAAAATTAAACTTGTAAAGGTACTGATAATCATTCAAAATGTTTAGGATTGTCAAATTTTGATTTTTGGCACCAAAAAATGACAAAAAGTTTATTAGGAAGTTCTAGGAACATGCAATAAAGTTTTTCTGAAACCAGTACAGTGTTTCGATTATCCTGCTGAGTATTTTGCCCATTCACATTGCACAATTGATATTTCCATTTAGCCGCCTACATATACACATTCTACCACAACCACCTCCAATTCAGATTAAGATATTATTATTGTCCATGATGCAATATTATAGAACATGAAAATTCAATTTGTTCGCACAAAACAGTTTATGCACACAAACAAATATTACATGGTTTCGAAGAATTACATAAGTAAAACATTATTATACAAACCAACAAATAGAGAGTGAAAGTAAGATAACATCGGGGGGGGGGGGGGCTTATAATGATGCGGGAATGGCTGTTAAATTTACGAATTGATACAGGAACAGAAGAATATTTTGGAGGAAGTCAACCAGGTACCACTTTGCAATAACACTTTTTGTTTGGTTGATAATGATTTTGGCAAATCTATCAAATTATGACTATTATTGCCTTCTGATATAACAATCAGAAATAGTTTTTGTTGTGTTTTTTAAATAAAAATTCAAGCACTCTTTAAAAAAATGTATTTGGAAAGAACAAGATAATGATATAATGCTTGATTACCCACCAAGTCCTTACAGATGCGCTACCCCGACAAACCCGCTCCTGTTTCATTATGATTGCTTCTCAGGGATAAAATCCATATGTCCCTCAAGCTCTGACAAGGGGGTGCCCATTGTGATATCTTTTTATCTCGTAAAATTAGGAAATAGCCAAAATACACATATGATATGTATATTTTTATATTCAAAGTGATATGAATGAAACTAAAAGAAATGACATTAATCTCTTGATTATGATATTATTCTTGTACAACAATTGTGTTGTTACAGTTACCGATGATTTAGCTCATGGGCTATTTGTCCTCTGTAGTATAACTTTGCTCTTGTATAAGAGGTCTTTGGAATTATGATATTTTCATCATGGATCAAAAACCTGTTGTGTAAAAATGTAATTGTCTAATATTTTGGGAATTCCACCGTCTTTACAGGAAATGGGACTAAATGTTGTATTTACTATCATACCTCTATTTGGGATAAACTCCAAATTGAGTGAACCACTCCACACACCTTCTTAAGGGATTGGTGAATCTTGAGCTTCTTCTTGATATTGCTGTGATGTGATATTTTTCATGCAATTCAGTCTTGTGAAAATATGTTTTGCAAGTGTAAGTCAGTTTGAACTTATTTTGTTTTATATGAGCCGGAGTACCTCATTTAGTAGTTTTGAATATACTTTATACCACGTTGGTGGGAAAATGTAATAGCGCCAGCTATAGTTGATTTGGGTACATGGGGGTGGATTAGGAGAAGAGAAGAAAAGAGGAGAGGAGAGTGGGAATAGTGACATTACATGTAGATACAAATGGTACATTAAAGGGGAGGTTTACCCTGATGAAAAGTTTGTTTTAAAGATACCAGAAAAAACAGAAAAATATTTGGTGAAGGTTTGAGGAAAATCCATGATGACTAAAAATTTTATTTTTTCAGGAGGGGGTGTGATATACTAAAAGTACAATAAAACCAATTTTTGATTTGTTAAGAAAATGACATTTCATTGATATTTTTAATTCACGATAAATGGGAAGCTGCATGCATACATGATGCCACAGATTAAGAGGGGGGGGGGGGTTAAGGCTGAAATGGAATGGAAATAATAGGTTTATCTTTAGGAATTTCAGTCCTATATTTATCTTGATATCAATTATCATAAAGATGATAACATATGACATCACTAATTTTATAATTACCGTGTGTTAGATTATCTGATTATATTGTGAACATTATCGGTGGATGTTAACAAAAGGAAAAATCCTATTTTCAACTTGAACATACCAATGTCCCAAAGACCATTTACACTTAAATAGCTGATTAAAGTGAGTTCCCCTGGAAGTGCTCGTATTAAGACATCATCAAAACTATCATCAAAATCTTTTTAAAGAATGTGCAAAGAGATCATGTGTAAGGCTAGAACTATGAATACTGTTCCTGAAAAAAATATTTGCCCCTATCTGTCCTGTTAAACATATTCAATATGATTTTCATTTCTTATGATTCTTTAACAGGATTGATTTTATATGCAAATGTATATAAAAAACAGTAACATTTATTCATCATGGGACCATTAAACAGCTGTGGTATACTTTAATAAGGACTGAGGTTAATACATATTTCATGGATGGCGGCAGCTTTGGGGGATTACATTTGAATTTTTATTTGTTTGATAAGTGTTGACTCGACGACGTGGCATTGACACCTGAAGTGATAGCGCAAGGTCAAATGTGCAACAAGGCCAATTCAATGCTTTCCTCTATATCAAAGCATAGTTTGATTTCAATGAATGGCAGAAAAAAGTATGAAATGCTTGTTGTTGCTTTGATATTAATTTTGAATTTGTTTAAGAGGTGTTTCTTTTCTGGAAGCATATGGATGTGTTGGAATTTGTTTTCTCCATTGCAAGTCACATCTTGATAGAAGTCAGAGCTTGTGTCGATGACAATACTTATCAACGCTATCATTTAACTTCAATAGGCCTACTTTGCTTTGAAGTTTGAGTAATATTTTAGATGATTTTAACAAAATCAGGAAAGCATATGAGAAAAGATTGAGAAATATCAATGCTAGTAGTGTGTGCACATTTTAGATTGGGTTACGTATGTATTTGTTTATTGTGATTTTTGCAAAATTCATAAATGAATGCCATGCTAACTAATCAATACACTTTTTGGGAGTTTCTTAATACATGTTTAATGTCTTCAACTTTGAATGTTGAATATAGTAAATACTGTACGTAGTTTTCTCCTTTGTAATCATTTGAAAAAAAGACGCAAGGTAGAGGGGGAATCCTCTCACAGCATGGTACTGAGAAAGAGTTGAATAAAAGTAAAGAAAGCCATGAATATCTATGACACTAACTCAAAATATGACAGACCAGTATATTTATCTATTACCCATATTAATGATAGAAAATTTGTAGGATTTCCTATTAGATATTTCTTTCTATTTATGAGATGTTGGGATATTTGCCTGAAGGACAAGTTTATAGTTGAGAAAAATCCAGAAGATCAAACCTAATCCCTTTCTTCATGGTCAGTTCTTGTCCATTGCCCGGAGAATAGATGAGCATATGGAACAAAAAGAACTCTAATAGGAAAAAGATGACAGAAATGCAGTCGCTTTTACTTTCTACCCACTCCTTTCTTGAAAAGATATTTGTGTGTTGGCTCAGTTGGTAGAGCGTCCGTCTCACAACCGGGAGGTCGGGGGTTCAAACCCCGGCCGCGTTACACCAAAAGACGTTAAAAGATGGGAGTTGCTGCTACCCTGTTTGGCGTTCAACGATTAAAGGGATAGAGCCTCGTTGCTCTTCTGCTGCACAGCGGCTACTGGGCCCACGATCAATTGGGCAAAGCAAATTTTCGGAGTATTTCATTTCATGTCTATTTCGAACAATAAATTATGGATTTTCATCATTTTTCATAATTTCACTTGTACATTACACCCCTTCTCCAACACCACCACCCCTGCCCCACCACCTCCACCCCTGCCCTACCACCTCAACATGAACATCTACCACCATGCTTGCCTGACCTTGATGCTCCCTAGGGAAAGGAGATGGTGCACTTGATGTGTGGAATAGTAATAGATTGAATGACCACTACCACCACTGTCATCATCATCATCATCATCATCATCACCCTTTTCCTCCTCCTCCTTATCATCATTATCTGGTCATCACCTGCAATACAACCACCAGTACTACCTCACCACCAACAAACCAATTGCTACCAACATCACCACCAATGCCATTATGACCACCACCACCACCACCACCACCATCATCATCATCATCACCACCACCACCACCACACCGTCATGTCATCATCGTCATCATAATGATCATCATCATCACCATGACCACCGCCATCATCATCATTACCATTGTCATTATCGCTGTTCATCATTATGCCTTGAATTTGTTCAAAGAGAGGTAGAAGTACATCGCTGATTGTCATTTGGAAAAAGTTGACAGACTCTTGTTTGCTCCATCCAAGTCATGAAATCATCATGTTTTTGGCCCCTGGAACAAAGTCCCTGTCTACTAGTACTAGTATTACATTCCTCTTATCATAACACACATACACAGTATGTCAATAGTGATTTATCATTTAGAGTTCAACCTGTTTTACTAACAGTGTCTCCTTTAGTTCATCTTATGGATTAAAGGTAAAAGAATGTAATTGCAGCAAATAATTACTTACTGAGAAAGCTTTTAAAACAAGGTTATTTACCACTATATTATCATAGATCTAGATCTCGTACATTGAAATCAACTCATCTTTGTGAAAGCATGAAATCTTGGCTGAAAACCCATAATTCTGATGATAACTAACACAAATAGGTATTTTATGACTTTTGACATTTTATGAAATTCGGTGCTTAGTTTGCTCATTTCTCAGCAATTACACATTTTTTGTTTCTAGAGCCAATTGGCACATATTTTTTTATTTATACATATAAATACTTGGGTGGTGATTTTATTAGATTCTGTTCTAACTCATTTTGAGATAGTTACCGCAACTCTTATTTATCTTTAACACCAGTTTTCAAGAGGTTTCAAGTGTTGATTTGTGACCAAACAAGTCAGAAATGGGTTGTTTATGCATTGACAGTGGTTTGTCAATTGGAGTTATGCACTCTAGCTGTTTTCTAAAAAAAAGTATTTGTTTTGGTAGATCACAGGGCAGTATACTAGAAGATATTTTAGGGCACTAGATACATGTATTGTTTTATTTTGAACACTGATGTAATTTCCTTTCTGACTGAATGAACAGACAGATGTATATAACGTCTGGTTGGTGGTTGGGGATGGGAGGGGTTAGCTCGTACAGCTGTGATGACACCTCCCCCAATTGTGATGTTCTTGACATCATAATGTTTCAAATCTCCATATAACATAAAGATGTGCTTAAACAATAAAATTGAAATGACAAGAATTTTCAATGGAAATTAGAAGATTTCAGAAACTTTATTTTCAAATATGACATACATTTCTTTAGAAGTACTTTACACCTTAAAATTGAATTAATTGATTTCTGCTTGCAATTGAAAAAAAAAATCACAAATTGTGTAATGCCCGTCTCTATTTGATGAACAAAAATGGTTAAAATAACACTGTTTAAACAAGAAACAGCAATTTCTAAAGAAGCTCTATTATCAATATGCAGATAAATGATCTATTATGCAAATAAGGGAACCGATGACATCACTCACTCTTTTGTATTTCATGTGACATATGAAATATTCTAATTTTCTTTTCATTATAGGCCTTATGTGAAACAAAGTTTGAATCATCCTTGAGCATGTCGCATTGCGAGTGTTGTAAGTTATTGTAATCCTGTGAAAAGTTTTCTTATTGCAAAACCTTCCAAAAAATGAAATATTGTACAATTCACACAATTAAGAAAAAAAAAATTAAGTGTGTGAGTGACATCATTGACTCTCTCATTTGCATATTTTAGTGTTGTCAATATATAAATGGTTACAAAAATAGGTGAAATTTTGAAATATCATGAATTTCTTTTGTACTTCTATATTTGTTAGAATTTTCTGCATTTTGATGGTTTTATTTTTCATTATATTCAATTGAATATTTTAAAGTGACTGGCATAACAAATTTCCCCATTTATTGAATTAAAATTAATCAAAGTGAGGTATTCAAAAGTGATATTCTTGGGCTCTGTTACATAAAGCTTAGAGATTCATTGTTGGTCTGAATTCTGTGATTGATTGCATTGCTTATTGTGTAGCATCAGTTTTAAAATCAGTGCTACAATCAATTTCTAAGTATTATGTGATGGCCCTGGTTTTATTTTCATCCTTCTGAATCAAATGCCATAAACATCTGTATTTTAAAATAACTCAAAAACCAAATACACTCATACCCCTGTAGTATCTGAATTTTGCTCATCTCCTTTTTAATTCGCCTTCTTTTATCTACCACAAGAATTAGTAAGACCCAAACCCTTTTACTATTAAAGACCAAAGTAAAATATTTTCACATTGAATTTTCTTTATATCTATTTGAAAACATGAATATTTTAATAAAATTCCATTTCAAATTCATGATTTACAAGTTTGAACCTTTACTATTCTGTCTCCAATATTAATTCTTTATTAAACAGATAATTTTATACAATCTTTTGAATGAAAATTCTTGTGACTAGTTCAGCAACCATAAAAAGTGCTCCATCTCTCACATCTGATAAATTACTCTGAATATATACAAAGAAAATGGCATTGCTATCCATGTTATGGAAGCAGTGCATGAAAATATAAATATGCAGTTGTGAAATAACTTAAGAATATGTACAGAAAATATTTGTATGTTCATTGTTCATCTGTCAGCTGTTGAATTTAAATCACCATTCAACAGTTGAAGATGGCAGCATTGATAATATACTAATAAAAAGGTGATCATTTAATCTAAATATTGAGATTCAATTACAAAATTTGTCAGCAAATGTGCTAAGCATTATATTATACCCATGAGGATAATATTGATTGGTAATTTGAGTGAAATACATAAGGATAACATAATTATGATTTACCTACAATGTATGGATATTTAAAAGAGGTGGATAAAAAACCTCTAGATTATCATAGACTGAAATAAGCTGGATTGGATTACAAGTATATGAGAACATTAGTATTTTTTAATTAATCTGATGGTTTCATTAAACTTTACCCCATAATTTAGTACAAATTCTGTTGTGAATTCAGCCTGAAAGTTTACTATGGCATGGTCCATACCTTCATGTAGGTCAATGACTATACTAAGTTTTTAAAAATATGCAAATTAATGGTATTTTAATGGAACCCCCAGATAATCATAAAAGATTCTGTTTATTAAAAACACAATCACTTTATACAGTTGGTAACCATGGTAACCCTGGAGGTTTATATCACCCCGATCTATTTATTAAGACAGAACCATTCTTTATCATGTAGTAGACAAATGGTTGGTCGAGTATAGGCCCTGTCTCATAGAGTTACAATCAATTGTAAAATCATGCAAAAATGTTGAATTATAGATCATTGTGTCGGTGCAGGAACGCCCATAGCACCACTCTTCCATGCATCTCACCGGAGCAGAAATGTTACTTCCTTGCGCAATGCCCTTATGCAGGCAACTAAGGGTTTTTCTGCACGCATGCAATGCGTGAAAGTATGGTGCAAAGGGCGTTCCTGCAACAACACAACAAGATATTCATTAATTCTATCTAATTATGTTGTAGCGCCTTTATGTGTCTTTAAGAGAGTTAAAATGAATTCACAACAATCCCAACTATGGGAAGCCAGCATTGCCATAATCATCTCAAAGGCCTATACACTGCCTATAGGAGGCTTTGGAAAATAGAATGACAGGCAAAGAGGATGGAAGATTGTGATTAATATCTGATCTGTGATTGCTCGGTACAAAGTTTCTTGGGCATGCTTATATTGATAGTTCAATCTTATCTGGGCCCCTGAACACTCTTCATAGCACTTGATCATACTGATGGTTGTACCTAAAAATCCATGTAATCTGTAAAAAAATCAACCCTATGGGCCAGTGTTCAGCTTCGTTTTATAGGATTCTCATGCTACCAGTTCCGTGACTTCTGTATTTTTTATAGTTTTTTCTTACTTTGTTATTGAGAGTCCCTCTTGTCAGTGCATTGGCCTTTAAAACGATGAAATTATGTTGCCACTGGCTTTCCATAGTTACTGTTAATTTGAATTAATCATAAGACAGGCCCATTGCAATACATTTGATTAACATGCAAAATGTTATTGTTACAGTGGAAGATTCATCAACACATTCAATAAATCAAAAATTCCAATAGATTCTATTATTACTGACACTTCATTAAATGGTAATAAAAATTAAAAATTCATAATAACTTAAGTCCTACAAAAGGAGAATACTGTATGACAATAAATTATATTTTTACCCAAAGTACAGCATAATTCAATACATCATCGTGTTCATATCCTGTGATGACTGGTGAATGGTAACCTAAACTTGTGTAAGTTTTTGCAGTATCTTGAAATTCTAGCTCACTCAAGGTGGCCTGGAAGTGCCACGTGTGGAGTCCTTCATCCAGAAATATGGCTGAAAAGAATAGTGTCCCTTCATGATGATAGGAGTCTAAGTAGTGTAAAGTTCTATCTAGAAGAGCATTCGACCTCACCACACCATCTAGTTGGTGAAGGGTGAGGTTGGTATATGAGTTCCAGTTGGTACTATCCCGCTTCTCAAAAATAAAACTCACAAGTGGTGTCCCGTGTCTTGAGGAAACACTTTGCACCACTGGCAGGTATCCTTGTTCCTTGTGCTTGTCTAAACTGTGCAAGTAATGCTCGTAGGATTTGTGGAAACCCGAAAGTAATGTTCTATCTGTTGTTGATGTGAAAATAGCTGCTTGCATGATGTGTCCTTGATGGTGACTACTGCTGTAACTGTTGATAAATGACATCTGCAATCCCTGAGAAGAAAATTCATCAGCCTTTGATTTTAATTCTGATATTAGTAAATCAGACACAACTGCAGTTTTATCACCGATTTCCTGACGGGTGGACACCACACCCATAAATGTTTCACCATTAAAATTGTATGAATTGATCCATGTTGGATAAAAGCTGGTCCTTGATAAAGCATTGAGATATATAGGAAACTGATTCTCTGATATTCTAGCCTGCAACAGAACTGCTTGAGGATCATTTGCCGTGTCCAGTGTGGATAGACCACAGTCATCTAAGAACATATTCCTGAATGGCCAGTTGATGGAAGAGAATATTTCATTGAACAGCCTCAGGTTTTTCCTGTTATTTGAGGACATGATGAGTACCCAGCTCATTGACTCTACATCCATGCCCCTTGGTTTGGTTTGAGCCAATGGTGTTGCATGGTGAAAGATGATGATCTCATTGTCGTGAGGATCTGCCACCTGCCACCACGACCCTGTATTAGATACCCTCACTCCCATACCTGGCCACGTCTCCTGGTGCTCAAACATCGGAGATGATGGAGGCGTCAGCAGATATTGATAAGTACGTCTAGTCAACAACGTTCCATCCGCCAAACCTGTCGCGAATCTCATGATGTCAAAGACAGTAGAATACCATCCCAAGGAAGAATTTATAAGTGAGTATGAAGGACTTTTGGCATTGGAGTAACCCATGAAAGGTATTTCTCCATCTGGAAATGCAATACTGTAGATATTTTCTTTAGGTTCAGATTCGCCAAAGGGCATCAGTCTTGTCTGCCACATTCCCAAAGGTTCCAAGACATGCTTTGTTACATAGTCCTCATAACTCATCCATGAGACCTCTGCAACAATCTGACCCAAGATGCAGTATCCTAGGTTAGAATATTCATAGGTTGTACCAGGTGCATGGTCAAGTTTTCTTCCCATCATAAACTGGATAATATCCTTCTGCGTAGGTTCTCTCAACAGCTTCATCTCTTTGCTGATGTTGAGGACATTGTGCCCCCTGGCCAGATAGACCTCATTCATTAACGGGTCATATAGCGGAGGCTTCTGCTGACTCCATCCTGCTGTGTGGTGCAGGAGATGTTCCACAGTGATCTTGGCCAACCTGTGATCTGTTGATCCCTTCCATGGCTTCAAAGACTGTAGAAGACCTCCACCTCCAAAGACTCTGTCCTCAAGACTCAGTTTTCCATCCTGTACAAGCCTCAGGATGGCTACCGCAGTAATTGTCTTTGAGATACTGGATACTGGAAGCAATTTTGTTGGGTCCATGGATTCACCTTTGGTAGTTGTCCCATAGCCTTTGGCATACACCAACATATTGCCCCTTGCCACTCCCAGAGCTGCGCCTGTGTAGTGATTCTTTTCAAGGTAGCTTTCCATGTAATCATTGAGGTAACTTGTGCTTTCTATTGCTGTATAACCTGAAAGATATAAAGGTAGACAAATGTTTGTTAAAATTATCTTATACATGTATGTAGCATCTTTTAACAAGTCTCCAGAAAAGAAAGTGATGACATTGGTTGATGAGATCGACAGGAAACTTTTCTGTAATCTGTATGTAATGTAATTTCATACACTGTTTTAATGTGGAAAATGAGGAATTCATAGTACATCTTATTGCCCGAAATCAAAGTGATTTTGTATGCTTTTATTACCATATCAATAAAAATGCGTAAATACAAACTTAAAGGATATACTGAAGATTCCTATGCCAATCCTGTTGGTTGAGTGGCCTTTGAATATTAACTCCAAGAGGCATCATGTCACAAGCGAATAATCTCCCCCTTGCAGTTCGCAATGAACTTCAGTTTCTACCCTTAATCTTTTCCCTGTAGACCCTTTTCTACCCATGGTGTGTCTTTTTTTATTTCCTGCCATTGATCAAGCTAGAGGAAACGTTGTATTTGGAGGAGTGATTGGTGTGGACAGAACCGGACAGCGTAGGTCAGGATGGGCCATCACTTGTAAAGATCATCCAGGGGTAGGACCTTGCATCTCCTAGTTCATATTTGTATTTGTTTTATGAATAATGCATTGCATGGATCAAGATTATAAGAGGGTGATGCATATCTTCAAAGTTTTCCTGTTGAATAGGAATATACCTATTTACCTTTACCCCATGTGATCTTGTTTTCTGGTAAAGAAAGTCGAGTGTTGATTAGGAAATATAAGAACATACCTATTTCTGGAAAGTTTTTAGTGATTTGTTCCTATTTCTTGACTGTCAGGGTTGGCAGGTATGTTCCTGAAGAATGTGAATGAATAAGTTTTTAGGTCAAATCTTTCTTCGAGGACAATAGTGGATAATTTGGGACAGTTCTGGTGATCATGGGCTTAGGGATTTGCTTCTTTTGGTTCAATCCTGTCTTTAAATGTTGATAAATTAGGTATCGCATGGGTCAAGAATATCTGAAGGTGCTGTGTTTTGGTAACAACAGAAATGAGGTTCAAACCAATGCTCAGGCAAGACTACATGTATGTTCATTTGCCCAACTACCCAGGGGAGGTAAACTGAAAATATACTATATAATATATATAATTATACTGGAATTTAGAAGAATAAATTAGTACTCCGCAATTCATCAGCTGCAAATATTGTTTCTTCATAACTGGACATATTTAAGAGATGGAGGAGTGTTAGTCATGAAAGCACATTTGTTTCAATTCATGTAATACTAATGACAATGTACAGTTGCTGATATTTAGATTGTACTTTGTTTGACTTGATAAAATTAATTCAGATTTTAAGTTCATTGTTATAATGGACAGAATTCAAGCTTTATTTTTTTTCTGCAATCTAATTGATGCATTTGAGACATTGTTACTGCAAGCTCTTTCATCAATAAGTTTAACTAACAACAATGCTAGCACAAGTTCCAACACAATCCTCACTTGAAAGTTTGAAAATTACGAAATGTACATGTATAAGGATTTTCTGAAAAACCTTGGGCCTGCAAATTCTTGATGTATGATTGTAAACATGATGTGACTCTGGCATGTCTAGGTCAGTATTTACAGCTTCAATTTATTGTTCACTGTGAAGGCCCCATATCATCATACAACTCAAAAGACATTGACTCACAAAATCTATTGAAAACCCTGTCTATGAGAGAAAGCAAGTGATAACATTCAAGGCTTCAAATTCATGAATCACAAATCAGAACATCAAGCAGTCGAAAGCAGAAAAATGATGCACAAGGTCCTGAAATCTCTTTCTTATCATTTTCTACTGAGCGTTCTTTTATCACTTTCACACAAGGAAGCAGGGATCTGTGATTTGTCATCAGCCATGGAGGAAAACGTTTTCGTAAGATGTGTCCCGGGCTTGTCGGCTTTCAAATTGGATGCACTTGATGGTATGCCATCACCAATTTCCTGCATTTTGTCTTTGGAGGACACAGGTTCCTAAGTTCAGTAAATGTTCCCCTTGGAAGAATATTGGGCTGAGTTCACTGATTGTGCTATTTCTGTGCCAGTGACTTATGCACTCGAGGTGAAGGTTTCTACTTGTCAGTTGTAGAAGCTGGTAAATAAAGACATTGCAAATCTTTATTTATTGAGCTTTAGTGTGTTCTTCGTTGGTTTGAAAGCATGGCTACCAACAAGAAATTGACTGGAAAACATTTCAAAATGTTTATAAAAGATTCTGATTTTCGCTGTTTTTTCACTCCCTCATCTCATCCGAATACTCTAATTTATGAAGTGCCTCATAGCTGCTAGTTAAAAGCTAAATTTTTGCATTTTGGTGCAATGCATACCTCAAGCTTTGTAGAGAGTTCAAGAAAAATAATTTAGTAAAACCGCTGACCTTGCAAATCCTGCTACGATCATTCAAAGTCTGTCGTCATAAACCTCAATCGATATCGGCCCATCCCGATCCCTGCACGAAATCAAATTTTGCACCAACATTGGGGAATTTTTTTGTTATTATTGATCAATCCTCTAAAAAGCCATCTCACATTGATTTTTTTTAATTCATTGTGCTCCACTAACTCAGAACCATTAAGTCATGAATCATGGTATCTTTGAAGCACCAGACTGGAAGTAATAGACACGTTTCTAGGACATGGAGAAAGGAAGGGAAAAAAATCTTGTTTGACATTGATTAGAAACCCCCTTTGCATACCAGCACAGTTATTCTTATTAAAGGGATGCTGTATACAAATGTAAATTTATTTCAAGTTTTGGATAAATGGTTCACTATAACACTTTAATGATTAGAGAAAGATGGTGTCAAGTTGCTTTTGAATTCAACCTTTTATGCAGTGGGTCGTTTATATGGCTACTATATATGAAATATTAATGGTTTTGATCTGTAAGTAAGTTATGATATTTGAATAGGAATAATTGTGTTGTATCAATTTATCTGTATTTTTCATTGCTTAAAATGATAAAATAAATTTTCATTGCTTGCATCCTCGATTTGAAATGTAAGTTCTCTTGCACTTTCACATGCACCCCTTCTATTTCCTCTTGATAAATGGCTACCTATCAATGAACAATTTTTATTTTGATGGGAAGAAGTTGAAGCGATAGGAGTGGGATTGTTTCCATTGCTATATTCAATATGTTTTACTTTTGAGGTGATACTTTGCTATTCTCCTAAACTCATAAATATAAGTTGAAATTTTGAAGTCTCTGTATTTCATATTGCAATAGTGTTTATTATTCTTATACATGTAAGCAAATTTGATTGCAATTTACATAAAATTATTATCCTTTCAAGTCGGTAAAAGTACTTATGATTGTGGTTGTAAAAATTTAAAACCCTCTGTCCGAATTCTGCTTTTCAGCTTTATGCTGCAAATGAATTTAATAAAATTATTACTATTACCATTGTAATTAATCAATTTCATAATGCAAAGTAATCATGTTTTATGCTGGGATGGAGGTCACCCCTAAATAAAAGTTTAATTTAAATAAATCTGGTCAGTGTTCACCTTCCGTGCATATCTTGAAAGCCTCTAGAGAATGCAAAACACAATAGCATCATATTCATGTGATCAGGGAGAGAGGCCACCTATTATAGATATATATATATATATATTAGATGAATCAGTGCTCATATATGCTGCCTGAGTTTAAAACAAGATGTGTAAAGAGGCAGATTTTTAAAGCAATATTTCAGTTCAAATATGTTTCTCAAGAATGTTGAAATTTATTAATTATTTCATTCAGCAACTCTGGTTTGGTTACTAGTTACTATCGTGGTAACGGCTCAGCAGCCTGAATCAAAATTCCATATGAGTAACCATAATCGCAAATCTTCACGAAACTGGGCCAACATGTTATCTTCTTTGGAGATAACTGGTCAGACCTGGTGCCCCATTTTACAAAGAGTTACAATAGATTTGATTCAAATTTAATCCAGATTTATCTCAAAATGTGTAATTAAGGAATAAGAATTGAGGTCAATTTCAATCCGAGATCAATTTGAATCAATCGCAGCTCCCTGTGAAACAGGACCTGGATGGAGACGAAACACTTGACAGTGACACAGTTTTGCTGTGCATCGATGCTGAGATGGAATTACTTGCATTAAATCAGTTTTAGAGAGATGGATGTTGACGGGAGGGCATCTCATATTTAATGAAAGGCAGTGTGGATGTGTCATCTGAACTAGATTGAATGTTGCTGACAATTCTTTCCAATCAAGAGGCCATTTCTGGATATTGCGATTGAATTTGCGGATTTGTAGTTTAGTGACGTCAGCCTCCTCCCATATTGAAATCTTGTCGATGGGAGGCATCATTTTCTTCAGTTTCACGAGTGTTATTACATTGCTTGGTGAGATAGAGAAGGGCGTCACTTCAATCTCCGATACTTTCATCCTTGATATGACTATGTCTGTATATTGTCAAAAAAAATCTGTAGTTAGGTCACTCAAGAATTCAAGAAACTTATTTTTTGATTGGCAAGTATGACATTTCTCATGGATGGCTTTGGGTTACATTTTATCTCGCATAGCTTAGTTTTAACCTTAAAAAGTAGTAACAGTTTTTTCATCGTTTTCATCCCCAAAAGTGTGTCATCTCATAAGAAATTGCAATTTGATTTTAATTGTGAATGATGCAGTATCTCTTTTGAATATGAAATGAAACTCTTATAAGAATCCTCATTAATAGAGCTACTAATTTTGGCCTTTTTATTCAGATGTTATCACTCGTACTGCTCTTTCTCACTTCATCCTTATTTCCTGTAATTCGGTCTTCTTTGCCCTAAGAAATGCAAGCTTATTTTTCTTTTACAGTCCCCTCTTTCCAAAATGCTTGTTTGGCCTCTTACGTGAATTATTTTTCATTCTTATATAGGGAAACCAAGAAGGGAAAGAGGGTGGGGGGGGGGAGCCCCTGCTTTGATGAGGCTAAATGTCTAACTTTTAACAAACAAAGATGCTGCAAGCCATCCAGAAATGATGAAAGGATTCATAGAACATTTAAGAATTACTTCTTGAAAATGCCCCTTGAAAATGCCCCTCTTGTACCTTCACAAATTGTAAAGTAAAATCACAAAAATAGGTTTGAAGGACTGAATTTGAGTTTGTTTGCATTTCTCAAGATCTAAATTCATCTTCAGTTGCTCTTAGAGAGCCCTCTTTTGTCATCTAACCCAATCTCCGGTTAGAAAAACACCTTCTTAAGAGCAATTCTAATGCCTTTGTAATGGAATAATTCATTGGTAGCTTGCCTTCAAAGCATCCAGACGATATCCTTTCCTTGTGATTATTCCTTTAGTAAATGTTTGTTTCTTGTGAAATATTAGATGGGATCTCATCAGCACTTTCTTGTCTATATGGTAATTGCTTTTCAAAAGTCAGGTTACATGTTTGTAGATCATCGGAAGCATACAGCGCTAAGAAAACCCGGAAGCATACAGCGCTAAGAAAACCCGGTCCTAGAGCGACCCCTATGAATGTTTGAAGAATCTCCCAACCAAAAAGCTGACAAAAACACTGCCCCCTGGAGTCCAGTTAAGTTTGGAGGTCCCATCATCGATTGTAAAAATATTGTTCCGATAACACCTCCTGGATGATGTGTTTTGAAAAGCGAGGGAGCTATTTTCCCTTCCTGTGTCCTTTAAAAGGCCGATCCTTTACTTTAACCCTCAAGATACACAACTCCCACATATATGCAATCTCCTGGCATGCAAAGGGTTGATTAGGTCTACAAACCTGATATTGTGATGCAGAAAACTTATAAATTTTTTGTTTTGTTTTGTTTTTTTGGGGGGGGGGGTGATGAGGATGTAGAATGAACTAGCTGGGGAAAGAGAGAGAAAATGAATGCCACTATTTTCATCTATTCTACAGAACCAATTCCTTCATCATATTCCTTTCTGAGATAATTAGAAAAATGGAAAATAGGAGACAAGATGAAATTAATTAAGTTGAAATTATATCTGTTTTTTTTTGCTGAATTCAATAAAATCAAGCAATTGGCTAGATAATCCCTGGCTAACAAACACGGATACATGATAGAATAGCCTAGTATATTTACTGTTTTGTATTTCATTAAATAAGTATGATTTATCGAATTAAAAAGAAATGTCTAAATTTTAATGAAATACTTTCAGTAATAATTAGATTTGTTTGGAGGGTAGATAATCTTGTTCCATGCAGCAAAACTATTACATAGAAAGTTGATTGTATGTAGATAAAGTGTGCTGTATCAACAGGTTTTTCATTAGAATATCATCCAGTGGAAATTATACCCCTTTCATAAACCCAATAAAACCCAATTATGCGGCTAATAGCAGCTTAATTTGGTCGTAAAATCAGAGGAGGACAAGAGTTATCCGCATTATTCTGATGCTGCTATTATCCGCATAATAGCGGCATCGGGACAAGATTTTGAGTTTATGAACGTATTTCCAAATAATGCGGATAATTGCCATGGTGCGGTCACAAGTTCACCCTTTTCCAACACAACCGCATCGGAGGGGGCGTGTCCAGTTGTCACGACGATTATCCGTCTTTTTCAGGACGGGCGCTCGTAAAAATAATACGGATAATTTTCGGAGTTTGTGAACGCAATTTTTATTGAATTATCCGCATTACTCTTAGGCGGCTAATTGGAGGATAGGTTTTATTGGGTTTATGAAAGGGGTATTAGTTTGAAGGGTATTAATTCAAATTGTCAAATTCATTTAAAAAAGGAATCAACAAAGACTAACTCCAAAGACTAACAATATGTGTTCACAAGTAGGTCTATATGTATATTGGAAATACATATGTACATCTAAGTACAAGGAGGGGTAGGGGGAAGCCAAACTAATTAGTATTAAAATTTTGAAGTAAATTACTAACTTAATCGATGAAAAGTGATCACTGAAGTATTGATTTGTAAATTTTAAAATTGTAGTGGAACAATCTTAAACATAATTAATAGGGCATACATTATAATCATACTAGGATGAATTTCGCTGTGAATCTGGTACACTTGTATGTGGACAGAATTAATGCGGTGTTCAAAGGGTTTATCGTAATCATGAATGGAAATGAGTTAGCGTCCCAATTTAAACTTTCCTTATGTGGGTGCATGACTGAAAGGGTTGTAATTGTGGTGTTAGTGGTTATTAATTACAGAGCAGTTTTGGGAGGAGCACATGGTTCTTAGATAATCCCATGATGACAATATTTTCTAGAGGCTTAAAGAGAGGATATCAGGGTTGACAGCCTTCACATTCAGACACAGTAGTACACTGATAAAACCCTGTAAAGAAACATCTGTATCAAAAAAAGAAGTTCATGAAAGGGTTGTACTTTTGAACTTGCTGAACCTGACATAGCTTGGCTGTCCGCAATGATAAAACTCTCAAGAAACATCTGATTTAAAAGATAAAGTTCATGAAAGAGTTGTATATTTGAACTTGCTGAACCTTACATAGCTTGGCTATCCATAAATGCCCACTTTCTATGCTCTCATAATATACACTAGGATTTATGGTTCAAACAAGTTGTAGAAGTGAGTAGATGCAAATATAGTGTCTCTGTCCTGGGTCATGTATTATTTAGATCTAATTGGTAGATCATGGGCATGTTGACCATCATGTGATATAACATTAATCTTCATTGGCCAATGCTATTTTGTGTTTGATCACAAATATTAATGTTACATGCAGGCCTTGATCTCATTGTCAACTTGAAATGTCGACCTTTGCCAGCTTTCTCCATCAGGAATATTCAAGAAGGAAAAATAAACCAAAAGGAAGACCGCATCAAGCACTATGACAAGTGCAGTTACCGGGTAATCTCAATTCCTGACTTTATGCTATTCTGGTTTGGGATTACATGCTTAACCAGTCAGCAAAGTTCACTGTGGCATTCCTCCTCCCCCAAATCGTCAATTAGCATTTTGTTCTTTGCTCTACACATTCATTCTACGTCATTCTTCGTTACACATGTAAAGATGTTCTTGATCTGGCGGATAAAAGAGGATCTCTGACAAATACTGTTCTATAAACCTTTTCTTTGGATTTCTAATTCAAAGAGAGATAAACATATTTATCAAATATTTGCATTGTCATCAATTTCACATGTTTCAATGATGTACAATCAACTTTTAATATCAAATTTTGCTCAAACTAGAGTCAGAAAAACCCTGCAGAATCAGAAACATAATATCATGTAACAACAGAGTAATATGAAATTATGATCTTTTCAGTGTGAAGAAATGAAAGTTATACCATATTAGCAATGTTCCTTGGGTATCATATATATATATATATATATATATATATTTCACACTAAAAATAATTTAGAGTGCCTGATGTTATATGCATAACAACTGAGGAGAAAAAGAAGAGGAGAAGAGGGAGGAGGAGGATGAGGTGGTGGAGGAAGGAGGAGAAGGAGATAAAGTAGATAGAACAAGTAAAAAGAAGAAGGGAAGAAGGAGAGAGAGAGTTAGAGAGAGAGAGAGAGAGAGGGTGGGAAGTAATAGGAAAGAAAGTGATTAGGGCGGGGAGGTAGAGATACATCCGAGGAAGGGATGAAAGTGAAGAGAAAATTATGACACATCATCCTACAGAAATGCAGGTGTAACAATATTGCTGAAGACATTTTAAAATGCACACAGACAGAGATATTGATTTTCTCTTTTATTTCATATAAATATTGACATGTGTCTGTCGATTCCATTGAATGAAATGCAAAATTTAATTGTGAAATGAATGATGGAAAATATTTTTTTGTTATCAAATAAGGACAATATTCTTTGGATTATTATCACAGAGACAGAACAAATATTTGTCAGGACTGCACCCATATGTCAGGGAACATGCTAGACTAATGTTAAACCTGTGTCTACTTATATTTGTTTTAATATTCTTGTAGATAGACATGAAATAATAACTAACAAGACTTTTCCTTGATGAGGTAGTCGCTCATCAATATTTGATGATGAATTTGCTTCTCTACCGTCAATAAAGAGCAATCGCATGCTTCTATTCATACTGCACAATAGGGTATTGAAATTCAAGTTGTAGAATACTCTGGCATGAAGACCCATCCATACCCATGTTTATGTTTGGGAGTATATTTTCGTTTATATTTTGAGAGTGGGTTTTGAAAATTGCGTTTGGGTTTTGTGTACCATTTCTGTTTTGAATTTGATTGTGCATGAAATTGGATTCTGTCCATACAATAAGAAGTTGCAGATTTCATAGAACATAGTTTTTCTTGAGCATTTTGAAGGTTAACTCTTGTAAACAAGGTTCAGATTTCTGTCAGGCAACAAACCAGATGTGCAAAAGAATTTAATATATTTAAAGTACAAACACAAATATATACTGTAACATGAAATACAGGTCTTGTATCGGTTCCCAATCCACTGTAAGCACACATTCAATAAAGCGTAAGGTCACCATCAATTTGATGCTATCCAGTCTAGTCACCAAAGAATTAGTGATTCTCACTGATGTCTGGTCTTCTAATTTTTGACAAAAACTTCTTTTCAATCTGTTCACCTCTATCAGACAGAAACATACATGGTAATACCATACAGTAGCCACAGTGCTAAGTTCATTGTACTTTTGAGCATGCAGCACAGGTGGTTTGACCATTTGATGTGCAGACTATCAGCCAATTTCAAAGGTCCTTTCCAACATAAACTTTTTTTCCATGATTTAGAGTGGCTCTGATGTTCCTGTTTCAAAAGGCGAAATTCATTGCCAAACAACTACTTATGAATTTGAAATGTAATGAATAAACTTTTTACATTGAAAATGCTGCAATAAATTGGACTTTCAGATTTATCGGACTCGGGGAGGCAAACATGTATATCAAAAGGAAAGTTTCATTATATTTATAACAATTTTTATTCTTTGCATTTTACCTTTAAACTCACTGACATTGAAACTATTTACCTGAGAAAGTAGGAATACCAATGTACTCTAATTCCCCTTTACCTGTGAAACTGATACATCCATTCATCCATATAAGTTCCTTCATTAGAACAAGGATACTGCTAGAGAAAAGCATCAGATTTCTCACCCGAGTGGGGAAAAAAACCAACTGAAAAGTAATGGAATACTTATTTTATTGGCATAATTTGATTGTAGCTAGTGGCTCAAGATTATGATCCAGCTGTAGCAGCTCTCTTTCATTTCACCTGGCTCTTTGAGTCATTCAGACAAGGTGTCTCTTGTCGTATTTCTCGGGTATTAAGCTGTGTAAATTATTTATATATGCACAAGTTTTATTACAGTATTGTTTCACAAACATGTTGCTAACACTAGAATCATTTTCAGAAAAAAAAGGAAAGAAAATCTCCTGCGTAGCTTCCATTTTCAACTAAACAGTACGATTCAGGTCTGCATACCTGCCAAGTGTTCCGTTGAAATTTCAATTTTTTTTGGGGAAAAGAGAAAATTGCCTATTCAACCCATGTGTTTCTACTTCTTTTAAAATTATTTTGAGTATCGGATAGGATATTCAAGAATGTTTCATTTCTGGAAATGTCCTAGTAATTTGTTCCAATTTCTTGGCTGTCAGGATTGGTAGGTGTGCGTCTGGTGTGAATGCCTATAGAGGTTGTCTTCCTTACGTTGTGGAAAAGTCGGCAGCTTAAGAGTACAAAGGGGGAAGAGGGCTGAGGTAAGCTTGGGGACTCAATAGGGCTCAGACTTGATCTTGGGGTTGATGACAGGCTGAGAGTGACTACCCTCAGTTTGGGAGGGGCAATGCTCCCCTGTGTAGATTGAACAGTGATGTGTCGTTGCCATGGAAAACATGGGTGTGGTTTGATTTGGCAACAGTGATAATATAGGCCTTCATTGTTGGATTCCACCTTGGAGCTCTTTATGACTGTTTTTAAAGGTACTGTATTAGAGATTCTACACTCATTTTTCCAGCTAAAACAATAAAAAATCTATTTTGAAGTATGATTCAAGAAAATACATTAAATAACTTATAAAACTTTAGAGACCACTGTGGAGATATTTTGGGACTCTGATTCTAAATTAAAAAAAAAGATTAGATGACACCCCAAATATTTTTCTCTGCCTTTTACCTGTATATTTACCCCCTACCCCCCAAAAAACCCCACAAAGGTAAAAGTTAGTGAACTTTAATACATTTGTAAGTAATGATAAAGGCCTGCACCTCAAGGGACAAGTATCTCAAATATGAAAGAAGGGCTGTGAGAGAACATAGAAGATGTGTGTGTGAGAGAGAGAGAAAGAGAAAGAGAAGGCAACCAACTGTCGAAAATCAAGTTCATTCATTCATCCACTGATGGCTTTTTGACTTTTGTCTTTGAATAGCAAACCACATACTCTTCCCCCTTTGCTCTGATATAACCCTGCCATCAATCACACTCCTGCATTACTGTAGTGTCACTTTATCACCTCTGAAGAACGATGACAAAAATAGAAGCACTAATTTTTTTGCTTTCTCCGTGCATTAAAGAGGTTGGTTTACTGAAAATGTCAGAAAGTCAAAAAATCACCACAAAGGGGTGTGAATGAACTTGATTGAGCAATGGGAAATATTATTTTTTCTAAATCAACTCTTTGAAAAACACATGCCACCTCCATTGTGAAGAAAAGAATGAAAGAAAACTTGGGGAAACACCTTCGATAGGTTTCAAGGAAGTGCAACACAGTGTTGATTTTCATACAATGTGTATTTGTAATAAAACACTGAGATTTAATCACAAATTGCAACCTCAGTAATTAATCATTTAGTTGAGATAGTTAATATGATTCACTCACCCAACTGTTGATGTGAGTGCAGTCCATTCAGTTTTTCCTTTGATAGTATGTTAGATACATTAAGTTCACTGACTTAATCAATTAAACTACTCTGAAAATAGTCACTCAATAATCACACCCACCCTATCCCAGGTAAATAAGATGAATCACTTTCATGTATTACTTTAGACAGCTGTACTGTCAGAGAACAATTCAGTATGACAACATAGAGTACATAGCAAGTAAGTATTGCCCTTTAACCATTTGTTTAGCAGTGGTTAATTTTCCTTTGCAATGGTTTATTTTCTTTGCACAATGTGAGCAGGTCTTAAAATGTAAACATATGAAATTCACATTTTATATTTTACATATTACATACATGTACACTGCAGAATTAAAGCAATTTGACCATGGTGATTTGATTGCAAACAGTCAATTAGAGTGTGATGAGGAATAAACTAGGAATATGAATAATTAATGAGAGATATGGTAATGATTGAGTTTGATAGATGAATGCTTTTGAAATAGCGACTGATTGAGGACACAGAGAATAATATTCTGTGACATGGAATTCATGTCCATATATAAGCAAGGTATTTTACATCCATTGCATTTCTCCACCCTCAGCTTCACGTAGGTGTTACAGGGGTATCATAATTATGTCACAATTCCTGGCATCGTATTTGAAATAGGTATGATAATTTATATTATGTTTGCTTGCCTGTGAAATTATATATGAAATACAGATGTTTATCGAGAAGAGAGTTAGAATTGCCCGTGTAGAAACAGTGCATATCATCTATACTAACCTTTTGTTCAGAACCTTTATTACAAAATACATTGAAGGTGATAATGAGAAGTATCAGTATTGTCATTTTCTTTTATTATTATTGTTTTCATTATCATCATTATTTATACTATTATTATTGGTATCGTTATTATGAATACTTAATTGAAATAATCATTACATGACGACCCCAGGGGTATACAGATCTTCTAAACGTACTGTATGATTCCTATTTCCAGATAACACTTCATAGATATTCCAGAACAAATACTTTGCATGTCAAATTAGAATTGTGTAGAGATAGCTTAGTGGCATACCTGTCAAGCTACATGATAGCAATTTGATATGAGGGTGAAGTAAAATAGGTCAAGCAAGCCAAAAGTTGCCTCTTGCATTATTATTTATGGTAACTACATGCACACATCACTCTGCATTTTTTTAATCCAAAAGTTGGTTCAAGTTTGAACTTACCAAACGTTGGTGTAAAATAATCTCAAATTGTTTGTATCAAATTTTCTTTTAACAAACAATCGGTAGAGTCGGTAGGTTCATAGTTTAACCCACCTGTAGGTTGATAAGGAATTATTTTTTAGTTTAATCAATTTGAACTGTTTTACACATAATGAATCTTGCATTATTGTCATCCTTGCCTCTTTGGTAATTTAAACTCTTGTTCATGTAGCTCTTCTGTGAAAGTTCTATACTCTTATTGGAATTTTTAATTTTTCTAAATGAATGATTACTACAATTTGTAAGTAACCCAGAGAGAGTCACAGGTGTGTGAGAATTAGAATGAGTGGTCAGTGGCGATATTTTTTTTTTTTTTTTGGGGGGGGGGGTTGGGTCAAGTTTCAGGCAGTGTAAGGATTTAAACATGTATAATGGGCAGAGTGTGTGCCTTGAACCAAATAAGGGGGGAGGCCAAATAGAGGGGGAGAGAGAGGGAGAGGGGTGGTATCTTTTTTTGCCCAATATTAAGTAATTTTCTCCTTTTTGCAAGATCGTATGGCTTTGGTATAGAAATCGACACTTTCCCTTTTGCCAGCATAAACACTGTCATGAAGAAATGAGTATATAGTCCAATGTTATTCTCATAAAGGTACTCTTCCAGGCGTTCATGTTATTCTTAAGTCAACCGAGAGAGCCGGGATGGTGACTTGACATTGGGGTGACAGCCGCTTTAGCGTTGAAGTGAAAAATTGGAATTTAGAAAGCAAAGTGGCCAGTGGGGACTTGACAGTGAAGTTTGTAACTCGATACAGAGATATAGAATGTGGGAGAAAGAGAGAACTAGAGAGAGAGAGAGAGAGAGAAGGCTAGCTAGTAACTAAAGAGGACCTTATTGTTACAGCTTTTTTTTTTTGCTCGTAAAATAGATGCTGTTTGAAAGCAAGCGTGAGATAAATGAAGCATGTCAAAAGACTACTAATAGAAGGGTAATTCTTTCTGCAACATACATGAGTATATGAAAAAGACTGATAAGCCTCCAAATTAGATGGATAAGGAATGATAATGATAAAATAATTCACTTTTATATGGCACCTTAATATACATCAGAATGACGTCTTTAGGTGCTGTACAGATAAATTATTGCCACGGTCATCTGCTGGTGATGTATCAAGTTGGACCCCCGATTCAATGTCAATACTATTGATTTGATATAAAATCTCAAGTGAATTAGATTCAAATCTATAAAGTTTGAATACAATCCTTTGAGGGGTTAAATCCAGTGCCGGTTGGTCACTGACCATAGCTGATACAGATTTTATTTTATCTCCATGAAAATTCAATATGACAGAGAACATAAAAGGCTACCCGGTAGTTGCTTCAGCCTATACAGATAACCAGAATGCGAAATTTTTCATACAGCTATGAAATATCTTTTGTACGCTTCACGACACACTCCCATAACAGCAAATGGCCATTGAGAGAATGCTGAATAACCATAATTGCATCTGGCTCAATAGATTCGTAACAACAAGTTCATTACAAGATATTTATTGTCTATTCTTTTGATGTACGCATATTTAATTGTCATTTCATCTTTATTGTGCACGTGTAGGAGGTATGTAGGAGGTATGGTTTCTTCCATGCGGCTAATTTAGTGGTGACCTTTCGGCAAATGGATGCAGCGATGTGGAATATTGCCCACTTTAAATCAGTGTTCTCATCAAATAAATGGATTTCCTTTCAGCCAAGATGGCTACTTAATACCATGGTCACATTTGCTCTACGGCGGCCGTACGGCGAGTCGAAAACAGCCGTTTTATTCATTTTTACTAAAATCATCTATATGTAGCTGGTACAAATAAATGTAAAACGGCTGTTTTCGACTCGCCGTATGGCCGCCGTAAAACAAATGTGACCAAGGTATAAGTTGCAGAGTGTAGTTTGGTTTATGACCACTACAGTTTCAAGCTTAAAGTATCATTCATTATGTCTCTATGTCTTGATGATACTACGTTTAATCCGCATAGAACCAAAGAGACTTCAGAATCAATGATAATAACAAAAATCCTTACCAACTCTTGGACCCTATTACAGAAATGAAGCTTTCTCTGCCCTTTTAAAATATTGGTCTGATTCAACTTCATGTATCAACTGGGATCTCTCTTGCAACCTTCTATTTGTTAATGTCTTGTTCTTCAGGTGCTAGGTAATTTTTTTTTGTGTACTCTTCAATGAAAGTAATTGTTGGGACATACTCCAATTATTTTTTCTTCTAAAAAGATAAGTTTCTTTGGTATATCCCTATAAGCCATTGCTCAGGGAAGTTTTCAAAACATATTTATGATTGTATTAACCAATGACGATGATGAGGATGATGATGATCAACAGCATGTATGTGTAGGCCTATATTTTGCCATATTTCTGTTAAAAACATTCAACCCGCAATGAAAGTATTGCAGGAAAAGGGAAAAGATCCTACATTTCAGTCACTTTTGCGTACATCTATACCTGAGAGTGAGTAATACATGTAGAAGAATGATTAATTGGAATTCAATGAATTCTGAACTTCAAATTTAGTTTTTATATCAAAACATAGCATCAGTGCATCCATGAGAGTAGTGAAGAATGAGTTTAGAAATTATTCAATTTTTTATGTTAATTTCATATACATTGTCCAAAAAAATTGTTCCCCTAGAAGAATAGCTCTGAGATTACATTGGAGCCCAATGCCATAACCAAGTTTTATCCTTGGTTTATGTTTTTCTTTTTATCATTCGATTGCATGAATTGTTTTCTTTATTGCATTTTTAAAATAATAGCAAACAAGAAAATATGTGGCATGTGTATACAGATCATTAAAAACCTTGTATATTTTATAATAATAATAATAATAATAGGCATTTATATAGCGCCATCTATCTAGAAATATTCTATTCCGAGGCGCGTTGTTATTGTTATTGTTACCCCGGCTTTAGCTCGAGCTGCCTTTCAGCGCTCATGCATTCAAGGAATTAATCCTGTAGGGTACCATGCCATTTTCTTTGGGATTATCATTACATGAGAATAATGACTGAAATGCTCCCCTAGGTGCCAATTTAAATAGTGATAATGTCAGATATATTTGTTTCATATATTCATGCACATGTGTTACTTTCCATTTTGATGAATTAAATTACTTATGGTATTGTAAAAAATGAAAACAACTGGTTTTATAGAACCCATTTGAATGCACCGCACCAACTTGTCAGGTCTAGTCTCTTTTAAGCATTTCCTTTCATGATGTTGTTTGTATGAATAGAAATAAACTTTACAGGAAGTCTCTAGGTTTGAAAATGTACAGCCACTTTAGTGTGACTCTTAGCACCTTGAAGTCAATCACCTGGTTTGTTTGCTTATGAGATTTGAGAATGGAAATGTGTATGGATTGTTAAGGGTTTATTATATGTGTTCAGGGCATTGAAATTTATAAAATTGGTATAAATAATATGAAATGGGTCAGGTGGTGTTTGATATCCAAGTGATTAAACTTTTCACTGGTGGTTGTAAGCATTATAAGGGCAAAGATTACAATTTGTTAAAGGAAACTGATGACCATTTGGAAGAATAGAGAAACTGAAAATCAATTAATATGAGCTTTTCCAGCTTGGTTTGAGTAAGGACTTCATTCTGCCCATCATTTGATCATTCAGAAAAACAACAACAATTTAATCGCATGAAGGTACTTTGATCTTAGGGTGGCCCTGAAATAAAAGTTCAAGTAATTGAATAAGTATGTTACCTTTTTTGATGACAATGTTTGAGTATTTAATGAATTATTCTCCTATTTCCTGCCATCTAGATTTTCCATGGCTTCAAACTGTCTTATTACCAGCAGGGGGATTGACCTAGGATCTGAACTGCAATCCACGTTTTCCTATTTTTAATGCAGTATGCATCAGATGTTAGTAATTTCATCAAAGGAAATGTACAAGGTCTTACATGTACATCTTTCTAACATACATTTATGTGAATATTAAGGATTAATTTTTGAAAAAGAATGAACATTTCCTTCTGATCTACCTGTATTTGAGTATGGAATCACCAGTTTTATGGTTATTTCAGTGTAAAATTCAGATGAAATTGTCTGTAACATGTTGAATGTAATATAGGAGTTTAGTGATTGAGATTTGGGATGAAGGCACAAGGTGTGAATAGGTTTATGACAGTACCCGGTCCTCCTTATCTCAAATCGTCAGGTGCCTTTGTTAGAACTTAAAAAAAGTAGTCCCAAGGGAAATAAATTCATATCAGGTAGATCCAGGTATGTATGACATTCGTTGGTAGGTGCATTAACACATTCAACACATTTGTCAGAACATTATCAGGTGGAAGGGGGGGGGGGGTTGTTCTTTTATAGGCTACCAAAGTGATCGTTGAATGTGGACATAGGAACGTACATAAATGTACATGTGTGAAAGTCCAACTGAGCTTTATAAACAGACTGCCTTCAGATTGTTACTAATAAATTACCTGAGAATATCAACATTTACGAATCAGAATTTCTTATACAAATGCCTTTTCAAAGATGATGTCATACCCTGAACACTAATCCCCTGAAAAAGAAGCCCCAGTCTATAACCCCACCCACTCAACCCATCTTTTACCCCCAGCACCCAACCCCATTCACCTGGATTTCAATTCACAGTTTGGACCACACTTTATATTACCCTGATTATCTGTGATAATAAAGACACGGGCAGCTTAAAGCAGATTAAAGCCAATGTATCTTTAAGGTCTCTTTTAGTATCCCAGCTAAAAGGAAACCAGTCAAACATTGCACCTAAGTGTAAATTAGAAGGTTGCCTGTTGTAGATTTAGGCCTAATTATCTCCTTCAAGTCTGTGCCAAGTACTTGTTTGCAATTGTACCACAGAGCTACCAGCTAGTGTAGGACAAAAATAGGTGGATTTCTTCAGGTGTTTATTAGAATATCAGAAGTTCATGGTTGAATGTTAAATCTAAATCGTCTTAAATTTTATGATTCAGAATTATCATGTGTATATCCACCCATAAATCTAATTTACCTTACATCTTAAACACAAGGTAACCCAGAGGGTCTTCTGGGGTTGCTGAGTCGCACCAACCATGGAACTAGTAGGTCCATGATCCAACAGTGTCCAAACTGTCATTGAACGGCCCTGTCTGAATTCTACTTCATGTGCTGTTATTTAGCTTTAAAATTACTTTATTTTCTCCTCCTTACTTTTACCTATTCAGCTATTAGCTATTTGTCTCATTAAGTGATAGCTTGTGAGTACAATTTTTTCCTTATAGTGCCTTAAACATGCTGATCCCGTCAAATGTATTGCTGTACACACGCGTGGACAAATTATTTCTAAACACCCCCTAAACAAGTTTTTCTCTGTGTGCAAAATAACCCCCTAAAATCAAGTTTTTTGCGGGCTTTATTTACACATTTTGGCCCCTAAACAAGTTGTCGCCAGAATATGACCACAGGGAAAAGCTTGGGGAAAAAACATACCCTAAACACGTTTGGCTAGTCTTTAAAAATAAAGCTTTGGAAAAAACATACTCTAAATAAGTTTTACCCTGTGATTGACCATTGACAAGTCTTTCAAAACTACCCCTTTTTGGAAAATCTGTATTTTTGATACCCTTAACGAGTGCACGCGCGGCCCGCGTCCAAAACTGAAAAAACACCCCCTTAAACATGTTTTTTTTGGTCACGTGTGTGTACAGCAATTTATTTGACTGCCCCCCCCCTCCAGATGCTGATCAGACCTACCCCAGAGATATTTCTTTATTTCCAATGACATATCATCAGTTTGTGAAGTCAGTTTACTTGGTGCCCATGTAGCATATAAATCACAATTTTACTGAGGACAAAGGATCATGGCATCAACATCTGACTGCTGTTTTCAATAACATTAGTTACACAAATCACAAACATATTGACCTTATTTTTCACAGAGAAGTGTACTTTCTCCCACAATTGAAATTGAATTGTAGTAAACGCTTCACATGGATATGTGGCATTCAAATGGGGGGAAAAGGAAAACTCTAAAAAGCTTCACAAAAGAAGCTGTTTAAGCATATGTCCATGTTTTTTTCCTCTTTTCAATTACTCTCATCTTAAAATGAAGAAAATATTTCTTATGTAAACATGATTTTGATGTTGATTGACTTGTCTTTTATTACACCACGCTTGGTATGATATCTCTACCTGAGTCACACATGTGTTTAAAAGGCAAGAGAATTTTACATGGTGGTGATGGTGATTTGGGGGGGGGGGGGGGCAGTCAAATGTATTGCTGTACACATGCGTGACCAAATTATTTCCAAACACCCTCTAAATGAGTTTTTTTCTGTGTGTGCAAAATACCCCCTAAACAAGATTTTCGTGGGCTTTTACACACTTTTCGGCCTCTAAGTTGTTGCCAGAATATGACCCCTAAACAATTTTTTGGTGTATTTGCTAAAAATAACCATGATAACTGTTTTCCCGTTTCCCAGGCCCGTTCCCAGGGTCATTGCTGACAATCCGGAAGAACCCGAACACTTTTCAGAAACGAGGATCGAGGAAAAAGCCCTGGGGGAAATGCTTGGGGATACCCTAAACACGTTTGGATATTCTTTAAAAAAAAGCTTTGGAAATAAAAACATACCCTATTATAGGTTTGACCCTGCGATTGACCAGTCTTTCAAAGCCACCTTTTAAAAAAAAATATGTGTTTTTGATGCCCCTAACGAGTGCATGCATGGCCCGCGTCCAAAAACTGAAAAAAAAACCCACCCCTTTAAACATGTTTTTTGGGTCATGCATGTTTACAGCATTATATTTGACTGGCCCACCCCCCCCCCCCTCGGAGTTTATTTCATTCTACAGTTTGGGAAAAATATACTGGAATGGCGTTAAGATTGATTGCACCTAGTCATTTAAAAAATATTTTGGATGATTATCACTGGAATTAGAATGACTTTATTGGTTTATGTGGAAATTTTTTTAAGCTAGGTGAATATCCCATTCTTACACTTGTACATAATCATTCATTAAAAATGAGATTTACAGAGACTCCAACCCCAAACACCTTCTGATCTGGAGATTCTCCCGCCAAGATCCCCTAGCAAACTGGAGACTCTAATTTGATGTGCGCTTTGCGCACATCACGAGCGCAAAGTCCCTTGCCGCCGGGGTCCTGGGCCCACTAAAAGGGTCCAGGAAGCTCTAGGGTTCTAGATGCTCTCTTATGCTATATCAGGCTAATTTTTTAATACAATGGCACCAGTGGCGTAATGAGCTAAAAAATTTGAAGGGGCTAGATATGGAATATCGCATAAAATTGAACAGTTGCGAGCGAGTGAAAATTTTGATGTTTTATTTCAGAAATCCAATTTTGTTATAGATTTCGACATATTAAAAAAATGATAACATCACATTTCACCCTACTGTCTTTCCTTTTCTCTCTATTTTTTTTCTTAGTCGTGACCCCCCCCCTCACCCATCTGTATGACTTAGGAGGGTACCAAGTAATTAACAATTGAATGAATCAATCATATATTTTGGCGTGATACAACTTAATAAAACTTTTCATATATATCATTATTAATGCATGCATATAAAATTGATAAGCATCTACAAAACCATACGTTTTTGTGATACCTTTATCCGTATCAACCAGTGAAGACATACTACCTCACGGGCTTAAAATTGACATTTCCATCCATCTTGTCTCAATACTTGATGATCTCTGGTGTAAGATTGCTCCAAACGCCATAGCGGGGCGCGCCAATGGGCGAGATCGCGCTTGGATATGGAAATTTAATTCCGGGTTTCAAAAAGGAGTTCGGGCGGGAGAAAGATCATTTAAAGCGGGAGAAAATACATCTTATGCGGGAGACACAGGGCCTGGGCGGGAGATATAAAATCTCAAGCGGGAGAATTTGCGAAAAAGGGCTTTCGACGGGAGATCTCCCGCCGAAAGCGGGAGTCTCTGGATTTAAGGAAAAAAAACTGAATATCCTAGTACAAATCTTGTGTCTGCATGATATTCTGCCCATGTACTAGTAAAACCCAATACATTTCTATAGAAAATGTCCTGCACTTTTCCAATATTCTAGGAGACATGTTGCCATATCAAAGAGATCTTCTTGGTCATATACACCTGTACAACCTTGTACTGTCTAAGTTAGGAACCTGTAAATCTCTGAATAGTTTTATGATGATCTAAATGGTTTTGTGATAATCTGATCTCTTTCTTCAGACTGGTCCATCCCTGTTCTAACACTTTCTCAAGGGTCTTCGAATCCTCTTTGTGGTGTGGCTTGGATAAACTAGTAGCCTTATTTGCCTTCTTAGTGCAGTTCTTTGATGGGGGGAAACTGAGGGGGAAACTGGTGATTGGAGAAATCTTTTCTGTCAATGTTTAAATTCTGGCTTACAGGGTCCATGTTTCATTTTTTTCACAGGTTCATGTTTGCATCGCTAAATGGTGCCAGACTTTCAAGCAGGACACCTTTTCGGCTTGTTGGAATTTGATAAGTGAGTAGGCTACTCTGCACATTCTCTTTATGATCTGTTAAGTGTCAAACCAGAATAGCATTGTCTCCACACTTGCGATGAGTTTGTTGGTTGTTTGAAAGCTTGCCATCTTCTAAAGAAACCCTCTCATTTACAATGCTTACAACACAAGAATCAAACTTTTGAAGATGAATAACTTTTAAAGTAAGAATTTGCTAGGTTCAGAGGGAGCTGGAGAACAATGAGAAAAATAGGGGAAAATGGAAAGGGAAATGAAGATGGAAGAGAATAAAAGAAGGTAGATAAGGTTTAAAAGTAGAGCCCTCTTTAAAGGAAGATGAAGATGGATAAAGTAGAAGCAGGAGGAGGAAGGGGAAATGTTTGAGTAAAGAGAATGTGTTCTAGATCTTAGACCTCAGGGAAACTGAATTAGTGTTATCTACCCATCTCTGTATGTGACTTACAACCATGCAGATCACAATATTTTTTTAAAGATTTATATCAGGTTTAAACCCCGGACTATCCTTAACCCCATACTATCTTTTTTTTTCCATTCACATTGTCTTTCTTAACCCCGTACTATTTGCTTAGCCGGGGTTAACGCCTCAACCCCGGGCAATCACACAGCTCATAAATATTGATGATTTTACCATACAGAGCGTGATTAACGTGTAATTTCGACTTATGTGATTGGCTAATGCTTAGCCCCACTATTTGCTTAGCCCTGTTTCGTTTCACACTGTATCTCTTAGCACCACAATAAGCCGGCTAACCCTGCTTTTTTGCAGGGCCAGATAGTACCGTACTATTTACCGTGCTAGCCCACTTTGCTAAAACGTAGTGTGAAAACGAAGTGGGCCAAGCTTAACCCGGGAAATTGGTGGGGCTAAGACCCCCTTAGCCCAACCAATTTCCTGGGGTTAAGGGAAAAAAGTGCAGTGTGAAAAGCATATTATTTACTCTACAAAACCTATTCCAACAAGGATAATAAATGAGCTCTCTTAGTTGCACTATGATCACATAAAAGATTTATATATAATACTGTTCAGGAGGAATCCTCCCATATGTTCCCTAATTTGAAATCCAAGTTCTTTGTTTGACCCATTATGGCTAAAGAGTCTTGACAAGGTTATTATTCTAGGGGAGCTTTTTGGCAACTTTGTTCAAGTTCCATGTCATTAACACCCAACATGGTCTCACACAATACAGAACAAGTGGGACATTTGTGTACTTAGCTTTTAGAGTTTCTATAGGAGCAATTTTGGAAAATCAAATTTGCCCATGAGATTAAGGTTTGAACTTTCCAAGCAGCAGGTCTTGGACTCCAGTATTCCATTTGTACATCAAGAGTCTGCAGTGTTTTTGAAAAGAAAGGAGTTTTATGTCTGATGCAATGCATAGACAGGCATTTAAAAAAATCTTGATTTTTTTAAGTGATGTGGAAGGAACAGCAAATCATTGTATCCAATCATCAAATGATAATAAAAAATAAAATAATGCTGCACAAGGTCCCATAATCCAAACTTGAAACACAGTCCAAAATTGTGATTTATCGCTGGATAGCCAAATGTGATGCAAATCTCCAAAAGTAGAGGTTCAATTCATCAGTAGGGGAAGGTGGGGTAAGTTGAGCATAGGGGCAAGTTGAGCCACCACCCACAGGCTAATAATGAATGAGTCAGACATTGTGGTGGTGTCATGTATTGATGACCAATTGCATAACCCTTAACCCCACCACTTTGTTTTCAACTTTGAAACAAAAAGTACTTTTTTAGAGGGTAAAATACAAATTTTAGCCAAAAAAGTAAAAAAGGGTGTGAAATAGATAAGTGCTTTTTACCCACACACGTCTTTAAATATATTATAGAAATAAGAACAATAATGTTAGTCCAGATATTGATTCTCATTCTTGTCAAAGTCTTTTACATGATGAATGCATAAGAAATGTGTGGATGTGAAAATATCGCAAAAAGTTCGGACTGGGGTAATTTAAGCCAAATCAACATGGGGCAAGTTGAGCCATGGTAATTCTAATGGTAATGTATAATAAAAGATTAAAAAACGTAAAAAGCCATTGATATGCAGGCAGAAAGGAGCAAATTCACATTCTGACAGTTCTTTTACTTTTAGAAGATGTTAGTATTTATAGAGAATTAGCAAGTGAAAAGACTTTAAATGAAAAATTGACATCCTGGTTCTTCCCGCATACATTTTGTACAAAGTTTTTGTGGCTCAAATTACCCCAGACGGTGGCACAACTTACCCCACAGATGGGGCAAGTTGAGCCATTTGACATCTTTTTTTTCAAAGGTCACGATGACTTTCAGTGTTGGGGTAGAAAGTTATATATAGGTGAAAAATATTTCCCAAGAATCAAATTTAAAGGCAAGGTACTTATTTCTACAACATTACTAGTCATATCAATTCTAACATGCAAAATGCAAAAAGTGTCACACCTTACCCAGCCTTCCCCTACATATTGACAGCCGAATAATTCTTGAGTCTGGGAATAATTGCTGAATAAGTATTCCCGTTAAAGCTTGGGAAAGAACACAATAAACAAGAAATGTACAATATTTAGATTTTGACATTTCTGTTTCCCATAGTTTTAGCACAGATTAAGGCTGTAGTCCACATCAAACCTAACTTCAGAATGAGTACTGGCAAATTTTGTTTTTAGAGACACCATAGACTGCAGGTCGATAGTGACTGTAGAATCAGATAGGAGTTGGCACATAAAAGTAGAGTATGTGTCAATGAAATGGTAAGAGAGATTACACATTAAGTTTTATCATCATTAAAGACTCACCGCAACATTATCTTTGGTTAGTCTGCTTACAATAAATACCCAGTATCTCTTAATCTTCCCAGTAAATAGGTCTTATACCAATCTGACAGCAGATTAAGGGGTTTTGAGTTGTCTTTTTAATCTCAATGACTGAATTGGAATGAACCTTCAAACTGGATCATGTCTGAACCAAGGATGCATCTTGTTAAAGCATCACATTTCATTTGATTCGATAAAGCCACTTTTGTTATAAATCAGATAATAGGTACTTTGAACTGGTTTTAATATTGTTATCCTATTGTACAACATCAACAAGAGGATCTTCTTTGAAGAAAGAAGACATTTATATTACTTTATATACATTTTTCAGTATGAATTATCGCAGGATTACAAATTGATATTCGGGATAATAGACGAGATGCAATTGATATAGACAATCTATTCCAAGATTTGTACATAGTTTCATCATCATCATCATCACTTATTCATGTCAGCATTTTCACGCCTACAGAGGGATACCGACTCTCGCGCCAGGATGACATTCTCTTTTTCCAATCCTTTCTTGTCTTGAGCTTGGTGTACATTCAGACCAAATTTGCATATCTTTTCATGTAATCTTTGTATGGCATTTATTTCTCGATCCCATGCTCTTTTCATCCTCATCTTCCCTTCATAACATGTGGGTCGTCCACCTCAAATCACCTCTCTTTACCACTTTCACAATAGTTTCTTCCAAACCTAAGTTTGCAATAGACTTATAGTTATGACCAAATATGGGATTGGTTGGCTTTAAATATTTATAGAACATTGCTTCTTTCTGGTAAGAATATCATAATTCAAGATAATCAGTTTGGTAATGACTTTCATTTGTATCTTCAGAATACATTTTTTTCGGGTATACGTATAGGGTGCATATCACACCACCCCCATATTACACAAGATTTTATATTTTAAATGAGAACTTATCATTTCTAAATATTCAGCCAACTATAAATTTCATTAACATTTTATAAAATGGTCCAATCATTGATGTCCTCATGTATTTATTTCAGGATTTTCATAGATAGTGATCCTCAGAACAGACACAGTGGACTTTGCACAAGATCAGCTATCAAGATCCAAAAGAGATTTGAAAGACGGACGTCACTGACTAAAGGTATGACCAAGTGAACTCATTAGCAAAGCCCGGCTTTCACAAAACCTGATATAACTAGCAAGTTACAAGCCTACTGTTTCACGTTACTGAAATCTTGCCATTTCATTTGCCAAGAGAATTTTAGGATTTGCTCTCATTAACAATTGGGCCTACTATTATGAAACGGGGAGCTTTGCCATCAATTCTGGATTCTCTCACAGACGTACATGTACAGGTATGTATAAGAGAGAAGGTAGTAATGACATTGTTCTGTATGGTCTACAACTGGTGGAGCAGTTTCATAACTTAAGTTTCTACTCTTGGTAAACAAAACTTTGTTGTTATTATTTATCATCAAAATTGAACAAAATGAGATTATCTGGTTTAATCAGGTAAATTCCAAAGTTTCTAAATTTTGTCATCAGGGAAATTATTATTTGAGGGATAAATTCCACTTGAATGCTCCACTTAATAAGTCATTGCAAACTCCAAGCCCGATGAATGGGGGGGGGGGAACTATAATCGGACTGAACAGACATGGAACTGGAAGAAGGACTTCAAAATAATTAGTCTTTCATTGTCCTGCCAAGTCAATCATGAGGGTTTCGATCAAAATTTGTCTGAATCAAACTGCTTAATACTCCTGACTTAGCAGATATTATGCACCATTAAGCCCTTTTAAAAAGCACTTTTGTCCTCTTAAAAAGCACCTTTGTCCCTTTTCTTTTCATGGATTACAAAGTTTCGCCACAAGATTCTGACTGATTTCAGTCCAAATTGTCTTCTTCACCAATGAGCAGCCAAGCAGTGACTTGAGGAATCAAGTTCTATTCTTATCCAGTGGCCTGCGAAGTTTGTTTTTACTGTTATTGTTGGTGTTTCCATCCATTCCAGGATTATCTTGCTATGCATACATTTAAACAATCATTTCAAGAGATTAAAGAATGAAAATTAATTATAAATGTCTGATAATAATTTCTTTGTTTTGAAGTCTGTCCTCCCAATGCACTGGTGGAATCCTCAAGTTAAATTGATCTTCTGTAGCATATCTCATTTTGTATATGTTACAGTAACCACAATTAGTTCAAGGAAAGCATTAGATGTTATAACCCAATTGCTTGCAAAGTTAAAGTCAGCATACAAAATTGGGTTTGTATCTGCTTTTGTTTTCAACTGACGAGAGGGCTTACGCTGCTAAGGTTGAGAGAAAAAAAGTAGATAACCTTCATTTAAATGAGTTTGGAATTGGGACGTGTTCTGATCAAAGACAACGCTAATAACCACAATTGTAATGAAATATGCTATGTATTTGTAGAACTGTCCACAATACCCCCTTGCCCCAACTGTGTGTACCCATGCCCCTGACCTGATGGGATATGATTACATTTTGTAGTATATATATATGTTTATAATGATCTCTGTTTTTAGAGTCGAAATTTGCTCCTTTGACAGTAGCGTCTGCTGTTAAAGAATTCCAGAAGACATTGGCTCACATTCTAAACTCTGAGAAATCTTTAAATGTTATCAGCTTCAAGTTTCAGCAACCTTCCAAATCACATTTCTTCTGTGCCCAAGGAAAGCAGGTTCAAAGTTATCTGAATTTATTTTTAGAGCCAATTGATTCATAGTGCTCCATAACGATTAGCTAAAAATATATGTTATGATTAATCTTAGTTATAATTGAGATTGATGTTTTCAATTGAAAGCTGTGTGAGGATGCCTCTAATGATTTGTTACGTACCAGCGTTTTTTTGTCTCACCTGCATAGCAGAGTGAGACTATAGGCGCCGCTTTTCCGACGGCGATGGCGGCGGCGGCGTCAACACCAAATCTTAACCTGAGGTTAAGTTTTTGAAATGACAGCATAACTTAGAAAGTATATGGACCTAGTTCATGAAACTTGGCCATAAGGTTAATCAAGTATTACTGAACATCCTGCCTGAGTTTCATGTCACATGACCAAGGTCAAAGGTAATTTAGGGTCAACGAACTTAGACCATGTTGGGGGAACCAACATCAAAATCTTAACCTAAGGTTAAGTTTTTGAAATGTCATCATAACTTAGAAAATATATGGACCTAGTTCATGAAACTTATACATAAGGTTAATCAAGTATCACTGAACATCCTGCTTGAGTTTCACATCACATGACCAAGGTCAAAGGTCATTTAGGGTCAATGAACTTTGGCCGAATTGGGGGTATCTGTTGAATTACCATCATAACTTTGAAAGTTTATGGATCTGATTCATGAAACTTGGACATAATAGTAATCAAGTATTACTGAACATCCTGTGCAAGTTTCAGATCACATGATCAAGGTCAAAGGTCATTTAGGGTCAATGAACTTTGGCCAAATTGGGGTATTTGTTGAATTACAGCCATAAATTTGAAAGTGTGTTGGTCTAGTACATAAAACTTGGACATAATAGTAATCAAGTATCACTGAACATCCTGTGCGAGTTTCAGGTCACATGATCAAGGTCAAAGGTCATGTAAGGTCAAAGAACTTTGGCCACGTTGGGGGTATTTGTTGTATTGCCATCATATCTCTATAAGTGTATTGGTCTAGTTCATAAAACGTGGAAATAAGAGTAACCAAGTATCACTGAACATCTTGTGCGAGTTATAGTAGTTTTCAAAATCAGCACTGCTGCTATATTGAATCGCGTGATGCAGGTGAGACGGCCAGAGGCATTCCACTTGTTTCTCTCAATGTAGCTCTCTTGACAGGCTGCCAAGTGCTAGAAGGGATTCATATCATGCATCCACAAGCATGTTAATAATGTCACAGAAACATTCCAAAATACATGAATGAATTTTGGTGCCTCTTTAGTTGAACTTGGCTCTGATATAAGGTAGTTGTAAACCACATTGGGACCTCCCCACTCTAGATCAGCAGTAGATTACTCTTAACAAGCTCTGTGATCTTTGGGGGAAGTTCCAACAGGGAGAATTACAACTTTCCCACTGGTAGGTGGGGTCCCCATGGCAACCATGGTGCCATTGGTGGAGGGAAGTTTCCAGAAATTACAGGGGGCCAATTAGGGAGGAGCTTGCATTAAGTGGTTTGTGGGATCAAAGAAGACATTCCATGGAGATTTCACCTTGTCAGCAAGTTACTGGATCATTTTATTTACTAAAATTCCTCTTGGCTTTTCTTCAAGACATGTGAGTGACCGATGGATGTATCGTCAGTAAGATTCTTTTTCTATGTGCAGCATTATGTTCAGAATGTATTTTATTTACATCACGCATTGATATACTGGCCAAGCTGTCATATGAACTGCGTAGTAAACGGGTAATGTATTGAAATGTCACAAACATTCATTCGCATGGAAAATGATATTAAATAGTTTCTCAGCCAACCAGAATGTCTTATAATTGCAGTGTTTACTAATGGTACCTGTCCTTGGCTCTAACCCACAAGATAAATGTGTAGTACAATGAAATCTTAATAGAACCATCGCTATACCTAACAAAAATCTGTGAGATCACTTATTACTCTACATGTATGACGTACATGTAGATGCATGCATGCGGTTCCCTCTCTACCTTCTGCATTCAGTTAACAGGGATTTGTAACTTTCTTTGTACATTAAGTACACTTTAATCAAATACCAAAATTGGGCATTTCATGGACATTTGATAGAAATTATTTTTTGTACACTTTTTCTCCAGTAAATTTTCTAAAACGTCAGACATGTTATAAGACTTACAGGTGACACAGGTCTAATAGGTGAACCCTTGCTGTCTTGTGTTAAAAGGTATGTAAATGCATTCCTTACAGTTTGTGCTGGTGAGGATAAATCCTGTAAACATTAGTTAGTATATAGATGCACTACTTTATGAAGGCAACATAAACCAACCCATCTTTCTTCCCTACTTAATACTGCCCTAGGGGAATCGATGCTTCCCAAATCGGAAATATTCAATGATATCAAAGGCACTTTGTAGTTCCAATACTGTGAATGACAACTTCTACTATACCCATGAACCTCGATGCGTAAAGAAACAGATTTCACAGCTCGCCTCTCCCTTTGTGCATGGGAAGAAAACGGTTGTGATTTCTGCCACCAAAAATAACAATTTCTTGTGAGATTTTTTGTTTGAGGAAGCCCCGCTGTATGACTTGCTGTGGTATGCAGTATTTGATCAACTATTGGCAATTTATCCCCCTGTGGTTATGAACTATGGTTTGAGTGATTTCTGGGGTACATTAGTCCTCAATTTTGAGGATTAAATCAATAATATTATTCTGACATGTAACTGTTGTAAAACCTTGAACATTGCAATTTGTGCGTAAGAGGAAAAGCCTGTATTAAAGTCTTACCTTCCCTGAAGTACATAAGTTGGATGCTGTCATAAATTAGTATTGGCTGAATGGGTTATTGTGAAATGATGTCATGTAGCAAAATCATTTTGTGCAAGCCTTTATAAGATACTTTTATGTCTAACACCAACACAGTGTTTGTTACAGGTACATGTTATCATGGAAGGGACAGGTCATGAGAGAAAAAAGAGGCTGGTTAATTTTTTCATTTTATCCCTCACACGTTAGTGATTTTAAATTATAATCTTTATCTGTACGGGAGTGTCAATTGTTTTGGATATCACCATTTTCAATAATTTTCAATTCTTTTTCAAACTTTCCTTGTCCCCTTGTATGGGTATAGGATTATATATATGTTTGGAGATTAAAGACAGTATAACATAGTCAGAATGGTTCTAACATGGGTGTGATTTGTTTGATTTTTCACACTCCAAAGCCTTAGCATGGGAGTTGGGATGTGTTTTGATTGTATTTCTACATGTCACACACTCACATTATGTGTCTTCTACATGTATCTGTCCATATACAGTGTAGAGGTTGAGGTTCAACTTTTATTAACAAAACTCAAGAAATTGTTGGGATATGTTTTAATATTCATCTAGTAAATAATGTTTTATCATGTTTTGAGATTTATTTTATCTTCTGGTCAATAGTAATAAACGTCTAAAGTTTAACACTCTAAAAGTCACAAAACCTCTCCCCATAATAATAAATGGAAATCAGTATACCATAATCCTCAAACCTCTGAATAATTTACAGTTCCTACACAAAATAATCTGATAAGCAAGCTGCAAGCATTAAAAAAGTCATGTATATGGTTCGGGGACCACCGAATTATTTTCTATATTAATTACATCTGTGAATAAGCCAGAGGCTGGGGCCCCACCCCCTTTCCTGTATGCCTAGATCTGCCTTTTGTAGGCAAAGTGCACTATAGGCCTATAAGGATACTTCTACCTGACAACATTTGTTTATAACAATATGAAATTATGAGGAAAAAACCAGGGTATGAAGTCCATCTTAAAAAAAATATGCAATGAAATCACAGTGAAATCTATTGCATAAGCAAAATAATGTGCTTATATTGAGTCATTTGAGTGTAAACATAAGGTAACAAGACAAAGCTGATTTAATACATTTAAAGGGGAAGTTCACTCTGGCGATAAAATTGTAAAAAAAAACAGAAATGTGAAAAATGTTGGTGAAGGTTTGATGAAAATCCATCAGAGAATAATTTTATTTTGTGACGTCATGCGAGCAGATCCGCAATATATCATGCAATATAAACTCCAAAATGTTTGAATGGAACATGATGGATAAAGATGTTCTTTTAAGGAAACGGCATTAAAAAAATCTATATCACACAAGTTATATATGAGATGCTAATCTGTGACGTCACAAAATCAAAAGAGATTTCCATCAAATCTGCACCAGTACCTTTCTTTGACTTTTCTGTTTATATCAAAATCAACTTGTTAGATACACCACGGTCCACCCTTCATCAAGATATATTTGGTTGCTCCCGAAGCGTACGGATTTCCTCTTGAAAGGTGAAAAAGCAAAGCTTTTGAGGTTACTTGTAGAAAAAAGGAAATATTGGTATCAATAAGAACGTGTCAAAATATAAGTAATCTTGACTGACGGGTTTAATAGCATCATTTTAATTCACCCGTGAAATCAAGCATCCGAAAAATAAACCAATTATGGGCGCATATGACAAAGGCCTCGGCATATCCTGCCTGTACCAAACACCAATCATTTGTCATCGAAAATATGATCAATATTTATCCGACGTCTTCCTTAGTTTCACAAATATAACTCATGTTGATAAAACGCTTCATATTATCCCCGCAGGCTTTATAATATTTCTTTATGGTATCACTATCCTGTATTAATCCTGTTTTTATGAACAGAAGTACGAAGAAGATGATAGTGCTGCTGTCAGCGCTTGCATAGTAATCTTTTCTGAAATTGTATTCTAATGATGTGATTTGAGTCTTTATGCATTTTGAGGTTACAGTACATGTATAATCATTAAAATATGCGGAGAACAATCGTACAGAAATTGGTACCAAGAGCCCGACGTGATACATATGAACAGGGATAACTTACAATTCTCTGGTATGAGGATGGAAATCGAATACGATATATAAGAGCAATGTGGTTGTGTGTGTGCTACTCGCTTGTGTGATATCGGATATTTGTGGGTGAAATTGTGTTTACTATTTATATGGTGATATTGATTTTGTTTCCACTCTAATTCTACTTGTATAATACGAAGCATTTACATGTCATATTTTCCTTGTTCACACGGCGCTCATATTAAATCATGATGAAATATTTCACGAAATAATATAATGTTCTTGAAACCTTTAGCTATTTGAATGTATGTATGACATGAAAATACGAAGTTATGGATAGTCGCAAATGTATATATATATATGGCTTTGAAAATTCTTTCCCAAAGCTCGTAATACATTAATAATTAAATGTATACAACTTCGCATCTTTCCGAACACTTCAAAACACTTTTGACTAAGGAATCGATATATTTTAAGAGGGTGAATTGAAAAGAGTCAAGAGGCCCTTTGTTTCGTCATCAAATTGACGAGAGAAGATTACAAATATTGGACGTACTCGAGTGTCGGGACTATAATGGAATGAAAGTGGTTAAAGTGAACGAATCCTTAACCATCAATATTTTACTCTTCAAGTGAGCAAGCACCTCACGATCAGAATTTAAAGGAGAATGAAACTCTTGGAGCAAGTTAGCTTTTGTGAAAGCAGAAAAATCAAAGAATAAGATCAACAAAACTTTGAGTAAAATAGGACTAGCAATAAAAGAGTTATGAGCATTTGAATGTCGAGATCACTAATGCTATGGAGATCCTCCCATTGGCAATGCGACCAAGATCTGTGATGTCACACACGTACAACTCTCCCATTTGGACACTGAAAATATACCCCAAAACATCTCTTTTTGCTCATTCTAATCATATGACAAACGATTCATCAATGATATAATGTTGTGAAACCTCTGTACTTGTCATCTCATAAAGAAAACACCTAACCTTGTGATAGACTCTACAAAAGTGAGAATATAAGTGAAATAAGTACTAAAGTAATGAGGGAGGTGTACGTGTGTGATATCACAGATCTTGGTCGCATTGCCAATTGGAGGATCTACATGGCATTAGTGATCTCAATATTCAAATGCTCATAACTTTCTTATTATTCATTCAATCTTCCTCAAACTTTCAACAATATGTTTCTTTGATTTTTCTCTTTGATATGGATTCAGCTAGTTTCAAGGGTTTCATTCTCCTTTAAACGGTATCATGAACACTGGGACAAACTTATTCGTGTATATTATACATCATATTTTTCTCAAGTAGTTGACCCCCCCCCAAAAAAAAAAAAAAACGACAGCCGAAATGTCAATTTCAACATGCAATGTTTTCGAGGGTCAAAATATACTTCCTCTGAAATTGGGGGGAAATTTATGCTTGTGCATGCCCACTCACCAACCATGCCAACATTTCCGTTTGCCATATGATAATAGTTAGGCAACTATTGATGTCACCATTCCTGAAGCCATTTTATTCAGAAAGAAAAAAATGCGAAAAGTTCAACACATCTATACACCTTTGGTGAAGGCAAATAACTCGTTAATCGTCATTGCAGGGTCTATGTGGATTTCAGTTGTAGGGCCTTTTAGTTATTCGTAATTTCAGAGAGATTTTTCTTGGTTTTCTCACCTCTAAACCAGTGGTGGAGACTTGTATCGCAATTTATGTCAACGGTCAAATCCACAATTACCGTCTCGTTTCATAGTTCCTACCCGATTAGTTTCTTCCTCACTCATGTTTGAGACTATCCTCACTCTTCTATCGGTGAGGATGTTTGATACTTGTATGCGGATCGGAGGAAGGAGGGTAGTGCAAATGCAGGATAACTTGCAGTTCAAGTGCAGTTTGACTCTACATGTAGATGCATATTGAGGGGGAATTTCAATTATAGAGTGGATAGAATTAAGTCGGCACTCTACATCATGGCATTGTTACCAATTATTGGAATTCATGAATCCTCCAATAATGCATGCACCACGGTAAATAGGGAGGTATTGTATTTAACAAATGATTTTGTGACAAACGAATGAAACACATATTTTGTCAAAAACCCATTGGCAGCATAGTTTTCTATTTTAGTGATTTTTTCTATCCTAAGTGATTCGTTTAGAAAGAAAACAATATTATGAAGAACTATATTTATACATTTTCATTTATTCATATGTATGAGTACGTGTTTTTTACTTTTGGAAAGGTTGTAAAGTAAGTATATCCGAGGGTATTTGAAAATACTAGATAGCTTCGGAAAGAAAAAAACTTTTTTTTTAATCCGTCACGGTTTCAAGAAAAATAAAAGCATAGACTTCGATCTGTCGCCGCCTCAATCCTGCATCGCACAAAAACCTTTTTTCTGTTTACGACACGATTTTAGGTCTTAAAGTGAGATATATTTCCGAGCCCCATTGTAACGTTTCTTAACTCATTATTTCAAGAGAGAATTCGGAATAAGAGGTACATGGTCCACTGATGCGGCAAATACCCATTAAGAGATTAATGATGGGACTCCTTTGTACGTACTTTGGACATGTTAGAGGGGATCAATGCTTTGCTCTTTGACGTTCGGAACTTGAAGCATATCGCTATGTATATGGTGTCACGCGCGTAAAACATTCCCCATAGACTTGTGTGTTAAATAAAATGGCACCTAAGAAAAATTCATAAAAAATAAATGTGAAATTAGAGGGTCGAATGTTTACTACTTTTGGATAGGATATATATCTGACATTCCATATCTGACCAGAGAAGGGTATCGTAGCCAGCTCATTTTAAAAATAAATCGCCATTTATGAAGATAACTATGATGGGATTAAATTCATCAACTGAAACAGTAAAATAGCCCCAATTCTTCCGCCAGTCAAAAGATAGTTCCAAATCATTGATATATCTTCCCAATTTGGGCAAAGGAAGTTCAGTAGTTACCATTTCTAGAATCAGTGTTAGATTTTGAATCATATTCATACACTTTTGTCAATCAGCAATATCAAATTGAAAAAATTCGAATGGGTTGGGTCGAACGAATATCTTTAGCCCTCCTGATGTAATTAGGCTCATGGCACCATATACCAACTTCAACAACATTTTGTTTTCAAGCAGTTATGAACCAATGGCGCCATCTCAAGTCATCAACTACTCATACCTGGCGATTTTCCCGATCTATAATGCTAGTGTAGTCGAGTAATATAGACCCACTTGAATGATAACATGTTAATTAAGTATTGAATACATTTATACCGCAATAATTATGTTACCAAGTAGCAAAACAGTTACTTTTCCTCTCAAAACATTTTAGTTTCCCTATACAAATACAATTATAGGTCAATTTATTCTCTGTAGTATGGTAGATATCTAAAAACTTATATTTTAAGTTTTTTAATTTTTTGTTTGTTTTTATAACACACAGTCAATGAGAGACCACACACAGTTCACTCCCTCTTTTATAGTGAAAGTCAGAATTAACGTTGACGAAGTTCAGGTAACTGACTATATACTGTTAACTGATACTAGTGACGTTAACTAAACGGCAAATTGGGATATCGAATGAGTGTGGTACGTATAAAAAATATACTAAAAGCGACTTGATCGTTCACATTCAGAAAAAACATGCGAATTTTGTGAATATATTAGACAAGAAAGCTGTCAAATTTCCGAGATTTCTAGGTTTTCATGTTTTTCGTTTTATTTCGGTGACCACAAACGCCTTCTTCTTGGTCAATGGGGGAGAATCAGAATATTTTCCTTATTAACTATTCATGTTTATTCTTAATCCCATATCGTGTAAGCTTTGTACTTGTAGATCAAAGTGTGGAATTCGGGTGGTATCTTTTTTTCAATACATACAAATCAATGAACTTATATGGCTTCAGAATTTAGGGTTTTAAAAAGTAACGGCCCTCAAATCGCCTAGAGAGGATGAGCTTTATATATATCCTATACAATGGCAAAACAACAGCTTTTCGGCACCTTCAAAGCCGTTCTTTTTTCCTTTCAATTCGCAGGGATGAATTTCGTAAGCTCCCTAATGATGACGACCGGTTGTTCATCATTTATCGGTCTCCCAATCGTTGATCTATGAAAACTGTCTAATCCACATCCAAAAACGATTTCCAACCTCAACTCTAATGTTTGAAGTGCATTTCGCATATACACGGATATTATAAATGCAACGTTTATATCTAATGTTGATGGTCGAATAAAGAAATGGCATTGGCAAACAAATAAATGAAATTTGATTGGATTTCATTGAACATTACAGGGATGTGGCTTGAGGAACATTTTCAAATCTTCCACATTTCTGATTATCGGCAATTTGAAGAAAATTTGATCTCCTTTTGTTCAAGAACTGGAGATTGGCAATCTACAATAGAATCACAAATTGTTCAATTTAGAATGAAGCGCGCTTTTGTTGGTCCAAACGGCCTTTTGAGGATGCAAGAAAAAATTCCTTAATCTGATGGCGAACCGAATAGGTTATTATGACGGGAAAGATGGAATAGAATTTAGTGTTAAGTTGAAACATTAATAGCTCCATGGTTGAAATATGGGTTAGGCCGATAAATCCCTAAACCATTCGTGAAATGTTATTCTTCTGCAATTTTTTTAAAGGTGCATAGTTAGAATTTTTCCTTTTATTTTCGTATCGTTGTAAAATACAGTTTTAATTCATGATATACATGATTATGTGGAGCTGTATAACGATATACATTTATTCCAGAGAGGATTAACATTGTTAACTAAACTCGTTTCATTTCTTTTCCCGTCTTCGTTTTTCAAACTAAAGTACCATGAATATTCGTTACAAAATGATTTCTTGAATATGTCATCATTAGCAAATTTTCCCTCTCAAAGCTATGCGTATCACAAACTGGTACGTGTCTGGATGATGATGTGCGTATTTCAATGATGATGATTTCTGAAGTGTTGGTTTTAAGTGGCTGTTTGATTAATTGGTAAGGATGTTTTCCAGACACAACATTGTTATCTTGTTATCCCACATGAGCCACATTCCCACGCACTTGGCAAAGATGAGTTATACTTTGATTATCCAACTACACAATGCTATATCATACGTGTCTAATCGTCAGCTCATGATCAGTGATGGGCTGTGTTAATTGAAAAAAAAAAGTGCACACCTAGTCACCAATAGCATTTCCACTTTTTTAAATACAGGATAGAGAGTTCTGTCGACTAAATTCCTTGTTCAAGGGCATGGCCGGGATCGAACCCAGACTTTAATGTCTAGTCAGGCGCCTTAGACCACACGGCCACGTCACCACCAATTTTGCTTGCGTGCTTTTGATCACAAAAATCTAATTCGATAAGACAGAAACGCGATTTAATCTTTATTAATATGCTCACATCACGTCCCATTAAAAAGTAAGGAATTTTCACTATTCATTCATTATTTCCGCCCTACTTCTCACTAAAAATCAGAGACAGATCGGAAGATTGCGATCTTTTGATGTAATTGGGTTCAGACAGGGAATGCAATGGATATTTTGTTTCTCTTGCCATATGTCTTTTCGGTGTGCTCTTACATGTCTAAGGGATCACGGAGTATCTATTTTGTATTTTGTCATGTCAAACGGGGTGTATGAAAATTTCCACAAGAAAAGATAATGAAACTTATAAAAAAAAAATCCACTTTTACCTTGGGATCTTCAGACAGAATCGAGACATGTTATCATTTGTTCATCCAACTCAACAAAAAGTATTTTCACTCCGTACTGGAAGTCTTATTATTATTCCCAAAATATAATGGAAAGAAACCCTGTTTGATAGGGCCAAACCATAATATATTCCTTTCTCCCGGTATGTCAATTTTGCCAGACCGCGGATGTTTTTAAACAGAGACCTTCCCGATGGCAATAAAAAACATTTTAAATTATATCATAAAATGTTTCATGAAAAGGCTGCCGAAAGGGCTTGTAACTCCCCCGTGAAGGGTACATATATAGTGCTCAATTTTTAACGAGTGCTCGTAAGTCTAAAACAAACTTCCTAAGACCTGTAAACATTTCAATGATTTCATTAATTCTGGTAAACAGTATATTGTCCTTGATTCGAGAAGGCCCCTGCTCCGCACTTCGACCAGGAAAATGTGACGACGAATTTAAGTGGCCGCGCGTAATTGGACTACATGCCTTAATTTATTCATCATGTTCATGGACCATATTCCGCGCATAGTTTTTGAAGTCCTGTGATTGTTCTGGTTTTTAAATCATGGAAGTGCAATATTTGGATATGGACAGGTCATTTTATCTGCTTCCTGAAATATTTTGTTAATATTTGTATTTTCATAAAAATGTTTTATCGACGGAAAGACATAATTTTAATGGGAAAGGGAAAATGCCTACAGATTTCTCGCAATTTTTTAAATACTTATTTTAATCCAAATATCCAGAAGCTCAACGGAAATGTACCTGAACTTAGGTTAACCCCTAAAACATTTCTAAAAATTCAAAAATTTCCAAATCGCATTAAATAACAATTCCTTTATGATTAATTATTCCAACATGAAAATATTTTGTCCAAGATATCGTGATTTTTGTAAAATCATGAGCTAACATCTAGTCAAAATGAACACACCACCTCCCAAGCAGTTGTTTTTTGTAGTTTGATGTATCTCTTTTTTATTATTATTATTTTTTTTAAGTTCATTGACGTTATAGAAAAACTTCGTTCCCAGCAGATCACGACAGACATTATCTGAACGGCTTGCCAAATACAGTCAAAAAGAGGGGGGGGGGGGGTGAAGGAGAAGGGGCGCCATCTTATCAATAGTAAAGGGTTTGCGGGTCTACTTGAACGTGATAAGATAAATCCATGCTAACATCGACCATACCCTTGACGTGAATACACTATAAATCAAGGCATTTAACGTCATTTTTATGACCCAACAACCAAACCAAAATCAACTTGGCCCACAGATAAAGAGGTATTCTTTTCCTCATTGTTATTTTGGCTTCTTCGCGATGGAGGAACGCATCGTTCTTCTACGCTAAAAGGAGTGCTTATGTACATGAAATAGGTTTATTGATTTTTGTGGGACTGAACTGTTTAGTATAGGATGAAGTAACCTGAATTATTTTCGAATAGCCTTTCGCGACAGTTTGAAAGTGATCATAGAATTGAACACGAGGAGTTTCAAGCCATCTAGCTGTAATTTACCTAAGCCGGTGGAGATGGTGTAGGTAGAGAGGAATAAAAATGAAATGCAAAGTATAATGTGAGATGGCTTTGATGCCGGGAGCGAGAAAAGGCGACAGAGCATCTAACTTTAATATCGATTTTCTTTCTAGTCATTTAGGATGATAGTGGGAAGTGGTACGTAAGCCTCTTCTTTTCACTCGTGGACGTCTCGCATTAAAAAAAATATCATCCTGCGCTTGAATCATACGATTTATACTCTTTCAGTTGCTCTATTTCTTTCAGATAGTTCATTTAATACACTCCATATTTTTCGTTCATCATGTCTTTAGTGGCTTTAAATAGGGAAACAGTTTTGAGAGGAGGAACCGAACTTCTGGCGAAGATGATAATATGGGACGATTGCAATCATCTCGCTACCAGAATGTGCACGTTTGACAAACATTATCTCTGAAAAATATTGTTCATTCAATAAAAGATGCAAATAATTGCTCGGCAGTTAAAATTGGACACCCATGAGAATATTTTCCGTGTCATCTCACGATAAGCGCGCTTTATCTGGCCCATCATGCTAAACTAGCATGAACTATGAAGTAGATCGACTCTGGCCCAATTTTTAAAACAAATATTTGGCCAGAACGTACTCTTTATTCCCCCAGAAACACACATTCACCGACACCCTCCCACACTCCCCTAACCCAACCCACAATCACCAGTGACATGATTGTAGAAGACGGGTATTTTCAAGTGGATGAAAATAGTTGCTTCCCCAAATCAATCTAAGTTATCATGTAGGAGGGAGGGGGACTTAAAAAAAAGGTTTAAATAACGATTTCAAGTGCATGTACCTACGACATTAACAAGTTAATGAAATGTAGTTATGACAGCATATGAAGACGACATCTCGGACTCTAAATAGAGTGATCCATTAAAAAAAAGTGTTTATTAATCATAATATTTTGTACAATGTGTTATGTTGTGATTTTTATACAGTAAATTAAACCAAACCAAAAGGCTGAACCATTCTTGCTGCTATGAATGGTGTATTTAATGACTTCAATTAAATATATTTATTCACAATCTCCTCAACCAGTCAACATCATTGGAGTAACCAAAATGTCGTTTTTTATGAATTCGTATTTAGTTTAAAAAAAGAAGGGAAACAATCTTGAAAATTACATATTGAAACTATGAAACACTGGAACTTTATGGTAGAAAACTGGAATCTGAAATATCAAGGAATACCTTTGAAGGGTCAGGTCACGGGGACAAAGTGAGCTATGCATATTAGTGGTTGTTTTCTATTTCTATAAATGTGTTCCTTTTTTTTTATTTCGGGCATCAGTAAATGTGTAGATCGACTTCAAGCTTACCCGCTCATGATGATGCTCTCCAACGTTCAATAAATATATTTAGATTATTCCAATTATGGTGACGTCTATTTCTATATTGTCACTGATTTACGCTAAATTAATTTATTTCATGTGAATCATAATTAGCATTGTTTGCAAATCTCTATTCGATAGTAGTAGGCATAATGTAATTGCGCCTTACCTTGATCTGGTCGATTTTGTCGATTGGCCACCTGTCGACTATCTAAGAATCCGAGAACATATCCTGAGATAAGCACCAATATAAATGCAACATAAGATGTTCTGTATGCCATGGTTGTAAATCCAGTAGGGTAAAAATCCATTATTCGTAACGAAAATCTTGGATGAATTGGCAGTTATAAATTCCGTCCGATGTTCGCTTTTAGTCACTATTTTGCCACAGCAAATTCCATATCCATGCCTTCCCGTGTACCACCCGAGAGTGAAGTCGATATTTTAAGCGTAATAGCGGTCGCTCCGGGTTTCGTGTTTTGCTCGTGCATTGATGGCTGGGATTCAATGGGCGTGGCTTCGCGAAAGAGGTCGCGTGTACGATTTGCGCTCTCCTCTGTGATTGGCGGAAAGATATAGAATGGGCGTTGCTTTCTCAAGTCACCGGTAGATGTTATCGTTTTCTGTCCCTGTAAACTCACCGTATTTCTTTCTGGTTTCTGGTGAGGAAACGTTTCGTAGGTCCATTCATGTTTGCTCATTTCAGGAATAAAGAATATTGAAAAAAAAGTGCGAATTTCATGTGAAACAAAAGCTTTTCACAAGCATCGATATCTGCTATTACTTGCTTCCCCCTACCTTCTGGCTATAAACCAACGTTAGTGTTTAATTCATTGTAACAACACAGAAGTGTTTTCACGACCTGTTGAAAGCACTTCCCACTTTAGGGATTAGCTGTAGCCCGAGATGAAACGGGTCTGAGGTCTGACGATGATCGCCTGTTTGCCGAACAGCAAACTCCACCCCAATATAATTTATTTCTGAGGTTTTTATTGAGGGAACATAATGACATAATGACGGCGGTTTTCAAACAGCCAGCTCCGAGAGTGACGGCATGAATGTTGCATCCATTAACTGTTTTCACTGTCTTGTTTATCTTCTGTATTTCCTAGCTATCAGATCTGCCGTCTTTATCGCGGTATTTCAGTACAAATTGGTTGGTACTCTTCGCTTCCAGCTTATTTTCCTGTTTCCTCCCAACAACAAGGAAGCCATTTCTGATTTTCTGTTACTCTCTTTTTACTCCCATTTTCGTCTCACCTGCATAGCAGAGTGAGACTATAGGTGCCGCTTTTCCGACGGCGGCGTCAACATCAAATCTTAACCGGAGGTTAAGTTTTTGAAATTACAGCATAACTTAGAAAGTATATGGACCTGGTTCATGAATCTTGGACATAAGGTTAATCAAGTATTACTGAAAATCCTGACTGAGTTTCAGTTCTTATGACCAAGGTCAAAGGTCATTTAGGGTCAACGAACTTAGACCATGTTGGGGGAATCAACATCAAAATTTAACCTAAGGTTAAGTTTTTGAAATTTCGTCATAACTTCGAAAGTATATGGACCTAGTTCATGAAACTTGGCCATAAGAGTAATCACGTATCACTGAACATCCTGTGCGAGTTTGAGGTCACATGAAGGTAACAGGTCATTTAAGGTCAATGAACTTTGAGCATGTTGGGGGCCAGTATTTGTTGAATTACCATCATAACTCTGAAAGTGTATGGATTTAGTTCATAAAACTTGGACATAATTGTAATCAAGTATCACTGAAAATCTCGTGCGAGTTTCAGGTCACATGACCAAAGTCAAAGGTCATTTAAGGTCAATGACCTTTGGCCATGTTGGAGGTAATTATCAAATTGCTGTCATAACTTTCAAAATTTATGGATATAGTTTATGAAATGTGGACATAGGGTTAATCAAGTATCACTGACAAGTCTTAGGTCACATGATCAAGGTCAAATATCATTTAGGGTCAATGAACGTAGTATTGTATCATTACATGAATGTGTTTTTTTTGAATAATTATTTTAAAGTAGTTTTCAAAGTCAGCACTGCTGCTATATTGAATCGCGTAATGTCGGTGAGACTGTCAAAGGCGCTCCACTTGTTATATGATATATATAACTATTAATAACTAAGAATTGTGAATCGAACACCTGAAACAACCTTAATCGAATTTGATAGTGGCACTTTGTTTAAAAGTGATTATTTCAATGCTTCCCTAACAATCAGATCTTGGCCCCATGTTGTGAAGTTTGCTTTTCTGTCTCATATGCATAGCTCGCACTAGCCATGCTAGCAGAGGCGAGATATGTATGCACGCTTTTCCGAGTCGGCGGCCGCGTTTTCAACATTGAAATCTTAACCAAGTTTAAGTTTTTGAAATGTCATTACTTCGAAAGTATGTGGATCGAATTCATGAAACATGGACATGAGGATAATCAAGTATCACTGATAATCTTGCATGAGTTTCAGGTCACATGATCAAGGTTAAAGGTCATTGAACTTTGACTATGTTGTATTAATATTGCTTAAACCTGGACATAGGGTAATCAGGTATCGCTGATCATCTTTGTAATGATTTCAGGTCACATGATGAAGGTCAAAGGTCATTTAGGGTCAATGAACTTTGACCATTTGTTGGTATCAAACTCCTTTTACATAATATAAGTGATAGGCCCTATCTTATGATATAAAAGTACTTAAATGAAACTTTAGTTAGGTTTTTTTTTACATCACGAATAACATGAAGTAATGAGTTACTCATTCAAGATCAAAAGTCATTTGAGGTCAACAAACATAGTATTTTATGAACAAAAGATATTTTTTCATCCCTGTTTTAAAAAGAATATTCATCTTATTATTTTTCAAAGTAAATACTGCTGTTATATTGAATTGTGTAATGCAGGCAAGACTGCCAGAGGCGTTCCACTTGTTTGCAATGTTATTGGATAGTAATATTCTTGGCTAACCAAGGAATAAAATGAGGACTCACCATCATTCATTAGGTAGACTGCAGACCTACAAAATATTTGTCATGACAGGATGTCATTGTCTCGAACATTTCCTTGAAACTATTTTTTTAATTTCCCATTTCTTTTTTCTTCCTGCATGCAGTTTTGTTCTATGAAATGTCACCAATGACCACGGTTCTTTGATTTCTCTTTCTATGATTCATACATATGCATCTTATGTCACACAATAATTCAAATATAATTACTTATGATAAAATGTGTAATAATAACATCAATGGTTGTTGAATAACAAACATCATAAACTTAGCACTGGTGTACAATGGTGTGCAGTTTCGACACCACCGTTTTTGCAGCGCTTTTTATATAAGATGCATTTTATAATAAGATAAGCAGAACCACTTAATGTTACTTTATCTGTCTTGCATTTTGGAAATAAGAAAATGACCATTAAGAAGACTCTTTTAGAAGTTAATCACGTGTTTCAGTGAAATGAAGATGTACTTTTTTTAACTCACCGCTGTATTGAACCAGGTGGTGTCTGTATAGCGTTGGCATTAATACGGAGGTTCAAGTTTCATGAATGGTTTATATTCCACTTGGTCTAAGCAGTCTCCAATAGTCTAAACCAACATGGGCTAATCCCATTTGGTCTATACAAAGTTTTTCTAATTTCTGTTTGGTCAACACATGTTGTAGTAGGTCCATGGTCTACATAACATTTTATCTATTACCCACTCAGTCCAAATTTAATTTATTTTTGTCTCATGCCCAGATGGTTAACTTTCCACATTGTGTACTTTATTTTTACTTTATCAAATGAAAATTTGGTTCATAAAGACTTCCCCTTTCAATGTAGACTAATGGTTGTTAGACCAAGTGGATTTTAGATGAAATAATTATAGACAAACCGGAAATTAGACAAAATGATAAATGGGCTAAAAAGCGATTAAACCAAAAGTAGATAAACTGGTTTTTGACAAAGTAGGATGAGACAATGGGTCCAAGGATTAGACAAGTTTGGATGAGTAGATAAAATGGGTGTATATACCAATTTGCCTCTCTCATGTACCAAAAAGCTTCTTAAAAACCCAAGGTACAACATCCAACAGCCATCTTGAGTATGAGGATTAGAGGCAGAACATATTTCATTTATGACTGGAATTTAGGTGATGGAAGTTGTAAACAGCTTCGCCCTTGTCCAGCTGCGGTGTGAAAAATGTCAACAATCCTGGCATGAAGAAGCAACTGATTTGTAATGATGTGAGATCCACAGACAGATCATGCCCCATAATTATTTGTCAAATGCAAGGGGGTAGGCACATGGATTTAGAAATTTTGTAGAGGTTTATGTAAATCAATGGGAGTAAATGACCTTGTACAGTGGTGTTTTGATATATATGTTAATGTCTATGGAAGTTGGGGAATCTACTGAAAAGCATAGCTACAAAAAGCTGCTATAAAGAAGAACTTTGTGGAGACGTGATTGAAAAAAAATAGAAAGAAAATTGATGCAAGTTTGAAAATGAGAATTCTTTTTTATTCATCTTGTGACTCAGTTCTATGACCTCTTTCATGATATTTTTCAAGTCTGAACTTAAAAAAAAAGTTTTCTGAGTTTGTGGCATCCAAAATCTTAGTTCCACTTGTCATATCTTAAGTACCATTTTATTTTGGAAAGTTTCATATCAATTATTTCCTAGGATTGAAATTAACACTATGAAATTAAAAGTAAACAACTCCACCACTGAACCTAATTGGCAAATCTGAGGTCAGTATGATCAGCTCCTTTACACTTTCACCTGAAGGACCATTAGGGATCAGATGTCTTAAAATTAAGAAAAATCAAAGGAACTTTGGGAAAATGACCCTCAAATTTATGTTTATATAACTCTGGTCAATATGACCCCCTGCAAATAAACTAATATGAATTTTGTTCTTTAAATATTTGTAATTGGTCAATTGCCCCAAAGGGTCAGTGGTTCCAGCCATATAGTCCAGCAAACATGCTATAAACCCTAACAAACAATCTTTGTTAACAAAGAGAAAAGCTTTTGCTACAAGACATTGTTTAAAAATAGCTATCAAGGTTATAAGGTACAAAGTGCTTTTAATTTCAACTGAATTATGGGAAATTAAAGTGTTTTTTAAAATAATGTTTGGATCAAAGACTGAAGGAATTGAGAAAAGCATTGGCTGTAGGTACAGGATTATAGCAAAAATGATGCCTTAAATCAACACTGGTTTTGTTGTATCATGAAGTATTTTTCTTTTCTGAAATGGGATTCTTGTCATCAACAATAATGCTATTCAAAACTTTCATTAATGATGTATATATAACTTTTGCTCAAACACTTCAGTTAAACTTACTCTATATTTAAATAAAAAAACATAAGATCCCTCCTTTCTTTCATTGCTTTTGCTCCCCAAAATCCCAAAGTTTAACTGTTTAAAGGTAAATTCCAGGTGGGTGTTTCATAAAGCTGTTCGTAAGTTAAGAGCGACTTTAAGAACGACTGGTGAACCTTTCATGTGGTAAATGATATATTCATTGGCGATGGTAAAGCGCGTAAGAAAGGATCACCAGTCGTTCTTAAAGTCGCTCTTAACTTACGAACAGCTTTATGAAACGGCCCCCAGTTCTGGTAACGATCTCAAAATGACTTTTTACAGAATCTTATATAATGACCACCCAAGTGTCTGTTTGTATGAATAAAAAATATGTGCCAAATGATTCTGGAAGAAATTGTGTAATTGCTGAGAAATAAGCAAAATAAGCGCGGATTCGGTCACTTCCGTCGGGTCTTTATTACAGCAATAATAATACACTGTCCCACGTGTGCCTATCTGTGTAGGCGATCTTCAGTGTGATCGTATTTCAGCTTAGATTTTATGATTTCACAAAGTTCAGTTTAAGTAACTGTACCAGATCTAGATCCTCGATGATATACTGACAATTAAGCCTGGTTTACAGACTTTCTCATGAAATCAGTGTTTACTGCAACTACTGGCATTTCTCTTTAAGGGGATCTGACTTTGCAAACTTTGTACTTATTAACATAGGAGTTATTGCAGAATTGGTCATTTTTTTGCATTGTCTCTACAAGTCCTTCTCTTGGAGTATGATCTAGATTCAAGAGCTCTAATTGCTCTGATACAGTGTATTTTTGTTTTGTGGTATTGCAAACAGCCTCATAAGGTTTTTTTCAGTTGAATATGGGAAGTACACCCCCACCAAAAAGGGAGAGAAAATATGGTAAGATGTAGATGTAGGACAGAGATGGTGATGCAGGATGTACATGTAAATGGGACAGGCAGACTGTGTGTGTGTATGTGTGTGATATGTGTGTTATGTAGTGTGGGTGTTTTGTGTGGGTGTATCTGCATAACAGATTTGGGGGCTGTAAGTGTGATGCAAACCAAAATTATTGATCTGTATTGAAATGAAATAGCATAATGTAATCATTGAAATAAGAGAATGTGGAAGTTCATTGAAAGGTGTAACTTATGAAAATTTTTGACGATGTGTGGGTGTGTGTATGACAACTTGAGGCCATTTGAAATGAAATGTTTAAATTAGAGAGAGGGAGAAAGATATAAGAGAGGAGGGAGTGATCAAAGTATAGAGAGAGAGAGAGAGAGAAGGGGGATTTAAGTAACCAAAATGGGATAAGAATGAAATGAAGTGGATGAAGGCATATGTAACATATCCCTTTCTTCTTGCCAGGTGCTCTCCCAAAGTGAAGTCCATTGATTGATTGGATGAGTTCTTACATTACATACACCTTGTTTTCCTATATTGTTGCAAACCAAATTGCAGTCAATATAAAGATCTTCACCTAGGGAATGACCACTGGCCCATTCACACTGCTATTTTCTTATGCGTTTCACAGGTTTAATATGTCTGAATAAATCAGTGAGATAATGAGCCAAATAATTTTAGGGGGTAGATATGGCGTAACATGTGAAATTAATTAAAATTACAAGAGAGCGAAGTGAACAAGCAAAAATTCTGACATTTTTATTATAAAAATCCAAGTTTGTGTTAGATTTTGACATTATATTAAAAAAATAATATATTTTACCCTTATCCCTTTCCTTTTCTCTTTTTTGTTGTGATTTTTTTTTGGGGGGGGGGCTGGGCAAGAGCGCCCCCAAGCCTCCTCCCCCCATCTGTACGCCAGTGGAATAAATCGCAATTCTTTGGGATTTATATGTACTTCATGTCGCCAATTTAAGACTTGAGGCATATTGTAAGGAAGGCACATCTTTATAAAAATACTTTGCTGCACCAATCGTGTCATATTCTTCTTGACAAAATTTTGAATAGAGGCATGTTTTTTTAGCGTACACTGCAGCACTTGTGTCCCTCGGCAAGGCATTTATTTATCTACATTTACCATTCTCCACCTAGGTGTAGTGAATGGGTACCTGGTAGGTAGTAAATCCTTTAATGCTCAAGTTCTAAGAAACATTGTGTTATTAACTGTTAAATGCTTATAGGCCTATATGACACTTTAAGACACCCTGACATAATTGATTAATCTTACAACCATGAATGTTTTATTTAGGAATACTATTTTAAGTCCTCAAAAACCATTCTTACTCAGATAGCTTATATTTTGTGATTATGGTACCTTGTCAGAAGTCAAAACTGGGTCTTTTATTGATTCTAAAACTTCGTTATAGACAAAATATTAAATGTGGAATATGGGGAAATCTGCAAAGAAAATGTGCTAAGTGCCTTTATATGTGGAGTCCTGCTGAGAGACGTGGCACACACTTATGACTAAGTACTCGATGTAGACAAATAGTTTGAACACCACCAAACTTCCGTCTACTTGTTGAGAGTGGTGGAATGCATTTGACCATGAGAAAGTAGCATTTAGTTGATAGAGTGGGGTGAAGGTAACTGGTTTAGCCTACCTGTCTGCTGGAAGTATGTGAATCAAGTTCACAAAGGGTATGTGGACAGATCAAACAAGTTTATAATTGTTTTTATACCTCTGCCTCCATGGTTACAGTCAAGATTGTGAAATGTGAGCTTAATGTTGAACTAAGAAGGAACCTTTGGAAAAGAGAATAAATAAAACTTTACTGTGTTTCAGCTATTCAAGTTACTTGTCCTTAAATTTTTAAAGATAAGTCTCACAAGTGATTTATGTATTCGTGTTGATTTCATACAACTTTGTTCAAACTTGAACTACAAAGATTTGAAGACAAGAAACTGCAACTTACGTATCTCAGAAATGATTAAAATGAGTTATTATTTTGTAAGGTGAAAATTTTATAAGGAGGAGTTCAAGAAAATTGACACTTTACGCAGAACAAGGAAACATTTGTAATTTGTTTATTGAACGTCTTTTGGTGGAATATCCTGTTTTTTTAAACATAAAATATTAGCACATGTCAATCATTCTGCCAGGTTGTGCAAACTTTGTGTGAATAGTCACCACAATTTAGGTTACTTTGCAAAGTGATCGCACTTTGCAAATTTGAAAGTTATTTTGTCCCAACTCACCTGTGACCTATATGACATGGTAAATGGTGTGATTTACAAAGCTGTTTTGATCTCAATTTTTTGATTTCCTTCAATGTTATATTCTTTCCTTGTGTTCAAGGGGATCCTTTAGGCTAAAATGTAAGCAAGCTATATAGGCCTAATTCTCTTTGTAATATTTTGCTGTTGCTTTCTAGTTTCTAAATAGGAGTTAGTACTTCAGACACCTTCAAAAACAAAACCTACTGTTGCTTTTAAATGTCTTGATGGTTTAAACTGCCTCGATCACAAAAGTCTCCGTTAAATTTCGAGAAATTTTTCAGGTATAAAAATACCCGTAAATTATTTCTGCATTTACACCACCCCAAACATACCCTTCGAGATTAGTTCCTAAAGCATGCCCAGTATACCACCTAATGTTGAAGTTTTCCCTGGGAAGCTAAATTTCTTTGAATTCATTAGCCTTTTGACCCCTCCCCCACACCAAAGCTCCCATTTCTTTAAAGTACCAATAATGCATTTATCCAACTTATGAATTATTTATCAACCATGGATTATCATTTAAAAGAATTCCTTCTGGATTTACCTCCAAGAAGGATAGATATCTAATAACTAATTAAATATTAGAATGAAGTATACCTTTCAGACTAGTCTGCTTTCCTTTAATCCATTTTTACATGAATCAACATGGCAACTGTCCACTCTACTTCTAGAGGATGTGGGCTTGAAATTGCCTTTAAAGAAGGTAATCATTTAAGAAAACATTTGTGAAATCCAGGAATTACGCTAGGATGATGCCGAAAATCCTCTACTTTCTGCTTTCTGATATCCTTAATCTTGAAACTGGATATTTTCTTCCTGTGCAGCTGTTTAGTGTCGGAAACAGGGACATGTTTTTTTATGAAAGGAGGGCAAAATTCAGTGTTAATATCACTCTTGTTTATGTTTCCCCAGACCAACTTATTTTCTCTATAAAATTTACATATCTGTGTGAGCCATTTTTTAGATAAAACTGACTGATATGGTAAAATATTTGTTTTGTGAGTGTTGCCATAGTGGCCTTTGGGAATATCTGATTTCCCCAAAGTTTACCTAGGTTACATGCAGGTAGCTGATGCTATATTAGAACCAGGTTTTGTAACACATGGATGCTACCAATAAAAAGAGCACCCAAGAATTATGGTGTTATTTTTGTTCTCAAAAGGTCCAAATTTAAGATGAAAAGTCATCTTGTCACAATAACTGAAAAACAATTTGAGGGATCAGCTCAAACGTGGTTCATGTTTGTATATTGGAGGGGAATTGTTCTGATGTCTAATGTCAAACATTACCTGAGAATGCATATGGGAGGGGTGGTGATCTAAGTAGATTTTTGTTATAAGGTCAGAGGTCATTACGTACATTGAAATATCTCGATCACACTAAATACTGAAGAACTGTTTCAGAATTCAAATGCAGACCTGCCTTGGTAATGTCTGAGTGCTTTTGCACTGATTAGACTTTGGAGTCACAAAGTTAAAGTTTAAAGGTCACCTTTTGAAAACTTGAGAAATAAGGTATATCTCAGTAAAGCTTCTAAATATACACACCCTAACACCTTTTTAAAAGAACTTGAATGGTTGCCCTTGTGGGGCAAATGAAATTCAAGATTTTGTTGCTTACTTGGAAAATTGTTAATGGTTGCGCTCCACATTATTTTGATGGTCTTATCTCGGAATATGTTCCCACTAGAAATCACAGATCTTCAGGAACCGGGTTGTTGACACCTCGTAGAGTCAAATGCTCGTTTGGTGAAAAAGCTTTTGCTAATAGTGCTCCTATTTTGTGGAGTGCACTCTCTTCAACCATACGCAATGCCAAGTCTATAGAGTCATTTAAAGTCAACCTTAAGACATATCTATTCTCATCATATTTCAAATCCCCTCTCTCTGTAATAATTTCCTCTGCACCTCTGAATAGGAAACGAGATAGAAGGCGCACTATATATTATTATTCATTCATTTTTAATATGGCAATGGAAAAGGCATAATTTTCAACTGCATGCAGTCAAGAATCCAGTTTTCTCAAATATAACACTTTATTGTTGTGCCTGTGTAAATATCTGTCAGGTAAAAGACTTAAAGAAATTCATTTAATTGAAGAAAAGAAACATCTAATGAAAGACAAATTCAATGAATAAAAAGTGTTTGTGATTATTATTCTTCTCTGAATCCCCCAAAGCTGATAACAAACAGAATGCCAGGGGGTTGTTTGAGGACATTGTCCCTGAATATTTTTTTCTTTATTTATTAAAAAGAACTTACTTGTGATGCATAACCTCAGAGCCCTGATAATGTAAGGGGGTATAATTTAAGTTTTAAATTCAAGGCTTCTTTGATGAGAAAGCAACTATGCTTGCTTTGTATTTCAGATAAAAAGAGATAATCAATAAAGTAAACTAAAGGGATGACAAAAATGAGAATGTTTAAGATGTTGTTATTATTTTCATTACCTTCAAGGAAGGTGTTTGCTTACTTTAAAGGTATCATATTGATGAGATAATGTTGCAACATTAGTTTTGCTAGAAGGACTATTTTTATTAGCAAGGTTGTTGTGATAATGTTATTCATGTGAAAGAAAGTTTTGAAGTCCTATTGAATCAGATCCCTGAAGGGATTCGTTCATGATGGCATCTTGGTTTAAAAACAGATAACAATTTTGATTGAAATATGTATAACCAGTGGTATGCAGTGCCCCCTCTTGTTCCTGTAGTCCCTTTTTGAAGTGAGGATGATAATATGTTTCTTTTGGTCAGAGAGGCTTCTTTTCTTGCTCATCAACTTTTTTTTTGTAAAGAGGAAAATGTGACTGAATTTTGGAGTAAAGTTGAAGTATTTTCTATACAACCTCTCTGACATCCTGGATCTGCCCCCTTTTTAATAGAAAATTTGTCTCTATTCTTCTGACCAGACGATATACAAAATTTAGATGGTCCGTCTCTCTCACACACTTTTACTTTTAATGATTAAAAAAGAAAATTGTTTGATATACCGTACTCACTAGAGAAAAAGGTGTATTAAAATGGACAATTAAGTAATATAGGCCATGGAAGGGGGGGGGGGAATTATTCACTAATTTATCCAAATTTATAATTTATCCAAACACTCAACAATTTTATACAGGAAAAACAATTCTCTTATCATCATATTTATTTCATCTACCAATTTCTCTCCAGGATATATTTTATTTAAGGCAAAGCAGGGACACCATTTTGTTTGACAGAAAAGCTAAACAGGGGCTAGACAGTGCAGAGCCAGTGTTACCAACCAACACAGAGAACCTCAGAAGAGATACATATATCTGATTCCCCGTGCAATTCCAAGGTAAGCTGAAACACAGTCAGTGACTAACTTCCAGGCCAGTCCCACATGTGCAAAATTGTGTCATCAAAAAAGCCATATTCATCCTTCGTCCGTCCGACATATGTAAAAATTGTGTCACCAAGTTGTTTGGAGATTTCTCACGGTATTCCCATATGTAGATCTATTTCCTGTAGCTGAAAGATCCATTTTCCCTTGATCTCATATATTAAAACACTTATATGATATTATGAAATGTCAGGTGGTATGTTTTTCATGTTCCCATATGCATGAAAACTGTGTCTGTGAGACACAACAAGTGTTGATTTTTGTAGCCCCAAGGTTTGTCAGCATCAAATTTCAAGGTTTAGTGAAATAATAGCATGGTTGGTGCACAATGCTCATCATCTTTAGAAGAACCTTATGAGCTGAACACTGCAAATAATATTTTGAAAATTCATTTAAAACAATGTTGCCATTTATGAAGCCTTATTACATGATCTTAGAAAAGCAACTGGATGCCAATAAATATAGTTAACATTTATTCGATAATGTACATTGTCAAAATATATTTGATTTGATTTTTAACTGACCCCCCCATTAAGAAATCAGAATAATCTTCAAATTCTTGCAGAATTAATCTTCCGTTTTAGAGTTGGGGACAAATATGATATAAATTCATATTCATGAAATAATATGTCACTGTACTTTTTGCCTTTTCTAAATCTAATTGAAAAAGTCCTAAACTCTGAAATAGCATGGATCTTCAGATCTGAATCAATCCATACATCCTTTTCCTATCCTGTTCATTCTTTTTATGTCTTCAAATGTGTCTACTTATCAAAATGTCAAATGCACCATCAATTCAAACTTCCTTTTCACTTGAGAAAATATTCTGTATAAATATAAGTAAAGTTTGATTGAAAGTTTATATGGATATGTGACTGTGTTTTTGAGTAATTGTCTTTATAAATCAAATCCAACTCAATATAAGTTGATTTGAACAAAAAGAGAAAAATCAAACAATCATAACACTGAAAATTTCATAAAATTGGACAAGAAATATTGAGTGTGACCTACTAAGAAAACCTGTACAATACTTTAAAATTAAACCCCCAGTTATATGCACAACACAATCATTTGCAAATGAGAGAATTGAGGGTGTCAATCACTTTTTCTTTCATATTTTGTTTGATTTCATGTTTAAAAAGATTTAACAATACTGGAGACTCTTCATTAAAACAGTGGCATTTCAACCTGTTCAGGGAAGAACCAAGCATTTTTCAATTATAATTCATTAGAAAATTTAAGTATTTCATATTTCTTATTTCAAATACACACGAAAAAGTGAGTGGGTGATATTGTCAGTTCCCTCATTTGCATTCCGACCAGGATGTGCAAATAAGCGAAATGTAATAATTTTCTTGTTTTACATATATGATTTTGATGAAATTTCAACTTATTGCTTGTTTGAATTTGAAATTGAATTCCATTTTTTATTCAAATGAGCTTGTTGGTGGGGGTGGACTTGCCCTTTAAGGGCCATTGGATGCATATTGTATCACATTTGCTTGGTGTCTGATTAAACATAATTTGGTGTCTCTTTGAACATAAATGTACCATATATTGCGTGTTTTATATCTTGCTAAAGCGATTTAGTATTTACAGACCCTTCAAATCAAGGATCAAGGCTTATAAACCAAGTCATTAGGTGATTAACTTATCTCACTTTTTAATATCAAAAGGTACACATTCAACATGGTCTGCTCGCCCCCCCCCCCGTATAACAACGTCTAGCCTTCGATCATTATACACTTCATTGCAATGACCATTATGTGCAGTCGAGCTTACACAGCAACTTTACAATCAATCGCTAAGCTTTATGTCACAGGTCCCAGAAGTTATGAAGTACAATATTGTAAGCTGACTGCTAATTTTTTGTTAAGGTTGTATATTGAGCAAGTAAAATTTTCTTGATATGAATGATGGTATCAACGATGTAGAGCTTTCTTTTTATTACTAAAGGTGGTTTCAGACCGCCTCGAAGTTCGCCAGTTCCAGGTATTCTCTGATCAGGAAATTTACCCCGATCAGAAAATACCAGGTATTTTGGCGGTGTGAAAGCAAACTACGCGTAATATCCCCGAAAGAAAATACCCGATAAATAGTAGGTACTTGGCGAAATTACGAGAACTTTCGCGGGGATTTTTCCAAGGTCGTGGGTATTTTGGCGGTCTGAAAGCAAATTACGGGAACTTTTAGCCCAGCGTGTCGTTGGGTGCGGCGCCGTGCATGGGTTGCTGCTGGGCTAGTGATTTTGAATTTCGCGCCTTGCTGCTTATCAGACCATACTGCGCATGCTCGTAACTTCAGGAACTTATCCCGAAGGGTATGTTTCAGGGCGGTGTGAATGCAGGAATAATTAATGGGTATTTTTCAGCCTAAAACAGTTCTCGTAATTTAACGGGGATTCTTGTGATCGAGGCGGTTTGAAACCACCTATTGTGGGGGTGATTTTCTAGATGTACCTCCCTCCTGTTACCAGGATGTGGATAGTCTGAATAAGAATGCTTGGGTTGTTTTCCATTCATCAGTTCATTCAAAGGTTAAGAAAACAAGGAAAAAAGGGAAGGAAAAAGGTGAAAGAATCATCGGTGATAGGGGTAGCTATCCTATCTTTGAGGCCTCTTGAATGTAAGTGTAATCAAATAATGCCAGATTTCCAAGAGCCTTACTAGATTACCGCTCACTCGCAAACCATCTTCAGTTTTCAAGAATAATCGCAGTTCGTTCAACTTGGAAGAATGATGTTCGCAGCTTAGCCAGCAACAAGTAGAAGCGTTTGCTTTCTATATTCCCCACCAATTCAACAAATAATATTGATCAGGATTACCAGATCCATGAATGCAAAGTATGTGATGGCAAAAAATTAAGCTTGGAGGTTTCCACAGCGTAGAATTCAAACCACATTCATTTTGTGGATAAGGGTGTTGTGGTATAAGGTATAGATTTGCAGACTTTGAACCATTTCAGTTGTAATACAGCAAGAATTCTCCATGATTTTGTACATTTTGCTCTCCCCCCACAAGAACAATCCACTTTTTTCATATGAATTGCTGTGTCACTGGTTAATTGAGGGCTACTCTTTTTCTGTCACTTGTCTGAAAGGAATCATGCATTTCATTTTCAAACCTTGCCTAATTTTGCATCAAGTATAACGAAATGGCGTATGTATTTGGGAAGGATAATTAGGAGGGTGTGATCTAAAGTTAGAATTTATTGTATATAATATGATATGAATGACCAGGTCAGTAGTGCCATGGTCTCCCCCCCCCCCCCCATTAGACCAACTGCACAACAAAAGAAGCAGAAAAACATAACATCTATTTTATATTTACAATCTTAAGTCCATGTTGCAATCACTGATTATATTGTAACAATGTTCATCCTTCATTAAAAAAAAATTATATTAATTTGTATTATGTGTGAATGGAAATAGAAATCAAGCGTAGAATGGAGTTGAATCCCAGCCTCAATTACTATCAGATACATTCTCCACATTTGATTAATGTTCTGACTCATTATGCTTTTCAAAGTTGGTTTAAATGCTTTCAGTATCAAATTTGCTCTCAATAGGGCCGTCTGCACCAGCCCGAGTTTTCAAATTAGCGTGCTATTTCTGATCTGGCAAATTATCCCGATCTGAACAATCTCGAGATTATTTGTAATGGAGACGCAATTATCGTGCTAGTTCGTAGGATTAATCTCGAGATTGGAATCCCAAGTCAACTTGGGATTATTTGCAAAATAGCACGCTATTTTACAAACTATCCTGCTAATTCGCAGGTGCAGATGCACTCATCATTATTTACTTACGGCGTCAGACCATAATGCATCAATGCCTCGCTCGAGCAGGAATCGCTCTTCTTGTGATGGTGGAGACGGGGTTTCTTGAATCTCGAGATTAATCGCGAAGAGGGCCGATCGGGCTAAAATCTCAAGATTGAGCAAACTTGGGCTGGTGCAGCACTGCCTAATAACTGTTAATTCCTTGACTCTCGTCAGATCTCAATATCTGTGATATTAAAAAGTTTGGGGAATTAGAACATTGCCCTACTGCCTTATCAGAGCACTGACTCCTCTGCTGGCTGTACTGCTACTTCAGACATTGCTTTACTTGTATTAGGTCATTTAAGGTCACAGAGGAAGATAATCTCTGGCCTTGAGGCTTTGTACAATGGTTGATGTTTCTCTATTTAGAGATAAGACTAATTGCTGTCATCAAGCACACCCAGTTAACCTGCCTCAAAAGATGTTTTCACACCCCTGAAGTCAGGAAAATGCCTTATTTTTCTTACAGGTGTACTTCCTGGTTATCCCAGAAAAGAATTACAACTAGTAGAACTAAGCCAAAATTATTGCAATGTGGTTTGCAGTATGAAAATCAAATTGGTATGAACTTTAGTCCCCAAAGCCAAATTAAGAATAAATTCTGGTAACGGTAACAACACATTATGAATGTTCTTGTGATGAAATTTCAACATGATTTCAAGAACATTATCTGATTTGGAAACATGCGAATGTACAAATGATTATCAGGCATTTTGAAGCTCAGCAATTTCTGGTAATTCTACAGTTGTTTTTTCCTAACTCGCAGGTGTGAAAATGTCTACAAGATTCACATTATTGCCATCTTCCTACAAATGGATAAACATAGTATGTAACCATGGATCCTACTAGGACTAATAGCAAGGAAGTACAAGTACTATTTTTGCCATCCCTGATGAAACATCTTCACACCTTTTGCTTTTTAATTGGAACTCATTATGCAAATGAAGCCATGTCTGTGGAAGATAATTTGTTTGATGATTTTCATGAGCTGTTTCCTCTTATCTTTTTGTAGTCTGCACCCAAGATGGAAATTTGTTCTGATTTTCGGATGGTTATTCCTTCAGTTCAGTATACGTTTGTTAATTAATGAAAGTGGAGAGTCAGTGGGGAAAGGAAGAGCGGGAGGTAGGGAGCAAGGGAGAGGTAGAGAGGGGAGGAGAGATAGTAAATCTGAAAATTAGAGGATTGAGCAAATCTGAAGAAAATTAGAGGATTTAGCGAAGGATTATGGTGTAGACCTAGCATGAGAAAAGTTGATAGGCTTATGGTTTTCTGACTAAGAAAGAAAATATGCCATGATTTTTTTTTTTGGGGGGGGGGGGGGATTTCAACTTGGCTTGTGGGATGGTCTTGAAGTAATTGACTGCCACTACTCTTTAATATGGAGCAAGGAGAAGTAGACCTACATATATTCCTGAGACTAAAAGTGTGTAGTAGGGATCCACGGTAAAAGTCAGTAATTCTCAGGTTCACTTGAGTTCATTCCTGTGCACTTGAACTGAGAAAGCATGACCTAATATTAAATTCATTGCATTCCACCAAACCATACAAGACATATCCTGAGGCAGGGTTTGGAGAAGTATTCATCTTAACTCTCTCAGGAGATCTGTCCTCGGTTTTGAAGATCTCCACAAATGAAAGTGAAGTAGAAATGCTGGAAAGAAAAAACAAATCTCTGATTACTAGGATAAAAAGTTTATCAAGAAATATATATCTCAGATTTTGAAAGCAAAGTGGACCACTTGCATCAAATTTGAGAGATGCACTCTAGATATATGTAGAGAGATAGAGGGGGGGGGCCATACAGTTTTGGGGATATGGCATGGGTGGTATAATATAAATATAATTCTCTCACCATCACCATCATTTAAAAAACAAGAGTTTTAATTTCATATCAAATGGTCCCTCAATGTAAAGTGTTCAGAATTTCAGATCACCATTATCATCCTTATATACAATTTTCCATTTAAAAATCTTTTTACCAATTATTGAGACTTTCTTAAAGAGTTCCTTCTCATCAGGTATTATCCCCCAAACAGTCAAATTATGATAATAATACTAGTTGTACCATCAATACTACATAGATCACCTGACAATCTCTTTCCAATAACCCACTATGTTTCAGTCTGAGGCTTGTTGATTGCTCACATCATTATTATCGAAGTGTTCAAAACCTTTGTATCATGATCAGTTTTGTAGCCCTTTGTAAAACGGATTTCTCCAATAAGATTTCTCCTACAGGATTAGTACATGGTACAATTATATATCAGCAAAATTTTGTCATTCTTCCCAGCTTGATTCATTGGCCCGTATTCTGCATGATGTCTGATTTAATCTAAGTCTCTACTGAAATAATGGGAAGCTGAAAATGTCAAAACTTTGTTTACAATTTATATCTTTATTTTACATTTAAAATTTGTTTCCCAGTGCTTCAATGGTGAAAAAAATTACATTTTTAGTTATTATTTTGAGACAATTATTAATGGTTTGGATGCAGAATGTGTTGAAAAATGTGAGTCTCTACTATTGAGATAGATGTACATGTATGTGTTTAAACATTTGATTGCTCATTGTTAAACCACAACTTTAGACCAGAGTTTGAATGAAACTAGATATGTGTCATTGGCATCATCATTCGACCTGCAGCATTCTGGATGTTCATTGATTGAGTCATTATCAACCATCCCTGACACTCCAGGAAGGTTAATAACTTCCTTTTCGGACATGTGGACAAGCTATCACCACGGTGACAGCTATAACACACAGTATAGGCCTACTATTTACTAGCAGCGTAGCTAAAAAGGGAGTGAGGGGGAGGGGGTAAATAATTTTTAGGATGCAGTAGAAGGGGGGGGGGGGTGCCTGAGTGTTATGTTGTAGGACTTTTGAACTTTGTAGACAACCAAATTGTGAATTTACCGAGAAAAGATTTTTGTGACATGAGAGGATTAAAAATCGCAATTTCAGAAAACAAACTTTGGAAGCAGGAAGAATATTTTATAGAGAGCTGAGCTTTGTCACTGCCTGTATTTCAGTAGAGAAAAGGTATGAAGTTCACATGCAGAATATGTGCAATGTACAATCTTAACCCCATTTAAAAGTGTTATGAAGAGACAATGATTAGATATTTGTTTTTAACCCTTATAAACTCAGATTGGATGTGGATCAAGTGTGGTGCGAGTTCACCTAAAACATGCGGCTTATTTTGTTCCTCGACCTCTCATGAATTGAAAAGCGGCATCTGAGCTGCATTCATGAATTCATGAAAGGGGTATTAGATGCACAGATAGATGTCTTAAGCCTGAAAATGTGAGTCCAGATCCTGCTAAATTATTTCAAGTCATAACTTAGGTCTCCCCATTGCCATGCTTGGTGTATAAAAGGGCTCATTGCAAGTGATTTTTTAAGCCTTTCAATCAATCCAAAATGGCTTCCCTAGGTCCAAGAGAAGAAGGTGAATATTACTCTTTTATTGATATAGGCCTACATGGTCATATTGACCATGAAGTAATAGGCCTGACCAAATGATTAAACCTTGAAGAGGAATAAAAATAATTACAGATATGGGAATACCAATTCACACCTCCTCTTCAAATAAGTGTGATCTATTTCAAAGGCAGAGTCTCTAATAATTTCTTTCAAGGAATGTCTGAACTTGTGCATGGCTTGATCATATTTGACACAAACCTGTGATCTTGAAAAAGAATGTATTATTATCGAAGTATACCATATAGAGTGATGAGGATACCATCATCAGTGTGATGTATTTCCCAAGTTGCAATCCGTAACAGTTTCTACCAAGGAATGTCTGGACTTTTGAGGACATTCTTGAGGTGCCTCTGCCGGGGTGAAAAGTAGATTTGTTATTTCTACTAGAACATGCCTTGAAACTATTTTGAAAGGAATGTACATGACTTTGATCATTTGACATATTCACATGATCTTATAAAATGTCTCTGTCTGAGGAATGATGGGTAATGAAGATACCATCATGAGAGTTTAATGTATTTCCAAGCCTTGATCCTGGAATGATTTCTGTCAAGAAATGTCTGGACTTGTGTGTGAAGACATTCTGAAGATGCCTCTGAAATGAGTGATTAAAAGATTTTGGTTATTTAGAAGAATTTTTGTGACTTTAATAATATTTGACTTTAATAATATTTGACATTTTGCAATGATTTTAGCTGTATTAGAGTAGAAAGAATGATGGATGAGGATGTCATCTTTAATGTGGGTGTGATGTACTTCCAAGGTAAATATACGTGACAGTTTCTTTCAAGGAATAGTCTGGACTCTGATGACATTCTTTACACTAAGTTTAGAGGAGCTCTGAAAGTGTAAACTAGAAAAAAAGGATTTTTTATAGGAAATTTTGAGACTGCACAGTTATGATCGCATGAATTTTGTGGAAATGTGTCTGATAATCATCATATTTGACACATTCTTATGATCTGAAGAAACTATTTATAGCATTGCCTAAAATACAAATAATATACATACCTAGCTGGGTTTTAATCTTTATGACCTTTCAAGTGTCTGCATGTTCCTTATGACAAACACTATATGATTTATGAACAGAAGAAGTTATATTCCTTCTTGTTTCCTCCAGGATGTCGATGTTTGATTGTCTAAAACAGATTTTATTGAGTAATTTATTTGCAACCCAACTGTTGAGTTGATTTATGCTTTCGTTGCGACTCTTGATAACAAAAAAATGATTACAATAATGAGTCATGTGAAGTACTATCTCAATAATCTCATGCAAGTTTTTACTGTTTTTGTTGGTTTTATACTTGTTATTTTAATGATATTAACATGGAAAACCCCATTACTGATACAAATCACTATTTCCAATTATCATTTGTTTACTATTACCATTACCAGTGATCATTTACGGCCACCATTTACCATTTGATATTGACCACTACCAATTATCATTTACCATTATATCAGATCCCCTTTCCAGTACCAATTACTTATTACCAGTTTACTATTTACCATTGCTGTTACCATTACCCATTATCATTACTATCTTTGTTGGAAATAAGAAAAAAACTGAAACACTTAACCATTACCTTTTACCATTACCATTTATCATTTTCTATTACAAATTATCATTTAACATTACCAATTACCATTTAACATTACCTATTACCATTTAACATTACCAATTACCATTTACCCCATTAACCATTGCTATCACCATTTAACCATATAAAATAGCCATTACCATCCAAATTATCTTCACTAAATTTATATACCTGTATCACTAGTTGTTATGATAATATGAAAAAAAAAAATCTCTGAGTGTCTTGTATTGATTCATTCATTTACCAAGAAATTATATATCTTACTGAAGCTTGTGTTGTGTATCTGCTTGTGATTCATTTGTAGTCATTGTCATTAGTCACACCACGATCAACACCTGGGACTGCATGTACAGTCAAAGTGGAAGGAAGTTGCTGGGACACTTCTAGAGTAGTAGTATGGTCAAAGTATTGTTCTTGTTTTATTGCAAGTGCTTGAGATATCACCTTAATATCTGTAAGCATTTCTAAACTCTAAACTTGTGGAGCATAAAAGGCATTTAAGGGTCCAGTCAAAATGCAATAATGTTAATTCTTCAGGTCTTAAATCAATTTCCATTCTTTTATAATCCAGGATTCCAAACTTCATTAATGCTGTGCTTGGAATTGGTTTTGCGAATCTTGTAATGTAAAGGTGGTAGTGAAGGTGGTGGTATATATTTTCCAGGAATTGTCCCAGACCACGGACCTATAGGTCCATGCCTGGACAAAGTATTGATATTATGTCCACAGGGAAACAGAGTTTATGTTGATATCGTTATTTTGCCCATCTTCATCAGGCCAAGTTGTGTATGTTCTTTTGTTTGGATAGAAATGGGTCAAGACTTTTGAAATGACACAAAAAGCAGGATATTTTGTGAGTTTCATCCATCTTGATTGAGTGCAATGTATGCTAAGTCTGATAGAAACGCCACCCAGTGAGTCTTTCTTAAATTGAATAATTTCATCATGGTTCTTGATTGCAATGTGAGCTGCCTATTTCCTGTTATATTCAATGAATCATTGGGGTTTCCAAATTGCTTTAGAAAGGATTTCTTTCATGCTTACCATACAGCAACAATAGAAGTCAGTATCACTTTACTCTAACCAATAGAGAGGGATACTGTTACCCCTACATTCCCAGTAACGGCCACCGCACACCTTGCGACTGGTCTACAACCCAATTTGGGGAGAAATGATTTTTTTTATTAATTTCTAATAATATTAACATATTGAATGACCCAATTTGATGTTTAGGTAACTATTATGAAACTGATATAAAAATTTAAATTGTTTTTCACAACTGGCCAAATTAGCTAAAATTGTAATTGTGGAAATAAGCAACACTTTGAAATGCCATAACTTTTACATGCAATTTTGATATTGCATCATTTATTGAACTTGGAGTGAACGAATTACACAGCGGTGGGAACACTCTCTTTTGTAAACTCTTTTTCTTACTAGGGTATCATCTACACATTCAGATTCAATAATTAAATTGGAGTTTGATATGTGTACGTTGTGGATTACAATGCAAGGTAGAATTTCAAAAAAGCTCTTTGCTAGGTTGGATTTCAACATTCATATATTCAAAAGGGATTACAAAAAAACTTATTTTGATACCCCAATAAATGCGAACCAAGTTTTGGATATTGCTAGAGGATTCATTGAAAATCCAATTTAATACACAAACCACAAGTTCATTTTCACAAATTCTTTAAGAAAAAAATCTATCAGTTCAAAAGTCAAAACACCAATCCTCTTTTAAAATCTCATATTGGTTAGAAGTTAACTCATTGTTTCAGATTTCTCAAAGGGTATTTTGAATATTTCACTTTTAATTTTATTGATAGAAAATCCTTCACACCCTTTTATGGCTGCAGCAGCCAAAGTGGCATGAAAATCAAATCATTCAATGTTGCTGTAAAGGAGACATTTTTTTTCAAAGAATGAGCTGAAATGAGTTCTAAGCATGTTAAAAGATTCTCGACTATTTTGTATACTGCTAGATGCTTTTATTCATATTTTTTGAAAATAAAAGCGTTAGTTCAACCCCCACACCCCGAAATAGAAGAATCATTTTCAATTTCCTCTTTCTAGGTACCTAATCTGGAGATAATCCAGAGAAGAAATATTCCGGGGATTTGATAGTCAACACCTCAGTGATTATTGATTATATGAGATCTGACTCGTAAAATTGTGACACCTGAATGAAGTTAGAACAAACAATGTCTTCTGCCAGAATGGAGGTCATTCACTCCAAGCTGCAGACTCTTCAAAAAGTATGCAACCATATCAAATTTCTTTGTTCAATCAGGCTAAATATATCTAAAGGCATCATGGGATATCAGGAGAAAAAAAAACGTTTGATTGGTCGGCCCACCTGACCAAGCAGTCATCTTAAGGGATTGAGTAACTTGTGCAGGTTTGAAAAAAAAACTGAGCTATGGGACCCTACATGTATTATTGCCTGAAATGATGTTTTATTTGAAACCCTGAAAATTGTATTTCATAAGCATCATTACTATATTTGCAATAGGTAAATAAAATTCAATATTTTCCCCATAGACTACAGTGCTCATTTATATGGAAATATTTCAAAAAGTACAAGTCATAAACAGTTCATGATCTTAAATAATTCAAGTTTCAACAAAGCACACTTGTGAAGAAGTATGCAAGAATCATCTCTAGTTGATTTGACCATCAAAATGAAAGATGAAACTAGTGAAACACTGAAACAGTGTGTAAAGTCAGAAAGTTACAGTATTATAAACTTTTAATTAGTGTATCAAAATAGAAAACAACTCTGACCTTGGTAGTATACTATAGGCAAATGAGGGATTGCATGATGTTCATGTCATTTTTGGCTTCAGCAAAAATTTAAAAATTTAAATTTAGAGATGCCAAAATTTTCATATATTTTACCTCCAATGTAGATGAAATTTCAAATGTCATGCTTGTTTGGTTATTGGATTTATTCAAATCAATGTTGGTTGGAATGGACTTGAATTCAAAATATCTGGAGTTATGATAATTATGATAACAATTCTCCTTGATTTGTAAGAAATTTCAAAATGATCACTCCATGCAGCTGCTTGAATTCGGATTTAAATTTTTTCAAAACCAAAACTCTTTTGAAGGAGATTTGTTGCTTAAAATGGGAATGAGTTCCTCAATATCTCATCAATACCTACTTGAGAATGATAGATTGGACTGTAAAGAAATCTTTTTTTTTCATCAGAGATATCTGTGAGGTTTGATGAGGGGAAAGAATAAAGGGGGAAGAAAACTGGAGCCTGATCTCAAAGAAGTTCTAAATCCTTTGTATGGACTTATTGTTTGTTATTTTCCCACTTTTGGGTTAGTGAGTTTAAATGCTATTGTGAATATTTTTTTTTTCTGTCTCTAGTTTTGAATTGTTATTTTCAATGTATTTGTTACGGTCTTATTGACTTATAATCAGCTGAAGAAATGTTAACAACATGAGAGAACATTTGTATATTTTCTTGGTCTGTTGTTGGGAAATCGGTTTAATTTCAGGTAAAATGTAGCATACAGGTGATACATAATCAGAGTATGTCCGTCTTTTTTCTTTTGTCATACACAGATCCAAGGAGGTGGCGGAGGGGTAGAGAGGGTAAAAAGTAAGGTAATAGTAGCTCACTGGTTTATATAAAGGCCTACAATATACATGTATGTAGGCCTATTTATCTATACTTTGTCGAGTTTAAAATATTGGCCACTTGTAATTAGACAGTCACGTGACTTTACAATTATATATCTAAAATATAGCATAGCTTGAACACTTTCAATATGTCCTTTTTCTGGTTGGGTTTACCGACTTTTAGCACTACTGTATATAGAGCATAGCTTGAACACTTTGAATATGTCCTTTTTCTAGTGGGGTTTACTGACTTTTAGCACTACTGTATATATATTAAACATGTTGTATATGTGATTTCTCACAATTTCACTATATTTTTTATGATACACCTTGTAAATATCAGACAGATAGGTGGAATATGCACTTTCATTCTACTGACTATTGTAAGAAGAAAGCAATCGTCATTGTCCTTAATGATAAACCAAAAACGCAATCTGATCATCCTCAAGTATGTCAAGAGGACACTGATCTTTTTACTGTCTACTTTTTTGAGGGGCATAATGCCACTTTTAATCTTCATTTGAATTTGTTAACTATGTTCTTTAACTGTTTTTTATAAGATATTTCGAAAAGAATGATGATCTCCAAGTAGCATATTCAGGTTCTGTTCAGGAAAAGAAATATAACTTAAAACTGTGATCCACAACTGAATGGGAAGAATTTGTTTCTTCATTTCATGAGAACCATCGAGCGTGTATATCACTATTGTACCTTATCCAACTGGAATTAGTGTGGATTTTGATGAACAGTGCAAGGAATTGATTGATTTCATAATTATTGCAAATATTTGCAAAGTAATCATTGGTATATCCATGTCCAAGTTTCCCTTTTATAAATAAATGTAGGGGTTCAGGAGGGTGCAGCATCTTTAGAGGTGACAAAAAAACAAACAAACATATTTTGACTAAAAAAGTATTTGATTCTTTCAAATAGAAAAAAAATCTGCAAATGAGAAAATGTCAGTAATTAAAAACATGCATGTGCTTCTCCAAAACCATTGAAAGGTAAAGACACAATTTAGAGAAAAAAGGCAGATGCCCCAGCTTGTGATAATTGAAAGAAAGTCCTTGATTATAGAAAAAAATATTTTCTTATGCTACAATGCAGTTTGTATTTAATTTATGATATCATAGCCAAGGATTCTTAAAAAGAATATATTTGGCAAATAAAAACTTTCCTTTGTATCTTCAAATTTTCCCTGAGAACCAAATCTCTAAAACTACAAGTAGAAGATAAATATGTTTTAGGCGGGGTTGGTAAAGGCCAGCATCCCTCTCGAAGAACTGCTTGTATTTGAACTTCAAGTCCTTGAGTTTCCATGTTCCAGTCTGCTAACATGCCACTCAAGAAATATTAAGATTTTGTCCAAATTTACATAAGAAGAAGATTGACCTCAAGTGGTTGAGAAAACGGTCAAAATTGTATATTTAATGCTTGCGGAAAAATATTAGAATTTGTATTTCAGTTGACACTAATAAGTTTTGGCAGTCTGTTTGCAGTTCCAAAGGACGACATTGCAAGGCTACTATTTTGAATATTGGATATGTTGCTTTCAAAATTTTGATAATTATTAATAGAAGAAATGCATGAGTCACTTTGTCAACATATTGCATCGAAAGTAGAATCTAAAGGTCACTAGTAAAAGCTTTGAAACTGAAAAGGAAAAAAAAACTATTGGTATTTGAAAGTGTGAAATCACTTTCAATTAATGTGAATTATAAAACATATTTAAGAAATAGTCTAACAGAAGCATATATTCTAAATATTATGGGTGGAAAATTGGCAGTTATAATATAACATTTTTAATATTTACCCGGAATATCCACTTCAATGATTAAACTGTTACACCAGTAGGTCCTGTTTGACATATGTAATTATTACCCTGTTATGTGCCAACTTTCAGGGTAAATCGCATAATAGGTCACACTTTAATTCAAACCTTCACCTTTCATTTATGAGTTTGGTACTGCTATCAGTGTATTGGCCCAGTGGTTACACGCTGCAAGAATGCTGATTAAATCTTTTAGCACTTTTTTAAAGCCTGTCACTCTAATGGCTATTTTTTAAAAAGAGGTTTCAACAATTGAAAAAAAAAGAGTAATGGGCATAAACAATGTGCTTAAAGTTTTAAACAGCATTTTCTCAGTGTGTAACCTCTGAGCCAATATGGTTAGTAGCCTTGGTTCTACATCACTGGAATGAAAAAGGATAAGACCCATTGATAGGTGGACTATGGACATAGTTTCAATTACATGACGATGACATTGAACAAATGAGATTTCCCTTTAATGATGCAAGATGGTCTGAAAATGACACAGACTTGTTTTGAAACAACTGGTATCAGACCATCTGGTAAAACCAATCAATATAATAATAATGTGTATCACACCAATGGGTATAAGAAAAATGGGTGTAAGACAATTTGTATTTGACCACTAATATAAGAAAAACGGGTTTGATAAAACCACCTGATATTTATTCAATTGGTATTAAACCAACTGATACGACAATCTGGCTTTAGACAAACTGGTACTTAACATATATTGAATGACCTGGTAATAAACCAACTGATACAAATGGTGTTGGACCATATGGAGTCAAACCAAGTAACTAATCTTAGATCACAACTGGTATAGATCAAATGATTAGACCAACTGGTATTACACCAACCGGTATCAGACAAAATGGAGTCAATCCAAGTAACCAACTTATGTTAGACCAACTGGTATCAGACCAAATGGAAAAATACCTCCCTGGAGACATTGCTCATTGATTCTCCCTCCCTCAGTATGTCATTGCTTATTAGCATGACATTCTTATTTTACATTGGAGGAGGAGGAGGAGTATAAACTAGGATTTGTAATGCATGCCTGAACTAATGGTCATATAAGTGGATTAAACAAGCTTATATCTGACAAGTTTGTCAAATTAAGTCCACTCCTTGTAAAAGCTTCAAAAGAGAGATCGTATCATGGGGTCTAAATTCCATGATGTATTGGGATGGATTTTTTTTAATGGTGCGTTCGGGTAAGATTGATAGCTCAGTCGGTAGAGCGGGGGATTCGGATTCCGGTGACCCGGGTTCGATTCCCAATTGGTGCGCTAGTGCCCTTTGGTAAGGCATTAATCCTCATTACCAGGTCCCTCAGAGAGGACCTTAAGCCATCGTTCCTCTGGTTGCATGCTTAGAAGCATTCATGCTTTCTTAGCAATCAGGTTAAATCACTACCATTTACCATCTCAATTTATTTTATCTTGTCTTTTTTTAGAGATGTGAAATAAATGGATTTGAATTTAAATATTTGTATAGACCACACCCAGGGGCGGATCCAGCCTTCGCCAACAGGGGGGGGGGGGGGCCCGGAATTTTTAAAGCCACATTTTCCCTGATCAGCCGCTCGAAGTTGGTTTTTGTTTGTTTCTTTGAAGGTGAAGTCCTAATATAATGCTAATCTCATAAACCTTATTTAAATAGTGCGAGCGCGAAGCGCAAGCTTTTTTTAAAGTTTGTCCTAAACTTTAAACATTCTGGGCAATGTTTGTGATCCTAAACGAGATGTGTATCCAACTAAATAATTACTGCGAGCGCGAAGCGCGAGCAGAAATTTTTATTTACGTTTTGATCTGATAAAAAAGGATCTAGTAACGGCTGCTTGTTAGCCATAAAGACGTTACATATTTCAACTACCAAATAATGCGAGCGCGAAGCGCGAGCTGAAAATTTTGACATTTCTACCTGAAGAATGGAAATTCTAAGCACCTTTTGTAATCGTGAAAAGGGTAAGTATATCACTAAATAATTGATGCTTGCGATCGGGGAAAAAATCTAGATTTACACCTAAAAATGGGACACTCTATTCATGTTTTGTAAATCATGAAAAGGATTAGTAATTGGAAATCTTTCTACATTATCAATGCAAGCGCAAAGCGCGAGTACAAATTTTTAAATTTTTAATATACGTTTTGATCTGATCAAAAAGGGATCTGTTAATGGCTGCTTGTTAGCCATGAAGACGTTACATATTTCAACTATCAAATAATGCGAGCGCGAAGCGCGAGCTGAAAATTTTGACTTTTTTACCTAAAGAATGGAAATTTTTTAATCGTGAAAAGGATAAGTATAAAACTAAACAATTGATGCGAGCGCGAGCAGGAAAATTTAAAATTTACACCTTAAAATGTGTAATGCATGCGCAAAGCGCGAGCAGAAAATTTTTGATAGTTTGTGATCTGAAACTGGATAATGATTTAAATAGAGAACAAGCTGCGTATCTGATTTCGAACTAGAATTTGGGTATTCTAAATAGCTTTTTTATCTTGAAAATCAATAAAGCGAGCGCGAAGCGCGGGCTTAAAATATTTGATATTCCGATCTGAAAAAGGGTAGATTCAAGCTCTGTATTTCAAGTTATTTGTAGGAAAATTGTGAGGTGGATATGGATCACAGTAAAAAAGAGCTGATAATTATGTTTCATTATTATTACTTTGAGTTTTGACATAGGACAGGGACATTCTGTAAGGACATTATGTCATCATATGAAAATAATGACTATCTTTCTATTTCTCTTCCTAAGCGCAAGATTAAACTTGTCGATATCACATTCTGAAAAAGGGACAATTTGATTATTAAATTAATATCTTATTTATTAATCTAATAAGCCTAATGAGAGTGTGAAATCTGTTAATATTATGGCCTGAAAACTGGACATTTAAAGCACATTTGTAATTATGAATAAGATGCATGAGTTAATATCTTTTTAACAATCAATGCGAGCGCAAATCGCGAGCCGAAATTTTTTTTGAACTGACATGAAATGGGGATTTAAAGTGGTTTGTTTTAGAATTAATATTGAGATATACATAGCTCACCAATCAAAATGCGAGCGTGCATCTATAGCTGATATGCTTTGACAATCTGACCTAAATAGTGATATTTTTGAGAACTTCATGAAATACAAGAAAATAATAGGTACCTGACAAATCAAATATTGCGAGCGCGCAGCACGAGCAGAAAATTCTAATATTCAGACCATAAAATGGAAGTTTTTACAGAGCACTTAAAAATCAATTTGTAAATCAAACAAAATAATGAAAGTTCGATTTTCGAGCTGAAATATGTATTGTATATTGACTTCATAATTTGATATTTGAAGTTCCATATTGAGCAAGATATGTAAATCAAGTAAAAGGCAATGCGAGCGTGAAGCGCGAGCGAAAATTTTATATAGTGACATGAAAAATTTTTCAAATTATTTTCTAAGTCTTCCCCTCATCTTATTTTATTCACTTGTCTTCCTTCTCTTATGTTTTCCCCTTCTTTTTTTCTCCTCTCTTTTCCCTCCTTTTTCTTTTTTTCTTTCTTCCCCCCTTTTTTTTCTTTTTTTGCTCCGCCATTGGGGGGGGGGGGGGGGCCCGGGCCCCTCGAGCCCCCCCTGGATCCGCCTATGCACACCACATAAAATACTTTCATATTATTTTCATACAAGAAGAAAGATAAGTGTTTATCTTGACTCACAATTTTTATGGATTTCATTTGAAAGATTGAAATGAAATCCTAAATACAACACAATACTCAAAATATTTAATCCTTTGTTGAATTCAACTTCCATAGGTTTACTGTAGGACTTTTTGCAGTTCAAACAAATTTTGGATTTAATGTTTTTAAATATAATTTTGGATTATTGATTGTGAAAGAGTGATGCTTTAGTTTGCAATTTAGTTGCAAACTAAATTAGTTGCAAACTAAAATGGCAAGGTTTACAATGAATATCGTGAAATTCATGACTAAAATTTGTAAAGTTTGCAACGAAAATCATTAATTTCACGTCTGTAATTGCAAAGTTTGCAATGAAAATATGGAACTTCACAACTGAAGTCGTGTGTCATGTGTGCGATCAATCGTACTTCAGAGCCACCATAGTTTCGTGACCACATTGTGCCAGAAAACTGTTCCATGAACTGTGAATACATTTTCCAGTCCCACTTGAGTCTGCTTATATAGGATAGTATGTAAACATGTATTAAAATATATAAGTTTTTGTATCAAAATAAATGTTATCCATATTGAATCCCTGTTAACATTTGTTTCTCAAATATATTCTGCCTGTGGAGCATGGGCCTTTAGAGGATGTATAAATAAGACAATAAAGGCGGTGCTGCACCATCCCGAGTTTGCTCAATCTCGAGATTTTAGCCCGATCGGCCCTCTTCGCGATTAATCTCGAGATTCAAGAAATCCCGTCTCCACCATTGCAAGAAGAGCGATTCATGCTCGAGCGAAGCATCGATGCTTGATGGTCTGACGCCGTGAATAAATAATCCCGAGTGCGTCTGCACCTACGAATTAGTGCGATAATTCGTAAAATAGTGCGCTATTTTGCAAATAATCCCAAGTTGACTTGGGATTGCAATTTCGAGATTAATCCTACGAACTAGCGCGATAATTGCGTCTCCATTACAAATAATCTCAAGATTGTTCAGATAGGGATAATTTGCTGGATCAGAAATAGCGCGCGAATTTGAAAACTCGGTATGGTGCAGACGGCCCTTAAGAGTTATTTCTAGTATAGATGGAACAGTTTCTCCTTGATCATGGCGCTGAATAAAATCCTTCACAATGAGATATAATTGCATTTGACACATTTCCGTCCCCTTTAAGCCCCCAATTTCCCAAGTTTCTTCTGTAATCATGAGGGAGAATGCCTTTATAGAATAAATGTTTGTTTAGCTTTTCAGCAGTGTTGACTTTGACATTGGTGCAATTTATACTTATTTATGGAGCCAGTAGTATCAAAATCCTTGTCTTTTGTGTTGTCAAGCATCCTCTCATTATCTTGGCTAAGTGGATAAAGTTGTTGACTTTACTTCATAATCATACTCTACTGAAAACCGGTAATTGTGTAATTGGAGATGGATTTACGCTTTACTCAACCAACAATTGACAAGATTTTGTAAAATGTGGATGGTTGAGGTGTCTGCCAAAAGAAATGCTCAAATACTGTTTTGAATATTTTAAATACAGTGGGTGTGAATTTCTCAGAAATTTGATAATTCATAAACCCGGGGAGGGGGGGGGGGGCACTCAGTATATAATTTGTGGTGGGTGTGTGTCACGGAGAGGACCCCCTTTTTTTACACTCAAATTTCCGTTTCATAGCAATTTTATCTTATTGAGATAAAGAACAAAGAAAGCTGTTCCAAAGCAGAGCATTTTCTTATTGAGAAAAAAGAAGAAAGAAATCCGTTCCAATATGCTTCGCATATTTTTCGTTACACAGTTCCGGTCGCATTGATCCGCTACAATGAGCTACGTAGCTGTATGCACGTATGCCTGTTCTATAGGGATGTATACTCACTCACACGCAGGCGAACCATTCCAAGGACCCCTGTTTTCACAAACATTTGTAGTTCCGAAGACCCTCCTTTTTACAATAAGCCCGTTCCAAAGCCCCTGTTTTTTTGTCTTGCACGCGGCACCTACTTACCACTTTTGTGGTCGAGTGCCCCCCCCCCCATCATAAACTACATGAGGTTTATGATATAAAGAAAAACTGAGACACAAGCTTGCTGTAATCATGGACCTACTAGAGTTTGCTGTAATCCACTATGTTTTTCAACATCAAATGCTCAACAGCTCCAATATAAAAAATAAGAGTGGTGCATGTATGTCATATTAAGCAATCATATGAGCTCAAATCAGACTTGACAGTTCTGGAACTGTGAATGAAAAGATAATCATCACTACTCCAAAGCCGGATAATAATATTCTTGATTTCACTTCAGCAGTAACAGGAGGTGAAAGATTGGTTTTGACCAAGAGTCGCAACCTTCAATTATCATTGTCTAGGCATGTATATATATATGGAGTGCATGTAATGATCAACCCGTTAATGATATATAGAGGACATGTGGGTCCATTAATAAGATGACAGAGGCGGTGCTGCACCATCCCGAGTTTGCTCAATCTCGAGATTTTAGCCCGATCGGCCCACTTCGCGATTAATCTCGAGATTCAAGAAACCCCGTCTGCACCATCGCAAGAAGAGCGATTCCTGCTCGAGCGAGGCAACAAGCCCGATATTACGAGCATGCGCACTTTCGGATCTTGGAGTTTCAACGGCCCGCGCTTTTGAATAACTTCCCGCGATATGCAAGCAATGTACTCCTTTCACTAGCACTTTCGCCGAATTCAACCGGTGTTATGCAACAATCCTCTCAGCTCAGCGAGTGAAGAAGTGATGTATTCTTCGTTAAATATGATGGCGGAGTAGGAGGCAACGACAGAGAGAGAGAGAGAGAGGGAGAGAAGGAGGAAAGAAATGCTATTTGCTCACATTTTGCGAAGGAATAAGACAACACTGCATGCTGTCAGTGTTGTTATTGAATATGACCATCGTCGATGAGCGCCTCCCCCTTCGGTCTGGTCTCTCCCAAAATCCATTCACTGGTGGGACACCATCGTTGCTTATGAACGCTATTCGCATGTATAAAGTTGACTTTCGCACGTGTTTATGTTTTGACCAAGGCGGAAGTGGAACGCCAATTGCATTATCGACTGACGTCATGAATAAATTACCCCGAGTCCAATCTCGAGTGCGTCTGCACCGACGAATTAGCGGGATAATTCGTAAAATAGCGCGCTATTTTGCAAATAAACCCGAGTTGACTTGGGATTGCAATCTCGAGATTAATCCTACGAACTAGCGCGATAATTGCGTCTGCACCGCCAACTATCTCGAGATTTTTCAGATCGGGATAATTTGCCGGATCAGAAATAGCGCGCTAATTTGAAAACTCGGGATGGTGCAGACGGCCCTAGAAGGTGGTGCTGCACCATCCCGAGTTTGCTCAATCTCGAGATTTTAGCCCGATCAGCCCTCTTCGCGATTAATCTCGAGATTCAAGAAACCCCGTCTGCACCATCCCACGAGGAGCTATATCTGCTCGAGCGAGGCAACAAGCCCGATATTCCGGGCATGCGCACTTTCGGATCTTGGAGTTTCAACGGCCCGCGCTTTTGAATAACTTCCCGCGATATGCAAGCAATGAACTCCTTTCACTAGTACTTTCGCCGAATTCAACCGGTGTTATGCAACAATCCTTTCAGCTCAGCGAGTGAAGAAGTGATGTATTCTTCGTGAAATATGATGGCGGAGTAGGAGGCAACGACAGAGAGAGAGAGAGAGAGGGAGAAGGAGGAAAGAAATGCTATTTGCTCACATTTTGCGAAGGAATAAGACAACACTGCTGTCAGTGTTGTTATTGAATATGACCATCGTCGATGCGATGAGCGCCTCCCCCTTCGGTCTGGTCTCTCCCGGGGTCTCTCCCAAAATCCATTCACTGGTGGGGACACCATCGTTGCTTATGAACGCTATTCGCATGTATAAAGTTGACTTTCGCACGTGTTTATGTTTTGACCAAGGCGGAAGTGGAACGCGAATTGCATTATGGACTGACGTCATGAATAAATTACCCCGAGTCCAATCTCGAGTGCGTCTGCACCGACGAATTAGCGGGATAATTCGTAAAATAGCGCGCTATTTTGCAAATAAACCCGAGTTGACTTGGGATTGCAATCTCGAGATTAATCCCACGAACTAGCGCGATAATTGCGTCTGCACCGCCAACTATCTCGAGATTTTTCAGATCGGGATAATTTGCCGGATCAGAAATAGCGCGCTAATTTGAAACTTCGGGATGGTGCAGACGGCCCTAGAGAGAGGCAGGCAGGCAGAGAGACAAAGATACAGAGAGGTAGAGAGAGAGAGAAATATAGGTATAAAAGAAATGAAAAGGGGTTGAAAATTGTGTTGTTAATTTACTATCTCACCGTAGGTAAATGTCATTATTGAAATATTTAGCTAGCATAAGCCAACAAACATAATAAAAGCAAAAAACAAAAACTATAAAACAAAACAGTATTGGAGCATTTCTTTTGCCATACATGTCAAACTACATGTATTTCTACAATCAAACTTTTACAAAATCTACATCCATGTGTGAAAACTGTTTTTATCATTTAATCCTGTTTTTGTGATATCACAAAATCTACTTATTTCACGTGTTGATTTGAAGTGTTGTGGCCCTGTGGATTAGTGTCAGGACTTTAAAACAGAGGGTTGTGGGTTCGAATTCCAGCCATGGCGCGATTTCCTTCAGCAAGAAATTGATCCACAATGTGCCGCACTCAACCCAGGTGAGGAAAATGGGTATCGATAGGAAGAAATTCCTCAAAACGCTGTGAGCACCAGAATCTGTTGCCGAGTTCAGATGGGGTAATATAGGAGTGCCTTAAGCACCTAACAAGGTGGATATGTGCGCTATACAATCCTATATTTTCATTATTTTTATAATACAAGAACTTGATATTATTATTATTGATGTGATAGGGTATTCTACTGAAGTACAGGTTTATATTTGAACCACAGTTTCTTGAACTGTTTAGCTTTGATCACATCCACTCATTTCGTCTGATGTTTGTTCTGGATCTTATTCACATACAAGAGCAAGCGATCATGTCTGGACCCCAGCGGCAATGGCAGTCAAGCAAAGATCTCAAAATACCATTTATCCTATGCATAAACACACATGCCCCTAAGGATGAGAATATTGTGAGAATGCCATGTAATTATCTGGCAAGCTTTCCCCGAAGTCTACCCTCCCCCAATCCTTTGAACAGAGAAAAGGAAGAATTACTTGAGGATTTATTTGTAAGTTACATCAAATTTCACATCACATTTCAAAAGTTTTGAATGAAAAGAAGAAATACTTCACCATGATGGATACACCTCAATCTTCATTTTCAGAGCCTTTGGCAACTTTGCCTGGCTTTCTTATGTTACTATGTTAGTGTTGCTGTAAGTGTGACTTTCAGCTTATATCTTTATATACCAACCACTTATCAGTCATGTCATTGAGCTCCAAAATGCATTATTATATGTTTCAGAATCACTACAGTACCAATAATCTTGTGCATTTGTCATTGAACTTAGCTATTGATTAGCTGGTGAATAAATATTTCTTTTATTTATGAACTATCTTGGGTAGGATTGAGAGTCTGTAGTTCAGTCCAGGTTCTTATTTCTCTCCATAAACTGCTTGTCTGGGGTCCAAGCTCTGTATGAAAAATATCCCAAGCCACAGGACATTCACCTTGCACGGGTCAGGAAAAGGTAACGTCACTATAAAAATTAAGATTCAACGCATTGCATGCGTTTAGTTAATGCATTCGTGCAGGGCTTACTGGCTAAATGCGCGTCGCCATTACTTTATATTTTTTTCATTCGTTAACACAGGTTTTACCCTCCAAAAATTGAAAGTTATATTGTTCATGTACAATATAACTTTTCAAAGGGAGGTCACGTGGTACCAATCTAGCCAATCACAGCTCGTATTTTACTACCACTATTTACTACATATATATCTATATATATAATTTTTTTAAATAAAGGATTAAAACATTCTGAGATTCATGTCGATAGTAATATTATTTAATTTGTTTGCTTTGTTTCTGGATTTTAATATTTTTTTTATAATATTGCTTTTACTAATTTGTGGTGATTATTATTTCCCTGCCCAGGTTGACACATAAGCTTCCAAGACTCGGCGCAGTTGGCACTATTTCACCACCTGACGAAGACTGATGTACCCATCGAAACATTGTGGATTTTAAGTACTAGTAAGTTCAGATTGCTGATTTATATTTTTCCATTTATTGTTATTTTATATACAGTAATACACCCAATTTGATATCAGTTTCATTATAGTGTCACATCTCTCTTGGATGCAGAATGGCTAACATAATCATTATGCATCTTGCTTAGTCAGTCATATAGACCTCACCAATATCAAGATCAGTCACTTGTTTATTCCTGAAGTGCGGCCTTGTAAGTTGTACAGATTTACGGGCCTATTCTGTTCTTTTGTTAAAAGGGAGTGCTAGAATTCCACAAATGATGACCAAACAATGAATATTAAAATCATAACAATGTGGCTATCCATCCTTGTAATTGGTGAGGCTTTTAACTACTCAATCATTTCTTCTTTGCATGTCACTGCAGTTTTTCTCATTTTTTTTGACCTGTCATTGATTGATATCAAAATCATTATAATGGTTTTCAGTTGTTTTTTTCTAATTTGTTAAAAACATAGAAATTAGAAAACCAGCACAGATTAAAACAAATATTAAATTATGAATCTAAGGATTTTGATTGATATTTACTGCTTGTTTGGCATGACTCTTTTATGAAAATTCTGAAATCTCATTTGAAAAACATTTTGATAAACTGCATCCATGTCAAAAGTACTAAAAAATATCATTATGAAAGTCCATCATGTGTTGATTATATATAAATAATTATGAATGAGAAAAAAATTTAATGAACAATTAGTTTCTCTATTCATTATCAAATAATACATTTTAGCTAATGAATAGATTTGTGGTACAATATGATATTTCATTATTTTAATGTAAATGCAAACAAATTGTTCTCCTCTGAAAAATATCTTTGATTGCCTACTATATCTTAACTTTTTTTCTGCATAAAACAGTCATTCCAAATAGTGGAGCCGAAAAGCTGTCATTTTGTCACAGTATCAGGAATGGAGACTTTTCATGCTATTTCAAACCCCCATACTGTTTATAAGTTTCATAAATAAAAAGGATTTTTTTCTTTTTTTTTGATACTGTGATAACAGCATTCTCTATTGCATGCGAACTTTGAAATAAGATCACTTTGTTTATGAAATATTAGATGGGTTTTGGAAGAGCGTTTTTGGATATGAAGGGACTTTCACACTATTGAGTAAATCAAATCAGTGCACTACTAAGTGATATGAATGTCTGGATCCTAATTTCAGGTGTGAATATTGCAAGCCGTGAATATTAAACCTGTAATTGGATGTTTGGATCAGGTTTACCCCAATGAGTTTAATAGATGCAAGACTCAAGCGTTCGTTATTCCTTATTTTCAGTTATCGAAAAGATTCATCTTTCTGAAGGCTTGTTATGTAGAAACGTGCAAACTGCATATTCTAAGATGTTTGTTAATCTGAACATTTGTGGCATTCCAAAGGATCATTGATCAGAAAAGAAAATGGTAAATGGTGGTGATTTTATGTTTTATCTGATTGGTAAAACAAGGATGAATGCTTGTAAGCAAGCAACCAGAGGACCAATGACTTAATGTCCTCTCGGAGGGACCTGGCAATGAGGATTAATGCTTACCAAAGGGCCCTAGCACACCAAGTGGGAATCAAACCCGAGTCTTCGGAATCCAAAACCTCCGCCTTACCGACTGAGCTTTTGTGCCTTTAGAGTCTTCTATTCTGAAGGTTTGTTAATCTAAGAATAAAATGAGGTCCATCATTCAAGAAGATAAAAGTCTTAAAATGAAATATGGTTAATCTTTATTAAAGAAATTGATGAACTATATGATTCTAGTCTTACTTTATTCAATCAGATATTTTTTTTTCAGATCAGTATCTTTTCAGTATCTAACCTCATTTACATTTGTACTAACAAACCTCAGATTAAACAATTTCTTGGCTATTCAAACTTCTGGAATCATGAACCTTTGGAACAGTGAGCATTCAGAATAACAAGCTGTTCAATTTTAAAGTTTGATGGGGGGGGGCTGTGTTTTTCCTGGACATGCAACTTTATTGGCCCTTTTGTGTCACTCCATTGGTCCTTTCTTGTCACTTTGTGACCCTCAACCAAGACAAATTAAGGGTTTTAGTATTCATATGTTCTTGAATTTGTGATTTAATATAAAATCAACTTTAATACAGCTCTTTGACCATGGTAGAGGCCTTGGATATGGTATTATGGAACTCAAGTTGAATGACTACATTGATTTTGAGTGATGTTTTGTTTGTTAGATGAGCCCTATCATAGTTGGTCGCTGCCTGTGTGGTCGCAGCGCTGTTTGATACATGAATGTCTGTTCCTCAAGGCTGTTTATTGTACCCTTTTTGGATACATATCCTTTGACCCTGTTCAGGTCATGGAGATATTAACATTGTGTATTACCTAGACCTGCATGCCATGATGCGGTATTATGAATGCAGTGAAAACTGAGGGGATGCTTTATGTTTGCCTTTTATTCAACAAATTATCCTTTGACTTCCAAAACATTGTAGAAAGTCTTCCTCATCTGAACTTCATTCTTGCTGGAAAATGATCCTGGAGACTTTGCAAAGTCTGTCTGTTAAAACCTTCATTTCTGTTGCTGATTTATAGGATGCGTTATGATGCATCTTCATCATAAATCTTTGACTTAAAATCAATGTTTCAATTGGCTTGTAATAGTTATAGGTTGAAAATTAATTAACAAAGAGTAGTGTCATATAATATGGTATATGATGATGATAATCATTGGTGAAGGACTTTCCTTGTAAAGACACTAGGTGATTTCTCACCACTGCAATCATAAGAATCCATGTTAAATTATGAGAACTTTTCTAGACAAAAAAAATACCTGATAATCATTCTTGCATTCACACCGCCCCGAAACGTATCCTACGGGGAAAGTTCTTGAAGTTATGAGCATGCGTAGTGAGCATGTGCAGTATGGTCTGATAAGCAGGCAAGATGCGAGATTCAAAATTGCTCGCTGAGCAGTCAGCCAGTCACCTTTGGCAGCCGCCCACAGCTCCCACGCTCAAATACACGCTAGACTAAGAAAGTTCGCATAATTTGCTTTCACACTGCCAAAATTACCTGGTATTTTCTGATTAGGGTAGATCAGGGCAAATTTTCAGATCAGAAAATACCTGGAACTGGCTGGTACAGATCAACAGATGAACTGCACTGTTTAATCCTATTCAGTTTCCTGGAAACATGATATATGATTTTTCATGAATATCTCATCTTTCTTCAGGAAAATGAAATACAAACCTTCCATAAGAAGACATGTGTCCTTGGTTATATCGAGAAGCTTTAAGCTCCATGTGTTAATCAGATATTAAAAAATAAAAACCTTTGCTGTACTTTAAAATTTACTCTTCCTTTCAGCATTTCAGATTTTGTTTCACTTTAGCAATTTGCAGATATGCTATTCCTGATGCAATATAATCCTATTTTTTTCCCATTGAATTGTTTGATTTACCGTACCTCAAGGGGATTCCATTTCCATGAAACCAATATTTTCATTGGCATTTTCATTGTTGGGTATTTTCTTACCAATATAATTCATATATTACTAGGAATGATATAGAGAGACTAATACTGGTAACTGTGATCAGTCTTGAGTATAAAGATCTGGGCCCTGTCTTACAAAGAGTTACGATTGATCCGATAAACCTAAATTATTTGGAAGTCCAACAATGTGATAATTTTTTCTCCAGGAAATTTGAATAATGTCCTTTGTAAACAAAGAGAAGCACACTGAATTTTCAAGAAAACAATGGATGCATGATTATTCGTCATATCTAGAAAATATTTTTAACAAACATGCATTTTTGATGTAGACATAGTTGGCTTTCCATAGTTACAATTGATCAAATCAATCGTAACTCTTTGTAACTATGACCAAAGATAATGTATACTATACTTTGTTGCCAGTAATTCCTTAAAGAGTCCCTTTGATTGATATTATTGGAAATGTGATTATCCATATCTAAAGTCTACAGTATACTCAAATTGGGATGAATTATAAACTATTCAATATGGTGTGCCATGTTTATTTTGTCATTGCATAATTATTTTGTTTCTAGTCATTTTTGTACGTACTTTTCCCCACTATTTTATGATTTGACCAACAGCTTACTACTACTTACTAGGATATTGTTTTCTGCACTGGGCAGTGTTGCCATGTCATTACAGAGCAAAATATGATCAGTGTTTTGATGATTATCATAATTATACAAGATCCTATATTTGATTGACATTTCTAGCCCTGTCTAGACAAGTGGGTCCCTTTGGTGTAGCTTTTCCTTCACAAAGGTTAGTTTAACTCTCTTGGTAATACAGGTAACTAAAACAACAAATTATCATAGACTGATCTTATACAGTTCATCCAACAACAAAAATTATCAATTATTTAACATGACTTAATCTCAAATACAATAGACAATGACCTATATCACTGAAAAGCTTAGAGTCTCCTCATTTACATGACGTTATGATTTCTCATTCACACATGAGTAATTAAAAACTATTTCATGAAAGATTTCAAAAGGGTCTTAGAATTTATCTGAATTTAGAGTGATATTTCATTTGTGATTTAGTTTTGATATTTTTCAGCTTTGTTTTTTTTTCTTGGGTACCCTGTATTTACAAGCAAGGATGAGTTTTTACCAAACCCAATCTTGGTGCCCCTTCTTTCATTAACTCCTGGATCTCCCCCAAGATCTCAAGATTCCCTTGTTACAAAACATGGCGACTTCATGAAGAAATACACCATCTATCAGCATCACCAGTTAAGGCCACGATGGAACATAATAAATGAATGACATAGCTGTTCATTCTCAGTGACAACTCTTCATTGATTCTGAGTCAAAACAAGGAGTTCTCCTTGGTCAAAACAAGCCTTTGATTGTTCCTTAGTACTCACAACTATACACTACTTTCACAGTATTGGTGTCATCATGATGATCATCAGGAGATTCCATCCCTAATCCTTTCTAATGAGGGAACCCACCCAGCTCTTTTTAAAGGGATGATTTTACTTTGTCATGAATAGACAAACTTAACTTGACAGAATGGAGGTATCTATTTAGCAAGTTTCCTTTTAAAAGAGCAACAGATAATCAAGATTTACCGTAAACCATTGCAGTAAGTCGGAGATACAAAGAGATAGACATAGCTGATCTCTGGTTGGTAGACACCAGAGATGAATTTGGTAATCTGCTTTCTGTTTGTTCTGATCCCTCGTGTTCTAATCCTGTTTTAATCTCCAACTGTTTTGTCTACTATTAACCATCTGGTCTAATTGTCATCAAGCCCAGCCCCATATACTATGTTTTCCAGTAAGGTCATAGGCCTACCTATTTCATAAAATATCCACTTGGTCTAATACCATTTCTAGTTAAATGAATAGTTGAAATAAATTTTCAATTCACAAAAAATGATAAGTTGGGGAGGTGGAAAATAGACCACCTATGTCATTAATGAGAGTTAGACCATGGAGAGTATCTTTATGATTAGAATAAGTGGGCATTAGACCTAGGGTAGTGTAAGCCAAACTGCAATTATACCAGATTGGAATTTTTTCTAGACCAAATGGGTTTAGTCCATGTACACAGTAAAAATACTATTGAAATCTTCATACGATTCAGTTGACTTTATGAACCTTAAAAGTAGTTGTTTAAAAGGTTTAAATGAGTGTTTAGATCTTAAACATTGAAGTTTAATTTTTTATATTTAATCCTCAATATATTAAGCATTGTTGTTTAAACTGTACAAGTAAAATGGTCCAGTAAGACTGCACACTTCCATATTGAAGCCCACAAAAATTTCTTGATTGATTGGTATGTGGACAATTTTGTTTAATGTGAGTGCAGCTCGGATATATAACATAAAAGACTCTTTGTCTCTTAGTATTTGAAATATAATACATTCTACTGTATCTTTCCCTTTTTGGGCAGGCGTGGCAGAGCACTACTGGCCATCAACTTCGCCTTCCTCAGATTTGGAAAAATTTCATCTTACTTCCGTCAAGATGAGACACATCCTCTGTAAAGTGGCAGTTCCTCAAACTATTTCCAAGGTTCAGTCTTTATGAAATAAATGTGATTTAACCATGACATTATAGGAAGCTACATTTTCCATTTAGAATACACTCTAACATTGCTTGAGAAGAGCTAAAAATGAATCATTTTCAAACTAGAGAAAATATGGTGTAACCATATGCTACCTGCTATCATTTCTTAAGGGTTCATGTCTTTGGTGCTATACAGGATACCCCTCCCCCCCCCCCCCCCCCCGTAAGCAAATTCTGATCCCCACACCTTCCGTTCCCACCAATACCAATTTACTAATCTATTTAACCATGACCTTTAAAAAGCTACATTTTCAATGAAGAAGACATTCTAACATTGCTTGAGAAGAGCTAGAGATGAATTTTTTCCCAAACTAGAGGAAGGGTGGTATGCTAAAATTCCCCCTGCTGGCGTAGGGCCAGTTTCCATGTCTTTGGTGGTATACTGGGAATCTACCCCCTCCCCCTCCCTAAGTCATCTCTTCACCTCTCCACACTTATCCTCAGAATACTAGCTTTCTCATCTCTTTTTCCCATCTCTTCTATCTCTTTGAGGGGGGGGGGATGTTATCACAAGGTGGATCCCCATGCATGCTCATCTGTGTATTTTAAAGAAGACCTGAAACAAATATCCTTGCTTCAATTTCTTATGATCATAACATATTTTCTCCACCTTCATAATGTCTCAAATATGATAGGGTGATGTATATATACTAAGTAACCTTTCCACGTACCATGCACGCAAGCTAGGTTATTGAAAAGTAAATACCTTTTCTTGATTTTGGCAATTATGATACAATATTTTCTGTTGCTGAAAATAACCATTTATATAAATTCATATATTCTTTTGTGGATGAGCATGGTATCTTAAATATACCTTGTAATGGCAGTGCCCCACTCTGACATTTCCTACAAAAGGCTATCCCTTTAACTATCTTATTCCACCTTCTGACATGTAATTATGGTACATCTTCAATCACTTTCACTAGCTGATCTATTGGGAGAGGAATGGGAGGGGGGCACCTGTCCTGGGTGCCTTTTTGCAGGGGGTTAAAAAAAAGCCAGAAGTAAAAAAAGAATAGTGGCAGTACAATCTTATTAACAAATGAAGGAGCTACTGGTCTAGCTTTGGCAATTTGTATTGGGTACAATTTAAGTCTTCCAGCTCCATTGTCAGGTATCTGTCATCATTCTCCCAAGCTACACCATTCAGAATGTTAGATCCATGTGATCGTGACAATGTCGTCAAAGATAACATCTCGAGATACATGTAAGGTAATGCAAGAAGCTAGCATGTGAGAAAAAAAAAGATTCATAGATCTTTTTTAATGTATAAAATAAAAACCATTGGCTTTTTAAAAGTTCATTTGAGGATTTAGGCAATACATTATTCATGAGATTTGATGTTCTGTTAGAGTTGCAGATTTTGAGACTGGGATTGTTGAAGGTGATGTTGATGTCAGAATTATAACCCAGTGTTCAGATCATTGTCTGACAGGAGAGGGCAATATTTTTAATATCAACCTTGCATATGTGTCTCTCTGCTTGAATACATAATTTAAAGTGCATGAAGAAAGTGAGGGAGTAAATCAGATTATAAGGAATGGGAGATATTCATTTCTCTAAGGCATAAGGTAATCTTCTCTCTGATGATAGTCTGAACATGAAAGTAAAAATCTTTTGTATTTTTACTGAAGCAAAAGTCTTTCATTCATACAGTCACAGCCATCAACATTAGAAATTTGTTGCAGCTTATTTTCATGAATTGACGCCATCAATAAAATACCGTTGTCATAGCGACATAAGATAAAACTGGTGTTTGAAAGTCACTTCAAATCCTCTTTGAGGCAAATGAACTCGACTGAGTGTGCTCAAGCACCTCCATAAAAAATTCTTGTGTCTCAAATAATTGGAATACATTTTGTAAGAGTAAAAGAAATATGCCTAGATTGTGATAGGTATGTTTGTCTGAAACTGAGTTCTGAGTCCTGTATATTGTTTACTTTCATTTTTATTCATACATTTTTTTATTTGTTTATTTATTTATTGTCTCGCCCACCGGAGGTGAAGGCGAGACTTAGGGATCCAAATGTCGTCAGTCGTCCGTCCGTCACAAACCTAATGACACATAACTCCACAACCGTAAGTCGATTTCCAACCAAACTTGGATGGTAGATGGACTTTGGGGACCTGCATGTTATGCTGCAGTCGGAGGTCACATGGTAAGGTCAAAGGTCATTTTCAGGTCAACGTTAAAGTTTACATGCAAGACTCTTATGACACCTAACTCCGCAACCGTAAGTTACTTTTCAACAAAACTTGGATGGTAGATGGACTTAGGCGACCTGCATGTTATGCTGCAGTCAGAGGTCACATGGTAAGGTCAAAGGTAATTTTCAGGTCAACGTTAAAGTCTACATGCAAGACTCTCTTATGACACCTAACTCCACAACCGTAAGTCGCTTTTCAACCAAACTTGGATTGTAGATGGACTTGGGGGACCTGCATGTAATGCTGCAGTCAGAGGTCACATGGTAAGGTCAAAGGTCATTTTCAGGTCAACGTTAAAGTTTACATGCAAGACTCTTATGACACCTAACTCCGCAACCGTAAGTCGCATTTCATCCAAACTTGGATGGTAGATGGACTTGGGGGACCTGCATGTTATGCTGCAGTCGGAGGTCACATGGTTAGGTCAAAGGTCAGTTTGAGGTCAATGTTAAAGTTTACATGCAAGACTCTCTTATGACACCTAACTCCGCAACCGTAAGTTACTTTTCAACAAAAATTGGATGGTAGATGTACTTAGGCGACCTGCATGTTATGCTGCAGTCAGAGGTCACCTGGTAAGGTCAAAGGTCATTTTCAGGTCAACATTAAAGTTTACGTGCAAGGCTCTTATGACAAGTGTTATTCCATCCCAGTCATTTCACAATGAAGTTTCGATATAATTCTCTTGCGTGTCCTCGCAAATCACGATATTTCTGGTCATTTTCATAAGTGGGCGAGACACAAAATTGCTTTTGCCTTGTTTATGTATTTATGTATTCATTCATTCATTCATTTATTAAGGTGGGTAATTTTTGATGAATATTAGAATTTTATTTAATCTATTTCTACCTGTCTTGTATCCGAAACAATCCTTAACATTCTTTGTACCATGAGGTGTTGATTAAAGGAGTCAAAGAACTTTTTTATTAGCACAAGTTTGTGATCTGAAATGCTTGTGATCCTTAAGCATGTTCTGCACAAAAGATAACAGTCAGACCGCAGGTCCCTATGCTAATGAACAAAAAGGCCAGATTCATCCAAATCATCTCGTGGCTGAATCCTCCTCCTTGCAAAATCTCGTGATTCGTGAGATTTTCTTTCTCTAAGAATTTGCCTGTTTTAATCTCAAGTTAAATGAAATATTATAGCACCATCAGATAGAGTAAATGTTACTCTTTCATATTGGTCATTTATTTTGTATACAATATTTTGTTAAATAAGTAAATTTCTGGCCTGAAAATGTGCCTCAAAACTGAATTTTCTTCCTCTGTTTTCTTTTGCAAAATGTGCAACACTTTTTATTTTGAGCCTCAATGATATCTATATCACCATAAAGCTGAACTTCTATACTTTCTCACAATGTCACTCTTGATATGCGGCACCTTTTAATCGGGTCAAGATCACACTTTTCCCACCAAGGTACAAGACGAGATTTCTGAAATTTTGTACTTGCATGAAACCCAGAGTTCTGATTGGCTGGATAAGGTTCACAGAACAACAGGCGCGGGGTATTTGAGGAGATTACCACATGGGAAGTGTGACCTTCCCATGAACACAGACTCTGGAACCATTGGAATTTGCCAGTGTGTGGTCTCTTTGACCAATCAGAGTGCAGTATTCTTGTTTTCAAGCTGCTTGATGTACTTGGCAAATGAAAAATGTGATCTTGACCCGATTAAACCAATTCTTATTTTGAAACCTTTATCATTTTAAAGCATACATATTCAGCTTTATCATGATCTAAAAATCATTTGGGCTCAAACAAAAATAAATTGTGAAAATAGCAGCTTTTGTCAGGTGAAAATAATTATTTTGTAGCATATTTTAGATCAAAATTTTAACCTATAATACAAAATCTTTGAATAAATTCAAACACATGACCTGAAAGAATGATTCTTCTTCTTTACAATGATACCAAATTCATGAAATTCAATGCACAATTAGAGCAGTAATGACCGAATGAAAAGAGGTGTTTCGGTCCGCATCAAGCTCATTAAATATGCAAAACATCTCAAGTCATGAATATCACTTGGATGAAAGAAGCCACTTTATTGGGACCTGCCGTCTGACTGATAAATGCAAGGCTGTTTTGGATTGAGTGTGGTATCAATAATTGGATATCCCAAAAATGTTTTTTAAGCGCTTCTAAAGATATTCTGTATAAAAAGTTTTGTACAGGAAATATGCCTAATATCACAATTTCCCAGGGACTGTATTTATTTAAAAAAAATCTATAACTTATCTATCCTGCATACCTTCTTCAGTTTGAACAGCAAATTTGGTACTTTTTATCTTGAGTACTTTTATAGGTGTTTTTCATGCAGATTTGAGTAGCCTTTAAAGAAAAGAGGAACATAACTGTAATATCAAAATGGACATTTGTTTTTCTTGTAAAACAAAGACTTTGGTGAATCACTGAGGTATATGGGTTTGATTCAGAATAAAGTTCTTTCTTTAATAATGGATATCCCCCAAATTTAAAAATGATGAAAATTGAATATTGTTTTGATTGTATATTTGTATAGTATGTTTTTTGTCATCTGCTCTTGAATCAAGTACACATTTTGTTTTAGTTCTGTGATTCTTGTAATTGACTTTAATGTCGTATTGAACACATTTTGTCTTGTGATAATTTTTGTTTATCCTATGATATGTGCCATGTTTGTTGCTTTATTGTATTATGTTTTTGTTGTGTTATATGCTACACTATACTAATTCCTTATGATTTCAATATTTTATATAGTAAAAGCTTTTTGTAATTTGGCCCTGTGCTGCGATGGAAGTTTTTCATCTCAATAAACCATTTTGAATTGAATTGAATTAAGGAATATGATATAAGAGTTTGGATCTTGGCAGGGACGTGAGAAGGGTGGTGACAATATTAGTGTGAAACATGAAGAGTAATATAGGAATTCATTTTCATTTCCTTTGCCTTTGTTCTTGAGGGCTACAAAATCATATTTTGGGAAATCATGAAAGTGTGTTTCTATCCCTTCAGAATAGGGCAGAATACTCTCATTGTATTCATAATGGAAATTAAAAATTTTTGTCTCACAAGAAAGTCCCCACAGGAAACTGGTGTATGAATTCATTGATTCATGTTTGTGATTTTAGCTTACAAAGTAAAGAGCCCCAGCTCCTTAAGCCTCTCGAGTGTGGCAAGCAGGGGAAATTAAATATTCAACCATATCTGATCTCTTCTCAGATTCTTATGGGAATTTGTCCGGGTGTCCTAATTTAGTTTGCCTGACTTTTCTGCTTTCTTACTTTTTTGTCAGGAATAGATATGTTTATTCATCTTTAACTATAATTATCATTTCTTTCAATCAACTAGGTGATCTGTATAAAATTATTGATCTTGCAAGAAGTTTTAACCAATATATTTTCAAGCAATCTACTTATGACAATCCTCCTGCAAATTGTGAAAGTTGTAATCGTTTGAAAGTAGATCAATTTTGTTTGAAATGATATTTGGGGCACATCTTAACACTAAAATAAAATAAAATCAGATCTTTTTTTGCATTCAGCCAACAGAATGGGCAAACAGAACAAGCAGAAGCAGAAGAGCTCTTTAGTGAAGCCAAAACGACAGCATCAGGGTGGTTCATCCAAGCAGGGCAGCAGTGGCGCTCAAGGCCAGAAGGCTTCAGCATTCAGGGTGTCCTCTCACAAGGCATTGAAAGCAAAACACAAAACAAAACAGGTCACTTCAAATCTGAAATGGGTAAGTTAATGTTCAAAATTTTAATAATGATAATAATTTTTGATTTTATAGAGCTTAATACGTGGGAACTGCATCTCTATAAAGTCATTTAGAGATATATCTTTACCCCCATTATCGGATTTTGGCTTTCGTGGACACAATTAATGGACTTTCTCTGCTCCCTGGGTAGCATTCCAAAAGAGTTTCCATTCTCATTTGCTGTGCATAGTACATTGGTTTTCACATCCTACCGGTTATCCATTCAGCACCTGGGTTGAGAGTGGCAAAATGTGAATTGATACCTTGCCAAAGGATACCATGCTGTGATAAGATTCAAACACATGACCCTCTGATTACAAGGCGTGAGTCAAAACTGCTACACCATAATACTTTCCAGGTTTTTAGTTGAAAAGAAAATACAGAATAATGATAATTTTTTGTAAGCCTGGCCCCTGGACCAAGTATCATATTATACAATTGATTGTGCAATCAAGTGTAAGTTTATGGCGTAGCATGTGCAAAAAGTTACAATCAATCGTAAATATTAAGCATATCTGTTTATGTTTAATCACCCTGGTATTGCAAGTCATTTCCACTTAAGCATGTGGAGAAAATAAAAAAAAAGAAGCTTTTACGTCATATTCAGAAAAGATTAAGTAATTTCTCAACTTTTAGATCAAGAAAGTAAATTTGACAATATTGAAATCATATGGAGACAATGTGAGCTTCGTAATTAATTAAAATGGGAATACAGGCCATGAGAACCCATGCCTCTAAGCTTAGATGCTTCCCAATGCACTTTGCAGCCTTGTTTCTGATCGATAGGTGTTGATGTGTGGGATACCACTGACTTTCCTAAATCACGTCATTACTCTGTAATTACAGCTTATATCTGAGCTCATTCAGATCTACTAATGACCTGTCAACTTCAATGAGGAACTCTGATATGAAGACAAGGATCTTCATCACTGCATTGTTTTCAGTTGGCTCGTAGGAAGTAATAGCTGACGGATTACGTGAACAATCCAGGGTATTAAGATATAGGGAGAGGGTGGCATAAAAGATATTCCAAAAGATGAAAACGGTGGCTATAAAGGGACAATTCCAATGATAAAGTTCCTAAAAGAAACAAAAATTGAAATTAAGATGTTTTCCTGAAGACGGCAAGAATATAGTGCTTACCAAAATGTTATGTTTGAGTTGTCGTTTCCACCCAATCAAGATTCACCTCTACGTTGGAACCTTGCATGTATGAGATTTTCAATAATAAGTTATACCGGTACTTAAGGGCAAAAAGAAAATAGTAAATTGAGGAAAATGAAATAGAAAAGAAATGGAAAAAACAAAATCTTGCTACTTCTGTAGTTTACTTCAGAGCATAAACCTGCGACCTTAAGTGGATGCTATTGATTTTGATCTTATCCTTCTTTAGAAGACGATGAGCTAACGTTTGCTATTGAAGTGAAGTGAAGTGAATTATGCCATTAGGGTAGACATTATTCCATACTCCAAATAGCTCGAGGGAAAACATATATCGATGAAGTATACATTAGAGAGGATATGCTAGCCTCTTAGATGGACTATTTCCGTTCCATAGTCGTTTATTGTTGGCTATTGTATGGCTCTGCTAGTCTGCTTCGTCTTTTTGGGAGATATATAACCCAGTTTTCAAAACTGTTACATACATCCTGAACAGAAGTAAAAGGCCAATTCTCCATAGCTGTATACCATCTACTCTTGGGAAACTAAATCCATTGCTTCCTGGAACCGGGTAGCCCCTATACAAAGTCTATTAGAATTACAGACTTGAAGACTTCAGTAGCCGACGGGTTAACACAAGTGCATCTATTAGTAGGAATCATAAAGCTGTTCATAAAGCTATAAACTACTTTACACACGACTGGAACATGTTCTTAGGTGCTAAGTCAGCAACATAGAAATATATCAAGCAGCACAAGAAAGGGTCACCAGTCGTTCTTAAAGTTATTCGTAACTTACAAACTGCTTTATTAAACACCTACCTGCTATAAAGACACTATTATGCTTTTCACACTGCACTTTTTTCCCTTAACCCCAGGAAATTGGTGGGGCTAAGGGGGGGGGGGGTCTTTCCCGCGGTTAAACTTAGCCCACTTTGTTTTCACACTACGTTTTAGCAAAGTGGGCTAGCACGGTAAATACTACGGTACTATCTGGCCCTGCAAAAAAGCAGGGTTAGCCGGCTTATTGTGGTGCTAGCATCACAATTGCGGTGCTAAGAGATGCAGTGTGAAACGAAACAAGGCTAAGCAAAAGTGGGGCTAAGCATTAGCCAATCACAGAAATTGCACGTTAATCGCGCTCTGTATGGTAAAATCATCAATATTTATGAGCTGTGTGATTGCCCGGGGTTAAGGCGTTAACCCCGGCTAAGCAATAGTACGGGGTTAAGAAAGACAGTGTGAATCGAAAAAAAGATAGTATGGGGTTAAGGATAGTCCGGGGTTAAGGATAGTATGGGGTTAAGGAAATGCAGTGTGAAAAGCATATAAGATGCATGTTAGAATTAGCAATGAATAGGTGCTCGCAGGATTCCATTTTAAAACATGCAGCTCTGACTTTACGATGCCTTCGAGTGAAAAGTGACATCTCCCATATTTTTTTTCAATTTTGTTAAATCTAAACCTGACCTTCAACCTGATGGTCATAATTTGATTCAAAGCATAATCACATACATGTATAAGATCTTTGTAGCAGTTGTTGCACATGACACAAGTTTGTTGAAGCACAATTTATCAACTACAATAAACAAGTTTTTCATAGTTGAACATACAGTTTAGAATTTTCTGCAATTGTCTTGATTTTTGTCTTTTTGGATAAATTATAGATTTGTGATCCTTGATCAAATCAATTTGTTTTGTTTTGTCTCTTATTGCTTCAATTAAAATTAAATTTTTGATTGGACAATACTTGCACATTGGGGAAAAGATTTAGGTAAGAAGTGGACTGATATGAAGCTACTTGTCCTTACTTTTATATTTCTATACTTCTTTAGTAGGCTATTTTTCATAATCAAGACAGAGCATAAAAGTTACTATTATGGTAATTTTGCCATCCAATGGTAACTTTCAAGGAATCCTTCATTTTGATTTGCTGTCATGCCTTATTACCATGGTACATATGATTTAATAGAAAAGTTACCATTATAGTAAATTTTTATGAAATTGGGCTCCCAGAAAAGATATTATTCTCAATCTCTGTCAAGTTCAGATTAAACTGAGTTTATTTCATCATCCATTCAAGATGAACCTAAGGATTCAGTGCGACAATGGATGAAAACGATATTTCTCTTGTTATGAAGTGAATACTGAGAAAGAAAACCTTTGACACTCTTAAGGGACTGGTAGATGGCTCCAGGTAGTAGAGTAGTCAAGATCACATTTCAAGAAATTTAGGATATAGATTGAATCTATGAACCCATGGCTTGTGGCGACACACCTCATGTGGCTTGAAAAAATATCATTGCCATGGGAATATGAGAAGAAAGTCACGCTGTTTGTGATTTTTCACATTGCTTCGGGTGATAATTGAACCTGATTTTGCTTCACTTTGTGTCGGGCTGGACTGTTGATCTTCATGTGGGGGTAACTGAATTCTCTCAATAAAATGTCTGATCAGTCAAGAAGGGGTACTTAGCGGTAGATTGGCACCCAGCTGCGGGGTTGGAGGTGGAGCCGTTGTAGGTGATGTTGGGTTCAGGAGAAGTTAAGATCAAAGGCAGCCTCTCCTATTAGGCAACCAGGGCCCTGTTAAACAAAGTTTATGCATTGATCATAAAGCTAATTTGTACAATTGATTGGACTGATTATTGTGAATGAACAGTTGTAAAACTCACCCCAATGGTCAATCGCTAAGCTTTATGTAAAAGGGTCCATAATATATTAGCGCTTTCTTTAAGTTTGCGGAGATGATTGGATTAGATTGGATTGGAAGGCAAAAATGCAGGAAAATGCTAGGAGTGGTTAAAACTTGATATGGAAAAGTTGAAGAGTATATGGATGGGAGGGAGAGTCAGTTGAGGAGGAAGTATGGAAAGGAAAAATGACATTGAACTTTTTAGGAGTAGAGCTAACACATTGTGATTTGTGAAGGTTTTAGAATTGTTTTTGTGATAGTCGATGGTTTAATGAAATCTCAAATGTCTTTCAAGAGGGCATCATCAATGTTAGAAGTGCAGGGTTTAGGCATTTTTATGCCACCCAATACAGCCCTTTATGGGGCATTTTGTCAGATGCACAGATAGAGCAACCAATAGAAGATGTTGGCGTATGTTATGACCGGGAAGCTCTTGGTTCTTTACCTACCTGCTGAGGGGTCTTCTCAAAGGTTACACTGAATGGGGTATCCTTGAGGTTAAAAGTGTAGGGGTTAAAGAGTTGAAGCATTGCTCTGCCACCCAATTTACTCCTTGGGGTGGATGCTAGCAAGCTAAGCAAGCAGGGAGATGAAGCGACTAATATATAACTCATGAATGGATGGGAGGGGTCTTTAAGTCTTTAGATCCATCTCTTCAGATTTGGTAGTTCTCAGTCCTTCACTAACCTGCTGAGGGTCTTCTTTGAGGTTACATCCAATGAGGCATCCTCAAGGATAGAAGTGCAGGAGTGCAACAAGTATTGTCATGCCACTCAATTTAGAAAGTTTCAGCAGGCAGTGATTGACTTTTGGGAACTTGCTTGACATGAGTGGAGAGATATAGATGAAGAAATGTCATGGATGTGATGACAGCATGAGGCAATGCATGGTCCTTTACTAAGGGTCATTCAAAAGCTTGTATGGGGCATCCCCAAAGGTATGAGTGCAGAAGTTTACACTGAGCACTTTTAGAAATGTACGTCCACATAGTGGACTGGTACGAGATGATGTCATTTTTTGGCGTTCCATATGCCTCAGGTCCTCACACACGTCCACTATCAGAATCGAGAACCTCGCCACATCCATTTTGCGGTTCTCCTAAATCATAGTGGACGTGTATGTGAGTGACGTCATTTTGACCGTTCAAGCCCAGCATGAAGATCAACCTTTCCCTTTTAAAACACAGTTTTCAGTGACTTTTCACAAAATTAATGTAAGTTGTACAATGCATTATGTTTATCATATTTGGAATTGCTTTCTGACCTCCAAAATTTATATCGATATATATCCTAACTCGAGAAAAAAGGAATCAAAGCAAGTGAAAGGGCACGTGTGCACAAGTTGCACTCTCACATCACCCGACCGGGTCGCCAGGCGATGGTACGCCAGATCTTCCGGGACGGACAGCGTGTCATGCCCCGCTGGTTATCGCGCTGTTTCACGTGGACATACGTACACGTACAAGTCGAGTGAAATCTAAAGTATTTGCAATTTTAGTGAACAAGGGCAGACGACGACGTTGACTCAAACGATCAGACGACTGCTACGTCGTTCTCGTTCACTGCTCCTAAAACTCTCCAATATAAAGTTTGTTAGGGATTCTGACAGACCAGTAAATGACTTCTGGAACAATGCTTGACATATTGGGGAAATGTATTGAGAAATGTTAGTGGTGGCTGGTGTTGGTATTGTTATTGAATTGAAAATGATTCTGAATTGGGAAAATCTATTATATAGAGAAATGTCAAGGGTGTTGTGCTTTTGTAATGTGAGGGTTTGACTTTGGTCAAGTCAGATATTATTTCCTGTCATTCAGACAAACACAAACTCTGAAGTTTGGTTGAACATCGACCATGTTCTTACTCACTGCTGAAATAACGGGAATAAAAAAAATATTGAAAGTTTGTTTACACTGTTTGCTTTATTGTGGTGGGTCAAACTGCACAATAAAGCTGTGCTGACGAAAGTAGGAAATTTAAAGACGTTTAACATATAAACAGCTTTTTATTTTCGACACTGAACAGTGCACAGCTGATCGTGTTTGTGTTCTGTGTTTTGTAATTGAATTTTCGATCATGATTCATGTTGCTGTTTAAATTTGAAACTCGACATTGAACACACCCTCTTTGATTAACAAGAGTAGGGATGGAAAGAATAACAAATGATTGAATAAAGCGGCTAAATAAAAGGGAGGGAACTTTATTTCCAAGGTCTGCAAATGTCACCTGCCATTCATATTTCCATAGATGAATACGTACATCTTTGCCGGATACTAGCACATGTGGTACTCTTTTCGTTCCCCTCTTCGTCTTTGATTAGTTCTGTCAGGTAGGTTAGCAGAGGCCAGCGAGCCCCCATGGAGTGGTATGCAAGTGAAAGTTTTCTCTTTTTTTCATCTCAACTACTGATTTTTTTTTAAAACTCACTTAGGCCAAAAGGTCTGAATAACTGGAGTGAAAACCCTGGCAATTTTTCTCTAGGTGATATCAGATTTTGAGCAGAGTGTTTGTTTTCATAAGTTAAGTCATCTGATTCAATTGTTTTGATTTAATCAAAGCAAAGTGTTTTGTGGTCTATTTGATAAGAATGGTCTTTATCTGTTTATGGAATACCATTGATGTCGACTTGAAATTGGTCTTTGTTTATATTTCATATCAATTGATTTGGTCTCCCTGGATTTCCTTTTTATACTTGAATTTATTTTCCTCTAAACTTTGTATTTTAAAAGTCTGACAAGCATGACAAGTTTTGCAGCCACAAACACTCAAACACACACCTGTAGAATTTCAGTCAAGATGTTAAAATTGACACCACGCCCTGAGGTGATAAAATTACACCCTAAAGATTGAATATACCACCAAAGAGTGTTAAAGGTAGCAACCAAAGCTGTTTTGATAACATTAACACCTTACACCAGAGTAAAATGACTGCCGTAGTCCGCTACACACATTTGCTATACTATCAAGATAGCAACCGACACACATAATCAACATGATTTAATTGCACATATTGAACAATTTATTAAATAATGGATTATATTCATTCATCGTATTCAGTAATTCACTCATTGAAATAAACCATATTTCTCATTGCACATTGGTGTACGCTTTATTGCTTATTCATGACTTGATAAAACGAGTAAATATAAGATGTTATATCTTTTCATTGCTCTTCATTTTAATATTTTTTAAATATAATTATTAGATGAATTTATTTAAGCATGTACCAACTTTTTCATGCATTTCACAAGCTAAAGACGAAAGAAATCCCATTCATTCATCCATTACATTTTTTTGTTTTTCATGATGAGCATGATATTGACTTATTGGTAATTAACTACATGCATAATATCTTCACTTGCATCAAATGTGAAGCAATACTAATTTTTCTCCTTATCTGATATTCCCTTAAAATTCTTTCAGTTTCTAACAAAAATGAAGATAACACAACAATTTCTAGAGAGGGAAGAAATCAGAAGGGGTTCAAATTACTTTCCTCAGCTGGCTTTAATTTTCTAATCATATAGTCTGAACAGCTTTAGTGAATTAAAACGAACATGCTTCATGCTGGTGTGGAAGCCTGTTGAAAGTTAAGATTCCAGCAGAGGAGATAATTAGTTGAAATTAATCATCGCTGGATCAATATTGTGGACTTTTCAAGAGGAATCCCTCCATGTGTAATTCATCCAATTATTATACATTATAAATACCCATAGGCTACTTCTACTTCGAGGCTATTTCCTAATATATGTTTATAATTGTAAATTCACTGAAAATTGCGACTTGAACTTGGATCTGTTTGGAAGTGATTATTTCAATTTTAAAGGAAAGGAATATGTTTTAAAGTAAATGTTTAAATATACAAGATTTATAAACAGGACTAGCATGTTTCCCATTTTTTGGACGTATTGTCTGGACAGCATCCTATATAATTTGAGCTTTTGTCTTCTCAGAAGTCAATGGGGGAAATTTATGTTTCCTTTCCAAATGACCAGGTAATATGCCAACTATGATTACAAAGTAGATTCTTTTCTAAAACTTTCTTTATCCACCTTTATTTCTCATATTCTTTCTATTTCATATTATTATTTTTTTATATTGGGACCTGGTGATGGTAATGTTGGTGGTGTAAGGGGAAGGTTTGAAAGAGGGGAAAGGTGTACGCTTTGAAGGCCTGGGCTCCGTGCCAAACTTCTCATTGGATTGGGATGGATTGCAAATATGAAAGAACCACACTGATTGGTCCCTGGTCAGTATTTTAAACCTAATGCGTGTGTAACATTGATATTGATTGGTCAGTTCATTTAGCGATTGATTGATAATCTTTGTGTTACGGAGCCCTGGAGATGGTTTCTTTGATATTTTCATCTGACTAGTTGTTTGATCTGACAACTTTTCTTGATTTGATTGGCATACAAGCATTGATGTCTGACTGGTAGTATTGTGGTTTTAGATGATTTCACAGTAGAGTGCATAACAATATGCTTATTCACAAAGTTTGTTAGTTCCAGGTATTTTGGGATATGTGAGAGTAAATTTCTTGTAATATCCCCCAGATACCTGCTTAAAGATAAATTCCCGTTGTGGGAACGATCTCAAAATGACTTTTTACAGAATTTAATATAATGATCACCAAAGTGTCTGTTTGTATGAATAAAAAATATATGCCAAAGGATTCTGGAAGAAATTGTGTAATTGCTGAGAAATAAGCAAAATAAGCGCGGATTCGGTCACTTCCGTCGGGTCTTTATTCCAGCAATAATAATACACTGTCCCACGTGTGCCTATCTGTGTTGGCGATCTTCAGTGTGATCGTTTTTTAGCTATATATTATGATTTCACAAAGTTCAGTTTATGTAACTGTACCAGATCTAGATCCACGATGATATATCAATACTTTACCTTGGTTTTACAGACTTTCTCACGAAGTCAGTGTTTTACTGCAACTACGTTCATTTAGCTTTAATAGCAGGTACTTGTTGAAATTACGAGAACTTTCACAGGTAATTTTCCAAGGTCGCAGGTAAGGTATTTTCGCAGTGTGAAAGCAAATTACGTTAACTTTCTCAACCCAATGAGCAGTTTGGCACTGGCGTCTTAGTGCTGCTGAGCTTGCTATTTTGAATCATGCGCCTCGTCTGCTAGACCACTGTGCACATGCTTGTAACTTAGAGAACTTACCCGGAAAGGGTCTGCTTCGTGTCAGTATGAATTCAGAATATAATTATTGGGTATTTTGAGCCTGAACAAGTTCTTGTAATTAAACAGGTATTGTGGTGATCGAGATGGTCTAAATAACCTAACCATAAACACAATGGTTTATGATGGTTTGATGCACATGTTTTTATTGTTTGTCATTGTCATTGTGGGAATGCTCTTTGGTTAAAACAGACAAAATGAGTGCTTCTCATCATTGGCTGAAAATCATGTAAAACTTATTTTTTTGAAATTACATTTTATTGCAACTCTTTGCTTGATGGGCCATAGGATGTGTTAATTTAAATAAGTCATAATTGCATAATACAAATTCTATCAATATATTGCAAGCATAATGTCACAAGCAAACAAAGATCCCCAAATTGGAACAACTTTCCTTCATTTAAAAGAGCATATTTGTTTTAACAGCAGAAGAGGGAGTTAATATAGACTTGGAGTACATCTACTGTAGATATGAATGTGGCCTGCATCTGAAGGTCAAAGTTCAAAGGTTAACCAAAGGCGCTTTGATTCTATCATGTATGTAGCACCAATGAACCCCCTTCATCTTAGCCATTTGATGTGTCTAGCAGTTATTTCACATAGAATAAAATTTGATTTGGAGTATGTCCTCTGAAGAATTTTATCTGACGGTCAAAGTTTTAAAAAATATTCTTAAATTGTATTGGGCAAGTAACTCCAATAGACATTGTTTCCTTTGCTTAGCCTTTTTACTTGTCTAGTGGCTGAAAATGACCTTTAACCGAGCATCAAAGGTTGAAGATTAAACAAAAGCTGATTGTAAATGTCTTGGATGAAACTCCAGTGGCTTATGATTCCCTTTTCTTAGCCTTTTGATGTTTGTAGTGGATTTTTCACATAGAAGAGATTTTGAGCTGGAGTACATCTACTAAAGATATGAATATGACCTGCATTTAAGGATCAGATGTCAAAGGTTAAGGTTCTCAAATGGTATCATGCTTGTATTATAAATGGATTTTGCTCTCTTTGTTTGACCTTTTTACTTGTCTAGTAGCTGGTTCACAAGGTATAGGTTTGGAGTTTGAGTATATCTACTGTAGATATGAAAATGACCTTTTCCTGAGGGTCAAAAGTTGATGGTTTCATCATGCATGTACTTTCAAAAGATTTTGTTTCTAAATCTTAGCCTTTTGACGTTTCTTGCGAATATTTCACCTGGAGTACATCTACTGTAGATATGAATATGACTGGCATCTAAGGGTCAAATGTCAAAGGTTAAGGTTCTCAAATGGTATAATGCATATGTATATTATCAATGGATTTTGTTCTCTTTGCCTCACCTTTTTACTTGTCTAGTGGCTGGTTCACATGGTATACATGTAGGTTTGGAGTTGGAGTATATCTACTGTAGATATGAAAATGACCCCTATCTGAGGGTCAGAGGTCGAAGGTTAAACAAGGTACTGAGATCATATCATGGAGGCAACTAATGCAGTGAAATGAAACTACATGCAACCAGGAATTAAACCTGTGGACCTGTCACTGCTTAATTCAACAGCTACAACAGCTCCTTAATCAATAAGATTATTAAATTGTAAAGCTAGGCAGGCCTATTGTGACTCATTGCTAGGACCAGATAGTCACTGTACAAAGCCTATATGAATCAAAATCAAACATACCTCATCTTGAAAGCCTTGTAGCTCATATTCATGTAGCTTATGCAATGTCCTCACCTCTCCTCACTTTAAAACATAACCCATCGCATCAGACTATATCATCCTATCATATCATTATGACCTCATTAAGATAAGTAATCTCCAACTGCCATTCTGGCATCACCTAAACATGTTTTTCATGTTCAATCAGAACATTGCGCCTTTGATTGGTTAGTGTCATAACAACCTCATTCATATCCCACTATCTCGCTGCACCAGAACGGTGATGCAGCTGAAATGACAGTGCCTTCTTCACATTTGACATTAAAGATAAATGAAAGGAAAAATGAAAGTAGTTGCAGTGATACTGATATCATGAGAAAAATCAGTAAGATTAAGGTTTATTGTCACTATATCATTGTAGATCCAGATGTGGTAAAGTTACATTAATTAAACTTTACAAAGATTGAAATCTAAGCTGAAAATACTGAGGATCGCCAACACAGATAAGCATATATGGGACTGTGTATAATCATCGCTTGTTTTGTAAATTACTCAGTAATTACACTCAAGAATCTTTTGGCACATATTTTCATATATACAGACACTTAATTGGATGGTCAGTTGATTTAATTCTAGCATTTATCTGTAAAGGCAGTTTATCCTGGATTCACTGATTTAGCTGCTATTTCAATCATCATTGCAATCTAATGTCCAAGCATCATGAATGGTTGTACATAAGGTATGGAGTAAAAGAAATGAAATTAACTGGATCAACATGCATGATTAGTGTACTCTCCATTGAAACTGTTTCAGAATTCAGCTCCATTTTATCTTTAATATACTCTGTGTAGAAAAGTCCATGGCCATGTTTGTTGGTGAAGCCTTGATCCATATATTTTTTGAGTAATATTTCAATGACGGTATAGAATGTGTTGTATGAACAGTGCCTGACATCACATTGACACTAAATTGGTCATGTTCTCCATTTGAAACTGTTATACGACCTTGTTTCGCTACTTGCCTTACCTTTATCAGCACAAATGATTAAGATCCATTAGTCCATTAGCAGAACACGACAAAGGTAATGAAATGTAATGAACACCGCAGACGCCTTTTCTTACTCTGCTAAGTGAAGATTAATTGTAAAGGTGGGCTGGAACTGCAAGGTTAAAAAGAGCGAGGGTGTTACTTTGCCCACAATGCTGTGATTCTAGAGTCGTTCAGTCATTTTATGAAGTTTGGGTGATCTAGCCTCGTATGGGATTTAAAAACATTTTTGGGTAAAAGATTTGTTCAATTTATACGTATAGTCAGGTATACACTATAGATAATTATTCAAGACTTTTCCAGACTTCATTTTGTTATTATAGGTGTTATAAATTGATGTCATTTTTTACTTTTTGGAAGTAAGAACTGGCAGATGAGAAAGACGGGGGGGGGGGGGGGGGGGGAGGGGGGGAGAAAACATCCTTTAAAAAAGCATCTCATGCGCATGCAAAGAAAGATGAACGCAAATGGATGCTCAAAGGTGAAAGAAAGGGAGAGAGATAGGGAAAGAGTGAGTGAGAGGAGGGATCGGGGAAGGGGGTATCAATGCAAGCAAATGGAATTATGTTTGTAGCTTTGTATAAAAAAAATCTTATTTTTATCAATATTGTGAATGACGTTTGTTTTTGTTATGTGACAGATCCAGCCATGTAATATATTGCTATTAGGGCCTCGATCCATTTCATTTCTTATCTGATCCTTGAGAAACACATGAAAATGAAGCCATTGATGGCCCTTTTCTCACAAGTCGCCATGTAGTATAGCAAAATCAGTATTGAGAATGACTTTGAATTAGATATGACAATGGAACAGATTGAGCCGCAAATTCTTTCTCAAATATTTTGTCTTTTTTAACTTAAGCTGGAACAGATCAGCAGAGTGTTTAAAGATATGCTTTTCACTACATTTGATCCTCAGTTCCCTCAGAAACCTGTTATTGATCGATTTTTATTCATAAATAAATATACTTACTTTCTTGTGGATAATTATAGGTGCTTCTGAACGCAGGCTTAAGGACGTTCCACAGTTAAAGTGAAATCCATGTCATTTTCACCAAACTTTGCACATATATACTTTAGAACCTTAATATTCGAAATATGCAAAAATCAACATAGGTCCATGTGCTTGATTTTTTGCTATAGAGCTTCAAAGTTCACCCAAATTGATGTTCTTAAGAATTGCGCATTCAAAAGAATTTGGCATTTTTAGACCGCCCAAGATTACTACAATGAAATTTAACCTCCATTACTCATTCAAAATACATGAAAAAGTCATGAAATTTCGCAAGAGAGTTAATAATTATATCATTGGAATGGAGAATCTATTTATAGTGCTATTTGTTCGCAATTTTAAGTTTACCAGCACTGTCAGTTCGTAAAAATGGCATAAAAGATAACAAAATCCCAATCTACAAAATGTGAAATTTCAGTAACAAACTACAAACGTACAATAAATGCTGCACTTTAGTCAAAATCCATGTCATTTTCACAAAAATTTGCAGAGTTGTAGAGGAAGGTATACCTTAGAGGTACAAACATAAAAAAATAGGGGTTCATGTGCTTGTTTTTAAACTATCAGCATTTTTATTAGAGCAAATGTGCTTTTTAAAACACAAAAAATGCGCCGAATGCTTTGTATCAATGTGAAGAAAAAATCAAAACCACTCTACCATTAATTCAAACTCGGGGTAATATTCGTGATTCTTGGCAGCACTGCAGAGTTAAGTATTTTGATATTGTAGAGACTTTTTTTTTGAATGGTCCATGGAATAATTCAATTTTTTAGCTTCATGAAATAACGCATCGGATCTGCAGTTAAAGTGCAGAAGATGAGAAAAATCAGCTCATACCCGCAGCTAATTAGTCACCTGTTCATCCATTGTGACGTCAGCACGCAGAGTGTAAACTATGCGCAGATCATAATGCGCACAAACATAACTGTGGAACGTCCTTAAGCCTTAGTTCCAAATTCTTTCTCCTCTTTACTTTACGTTTGCTGGATCTGACAAAAATTATGTCCTGGTGGGTCAGCGTCAAACATCTCCAATCCAGTCCATTCTCAAAGCTGTGGGCAATGGGTGCATAAACTAATTCATTACCAACATTATTCCGTGGTTTCCTCATTCTTATGTTAAAAGTTTTCTTACGTTTTTTGAAAACAGGAGATAAATCTTCTTATCTGAATGGATTGGGAGAAAAGCAGGGTTTCATGACCAGTGAAGAGATGAGAGATGCTTTGCAGTGATAATATCCTCTCAGAGAAGGTCAAATACAAGAGAATTTGATTTCAATCCTCATTGAACTCTGGTTTTCCTTCTTTTTTTTCAATGAGTGACCCAGAATGTGATACATTACTCTGCTATGGATCTTTATTACCAAAGCATTGCTGCTCTTTTGTTTTTCTTCTCAATGAAAAAGTTGCAATTGATGGTAATTGTAATTAGATAAAAAAAATTACACAGGGTCTGGGGGTTAATTTGCCCCTGAAATGCCCCCAAGAGCCCCTGGAAAACTGAAAAAAAGAGCGCATGAAATTCCCATACACTGTAAAAAACGCTGCTTAAATTCAATTTTGAAGCATGTTGTTTAAGCCTCTCACTCTAACAGCAAGTTTTTAAAACTTTTTCAAATTTTAAAACTTTTTTTGGAATTTATTTCACACCGCATATGGAGGAGCTGCTCTTCTGTGACATAAAAAAAATCAAATTCTACAAAATTCATGACTTCATTCTCATTCAAACTTTCAATATTTTCTTAATTTTGTCCGCTTTTGTCTTAACCAACTTATCAGGACGAACTTCCCCTTTAAGGTACAGGAATATTTGTAATTGGGTTGGTATAAAAGCACCTTTCTCTTAGATCTTATGAATCTAGTACACTAAAAACATCCTGGAGACTAAGATAGCAGGAGAGGTCACCCAAACACATTTAGCTAAAAGATCTACTTAGCAAAACATATCTATTTAGAAACACAACACCATCGACTTTGAGTTTGGTCCATTGTAATATGGGTGACCTATGTAAACGTGGCAAAATGGCTTAGAACCTCATTTTGGAAATGCAGGAATATATGGGTGGGCCAAGAGACTTGGTAGGATACTTGTATGAATGGAGTTGGACGGAGAAAGAGAGCCCCCCTTCTAAATTTTCTAATTTTATTTTATGATGAAATTCAGAAATTTAAAGGGAGGGTTTCTTTCTTTGATTTTCAACAACTGTTATGTTCTGTATGTCATAATGATTTGTGTATTTGGTAGAGATATTTCTGTTGTATACCCAGAAATTTGGAAGAAAGCCATTCTTTGTCAGCTACACCGCATATTAGATCAGTGTACCAGGCCTTCATTGGAAAGCGGGGGTTGATTTATAAAGTATGATGCCTTTATCATCCACAATATTGATAGACCAAGATTTCCGACAGCAGTGAGTTCACCTGACTACCATCTTTAAATTACTTCATCAGCGACCCAATTTTTGGACTTGACATCCTCCTTTCTTTCCTATTCTACATAAAATACACAACCTCTTCTCCATCTATCAAACACCATCAGCTCATTGTCAGTTACCAGATTGAGGTTGATAGTCTGTCCAGCCCTCTTGGGACTGGCTGGAGGTCTTGACCGTTAGATCATAAGGAAGGGGTCATCTCCCCTGTAATCAGTGATCACCACAAGGATAGAGGATACCAGGGTGTCAATCTATGCTTCCAGGTTCCCTTAAAGCTGCATTGCAATGTTTGGATAGAAAATGAACAATTTTATATCTTTGGAGCTTTTAGAATTCAAGAAATTGCATGAAGGCTTTAATTCAGAGGGTTTTGTTTAGGATCAACGATGTTATAGATGTGTCTATTATTTTTATTTAGTTATTCCAAGTTATGCTTATTTTCTGTTTTACTTAATTTGTCATTCATTTATGGATGAAAATGAATTCATCTTACAATCTATGATACTGCTGTTACCTATAAATCTACAATTCTAACCACATTTCCCACTTTCCTCATGCATAGAGACCTGTAGGTGTTATACGGATATTAAGAACTGTAATATTATTTTATTATTATGCTGTATATTCATTAAAGTTGCTTTCTACAGATTTCTTATCCTTTTTTTTCTTTTTAAATAATTCATGTTTTTATTTGACATGTATAGAAGGATGTTAACATAACAAATTCTGCAGTATTTCCTTACAAAATATCAAGAATTTCAGATAACAATTATATCTTGAAAATGAGTAGGAAGAACTGGAATGCATTACGCTAGAGTGGTCATCCACTGGTCAATAGTTGTACAGAATGCTGAGTGAAATGACCAGATATGTTTGGAACTTGTGTCCATTTCATCGTCTATTACCCTGCACCCCTGGAGCGGTGAATGAATAGACTTGAAGACTCTTAACCTGTTTACGTTCCAGTGAATTTGATGCCGAGATGGTCACCCTTGATCGATCTGACTGAATGATGAAACAGTACCAGTCTGCAACCAAAAAAAACTATCCAAGGAGTTTCTACCATTTTATACCATTAATCAGGCAACTTAATCATGATGAGTGATATGTTAAAAAGCTTGACAAATATTTTGATTTGATCTTTGATATGGCACCAAGTCAGATACTGAAAACTGGTTGTGAAAGAAAAGTATGCCAAATGATACGTGGAATGCATTGTTTATTATAAAAGTCAAAGTCGTATCACTGATACAAACAATTTGGTCAGAATGGCCCCCATATAGAGTTTCTTATTAACTTCTTGAAAGTTTTGGGATCTATTGGGAGAACAACCAGTAAGAGATCTGTATAGAGGGATCCACCAAAGTATCTCTGAAATTGTTTTGTTTTGTTAAGTTTTTCATATTGCTACATTTACTTTCTGTTAAATAAAAAAAAATCATAAAGTATATTAATGAATATAAATTAGAATTCTATAATTTAATCTTATCTTCATTGATTTTTTCATTCTTCCATTTATTAATTAATTATTTTATTTGTTCATTCTTCATTTGTTTGTTTGTTTGTTCATTCATTCATTCATAACCATAATGACCACTCACTGTCTTCGTTCTTTTTTCTCGTTACTTGTAATCATTTTTGCCCATCATGCTTTGTCTTTGTGTTTATATATTATGGTCCTTGTTTTATACTTATTTCATTTATAATTTTTTCTATGAAAACCGTTGTCTTTATTTATTTTCATTCACTGTTTTCATTTCTGTATATGTCATGTTTATCATGTATGTACATTTTGACTGGGCTCCCTTGTAAAGCAGGCCATTTGGCTTGAATGGGACAACCCTGTCTTTTAAAGAAAACATGAATAAACTAGATTTTAATTCGTCATGCGGACGAATTAGGTGGTCTGTCCTTATTCTCGCCATCATGATCACTATTACCATGTTCATGCAGATCAAGATGATCTTCATGATGACAACGGAATGTTCATTATGGATGGAATACTTGTCTAAGACGGGAGATGATAAAGCACTGTGAAAAAGGTCGCTTTAATATATGGCAATACATGTGATATGAAAACAGTAATTATAATCTGTTTTATCTTGCTAAATTTTATATTTTATACCTTTTAATTGTCATAAAGGATCATGTATGAGGTGGTAAAAAGAGAAAAAAAAAGAAAAAAAAATCATCTTGTTTACCCCAGGACTCGAACCTGCGCCCCCGAGAACGTAAGTCAAGTGCGTTATCCATTGAGCCACGATATTCCCCATAGGAATTATATGTTTCCATAGAGATTACACGTAAGGAAATTTGAGAATTACAAATCCAATTTTGCAAGCAAAAAACGGGCATGATCTCGGCATCTGATCGAAAAATGAAGGCAACATTCCAAAAGCTAAGAATCTCAGCAACAATATATTAAAAGCTCAGGGATAACTATCAAGAAAAAATGGAGATATAGCTCACAAAATAGAGGAATGTAGAATCTAGTTTTGAGAAAAAGTCATGTCCCATAGAGATTACACGCAAAATGAGGAAAAATGACATGCCTCTTTTTATTGCTGTTTTACGCCATGATGCGTTTCTCAAAATGAAAATTCATGTGTACTGAGAAGAAAGAGTACATTCTAAACTACATCTCATCGAAATCTGGGCGAAAAACAATCAATATTTACGGAGTTATATTCAAATTTGCATAAATTTGATGACGTCATTTTTGAAAAAATGAAATTTTCAGTTTAGGCGGAATTTTGATGACGTCATGATCGAATTGAGGGACAATGATGACATGAAATCAAATCTACAACTCATACGCGTTGCGTTAAGGAGTTACGCGCGGAAACGCGCGCGCATACGTGCGCGCGCGCAAAATTTTAAAATGCTTTAAATGACCTAAAACGTACCCAAAAATTTTGATAGGCCAATTGGAGAATTTTTTTGGCTTAGACGCGCACGTACGCGCGCGTCATGACCTTTACATGACCTTTGATGACCTTGACAGATGACCTTTGACGTAAAGTTTATTTGATGTGAATATGGTTGATTATTGATGATCCGTTATGTTGATATGATCAAATTGAGAATTTTACAAAATGGCGCGTAGATGACGTCATCATGACCAGATGACCTTGAAAAGCTTAGTATGCCGTCTCTATGATAGACTCTATATGTGACAGAAAAATCAGCCAAATTGATTCAGCCAATTCGGAGAAAAGTTGGCGACAAACATAGGTGCTAAAAATAAATAAAGAAAATTCTGACGAAATTAAGAGGTGATCTGTCATAGACAGACCACCTAATAATGATAATAAATAATAAATTCATTCATAATTTCATTCATATATTCAGTCTTTTAAAATTCTTATTTCCAAATCCAAGCCAAAGAGCTTTAATAAGATTTTCTCCCTGGAAAGTGACAACTCAAAGCAGGTTTTAGGAACTATTTCCATAACCAAACATGTCAGTCTTAATGCCAATGCACACCCTAAAATTTGTTTGGGACCTGATTTTGGAATTAGACGAAAAATTTGATGCAAATATTAAGACATGGTACATATTACAAATCATCATACAAAATAATACCAATGTTCAAATATGTGACTTTGCTACCATCCTTATTAGTACAAAAGCAAATTGAATATTAAGTTGTGATGATGTTATAACAACTGTATGATTGGCTACAATTTTAAACCAATTTGGCTTTTAATCCAACATAAACGCTTGCTATCATTTCTTTATTTGATTTGAACTTCAAATAGAAACTAGAATTTAATTCGTCATGCGGACGAATTAGGTGGTCTGTCCTTATTGTCGGCATCATGATCACTATCTCCATGTTCATGTAGATCAATATGATCATCATGATGACAACGGAATGTTCATTATGGATGGAATAGTTGTGAAAGACGGGAGATGAGGGGAGATGATAAAGCACTGTGAAAAAGGTCGACTGACAATTGAAGTATGAAAAAAGTATAATCTGTTTTATCTTGCTAAATTTTAACTTTTATACCTTTTAATTGTCATAAAGGATCATGTACGAGGTGGTAAAAAGAAGGAAAAAAAGGGGAAAAAAATCATCTTGTTCACCCCAGGAATCGAACCTGCGCCCCTGAGGACGCTAGTCAAGTGCGTTATCCATTGAGCCACGATATTCCCCATAGTAGTTATACGTTCCCATAGACATTACACGTAAGGAAATTTGAGAATTGCAAATCCAATTTTGCAAGCGAAAAACGGGCATGATCCCGGCATCTGATCAAAAAATGGAGGGCACACTTCCAAAAGCTTAGAATCTCAGCTACAACATATTAAAAGCTCAGGGATAACTAATAATAAAAAATGGAGATATAGCTCACGAAATAGAGGAATGTAGAATCTAGTTTTCAGAAAAAGTCATGTCCCATAGAGATTACACGCAAAATGAGGAAAAATGACATGCCTCTTTTCATCGCTGTTTTACGCCATGATGCATTTTTCAAAATGAAAATTCATGTGACTAAGGAGAAAAAATACATTCTAAACTACAACATATCGAAATCTGGGCGAAAAAAAATCAATATTTACGGAGTTATGATCAAATTTACATAAATTTGATGACGTCACTTTTGAAAAAAATGAAATTTTCAGTTTAGGCGCAAATTTGATGACGTCATGACCAAATTGAGGGACAATGGTGACATGAAATCAAATTTACAACTCATACTCTATCGATATATGAAAAAAAAAATTGGGGTCAACGGACTATTTAAAGAGCTACAGTGAATTTTCAATAGACATGTTTTTGCCCATATGTGGCCTGTAGTGAGAGCTCGCGCGCACACGTGCTGCAAACTTTAACGGGTGTTAATTTCGTTATTAATGGTTGTAGAAGGTTAATCAAGGTATCAAATTGCTCAGAATTATATTATCAATGCAATGGTATAAAAATAACGGTGTTTCTGCGTTGCGTTAAGGAGTTACGCGCGGAAGCGCGCGCGCAAAATTTTAAAATGCTTTAAATGACCTAAAACGTACCCAAAAATTTTGATAGGCCAATTGGAGAATTTTTTTGGCTTAGACGCGCACGTACGCGCGCGTCATGACCTTTACATGACCTTTGATGACCTTGACAGATGACCTTTTACGTAAAGTTTATTTGATGTGAATATGGTTGATTATTGATGATCCGTTATGTTGATATGATCAAATTGAGAATTTTACAAAATGGCGCGTAGATGACGTCATCATGACCAGATGACCTTAAAAAGCTTATTTTGCCGTCTCTATGATAGACTCTATATATGACAGAAAAATCAGCCAAATTGATTCAGCCAATTCGGAGAAAAGTTGGCGACAAACATAGGTGCTAAAAATAAATAATAAAGAAATAATAAAGAAAATTCTGACGAAATTAAGAGGTGATCTGTCATAGACAGACCACCTAAATAAGCAAAATGCAATTTCGTTCCAAAATCGGATAGTGGACCAGTCTTAGAACCATGTCCAGTCAGCCGGTATCTCCTGTATTCACCAGTGCATGCAGACAGCTCTGTGAGATACCACAGATCAATAATTATATGCAGTGGGAATGATCCCTCAGATAACCTCTGAAAGATGGCATATCCTATATGCAGGGAGCTGGAAAGAGAGAGGGGGGGGGGGCATTATAAACTCATCTATTTGTGGAGGTTGGATAAAGTCATATTCATAGAGGCATAATTTCATGTCTTATCATCCGCTGACAGATTGAATTTTTATTCTCCAACTCTCAATCCTATTTTCGGTGAGTACCATGAATAATACCATAGAGAGATACCTAAACCTTCTCTTTGCAGTGTGTAGATGTGTTGCCAGGCAACACATATTGCAGGCATTATCTATATGCCAGGGAATTCAGAATTAGTCCAGAAATTTAATCTGAATCTATTCTTGTGAATTTTTAATTGATGTGGACAACACGTGATGGGCCATATTTATTTTCATAATTCCTCTCTGGGAAATATACTAGATTGACTGACTTATTGGATAAAGGTCATTTACAGACTTAGTAGGTCTTTTTGTACAATTGATTAGATATCTGTGCTTCAACAAGACAGAAACCAAACGTTCATTTAACTACAGAATAAGGTTCATTTTTCTGAAAGTACAAAAGTCTTGAAATAAAATAAGCTCTGTTATTCCGAAGGTTTGATAATCTGAAACTATAAGAACCTTCTTGAACCTTCAGAGAAACAAGCAATTTGTTTTCAGATTAGCAAATGTTTAAATATTCAAAGCTTTGGATTAATAAACCTTTGGACTAATGAACATTCAGAATAAAAAGCTGTCACCCTTTTCTGGACTGATTAATGCTGGATCTGGATATTCTGTGCATCCTCCCTGAACCCAACCCTCCTCTCCTCCACCACTTGCTTCTTCCATGTCCATTTGGTTGCCCCCTTTTCCTCTGAACAGCAACCTCAAACTCAAGCACTTTTCTGAAAACATGATCAACAATGTTTGAAGAACACAGAGCACCAAAGAACACACAGAATGTGCACTTTAGAAAAACTGAAAACTGGGTTCTCTCTCCTACAGCTTCTGCAAAGTAGAAAGATTTGGGAATGCCTGACATGGAATTAAACCAACAGATGGTCATTTTAAGGTTTATTAATAAATGATTACAGCTAATGGTTATATTAGGAGGTCAATACTAGTGGTCAGTTCAAAGTGATGGTCAAGAGATAAGAAATTAGTCCAAGAGGTCAGTTTCCACTAATAGCATTCCAGCAAGTCCAGGGTAGAAGAGATGGGATAGATATTGGTGTACCTGGGGAGGAGTGTTATATGCTATTCATAAAACATTTTAGTAACTCAGACTATGTCCTTATTTCTATTGTATCTTTTTTTGTTTCAGACTTTTTTTCTTAACCCAACACTATATTTTCTTAGCCGGGGTTAAAGCCTTAACCCTGGTTAAGGTAATAATAGTTCATGAATATTGGTAATTTTTCCACAGAGCATGTGCTTAACCCAAACTTTATACCTCTGTGATTGGCTAATGCCAAGTACCACTTTTCTTGAGCACGATTTGGTTTCAGACTACAGCTCTTAGTACTGCACTTGATCTAGCAGGGCCAGATTACCACGCTATTTACTATGCTAGCCCACTTTGTAAGATTGTAGTTGGGGTTAGGGAAAAATTCTTTGGTCCGAAAAGCATATGAGGTGTTGCCATCTTGTTTTCTTTGAGCCCTAGAACTCTGGTCAAATAGAAAATGTATTTCAATGATATCAATCATATTAAGTTTCAATAAATGTCATTGTAATTCATAATTGTCAGTCCTGTATTTATTTTATTAATGAAAACAGTCTGTGAATGCAGTTTAAGTAGGCATAGATTTCTTAATCTCAATTGCAAACATGGCATATCTTAGGAGATGGAAGCATTGCATTGGCTTCTCCCCCCCCCCCCCCATTTTTTTGGGGGGTGTGTAATATTAGGCAAAATTTCTAGACAGCTGCAAGGGAGCAAACACATTTGACTCTTTGAATAAAAAAATCCATAGGGTTAACTTTTTAATAGATTTTGACATACATGTAATATTCATAAAATAATATTGTAATCTCACCCAATTACCTATACTTTTTCTTCTTTTTCTCCCTTTTTCCTTGGTAATGAGACTTTTGGGGGTCCATGGCCCCAAGCAGCCAATGATATCAAGGTACCTATATAAAAAAGTCATTGTCATTATCCAAACTATGTTTAATACCTGAAGTGTAGTAATTCATAGAAATTACAACCAAATTTCATTAACCCTTTGTCCTCTAGCTTTGTTTTTCAAGGAAACTTTTTTTGGGGGGTGGGGCTCAGGCAGTTTATAGTGGGCTCTTGACACTTTTATTCAATAGTCCATATCTGAGGCCATATTTTGGGAGGAGTGCCTTCCCTAGAGAGCAGGGGGAACATTAATCCCTAGTACACACCCCCTTTGAGTGAAGATTAAAAGTGGCGTATCCAGGATCTTGTAAGATGGGGTGTCTGTATGATTTGAAAAGGGCTTTATGTTTGTTACCTAGTAGGCCTGTATGTACCGTGTAGAAAAGTATTTCTTGTGCATTGGAGATGTAGATGGGGGAAAGTGTCTTACTCCCTCATACGCTGCTTCTGATTATAATTATAACAGTAATTGGTAAGTATAATAATAATTGATTTCATTACATAGGTTTAACATTAGAAATAATGAGATAGGAGATGCCTGTCGATAAAGTATTTATAAAATGTCCTTATTGAATTTGATGTATTCTGTGCTCTAGGAGGATGTAGGAAATGTTTAAAACACTTGATACACTTTCATTTCCATCATCACATTTTTTAGTATGCAAGTATTTAGATTGAATGTTGGAAATCAACAAAAGAAAATGTAGATGCTGATGATCCCCTCTTCTCAGGCAGGGTAAAACTTTATAGTTAGTGTTATATGAGAAGATAAAGGAGAATACATTATTCAATCAAGCTGCTATCTTTTCTAGTTAATGATAATTATTTCTAATTGTAGTGGATTATGATGAAATTTGGGTGACACAACATTTGCTCCTGCAACAACTGCTCTAGGGTTAATTTTGTCTAAGATGCAGGATTTTATGTTAGGTTTAAGGTTAGTTTAGGGTAGGGTATAGTGTTAAACCCAGGGTTGAACTTGGTTATTTGATTAGTATGTGGAATTGTCGCCTGAGCAAATGTCATGGAACCGAAAGTTCAAACTTAAGAACTGAGATTTCAAAATATGGGGGGGAGGGTGCCCCTCTCGATAGTCCCTTGATGAACTTGGGGTTTTAAGTAATCATAAAGGATGGAAGGAAAGGGTGTGTGACAGACATGACATTGCATGGTGTCCTCTGGAGATTGATGATGAAATCATGAATTTCACAGGTTTGCTCCTGAAGCGAGGCAGGAAGGGGTGTATTTATAGAGCTCACGGGTAGAAATTAACAAGTCATGAACCTCGATATTTCAGAGGTAATGCAACATTCCCTCTCAGACAAATGCTCTGCTAATTTATCTGAAGGTATACTATAAGGTGAGTTGTGGTAGAGTTTTTTCAGAATCATGTGACAATTAGGATTTAGGTTAAAGTTTAAGGTTTTGGAACTCAAGTTTAAGTTTGGCTTAATGTGCGCATTTTCAGTAGGAGCAATTGTTGCAGGAGTAAATTTTGTGGAATCATTTCAGAGGCATTGAGGAAATAGATTAGCTGATTGAGTACAGTGGAATCTTTTATAATGACCATCCAAGGGATAGAATGTGAGCGGTCTTTATAAGAAGGTGGTCATTTTGGACAAGTTCCTTTTGAATACTGAAGTTCCCGTTGGATACTGAATTTAGGAATTTCCTTAAGAGTCTGTAGAGAGATCATCTGATTCTAGGCCACAGGGGGTAATACATGTTTCAATGAGGGTTACTTTCAGGGGAAACCAAGCAGGATTGACTGTATGTGGATTCATGAAAGATGAATATATCAAATTCATAAGGAAATAGATTGTAATAAGGAAAGGTGGAGTGAATAGACAAGAATGAGAGAAAGATTGAAAACTTCCACACATACACATGCATGCACCCACCCTCACCTACTAGCACACATGGTTATGCCTTGTCATAAGGAAAGATGGGGAAAAATTATGGAAGAAGCAAAGTAATATATTTAAGACTAAAGGAATAAGGCCTAGATATGAAAAAAAATCATAACAGAGAGGGAAAATAGGTAGGTCAGTTGTGTATTTTCTTTAAATGTCAAGATCCAGTGCGTCTAGCCATATTTTGCATTAAAAATGCAGGCAAAACAATAAAATTCAGAGTTGGTTAGCAAACGTTTTTTTTTTTGGGGGGGGGGGTCAAATTTGACTAGAAAATATAATAGTCAGCAGGTTTGACTGGGGTTGGCTGAGCTATTGAAACAAATTTTATTTGCCTAACTATAATGAAATTTTGTTATTATCATCCAAGATTGATGTTGGACATCACAAGTGTGCACTTTAAAACTTGGCAGGATGAGTTAGTATTTATAGAACTCCCAAGTACTAGAGGAAGAAATGAAGGAAATACTCTGTCTGCCTATGCTCTCGGTGGTGCAAGGAATGAATTCCCAGGTGCACAGTCATCAAATCAATGTTGAACATTGCACAGAGAGAAAGACTTTGACCTTGTATAATGAGAATGGTGCATTATGGGTCATACCCTAGGACTTTCCCCGAGGGGGTCACTCTCCACATGGACTGCTACCCACCCGTGTCCGACAACCTCAGAAATGCACCCTAAAGGGCGTAATGACATTATGTAAATTTGCAACCCTAAACGGCGTAACCCATGAGAAAAGCCACCTTAAGTGGCGTGAACAGGGAAATCGCCTAATTTGATACCCTAAGTGGCGTAAACATCAAAATCAATTAATGTGATACCTGTGGACCGTGTGGGTAACGCATGCTGCCTAGTATAGAGCTAGGTGTAAGACACTAGCACTAATTCTGTACAGGGGTAACTCTCGAGTGCTGCGCTGGCCGTGCCGGCGTGTGGGAGGATTGTTTTGTAAATCGCCTTTCATGGTGTTTATAGCTTAGGTCTGCTCCCAGGTCTCCTCAAATTTGCCCAAATTTGCACCCCTAAATGGCGTAATTTTCATAACCAAATTAGCAACCCTAAACCGCGTGAAGAGAGAAAGAAAAGGCTACCCTTATTGGCGATTTACGAGCGAATGGTGCTGAAATGCAACCCTTTTTGCCAAAGACGTTGACGCCACCCGAATGCCTGAACGGGACCCTTTTCGACGCTTTTTCTGGACGCGGATGCGTAGCAGGCCATGTGGAGAGTGACCCCTCGGGGGACTTTCTTTCCCATTCTCACCTTCATGGCACAATATGTGCCTTTGCGATTAATACATCATTGGATAGAATTCTAGTACCCCAAGAAGCAAATGTTTTTATTACCATCCTCCAATCTAAATACTGAGCACAAGCTAGAAGGCTGATTGTTCCATGTTTGTAAGTCTTTGGTATGACTTAGCCAGGGATTGAACCCTTGTTCTCCTATTCATGAGGTAGGCACTCTACCACTGATCCACCCTACCCTGATCTAATGACCATTTAGATAACCATGGAAAGCATGACAAAGTTTTTCAATGAACATGATAATGGTCCCTTTGAATTATTTCAACTGCCCTTTCCAGGTTTGAATTGACAGGTGACAGTTGCTAGAATAAGATGACCTAACCAGTTCAAATTAACACCTGTTTGTAAACAATATCAACTAATATGACTCAAGATTTAAAGGGGATGGTGTATAAAGAAAATAAACATGAACAGAACGACAAGAGAAAAAGTCCAAGAACATTTGAATAAATTGTCAAAAGGGAAGTAAGAATAATATTTTTCAATTCAATCTTGTTTAATATTTCTTTATTAAAACAAAACTAAACTTAAAGAGAAAAAAAGACCAAGAAACATTAAACATATTCTCAAAAGAAGTAAGAACATGTTCAATTCAATTCTATTCCATATTGATTTATAACAATAAAATTTAAATTTTGATATAAAAATGAATAAATGAAAGAAAAAGCAGCACATTGCGAAATCCTACTCTTGATAGATGAAAGGAGTGTTTAAAATTCTATAACTTCCCAAATAGTAGGTAACCTATAGAGTAATAATATAAAGTGAGGAATCACACCTTTTCACTCTCCCTGAATCAAGAAATTTGTAAAGCTATTATAAAATGCACCTCAGTCATTAAAAAAGCAAATTAATTTTATTGGTTTTATGAAATATATATCAATATTTAGTGATAGATTTAAAAAGAACATAGAATCTTTTTTTTTAATTAATTTCTATTATAGTTCCACCTTGGTTGGAAACATCCAAGTCTCAATAAGTAGAGTAAAAACTAACTCATGTGACTTGAATCCAGACTATGAAGCATGCTTCACAAGACAGGTGTGTAAGTGATCACACATTTGAGAGACAGTAAAGTTCTTGAACCAATCTATAACAATTTGTAAAAAGATACTTTAAAGTACAGAGAAATTTCTAGTAATTTACTCAAGGTCTTGTCGGCCTTCTTAAAGGAGAACACAAACTGTTGTCACTAGAGTGATGAAGAAAAAAAAATGAAGTCAAACATCTTGACTGGCATGTATAATCTGATGTGGCTGGGGCCATACAAAGATTTCATTAAACCATGGAGCTATCTATGTTAATAACTCCATGATTAAACAATGTTCTGTCACATCTTTTGTAATATGGATCTACATCTACAAAATGGTATTAGTCAAGTTATCAAGCAGACTTGAAGCTTCCGTAGATAAGGTAATCATGTCCAAGCCCAGATCTATGTTAGATGTAAAGCTCTTTGAAGATGACAGATTGAAAAAACGAGGCAAAGATAAGTGATGACACTCTCCATAACCCTTTAAATCATGCTTTTTACCTCATCCTACACACATGCTTTTTGCTTAACCCTATAAATTATAATAATAATAATGATAATAATAATAATAGTAATAATAATAATAACAATGATAATGATAGTAATAATAATAATGTTTTATGTTCCCAAGGTAGCCACTTCTGTAAGGAAACTGCTTTACCAGCACGCCTTACATAACATATGTTGATATTACCCTTCTCCCCTCTTAATACTGAGTGCCTAGCAAGAAGGCCGAAGGTCCCATGTTTATAAGTCTTTGGTATGACTCTGCCGATGATTGAACCCACGACCTCCCGTTCATGAGGTAGATGCTCCACCACTGAGCCACCATTCCTAGTTATATGATGTGTAATCCAAGATATTTTGTGTCAATTTATGTCCGTTTGCCAGTTGGAACTGTTGATTTTTTGTGTATTCTGAACTTGATTAAGTAATCCTGGCTAAGTCGACGTAAAGTGTTTAAGTGTATACAGCGCAGGTGCACATCATGCATGGTGCTTACATGCATACACGTAATATATGTACACACGTCTTTCATCTGGGTTAAATGAAATGGGAATATGGATATTATGGACCAACGATATATAACGGAGGCGCGATAGGGAAATGACAAAATTTTGTATACCCTCGCAAATTTGACCGAAAACACGTAGCTATCCTAGCGAAATATATAGGCCTACCCCTTTTTCAGTATTTCAGCATTTTTGACACCCTATTACGTTACGTACGTAAAGTGCCCAATCTTGAAAAAGCGATCCTTTTTACTTGTTTTTTTGGCCGCACCTGGTATCCACTCGTCAATGGAAGTGCCCCCCCCCCCCGGCCCATCTTAAACTTGGGTATCAATCTGATGCAGTTGGGGTGCAATATCGAGATGGTGGACCATTATTTATGTACAGTCATTCCTTTGTAATGAGAGTCTGCCATGTATGGATCGGGTTAACGAGGAGACTTGGTAGCGTCCGTAGATGTTCATCACGTCTGAGCTGAGATCTATGTTAGATATAAAGATCTGTGTAAATGAGAGATTGAATGGAGTCTTACAAGTCAAAGATAAGCAAACACCTTATCCCGCTCCCCCAAAGCCCTTCCTCCAAGCACACTGAACATGGGTATCCTTTCACTCATCGGTAGAAAGGTTGCGGCTGGCCCAAGGCTTACCGAGATTGGCTGCCGGCTGATGGAAGGGATTCGGGAGGAAGCGAGTTTATCTGATACCAGTCGACCGTAGCAAAGTAGCAGTATCTTTTACGTCTTATGAGCTCATATGTGATTTACAGAGATTTAGGTATGGGTTTACCCCACCCTGTTCTCCTCCACACTTCTTTGAATAAATAAAAGCTTCAATAAGTTTACTTTGATGACTTGTACTTTGTTGATTCCTGAGTGTTCATCACTTTGATCGCAGTGATTGAGATATCATACCTATGAATTTTGTATGCCTATATGTTCTGTCTGTGATTAAATGAAGTATGTAGTTATACAGAATTCTGTTTTATTCAACTTTGTGTTCCAAATTTGGCATAATTTACATGAAGGTGTATACATGTACAAGAAATATTTATGTTTTTGAGGGAGAGCAAAGACTAATACTGTTTAATGTTCTATGCAATTAATGTTGACAATACTTTATATAACAAATAAAATGAGCAAACACAATAGGGGAAATCCCTGGTGTAGTGGTCTATCTGTCCTCCGATTTTGAGTTCACCTCCCAGGCACAGGTAGATGCCAAACAAATGATAATAATAATCATCTTCATAAATTATACTCGAGTAAGAGTTTGAAAACTGGTGCTTCTATTTCTCATGATTTTTGTAAAGTGTAGAAGTATTTAAAAAAAAAAAACAATTTCAGGGAAATTTAAGGAATCAGTAAATTTCAAAGAAATTATGTTGGGATTGCATGAATAAAGTCAAAACTGACACAATTTGTAATTGGAAAGATCTATGCTTGAAATGTTGGCTTCCTCATCACTCCTATACTCACATGATTAAGTTAATTAGTAGTTAAAAGTTTGAAAATTTGATACCTTTCCAAAGAATGCCAGACAAAAAGCTATCAGAGTTGGCACCATAGTATTTTGGTGAGGGGAGGGGTATTTGAGAGGGACTTGACTTTTTCTCATAAAGTAAAATATACATGTCTGGTCATTATGATTACATAAACTGTCATACTCTTGGTAATCTTCTTTGTTTTTTTTCTAATTTGTTTGTCATTTTGATTAGTAGTACGGATAGTCACCCTCTTCATCATTACATGGGGCTCGGGGTTAATTCCCCACCGAAATACAAAACTAAGAAAAAAGAGCCGCTGAAACCCCCATAGGATCCAAATGTAAACTTAAATACAATGTTGCAAATTTGGGTGGGTGAACTCAAAAATAGCCCCGGAAAAAAAAAATTACAAAATTTTCACCCTTTATGATTCCTTTTTCTTACTTTTCTATCTTTGTATCAAACAGATGAAGAACAAGTCATCTAAGGAGCAAGTGAATAAAAACGATGCTTCCTTCTCTAATGTTCATCAGTCTTTCACAGTCGCATCATCGAAACAAGCTCAAATACCAGTAAGTACATCTTTCTCTAGGATATTTTCATTTACAATTCACATTCCATGATGACATGGAATGTGAATTGTGTTTCAATTGTGTTCAATGTCGTATTCGCAATGCTGGAGGTCATAGAATCTGAGCTGATCGCGTTTACAAACAAATCTTTTTCAATGCTTAAATTTTGCTCCGAATCATGATTTGAAAGATGTTCACTTTTATGACCGGGAATGGAGGACATTGGACACACCCTTTGTTTATCATTATATCTGCATTTTGTAATCACGTTTTCAATCATGATTTGTTCCTTTTTTAAATTGAAAACCAACTTTGATCACACACTAAGTCATCCACAGCTACCGTATATTCTAACCAGTATTTTTGGTTGCTTTTGAAATTTTTGTTGGTCCTTAGGCTTAGTCATCTTCCCATAAGGCCTCCACAGATGGAAACCAGTTTGTTCTGTTCCCAGCAATTCCCAGCCCATTTCTTTTGGTTGCGCATTGGTTATTTTGACAAATTCCTTTTGAAATGCATCTTTTAGAAGCCGATGTTCTTTTACTACATAATTTTAGAGAGTACGCTTCTCTACTAAATTTTGACTGGGGTAAGGATAGGAAAGAAAAAAAATGGGAAAAAATCTTGACAATTTTTTAATGAAAAAAATTATGGTTCTGCTATTTGTTCCTCTGTCAAAAAAACATATCTAGTATATAATTTCAAGAAAGGGTAGGGGAGACCGGGGTTAGTTGGAACATTTTTGACAGAAATGGCTGTAAAATCCAAATAGATTTTATTCCAGAAACAATCGATATATCAGCTTGAAGCATATATCTCAGGGCTTCAAATGTACCCCATAAATTGTTTAACTCCATTATGGTTACTGAAAAAATCCAACTTGAACAAGACCATCGCAAACGTTCCAACTTACCCCCATATCGGGGTAAGTTGGAACATGGTATGGGGTAAGTTGGAACACTGCATGGTCAATTAAGAATTATACTTAAACTACTTGAAACTGTAATATCACGTGGTTTTAGCCTATTTGCTTTATCTTATTCAAGTTCAAAATATTAAAGTGTGGATTCATTGAAATTTAGGCTTTCTATTATACAGCCACTCACACAAGCAGACTGTGTAGTAGAATTCCGCATATTTGGGTGCATTTGAGTTTACATGCAATTAGGTGTACTCTCAGCAATTTCATGTACTTCTGCATCAAATTTATAAGACAAAAATTAATTGTCTATATTTTTTTCATAATTAATTATGCAAATAAGCATATAAAATTTTCCTGAAATTTGCTTTTTTTGGTATGTTTTTGCCTTTAACTCTATTTATTAAGCTAGTAGATTGCTAATTTTTGGTGAGAGTATCAATTTTCACATTTATAACAAATATCCACCAAAAATTCAAAAAATGTAATTTATTATGTATTTTTTTTTTTTTTTAAATTTGTATTTTTGTTTTCCGAACTTTGTTTTTTCCGATGGACTTTGTCAGGAGTCTTTTGCGATCATAAATAGTATAAAATGAATCTATTTGAACCAGCAAAAGTAAATCATACATTTAAGACTTTTGGTTGAAAAATTATGATGTTTGATTATGATGTTTAGGGTAAGTTGGAACATGTTCCAACTAGCCCCTTCAACTTTGTTCCAACTAACCCCGGAGGCCCATTTGACATTTATAAGCTTACAGCACAACAAAGGGACTTCACCATGGCATATTAATAACCTCATTTTGTAGCTTGGTATAAGTGTCTATTATACCCCCAAACTGGCCAACTTGATCTATAAACTTCTCTGAGATAATCAAACATTTCTGAACGAGAAAAAAATTACTCAGAAGGTCAAAAAACAAAAATTTGTTTCTAACTTCACCAGGCTTGTTGCACATGTGTTGTCTGTAATATGGTGGATGGCTCTTGATAATGACAATAACTTGAGGGCAGTAAGTATTGCAGAAATTTATTTAAAGACGTTAAAGAAAATTACAATGTTTCAACTTACCCCATGTTCCAACTAACCCCGGTCTCCCCTACTGTTTATTAGAGCTCACCACAAACAAAAAGAAACAACTATGATACTTGTAAGGATTAAATGTATTTCAACAACCACAAAGTAATTGGAGTTTACCACAGATTGTGTCATGAGGCAATGTAGAAACCATTTCTGCCTGTTTGGGGAATACCAGTTGCTTTCAACGTGAATTAAATCATGGATTTATTATTAATGGTCATGAATACCTTGTATTGATGGATTTCAGTTTGTCAATAAAAACCATCTAGTAATTTTCTTGATCAGTAATCCTCAAACTCAAGAAGGAAACCTTAAGCTTTTTTAGACAAGCCATGATTTATAGTGAAACCTGCCATGTACTTATAAAAGAATATATATTTTCAGACTAGAGAAGATATTTAAGGAAGTTGTATGTGAAGATCTGTTCAGACTAGAGTGATTTCATGGTAAATCCAAAGAGGTTCCGCTATAAACTATGGGGTATAATGCTGTCATCTTATTTCTGTTTTGAAGGTTTGTCCATAGGCAATATCTAAACTGTTGCAAAGGCATATATACTTCTGCACATATTAGTCATAGAATAATTGGCCACTGGAAGCCAGTTGTATTTTTTCTGCTAGTATGTCCTCGAATGCAATAGCACTTTAATCTGTGATTTTTTTTTCTGTCATGCCTGATATTTGTTCAATGTGAATTGGCCACTCACATTACCCTCAAGTTATTTTCTGAGGTAGATAAAGATGACTTGGTGAAACAAATGTCAGATTTGAACCCATTCTTGTTGGATTTTATGGTTTAAAAAAAAAAGAGAGAGACAGAGAATTGAAACCTTGTAGATGTTTCTGCTAGTAGGCTTGTGAATGCAACAACTTTTTGCATTTTATTTTGTATGATATTTGTTCAGTGTGAATTGCATGGCCACTCACTAGTCCTGAAGTTCTTTGGGTAGATTAAGCTGTTGGACTTGGTGAAACAATTGTCGGATTTGACCCCATTCTAGAGGGATTTCTGATAAAAGAAGAGGGAGAGAGAGACAGAGAAGCCATCTCCCTGTTGACCACTTATGATTGATGAAATTATGAATCAAGCTTTGCTCCCTGTCAGAAGTGGGTAGATATGATGGATCAGCTCAAGTTAGGGTTTGTTCTTGTCTCTCCACAGTATCATGGGTGCTTTCACACCAGATATTTCATGTGATAACTTATGAGTTCAACATGATATCAAAATATTGAGGGTACCCCCACAAAAAGAGACAAGAGTCAGAAGGAGATTGTATTAAGATTTTATTTTTTCTCTATGTTGGTAGACAACTATACATTTTTGTCACTGCTCAAATGAGAAGGAGAAAGAGTCTGGCAATTGTAAGATATATGTCTACTGTGCATGTCCTCAAAGTTAGTTCTTGAAAAAAGTAAGAAAGCAAGAAAGAAAATTACATTGAGATACTACTTTATTTCATATCAATTCCTTTGATAGCAAAAGTGCTCCTCACAATTTCTGTACATTTGGCACTTAACGATACGCGTACCACCTTGACTGGACTGTGCGAAGTCTGTGAGTAGAGAGACCGGGCCGTAAACATTACTACTTGGGGGTGCATGAATTACCCTAATTAAGTTTAATCATTGTAATTTGTTTACAATTTGACTGTGGTGTCACATAAAGATACCTGAGCAGCTTCTATTTGTGTAAACGTATTATTTGTAATATTTTCTCTGACCAAAAAGGGCCAAAACGTGACAATAAATTTGCTCTCACTCTGTGCTCCTTCCCTCGATCTCAAGTTAAGTTGTTTACGCCCTGCGTAGCTTATCACTGCGCACATTGTGTGTGTGCGTGTTTATTGCATAGAGATGTCTTCGTCGTATTCTGTGTGGTGTATGCCATGTACACCATTCAATGCACATAAGTATATAGCTGCACACATCATTCCACCCTGGATTTGGCTTCTAAAATGAGAAAAGCATGTTTTGACATGAAAATTGACAGAGCTAAACATAAATTAATCAAGATGAATTTTATGAAAAGATTATATCCTTGTCTGGGAATGAGGATTTCCAAATCTAATGCTAAGTGTGCTGCTGCCAAATCGAACATCGGTATGATAAAAGATAATCAAGCACAGTGCGACCGATCAGAAGGTGGTTTCAAACCGCCTCGATCACAAGAATCCCCGTTAAATTACGAGAACTTTTTTAGGCTGAAAAATACCCATTAATTATTCCTGCATTCACACCGCCCTGAAACATACCCTTCGGGATAAGTTCCTGAAGTTACGAGCATGCGCAGTATGGTCTGATAAGCAGCAAGGTGCGAAATTCAAAATCACTAGCCCAGCAGCAACCCATGCAAGGCGCCGCACCCAACGACACGCTGGGCTAAAAGTTCCCGTAATTTGCTTTCAGACCGCCAAAATACCCACGACCTTGGAAAAATCCCCGCGAAAGTTCTCGTAATTTCGCCAAGTACCTACTATTTATCGGGTATTTTCTTTCGGGGATATTACGCGTAGTTTGCTTTCACACCGCCAAAATACCTGGTATTTTCTGATCGGGGTAAATTTCCCGATCAGAGAATACCTGGAACTGGCGAACTTCGAGGCGGTCTGAAACCACCTAGTGGCACTTATGCATGATAAAACAAAAAATTAATTGGATTGTAAAGTTTAACCTTAAAGTGACAGAGATTTTTTCGAGTAAGGGCATAAATTTAAATGGAATGGAAAGGAAATGTTCCTTCTTCTTATATCTAGAACGAAGATCCTTTTCAATCATTAATGGTAGAGGAAAGAGTAAAAAGATGTTGAGAATTTTACAATATGTCATGTAATGTAAAGATGCGCACAGCTGTATGATGAAAAAATGAGTACAAAGGAATTGATATGTTATTTGATGCATCAACATAATATCATTACTAAAAATATTTAAAAAAAAATACGAAGCTATATCCCAACAAAATGATCTTTTCAATGATTCACTTCAGTCCTTTGCTTAGTAAATTGCAATTTTATATGATACAAAATGTGATTTTTTTTCATTCAAACAGAAATTTACAAAAAAGCCCCAGAAAAAGATCTACTTTTTCTTTTTAAACAGTGACAATGGTGTTCTCTTGTTTTTCAATATACCGAAGCATCATGTTCAAGCCATTTTTCCAATTCAACAACATTCATTATACGGTAGTTCCATCTACTTAAACAGATAGGCCTATACAATAATTCTACCAGTGTGAAAGACCGTCTGTACCTGGTCCAGCAATCTATTTGGGGTAACATGTCAATATATTTAGTGCTATTCGTAGAAGCTGTATATTTGAACAATGTAATGTAAGAACTTGAATTAGTTACATTATTTATCTTTTCACAGACTGATGGGAATTATTGCTTTGTGTTATTATGAGTTTCAGTTTGATCTAAATTCCTATTTGATTTTATCCCATTTATAAAGCGTTCTTTTGACCGAAATTGTCAAATTTAAACTTTGATTTAAAAAGTCAATTTTTATAGTGGTGTGATCAACTTCAGCAATTTTTATAATGTAATTTTTGGCTTGGTCCTTATATAATTGATGACATTGGGATGAAAAATCCAAGCCATGTGGTTTTTTTGTCTCACCTGCATAGCAGAGTGAGACTATAGGCGCCGCTTTTCCGACGGCGACGGCGGCGGCGTCAACACCAAATCTTAACCTGAGGTTAAGTTTTTGAAATGACAGCATAACTTAGAAAGTATATGGACCTAGTTCATGAAACTTGGCCATAAGGTTAATCAAGTATTACTGAACATCCTGCCTGAGTTTCATGTCACATGACCAAGGTCAAAGGTCATTTAGGGTCAATGAACTTAGACCATGTTGGGGGAATCAACATCAAAATCTTAACCTAAGGTTAAGTTTTTGAAATGTCATCATAACTTAGAAAATATATGGACCTAGTTCATGAAACTTATACATAAGGTTAATCAAGTATCACTGAACATCCTGCATGAGTTTCACATCACATGACCAAGGTCAAAGGTCATTTAGGGTCAATGAACTTTGGCCGAATTGGGGGTATCTGTTGAATTACCATCATAACTTTGAAAGTTTATGGATCTGATTCATGAAACTTGGACATAATAGTAATCAAGTATTACTGAACATCCTGTGCAAGTTTCAGGTCACATGATCAAGGTCAAAGGTCATTTAGGGTCAATGAACTTTGGCCAAATTGGGGGATTTGTTGAATTACAGCCATAAATTTGAAAGTGTGTTGGTCTAGTTCATAAAACTTGGACATAATAGTAATCAAGTATCACTGAACATCCTGTGCGAGTTTCAGGTCACATGATCAAGGTCAAAGGTCATGTAAGGTCAAAGAACTTTGGCCACGTTGGGGGTATTTGTTGAATTGCCATCATATCTCTATAAGTGTATTGGTCTAGTTCATAAAACATGGAAATAAGAGTAACCAAGTATCACTGAACATCTTGTGCGAGTTATAGTAGTTTTCAAAATCAGCACTGCTGCTATATTGAATCGCGTGATGCAGGTGAGACGGCCAGAGGCATTCCACTTGTTTAGTTTCACAAAGCACAACAAGTGCAACTTTTAAACACACCTATAGATTAAAGGCCAAATCTGGCTTAAGGATAATTTGATAGGAATACCTAGAGGAAAATCAAACAAGCATAATGGTGACAATTTCATTAAAATTAGATGTGAAATAAGAAAGTTATGATATTTTAGATTTTCACAAAACATTTTTTGCAACAAGATGGTTGATGTGCAAATGAGAGAGCTGATGATGTTTACACATATTCACTATTTTCTTTTATATGAATTATAGAATATTTCAATATGTGAAGATTGACCATGAGAAAGCTTTATATCTAATGTTGCAACAATAGAAATTTTCATCTTTTCAGGGAGAAATCAACCTTGTTTCACAATATAATGTATTTCAGAAAAAAAAAATTCAGGTATATGTAGCACGGGACCGTTTTGGGTGGGGGAGGATCTTTTACTTTACAATAACAACAGCGCAGCGGAAGGATTTTTATACAAAGAATCCCCACCCTGTCCGTCTACAGAGGTAGAAATTAGATAAAACACTATGAGGTTGTAATTATTTTACTTTATAATAATCACACATCACAGAATCAAACACCATCAATCAACAACATTCACACTATGTTATTAATTAATGTAAACAATAAAACTCGATAAGATAAACTAACATACTCATAATATAAAGGATATATGTTCCTTTAATTCTACACTAATAAATGAACATTATATACATGATATTTACAATTATAAAAAGATGGTGTAACTCCTGGTTACATAATTATCTGAACGGGTATGAACATATAGTTCAAATGATACTTAGAATTTACTTCACTGGACATAACTTTAAAACAGTTGTCAAACAACTACTGATACATTAAGACTAACATAATTTAAGACATTGAGGGTCTCCGTGCAGAAAGAAATAAAATAGTGATGCCGTTCATGGTCAGGCGACCAGTGACCTGAGAATCAGGAAAAAGAGAAGTTACATGATAGTAACTTTATGGAGGATGTTTCCTCTCCATCTCGAAAGTTGTGTATTCATTTTAATCAAAACATGATTAATCATTTCTTATACTAAATATCAAAAATCAAACTTCATCTCAAATAATTTCAACTAGGATTAGTAATTCATTTTACAATAATATATCAAATCAATAATGAAATAAAGTGGTTTAGCACAATGATATTCAGGAAAGTCTTTATCAGGTACATTAGAGTTCGCACAGTATTAGCGCGGCAAGATAGGGAACTCAGCCTATCTGCTTGACCAGAATAATACCGTTCAGTTGTTTTGGATTCGCGACTTACTTGCAATTTGTAATTCGCAAAGTTCAAAAGGCTCAACTATAAAACTTGCACCATGCTCGCGCTGCTAGACAATCATAAATAACAAGTGCTTTATCATGAACAATAATCGGAACTGGTTAGTAACAATTATAAGAAATTCAAACAATCAATAAGATGTAGATTATAGAATAGTATCTATCATCAGATATGTAAAACTAAACTTTAGATATTATTCAATCAAAGATTGATAATACGCCAAATGTGTAAAAGACAATTGTGGACAAATATCTTTAAATCGAATATTAAATTTATAAGATCAATTATCCAATAATCTCAAAAACTTTGTATAACAAGCAATCAATTTGATATCAAATACAGTACTGAAATATAAGATGACTTTAGGATCTTACCTGAGAATCAGGAAAAAGAGAAGTTACATGATAGTAACTTTATGGAGGATGTTTCCTCTCCATCTCGAAAGTTGTGAAGAAGATGCCTCCAGAACTTCTATATAAAGGTATTTTCGACAGTACCATTATTTTTTTTAAAGGGGTGTGTATATTTATAACTAGTAATACTTGTTGATCCTTAGTCATCTCTTTTAATAAACAAAAAACCAGTAAACAATAATTGCTCACCCCTTTAGGGTAGCAAAGATGGAAGAGTCCATCAACATTTCCCCAAAATACTTCTATGTCATTCATGTCATTCACAGTCATTATTTCTGAGAATAATGACCACCAGACCCTGACTCATACTACCCAGAACTGACCACTGGCTCTCTCTTTCGCTCACTCTCTCTCAGTCTGTACAGAGGTCATAAAAACTCTCTGCTCTGACCATCCAGTTATGGATGTTCAATATCCATATCCATACAAGGGGGGATAATTATTACAAGGTCTTTATCCTTTTCACTACATATAAAATATTATGTAGCACCAAAAGGGTGCTACAACTAGAATACAAAAATAATGAGTGGGTGCTGTTTTGTAAAATCATTTATTATTTTACATCTGATTTTGATTCAGTGGCTACTACACTACCATTTTTATAGGCATGTTAGATGATCTACTCAATTATAATTCATGACCCTTTACCAGAGGTTACATGAAAGTCGGACTCTCAGGATTGTCTTTTCTTCAGCAAGCTAATCTCCCAGCTCTCTCTCTCTCTCTTTGCAGTGGTTGTTTCAGCCCTCATTATGATATGCCATTGGGCTATACTGAAATACATGTTAATATAACCCTTCCCTTGAGGAGTAATTTGCGGTTGATATAATGAGACTTTTTGGGGGGAGTTTTGAGGACATTTTTGCCCTATTGGCCTAAGCTTGGGACCTCATGAGACCCTAGGTTAAGCTAAGGAGCCAGACTGCTAATTGTAGCTTACAGTCAATTCTTTTGACGAAAGACATGCTCTTGGGGGGGGGGGGGGTGGATGGTTTTAAAATACTTTTATAATTCATGTTTTATTTCAAATATCAGAGTTAGTAATATTTTGTGATGAGAATGAGGTTACTGTCATGAATGGCTATTCCATGTCATTAATTTTTTAATCAAAACTATCTGGAATGAAAATCACATTATTGACATAAATTGGTATACCCAGGCATTATTTTTCACCATGTTCAAGAAGTTTGCCTTTTGCATGCAAGATTTTTTTAAAAAGTTACATATAACTGATAATCACATTAAAAAAAATCCCCTCTTAAACAATGATTAGAAGGTCTAATATAGGAAATGAAACATAAATATAGCTTCTCTTCTTTACTGTAGATTACAATTTGATTCATTGATTATTCATTCTATATATCATAAGTGTGTGAATATTGGTACAGTAATCGTGTAAAGAGCCAGAATTAAGATCTAAAATTTTTAAAGATATTGATGTGGACATTTTAACTCAAGAGGAAAACATAGATTGCAAAATTTTGATAATTTAGGCCAAAAGGCATACTTTGTGACTCTGCTGACAATTTTTCTGATATTGTGGAGTCAGCAAAGTGAATATATTGGTCTAAAAAATATACAATTGAAGAGAACCATCTTTTATAGTAATATCACCGACCTAAAAGTACATTTACATGAGTGATACTCTATTGGTATTTCAAAGAAATTCTCTACAGATTGGGCACACCTGAAAAGATCAGTCATGATGAATTATAACTGTTATCAAATCTTTTTTTTAATTGTGACAGCCGTTGTCATGCTGCCTGAATCTCTTCTGAAATATTTGATACATTGTCTATCAAGAATTGAAAAAGACCCTATATATAATAGGGGGTGCTGCACCAGCACAAGTTTTCTCAATCTCGAGATTTTAGGCCCGATCAGGCATCAAACCCCGTCTCCACCATTGCAAGAAGAGCGATTCCTGCTCGAGCGAGGCATCAATGCATTATGGTCTAATGCCATGAATAAAATAATCCCGAGTGCGTCTGCACCTTCGAATTAGCGGGATAATTCGTAAAATATTGCGCTATTTTGCAAATAATCCCAAGTTGACTTGGGGTTGCAATCTCGAGATTAATCCTGCGAACTAGCGCGATAATTGCGTCTCCAATACAAATAATCTCAAGATTGTTCAGATTGGGATAATTAGCCGGATCAGAAATAGCGAGCTAATTTGAAAACTCGGGCTGGTGCAGACGGCCCTTTTGAAATCATGTGTCCACATTACAAACCTGAATTATTTACCCAGGTGGTCTTATTTTCTTAGAAATACTCTACAGATTATACAAAAAGATCAATCATTAAACATAATTATTATTATTAATATCTTTTAAAAATATCTTACATATATGTATAACCTGATTCATGCTGCCCAAAACTATTCTTATGTTAAACCTCTGATGAAATTGATTAAGATTTTAAAAGAAAACCTTGAATTTCGCGTGTCAATATGGGATAACAAACAATGAACAGTTTATGCTAAATGGATGTGTCATGAAGAATTGGTTGGGATTACAACCTCTCTTGAAACCGAAACTTCATCTTGACAGGATAACAGATGAAAAGTCATAAAGTCAATGCTTTAGTGATAATAACATACTCGTATCAATGATTTATTATGATTGAAGTACAAGAATGTTAATCCTCACCATTTTTGAGGTGTGATTTACAACATTATTCATGCACAGGTGGTATTCTCCAGTAATTGAACTGTTGTATTATGATAAACATTTAACAAGATAAAAAAAGTGTAATCCAATTTTTTATATTCAAAGTTTCTGAACCTAATTATTCTCCATTCTTGGATCAAGAAGTTGATTTCATTGTGTGAAACATTGATACTGATTTAGTGCATCTTTTTCATTGTAACATTTTGCAAAATAAGATGGAAATAAATGGTGACAATGAGAAAGTGGAGGGATGATAAAGTGCCCATTCATGTTTTCCATAACATGTTTAATGTGTATGAGTTTGAATAATTTTGAGGAAAAATTGCTTGGGGTCACGATACTTACCATACCTGGGGGCCGTTTCATAAAGCTGTTCGTAAGTTAAGAGCGACTTTAAGAACGACTGGTGAACCTTTTTTATGCGCTAAACCATCGCCAATTCAATATACCATTTACCACAAGAAAGGATCACCAGTCGTTCTTAAAGTCGTTCTTAACTTACGAACAGCTTTATGAAACACCCACCCGTAGTTATGATGGTGGTCCCCAAGTCTGCACACCTAACGATTTGAGTTAAGATTTAACGTGAACTTCTTTTTATTTCACAAAATCTTTCTGTTAATAATGTTCCTTATATTACCATGAGTAAGTGTACCAAATATCTCATTAGAATTTGAAAGAAATATAGGATTTTCTTTGAAAAAACCTCGGGCAGTCATTTTCAGATTAAAAAAAAATGGTACCCCATGTCTGCGCACCCATTCACTTTGCACACGATTCGGGTATTTTGATGAGAAAGGCTGCATTTTGAGGCCGTCACATGAAATGCCCGATATTCATTATTTTTCCACCATTTTGAGTCGGATTTTTTAATGAATATCTGTCTATGTGTTGCATGTGTAAAGTCTGTGTTCGTTGCGTATCTTCTTTTACTAGAATCGCGCAGATACGCGTGTGCGCAGACAAGGGGGACTGCACAGACTTGGGGGAACTTGCCATACTTTTCAGTACATTTTGTTTTATTCTTGATGTTAATTAGGAGACACCAACATGCGGATACCAGAAATAAGGATATTAGAGCCTTGATATTCAGGAAAAATAGAGAAAAAAAATTTGCGACATTTTATCATTCATTTGCTTTTTGAACTACTAAGTTGATATTTTCAATTTTTCCTCTTTTCCTCAATCTCCTCCATATCTGTCCATTTTACTACATATTTTTTTCTTTCTTCTCTCTCTCTCTGCCCCTTTTTCTTCCTTATGTCTCTTTAATATCTTCCTGCTTGCTTTTTAATCCTGCAAGCCTTCTTTTTGGTCTTTTTTCTTGACCTTTCTGTGTGTAATAGTTTAACTATTCGTATATGACTTTCTCATATTGGGTGGGCTGGGGCATTTGTGGGCCTTGTATTGGTGATTTCCTTTTAATAGGATATTAATATGACTTCAGCAAACACTTGGAGGAGTAGTCATAGATGCAAAATAAAATGTAATTCTGTCATTATAGTGGCTTGAGCATTTTACATTTGAAAAAAAGGAAAATGAACAAAATATAAAAATATGAGTTACATGGTCCCACCACTATTGTCACCAAACTCTCGACACAGTAAAATGGCCTGAAAGGCGTTGTTTAATGGTTAACAGGGCACACAATATCAAGCTTGATTACTCCTAATTCACTCCTCTCTATTCAGTACATGACAATCCATCAGTAATCACCAAGACACTGTGATGTGGTATCCTAAGCTCTTAGGCACTTCTTAGGTTTCCATCAAGTTGTTCTTTTTTTATTCCTTCAGTCGTCATCTGTCATCATGGACCCCATTATTTGATTGATTTCACTGACATCAGTCTGCTAATTTCCTGAATTTGTGTTGATATTCGGCAAGGAGGCGTACATGCTTCCTCCGGATTCACATTTAACTCAGGAAATGTGTCAGTATTTCATCTTAGGTTAATTTTTGTCTTTATTTTGGGCAATTTTATCATTGTTGATACAGAGACTATAAAAGCCTGTTTTCCTCTCTTATTTCGTATGCCCCAATTGAGTTCACTTTGGCAGGTTTCTTTCAGTTTCCAAAGATAGATAATGACAGAGAGAGTCAATATTTTTCATTCTCACTCACCATATCTATTAAACTTTTCATTACTGACTGAGCATATTATGTCCAAATATATACATATACAAATATATAGAAAGAGAGAGAGAGAGAGAGAGAGAGAGAAGAGGAGAGAGGGAGAAGAGAAGAGGAGAGGAGAGAGAGGGAGAGAGGGGTAGATATGGTGGTAGAGGAATGCACAGATAGATAGGAAAAGAGCAAGTAAAGAAGATAAGAAAAAGAGGAGGGTGGGAGAGGGAATTAAACTTTTCCTTAGAAATTGGAAAAAAACTGGCCTATATCATTGATTTAGCAATGAAACCAAGAAGATAACTCACACAGATCCTAATTTTTGGTAATATTCTTGACGTTTAGATCCCAGTAGCCCAAATGACATAGGAATATCCTACATTCAAATCAACCATTCACACAAAAGATTTTTTTTTATATATAACCAGTTGGATTTCCAAAACATTTATTTTCATCCATAAACGAGGATAGCTAGAATCCATTCATTGTTAACAACTTTCAGAACAACTTACCAATTTTCTATTTGATTCACAATAAGTGCAGAAGAATGGAAGAATTAAGGGGCTTGCCAAATTGAGTGAATGGTGATCATTGCGGAGATCCTCTTTATAATTGTATTTTTCTTTTTTTTCTAGATTTAACAAGCACACATGTAGGTATACTAGTTGGGGACAGACATCTGCTAAACAATTTACAAAAAAAAATGTGGGGAAATAAGGTCTCCAATTTTCTAAACTTGGTCTCTTACCCCTTTTCTTCATTGTAAGTTTTTTTAATTGTGTAATTCATTATTTTTAAACAATTTTTAATTAAAGTTTAACCACAAAGTCATTATGTTCACCTCATAATATTGACAGTGTTATGATGAAAACAGTGTTCTGATTTTTTTTCTTGTCACATGTAAGCAGCTCTGCTCTCCCATAGTAAATGTAATACAAATGCCATAAAGTATAATTTTATGAGAAAATTGAAAATATCAAACTTTTTCATTCAGTTTTTAATCAGGTTATTAATTATTAGGAACTATTGAAAACAGTCATTGTTAGTGGGGAAGCTGCATGCTTGCTCAATAGTTAGTACTAAATATTTTTGTTATTGGACTTTCATAAAATCTCCATTTATTGTCTCTTATAAAAATCATGTTGATGTTTTGGAATTGCTCTTTACACATTGGTTTCAGGATTCAGTTTTCTCCTATTATAATTCAATTGTCAAATATCCCATTTGTTGTGTTAATTTTTTTTTTCTTTTTTGTTGGCATTTTTTTGAAAGATGGCTCTCATGTAGGTCTCATCAGTAGATGAATAGATTTTTGATTGATAAATGAAGGTTTAACAAAAAGAAGCCACTTTCATGATTCTCTAACACCCCAAGGACTCTTAATACCAACACAAAATAGTGATTGGGGGTTGGTAGATTTTGAATCAATTTGTTTTCAGAATATCCCAGATGGTATTAACTTTATAAAAAGGTCTTTAAAAAAACTTTGGTTACAGTGTGAGTTGTCACTTGTTAAATGGCTTCTTTTAGCCAATAGTTGTGAATGATGAGGCCATGTATAGAAACTTATGGAAATTGGCGTGATGGGTGGGAGTGGGATTTATGTTCAACATTGTCAGCAAAAGCAATTTAATATTAAAGGTAAAATGTGCTTTTTGATATGCAAACTCGTCTGCTGCTACTGCTCGTGCTCTTAATGCTTATTATTGCAACTACTACCACTACCAACAATCAGCTACCAGTTTCTACTAATATTGCTGCTACTACTACTACTACTACTACTACTACTATTACCACTACTACTACACTGTAAAAAACGATGTGCTAATTTAGCACTTACAGTGCTTGTATAGTGACTGCACTACTAGTGCTTATTTATTAGTTTAAATTTGAACTAGAAAATCAATACTCGTAGTGCAGTCACTATACAAGCACTGTAAGTGCTAAATTAGCACATCATTTTTAGCTCATCCGGCCCGAAGGGCAAGATGAGCTTATGCCCTGGCGTGACGTCCGTCGTCTGTCCACAAATTCAAAATGCTTCTTCTTCGCCATTTCAAGTCCGATTTCAATTCTGTTTGCTTTATATGATAGCACTAGTTGGGGGATTCAAAATTTCTACACAGAATTTTGAAACTCATTAAATATGCTAATTTATGCACATTTTTCAAAATTCACAAAAAATACTTCATTGTTTGTTGACCGATTTTGAATTTTTTTCTCCATCTGGTAGAGCTTCATGAGGTTCACCAAACTTCTATACAGAATTTTTAAATTTGGAGTTAAAAATTATTTATGCTAATTTATGCAAAATTCATAAATCACAGAAAATGCATCTTCTTTATTTGTTGACTGAATTTCAAATGCTTCTTCTTCATCATTTCAAGTCTGATTTCAATTCTGTTTGCTTTATATGATAGCATTAGATGGGGGATTCAAAACTTCTACACAGAATTTTGAAACTCATTAAATATGCTAATTTATGCGTATTTTTAAAAATTCACCGATTTTGATTTTTTTTTTCTTCCATCTGGTAGAGCTGCATGAGGTTCACCAAACATGTACACAAAATTTTGAAATTTTTTCTAGAAAATAATTAATGCTAATTTATGCAAAATTTATTCATAAATCACAAAAAATATTTTTTCTTCTCCATTTGTTGATCAATTTCATTTGTGTTTGCTTTATATGATAGCTCGAGTTGGTGATACAAAATTTCAACACAGAAATTTGAAACTCATTATATATGCTCATTTATTGATATATTTTCAAAACTCACAAAAATACTTATTTATTTGTTGATTGATTTTGATTATTTTTGTTCCGAGAGCTACATGAGGTTCACCAAGGCTCAACACAGAGTTTAGAAATTTTAACTAGAAAATTATTTATGCTTAATTTATATGAAATTTATTCATAGATCACAAAAAATGCTTCTATGTCATTTCTTCATCAATTTCAATTCTATATCCTCAATTTATGTCACCAATATAATTCACTACAGTGTCAACTGGGCTCAAATTAAAATTGTGTTAAATTTAGATGTGAGATGCTGGATGAGCTCCACATCATTGATGTGCTAGTTTACAGTGTATTACTACTACTACTACTGCTACTTATACTACTATTCTACTACTACTACTCTACTACTACTACTACTACTACTACAACTACAACATATAATGATGATGATGATAATAACAATAATAATAACAATAATAATAATGGTAATCATAATTATAAATGATAATTACATGCAACACTTCAATAAATGTAGCATTAACTTTATTCAAAGTCTTACAAAAAATTATTTATGAACTTATTAAAGAGTATCTTAACCTTCTTTTTTTCATGGCTAACTTGAACAGGCACTCATCCATTTAAGGAATTCACTTTGTAGAAATGTGTTAGGAGTTTGAAATTATGTAAATAAGTCCCCCCCCCCCCCATCCAATTTCCCCTAATGGTGTCATAAACATGCAACCCTTCTTCATTTGTCAATTTTATTCCATCAGCTGCTTTTTCTCAAGTGTGCATCTTAAAACTTGAACATGACAGGGAATTTGTGTGAATAAAAAATAACGATGGGAAGGTTTCTCCTCAAGATTTATTTGGCGATGTAGCTTTATAGTACTCCCTTGTTTCTCATAGGTCAATGCTCCTACCACCCCTCTAATGAACTATAAGATACAGGGTCAGAGTTAATGATCAATAAGGGACCCCTATAGTAAGGGCCCCATCTCATTTTTGCTCCATTTTCAGAGGGGACAAACTATTGGCAATGCTTCATGATATGATTTATATATGATGTGGTAATTTGTCATCCTGTATCTTGGGGCTAATAAGCTACCGATTGATATGATTGCAGTGTGATCTCTATACATGAAATCTCTTCATTTTGCTTTTTTTTCTTTCTTTCCGTTTTATTCCAGAGAATAAAAAAGAACCTTTATTTCATAATATAAACAAAACAATAACGAATCAAATTATTTTACATAACTCTTTTACATACATTCATTTTGCTTTTGGTTTTAGCAAGGGTTCATGTTTTAACCAAAGAATAGATATTAATATCTGGTTATTTGTAATGTGCTAAGATGTACATTGTACATACAGAGCCTACATATTTTTTTATTATGAGCCATTCCTGCACACAGCATATGCACATCCTCCACTCCCTGGGAAGTATTCCAGCCAGTCGCCATTGATGCGCACACAATACTGGACAAGATAGTCAATTGCGTATCTAACTGTATAGGGGAAAAAAGAAAATGAATACAAAAAATATCCTAAGGGATTTATCACTTTTGCCTCCCCCCTCCTTTACAGGGTAAATTCATCAAAATAGAGGCTTTAGGGTAGGGTATAAACTGCAAATGTTTTCTATTGCTTGGCTGCTTTGGGCGATCGCAATATGATTTCATCTCAGCCTGATAATTTAGCTCCCCATATTTTTAATGAGATTCTTTTAAGAAGTTCAGAATTCCAAAAAGAATGATGATACCATTTTTACTGGCATATATTTTACATATAAAGTAGGTCTCAAGATCCATCTGCTTTATGCCAGTATTCTTCCTTGGTGTAGCTTAACTAATCCTTGGAGAAGGGGGTGCATAGAAAAACATTAAAAAGTTCAAATAAATGGCCATGCCCCCTTGCCCATCCATAAATATATAAGAAATATAATCTTTGAGGCTCGGTTCTTTCTTTAAAATTTTTTTTTGGTGTCCTTTCCCCATGCTTATAATAGTGAATAAAAATATATCAGTTGAACCCCCACTGAAAATTATAATATTATTTGTATTGCAAAGGTTTCCATGCCTAAACCACAACTACAGATATAATCTATAATAAATTATGTTAAACATGGGAAATATTTTCATGCATGAGCCCATCTCTTGTCTAATTTAAATCTAGGCATTCCGCCCAGAAGTTGCTCAAAGTGAAAGAAAAACTGACACAATTTTATATTAGACATACAAAAAAAAAAATTGTTTTTGATTTACTCAGATGAACCATCATCTAAGAAATTGCCAGAAAAAGGAATTACAATTTTCTTTTCCCCAAATAAGAATAAACTCAGTGCATAAGTTGTTCCATCCGTCATTTATAAAGACTAGACTTTCAAGATGACAGCTTGAAGATGAAAATAGCTTCTTTTTGGTCATTCCTGATTTAAAATCCTTTAGAGGAGAATTTCCCCCTTTCCGGCCATTTCTACTTTCATTTGGAATATCACATCAAGGCAAGCCCCCCACTTGATAATGGAATTGGTCTTCAGTATGCTTAATCTTAAAGGGATAATCCACTTAAGTCACTGTTGTCTGTTGCGAAGCTGATTTTTTTTATTATTATTTTTTTACTACTACTACTAGTATAATTTTCCAATGTTTATTTTGTGGCCCAAATTGTGACCTCTGCATATGACAGTTTTCATTTAAACCTTTCTCAAACAACCATTGTCCTGCTGTCATTCTAATTTTTGGACGTCTTTAAAAAAAATATATATGTTGCCATTTCTTTCCTCTGCTTTGAGATATCAATTCCATTGTTCCATGGATGGCAATTATCATACAATGAATCTGATTGTATATTGCAATATTCACATGTTGCAATTGGAGATGATAGTTATCTAGCAAGTCACGGCATCATCACAATTGAGCAGTAAATTGAAATAGAAACTCACACACATACAGTATTACAGCAAAATAACTTTGATTGTCTTTTCTTACAGAAGAGGCAACTTTGATTTTATTCTGAATCTGAGAGAAGCGTTTTGCATCACAAACCAGTGGTGTGTTTCATTTAAGATATGCTTTTGATCTTGTTTTCACCTAAATATGGTCGCAGGGAAGTAAATGGTTAGCTTGACTCTTGAGATAGATGAGAATAACATGTTTTGAATAGTTACCCAAAGGGAATCAACACCCACATTATGAATAGATACTGATTTCTGTATCCATTACCCCCTCATTGACAGGTCTTGAACTTTTCCTCTCATTAAATACTACTTTAGACAGGAATAACAGGTCAGAGTAACGTTATAGGGCGCACGGTAGTAATTCAGACTCCCTTTCATTCATAATAATCTAACCTTGGTGATTAATGATTTGTGTGAAAGGAGTAAACTTAAGTAAGAAATTAGATTGGTAATGAGAAGGGCACTAAACTGTGGTATGGAAGTATTAACCCCCCACCACCACCACCCCACCACAGTCATTGCCTCTGTGCAAAATGGCACCTGTCCCCATCCTGTCATCTTAACTTTTATTTCTGTTTGGGAGAAAAACTGCCATATGAAAAGTACATGATAATTCTATCCTTAAACTATTATTATAACATGCCCCTACAAACACAGTCAGCCATGAAAATTAATAGATTGTGACATTAATGTTTTCACCTGTTTTAATAGGTTATTAAAGTCAAATTACCCATCCTTGCCATTGAGAAATCAGATCACAATGCTATCATAAATGTGAGGAAGAAAAAAATATGAAGTTTCAATAATTTTTTTTATTATTCACCAACCTTGGAAAATAATTAATGTAAAGATTTATAGAAATCCTGGCTGTATGATTTCAAAACATGAAGAAAATTTATATTTCATATTTTGAGGATTAAATATGCTTTTGATATCAGCTCACTTTTTTTTCTAATATATATAGGGAAAATGTGTGTTTGGTTATTTTCCTGTCACTTTGAATATTACAAGTTCTGATATCAGAGTGAACCATCCTAATAAAGTGAAAAGCCCTTGCTTAGATTCGTACTACATACTACATATTTTCAATCATTTTCAAGTTCAGTCCCATAAAATTTGATTCATCATCAAGTACATTTCATGATTGATGTATATGGTTCAGAGCTTAAATTCCCCAATTGAATAAACAGAAAGTCCTTGTTTCAGAAATAAGCCTGTGAGATTTCAACCTCTCTTTTCAAATGATTTGATTATATTTATAGAAGGGCAACATCCTCTTGAGTGTTGCACATTACCCAGAAGGCCAAAAATTATGTCAGATACCGATATTTATTATCAAGAGGTCCGACTCCTCATGGTGCTTTCATATTGACTCGAAGTTCAAAAATACCAGGTATTCTCTGGTCAGGAATGTTTCCCTGATCTTATACCCCACTTTGAAAGCACCATATATCTGCTAATGTTAAAGATAATTATTTATAAAATACCAGAAAGAAAACTTCAGTAGAACAGAAGGTACTTGTCAAATTTACGAGGACGACAAGGGATTTTTTTAAGGTCATGGTTATTCTTGCACTGTAAATGCAAATTACGAGAACTTGCCCATCTCAGTGAGGACATAGGGTGTATTTTCTGTCGGGCTGCTTGTCAGACCATTAGTTTTAGCTCCATGGTCAGACCGTACTGCACATGTTCATAATTTTGAGGACTTACCCTGAAAGTCTCTAGTTCATGTTGGTATGAATGCAGGAAGTAACTGATCTTGGTTCCGTAACACAAAGGTTAACGATTGATCGTACCATTGATATCCATGATTAATTGTGCATTGTAGTCAATGCAATCAATCATTAAAATATGCTCTACGATGATTACTAAGCTTTTTGTTACATGCCCCAGGTATTTTGAGCCCTGAACACGTTTTTTGCAAAGTAACATGTATTATGGTGATGGAGTTGGCTTGAAAGCTCCCAAGTTCTTCTGAATGTATTTCTGTAAGACCCTCAAGGGCTTGGAAAGGGGTCTAGGCCCTTTGGCCCTACTGTTTAGAATGTTTGACGTTTGGAGGGAAATCTTGACTTTATCCAGCTACTCTGGCAGCTTACCTAGTCTGTATTTGAATAAAAAATAGAAGTGCCTTGGAAATGTAGTTTGCTTCTTTGAGATGGTGAAGATAAAACAGATGACAACTTGGATTGTATAATATAACTTTGAATGAGACCTACATTGGATAAGGAATTTTAAGTTGAGGGTAAACATATAAAGGCATGTATTATGTTTGCTTTCCCTGTATTGTTGCCCTCACATTCTAGATAAGTAACATTTTTTTTTAAATTTTCGCTCTCTTCAATCTCTCTTTCCTTCCCCCTCCCCCTCTTCCTCTCACACATACCCTCTTCTACTTAAATTGTCTCTACATTCTTGCTGTATTCTGTCATCTCCCAACTTGCCAACTTTCCGGCCATCCCCAGCTACGCCTTTTCTTCCCTTGTAAAGTTGTATTCCTTACTCTTTCCTGTACTATTCTCACCTCGATCCCCTTTGACCCCCTCCCCCTTCCACATCCTCATCCCTCGCCTCCCCCTCTCCCTCTCTGTTTACATCTCTCTTCCTTCTCCCTGTTAGAAGATTATTTAGCAAGAGCGCCATCTATGTTGAATAAAGCCAATGTAGAAGAGGCATCTAAGTTCAGTAGTAGTGAATAATATGAGTACTGTGCAAGTTATGATTTTACATTGAGTTAAGTGATTGTCGGTCGATGGTGGAATAAGACAATAAACAAATGTTCCCTCTCCCTTTTCTCATTTGTGCAGGCAAGCAAACCAGTCAAAAAGCAATTGGAATCAAGACAAGTGGACATGGATGCCGCTGTGTTGCAGATGGCATCGTTATAACATCTCATACAAGAAAACCCATGTGACATAAGCCATAGGAACAGAACTTTACAATGACATCTCGATGGCGTCTTCAATATACAAGAATATTTATCCATACATGCAACATGGTAATGGAACTTTGTGATGACATCGTGAAAGAAGCTTACGCATCTTTTCAAACATCAGTGGTTTAATGATATCATTGCCGGTGGGTGTGTTGTAATGTTTTATAGAGTAAAATATTCTTTAAGCTAATAAAACTTAACTGATAGTACCATCATAGAATTTTATAGATTATCTGTAAAGTGCGATGTGGTAACAAAACTTTATAGATGGTACCTTTGGATACAAGCAAATTCACCGAATAGCGAATGAGCAGCAACATCTAATTTGTTGGAACGAAAATCTGTAATTCCATCTTGCTACCCATCTTAAAGGGATGGTCCGGGCTGAAAATATTTATATCTTAATACATAGAGTAGAATTCACTGAGCAAAATGCCGAAAATTTCATCAAAATCGGATAACAAATAATAAAGTTATTGAAGTTTAAAATTTAGCAATATTTATTGATTCAGATATCCTGGTGAAATATTAAGTACTTAGACACTTTCAGTTGAAGTTATTATTTTTTAAAGCAATTGAGGGGGAAAAATAGCATTGGGACCTTTTCCGTCAACTGTATTACATTTTCAGTATTGTAGATGATCTCATTGAAAGTCCCAATTTGTCATTATAGTTAAAGGGATGGTCCGGGCTGAAAATATTTATATCTTAATACATAGAGTAGAATTCACTGAGCAAAATGCCGAAAATTTCATCAAAATCGGATAACAAATAATAAAGTTATTGAAGTTTAAAATTTAGCAATATTTTGTGAAAACAGTCGTCATGAATATTCATTTGGTTGGCTGATGATGTCACATCTCCACTTTCCGTTTTCTTATGTTATTACATAAAATCATAATTTTTTCATTATTTCATACTTGTGTGAATAATATGTCTCCCTTATAATGAAATAAGTTGCAGCAATAAATATCTAATGCACTAAATCAGTTGTCATTCCAATTTTTCTACTTCTTGGAGGAAAAAATTTGAATAAACCTCATTTCATATAATAAAATACAAAAAACAAGTGGAGATGTGACATCATCAGCCCACCTAATGAATATTCATGACGACTGTTTTCGCCAAATATTGCTAAACTTTAAAATTCAATAAGTTTGTTATTTGTTATCCGATTTTGATGAAATTTTTGGTATTTTGCTCAGTGAATTCTACGCTATTTATTAAGCTATAAATACTTTTAGCCCGGACCATCCCTTTAAAGACCACCCATCTCCTGTACTGTTAGGGACAGGTTTGGTTGTATTGTGAGAGAAATGACTATCAGGGACCAGAGCCACTAGACATGGTACACACTGGCCAGTATTATGAACTCGGGTCTAAATTTAACTCCAGTCTAAAGCTGTGGTTTAATTATGGAAAGCCAATTGTGACATTAATCTTTTAAGTACAGGTTTGATTTATTAATTAGTTCATTTATTACTTAGATCATTTATAACTGTCTGGGAATAATACCTTAATTGGTTTTCTTCGCCAATATAGCCTGATGAAAGAGCAGTGTTCACAAGATTTTGTTTTACCACAGAGTTAGACCATGATGGCCTAACCTAAACCGGACTGCAGAATATTTTGATGTGAATCATATAGTATTCAGGTCCAAGCCAATCAGAATCCTTCAATGATGTCTGTTTGATCATTCCCATGGGAAGAATACAATTAAAAATAAAACAATTTTCACAAACGATGAGGTGTTGAATACAATTTTTTTAAATAATATTCAGAAATTAGTATATTTCACTTTCTTTCGTTTGTCTCCCCCCCCCCTTGGTTGTGAAACCTTTTTTTATTGGAGGGGGGGGGGGGGCACATGACCCTGATTTTGCTTGGATTGATCTGTGTATTGAGTTCAGTCGGGTTGAGATGTTATCTGATGTACTGTCAAGAGAATGTAACCCAGTAACTCTACTTATGCATGGGATTATCAAAGGGGGCATCAATGGAAATGTGACAGTGTATCGACAATGAGGCAATGTTATCAGGGTTCTCTAAAGGGAAGCTAATGAATGAAGAAGAAGTCAATCCACAGAAGATTGATAGTTCATGTATTGCAGGGACCACAGAACTGGGGCTGGATGAGGGCTTCAGCCCCCACTTTTTAAAATAAAGATGTACAAAAACCTAAAAATGACAATCTGATTGTGTTTTTTATGGTCAGCCGCCCTCACCCACTACCTCATTGGCCCCTGTTTCATTGCCATGTATGAAAGGGCAATTTCATGAAGTAATCTTTTTGTTTTTATTTTAGTCCTGTCACACAATCATTTTACCAAATACATCATAAATGCATGCACCCATTCCTTAGTTGGATCGACCTTTTAATTCTTGTTTTTATTTTAGTCCATTCATACAAGTCATTTTATTACCAACTGCATTATAAATGTGTACTGTGTACCCACTATTTCCACGGTTGGATTGACCTTTTAGTGCTAATTGCAATAAATTAATTTTTTTTTTCTGAATTAATACGAAGAATGTGTGAATTCATTAGATTGCTTGAATAAACACCAATGCAGGACTTAAACTGTAATATATTGTTTACATGTGTACTTTTATTTAGAAAGTCATTCTGTGGTTGGTTATTTAGTCCATGTGTAAAATTGAGCTGTTTGATATCTTCCTCTTCATAGGCCAAATATGTTATTGGTTTAACTCATGAATGAAAATGCAAAGCTCTACCAGAAATAACAGTGATAGTCACTTTAGATTAAATCAAGAAATTTGTGGGATTATTTGAGGGAAAATGGAAAAAAAAGTTTCTTCATTGTATTTTCAAATCCATTTAATCTATTTTTTGGAGTAAATTTTGAAAGAAATAATTACCAAAATTTATTGATTCAGATATCCTGGTGAAATATTAAGTACTTAGACACTTTCAGTTGAAGTTATTATTTTTTAAAGCAATTGAGGGGGAAAAATAGCATTGGGACCTTTTCCGTCAACTGTATTACATTTTCAGTATTGTAGATGATCTCATTGAAAGTCCCAATTTGTCATTATAGTTAAAGGGATGGTCCGGGCTGAAAATATTTATATCTTAATACATAGAGTAGAATTCACTGAGCAAAATGCCGAAAATTTCATCAAAATCGGATAACAAATAATAAAGTTATTGGAGTTTAAAGTTTAGCAATATTTTGTGAAAACAGTCGTCGTGAATATTCATTAGGTGGGCTGATGTCACAGCTCCACTTTCCGTTTTCTTATGTTATTACATAAAATCATATTTTTTTAATTATTTCATACTTGTGTGAATAATATGTCTCCCTTATAATGAAATAAATTGCAGCAATAAATATCTAATGCACTAAATCAGTTGACAATCCAATTTTTCTAGTTCTTGGAGGAAAATATTTGAATAAACCTATTTTCATACAATAAAATACAAAAGAACAAGTGGAGATGTGACATCATCAGCCCACCTAATGAATATTCATGACGACTGTTTTCACAAAATATTGCTGTCAATCCCAACCAGCTCTTTTAGAAGATATCTACACATGTATTTCATTTCTTATCAGAATTTTGACGTGGGAAAAGAAGATCAGAATAAAACAAAAACTTTTACTGTTCAACAAGATCAAGGCACTTCCACATGTTGGGAATGAGGAAACCAAAGTGGCAATCCACACCTCTTCAAAATTCTATATATAATAATTCTTGTGAATTCCATTACCCTCAAAACTCAATAGGCCCTTTTACACCTGTCTGGTCACAAAAATACCAGGAATATTTCTGGTGCAAAAGCAATTTATCATCATATCCCTGAAAGAAAATACCTGCTTATCAGTTGGTACTTTTTCAAATTACAAGAAATTTTGAAGGGATTCTCTCAGATCACATTGACATTTGCAGTGTAAGTGCATGTTGCAAGAATTTTCCTGATGTGAGGCAAACGAAAGACGAGAATAAAAACCTTATTTTGGTTTAAAAAAAAGTTGTGAACATTAATTTGTGTAGTATTTAATAAGCTTCTCATGGATAAAAAATAAACAAACACCCAGGATGAAAGAAAAATGTGCCGACTCTTCATGGTCACAAAATGTGTGGTAAAAATTTTTACCACACATTACAAACACAGGTAGCCATAGGAACTTTCAGCTTATTCAAATTTCTTAATTCAAATTTCTTAAAGTAAAATCAATTCAAAGCAATGCCTTCACATCAAGGACCACATTTTTAAATATTTTTCCCGATGATGTGGGTGTGAATATGCCTTACTATTGCAAAAGTTTCCATTTCTTTGGATTCCCATGATGCTATGTCTCTTAGGGTTGCGCTGTGTTTATTTTCATGTCCCAAATTGGGTGTTTATACATGGATTCCTGACCTAGATTGTCTCTGGAGATCAGGCGAGATTTAGATGTCTGTCAGCAAAATCCTGATGAATGACACTTCTCCCCCCCCCCCTATTGAGATACAACTATGATAACTTTGACATTATTGCAATTACCATGGTAACAAAGCTCCGCAGCCAATCACAATCAAGGGTTCCATGAATAATGGCAAAGTTACATTAGTTACAGGTCTTTATAAACAGTCCCCAGTATAATGTGATTTGTTGTATGTAATGAATAAGATTGTGTAGAGAGTGTAGCTCCATGGTAAAATCCTATATTAACAAAACTACTCTGCAAAATACAAACATAAAGAATTTATTTTCAGAGAGGTCACCATAATCAGCATGAAATGTAACTTTTCATCATTCCATAAATATAATTCACTCATTTCACTTTTCAGTAAAAAATAGATTGGGTTTCCTTTACTAATATCTTTGCATATCCAAAGGCCTGAAAATATTTTTCTTCTTTAATTTCTCATGTTTTGAAGATTCTGATTAAGAACTATTCTTCATTCTTCTGAGATATAAGTATAGCTGTACAGGTAACTTTGCCTTAGTTGAATCTATTGGAATCACACAAGACGTATAAGAGGTATACAACATGTTTTTCATGAAAAGATTTGCTGCAACTTAGGCGGAAGAATAAAAAAACATACACAAAATATTGAGTAAATTTTTGTAAAATTTATTAATAAATTAAAAACAAAATATGCATAAATAAAACACAAAAATTAAATATATTTTTCTAAATACAAGTAATCTTGAGCAAAGGTAGAACTCACATCTTCACTTTTTTGCTCATTTACAAATTTGACAAAAAGAGCAAGTTATTTGCGAGGATAGGGCAAAAGAGATTTGAGAATATCGTTGATACGATATTGGAAAATGAATAGTTTGTGTGGATGTATGCACATTTTTTCACTCAAAAATTTTGTACCAGTGTTTGAAAATGATTTTTGTTTCAATTACCTGTAACTGAAACAATAAACCCGCCCAAACACTAATCATTCAAATCATCCATCAAACCCCATAACTGTGAATATGCAATGCTACAGAAACATAAAATGGATCACGGGACAGGCCCAATATAATGTCCTATATAATAAGCACAAATCATTATTTCAGCAAAAGACCATTATAAGTTACACATTACAAGGTAGAACTGATTTTTATGACACAAGTGCATCTTGATAAATTTCATTAAGAAATATCAATAGTAGGAATTAACTCATTCAAACTTCACTGCAAACAAATCACATACACCAGGGCCCTGTTACATATAAGTATGGTAACTACCATGGTAACAATGATCAACAGCCAATCAGAATCAAGGATTCCATGCAAGTTACCATAATACTAAATTTTATGAAATGGGGTCCAGCCAGTGTTGTGAGGGTACTACACCAAGCATTTTACACCAAGTTTAAATTCATTGTGTTAGATGTACATGTATATCAAAATAACATGGGGTATTTCTAACACCTGAGTCCTCACACAAAACTGAACCCTAGTTTTCAGTGTTTTCTTGCATAGAACTTACAATTGATAATATCTTTGTCATCATTCACAGAGAACTAAATACTTCATTTTGGGCTCCATTTTTGTTTCCCGTTTTGTAGCCCTTTAAACAACGGCCACACAACTGAAAAAGAAATTAAAAATTTATTTTTAATGAATTTTTTAGTGAATGGTATTAGTTCATGGATGCCTTCATTATCATAATGTACAACAATTAAAGTATCAGAAAATTATGTAACTGACTTTTAATAATAAACAGTTTCAAGGTAATAATAGACAGTGCATATGAAAAAAGTAACACTTTTTAGAGCAGCTTGTTACCTTGTTTTGGCTCTCTTCCAACATCGAAGTAAATAAGGTAACACAATTTGAAAAGATAATATTCCATATTAAAATGTTTATATGAATAGCACCCGATACAGAGCTACATGTACTACTGAAAAAAAAAAAGGTTGACCCTTTTTCATAAAAATGTTCAATAATTCCCGGTGTGGAGAATTTTTTTTCCTCTGTCTGGCAATAAATAAACTCAAGCTTTCGAAAGGCCCATACACATAGCAGCTCAGGCCTGCAATTTTGGCCTGGCTGCCTTTTCACATCACCAGGAATGCGGCAGGTGTACTCAATATAAAGAATGCTTCGTTTTCCACACAGATTTGATTTCTGCTATTTGGTTGTCTACTAGATTTCAGTTTCTCATTGCATAATACCACAGGGATGCAAGTCTTCCCGTTTTTTTCAAAAGTTAAGAAAATAAAGAAGTTAGCGATAGCATCACGTTAGTCATGTATGCACTCAGTAGAGCTTGTCATTGAAAGCACTCGCACAGTTTCAACATTGGTGTTCTACAGATTAAATCACATTTAGGGAATAAATTGTGTCGTACCCATGGCAACACCTATTCAGAGAGAATTTTGAAAGAATGAGATTGGGTATGGTGTGACCAAAGAATGAAAAAGGATCACCTGTGTTTCAATGGTTACTATTATATTGATGTTATAATGGTGGTATGATATGGCTTATTAGCTATTGCAAATTTGCATTAATCTACCACCTTTTTCATCTAATGCTCGGTGATTTTGGACTTAGCTAGGAAGTAAATTGGATTAACATTTTATGGTGAGTTTTAACAAGTTTTAGAAACTATTGATTATAGCTGCTAAATGAAGTAATTTGCTTTTTAAAACTGGTATACACTTTACTGATTTCAACTTTAGTCCCATATGACTACTTTCACGATGGTACCTGTACTTGCTTCAGCTTCCCTGATAGCAACAGTCCTAAGGTTTACACTTCCTCAGCTACCTGCTACTGAAGAGAAATCATTGGATTCCAATCTGGCCGAAAGAAACCGCCTGTTACACCACAACCTAGCAACGGATATCCTAACACCCGCCGAAGCAGGCGACCGCTTTTCAGCGGTGCTTCGAGATTTCTTTGACGAGATCCCTGAGTTTGTCAACAAACCGAGTTGTAAACAATTCGACCGCCGTGACCCGAAATCGATGGATGAGGCGAGGAAGCTTAAAAACCATCTTCCTCGAAGAGCATTTCGTCGATCAAGCTCTAAAGAGGATAAAGATCTCTTCTACGATGCTCTCAACACCTATACTCACCTGAAGAAGCAGAAAGATGTTGAAACACATCAAAGGAATGCCCGTTATGAGGAACGCTGTTTTAGATCCAACTTTTGGGAATTCTGCAAGAAGATTGTAAGTGGTTCGCTCTACTCACCGCGTGTATCCCCAACCTTCGACTGCGACGCCGCCGATGCATTCTACAAGGATAGATACGAAGCCACTGCACCATTTGATCCTCAAGATGCAGCTTGGATACAACAACTTAACACACCAACATTGGACTTTAACATGAACTCAATTAAACCAAAGGATGTCAAAGAGTATTCTCAACAAAAAAAGTTTGAAATCAACCCCAGGTCCGGATAGTTTATATTATGGTATGTTAAAGAAACTTCCTTGTACACATCATTTTTTGGCTACCCTGTACAGTAAGCTTTTGAAACACCCTGTCCCACCCTCTCATTGGTCCCATAGTAGAGTCGTTCTCATTCATAAGAAGGGGGATACCTCAGAACCGGGTAATCTCCGTATGATTGCCCGATCTAGCATTATTGGGAAGATCTATCACCAAATCTTAGCCCAAAGAATAGAAGATTATGTAACTGAGAACAATCTAATTGATTCAACCACACAAAAGGGATTTTTACATGGTATATCAGGTTGTTTAGATCATAATACTGTTGTGCATGAAATAATGAAACATGCCAAACACTCACGTAGGACTGTTCACATTACTTGGTTTGATATGGAAGACGCGTTTGGTTCAGTCTCCCATGATCTGATGAAGTTTACATTGTTACGTAATAACATTCCAACACCTGTATGCAATTACATTCTAAACTTGTACTCTTCACTAACTGGATGTGTATCAACAGATGAATGGACCTCACAACCCTTCAAATTTAACAAAGGAATATTTCAGGGAGACCCTCTATCTCCCATTATGTTCCTGCTATGTTTTAACCCGATGATTGAGTTTCTAAATGATAACAAAAGTTTTGGCTACAAATTGAACGATGAAAATTTCATCACCGCTCCATTAGCTGACGACTTTTGCCTAATTACCGGAAACAAAAAGTCACACCAGCGTCTTATGAATCAGATCGCTTCACATACACGCTCTTTGGGTCTGAAATTAAAGCTACCCAAATACAAATCATTATCAATAGTCGGTGGTTCCCCTAAAGATGTACCATTCTTCATAGAGCGAGTAAGTTTAGCAACCCTAGAGTAAGACGATTTCAAATTTCTTGGTTCACTTGTTACGTACAAAACATCGACTGAAGATGTCTATCTATATCTTCACTCATTAATCAATAATGCCGTGAACATCGACCACACCCTTATTAGAGATGAGTACAAGTTGAAAATATATGCCGATTATTTTCTTCCTTCAATTCGTTATCACCTTACTGTCAATGATGATGTTACTGATTTCCATCTGAAACTTCTTGATGCACTTACCAATCGCTACCTCAAGAAATGGTCTGGCCTCGCCAAACCCACCACACTTGCTTTTATACATATGCCTGAATGTTTAAATATCATGACAATTTCAGATATGTATTACCAATCACATGCTCTTAATTATAGCAGAATCAGACGTATTTCTGATTCTAGAGTTAATATTTGTCTAGATTCAGCATTAGAAAGAGAGTCTAAATGGAAGCGTAAAAAATCAAGTACTGTGAACAGCGATAGAGCATATTCACAAGTACAACAAGCTGATGTCACTTTCCCCAAACTCAAACATAAAATTAAAGATTATTTCATGAAAGAGAGATCAGAATCGTGGCTTTCCCATGTTCAGTCACTCTCCGTTCAAGGCGAGTTTTTCAAACTTGCTGCCCTTCAAGAAAAGTCAGTCGAGTGGAAAAGCATAATTTATAATCTCCCACACCAAGTAGCTCACTTTCTCATGAATTCTCTCTCACACACTTTGAATACCAATGCAAACCTTGTAAGATGGGGGAAGGTGACATCAGCAAAATGTAATAAATGTAATAACCGGGAAACGGTTCACCACGTTCTTAACGCATGTCCCGTTGCCCTTGACGAAGGTCGTTATACATGGCGGCATGACAATATTCTTTTGTACATATTGGAAACATTGCGGAAAGGTACATCAAATCAGGAGGTAGATATTACATTCGACCTCAAGTCAGAATCCAAAAAACAGGGGATATCTACCGTCCCATTGCAATGTACGCAGACGAATCTGATCCCTGATATATGTGCATTGTGGAAATATGAGAAGAAACTAGTGATACTGGAACTTTCGGTCCCTTTTGAAACCAACACAGAAAAAACACATGAATATAAAGAAAGAAAATACGCCTAATGGCACATCATGACATTAGGTGGTTGCATATTTCATGTTAGGGGTCGGGGTTCATACTGACCCTTCCCATAGTTGATTAGGGTTAAACACAAAAAAGGGAAATCAACCTCTCAGCTTTTTTCAACCTTGTTTCTCTATGAATACAATGATGGAGGAGAACTTGGATCCAATGATGTGACTATCATCTAAGATCCTGTATCTCATTGAATGCTTGTGTTAATCTCTGAATCTTCTGTTCCATGACTCTCTTCTGATTGGCCGTCTCCGCTAGTAACTGCCTCATTTCATCCTCAACATCACTCACCTACAAACAAAGGTATCAATGTAAAGCTCTATTCAATCCCCCTATTACAACTGCATGTCACATGTGACCTGCCTTCCCAAAACCAACAATAAGTTGCCAAACATGTATTTCATGATTTTATAGCATGAAAAACACATCAAGATAAAAAATGATATATAACTTGTCAAAATTGGATAACAACCCACACACAAGTACTAAAATGGATGGACAAGAAATTCAGAAAGAGCTTCAAAAACTAAGGAAAAAACAAGGCTTGGGGTTCATTCAAGCATGAGATGTGCAATCTTGGTGAAGCTTCCTGGCCGTTCGAAAAAATGTTGTTTACCAAAAAAACTCCTGTATCTCTTTAACTTTCAAACGTTAAATTTTGACAGAATGAAGAAGAATTACTCTTTCTGGTGAGCTAAAATATCCTTGCATTTACTTTTTGAAAACCAAATCATTATTTTAGCTATTTACAAAGGACCTTCTCTACGGTGGGCGGAGGCATAAATATATAATATGGTATATTTTTACCAAAGACAACTGTCAAAAAAGGAAAAGCAAGAATGGAAAACAAACAACCTACCTTACTCATGGCTTCATCAATCTCCCGTTGTTTCTCTTGCGCTAACTGTTCCATGTTTTCTTCATGCCCCCTCTGGGCGGCTTCCATCTGTTTCCTGAATGCATTGTCAATAGAGCGAAGCTTTTCCACTGATGTCCTGTAAACAAAGAGTTATTGAACAATATGTCTTGGTAAGAATGAACAATAGTATTATATTTCATTATTTATAGACTGGAAAGTAGCTAAACATACTAAAAAAAAACCTGTGCTATAAAAATGACAGAAGGGTTTGATCTTGGAGGTCAATTTATAGTGACTTCCAGAGTGGAGGGGATAAATGATAAAATCTTTGAAAGCTTTGGATTAACCTTACTGCAATACATGAGGGAAGCAGGTGATTTCACCCTTATCACAGGCTCAAATCAACCTTAAAATTCCCCCAAATGGAATGCTTTTTGATGTCCATCTTTTCTAGAGTCGCACCAACATCATATATTCAAGAATATTTCAAGAATTTAGAAAAATAAGTATTCTACATACTGCAGAATGACGATAATTGCATTTACTGCATAAATTCTATTTGTTCATTAAGCCATTGAAATGAAAAAAAAAAAACTCCCACACAAGCACAATTCACAAACTGTCCCAATGTAGAAAAAAAATTGCCCCTGAAAAATATATTTCCTATCCTAATGAACTGATATGGAGGTACGTAAAATGAGTAAATTTTTTTTATTGGTTAAAAGGGTGTCTATAAGACAAAGAATTCTAAATATTATGAGTACAAGTCATTACTTTGTTGTCTTTGTAATAAGTTGCATCATCTATGTTTTCATAATACATATTTTGAAAAATATCCTTTTCGACAATTTCATTCAGGTCAGAGGCCCACTTCATAAAACTTGTTATAATAACAAATATGCCAAAGCAGATTACTGAAATCATTGAATTTGGCTAATAGCAAACTTGTTATAGATATTGTGCATTTGTTATCATAAAGTCTCCAGTTCTTCTTACTTTTCTGCATTGATGGCTTTATCCCTCTCTTCTCGGAGTTTCTTCTCTCGTTGGTCAAAATTCTCTTTCACTTGTCTGACCTGGCTTTCCAGCTGACTGATAATATCTCCCTTATCTTTCCACTTGTTATCCAAAGCCCTACATGTAGAGATACATTATAAAGGTGATCACCAGTTAGTATGAGATTCATGGTGGTATCATGGTGAGGTGTGGCAGAAAAATATTTGCAATCAATTGCAAATTTCTGTTGCAATTTTACAATTGATAAATCAATGTTTACTATAGCAAATCAATTTAAATTTCTTGTTTGAAAAAAATATAGACCAGCAATTGAAAACAAATTAGCAATTAATTTCAAGACTGATGAGTTATTGCAAGGACCAACAATTGATTTGTACCGCCAATTTCTTGCATCACTCCATTATTAATATCAAAGGGGGGGGGGGGTGAAGGTAGAAGTTGCTATGAAGATTAAGGATGTCAAGTCTCGTGCAACCATTTGATACTGCCACTTTCCTAATACAATTTTGTAGAATACGGTGTTGGTGAGGTGCATACTGATTTTCTTCGCAATCGCGCAATCAATAGACGTGTGTGATCTGGGGGGGGGGGGGGGATGGGCGCACTAATATGTATCCCCAAGGCAATGCAATTTCAAAATAGCCTGGGTAATATAGGATTAACACAGACTAGATGAACATTACAGGTTTATTGTACCTGTAAGCTCGCTGACTCTCTTCTAACTCTGCTTGCAAATCAACCACTCTTTCCTTCAGTCCATCCTTACGTTCTGTCAGTCTCTCTACCTGTCCTGTCAGCTCCTGGACGGCTCCTTGCTCTGTGGCCAGTTGATCCTCCAAGCTTTGCTGGGTACGTAGGGTCTCCTCCCTGGCTTTCTTCACTTCATCATCCTTCTCTATCAAAGCCTACCCAAAATATAAATGAAAATTACTCAAATCAAATTAAATTAAATGCAATTTGACATCACAATAAAATTGTTCTCTCAATGCCTTTTTGCTTGCTAACTGCACCTTCAAAAGATTTACTTGTTTTGTTTTGCTTGTGACATAACTTTCAGCTTGCAGAGTGCCATGGAAGAAAAAAGAAATGTTTAAGTAAATCACCATCATCATCACTACCATCATCATCATCATCATCATCATCATCATCATCATCACCACCACCATCACTCTCACCACTGCCATTATTTCTTACATCTTTCAGTTTCTTGATAGTATCTGTCTGATCATCAATGACTTTAGTCTTGATTTTGAGAGCATCATTTTCTCTCTCCAGCTGCTTCTTCAGTGATACTATCTCAGCATCCTGTGCTTCTATCCTGGCTTCCAATCTTCCTCTATCCTGAGCCAATGATACTCCTGACATAGAAATAAATAAATACATAAATAAATAAATAAATATAAATACATGAATAAAAAACCAAATAAACAAATAAATTGGTGAATACTGCCATTATCCATAACAAAAAGGGGACAGGACAGTTTAATCATACAGCAATATCATTCCAGGAGATTATTAACTTTTGCTCAATTGTTTACATATATTATAATCCCAAAGTCATATGCACTGGTTTAAGTACTTAGCCTATCCAATCATATGTTAGGATGTAAAAAAAGAAGTAAGCAGACAAAAGAGAATCTTAGTCACCTTGTTGTGCAAGCTCCTGACCCCAAAGTTTCCTCTCTGCCTTGAGACCATCAACCACCGATTCCAATGCAACCAGTTGTGCAGCCAGTCTAGACTTCTCCTGTCTCAGAGCTTCCAAGATTTGTAGCTTCCTCTGGCTTTCTTCAACCTGGTTCTCAAGACTCTGGATCCTCACCTAGGCAGGAGGGAATTCATTCAAGGAAAGTATGGATAATTGGAAACAGGGTTTCATTTATTTTCACGCAGCAAAGAAGGTTAAAGTAGTCTGTTGCAACATTTATATAGCATGTTTCTAAGCATGCTTATCCCAGATTTAGTAGAGTAAATAGGAATGTTCAAATTTCTTATTTTAAAACTGTTTAATGTCTTATTTTAATGAGACTCTGTATCTCAACTACTCATCGATGCCGAGACTCCTCAACTCATCTACTCTTTCCTTACTCAAAGTTATGACATTTCCTCTGGTTTACAGTCCTTTGACTACACCTTATCTCAAGAGAGATTTTCTCGCCTTTTAATTCCCACTCAATCTAATTCACTTTCCTTTATCATTAAGTTCTCTTCATTTCACCACTCAAACTATCCTTTTCAGGACTAACATGACAAACCACAAGGCTCTTCTTCGTTATTAGCACCACCATACAAACCTTCAAAGATCATCTCAAATTGAATGATATTTAAAGTCTTACCCTAGTAGATGAGATAGCCTCTTGCTTTGCTCTTGACAGCTCTGTGATGCGACCTTTCTGTTCCTTTACCATCTATAATGAAAAGGCAAATCAGAACATCCCTCACATAAATATAAACTGATAAAGATTGATTTGCTCTGAGTTTAGTTTTCTTACTCGTACCGTCATATTTTGCCTGTCTTCTTCTTTAGTCTTCTTAACCAAGGCCAATACTTTGAAATAAGTTTGTGTATTTGGATGTGGTGCACTACTTTTGAACTCATTTCATATTAAAATTTGTCACTATCTGACAGTATTTTGGATCACCATCCCCCCTTCATATGTGCACTAATTTTTTAATATCATCTTATCCTTGTCGACAGTAGAATGCCTAAGAAAGATAGAATACACTATATGTCATTTCTCATTACCTGACGGTGGCAACTGTAGCTGAAAGGCTTACTTCAGAGTGACCTTGTATGTGGTAACCCATACAAGAATATGAATACTGAATGTGTTAAACCATTGGATTTGAATGTGTACAAGTTGAATGACAAGGTAAGAAGTGCAAAGATTTCTTTTCTTCAATAAAATGGTCTTGTATGAAGCAGATTTAGCAGTGCCTTCCTGGCGATGTTAACTCAGAGAGAAATTTGCCAAAAAGTGCAAATTTTATCCTAACACTGATAATAATATGAATATAGGGTATTTATACAGCACAAATATCCACCTTGTCAGATGCTCAAGGAGCTCCGATATCACCCCGGCTTAGCTAGTCTACCAATTCTCATGCTCACAGCTTGACATAGGGAGATGTAACTGCACAGACGTCCAATGTTTGAATTGAACTAGCATTTATACTACAAGACCTTATCAGATTAAAGTGCATATTTTGTCCTTTTGTGACACTGGTAGCATCCTGCATTGAGAAACTATACCCCACTTTATTTTCTAAGGACCTTGTCCTTAGTGTTATCTTGGGCCAGTTGCATTAAGACCTGCAATCAAATTCAAAACTAAAACAAATGGAATGCCTCTGGCAGTCTCGCCTGCATTACCCGATTCGATATAGCAGCAGTGCTGACTTTGAAAACAGCTATTGAATAATTATTCACAAAAAAAACATTCATATAATAAAACATGACTTTTGACCATGATCATGTGATCTAAGATGTGTGCAAAACAATAATTTATACTTGATTACCCTTATGTCTCTGTTTCATGAAATAGATCCATAAACTTTCTAAGTTATGATGCAAATTAAACAAATACCCCCCAACATGACCAAAGTTTATTGACCCTAAATGACCTTTGACCTTGGTCATGTGACCTGAAACTCAGGCAGGATGTTCAGTAATACTTGATTACCCTTATGTCTAAGGTTATGATTTGATGTTGACGACGCCGCCGTCGGAAAAGCGGCACCTATAGTCTCGCTCTGCTATGCAGGTGAGACAAAAACTTGATTTTCAGCAAATAAAAAGCATGCTTTCAGGACCCGAGCTTGATAATTTGACTTGTGTTGTATTTGACTTACGGAAGTGAGTTCAGTGACTAAACCAGAAGATCTCTTCTCTTTCTCTACCGAAGCACTCAACATCTGTCTAAACTGAGCTGCTTCTTGACTTGATCTCTCATATGCTTCTTGGATCTAGTCGATTGGAATTAAATAAAATTAATCAAATGCGTAAATCAAAGAAGTATTACCACACTGACTTTTTGTGACCCATATTATTTACTAGGCCTTATGATTTATCATTTCACGACATGATTTACACAAGCTATGTCAGGAATACTAGATCTACATTTATATCTATATATGGTAGGAATTGAATAATAATATTCCGTATTTATATAGTGCTTAACACATCGGAACAACATCTCTAAGCGCTTTACAGATATATTATTACCCTGGTCATTGGATCCTTGCATGCCCGCATACAATGTATGCACCTTCTCCACTCCCTGGGGAGCATTCCAATAAAAGTTCCAAGACTCAATTGCTAGGCTTTCGCATCCTTCCAGGTACCCATTTAACACCTTGGTGGAGAGTGGCAAATTGTGGATTTACGCCTTGCCAAAGGACGCTAGGCCATGGTGGGATTCGAATACACAACCCTCTGATTGCAAGGCGAGAGTCAGAACCGCTACACCACGGTGCTTCCACAAGTTGAATACTTTAGTAAAGAGTCAGTAATGTGAAATATGCTTGACTATCATCTAACAAATTTGTGGTTGTCTCATACCTAGTGTCCTCTCTCTCAGTACTGTTTTTATTTTTCTTTAAAAAGAACTACTCAACACTTATCTTACACATTCAATGACTGGGCATCAGAAAGCTACATACAAAATCAGAAAATTTCAGCCCATGAGAAGTGGTTTTATATCAAGAAATATGTGAGGATATATTTATTTGACCGGGCACACTATAAACATAAATTTTCTAGTGTCAACGAAGTAATCCAATAAAACATGTTGTTATCTAATGTCACCCACACATAACAATGTTAAGAAATATAAGTTCATAAATAGCAATGAAATGGAACAGTGATAGAAATTCAACTTGAGGTATTAACTTTGGATTTAATAATTTTCTCTAAAACCTATTGCTCACTGAAGTTACTCTGGTTAAGATTTAATCTGCAGTTTCCATCTGGGCAACTGTCGCCAGAAAAATATAATTCCTGACATTAAATTTTGATATCTTTAGGGCAAGGGCACTTTTCAAAAGGGCACACCTTTATATTACAACACAAATGGGAAAATGGGCACACCAAATCACCATGGCTAATGAAAGGGGCACTGAAGTCAGTCAAAGGAGTATCAAAAGACATAGACTTGGATTGATTAAAGCCATGTCATTGAATAGCTGTATCATTGTCTCACCTCTTGGAACCTGTTGGATTCTATCTGCAGGGCCAGTCTGAACTCATCCTCAAGATCTGTGTACTGCTTTGTCAACGTTTCTATTCTGAAACACACAATTGTCAAAAATAATGTATGTGATAGATTGATGCAACACTATATCACTATCATCATCATCATCATCATCATCAATTAAAACCAAGGATTTCATTGAAATTTCCATGCCTAAACTCATATTCAAGGTCTGTGTACTGCTTTGTCAACATCTCAATTTTGGAGAAAAAAAATTATCAATACCAATGTGTGTGCTACTTAATCCTGTGAAATAGCCATCATCCATATCATCATCACTGTTATCATCATCATCATTATCATCATCATCATCATCATTGTCGTCATCATCATCATCATCACAATCATTATAACATCGTCATCATCATTGTAACCATCTCAATCAATCAATCTTTGATAGGATGGCAGAAAAAATACCTCTCTTTGTAGAAAACTTGTCCATGTTCATGTTTTTCTCTCTCTCTGCTTACTTCTTTCTCCAACATGTCTTGAATTTCTCTGCTCCCTGGCTTATAGTACTGCTGAAGCTCATTTCTAGAGAATGTAAATGCACAGAAAAAAACGATCAAGATTTCACCTATAAATTTAATTAATCAAATCAGAAAATGGTACAAATAACAATATTTACTAAGAATACTGGATATGAAAAATGAAGTACCATGGTAACATTACTTAATAAAGCAGATCACAACATTCACAACAATGTGACCATATTTTGTGGTCGGCTCTTTTTGAAAAAAAAGTAGTTTGATGACCGAGAAAGTGTTTCATTAGCATTCATTGTCTGACAACTTTCCATGGTTTTAATTGGCGGAGAAGCATAGGTGCCTGGCTGTTGCTATGTTAATTGTCGGATAACAGTCTTTGTCGAATTAAACATCTAACCAGTCCTTTCATGAAGTATTCCCCTAAAACTTTAACTCTCCCTTTTTACTTTGTCTCATTAACAATATTCAATCCAGACTTGTTGTTATTACTATTGGCTAATGTTTAGACAAAAGTATTGCAAAGTCAATCAATCTGAAATTCTGAAATTATAGGAAAAGTTGATAATTGACAAACATTTATCCTCAGTAACTTACCTATGTTCTTGTTCTCTCGTCGCTAGTAACTCTTGAAGCTGATGTATCTTGCCATCTTGGTGTCCAGACTTGACCCGAACTAGCTCCAGCTCTCGCTCCATAGCAGCAGTTCTCAGCTGATACTCCTGTAATCGTCTAGCCTACAAGAAAGAAAAATAATCTCTCTGGTAAATTGGCCATTGGACTTTACTGTCTTTTTTCCGTTTAGTCTCATTCCCATGGTTTGATCGTAGTTCATCTCCAACAAATCTTTCTACTAACCATTTGGTCCAATGTCCACCTTGATTTAGTGTAAATGATGAGATAAACTGTTTGTGAATCAACTTTTCATTTGGCAAAGTGTATGATAATTAGACGCAAAGTGGAAATTAAACCATCTGGGTATTAGACTAAATGAGAATTAGTGTAGACCAAACAAAAATTAGACCAAATGGGTGTAGCACAAGTGGTAATAGACTAACTGTTTGCAGACCAAATGAATATAAACCCATCCTTTTACTACATTTCTCAACTAGGACATCAAGGCCCTGTCATACAAAGAGTTACAATTGATCCAATCAATCTCAACTGTATGGAAATAATCCTTACCATAATTTTTTTCTACAGGAAATTAGCACAATATCCTTAGTAAACAAAGAGAATCACACTGAATCTTCAAGAGAACGATGAATGTAAAGAATATACATCATATCTAGAAAATATTTTGAACAAATTTGCATTTTAGATATTGAAGTTGCTGGCCTTCCATAGTTGTAAGTCAGGGCAGAGACATAATAGATCAAATCAAGGCAATGAAGCCAAGATGTCCATTATCTCGCTGCTCAACAACATGAAAAAAAAAGGCAGCTTTCCCACAGCACAATCCATAAATTGGCAACATTGACTTCTCAAGAATTATGTGATTTCACTAATCGTGCTAAGTTATGCTTACTTTAGGTATGGTATCAAACTTTTTTTTGCTCCAAATCAGTATAAATGAAGATCCAAATGTGCTGATTCTTGGTTAAATTGTTCTTTGCAGTCTTGTTAATAATACTAATATCATATTTTACCCAGATTAGCCACTTCAGTTCCAAAAACTGTTCTCCCAGCGGGCCCTGCTAAACATGATAATGTTAATAGTGGGTCTCTGTTTACTTCTGAGGTGATTAAAGGGACATGGGACTCACATCATGTGCTTGCTGTTTGAGCTTCTCTGATTCCATTTTCTTGGTTGTCTCTTCCATAGCTCTTAGAGTCTGTCTCCCTTCTTCTTCTGCTCTCTGACATGCTGATAACTTCTGTACCGTTTCCTTCAATCTCTCCTGAAATCGGATGATCAGTGAAAGTAATTTGCGTAGATACACAGTACAAATGTCAGAGTGAAAATAATAATAATAATAGTATATCATTGACCTTGCTCATGTGACCTGTAACTCATGCAAGATGATCACTGATACTTCATTAAGTTTTATTAAATATTTCCATTTACTTTTTAAAGTTATGAAGGTTTTCAAAAAATGTATTCTTGCTTAAGATTTCAATGACACTGCCGCTGATGCTGTCGGAAAAGAAGCTCCTATATTCTCATTCTGCTATGCAGGCGAAACAATAATGAGGATATTTACCTTGAGGATATCAATGTCATCTGCTAATCTTGATTTGATTTCTCTTTCATTCATGACGGCCTGTTTAAGACGACCGCTTGCTTCAATGGCTACCTCCTGTAGTTCTCTTTCCTCATTTGCTGAAAGATATATAACACAGATTGTTTGAATGCACTAAAACATTAAGAAATTTTCAAATCTTTATGACAAAATTATGAAGTGGTGTACATTAAAATTGAAATTCCAGGCTATTGTGAGCCTCCATGTGAGAATAAAAGTGAATTCAATTCAAAATCAGAGTGATGTCATAGCAACCTTTCAATCGGCTGCAATATGAAGCCGATTGAACTTCAACCCCAAAGCTTGCACTAAAGAAGTTTTATTTTAGTACTCCTAACTGTACTTCTTTAAACTTTCATATTTAATGCAAATTGTGATTTTTTTTGGGAGATTATATTTAAAGGAGAATGAAACTCTTGGAGCAAGTTAGCTTTTGTGAAAGCAGAAAAATCAAAGAATAAGATCAACAAAAGTTTGAGTAAAATAGGACTAGCAATAGAAGAGTTATGAGCATTTGAATGTAGAGATCACTAATGCTATGGAGATCCTCCCATTGGCAATGCGACCAAGATCTATGATGTCACAGATGAACAACTCTCCCCTTTTGGACACTGAAAATATACCCCAAAACATCTCTTTTTGCTCATTCTAATCATATGACAAACGATTCATCCATGATATAATGTTGTGAAACCTCTGTACTTGTCCTCTCATAAAGAGAACACCTCACCTTGTGATAGACTCTATAAAAGTTAGAATATATGTGAAATAAGTACTAAAGTAATGAGGGAGTTGTACGCGTGTGACATCACAGATCTTGGTCACATTGCCAATGGGAGGATCTACATGGCATTAGTGATCTTAATATTCAAATGCTCATCACTTTCTTATCATTCATTCATTCTTCCTCAAACTTTCAACAATATGTTTCTTTAATTTTTCTCTTTGATATGGATTCAGCTGGTTTCAAGGGTTTCATTCTCCTTTAAACAAGATAAAGTTTTAAAATATAACCTCGGAAAAAAAAGACCTACAAGAAAAAAAAACACAAACATGATAAAAACAAATTATATGACTTTGGACTTTGTACAGAGTCACATGCACTGGACACAGAAACACATTAATGGGACTACGCATATATGATTGACATATATTTCAGCTAATCTATCTTGAATGTGAAGGCATTTGAGAGCAATCTTTGAGGGGGAATCTCTGTACTATATTCTTCAAAATATGACATGAAGAAAAATTGAAACCACATTAATTTTTCATCTTTCACACAACCCGAGCTCCCCTCTAAAACAGTAAATTTTCTAAGATTGGCTACCTTTTGTTTGTAGATCTTTGATGTGATCAGCAAGTCTTATTGCTGCTTGTTCTGCTTTCCATCGTCTTTCCCTTTCTTTGTCCAATTCTTGGAGTAGTGACTGCAGAAAAGATAATCAGCAGTTAGTTAAATCCATCATAACTTGGAGTAAGTCTAGGACTATAGATCACATGGCCTCAATTTTGATTACCAACTCAGTACTAACGTAGTCCTGCAAGGCGCCAATCTCCATTTGCCGCAACTGACCCAATTGAGGTGAATGGCGACCTCGTAGGAATTCACTCTTTGAAATGCTAAAATGCATCTTATTGACAGCTATGCTTTAGCCGGTGTATAGCTATATAAATGTTGCATATTATCATGATCATTACTTATGTAGTCAGCCATTCTATAATACCAGAATCTGTTCAATGGGATCAGAATCAGGAAATGTCTGTAGAAAAGCTTTATGAAACATGATACCGCTCTGGTCATTATTGCAGCATCAAAATATTTGTTGTTTCATCTTCATGGCAGTATAAGGAGCTGCCTGAGATTTGGTTATATCTTGCACTTCTTTTAGTCCGGGTTATAACTCAGCAAGGTGCCACTTGGAGAAGGAGAAATTTTCATATAGTGCCTCTAGACCAGTTTTTTACGCTGAATATGAATATATGAGGTAAACAGGCTGTATCCTGAAAATTAACCTGTGAGGGCGCTTTTTTCAAAATGGCCACCATATTTTCTGAGAATTTGAATTTTCGTACATAGATTTTGACATAAGCATTCAATTGCCATAAAATTAGTGTCATATGAAAGCCAAATAAATTCCCTACAATTTGGTACTATTTATAGGGGATAAGTAGGTCATTTGGCTGAGATTTTAAGTAGAAAACTGCATTTTTTTGTAATTTTTTCCAAAAATTAAAAATTTTACAAATACATGATTTTACATAATTCTATGAAGAATTAATCAATTACCTTGAAATGTTCCTGAAAACTTTATTGATATACTATTATTATGTGGATGAAATTCCAACTCTGAATCATTCTTTTTGGCAAATTTATACGGTATCAAACTTGAATACTTCAATTTCAAAAATGTCGCTTTTTGTATGCATTTCCATAGATTAATAGGTATAACATTACATGTACGTATAATACATGTATGTATAATGTACAGTATAGTTAAAACTTAAATGATATTATCTCCGCTAGTTAATCACTTGCAGAGTTAAGAGTAGGCTTTTCTTTATCAGCTACATTAACAAAATGTTGGCACATCGAAGCCTAACATTTTCAGGGGGTGGGGGTGTCGAAGTCCTCCCCCCCCCCCCCCCCGTTGCTTTATCATGTTGTTGTATATTGCCTATTTGTTAGAAAAATAACTGTTTTTTGGAGCACCCATTGAGGCAAAAGGCATTTCTGTTATACAGTACATCCACTTTAATTGCTTTGAAACCACTTGGCGAGGAAAGAGTAGGCTTTTTTCTACCAGCTACATCTAAAAAAGTGGCACATCGAAGCCTACCCCTCTCGGGGAGGGGGAGCTTTTGTTTAATATTGCCAATTTATTTGAAAATTCACAACATAGAGGCCAAAAAGCGTTTGTGCTTTGTTGTACACCCCATTTTATTGATTTGAGACCACTTAGAGAGGAAAGAATATAGGGTAGAGTAGAGTTTACCAGCTACATATAAATAAGCGCTGGCTCGTCGAACCCTAGCCCTCTCAGGGGCTGTCTAAGTCAACCCCCCTCCTCTATATCATGTATATTGCATATTTTATTGGATATTTCACCATTTTGGATCACCCATTGAGGCAAAATCGCGTTTCTACTATAAAGTACAGCCAATTTTATTTTCTTGCAATGACTCGATCGGAGAAGAAAGAGTAGGCTTTGCTCTATCAGCTGTAAAGAAGTGTTGTCAAATCGAAGCCTATCCCCTTCAGAATGTTCGGGGGCTGTAGAATTTACCTCACCAATTTTCGGTATTTGACTATCTATTGGACATTCACAATTTTGGATCACTCATTAAGGCAAAAGGGCGTTTCTACTATATAGTACAGCAAATTCTATTTTCTTGCAATGACTTGGAGAGGAAAGGGTAGGCTTTGCTCTATTAGCTCCATATAAAGAAGTGTTGGCAAATTGAAGCCTATCTCATTCAGGCGGCTGTAAAAGTTACCCCACTAATTTTCGGTATTTGGCTACTTGTTGAAAATACACCATTTTGGAGCCCCCATTGAAGCAAAAAGGCGTCTCTGATATATAGTTCTGCCACTTTTATTGCCTTGATACCACTTAGAGAGGAAAGAATGGACTTCGCTTTATCAGCTATAAAGATTTGCTGGCAAATAAAAGCCTATCCCCTTCTGGGGTCTGTCGAAATCACCCCCTCCCCCCTTTGCATTATTGCCTATTTGTTGGAAAATTCACAATTTTTGAGCCCCCATTGAGGTAAAAAGGCATCTCTGATATATAGTTCTGCCACTTTTACTGCCTTGAAACCAATTAAGGAGGACAGAATATGCTTTGCTCTATCAGCTACCTATAAAGAAGTGCTGGCACATTGAAGCTTACCCATCTGGGCGGCTGTCAAACCATCCCACCCCTTATGCATTATTGCCTAATTATTTGAAAATTCACAATTTGTGAGCCCCCATTGAGGCAATATGCATTTCTGCTGTATAAACACCCGATTTCATTTTCTTGAAACCCTTTGGAGAGGAAGAGTTTGGAGAGTATAGATTCCCCTCTTTCAGCTATATAATTATGTCGAATTGCTGCCATATCGAAGCCTGACCCACTTCAGGGGACTATAGATGTTACCCCACCTTTTTTTACGATTTTTTGCCAATTCATTGGAAAACTCGCCATTTTGGAGCCCCCATTGAGGCAAAAAATGTGTTTCTGGTATATAGTAGAGCCACTTCTTTATATATAGCTGATAGAGGATAGAGCCTACTCTTTCCTGTCCAAGTAGTTTCAAGGCGGTAATAGTGGCAGAACTATATATCAGAACCGCCTTTTTGCCTCAATGGGGGCTCCAAAATTGTGAATTTTCAAATAAGTAAACAATAATGAAAAAGGGGCGGGGTGATTTCAACAGCCCTCTCATGGGGATATGCTTTTATTTTCGAGCATGTCTTTACATGTAGTTGTTTAAAGCAAAGCCTTTATTCTTTTCTCTCCAAATGGTTTCAAGGGTGAAAAAAGGCAGAACTATATATCAGAAATGCCTTTTTGCCTCAATGGGGGCTCCAAAATGGTGAATTTCAAGAGGGGGGGGAGCAATTTCGACAGTCCCCTGAAGGGAGCAGGCTTTTATTTGCCGGCACTTCTTTATATATATGTGCCTGATAAGGCAAAACCTATTCTTTCCTCCCTAAGTGGTTTCAAGGCAGTAAAAGTGGTATAACTATATATCAGAACCAGTGGCGTACCTAGGATTTTCCACAGGGGGGGCAAAACCGTCCACCAAAAAATTTGACAAGCAAAAATAAAAAAAAAGGTCTTCGATCACAAATAAAGGATTTCGTACCAGAAAAAAATTGACAAGCAAAAAAAAAAAAAAAAAAAAAAAAGGTCTTCGATCACAAATAAAGGATTTCGTACCAGAAAAAAATTGACAAGCAAAAAAAAAAGCGCTCGTCAGGGGGGCATTAAAGGTCTTAAAGCTCGTCAGGGGGGGCAAAAAAGGTTTCTCAAGCCCGTCAGGGGGGGCAAAGAAACGTTTTTGCATGGGTTGTGACTCGTCAGGGGGGGCAGAGTGCCCCCCTGCCCCCCCCCCCCCCCCCCCCCCGTAGGTACGCTAGTGATCAGAACGCTTCTTTGCATAAATGGGGGCTCCAAAATGGTGAATTTTCCAATAAATAGGTGATAATGAAAAAGGGATTGGGTGATTTCAACAGCCACCCGGAGGAGGTAGGCTTTTATTTGCCAGCACTTCTTCATATTTGGCTGATAAAACAAAGCCTACTCTTTCCTATCCAAGTCATTGCAAGAAAATAAAATTGGCTATACTATAGTAGAAATGCCCTTTTGCCTCAATGGGTGATTTAAAATGGTGTAATTTCCAATACACAGGCAATAAACATAATATAGAGGGGGAGAGGTTGACTAAGACAGCCCCTGAGAGGGCTAGGTTTCGATGTGCAAGCGCTTCTTAATGTGTAGCTGATATACAAAAGCCCATGCTTTCCTCTCCAAGTAATAGCAAGAAAATAAAATTGGCTGTATGATATATAGTAGAAATGCCCTTATGCCTCAATCATGTCAATGGATGATCCAAAATGGTGAAATTGCCAATAAATAGGCAATATACATGATATAGAGGAGGGGGTGAGCCGGTGGGGTGACTTAGACAGCACCTGAGAGGGCTAGCGTTCGATGTGCTGCGCTTATTTATGTAGCTGGTAGAACGAACTCTACTCTTTAAAATCAATAAAATAAATAATACAGCATAAACGCTTTTTTGCCTCAATGTTGGGTCCAAAATGGTGAATTTCCAAATAAATTAGCAATAAGCAAAAGGGGAGGGGTGACTTCCACAGCCCCCCCCCCCCCCGAGAGGGGTAGGCCTAGGCTTTGATGTGCTACTTCTTTTGATGTAGCTGGTAGAACTAAGCCTACTCTTTTCCTCTCCAAGTGGTTTTAAAGTAATTAAAGTGGATGTACTGTATAACAGAAATGCCTTTTGCCTCAATGGGTGCTCCTAAAAACAGTTATTTTTCTAACAAATAGGCAATATACAACAACATGATATAGCAACGGGGGGGGGGGGGAGGACTTCGACACCCCCACCCCCTGAAAATGTTAGGCTTCGATGTGCCAACATTTTGTTTGATGTAGCTGATAGAGAAAAGCCTACTCTTAACTCTGCAAGTGATTAACTATCGGATATAATAGCATTTAAGTTTTAACTATACATTATACATACATGTATTATACGTACATGTAATGTTATACGTATTAATCTATGGAAATGCATACAAAAAGCGACATTTCTGAAATTGAAGTATTCAAGTTTGATACCGTATAAATTTGCTAAAAAGAATGATTCAGAGTTGGAATTTCATCCACATAATAATAGTATATCAATAAAGTTTTCAGGAACATTTCAAGGTAATTGATTAATTTTTCATAAAATTATGTAAAATCATGTATTTGTAAAATTTTTAATTTTTGGGAAAAAAATTACAAAAAATTCAGTTTTCTACTTAAAATCTCAGCCAAATGACCTACTTATCCCTTATAAATAGTACCAAATTGTAGGGAATTTATTTGGCTTTCATATGAATCTAATTTTATGGCAATTGAATGCTTATGTCAAAATCTATGTACGAAAATTCAAATTCTCGGAAAATATGGCGGCCATTTTGAAAAAAGCGCCCTCACAGGTTAATTTTAAGGATACAGCCTGTTTACCTCATATATTCATATTCAGCGTAAAAAACTGGTCTAGAGGCACTATATGAAAATTTCTCCTTCTCCAAGTGGCACCTTGCTCAGTTATAACCCGGACTATTTAATGCATCTCCAAATACATGAGATAAGCACTACCTACCAACTTGTCTGCATCTTGCTCTGGTGTTGTAGGTACTGCACGCCTTGATGGTGCAGATTGCTTGACAGTCCTCTCTGGCCCACTAGATGGTGACGTCCACACTTCCTTATCGTTTGCAGGCGATGGAAATGATTTAGTTTTGGCTCTTGTAGGTCTTCAATTGAAAGGAAATTCACAGAAAAATTCATCAGTCTTTTAGAATGATAGAGAGAAAAAATAAGTGACAGATATTTGATTTTGAATAAAAATAAGCTATAAATATAGCAAGTTTTAAGTGGTCTTTATGAAACGGGACCCCGGAAACGCTACCTCAGGATTACTCTGCCTAGAGGAACTTTGCTGACAGCCTTTATCCCAGGAGGGGTGTAAGTATTATCCCATTATGGCAGGAGCAACCAAGGAGATCTAGGTGATACAGGAGGGTTGTCAATACTCTGTTCCATGACAAAATAAAGCAGAGTAATAATGTAATGTAATTATATATTGCACACACACTTTGATTGTATAGTGTCACTGCTGGATGAAAAAACAAAGATTTTTTAATCTTAATAAAACAATGATATCTCACATTTTGCTGTTTTTTGTCACCTGTTCTTCAGATTTTTTCCTCTGCCTCCCAGCTGCAGTCTTTTTACCTCCATGTTTCTTTGCTCTTCTTCCCATTTCTGAGTCTGAATGGAAGTCACTCTCTTCAGTCTGATCTGTGTCTGCAAATCAAAAAACATCCATAAAAATTGATTAAAGTGAGACCCAGTTATCATCTACTTTCTTAAACTAGTTTAGGTGGAAACCAGTTTAACGTGAAATGAAAATCCTAGAAGTGATCTTAACCGGTCTTCTAAATCAGTTTGACAGACCAAGACTGGTTTAAGCATAGGTGAGGACACAACTTCAGGAAACAATCTTGGCAAGGAAGTACAAGAATGTGTGCATGTTGGGTGCACTACTCAGAAAGCAATTTTGCTCAAAACATGTGACCCACTGAGAGTGTTCCCGTCGCTACAAGACCAATTTATATGAAGTGGCTCTGGAAAGCAGCTCAGGAGATGGTGATGAGAACGCTAGCAAAGCAATTTTCTAAACAGGTTTCCTAAACCGGTTTAAGGGAAACCAGTTGTAAATGAAAACAGTGTCTAAGTCAACTTTCATTCAAGTTACGGCACAGAAATAACATTTGTGAGAGAGAAACCACCAGGAGCAATACTAAATGCCCCCTAAAGAGCATATCTTAGATAACACAATAGGGATGGATGGACAAACCTTTTCTTGGAGCATGTGTCCTGCCACTGGACACCCTTTTTCTTGCATGTTTCCCTAATTCCTCAGGACTGTCTGTGCTTGGTGGTGAAGCCTCAGGGACCTACCAGACAGAATCAATGAAATGGTATACCATGAAATAATAACCTAAGAAATGAACCAAATTACATATGGATAAACTGATATATAGTGAATAATCTTAATACCATAAAAGTAAACATACATATAGAACAAAATGATTTTAGAAATAAGGAATTTAATTTCCAAACACCGCAGGACTTCATTCAACATTTGCCCTTCAGTCACAATTTGGAGATACTCCTTGTCTTGCGCATGCTCATAACTGGCCAATTAAACTTCGTCACAAAAGTTGCATCGCAAATCTAAAACTAATAGCAAGTTTTCACAACTTTAACACGAAGGTAGCACTTGAGGTTCATGTTTGAATATTGAGATGCTACCAAAATAACAGCGACCTGGCCAATATTGCACTGAAACCTACAACAGCCTTGGTCAGATTGATGTCCATTTTCTAAGGCTGTGAGAAAGGCTCCGTGGAAGCAATAGCCAATCATCACACTAGTAGCAAGGTAAACATTTCCATTGAGGTTTGTCCATGTAGACCAAATCTGCAAAACCATTTATGAGTGCTGATTGAGAACCACAGGCATACAGTTGTGCTCAAAAGTTAGTGAACCCCACCACAAAATGCACTCTTTCATGCCGAGTGTTGAATGTCGACAACATTACAATGTTCGGCGAGCCCAGAGAAACAATCTTTATTGAATGTAATATGTTGTCACATGACTTCACAATTAAAAATCTAAAACATGGCAGAACTTGGACGCTATAAATATGTTCATTTTCTGGTGGGGTTCACTAAATTTTGAGCACCACTGCAGCACTGTCGCACATGCGTCGCTGAAAGCCTATACATTGCTGAGCAAAAAAAAATTACAACTATTGACAACGGAATGACATTACTAGCGAGACGTGGGACAAGGGACTGTATTTGCATATAAGCAGTTCTGTTGTTGACTATACCCTTGAGAAACTGATATGTATTTCCTTCCTTGAATGTTAACTATATATAGGGGAAGGCGGGGTAAGTTGAGCATAGGGGCAAGTTGAGCCACCACCCCTAGGTCAATAATGAATGAGTCAGACATTGTGGTGGTGTCGTGTATTGATGACCCATTACATAACCCTTAACCCCATCACATTGTTTTCAACTTTGAAACAAAAAGTAATTTTTTAGAGGGAAAAATACAAATTTCAGCAATAAAAATAAAAAAGGGTGTGAAATAGATAAGTGCTTTTTACCCACACACGTCTTTGAATATAATAAAGAAATAAGAACAATATTGTTAGTCCAGGTATGGATTCTCATTCTTGTCATAGTCTTTTAGATGATGGATGCATAAGAAATGTTTGGATGTGAAAATATCGCATTAAGTTCGGACTGGGGTAATTTGAGCCAGCCAACATAGGGCAAGTTGAGCCATAGTAATTCTTATGGTAATGTATAATAATTAAAAAAGACCTTAAAAAGCCATTGATATGCAGGCGGAAAGGAGCAAATTCACATGACAATTCTTTTACTTTTAGAGGATGTTAGTATTTATAGAGAACTAACAAGTGAAAAGACTTAAAATAAAAAAATTGACATGATGGCTCTTCCCGCATACATTTTGTACATAGTTTTTGTGGCTCAACTTACCCCAGAAGGTGGCACAATTTACCCCATAGATGGGGCAAGTTGAGCCATTTGACATCGTTTTTTTCAAAGGTCACAATGACTTCCAGTGTGGGGATAGAAAGTTATATATAGGTGAAAAATATTTCCCAAGAATCAAATCTAAAGGCTAGGTACTTATTTCTACAATATTATTAGTCATATCAATTCTAACATGCAAAATGCAAAAAGTGTCACAACTTACCCCGCCTTCCCCTACTCATCATTCAGACTGTGATTACCAAGTCTGTGGTAACTGTATTAGCCCAAGCTCTAATATGAGCAATGCAATTAAGAGTTTATGGTTAAAAATAGTTTTAAACAGTTTCGTAATTTGATTAAGTTGAGTAATTCACTTCATTATTATAACCACTAGAGTAAAAAAAAATACATTTTAGAGAACTAGAGAAATTATATTTTCATATGCTTTGCTCCCTCACCTGCATTCTTCTGGTCATGATATCCATAAGCTGCTGTTCTAAGATCTTAAGTCGTTCTTCATGGCTGGTTGAATGGGGTTGGGAAACACCATATGATCGTCCTACCTACGAACCCAAGAAAGAGAATCCAGACAAAACAACAATTGTAAGATACTTTCGAAGTTGTTTTCATGTAGATAGTGTTTTTAATGTGAACATGAAACTAGGCAACTTTGTATGCCTTAAAAAGATAATTTAAATCCCATTGATTCTAACTCCCCAAATATCATCTATATCATCATCATCCATCATCATCATCATCATCTTCAAAACTAAGAAGTAGATTTTTGTTGAACACTTGTATTGCATTTTCCAATTCATTGCATTGAATTTCCATCAACATTTGACCAATCTGCCATTTTTCCAGGCTAGATTTATTTCAAAAGTAGATTCTTGAGTGAAATAATTCACTGAATCCAAAATTTACTTTCCTATTTCTTTGGCTCATTACTCCACTAATTATCATCACCTTCATAATTATTTATTTCATAATAAAGGTATGTTTGGATTTGACCATTTCTTATTATGGAACACTCATTAAAAATTTATTCTCACTTTCTTCTCATCCTCTTTTTCTGTGGTGCTGGTGCCAGAGGAAGCGAGTGCTCGCTGACGGAACTTCTCCAAGACTTGGTCTATCTTGGGGGTAATGATTTGCACAGGGGTTTCTTTTTCCTTTAAGAAATAATAAAATAAAGGAAAGTTAAAATATTTCAACAATATGCTAGCTTTAAAGGGGAAGTTCATGAAGATGGTTTTAATAAAAACAGAAAATCTAAGAAAAATATTGGTGATGGCTTGATAATTCATCAAAGAATAACAGAATTACGATTTGTTTAAGTTTCTATGAAAAAAAAATCATTACGCTCCAATCAAAATATAAAATTTATTGAATATGAGGGAGCTGTTTGGATGTGATGACAAAATTTGAGAACTTTAAAAATTCATAACGCTCTTATTCTTTGACAGACTTTTACTAAACCTTCACCAATATTTTTCTCTAATTTTTCTGATCTTATCAAAATCAACTTGTAGTCAGTGTGAACTTGCCTTTCAAAGCAGATTGTTGATTCTTGAGCTCAGTGAAATTCACATAACATATTTGAATAATCATGTTTTTTCAGTCACTATGTTGGTCCTTATGAACAATGGTCGAAGTGAAAAGTGAGTAGACCCATTTCAGTTGAAGTGGAATTCATTTAGGAATGTGATTGAGACAAGTGTAAATCAAGACATATCATGTATGTTTTATGTTTAGCACCATATGAACAAGCAATAGTCACCTTTACTCCAAACAATTCAGTAGAAGATTCAGATATATTGGGAACAGCAAACAAATAGAGCGATAAACATAGATTTGATACCAATATTAGTACAATTCAACAATGAGTGTGAAAAGCATGGGTTCAACAGAGACTCTATGTGATGTAGGACAATATGAGATGTTGCCACTTCTTTAAACATGGCTAAAAGTAGGCCTATACATACATGTATATCCAAAATTGAAGGGTTTGAAAAGGACACAACCAAATTTAAAAGAGACCCTTTTTTCATCTAAGAACAATTAGGTGATATCGGTACAAATTGACTCAGCATTCTTTGCTCAATTTGAGTCTGTCTTTAGCTTGGTAAATACAACTAAATGTGTCCATCATCGTTCCAACTCATTACTCATTTATATACATGTGTATGCTCTGTGACAGTTATGATGTACAGGATATGAAATAAAAGTGTCTTTTACAGGATAAATTATGTGACTGTACATGGAAATGTATTATGATCGGGTGCCCTATTTAAATATAATATCCATGTGTCTTCTTTTTTATACAAATCCTATTCTTATTAATTGAAAGAGCTGGAAATTTCAGGATATAATATATCTTTCTGATATCCTATCATTAAATACGATAAGTGCTAAAAGAGCTCATTTTAAAAGAAAATAAATATCATTGTCAAATCATGAAATCTTAGCTGAAAACCGACAATTCTGATGATCACTAACACAAAAAGGTACATTTTGGACAGTGTATTAATTAATATTGTTTGGAAAAATACTCATTTTATGGAAATCTGTGTTTATTTTGGTCATTCCCTAGCACTTACACATTTTTTTCCAGAACCATTTAGCACATATTTTTCATTAAAAAACACTGGAGTGGTCATTTAATTGGGGTCTGTTCAAACTCATTTTGAGATCGTTACAAAACTGGTATTCATCTTTAAGAATATGGATATTTACCGGTTCAGCAACACTGCCTACATCAGATGATAGAAGGAAGTCTAAATACTGATCAAGACCTAGTACAAAAGAAAGAAAGGGGTGTAAGAAGTACATTTGAAGATTAATAAATTGAACAAATTCACTGAATCAATGAAGTGATAATACATGTAAGTACATGTACACATAAATATCCATAATGTAATTGAAGCTAAAAGAAAGTAGTTGCGGTAAACAGTGATATCATGAGAAACCTGGAAGGAATGTCAGGCTTGTTTGGTCAAGTTTCTCCAGAATTACACATTTTCCACCATAATCATTTGACACGTATTTTTCATTTTCTGTTTATTTTCAGATCTTTACAACTGGCGGCCATGTTTAAGAATGTAATCTTGCATGTGATTCAGCTTCATTTGAGCTTCATTTTTATTTCCTTTTGATGAAAATTTCTATTAGATATCTGGGTGTTCAATAATAAATCTTAAGAAATATTTGCCATTTATACAGTACGTATAAAAAAAAAGTTTACACTTTGAAAAAATCCTGTAAAATTATACATTTGTAATATCCTGAAGATTTTTCCACATTTTAACATTGGTACAGATCCATTTAAGCAAATGACAATATAACTGTCGAAAAATATTTCCGCTTGAGTGAGCACCACTTACTTTTGAAAAGTTAGTGAAAAATGATTTGCGCAGAACTTTGAAATAGTTATGCGAATAAAAGTAGACCTTAATCATGAAGAACACGTGGAATTTAGCTAGTAAAATTGATTTGAAGATATCTTTTACTTTTTTTTTTACTTGTTTCCTTGCCCAAAACACTTCGAAGAGTGCATTTCGCTCCACCCCACTCCCCCACACACCGAAGCCATCGTGACAATATTTGCTTTACACTGAGCTGTGATTACATGGAATGGCTTAAGCTTGATTTTCATTTTGTTAATCATTGCCAAGCTTGGGAAAAGTGTGGAGAAACAAGTATTAAATGAAACATGAAATGTAAACCCACTTTGAATGATAACAAGTGGAATGCCTCTGGCCGTCTCACCTGCATCACACGATTCAATATAGCAGCAGTGCTGATTTTGAAAACTACTATAACTCGCACAAGATGTTCAGTGATACTTGGTTACTCTTATTTCCACGTTTTATGAACTAGACCAATAATAATAATAATAAATAATAATAAACAGTTCTTGTATAGCGCATATCACGATTATGAATAATGTCTCTATGCGCTTCCAAAGGACTTGGATATTATTACCCCAGCTGTAGCTTGGCAGCCGTAATTACTAAGATTACAGCGCACACGCATTTCAAGGAATAAATTCCTGCCAGGTACCCATTCACCTCACCTGGGTTGAGTGCAGCACAATGTGGATAAATTTCTTGCCGAAGGAAATTACGCCATGGCTGGGATTCGAACCCACAACCCTCTGTTTCAAAGTCCGGAGACTAATCCACTGGGCCACAACGCTCCACACTTATAGAGATATGATGGCAATTCAACAAATACCCCCAACGTGGCCAAAGTTCTTTGACCTTAACATGACCTTTGACCTTGATCATGTGACCTGAAACTTGCACAGGATGTTCAGTGATACTTGATTACTATTATGTCCAAGTTTCATGAATCAGATCCATAAACTTTCAAAGTTATGATGGTAATTCAACAGATACCCCCAATTCGGCCAAAGTTCATTGACCCTAAATGACCTTTGACCTTGGTCATGTGACATGAAACTCAGGCAGGATGTTCAGTAATACTTGATTAACCTTATGGCCAAGTTTCATGAACTAGGTCCATATACTTTCTAAGTTATGCTGTCATTTCAAAAACTTAACCTCAGGTTAAGATTTGGTGTTGACGCCGCCGCCGCCGTCGCCGTCGCCGTCGGAAAAGCGGCGCCTATAGTCTCACTCTGCTATGCAGGTGAGACAAAAACTTAGTGAAAAAATGCTGGAGATGTCTGATATAAACTTTTGTTCAGATTCAGGTATGTCCTCAGATCCAGCTGGCACAAAAAGGGTATTAAGGTTGTGCTTACTAAGTGTTGAAATTTAAATTTGGGTGCCGAAATTGTTACAAAATGCTTAAATGTATCCGTTTTATTTCAATTGACTAAAAGTGCAAGGGAAATGTATGAGAAATGTTTCGCAGGGTAAGTTTGATTTCGCCCTTTCCCCTTGACACAGCGTGAAAACAAGCATTTCTGCGCAAACAGATTTCTGCGAGCTTTACACAAATGGACAGTGCTCACTCAAGTGTATCATTCTGACAAAGCTTTTACTTTCATTGGATAGATGAGACCCAATCCCAAGATTATATGTGAAAAAATTACCCACATGTTGTATACTTTTTTATTCCCAGGGCTTTTTCGAAGTGTAAATTTTTTTTTGATACGCACTGTATAGCGCTTTAAATACAGTAATACGCTCAAGCATTCAAGGACTTTCTTCCTACCAGGTACCAATGTACTACACCTGGTTGGAGATAGTCAAATGTTGAAAAACACCTTGCCAAAGGACACAGAGGCTGCATCGGGATTTGAACCCAGACCTTCTGGATCAAAGTCCATAAACCTAGCCACAATAGAGCTGTTTAATAAATTGAAGGGGAGATATACCTGGAATATCAGAAAGTCCATCATCAGTTTGGGCAGAGAGTCCTGATCGATCTATACCATCCAATGATATGAGATGAGGTAGGGAGTTCAATAGTGCTGTTCTATACCCTGCGGAAGAGGGAATAATACTTGATAGTGGATGCTAAACCACAGCTGTTCATGTACATTTCATCAATGAAATTGATTTATTTCAAGTTGGTTACATTAACAATATAGTCACCTATAAATCATTTCAATAAAAAACAAATAATGAAAACTAAGACATTAAAAAAATATCTACATATGCTACAAAAATTCACATAAGCAAAAAAAAACCCCACATCATTAAAAATGTGCATTACATCAGAAGTATACAGTGAACACCTAGATAGAAATTGGGCAATTTTGGTGCTATATTCAATGAATTAGTGCACAGTAACAAACTTATGCCTCGTTTAGAATTATGACATCATTAGATATTTAGATTTCTTTGAGAGCAATTTTTCATAACATTTTGTAGATTACAAAGAGTGTGAGGTATATGCTAGTTACTTTGTAATGGTTGGGACCATATATAGAAGTCCCCCCCCCCCCCTCTAAGAGAATGCCAAAATAGTCCAAGGAGTGTATCACAAACAGTTGAGAATGACCGAGTCATGCTTAAATGTGGATACGCACATGATATTTAACGCACAATCTCAATGACTAATACCAAGCAACATGAGTTATCTTGTCATTATTTGACCAATGTATTAATGCATTTTATTCCATATGCAACAGAATTTATGTGTGAACTCTAAGACACACTCAACTCTTTGTGAAACACCCCCAGAATAGAAAGAATTCCAGAATTCAGGACAAGAAATAAAGGGTGACACTAACCTGGTAATCTACATACTGGATTGTCACTCTGCTCATGAAGAAAGCTCACATGACAAAGGCATAACAAACCAGCTAGACATCCAATCACATGCTCTGCTGAAGAGAGGTGGTTGCCATGGAGATTAAGTTGCTTAAGGTTATAGTCTGATCCATGAAGTTCCTTTAGACCCGAGATATCGTGGATTTGATTGTAGGAAGCATTTAAACGTGAAAGAGACCTGCATGCACATATCAATCGTAGAATCAAGGAAGAGAGATATATTTTATCAAATACACTTTACATACACCTTGCAGCAGGTAGCAATAAAAATAACTTCAATCCTAGATTAGATGATAAAATAATATGGGCTTGCCTTGAAGGGGAAAAAACATTTATTGACCAAAGTAGAAATGTACTGCCCGGAGTCAAAGATGAGGGCAATAAGACTCTACTCTGCAAAATTGTGTTGTCTATTGACAGACAAACAAAATCAGACATCTAGAGCAAATATTAATTCATGAACGTACAAAAATAATTGACGAATTGTGTGCATTGCAAAATAGATCCATCATATACATCAATGTTACTTACAACGACTTAACCTTAGTTGAAACTTGAATTTAAGAGGGCTTTTCAGATTGATTTTATCAGAACGGGAGCTGCATCTAAGAGATTGGAAATGAGTGATTTGGGAGTGTTACACTACTTACTTCAGTGATCTTAGTCCAACAAGTGTGGTCAGCTGATTGCAGGCGACATTGAGTGTTTTCAGACTGACAAGTCCATCCAGACCCTCGATCCTTGTCAGGCAATTGGAAGACAGATCAAGGTGGCGTAGGTGCGACAGGTGCAGAAGATTCTCAATCTTTTCTATCTGGTTACAATGAAGGTTGATGCTTTGGAGTTGGGAGGTGAGAGGTAGATCCTTTAGTCTTTCAACACCAGCATCCAGAAGGCAGAACTCATGGGGAGCTCCACTGCCTTCTCTAACATCATCCATTTGTTGTTCTGATGGAATCGCCACACCAGAGAACTTGACCCTGATGTTCCCTCTGCCAGGCATTTTGGTTACTACACGTACAGAATTTATACAGAATTGAGAGATTATAAACTTCCTGCTTGCAATAAAAAATTATGATAGAAGTTAGAAAAAAAAACACCTAATTTTCAACATCAGCTCACATGTCTGAAGTTCAGCAGCATAACGCACTTATGCAGACCTACACAACTTGAAAATGTAGTTTTCTTAAAGGGATGGTCCAGGCTGAAAGTATTTATAGCTTAATAAATAGAGTAGAATTCACTGAGCAAAATGCCGAAAATTTCATCAAAATCGGATAACAAATAACAAGTTATTGAATTTTAAAGTTTAGCAATATTTTGTGAAAACAGTCGTCATGAATATTCATTAAGTGGGCTGATGTCACATCCCCACTTGATCTTTTGTATTTTATTATATGAAATTAGGTTTATTCAAATTTTTTCCTCCAAGTACTAGAAAAATTAGATTGACAACTGATTTAGTGCATTAGATATTTATTGCTGCAACTTATTTCATTATAAAGGAGACATATTATTCACACAAGTATGAAATAATGAAAAAATTATGATTTTATGTAATAACATAAGAAAACGGAAAGTGCCAGAGCATCCCAGATGCAACGGCAGGGAAATTCAGTACGGTACCGTACCACTCGCTTGTTTGGCTGGGGTCCATCGACCCCAGTCAGAAGCCCTAACTAAATGAAGTACAGATCTATTCTAGACCTCAGGGCTACCATGCGGCTTAAACATTCCACTTACTGACATAATTTGAATGCTGACAAAATGAATCCAATGATCCTATTATGAGCCAGGGGATGGGAGATGGAAATTTTATTTGGCATAACTTCGCTATACGGCATCGCGTTTAGCGGACTTGCATCGCGAGAGCTCAGCTCAGGCAGTTCGAGCAGAGCGGTCGATTTCACAGACCCCTACCTCTTGATAGCTTTCTTTCTTTCTCTCTCCCAATCTTTGATCGCATGAGCCCAAATTCTTGAATGTAATTAGCTGTCAATCAACTTATGAAATAGATCAAGAAAGGCATTTTAAAAACGAAATGAGTGTACATTTCACCAGAGGGCGTTGTACATATATCTTAATGGAGAACCAAAGTCCTACTAAATAAAGGTAAGTTTTATTTCAAATGATTAAAAATACTCATGATGTAGGTCTATGATGAAGCAATCATTAATCTGCCAAGGCGTGGCTTTAACTATCCAGATCACCTGTATAGTTCAAGCCACGCCTTTTTTACTGTTACGCTTTTGAGAAACAATTTGAATGTATTCTGCATCAAAGCGTCGACGTGAATTGACTTCAATTAATTTCAGCAAGGTCAGCAAAATGTCTTGGTCAACGAGAGAAAGGGACTTAGTGAACACCACCATTCGAAATTTTTGAAACCCATTTGATTTCCATTATTTGTTGGCACAAAGCGACAAAATAATTTACAAGTGGCTAGAGGAAAATAAATTGATTGCATCACACGTCAACTGTGAAGTGTGTACACGGCCATGCAAGCCAATCAAGTGTTCGTTAAAGAAGGGCGGAAGGGTGTAGCGGTGCCGTGGAACGGTGACCTGGCGGCATGAGAAGACATACAGTGGCTTCAAATATTAAGGATTTCACTTCGATGTGAGAAAATTGCTATTATTTATAAAAGAATGGATCCGCACCGCTGTGCCCTGGATTCGGGTATGAACTATAAGAACTCGTCGGTTGACTGGGCGAATTTCATGCACGACCACTGCAGAAAATTCGTGAATTACATTTATGATAGCAAAGAGGTTTTGCGCGGTGAAGTCGAGATGGACGAAAGTCTTTTTGGGCGACGCACCAAGTACCACCGTGGAGATCCGAGAGGGTTAAAAATTTGGACTTTTGGATTGGTCGAGAGGTCGTCGAATAAGATCGTCTTATATACAGTAGAGAGACGAGATGAGGCAACTTTGCTACCACTGATCGAGAAGCACGTAGAAAGAGGATCCATAATATACTCCGACTGATGGCGTGCTTATGCAAATTTGAATGCTCACAGATATAGGCATTTCACCGTGGAAGACAAGGATATATTTGTTCAACAATACAAGAACACAACCACTTGAGACATCAAAGTCGTTCATACGAACACAACTGAAGGATCCTGGAAGTTAGCAAAAGATCACTTCCGGCGTATGAATGGTACAAAGGTGACTACTTTCGAAGGGCATATCTGTGAGATTATTTGGCGTAATCGAGTCGTGGTATCCAAGCAGCCTATCATCCCTGCCTCCTACAATCTACTGAGGAGTCACTATTCTTTGCGTCGAAAGCCAGATCTCGAAATCAAGGTGCCATTGTTTGACACCAGGCACACCAAGACAACAGATAGGATAATGCGAGAGGACTTAGACATAGGCACACCTGCTACTAAACAGCACGAACCTCAAAGGATCACCCCAGCAGGAATCTCCTTCAAGACCGGCACCACGGCATGTTGGACCATCAACAAGTGGAGTGACGAACGATATCGACATACCGTCATCGCCGATTCTTGTCGCCAAGTGTCCCGCTTCGCCGAATTCGAGCGTTGGTAGTACGCTACATGTGCTAGCGCCATCTCGCGGTCAGAGGAAAGGTAAAACAAGTTGAGAGCGGGATCCAACTCCAAGCCAATACACACCACGGGCACACTTGGTCATCCAGCTGGCTTAGTTCCCCATGGCAAAAAGGGAAACGCTAAACAGCCAAAGCCCCCCAGTCCATATAATGTAAAAAACTTTGTGGCGGAATGGTCCGACATACTTCCAATTAGTTCACTACGTTTATAGGCCTACTTTGTACATACGTTTAAAGTTGTTTGGAAACATTCTTTACTTTTTGCATTTTTTACTTGTGCGTCGAGCGGTTCTTCCCCCCCAAAAAAATGGATCAGATCAAACTAATAACTTTGTCTATACTCAACAGGAATGTTCACAAGCAATCATATTTTGACAAAGACTTACTGGTTTAATACACAATCGTCTGGATCATTACTTACATACAAGTATTGTGCAAGGCTTCATGATAATCTTCTGACATTAATTGGTAAGGAAAACAATATTTCTAAACGATTTGTAAGCTATTGCAGCATGTAGATCTGCTCCAAAAATAATGGGAATTTGAAAACTTTCCCAATTATTTAGGTAAATTGGCATTGAGTTTTACTGAACTAATTCAATTATATACAAAAGATGTAATAACTTGATACAATTGATTTATTTAGTTTGTGAAATGTATGAATCGTAATGATTTGTAAAAGGAACAAGAATGAAAACAAAAATGATATTGATTTAGTCAAATGTCTTAAAGCAAATTGCCAATAGAAGCGATGTCTTTTCCCCCATTTATTTACAGGTGTTTTATTCCTACAACAGCATTGTCTTCCCCGAAATTAGTTAACAGATCTCCCTGGATGCCCTTTTTACGATTGTATAGATGATCAACAATTAAGCAGCCGACTTTGTTCTTCAATCTCATGTTAGGTAGGGCTATGAATACTCTGCCCATATCAATATATATATATTTACTAAATAAACGCTATTACGTTTTACTATGTAATGTATGACAGATTTATCAATTTAAATATAATGTCTATTTAGGGTATATAGGCCTATATGTCGCGAGAGGATCAGATTATTATGGAAATGAATTACCCCAGTCCCGTGTCTGCCTCTAAATGTACGGTGGATTCCGGAGCTCCCTGGGTTAGAATGTATGTAACCAAGGCAAGGCCCAGGGAGCTCCGGCCCGCGAAGCGGGACGGAGCCCAGGACTCGTCCGTGTAATACTACGCAGAGGATACTCTCCAAAAATGGGGTCGCTATAGCACCCAAAATAAAAGGGGAAAAAATAAATTATGCACTTACCTCGATTATATAGATGAAGGTCAATTGTGACACAGAATCCTGACATCCGAGGCACAAAACTGGACCCTCAAAAAAAGGAAAAGTTCTGTCTCGTTCAATCTCCTTCTTTAAAAATTGAAAACAAAATGGCCAATCGATACCGAGAATGGACGCGACATGGTGGTCTAACTTTTCTTTTTTTGAGTGTCCAGTTTGTGCCTCGATGTCATGTCAGGATTCCGTGTCAGGATACTCGATAGACCATATATTTTAATTTATGGCAGCCACTAATCGAGGTAGGCCCTAAGCCTAGGCTAAGGGCGCTAAGTGCATAATTTATTTTTTCCCCTTTTAGTTTTAAACTAAACACTTAAAAGACTAGGCCTAAGTTTTATTTTGAGTGTTATTGGCTATCATCATAATCATAATCATGGCTATTGCGACCCCATTCTAACCCATTTTGGAGAGTACCCATGTCTGTCTAGTTTTAAACAGACGACTCCTTGGCTCCGCCCTGGGTTAGAATTAGATTGTATAAATATAAATGTAGATTCCCCGTGCGCGCGTATGCAGGGTGCTTGCAGATGCAGGGAACTCCACCGCATCGCCGGCGCCGAGTACCGGTACGGAACAGGCACGGCGCATTTGTCTGCTCCGTTTTCGCTCAGCCTCAGCCAACTCGTCATGGACATGGTCAGTAATAAAATCCTGTTTTTACAAAATCGCGTTGAATAAATGAGGTCACCAGTAGATCTGACTTCACTCAACCATACTCTCAATTTTTAGACATGCGTACCCTACTCGAGTTGCTCGACAGCCTACTTTCCATCTTTCTATTTCAAACAAATTTGCTGCAAGTTCAAGTTCAACGTACGTAGGTTCGTTCAGAGATCCCGCGTTAGCATACGGTACGCTACGGTGGTGCTAAAATGCTAAATATAAGGTGAAATATAGGGAAAAAGACAAGAGATGCGGGGATCTGGGGAGGGGTGTGGTTCAGATTTCCTTGTATTTTCTTTTCTCTCTCTTTCTTTTCTCTTTTTTACTTTTATTCAGCTTCAGTTTTGAATGTGAAATTGGTCTTTTAACCAGGGGGGGGGGGGTAGTCTATGCCAAAATGAAATTTTATTAAATAACATTTACCAGGATTTATCAAAAGCAGCTCATTTTCTGATTAATACAAGGTCAAATTCAAATTCAAATTCAAATTCATTTATTTCACTTCCATCAAACAAAAACAAATTGTATACCATATATAAAACATAAATATTTGTATCCGTTGCAAACAAAATTAATTATACATATGTAGTGAAAAAAAAAAAACACTTAGACGATTTGGGCAACACATTGTAGGTTTTAAATATATATACTATTTTTCAATATAAATTAAATTAAGATGGAAATGGAGGGACCCACTAAAAAGCAATGCTTGTACAATGTGGGCCCCTCAAGAAATAGATAACACAACAAATAACAAAATGACAAAGTATAAATACAGATAATCAAATGAGAAAAGAATGAATAAATGAGAGGGAAATACTCACAAAATAAATACAAAGTAATAAAAAATATACAGTTTGGTGAAGGACAAAACAACCCGTCCTAAAAATATTTACCCTTCCCACCCCCCCCCCCCAGAAAAACTTGAGAAGAAGAAAAAAAAAAAAAAAGGGAAAAAGGGGGAGAATGCCCTGAGAAGATGGATGGGTGCTGCTGTACGTAGATAGAACACATGCCGTCGTGGACTCAAGCAAACTGGATTCAATGATGTGTATAAGAGGAGAAAAAATATATAAAATAACCTGGAAAGAATATAATGCACGAAAAATGTGATTGATGCCGTTAAACAAATAACCGGTAGGAAGGCGGATAAGCGGACTGGAGAGGAGAAAATAGAGGAGAGGATAGACACAATAATGAGCACATCTGAGAAGGACTTGTGTCAGATTTTTTTAATAAAAAAAGGATAATAATTTTATGTTTTAATTTTAGTTTAAAGTAATAATGATGATGACTTGACATAATAATGATGATGACTTGACAGAAATGATGAATTAAAATTAATTTGGGAGTATATTATAAGGTTTTAATAGAGATAATTTGAATTTAGTCTTAAAAGAGTTCAAAGATTTTGCATTTGTTATATCATTATGAAGTGAGTTCCATAACTTCGGTCCATCGTATATAAATGTGTTCTGAGCCCGCAAAGTTCTTAAAAGTGGTAAATGAAATTCACCCAATCGCCTTGTTGGATAGTTGTGAATGGATTGATTTTTTGGAAACATTGAATTGAATACATTTGGGAGGTTGTTGTTGTTATAGTTATACATAAATTGACCGAGATTAAACAAATATAAGTCCTTAATTTTCAATATTCTATGTTCAAAAAATAATGGGTCAGTATGAGACAAATATGCCGTGTGACATATAATACGTAGAGACTTCTTTTGTAATAGGAGTAATTTGTCTAAGAGTGTTTGTTGTGTGTTACCCCACGCTAAAATTCCATAATTTAAATAAGGCAATATAAGGGATGAATATAATGTAAGCAGGGACGATAATGGTAAACAAAATTTAAGCTTGTTGATTATACCAATGTTGCGTGAAATAGTTTTACATATGTTATCTATGTGAAATTTCCATGAGAGCTTATTATCGACTGTTATTCCAAGAAACTTAATATGGGATACATTTTCCAAGGGAGTTCCATCCAAAATAATATCAACAGGAAGTGTATTTATGGAGTTGCTAAACAACATGTATTTTGTTTTTTGAAGATTTAGTGACAATTTATTTGCTCTTATCCATTCGGTAACATTTTCTAGTTCAGAGTTGATTATATTAGCAAGGTGAAGAGGATTTTTATGTGAAAAAAATAAGTTAGAGTCGTCCGCAAAGAGAATGAAAGAAAGAACGTCTGATGATCTACAAAAATCATTAATATAAACTATAAACAAAATCGGGCCTAAGATACTACCCTGGGGAACTCCACAATTATTTTTTTTCATTTGAGAATTGCAACCGTTTAAAAAGACATATTGCTTCCTATTCAAGAGGTAGCTCCTGAACCACTCCAAGGCCTTCCCACGCACTCCATAATGATGTAATTTGTTAAGTAAAATATCATGATTAATGGTGTCGAAGGCCTTGGAGAAGTCCAGGAACAAACCAATTAAATGAGAAGATTTATCGATTGAATGTGCCGCTTTTTCAATGAAACTCAATAAAGCATGTGTGGTGCTATGCTTTTCCCTAAATCCAAATTGGGAATTTGAAAGAATATTATTTGATTTGAAAAAATTTACAGTTCTTTTATAAATAATCTTTTCAAGTATTTTCGACAATGTAGATAACAAAGAAATAGGGCGATAATTATTAACATCTAATTTATCACCCTTTTTAAACAAGGGAATGACTTTTGCAATTTTCATGCTCTCGGGGACAATGCCGTTAAGAAGTGACAGATTGAAAATATGAGTTAGGGGATCCGCAATTGACGATATTACCCCCTTAAGAAGAAAATTATTGATGTCATCATGTCCTGTACTTTTTTTAGAACTAAAATCAGAGACAATATTAATTATCTCCTGATTATAAGTTGGAGCGAGAAACATTGAACTAGAATTTGGTGGGCCTAAAAATTCAGGAAAGTGTTTTGTTGCGGGAGGAATATTACTTGCAAGATTTTCCCCAATTGAAGAAAAATGATTATTCAGGATACTACAAATTTGGTGGGAATCTTCAAAAATAACATCGCCAGATCTAATTTTTGTAATATTAGATTTGTTATTTGATATATTCATTGCTTGTTTTAAAACTTTCCAAGTATTTTGCATATCACGCTTGTAAAGTTGTAACTGGTTAGTAAAATATCTTTTCTTTTCTAAACGTATAATTTTTGTCAATGTATTTTTGTAAGAAGTATATTTAAGTTTGGATTGCTCAGAGCGTTTCATTTTATGTTTATAATACAAATTATTCTTCCTATTTATCGAACGCAAGAGCGATTTGGAAATCCATGGGATCTTCGGTGATTTTTTGTAGTTAGATGTCTTATCTCTAAGTTTTGGAATATGAGTGTCAAAGTGTAAATTAAAAATGTTCATAAAATTTTCAAAGGACAAGTTTACGTCATTATTATCAAAGACACAAGACCAATCAACATCGTCTAAACTAGCACCCAGACGAGCTATATTTTCGTGTGTTATTCTTCGTTTTAATGGACGGCTATATATGTTATTGAATCTGTCTTTTAAAGAGAAATTAGTCGAGACAGGGAAGTGATCAGTGATATCAGAGAGTAATATGAAGGAATCGGGTGGGGGAAGAACGTTACAGAAAATATTATCAATAAGAGAAGCAGATTCATTGACTATGCGTGTGGGTTTAGATATTAAAGGTAAGTAAGAAGCGGATAAAAATGTTTCCAAAAAATCTTGTGTGACATTATTTTGTTTTAATAAATCAATATTAAAATCGCCCATTATAAAGCAATTTTTATTATCAAAAATTGGATTTTTAACTAAGTCTGAGAGATGATCTAAAAATGATTTAATATTCGAACTCGGAGGCCTGTATATAACACCTATGATAATGTTTTTGCTGTTAGGGATAGTAATTTCAATAAAAAGAGATTCAATTGTATCAGTCATGCTGTTAAGTTCGTCTCGAACTACATAATCATAGGATTGTGAAACATATAACGCAACGCCCCCACCCATCCTATTTTGTCTGTTGTTAACTAAAAGATCATATCCATCGAGAGCGAATGGAGGGCTTGAATCATGAGAAAGCCATGTTTCGGTTAAACCTACTACTGAAAATGTTTGCATGGTGGGATTATTCAAAAGTAACCGTAATTCATCAAAGTGTTTATTAATGCTCCTAATATTAAGGTGTATAAGAGAAAAAGAGGAGTTATCAAATTCCTTAACAACATTATTAAACTGGTTGTGGGTGACGTATTCAGAACATGGACTTTGAAATTGGTTATCAGTGTCAAAATCATAATTCAACTCTTGTGACGATGAATTAAATTTGTCTGTAACATGATTTTCAAAGGAAGTAACATAGGGATTTATGTTTGATTCACCTTCTACTAATGGTGGTCTAAACAGGTCAAGAAAGTCATCATCGTTAATTGAATTGAATGGTGTATCTACCGAATTTGCCATATTAAAGAAAAATCAGAAAACGCATTTTTTTGTTTAGATGACATTAAAATGTCTATAACAGGAACAGTGAAATCTGAAATACAAGTCCCGGTCAGGAACAGATACAATGAGAAGAGGTACTGAAGCAAAAACGAACAGAAAGGGAACTTACAACATACAAAGCACGATACACAAAGGCGGTTCAAGGAACCTACGAGCGTGATGAGAGAAGAGGCAAAGGAAGTCCGCTTATTGTGTATTGAAGGGTGAGCAAGCCGCAGTTTTGAGCATGTGCATTGTCCGTTGCTTGAGCCCACGAAGGCACCTGTAGAGGGCAGTAGGGAGCAAAATAATGGTAAATTAAAATGACGTATCATGTATAAGGGATGTTCAAGCGAGAACCCGATTTCACAAAACGAAAATATATACTTTTTTGAAATTACACCCTGTTATAAGTATGGAGCAGAAATGAATTAATATGAATCATACGCATTCAATAGCAAAGTGTTTAATCATATCTTAAGACAATGGAAAAATAAGAACTCTGACTTTGAAAACAAAGTTAATTAAGGTCAGATGTAAATGGATAAAGTGGAAAAAAAAATGCATTTAAATAATCAAAATGTATCTCCTTGAAATTAAAGTAGCATTTGTGTATATTTTGGTTCTAGCAGAATGAATTCCAGATTGGTATGAGCCTGATGGCAAAATATGTGGAAGGAGAGAAAAGTTAATACAAAATAATGTGAATACAACAATGATACTGACTGCATAAAGGCCCTGGTTCATAATGGTCATGGTGTGAACGCACTGATCTGTTTAGCGTTAATTGAGTTATTTGGGAGGAAGAGAGTCCCTCCTTTATCATGTAGACAAATGACAAATGACTTATCTAACCAAATGGCGACAGTTTGAGGCGTGAATCGAAGCAAATTCTTCATAGTAATATCGGGACAGTGTATTTGCATAAAAAGAAAGGAAAAGATCGAGGCTTTAGGTTAATTACGAGAAAATATTTGTATCGTAAGTACTAATCGGTGCAAGGTGGTACCATTATTGACACAATAATACACTTCTGAACTATGCAGTGACTGTTTTAAGTCAGGTCGTGCAGGCGTGAAGGGAGACTGACGCCTATAAGGAGATTAATTCGGCTAATTAATTCGATTAATTTTCGCGCGGGAAATCCTCCGGCATTGATACCCATACCGGAGAGGGCAGTGGCGTCTGCAATACACAACATAATCACGTGTGACGTAGTCTCCAGTCCCTTACCTGTTCGGCCTGGGTAGCTAGAAGAGATGTCGAATTGAATGTAAAAACAAATTAGGAGCGTTGAACTATCTGTGCCATTCAGGACTCACAGCAATGGAATTTCCTTCATTGTTGTATTTATCTAACAAGGCATGAAACAGATAGGTGACCAAAATCACAAGGAGATTACTTATTAAAAAAAGAAATTGAATTAACTTTGGTGAGCGAGACTTTATAATGATCAAAAATATTATAAAATAGCCCAGAAGATGAATGAACCATGCTATACCAAATAATCAATATAGAAACAATGAATTTTTACTAAACATAAGTTGAATTTTATGTAAAAGGGGAGAAAAGAAAGAAAAATCATTTATCATGTACATTTAAGATTTACGACGAGGTTCAGGTGTTTCCACTATATTGAAGTGGAAAGAATAATGTCTATTAAAGCCAAAATTTATGTTCAAGGCTTACCAAACCAATGTGTTGCCATATAGATAAAAGTCATGAGCACAATTAGACTTTTGTTTTACAAGTAGTTATACATATCCAGCTGTTCATAAAGATATATCATAATTTGTCGCACTCAGAAGCAAATACACCTACGTACAAGATATCAATGTGCAAGTACAGTGAAAAGTGGAATTTACACTCTAAAAAACAGATATGCAAACTCAACTTCTGAAAGGACGGAGGAGCGACAACATTTTCCAAATGTTGCATTTACCATTTAAAATGGTTCTACCCAACATTTAGAATGTTCGATTCAGCTTTATACAAGGTTGCATGTAACCTTTGGAAAAGGTCGCTACTCCCCAACCTTCCAAATGCTGATTCAACATTAGAATTTTTAGAGTGTAGCCATGTTAGAGATGCTAGTAGTTATAATTATATAGCATCAACCTCGCAGGAGATCAGAAGCCGAATCCCGTGTAAAAGGGGAGAAAGGAAAGAAAAATCATTCATCTTGCACATCTTAAGGCCCACGACGAGGCCCAGACGCCTCCACCACATTGGAGTGGAAAGAATAATGTCTATAGACATTACTCCCTCCACCCCAACACAGTGGAAACATCTGAACCCCGTCGCAAATCCCAAATGCACAAGACAAACGACTCCTCCCTCCCCTCTCCCCCCCACACAAAATTCAACCTCCGACCCCCTGCGAGGCTAATGTTATTTTATATTAAAGCTAACATTTATGTTCAAGGCTTACCAAACCAATGTGTTGCCATATAGTTAAAAGTCATGAGCACAATTAGACTTTTGTTTTACAAGTAATTATACATATCCAGCTGTTCATAAAGATATATCATAATTTGTCGCACTCAGAAGCAAGTACACCTACGTACAAGATATCAATGTGCAAGTACAGTGAAAAGTGGAATTTACACTCTAAAAAACAGATATGCAAACTTAACTTCTGAAAGGACGGAGGAGCGACAACATTTTCCAAATGTTGCATTTACCATTTAAAATGGTTCTACCCAACATTTAGAATGTTGGATTCAGCTTTATACATGGTTGGATGCAACCTTTGGAAAAGGCCGCTACTCCCCAACCTTCCAAATGCTGATTCAACATTAGAATTTTTAGAGTGTAGCCATGTTAGAGATACTAGTAGTTATAATTATATAGCATTAACCTCGCAGGAGATCAGAAATTGTCACCCGCAGCCAAAATTTCTTGCCAGGTTTAGTGCAAAATATGGGCCATTCAGGACTCAAAGCATTGGAATTTCCTTCATTGATGTATTTATCTAACAAAGCATGAAGCAGATAGGTGACAAAAAAACACCAAGAGATATTGAAATATTAAAAAAGGAATTTGAATAACTTTGGTGAGCGAGACTTTATAATGATCAATATAGTATAAAATAGCCCATAAGATAAAAGAATCATGCTATACCAAATAATCAAAATAGAAACGATGAATTAATACTAAAAATAAGATGAATTTTACGTAAAAGGGGGGAAAATCATATATCTGCACTCTATAAGATGGAAAGAATAATGTCGTGAAGTCTATTAACGCCAAAATTTATGTTCAAGGCTTACCAAACCAATGTGTTGCCATACAGACAAAAGTCATGAGCACAATTCAAAGTTTTGTTTTTACAAGTAATTATCGTATCTAGCTGTTCATAGAAAATATATCATAATTTGTCACACTCCAGAGAAAGTAACCTATGTAGAAGATACCAAGCTTTGATCAGTAACTTGTGGTCAAATTGAAGTTAACCACAGACACTGTGAGTGTATGAATATCATGGCATGCACAAATAGCAATATATTGCATTTTGGTAAAGTATGGTGTTGTTAATATTTTTTGTAAAACATTAAAAGCACAAAAGCGTTCGATATTATGAAGGAACAGTTGAAACTTCGCAATTGGATATAAAACTTGCGAGAAAAAAAAAAAAAACACTTGGGCTTTTAAAGATAAGATGTGAGCGTATACACAAGTCCAACGTTATATAGAATAGATCAATAATATAAACAAAACTTTCGGGATCAATTAAGAGTTCAAATGTAAATTTGCAGAAAACTGTAAAATGCCAGATATAATACTTGTTATTAAATTTTACTGTTGTATGATTCTGATGAGTTATGAATGAGACCTATATTATAGTCCAAATAAACATCAGGAGAGTTTCTAATAACGATTGACTTGCTTGTACTTATTCAGTCCAGTTAATCCAATTTGGCTGAACACTGCTGTTTGCCGTGCCTTGCCTAGTTTGTAAGAATATCTTGGTTCCAATCTGTCTTATTCTCGTGGCTAGTTTCTTTTCATGGCGGAGTTTGTATGCCAATGAAGCTAATCGGCCTCTTTCTTTTTTCATTTTAGCAGGTACCACGAACATTACGCACGACTGAATCTGAATAAATTAATATTACAGAAAAAAATGGTCCTACAAACTAAATTTTCCCAGTCTTGGTATGAACCCTATTAGGCCTAATAACGTTATTGCCATAAACTTTTGCTTTGCTATGATATCATTTTGATATCAATTTTTTTTCAAAAATAGAAAAGGGTGAGCGTAAAAAGGCCCAGCTGGACAGACGATAATTCAACAAGAAACCAAAAAGTGTGTTATTCTTCCGGATAGGCCTAATATTGATTGTTTGTTCTTGTTTCTGTTTATGGTAACTCCCGTACGAACTCGGAAGGACAGCTGGTATTACCTAGGAAACATTTTACGTCTAGGTTAATCAGTCATAGTGTCTGACCTTATCGGACGACAGATATTACTCTCGGGCCTGGAGACGATGGCAGAGTGGGTATTCGAACTCACAAGCTTGCGATTATAATTCCAATGCTCTAATTACCACTGGACCACACGACCACATGCACGCCCGCATATTCGCTGAATTCGGATAACCTGTATAATAAAAGAGCAAACTTTTGACATATGGATCCCTTCTTTTCTGTCATTAAGTCCCCCCCCCCCCGATTCTTTCTTCAGTGGCCTATTTGCAAGAAATAGAGAATGCATGTAGTTGCCCATACGAACTGAAGTTATATATCAAACATTTTGAACAATTTTTGTAGTCGTTTCAAATATGCGTATATTACTAAATAATTAACGAGAGTGCCTAAATAAATCCCCTCTCACAAAAAGGTAAAGCAAAATCACGTTTATAGAGCATTTAAATATGAAATTCCTGGGGATTCACTGCTTAGGACTATAATAATCATAACTTATGCAAATTAATAATTTACTAAGTAGGCGAGCAATGAAAAATATTCTTATATTGCATTTAAACGTATATAAGAAAAGGAAATGAAAGGGTTTACCATAAAACGTATGTTTTCACGTGAGCACGGGGTATGCTCGTCGACCGGTGCGAGGCTTACATCTGTACACTAAATTTTACTTGTACTCCCGGGGGGGGGGCACTCGACCAAAAAAGTGGTAGGCGTGTGCCGCGGGCGAGACAAAAAACGGGGGCCTTGGAGCGGGCTTATTGTAAAAAGGAGGGTCCTCGGAACGGGCTTCGGAACTACAAATGTTTGTGAAAACGGGGGTCCTTGGAACGGGTCGCCTGCGTGTGCATCCCAAATGGAACGAGCATACGTGCATGCAGCTAGCACGGCGCACGGGCGCCGGCTGCGCCAGCGCAGAGGCGGTGGTCGGAAAGCGCTCTCCGGCCGCTTTTCACCAAAATTGCGGCTCATCGTAGCAGATCAATGCGACCGGAACGGCGTAACGGAAAATCTGCGAAGCTTTGGAGCGGATTTCTTTCTTCTTTTTTTCTCGATAAGAAGAAAATGCTATTCCTTGGAGCGGCTTTCTTTGTTCTTTTTCTCAATAAGACAAAAATGCTATGCCTTGGAACGGAAATTTGAGTGTAAAAATGGGGGTCCCCTCCGCGGCACATACCCACTATGCATTATAATACTGAGTGCCCCCCCCCCCCCGCGCGGGCTGCGCGTTTCCGTTTTACACCCTGGCGAAGGCATTTTCCGCAAAAATAGCCACAAAGCGACTAGTGAAGAGTCTACACACGTCGCTGGTTGCAGCGTGCGACACAGGCGAGTCCCACACCACCGCATGCAATCTGCACAGTTACTGATCAGAGCATAGAGTTCCTCGGCACTTCATGTACAGAGAGCAGTCATATGAGTGAAATCCGAACATGCTTTTGCAGTAACGTTTTTTTTATGAAAAGTTATGAAAAATTATTAACTAAATGAATAGAATGACAGACAAAATAAACAGATACATATAATAGAAAGAAAATTGAAGTTTGATGGATTGATACACTTAGATGCCGAAAGATAGATAGGCCTATAGAAGACTGATAAATAGATAGAGACATAGATAGATAGATAGATAGATAGATAGATAGATAAATAGATAGATATATAGATAAAGAATGAGAGAGACAGAGAAGATAGACAAATTAACAGATAGATAGATACTGTAGTTACATAGATAGATAGATAGAAGATAGATAGAGAGAAATAGAGAAAGACAGATGGATGGATAGATAGATAGATAGAGAGAGGGAGAGAGAGAGAGAGAGATAGAGAATTTGAGAGATAGGTAGATGTTAGATGGATAGATAGATAGATAAAGAATGAGAGAGACAGAGAAGAGCGACAAATTAACAGATCGATAGATACTGCAGTTACATATAGATGGATAGATAGATATAAGATAGATAGATAGATTGATAGAGAGAGAGAGAACTAGAGAAAGACAGATGGATAGATAGAGAGAGAGAGACAGAATGGATTAATAGATAGATACTGTTACATAGATAGATAGATAGATAGATAGATATATAGATAGATATATAATTTGAGAGATAGATACATAGACGGATAGAGAGAAAAAGACAGACAGATGGATAGATAGATAGAGAGAGAGATTTTGAGAGACAGCCAGACAGATGGATAGAGAGAATTCGAGAGATAGATAGACGGATAGAGAGAAACAGAGAGAGAGAAAAAGACAGACAGCTGGATAGATAGAGAGAATTTGAGATATATATATATATTGGATTTTATTGCAATAAAAACTATCAAAATACAATCACAAGCAGTCAAAGACTGAAATAAGTGAATGTTTACATACAAATAGAATCATAACAAAATATAAAGTAAACATTATAAATAAATATCAAATACAATACAAATTCATACAGATAAAAAAGAAATGTATCATAAATAAATACAAAAGGCCAAAAGTAAAGTGTCACCAAAGAAGAAAAAAGCGGAATGAAAGATTAAGAAGAAAGAGGTGAGAGAAGGGAAAGAAATTGGGATAAGACAAAGAGAAGGGAAAGCAAGAGGTGGAATTTGAAAGAGAATAGGAGGCAACCTTCAGAAAAAAAAACTCATTATGCAATACAAGACATTTAACAATTGTAACAAGTAAATAAAGGAGTAATTGAATCGAATCGAGCACAAAAAAGGGAAAAGTAGAGCTGAGGAAATAGACTCCCGAAGGAAGTCGAGGCAGTGTTGATATTGCACATGAGTAGATTAATAGATGGATAGAGAGAAATAAAAGAGAGACAGATGGATAGATAGAGAATTTGAGAGATAGATGTTAGATGGATAGATAGATAGACAGATAGATAGGTAGATAGAGAATGAGAGAGACAGAGTAGATAGACAAATTAACAGATAGATATATCATGTAGTTCCATAGATTGATTTATAAGATAGATAGTGGATAGACAGATATGATAGATATAAGGATAGATATAATATGAAAAAAGGTAATTATGTGTTTTATTTTTCAATATTTTAGCTATTATTCGTTTTCATTCATATAAACGATCATGTGCGATAAAGTAAAAAAAATCATGAAGCCAACGTATATAGTTCAGCGGAACAACCAAAATACAGAGACTGAAGCTTTTGGTCTATAAGCTCAGCTGCATTTGCACGTATGTTCTGCGGATATCTTCGGTGCGGACTTTTGGATCGCGCGCCCAGCTGATTATGTAGACAAACGTAGACGTAGACTCTTCACTAGTCGCTTTGTGGCTATTTTTCCGGAAAATGCCTTCGCCAGGGTGTAAAACGGAAACGCGCCGGTGTACTACAGTATAATTATAATTTTAACTTACCCCCGTCAAGGAGGAAAAGTGGCTCTGGAAAGAACTTTTCACAGGGGTGCTGGTTTGAATTTGACAAGCAAGAAAAAAAAGGGTTTCGCAATAAAATGAAAGTGATTTTGAATACATCCTCTCCCAAATTTCCAGGGGGTGCTGCCTATTTCATATTTCATATATTAAAATACAAAAGAAATAGTGAGCGGATGACGTCACCATCTCCTCATTTGCATACCGATCATGATGTGCATATAAATGTTTTGTAAAATAAAGCGAAACTTTAAAATATAATAACTTTTTTGTTTTACATCCGATTTTGATGAAATTTTCAGTGTTATAATTTTTGTATTTTTCTCTTTATCAAAAACAACTTTTTGTTGGGGTGGACTTGTCCTTTAAGTTAAGAAGTTGACAATTTTAGACAAAAAAAAATGTGCCTTCATTGTTCATTTTGTCTTCAGATAATTTTCTTAATTTCGCTAAAGTAATAGTGCTCCCACTTTGTGGAATGCACTCTCTTCAACAATACGCATTCAAAGTCAACATTAAGACATATTTATTCTCATCATATTTCAAATAATATCCCTCCCCCTTCTGTGTAATAAATCCTTCTGCGCCTCTGAATAGAAACTAGATTAGAATTCAACAGTAGTTATCACTGGCGTAAATCCCGGGGGGGATGGGGGGGGATATATCCCCCCACTTTTCGAGGAGGGGGGATGGCCTGTACAAACATCCCCCCCCCCCACTTTTTACGAAAGAAATGAAGAAAAAAATCACAAGAGATAATTGTTTTACTGGTGAAAATTCTTCCTGAAATACCGCTTAACCCAAATAAAACAATATTATTGAATCATAAATTGCAAATAAAGAGCCATTTCACCATTTCCAAACGAAATACTTATGTCCTTATTATAACATTGAAGAGAAACCCCCGTTTCTTCCAATTCATCAATGTTGGGGTCTTTGGAAAGGGATTAAGATGGAATGTAAAAAATGTTTGAATGTAATCTCTAATAAAACAATTAAACCATCATGGGGTAAAAAGATAATAATATTGGAGGGGTATTTGCCATATGGACATACAGTGGCGTAACTACGGGGGGGGGGGGGCATGGGGGGCACATGCTCCCCCCATCGGCTGACCAAAATGGGGAAAAATAGAAAAGAGGGAGAAAGGAAGAGAAATGTAGTGGGAAAGAAGAAAATATTATTCATTATAATGTTATATTATAATTATGTTATGTTACATTACATAAGAAACATTTTTATCATAACTTCATGAAACATAATTTGCCCAGGGCATACGTCTTCATAGTTCCTGGTGCTCGCATTGTCTGTTCCAGGCGCGTAGCCAGGGGGGGGGCGGTGGGGGCGGTCGCCCCCCCCCCCCAAAACGTCCCCAAAAAGAAAAAAAGAAGGGAAAAAAGAGAGGAGAAAAGGAAAAGCGAAGGGAAGAAAGGGAAGAAAGGTAGCTTTGTGTGTTTTTCCTTTTATTCTTTTTTTTTTCAAAAAGAGAAACTCCTTCACTCTTGCTCTAAATTTATATATATGAATTTTGCTTGCGCGCTGCGCGCGGATAAATGACAATATTGCAGTTCACCTCTGTTTCCCCCACCCTTTCTCTAACCCTGTTTTTCCACCTCAGCTATACGTGTTTCTTGCCAGTTCAAGTTCAAATGTATACATGAGGGCATGGAATTAGGGTAAGGTTAGGCCGAAGTGTATGAAGTCTTTTTTTTTCAAATTGATCGCGAAACTTCTGGTCGGGTCGACTCCAGGCGGGTCAAATCTTTATATCAATTTCTGCCGTCACCTCCACTAGGGCAACTTCTCCCGCTTTTCAGCTCATTATTTAACAACCATAATTTTGGGGCAAACGGGTTTCTAATTAAAAAAAAAGAAGGTATAAAATTCGTGTCGTATCAAATAAAAAAGTACAATATTTTTTTAATCAAATTCTAGTAAATTTCATGTCATTTCCATGCCCTGTCCTATTTTGCGCCCTCAGTTTGAAATTTTGAATGACACTTAAGTTTCTTTATCGTTAAAAATGAAGCGCTTCAAGATTAGTCAAAGACATTATACATCATCCTTTTTATATAATTTTAATAAATCACAGAAGTTTCAACTTTTTGAGCGGTATTTTCCTTGTAATGAAGTTAAATAATATTAGAAAATCAATTGAATTAGAACCGCTGGGTATAGAGATATCTGCATGTAATGAAACGTCCGACCTTTAAGATTTCAGAGTTTCATTGCTCTGCGCGGGGAAGAATATCTTCCTCCCGGCATATCTTCTCCTCTGTTTTGCGAGTTAAAGATATGCACTGTGGCTAAATTGTAATCAAATCTGATCTTTCCGAGGGAAGCATTCAATATGACTTAGAGAATACCATTATTTCGGGACCCTTTTCTTTGCCAAAAAAATATAAAATGCATGAGCTTCCGCGCTTCGCACGGGGTAATTATTATTATAATTTCCTTTATTTTATCCCTTTTGTGCGTTCACAATCACTTTTGAAAACAAGATTCAAAATCACAATAGAGTCAACTGAATTGGAGCTGATACAGGTACTAGAGACAAGATAGACGGCTCCTTTTCATTTTAATTTATGAAACACCGAAAGCTTCGCGCTTCGCGCGGGAGGGGGAAACTCCCCCTCCCTGCACCCACCCCCACCCCCTAGGGAGCGCGCTTCGCGCGCTCTGTAAGTGTTGGCACGCTTCGCGTGCACTTACCGCCCCCTCCAAAATGAAATCCTGGCTACGCGGTTGGTCTGTTCAACGAGATATATAATCCTGTTGTACTAAAACATCCCGTTTTCAAGTCAATATAAACTAAATATATTTCCTAGCAATTGAGTTATCATTGTTTTATGTAGTGACATGAGCTTCTTTTACATGATTAAAAAGGTGATTGCCCCATGTTAAGGTCTTCGTATATATAAAAACATTTCCTTCCGTGAATACGTTCGCATTAGTGGATTGGTGAGATATGTCTGCTCTTCATGAATTCCTAAAATCAGTCCTTGAAATGTCCCTTCTTCTGATCTGAATATCAAAAATTTTCAGCTCGCGCTTCGCGCTCGCATCACTTGGTTAATGAAATACGTATGGTCCTAGTTAATTCCTACAAAGAAACCTTAGAATGCCCCACTTCAGGTCTGACTTATCTAAATTATCTAAATTTTCAGCTCGCGCTTCACGCTCGCAATATTTGATTAGTGAGATGTGTATGATAATCATGATTGCAATGAGTACAAAAAGTGTTTCATGTGTTCAGATGTAATTCTATAATAAAATCAGCAAGCGCTTGGCACTTGCATTAGATGACTATGGTGAGATATGCATACTCTTAATGGATTCCTAAAATATATTCCTTAAAATCTCGCTGTTTGGGGTAAAAATATACGAAAATTTCAGCTCGCGCTCGCATTGTTTAGCGAGACAGGTACCTATCATGATTACACAAATTTGATTATAATGTCCCTTTTTAGGTGTGAATATAAACAATTCAGCTCGCGCTTCGCTTGCATTATTTGATCAGTGAGATACATATCCGTTCAATGACATTGTCCTTAACATGTCTCTATTAGGTCAGAATAACTAGCAACCGAGCGCGCTTCGCACGCTCACTCAGTGATTCGAAAATTTTGCTGGTGCCCCCACAATGCCGTGACCCACGGTACGCCACTGTGGACATATCAATTACAATTCCTTGCATATCTAAAAACATGATAACAAAAAAAAAAAGCCAAAATATTTCAGTCATCCCCCCCCCCCACCCCTCAACACGGATTTACGCCAGTGGTAGTTATTAAAGGAGAATGAAACTCTTGGAGCAAGTTAGCTTTTGTGAAAGCAGAAAAATCAAAGAATAAGATCAACAAAAGTTTGAGTAAAATAGGACTAGCAATAGAAGAGTTGTGAGCATTTGAATGTCGAGACCACTAATGCTATGGAGATCCTCTCATTGGCAATGCGACCAAGATCTATGATGTCACAGATGAACACCCCTCCCCTTTTGGACACTGAAAATATACCCCAAAACATCTCTTTTTGCTCATTCTAATCATATGACAAACGATTCATCAATGATATAATGTTGTGAAACCTCTGTACTTGTCCTCTCATAAAGAGAACACCTCACCTTGTGATAGACTCTATAAAAGTGAGAATATAAGTGAAATAAGTACTAAGTAATGAGGGAGTTGTACGTGTGTGACATCACAGATCTTGGTCGAATTGCCAATGGGAGTATGGCATTAGTGATCTCAATATTCAAATGCTCATAACTTTCTTATTATTCATTCAATCTTCCTCAAACTTTCAACAATATGTTTCTTTGATATGGATTCAGCTGGTTTCAAGGGTTTCATTCTCGATCCTTTAAATTCGCTAGTCCATGGTGTAACCAAAATGCTAGGTGAACAGCGCCATCTACTTTAGGAAGACGACCAAATTTATTGATGATCGACATGTACATGATGTAGGCACATGCCTCGGTACCATTTTTATTGTGTGAATTACCCAATAGTCATGTTAGGTTTAATTAGCGACTGTGGCACGATGAGTTAAACGAACATGTCATACGGGAAAATTACTTTTTATAAAGTCAAGAGCAACCCCCCCCAAAAAAAAAAATCGACTGTGAGTGGCTATCATAATAATTATCCATTATGATTGACTCCTTTCCTTTTCGTTTCCCTCGGTCATGGTCATTGGGACGACATTAATTTACTCTGGTTTAATCAAAGAACTCAGTTTCAGTAGTTACATGCAACAGAGAAACGTTCATGACACAATCATGACCATAATTCAACAAACGGTCACTATTCAAGATTCAGAAATCAGGGCCCCATCTTACAAAGAATTGCGATATAATCGAATCACTAAGTGATTCGACTACACAAACTGCGACTGATCTAAATTATTATTAGACGAGAGTTTGATTTTATATATCGATCGAAATTTGAGTTGAATTTGTATATCGCAACTATTTCTTCGGCTCTGATCCGATAGGCGAATGGTGATTGTGACGGCATTTCATAATGACCATGACTGAATAATTTTACACTTAGCACACAGAACATTTTAATGATGAACAACAAGTATACAATAGGGAAAACAAAAAAGCTTAAGTTTTCTAAAATTATAAATTATAATGAAAAACTCTTAAGAATCCAAATATAAACATTGCAAATGGTCAAAAGGAATATTGAGGAATAAAATCTCCCGCTCTCTGTCCCTCTCACACATTCTCTTTCTGTCTTTATACATAGCTCTTTCCTCAAATGGTCATAATTTCCATTAAATCACATACACAATGGCATCATTTTTAAAAGCTCTGGGAGTTGGGCCTGATCTGCTGAGCATAGTATATAATACAAGTCATCTACTTGTTCCCAACAACAGTAATATTAATAATATGCAACATTTATATACCGCCAATACAAATGTTTCTAAGCGCTGCATACTATTATCCCGGCTTTAGCACGGCTATACCCTGATCGGGCGCATCGAGCATTCAAGGAACCCATTTACTACACCTGGGTCGAGAGTGGAAATGTAGATAAACGCCTTGCCAAATGACGCTAGTGCTGTGGTTGGATTTGAACCCCGGACCTTGTGGTTCACATTCCGGAGATTTATCCACTGAGCCACAACACCTCTACAATAGGGCTAACGGGATTTGTCTCTATAATAAATGAGTGACGCTTTTCAACATTGATCAATCCATTTGATTTTGTTTCCATTTCTTAGCCAATGTTCTCATGATCTATTATGATTCCGTTTTATTAAACATTCTTGGGAAAAGTTTAATAAGCCTTGAAGTTTGAACCAAAAAGCCACTACATCTTCCATCTTCACCAAAGGCAAAGATATAGAGAAATAAAATGATTAAGGTTTCTTCTTGTCCCTGATTCTTTTACAATATCTGCCATAATCATTGATTTAGTGGTGGCGTCGTGGTTGACGAAATTAAATTGTGATTGATAGTTTGACTGGAAAGTGATAGTAAACTGTTCTCAGGATAATTATTGATTAATTATTTTGTTAAGCTGTCTTAAGTTTTGATAATATAGGACTATCATTTCAATTTTTAAATCCTATATGGATTTGTGTAATGATGCCCATTTCATTTCATTTCATTTCATGAAATTGAAATTTAGAAAACTTTTTTTTATCGAGTCTTGTGTAAAAAAATATTTGGCCGTTACATACAGTGTTAGATACAGCCCATCTCTCTACATTCATCAAGTCTTTATCTCATTCCATGCTTCGATTGTGTAACATTTTATGTTAGACATTCCAATTATAAATTTGACACGGCTTTACTAGATATGTTTAAGGGTAGACCACAATCATGTAGGTCCTATATACATGAGAGATGTGGGCTATCTATCACAACTCGATAAAACGGGGCAGCAGAAACAACAACAACAACAATAAATGAGCCCCTTCTCATTTTGGTAGAAGTACGAGGGGGTTTATAGAATAAAAGGACCAGTCATTCTATATGAAGGGGTTGGGGTGGGGGTATTTGAAGAAAAATCGAAATAATGTTGAATTGAATTAACATTAATTTGGTAATTGGAGCTAACGTAATAGCAAGATGCTAATCGAGGTTAGCCCAATATAATGTCATTATCATGGTTTAAACAATAACTTTAACTAAATCACAATAAAATCCAGTACTAATCCTACTTACTCAGACAATTGCGATCATTTTTAGCGAACATAATGGCCTACACTATTTACAGGAAAAAATATCTTAATTATACACAAAAATCTTTTTTTTTTTTGTTCAGAATTATTTGTTTTCAGGCAGTACTTACCATACCAAATTAATTATAATCTTCAAGTAGCATTAGTTTTAACGATTTGCTAAATATCTGGCGACTGGGGTTGTTTCTAATGTGACTCCCGTTAGCCTAATTAAAAATAAAGTCAAGTTTAAGAATGTTATTGCAGGGTAGATAAAGGTTCACAACCTTCGATAATGCATGTCTGTCAATCAACCAGTCTCACAAAGCAAAACATGAATGAAGATATATAGGCAATACAAACATACATTAGCACTAATGATACCACCGTTGTTGGGGAGCTATACACCTACGATAGTGAGGCGAGATCCGGGCTTTGCGAGCCTGACTGACAGACTTGATTGGCATTCCGAAAACAATAGAGGTGTTCAACCTCGTCGCAGATCATTGGTGGAAGAAGAGCCGCTATAACTTCCAATATTAGGAATAAGTTGGCTAGACCCAGTAGGCCTACGTACACGACATAAACCATAATTACAACCCTTGTTTCTCATCGAGATAACAGCATTCACCTAATTGTAGGCCTGCTCTTTTTAGTATAGGCCTAATATGTCGTTTTCGTGATTGTAAAACAATCTATCTCACTGGCGGATCCAGGGGGGGGGGGGGCACAGCCAGCCCGTGCTCCCCCTTTTGAGAAGCAACATTAAAATAAATGCTTGTCCAAATATTTGCGGGGACGAAATATCATTAATTTTTGGTGAAAACCATTTTTTTTGCTTGTAAACATAAATATCAATTTTTTGTTAAAAAACTTTTTTTTGGCTTGTCAATTTTTTCCTCAGAAAAATGTGCCCCCCTTTTGGAAAATCCTGGATCCGCCCCTGATCTATATGATATTAGGGCATATGCTAAAATATATATTCTACTTCTCGTACGTATTAAAACCCAACCTCCCTACGGAGATTTTGTGAAATTAAAACTGTAGAATGTCATAACTTCCTTACTTTTCATCCGATTTTGATGAAATTATAGGTCATGCTTTTTTTTATTCTTCTTATTCAAAACAACTTTTTGTTGGACATTGAGGTTCGAGCCGGGTTCGAGCCTGGTCAGGTTTTTCGGATGGTGACGATGAAGGTCGGTCCGAAATAAATAATCTAGCTGAGGCTGTGTAGAAAGAGCGGAAAGGGTGGGATCCTCCCATCACCCCTCCCATCTGAGCTCCATTTATAATGCCGGTTAATTTACGTCTGCCTGAATTATCGGCCTCGACGTTTAATATACAAAAAAAAAAATCAGAGCAGAATACCCCTACAAGTTTCACCCCACTCCCCCATCCTCCTCTCCCCCTCATCTCGCGTGGTTTCTGTTTCAAAGTAATTTCTGCGAGCGATGCCCCCCTTTTCAGGGGGAAATGTAAACAAACGACTTCGTGTGTGCCATGTGTGTATATGCATGGAGATATAACACAGAGCACAGTGAACTGTGTGTTCTGGTTCTCAATGGAACACTGGCAGTGTTTTGTGTACCTCAGAAATCGCTCGATCGCTTTACGCGTACATGTACTGTACATATCGCAGTTTTCTCGCTGCATAACTGCGATAAACTGAACGAAGTGTCGTCGAATTCCGACAGTTTCCGACTGTCACATTATCATTGTATCAATTTGATTGCACACTGAGGAGTCCTGTCTTCGGATTTTTACAGTTTCGGGAGCTAGGAACACCTTGTCAGAGAGAATTAAGGATAAAACACACCATTTCAACTGATGCCAGCTCCGGCACCAGGCCAGGTGTAGCTTCGTAGCACTCAGCTCTACGTACGCTCCGTAGTTCGCGATCGTAGCCTCCGCCGCTTTCTCTCTGTATGCATGCATTGCATGGCGGAGTTAGGATTGTATATGAAGATCCCATGAGCGACTTGCTGTGATTTACGGGCACTAAACATCGATGTATGTATTTCTGCATATTTGCACAGATCCTATCTTACTCAAAAAGTTACAAAGACAGGATTACGTACAGGATAATGTAAGATTACCATCGAGGTTGTTTATTCAGTGATATTCTCCCACTTTCCATCTTTTACGGCGTTGTGACGGAGCTCCTCCATTTCGTAAAAACGAAGGAACTGTGTAAAACCCTAACATCTTGCATTCGCTCTTCCATCGCCGTAGCAGCCGTGGTTCACGGAGGAGAGTTTGAAAACTGGGTCAGGCATTTTCTGCAGACGTTGGTTTGTAATAGGATTGAATTTGCAGACATTTTTACTTGACGTCAAACTGTGAAACTCAAAATGGGGTATTTGGTGCCAATACATCTTCTTGTAACCCTCGTCTTGGTATCTGGAACGGTCTCAACGGATAAAGATGTGGAGACAGGTAAGTGTAAATTGGGGTTGATTCCTATCGGATGAAGATGATGTACATGTCAATCATTTTACGTATGGAGGAGCAATACTCTATAGGGCCTACTAAGTACTATTCTGTGTGCAATCTCTTAACCATAGAGCTACCATTTGGTCTGGTCATAGAGCTATTTAGTGAGTATTACAGATGGTCTGGACTCTGGTCATGGAGCTGTGTTTTATAGCTCCATGATCTGGATCATCATTAAACTAAGTCTTTATTTTGTTTTTTTCTATGATATTAAAGGATAATGCATAGGTCTAGTACATACCTTAATGTTAAACAAGCTTAAATAATAAATGAATAATTAATAGTAAGGATAATGTTGAATAATAATATTGATAATATAAATGATGATGATTATATTTAACATTTCTATTGTCATTCATGTTATTTTTATTAAATCTTCTTTATCATTATCATTATCACTGTACTGTAACAATAACCACCATTTAACTGCAGCTGCCTTAGTTATATATTTTCTAGTAAACTATTTTGTTAAAAATTATGAAGGTAATATGTGATATATGCCTGGGTAGTATAATTTTTTTTCACATTATAATAATAAAAACTATTATTATCCATACTGATGAGGTTTATCATTGCTTTACTCTTATCTGTTGAACTACTACATGTACTAATACTACTCCAACTACTACTACATACAGACCCCTATACTACACTAGGCCACCTTGGTATATATCAACTTACACACTTTTTTTTAGTTACCTAATCACACAAATAAACAAAAACAATTCAGTTTAAACTAAATAAATAATAACATACTATTACTCATTACTATATAAAACTGCATGCTTAAGTTCATGTCTGGTTTAAAATACTATGTTTCATCTTCATTACCTGATATTCCTGTCTTGAAAAATGTTCATGAAAATGACAGTGGGTCTTTTTGGTCATATGCTTTAATCAGTCTGTAATGTATTGTAAAAGGCAAGTCACACTCACGTTTAGATAATGACGCCTTAATCTAAAACATTTTTATAAAAAAGTTTGTCATAATGTTGTTCACATTATTATTGCTCATCTGTACATCATGTACCTGTATCACACAACTCCTGATCTTTTGCTGAAAGGCGCCGTGGCAGAGAATAATACTCCATTCGCAGTGTTTGTTAAAATGGTGTGATAATCCCACCTTTATTGCCATTTTATGCACCGAGATTTGCACCTAAATCCTCCAGAAATTCGCCCATGAAAAGGGTATCCCTGCATTTTGTTGTGAAGGACGGTGATTACCTATTCAAAAATTGATCATTCATGGTTGCTTATGCAAATTTGGTCAGGCCCCATTGAGCGTGTGGGCTTTGTCATCCCGGGGTCATTATGAATGGGTTTTAGCGGTCCTCCTTTTATGCCTGCATAATACATGCGCGTTCGGCGTGTGATCGAAAATACAAGGAGGTGAATGGGGTGCACGTTGAGTCGAACAATGAATGCACCTACCCCATCATAATCTGTTAACAGTATCAGGATTACTAAATCATTACACATTTTACACTATGACCATGATGATATAATCTTTCTTTTCTGTATATGTGATGGCCATGAAATTACACAAAATCATATTCCATAGCCTGAGGCATATAAAGTATTATACAACTAGTAACTTTTTTCTTTATACGGGCCCATTATTATGATTTAATGCCCTACCCCAAATGTCGTGCAATAGGCCTCCACACGCACTGACAGGCCTCCATGTAATGATGATATCTGTCTTTACTACAAATTATTGTCCAGAATTCTTCACGAATCACCCATACATGTCATGATCCCCACGCTTGCAGAGGGTCCTGATTAAGCTCGACAACTAAATCACTATTTTAATTACTGTTATTTATTATTTATTTATTTTTTGTTGGGGGGGGGGGGGTGCTCATTTTTCCCATTAAAATAGGGGCATAATTCTGAGTAGGTCGATAGGTTGTTTTGTGCCTAAGGCCCCAAACATTGATGTCCATTTATATTTTGAAAAATGTTTTGAAAATAGACACCTATGCATAACTTGGCTTGACATTGACTTCTATCTTAAAGACTACATGGCCAGTATAGTGAAGCTTGAAGTAGAAACCTGCTGGATATGAATGAACCTTAGCCCTGGTAGTTGAACTTTGGTACAATCGATGCAGGTCTATTTTGAATGAAATACACGTATCTGAGAAAACGAATCCCCCTTACACAGAAACGAGATTGTATGCAATATAATCAATCACGAGCTGGCGCCAGCTTTGGAAGGGGGGGGGGGTGATGTGCCACTGCCGTTGCTCTCATTTGACCTTTTAGTGAGGTCAATCTAACTGTGAAATGTAGATGCATATTTCAAACCTGATGGTTTTCAGTGTAAAAATATTCACATGTGCACCTAATTGCTCCGAAGTGAGTGGAGAATGAGCGTTTACATGCCCGGTTCACATGTTATATCGAGGTACATCATATCAGTAACAATAGTTCCACATGTATGGTACATGTTGGTCTTCTGTTATTGATGGTGTTCAAGTTAAGTCATCATAATGATTGTGACTGAAGATAGAATTTGAATTATTTTTTTTATTGCAAGGGGATAGGTCTACTATTCTATTGGCTTTTCCGTTTTACCCGTCTACCCTTCTGGTCTTACCTTTTTGTTTTAGAAACGCCAACAATGAAAGTTATGAAACTGTTTTGTAGTTGTGTATTATGCGGGCAGAAGGTTAATATTGATTTCAAGCCCTGTGTTGAAAATAAGATGCATTCTGTCATTCGATATTCAAGCAATTATGATTTTCGAGCAAAGGGGGAAACCTTGGTCCTCGCCGTCTATAGCACCCAAACTCGCATAATGAGTTTCCAGTCATGGATCCTATTGGTAGAGTCATAATAAAAAGAGATGGGAAGGTCATCATTTATGCACCACACGGGAATGCCTGCACACAACCACTGAATAATTCCATTGTTGCTCATCCGTTTGTTGTGCCCATTCCATCTTCGGGTTGCTCATCATGGATGAACCGTAGTATCTTCCTGGGAGAATAGAACTGGGGAGGGATGAACTGCCCAAGCACGGTGTTGCAAGTAACCGGATACCCGCAGTGTTATCTTCGAGTTCCCTTGGGCAGGAACCCGAGTTGACCCGCAAGATTGAGAAGCGAAAAAACATGAAATGATCTTCCATATCCCCAAGTGACAGTATCCTGCTCTGCTAGATTTTCAATTCCAATTTGAAAGAACAGAGAATTGGAAGCTCAGTGATTATACATGTAGATCAGGGTTAACGGTTTGGTTCGTTAACTTGTGCTTATAGGTCCATACTCTAGAACCTACATGAAGCTTTTGTGGCACAGAACTTTGACAGGCCAGCATCACAGGCAATGGGGATCGCAAGCTTCCCTGGTTCCATGTCATACACATTCAGCTCCTGTCAGTCTGGGATTATTTCCTTGATCTGGTACATGTCCGACCGTGGACCTACTACAACCAAGGAGGTACAATGATACAAGAAGGTCATGTATAATGACCTCATGGTCTCATGGAGCATGTGCAACATCATTTTTGGTTAGTTGGGGCTGCACTTGCACAGTGCAATTCTCGGGAGGACAAAATCTTTTTTGTCACCAGAGTTCATGGCATGACCTCTCGAAGACAAATAGGCCTACATGTACGTTGACTGCATGTACCTATTGTATGCACCTATCGACTTTTAACTTGAAAATAACACTGAAGCAGGATAGGTCTTACATCATAGACCTCGTTCTCATTGAACTACGATCTATTTGCATGACGGAAGCCTGGTAACACCCAACAGCACTATCAACCGTTGTAGCAGGTCCTTCTTCGCAGCAAACACTGGTGTTAAACGGTGTATTTAGAGGACCACACCAGTTTTTTTTTACACCGGTGTTAAATTAACAGTGTTACAGTTTAACACCTATAGGTGTTATTACAACACATTTGGTTGTTACGTTTACACTCTTTGGTGTTATGTTCAATCTCTAGGGTGTAATTTTAACACCTCAGGGTGTGGTCCTCTATTAACACCAACTGATGTCAGTTTTAACACCACAGTTTTTACAGTGTTCTATTGGTTATGTTTGTGACATCGGTCGTAGAAGCATCCGTGGTCCAGATCGAAATCTCCTGGATGACCTGGGGGTGAAAATTAACCAGATAGAGTATAAAAAGTGAACTCTGATATGACAAAATACCTTCTCTCCTTTACTATGCGATGCCAAGATACTATACTTTGTTTTGCCGTTCTTACAAGATAATACGAATAATAAACGTAAAAAATATTTTCAAAATGGTTGTCTTTTTATTTGCGGTGTTATGTTATGGTATCACAATCGTCAAAAATAAAATTGTTTACAAATAAAGATGATGCTTTAAATTAAAGTTGTGCTTCAAGGTTGTGTGGAAATTATGCAATGCCAATGGCAGAAACTGAACTCATCCAAAATTGTTTCAGGACAAAAATTAAATGCTTTATAAACTGGGTAAACAATCCCTAAAAAGAAACCGTAGACATTCTTCCTTGGTGTATACATGTAGTTTTATTTTATATTTGTATCGATACATCGTCCATCAAATTGATTTTAAGATTCTTGTATTGGAGGTGCCGATGATCAGGGGGACGTTTTGGTTCCTCCAATGTCATGTCCAGCTTTAGAGGGCTCTTTAATTTCAGAATTTTACCCTGTGGCACGATTTGGCAAATTAATCTTAGACAACCTGTCGGGCGCCCCTTTACAACTCTCTCTTTCTCTCTCCCACTTTCATACTAGTCCAGTAGATATGTGAAAAAGATGCTCGAATCTGGCAGAAAGTGTGAAATTTGGCATACAGGGGTATTTTTGGGCGCTGATTTCAAAAATTGCCGGCCCCAAGTGATTTGACCATCGGGTCGGCCGCCATTTTGAAATCCAAGATGGCCGCCATGAGAAATTCATTAATGTCATTTTCTTGAGTTTTACATGACGTGTGACACTGAAATTTGGCATACAGGGGTATTTTTAGGCACTGATTTCAAATATTGCCTGCCCCCAGCAATTTGACCATTTGGTCGGCGTCTAAATGGCCGCCATTTTGAAATCCAAGATGGCCACCATGAAAATCATTAAATGTCATTTTCTTGAGTTTTACATGATATGTGACACTGAAATTTGGCATATAGGGGTATTTTGAGGTACTGATTTCAAATATTGCCGGCCCCCCAGCAATTTGACCTCCAGGTCAGCGGCAAAACGGCCGCCATCTTAAAATCCAAGATGGCCACCATGAAATATCGTTGCAATAATTTTCTCGAGTTTTGTATGAGCTATGGTATTGAAATTTAGCATATACAGTGTAGGTGTAGTTTAGGGCACTTATTTCAAATAGTCTTACCACCAGGTCTGCCGCCATCTTGAAATCTAAGATGGCCGCCATGAAAATCACTAAAAATCATTTTCTTGAATTTTACATGTGCTCTGAACTTTGGCAAATAGAGTACCTATTTTTGGGTGCTGATTTCAAATATTGCCAGCCACAAGTGCTCTGACCATCAGTTCAGCGGCAAGATGGCTGCCATGAAAAACCATATCAAAATAATTTTCTTGGATTTTACATTATATATGACACCAAACTTTGGCATACAGAAGTACGTGGCACTGATTATTGTCAGACCCCTGTTTGGTTACCATTTTGAAATACAAGATGGCCGCCATGAAAGATTATTTGCTCAAGTCTTACGTATTGCCTTTAACACTTTGAATTTGGAGAAAAACTTGATCTTTGCATCCTTGATCAATGAAAAAAAACATATTAAATATATGCTATTTTGAATTCAAATATGGTTACCAAGTTTGAATGATGTACAACATTATAATGGTGAGTAAAACCCGTTGTATTGGCACTGAAAACAAATCCAACACAACCACATCTTTGTCCGTTGCAACTTTGGCACCCTTAATTGCTGATATAGATGTTACGTAAGTATGAAGCACCATGAATACAAAAACCAGCTAGCTTCTTCTGCAGTTCCACATTTGAAGTGGCTTTGGTTGAATAATAACCATCCGGAACAATCATTTTCTGTTGAGAGGCTGTAAATTATTTCTTTGAGTTTTATATGATCTGCAGTATTGCACTTTGACATATATCGACGGAGTGCGGGGTGCTTATTTCAAATATTGCTGGCCCTCAGCGATCTGATCCCCTGAGTCAGAAGCAAAATGTCAGCCATCTTGAAATCCAAGATGGCTGCCATTAAAAAAGATCATTAAAAAAAAATCACTTTATCTAGTATCACGTAATGTATTATTTCAACATTTGGCATCTAGGGATATTGAAATTGCCCCCAGTAATCTGTCCAATAGATATGCTGCAAAATGGCCACCATCTTGAAATCTAGAGAGGATCGACTGTCATGAAAATTCATTGAAATCATTTTCTTGGTTTTAAATAATTTGAGGCACTGCATTTTAGACATACAGGCAGGTTTTTGGCCTGCTTGTTTCAGAATATTGCTCCACTAATTGTGATATTTTATTACAAATCGACATGAAGATAAAACTGCTCCAGACTTGAAGTACTGATGGTTATATAGTGGTATGATGATGATGATGATGAATTAATATTAATGATGAATGATAATAATACATATTTTATTGTTCAAAATAGAATTCAGTAACAGAAATGCTCCGAAAATTTATTTTGCCCATACCCTGTAGATCGTGAGCCCGGCAGCAACTTAGCAGCGCCACGTCGGACGTTGCTCTATCCCTTAAAAAGGGAAGTTCACCTCGGAGAAAAGTTTGTTGTAAAAACACAAGAAAATATGATACAAAAAAGATATTGGTAAATCCATCTAAGATATCAGAATTTTAAGTTTTTGATTTGTGACGTCATATACTGTACGAGCAGCTGCCCCATTATGTTGTGTGATACAAAATGCATAAATGGTTCATCATGGGTAATTTTTTTCTTTCTGGAGCGGGTGTGAAATCATTTGTTTGTTGATATACTGAGGGTTCAATAAAAAACATTTTCATTTTTTTTAGGAGGCTACATTTCATTGAGTTTTGTACTATAAGAAACATGGGGGAACTGCTTGCATCTGACGTCACAAATACACTAAATGAAATTCCAATAGCTTTTTAAATATTTGATGGAATTTCCTCAAACCTTCAATATTGTTTTCATTATTTATTATGTTATTGTTTCAATAAACTTTTTGTCAGGGTGAACTTCCCCTTTAATTCGTTGACCGCCAAACAGGGTAGAAGCAACTCCCCTCTTTTAACATCTTTTGGTCTTATGCTGTCGGAGCTTGATCTCCCGATTGTGAGGCGAACATGCTCCCATTGTCAGATTGTCGAACACACAATGGTTATCAATTGAATCGTTTCAAAGTAATTCCTGGAGATCTGTAAGATTCACTGTCAACCGCCTAGCATATAAATGATTGATAGCAATAATAAATGGATTACCATCAGTTATACCATACATGAATTTTGATTCGTGCTATCATATTGTACTTATTTTCCCCCACAATGATCAATATTTAGAACTAAGCTAGGTAATCATGTCCTTTGTGTCATGATGGGTCATATTGGAATTTAAAATGGCAGATAAAGTGTGTTATGTGTTATATGTTCATTATCTATCCATATTTGAAATTAACATACAATACAAGTTTTTGCTTCATAATACCAATTTACAGTGTCGCAGGTTATGTAGAATTCAGGAAAAAAATTTGAAAGATATTTCGTAGTAGCCATCTTAGATGTCAAAGTGGCGGTCATTTTCAGCTGACCCGGTGGATCAATCACTGGGGCAGCAATATTCTAAAACCAGCAGGCCAAAACCTGCCTGTATGTTTAAAATGCAGTGCCTCAACTTATTTAAAACTCAAGAAAATTATTTTAATGAATTTTCATGACAGTCGATCCTCTCTAGATTTCAAGATGGTGGCCATTTTGCAGTATATATATTGGACAGATTACTGGGGGGGAAATTTCAATACCCCAAGATTTCAAAATAATACCTACGTTATAATTATGATACTTTATTTTTTTTTATGGCAGCCATCTTGGATTTCAAGATGGCTGCCATTTTGCAGCTGAGGTATCACGGGCCTAAACTATTTCCCATAGACTCGTGTGTTAAAGAGACGCTCTAAAAAAATAAGGATGAAATTCGAGAATTGAATGTTTACTACCTGTCCAGTGGATAGGATATATGTCTGACATTCCATATCTGACCAGAAAAGGGTACCTCGACCAGCTCATTTTAAAAATAAATCGGCATTTATGAAGACTACACCTGACAGGATCAAATTCATCACTTGAGACAGTAAAATGGCAATACTTCTCCCGCCAGTATAAAAATAGTTCCAAAGTGGCGATATTTCTTCCCAATTTGAAAAAAGGAAGTTCAGTAAAGTTACCCTCCCTAGAATCAGTGTTTGATTATCAATCATATTCATTCATTTTTGTCAATCAGCAATATCAAAATTAAAAATTGAGAATTAAATGGGTTAATTGGCTCGAATGAATATCTTTGGCCCGTATAACCCTGACTCAGGAGATCAGATCGCTGAGGGCCAGCAATATTTGAAATAAGCTCCCCACACTACTTCTATATGTCAAAGTGCAATACCGCAGATCATATAAAACTCAACGAAATAATTGCAATATTTCTAAGGCAGCCAGCTTCGAATTCAAGATGTGGGCCATTTTTCCGCCGACCAATTGTCAGATTGCTTGGAGCCAGCAATGTTTTAAATGAACTCACCTAGATACCGATATACTACAAATTTCAGGGGTACATATGTAAAATTCAAGAAAATGAGTTCAATGATTTTTCATGGCGGCCATCTTGGATTTCAAATGGCGGCTGACCCGATGTTCAAATCGCTTGAGGCCGGCAATATATGAAATCAGCACCCCGAATTAAGCCGATATGCCAAATTTCAGTGTCACATATCATGTAAAACTCAAGAAAATGACATTTAATGATTTTTCATGGCGGCCATCTTGGATTTCAAAATGGCGGCCATTTAGCCACTGACCAAGTGGTCAAATTGCTGGGGGCCGGCAATATTTGAAATCAGTGCCTAAATATACCCCAACATACCAAATTTCAGTGTCACACGTCATGTAAAACTCATGAAAATGACATTAATGATTTCAAAATGGCGGCCATCTTGGATTTCAAAATGGCGGCCGACCCGATGGTCAAATCACTTGGGGCCGGCAATATTTGAAATCAGCACCCCAAATTAAGCCTATATGCCAAATTTCAATACCGCAGTTCATATAAAACTCGAGAAAATGATTGCAATAATATATCATGGCGGCCATCTTGGATTTCAAGATGGCGGCCATTTTGCCGCCGACCAAATGGTCAAATTGCTGATGGGCGGCAATATTTGAAATCAGTGCCTCAAAATACCCCTATATGCCAAATTTCAGTGTCACATGTCATGTAAAACTCAAGAAATTGACATTTAATGATATTTCATGGCGGCCATCTTGGATTTCAAAATGGCGGCCGACCCGATGGTCAAATCGCTTGGGGCCGGCAATTTTTGAAATCAGCGCCCAAAAATACCCCTGTATGCCAAATTTCACACTTTCTGCCAGATCCGAGCATCTTGGCCATTTTTTGTCACATAACCGCTCCACTATACATGTTCTTGTAAATGTTACCATTACACATGCTCGAACGGCCATATGCCTCGATTTGTAGACACAGCCATGCAAGAAGGGAATCGACAATCAATCAAGAAAACAGTGAATTGTGACGAAAGTAGTGGAGTAGCTAGTAAGCTGAAGGGGCACTGGAGTCTATATAAGCCCCAGTACAAGCATGTAGATTCCATGGTGTAGTGACGGAAATCTGCCAATAGGCCTATGTTAGCGAATTAAAAATGGAAGAGGTGTGGGGAAGGGGTCGGTTGGAAGGTAACACGACCCCATTCGGTTGTTAACATGCATGGGGCCAGAACTTCCTCCAATTTTTACATTCCTGCGATCATTTTACACGTCACCATACCACATTTCATCAATCTAATTTAGTCATGGTGTAAAATTGGTATAATATAGGTTTTTGAGCGAGACGAGGGAAGATGAACGCCTATGCCTACAACTTACATATACGAACAGGTTCCATGACATTTGCTCCGGCGACAATTGCTCCGCTCTATTTCACACACTAATCGAACGACCAACTTTAACCCTGGGTTTAACATTATATATCCTTCCCAAAATCTAACCCTAATCGTGACATAATAGCCGATTGCAACCCTAACTCCAACCCTACATCTTATATACATGTAGACAAAATTAAGCCCGGAGCAATTGTTGCAGGAGCATTTGTCGTGTCACCATACAAATATGTCTTTCGGTCATATGCTCGATTTCAGAGTGATGTAGAATTATATCGTATAATGAAAAAAAAACAATTCTTATTTTTTATGAAAAAAAATCCAAAATATCAGAGAGGTGGAATATCAATATTATCAATCGACTATGCCGAAGACAAATGATTAAGGACAAAGGAATATTGCGTCTCACGAATCTGTAATCCCACATGTATTACATCTTCCCCGTTCTTCATCATCTTCATCTTTGAGTAACCATTCAGTTGCCATGACGACATGCTTAGTCATCAATGAAATCGTGCTCAGTGGACTTTTCGATTTAATTCCTAAGCCTTCCACCAGGCTGCTTATACATATTTTCGGTAAGAGTTTTTTTTTAGAATTTGTAATCTAACTTATAAGCAATTTTAGCTCATACATCACAACCAAAACCAAATAATTCGTTTTGCTGTCTTGTGCGAAGATGGCAAATGAAAGGCTAGAAATGTATTTTTGTGGGCGTTAGGGGAAAAAATACTCTCTCAATGTCTTGAACGCAGAACTGTGGTGTCTAAATGAGCATGGTGAGAAAGTGACAGTTTTCGGCTCTACACAACGTGATGCCATATCATGTCCTGTACGACGGTAAAAAATTGAAGATTTGTTGGTTCTGGAACGAGGTTAATGAAACTGCTATCGCCGGGAGCGGGTGGGTTGGAGGGTGGCTGGGGGTAGAATTGGAGATTTATACATATTCTGTATTCAATGAATGATCAGTATTGAAACTTTTCATTTGTGTAAAAATGTAGGACCTACCAGTACATCTTTCAGTGTGGAGAGTCTTTTTGTATATTAAGTGACGTAGGTCTGAATATTTTTTTACAAACTCATTTTCTTTCTGGTGTTTTGTACGGCGGTCAGACCAACTTACAAATGGAGTACAATCTTCTATTCCAGGCAATACTTGGATGCGCACCTTTCATCCATAAAACTCGGTATACATGTAGATTACCTTGCTATCTTCTTTGACTATCATTGCTGAAAAGGTGGGATAGATTCACGTGACAATCCGGACAAGGGATTTCGCTTGTTACAGTGTAAATCCATGATACCGAGTACATTGATATGCTGGGATTAGAATCACGCTCAACAAATCAAGGAGGTAATGTCTTGATCAAAATGGGGAGGGGGTCGCGAAGGGGGGGGGGGGATACTTGTACGTCTCTTCAAATTCTGTTCTATCCAATGCCAACTGAAGCAAACAGTCGGAGTGATGTTGTTTTTCTGTAGTTGATTCGAATCGAATCCTCGCTCAGTATTTCCGCTGCTCTTATCACGTCTTATCAAGCGAAAAATGAATGCACCCGAATTCTGAGGGACAGGAAAGAGAGATTCCCTTCATCTCCAGTAGATGTAGAAATGTACTTCGCTAATGTGTCCGATAGTGCGGGAAACATGAGACGAAGTTAATGTAACATGGCATTTCTTTTCTGATTTTACTGGGATTGAATGTATATATTTTAAGCGCCCATGTATAACGTATAGTATGTAAGTAGTATGTTAGGTTTGTGCAATGTAGTTTGCTTTTACCGAATCTTTCGGTTATCCACGCTAATCAATTACACCTATTTCACTGGAATGTAATTGTGAAAAGTTTAGGGTGTGAAGTTGCATCAGAGGAGGATTAGATGGGGTGAGGATGGGCTGGGTCGACATCGTGAGTTCTGCATTATTGCTCACCGTTTTACCTATTCCATAGCTTGACGACATGCATGCTCTCTCTTTAATCCAAATACATGTACACCATGCACATTTTCATACATGTACACAGTAAATATTTCTGCTTTTATTGATACTTCTTCAAATCATGATAGTTATTTGAATAGATCATACATCATAAATAATCAATGGAAATAGGAATGTCAAATTATACCTGCATACTTCATTTCCCGACGAAATACACATCCACATACCACAGGCACACAATACATGAACTGGCAGACTGCATACACACTTACCCCTCCCACCCAACCCACACGCACACCCCACCCACACGCACACCCCAGCCCCCCACAACATATAATATACATGTATATGTACATGTAAGAAATAGACGAATGATTCGCCCTTGCCACTGCCAGTATTATTTCCAAAATCATTCCATTTATCCGATTTGAATGCTACTTTTGAAAATAATTGAATCACCTATTGATAATAATATCATTTAATCTAAGCGTCGGATCACGGTATATCACCCACGGAAGAAAATTGATGCGTTGCGAATTGAAGATAAGTCATCTTACCATGAAAAACTAACACCGATTTCTATAGGTGGGTTCAACACAGGACGATTCTTAACACAAATTCCTTTCATGAGCGTTTGGAGTGGATTCTTTTCCATGAGATAACAATTGCCTCTGCTTTTGTCGTCACAACACAATGCGCAACAATAATTTCAAAAGGCTTTTGTGTGATATGAATGCTCTCCATTATTTTGAATGTCATGTGCGCAAAGATGGAGATGCAATCTGTATGCAAGTAGCGATATTTCTGTGGGGCATTTCGGATAGAGTTCAATTTTGCCATCATTTTTGGTTCATTTTTTTGTGGATGCGGGTAACTTATTGAACGTGTGTCCCAATAATTGATAGCCTTGCGTGTTGATTTTGACTTTCTTCTATCTAGTTTTATTGATGATATCCCCTGGAGGGAACCTTGTGAATGGGGGAATATAGAACTGTTCCACTTTATCGGGTCTGAATAATTCTGCTTCTGAATTATTTTCAATATATTTTTATTATGGAATATGTAGGGGAAGATTCTAAGGTATTCTGATGATATATCATAATGACATTTACTGAGTTGAATCATTTAATGTCATGTTTCTTACAGTTCTCGAAATTCTGCCTATCAATCAATAGTTTTTTTAAACTTTAATCAAAATTTACCCGTACATGTTTTGGGGAAGATAATGAATCTAATTTCATTTGATTGAATATAAGTATTTGAATCATTATCAATGGACACTGAGCTGACTTGAATTTTGAACTGTCTGAAATATGAAAAGGGCTGTAATTTTTATTGATGAATTATATAAACGTCGAAATGTAGTTATGTTTCCTTCATGAAACTAATGTGATTTCTTTTTTTCAAATTGAAAACTGCCTTTATTGTGACACACAAATTGTCAGAAGGCGTTTCGATTTTAATGATTGTATCTGGAACCAAAGTGCAGTTCCAGCTTGAAATTGTCTTGATTAGCGGAAATTTCATCACATCAAACACCTCTGTATCTGACTGACAGCCATATTTTTCTATGATAAAAAAATTGTGATGCAGATGTTTGCATGTTTGACAGATAATCAAAATCGATATAACTTGCGTATCTTCACGTCTTTCACTCACTCGTTAGTTTCCAATCGAATTCTTCAATGTTGGGAGGAAAAAGGGACTGTATAATAAGCAGAAACTAGGAAATAAGAATCAAGATTTTTCTTAAGAACCAATTCAGTGAAGAAAAATTCCAGTGGGACACATGATACATTTCTAATGCGCATTCAAATTTGAATCAAAAGATTTTTTTTGAATTGTTTTGTCATTCTTTATATTCAACGTTGAAGTGACGATTTGCTATTGGTATTGTATGGTGGTAAATAGATTAATCGACCTCTCAGGCTCTCACGCAACATCCGTATTGAACAAGCGCTCCAACTTGTGATATTGTACGATAACTTATGACTTTTTGTAGTAATGTCTAAGAAAAAAGATAATAAAGTGCAGATCTTGTAGATTTATTCAAGGGAAAACTCATGATCAAGAGGAATGAAAATCATCCTTCATTATTAATATTTCTAAACAACTTCAATTTTGATGGATTAGTAAGGCTATTGCTATCTAGAGTTAAAGACCTTAGCCAGGTTATCGATTTCAGACGACCTTTCGTATTCTCAGTTGACTTTAGCTGTCGGCTCTTAAATATTGCATTTGATAGTGTTTTATATTTTATTCCATTCTGCCTGAGCTGCAGAGCATGTAAAAATACAGGATTTTCACGTTTTGTGCTTAATTTTCTGTAATTCTCGAGGTACATGTATAACTCTTACTCTAGGAACAAGATGATTGATAAGTATAACGTACCTTTTTGGGGAAAAACATATAATAGTGATGTCCTTTTCCAGAAGAGTGATAACAGAAAATTCGATTTCATATTACGCAAATTTCTGTCGCTAATTGTCAATGTTTAACAGAAAACATAAGTAGCAAATAACTATAAAAATTATATAAAATGATTGCAATTGTCAGGTTTAACGAAAATCATATCTTCCTGTCAATCATCTTGTAGATATGCCTCATTGAAACATATATGAGCCGATTCGACAAGACGATTAAATATGTCTCTTGTGGCAGTTATACATGTAGTACACCCGCGGCCAGATGTCTGAATGAGTTAGAGTACATGTTCACATACGCAAATGAGCAGGAGGGAGTAATAGTGAATATTCAATGAAATGAATAAATTATTTACTCATTTGACTTGAATATGTTGTGGCTCTTTTGGGGGAAAGTTGACTTTCATTTCGATTTATCCTGTTGCAACATAAGTCAACCACACTCTTGTCCCATCTGGTGACTGTGAAAAAGTAGTTACTGTCAATAAGAGGCAGATGATTCAATTTTCATAACCTGTCCGTCAAACTTCAAATGAAAACCGTCTGTGAGTGTCCAATTAATGGTGCTGTACAATTCTTTATCTCCATTTAAATCTTCAAGAGTGTGTCAATCATTTCTGATTATGCAGATAAAAAAAATTAAACTTGAGAGATCATCAAAACTGTCATTATTTCGGCAGGTTAGGGGGAGTAGAGAGTTATTTTATTGCCCTGCCATGAAACTGTACTCTTTCGTAACTGTAATGCGCAACCGAATCTCGAAACTTGCTCCTTGAAACTTGTAATTAAATCGATTCTTCAGTGAAGAAATTTGTGCACTCTTGGAGAACGAGAATGGGAATTGTAGAATATAATGCCCAAGAAATATGTGCATCCAATACTTATGAAATATCATAAGTTCAAAATTACATCTCTTTGGTGAAGAGATGGATGTAGGTTTGTTATCCAGTCGTTTCAATCAGAATTTACCTTTGCTTCAAAGCGCACTACACATTTTCCTGTGGATATTTATTAAGAAAAAGACAAGAGCGTATATGTACAGCTTCAGAACATGAACTAGGTTAAGTGAAGAAACAATATCTTTATTACTCCAAAATGTGCGGTGCATCGAAGATTCGCTTTTTCCTTTGTCGCGTTTAGGTGAAAGTGTATGAGGCGCCGAATGTACCAATATTATATAGAACAATTATTTGTTATATAATCATTATTTATTAAATAATAACTATTATTTATATATAATTTACATTTTATTTGTAAATAACTACTATTATATAAAATATCATTTCTAATTATTTATATATAATTCCAAGTAATACTTCATTATTTGTAAATAATAATAGTTCGACATTCCATTATTTATAAATAATGATTATTTGTTTTTCATTATTTATAAATAATGATTATTTGTTTTTCATTATTTATAAATAATGATTATTTGTTTTTCATTATTTATAAATAATGATTATTTGTTTTTCATTATTTATAAATAATGATTATTTGTTTTTCATTATTTATAAATAATGATTATTTGTTTTTCATTATTTACAAATAATGATTATTTGTTTTTCATTATTTATAAATAATGATTATTTGTTTTTCATTATTTATAAATAATGATAATTGGTTTTTCATTATTTATAAATAATGATTATTTGTTTTTCATTATTTACAAATAATGATTATTTGTTTTTCATTATTTATAAATAATGATTATTTGTTTTTCATTATTTATAAATAATTTGTTGAGTTTTCCATTATTTATAAATAATGATTATTTGTTAAATAATGAAAACGTCTACTTCATTATTTATAAATAATTTTTTCGAGTGCACCATTATTCTCATTATTTATAAATAATCATTATTTATATACAAATAACCATTATTTATTAAATAATGCCATTATTTATTAAATAATGCCATTATTTATTAAATAATGGAAAACTCGCTATAACATGCAAATGTGGGACCGCCCATGATATGAATATTCATGATGCGATTTCCTTTTTCGTGATTTTTCTTCACAAATTTTTGTCCATTTCCTCTTCATAATGACATTTCTTGAAGCAATTTTCTAGGGATATGGTCTGATTGTAATATTCTTCATTTTCTATATAACTTCGTCTTCGTAGAAATATCAAAAAGTGTAATTTTATACGATTTTTCCTACAGTTCACAATCCCCATAGGCGCGCGTGTACGGTAGGGACAACCGGTGAATCGACGGAGTGCTCTTCATCGAAATACTACGTTGGTTGGTCCCCGGAAGTGGCGGGCGGAATTTAGCCCGAATCCTCGATGGAAGTCGATCAAGTGCATATGAGCTGAGAGAGTGAAATATCAGTGTACTTGTACAGGCCCTTCTACTTTTTATAATTATTTCTTGTTGCTTTTTTGTTAAGTTAATTTTTCCTGGTGTAGAGATAAGTTTCAGTTCTAATAATGCACTTCAAATACATTTTGGAGTGTCTGTTTGAGGCGTTTGGGGCGATTTCACCCTGGCCCCAAAATGCTCGCAACGACAATACGGGGGCATGATGACCCCTAAATTTTTAAAAACTTATTTTTCTATTGAAAATTATCACAAAATTCACCCAAAGTGTGCACGAAAGCCTTCGTATTTCACTTTTAAAACTCCAAAAAGTGCCCAAATGACAAGCTTGGTCGCTTCGCTGTGTCGCTTTCAACTTGAGAACGTTTACGCGTCTGCTTCCCCCCCCCCCCTCCTCCGAAAGAAATTATGTATACGGCCATGCTCTAAAGAGCCTGGCACATTGATTTATGTATACTTCATTTTCATTATTTTTATCTCATTATCATCATGGCCTTACGCATAATTTTTTCCGGGGGGGGGGATGGGGGGAGCAGGACGCGCGTAAACTTTCTCATAAAAATCTTGAAAAAGCGAAGCGACCAAGCTTGTCATTTGAGCTTGGTCGCGTCGCTGTCTCGCTTTCAAGATTTTTTTGAGAAACTTTACGCGCGTCCTAGCTGCTCCCCCCCCCCCCCCGGTAAAAATTCTGTGTAAGGCCATGATGATAATGTGATAAAAATAATGAAAATGAAAAGTACATATAAATCAATGTGCCATATGCTCTTTTGAGCATGGCCGTTCACAGAATTTCTTTCGGGGGGTGGGGGCAGACGCGCGTAAACGTTCTCAAGTTGAAAGCGAGACAGCGAAGCGACCAAGCTTGTCATTTGGGCTTGGTCCCGTGGCTGTCTCGCTTTCAAGATTTTTTTGAGAAAATTTACGCGCGTCATGCTCCGGCCCCGGCCCCCCTGGAAAAAATTCTGCGTAAGGCCATGTTGATAATGAGATAAAAATAATGAAAATGAAAGTATACATAAATCAATGTGCCAGGCTCTTTAGAGCATGGCCGTATACAGAATTTCTTTCGGAGGAGGGGGGGGGGATATATCGAAGCAGACGCGTAAACGTTCTCAAGTTGAATGCGACACAGCGAAGCGACCAAGCTTGTCATTTGGGCACTTTTTGGAGTTTTAAAAGTGAAATACGAAGGCTTTCGTGCACACTTTTGGTGAATTTTGAGATAATTTTCAATAGAAAAATAAGTTTTTAAAAATTTAGGGGTCATCATGCCCCCGTATTGTCGTTGCGAGCATTTTGGGGCCAGGGTGAAATCGCCCCAAACGCCTCAAACAGACACTCCAAAATGTATTTGAAGTGCATTATTAGAACTGAAACTTATCTCTACACCAGGAAAAATTAACTTAACAAAAAAAGCAACAAGAAATATTTATAAAAAGTAGAAGGGCCTGTACAAGTACACTGATATTTCACTCTCTCAGCTCATATGCACTTGATCGACTTCCATCGAGGATTCGGGCTAAATTCCGCCCGCCACTTCCGGGGACCAACCAACGTAGTATTTCGGTGAAGAGCACTCCGTCGATTCACCGGTTGTCCCTACCGTACACGCGCGCCTATGGGGATTGTGAACTGTAGGAAAAATCGTATAAAATTACACTTTTTGATATTTCTACGAAGACGAAGTTATATAGAAAATGAAGAATATTACAATCAGACCATATCCCTAGAAAATTGCTTCAAGAAATGTCATTATGAAGAGGAAATGGACAAAAATTTGTGAAGAAAAATCACGAAAAAGGAAATCGCATCATGAATATTCATATCATGGGCGGTCCCACATTTGCATGTTATAGCGAGTTTTCCATTATTTAATAAATAATGGCATTATTTAATAAATAATGGCATTATTTAATAAATAATGGCATTATTTAATAAATAATGGCATTATTTAATAAATAATGGTTATTTGTATATAAATAATGATTATTTATAAATAATGAGAATAATGGTGCACTCGAAAAAATTATTTATAAATAATGAAGTAGACGTTTTCATTATTTAACAAATAATCATTATTTATAAATAATGGAAAACTCAACAAATTATTTATAAATAATGAAAAACAAATAATCATTATTTATAAATAATGAAAAACAAATAATCATTATTTGTAAATAATGAAAAACAAATAATCATTATTTATAAATAATGAAAAACCAATTATCATTATTTATAAATAATGAAAAACAAATAATCATTATTTATAAATAATGAAAAACAAATAATCATTATTTGTAAATAATGAAAAACAAATAATCATTATTTATAAATAATGAAAAACAAATAATCATTATTTATAAATAATGAAAAACAAATAATCATTATTTATAAATAATGAAAAACAAATAATCATTATTTATAAATAATGAAAAACAAATAATCATTATTTATAAATAATGAAAAACAAATAATCATTATTTATAAATAATGGAATGTCGAACTATTATTATTTACAAATAATGAAGTATTACTTGGAATTATATATAAATAATTAGAAGTGATATTTTATATAATAGTAGTTATTTACAAATAAAATGTAAATTATATATAAATAATAGTTATTATTTAATAAATAATGATTATATAACAAATAATTGTTCTATATAATATTGGTACATTCGGCGCCTCATAAAAGTGCGATTCGTAATTCGGAACCGTGTTCCCCAGTGCGATATTGTAGACTCCGCACACGCGCTTCAGGGAGATCAAACTTCACCGCGCTCGGGCGCGAAAATGAAAAGGCATCGGTGGTAAGTGACTATCATTTTCCATGAAAGTATGATAATATTGCAAAAACCAGAAATGACAAGTCCGGGGCATATTTAGGGAGCCTTGGATCTCGGATGACACCACACATTTTTATTCATATCTCCTGTTTCAAAGGCGCAGTTCGGCTTTTGATGGCGAGGCATAGAAATTGAGACCGAAGATTGGTGTTGTGCGTACCTTATCAATGAGGGTAAATGATACCATTGGCACGTGTACTGCTCTTGGCTGTTGGATCCAATATTAATATACCACATCTCTGCCCCCTATCATAACCTGATGCAATAACTACATTAGCCAGTTATAGCCACCTTCATCATTTCCACGCATGCTTTCATGAAGCATACATTATACAACCACAGAAAATGTGCGATTTTACCATTCGTTTCGCAAGATTGTGTGTTTCTGTTGATACGATTTAGAAGTATGGTGCATTTGTTATGCGTTTTTTTTTCTCGCCATATCTTTAAAAAATGGCAAAAAATTGGTAAACGGAATTGCCAAAGCGACAGCGACTGACCTGAAGCGAGAAATGTAGAAGTGGCTGTTGCCAATGCATTGTTCGTATTCAGGATCGTACATGTATCTGTCAGAGACATATGCCATACGAGCTGTCGGGTTATCATACATGTTGCATGTAGTTAAAGAGCCAATGCACCTCGGGCACATCTGGGTCCCCTTCTCGAGCATGTGAAACGAAATGGTTCAGACGATCATCTTTCTCGAGCAAACATTTGATGACGGCAAGGCGCCTATATCTTCTCCAGACAATATTTTCAGAGGCTCTAAATAACGAAACAAAGTTAACAAATCGAACTCAAGTTCGATAACCTTGTTCCCACCCCTTCTCCTAACCTTTCCACTCTGTAAAAACTCCGGTGTTGATTTAACACCAGCCCGGAATCTATATATGTCCACATCAGAGAAGTATTGAAACAACACCAGTTTGGAATCAAACCGATGCTGTTTTAATACTAATTGGTGTTGTGTTAGACCAAAACGAAACTGGTGTTGTTTAACACTTCTCTGGTGTGGACATAATATAGATTCCGGGCTGGTGTTAAATCAACACCAGAGTTTTTGCAGTGCACGTTTGAGTGTTTGGAGACTATTGAAGCTGAACGATTCATGTAGCATGCGCAAACAAAATTTCCAGAGGAGCAGTCCACAATAATTACTTAAATTATTCTTTGTTAAATCCATTTGTGAAACAAAACCCCTTAGAGTCACATTTTTGTCCTTTCGGCACGAACTAGCATTTTCGAAAAGGCATGCGTTCATGTTTGGCGTCTTTGGCCGGTGAAGCACGTATGGGGAAAGTTTTTAACGTCAACATTACTTCCTGTTTACACATCAAACATATGTCGTTAATTTGGTTGGAGATTTGGGTCTTGAATTCTGACTGTGTACGCTAGCTGTTATAAGGTCCTCTCTTTTTGGACTTGACGTTATACAATTATGGTCATTCATGCTCTGCAGCACTACTTCTGGTTGTAAATTAATCGAATTCTTCGACCTTTACTCAATAAAGATGGGTTAAGCCATATATATTAGTTTCAATATTAGTTTCTCTTTGCACAACCTTATACATGTTTCTGCAGTTTCTCTCCATGCACTTAATGACTCGCTCCTGTAATGGCGAAACTCCATACCTTGACAGATGTGGGCATGTGGAAAATTCGACTTGCCCTTGGTGAATCTTCTCTCAGCAAACCATGATTTCTTTCTGGTTCGATCAGCCGTTCTGTGACCGTAAAACCACCAGTAATTATGATTCAGTCATGAGGAAAACGAGTTTCCAATTCATAAACTCGCTGGTAAGAATGCCGGTTTAACGCAGTGTCGCTTCTCGCGCGAATCTAAAGGGATCCTTTTGGTGAATCGTTTTGTCTTCGTGCGTATCGTACTGGGCGATTTTGCCCCATGCAGTGCCGAATTCTGCAACCTTCGTTAGTTACATGTACATGATACATCGATACGGTTGTTGAAATTCTTGATAAGAAGTGAAGTTAAATAGGCCAATGGAATTTAATGTACATGCACTATTTTTCCTCAGTTTACATGTCCCATATTGATAATGCTAAAACATACACCCTCTCAAACAATATACATCATACCATGGACCTACTCCTCTGTCAGAGTAGTACGTCCATGAATTTACGCACCCCCACGATATATTACGTACATGTTCTGTCAAATGTTCCATGGTTAAGGACGGGTAGAGCGTGGTCCATGTCCACGGACGCTTTTTGGTTGTCACTTTTTGTGGATTGGTGAATGGTGATACCTTTGTATATGTGGTTATCAGCAGATCTAAAAATGAAATGTTATTTAAGTATTATTTTTTTCACCTATCGGTCACAACATAGTACATGTACTTCTTCGGAGCGATGTAGTTTATGTGGCCTGTATTGTATCTTTGTCCATGCTTTAAATACTTTAATACGGTCTATACGGTGTAGTTCATTCTGTGGGCTGTTGGTATGGACTTACATGTACCATAGTCCTAGGGTAGAGTTAATTCGTTTGTGCCAACATGGATGTATAAAGAAATGGTTTCACGAAGTTCCATGTTCTTTGAGGGTTTTGCGATATCATTGTATTCGATAAATCGGTTCTCCCTTCAGCTTGCAGGACCTTTGGCGAATGTTCCATACAATATGACGCCCCTATTCGAGTGGCGCCTGGAGGCAAAGGCGTTTTGAATTCACCATCAATAAATGTCAATCATTCTTGATTTATAACGATTCATGTAGACTTTCTGTGCACTTAGCCCATATTTCACAGCTTTGTGGATTAATTCAAAGCGAATATTGCCGAGATTTGCTTGATGATAGTAGTGTTTGTCCCATTGGCATGATTGTATCCTCTGAGTTTAGTGGCTTCCCATGACCTCTTGACTGTCAAGGGGTGGGGTTTGATCTGTGGTGTCTTATTGACAAAGGGTTATATATGTTTTGGAAGGCAAGATCGAAATTGTGTTTTTGAATTGAAACCATAATACATGTGCCTGGGCACTCGTAAAGATACAAGAACTGTCGAGATACATTTGCCACTTCTTGCCATGAAGAACGCCATAAAGATTGATGTCAAGTAATCTGATGATGACTAGGTCGATAATGACTAAAGATTGACTATTTCGTCAATCTAACAGTATGTACTTTTTAAGAAGTGTGTGTATGTGTGGGAGAGAGCAATGGGTGGACCTGCAAGTTTTGGCCCTATTATCTAAAAGGCATATTCTATCCTTCCATCCATTTGGTAGGAACGATTGAGCGTAAACTGGTGAGTTAGCCACTCGAAAACGTTAACTAATTTACTTCTTGTTTTCACAATTTTATTTATTTTCAAGCTGAGAATACATGTAGATGAGAACAGACCCTGTAAACCACATCAGACCAAAGTTACAAATTGTGCGTTTGTTGTGGATCCCATTCAATCCACATGTAATTTGTACATATAAAATGAAATGGCGAAACGGAGCAATACTTACTATTTACGCTCCTTGCATTACAGTTTTCGATGGAACTATTTTTCTAGCAAAATTGGAGAGGAAGGCTGTGATCGATTTGGACATTAAAATAAAATCCCGGTAAAACCCCGAAACCCCGACGCCGTAATCTGACAGATGACTGGATTTTATGTTATTTGGGACACTGAAGGGATAAAAGCCACACTAAAGCTTATAAATACAATTCTATCACATTTCCTAGGGTTTTTCGAGACGTGCATTTTGATTGAGATAGTGGAGACCTTTCGTTTTCTGTGACGAGCCATGTGGACGTACGAGATTAAGGAATTTTGGGAGCGCTGCGCATGCGCGAAGTAATCTGTGACGAGCCTTCTCGTTCACTGCCCAAATCTGTGACTCGAATTTGAGGGTTTTGACGTTCGGTGTCATAGTGCTCGAACGAGCGCTAGTTCGTACATGATGACGTCATCCAAGCTTAGCAAAAATGAATGAAGCCACATCAACATTCGAGTTTCGTTGATTCAGCAGGGCTGGTAAACTGCAAATTACTGCTTGTTACCAGCTTTTCCATTACATTTAGTGTGTCCTGTTTTCAGACACTACATATCCGATAGGTAATTGATGTTCTATTTCCAAACAACTGTGTTTTTTCAGCTTTTTGCGCAGGAGTGCAAATGTTGCACCCACAGTCGCCCCACTGGTTCGTAGCGTGATGCTACGCCTGATTCTCCGGCCGAGCATCGGCCCACGGCCCGCTCGCTACCACGCTGGTATATGCTGTGGCCTGGTACGGAAACGTCGACTTAAATCGAAACTGTTTTCATCAATGTACGAACGTAAAACTGAACGAGCGGTGTCACCACTTCCGGTGAACTAGGACTACGTTGCAGTCGCAGACAATCGAAAGCTCCTTAGTTACATTACAAGTGCAACGTTTCTTTGTCATTTGTTGTGTCATGCCATGGCGAAGGGCTCTTGCTCTATCTTCATATGGATGGATAACCAAGGAATTGTCAGGAACAATTACTGGGAAGATATCAACACATGGAAAACTGGTTTCGGGTGTGTGTGTGTGTGTAGGGGGGGGGGGGTATAAAGGCGCATATGAATGATCTTACTCTGGAGAGGTGATGACACACCGATGTCATTGAACTCGACTAATGGGGGTCACCTCATCTGGGGATGCTTGCGGCGGTCAAGAGCGTCTTATCGACTGTCCAGGTAGTATAAAAAAGGAGGAGTGGAAGTACCAAGTTTGATTTCTCACTCTGAGTGATATGTGATACTGTCTTAGCCTGAATATTTTGTTTTGATTTTGAAATCTATGATATAATATTTTTCTATTGACAACATTAATTTTTATTGATAATTGTGATTCCGATTGGGAATGAATACAATTTATGTCATGTTTAATTTAATTAACATTCACGTGTTGGTGACAGAATGCAATGTCGAATCAGGGAGTTGGGAGTAGATTTTCTGGTCGAATGCAGTGGACCTATTATAAGATGAAATTCAGAAGGCATGTTGCAAAACAACGAGTAGAACCTGATCAACTCAATTGTTTTGAATAGGAACTGACCGCAAACGACTCTGGACGCATTCGCTACTGATTTTATATGTGCATGATTTATTCATGCCAGCGGGTAACATGTTCATGTACATTTGCCTTGGGATAAAAATTCCACTCTTTCCACCCTTCCTTATGAACGATTCATTCTCTTTGTTGGATATCTGTTTTTCTTACCTTTAAGATTATTGGTTTCCATGCAGGTGAGGTCTAAAATTAAGTCTCTTATAGTAGGACGATGTCTTTTTAGTTCTTGAAAGAAAGTGCTTTTCTGAAAACAGGTATGTAAAGGGGTGTGTGCCCTATAAGTAACTCACTGAAGATGAATGGCCTCCTATTTGCCAACCATTTTACCCCGAACAATAACCCGACACCATCTTTAGGTCAGGTGCACAAAAGACGGGTCAATAAATAGTGGGTAATGATCATTGCCCCTCCTACAGAAGCGCATCGAAACCACTCTTGATCTATTCTTCCTGGCCAATTAATCTGTCTTTGATTATCACATTGTCCCTGCACAAGTCTTCATCCATAAATATAACAATGTATTTTGTGTACATACATGCGAATATGCACTTTTGGTTTGTGGTACAATTATTGTAGGTAGGTACAGGTAGAACATCAAGCCAGCGATATCATAAACGTAGTTACGGATTGTTTACATAGCTGCTTTTTCTGGGTAATATCCATGAAAAGCATCACAAAACACAATTGAAGTTGAATAACTTTATGACTGACTAGCTGGAACTGCTAAGATGTTAGACACATGCTAATTACAAATTGCTTGTACTTGTGAGTTTGTGCGATTTTTTCAGATACATCAGGATTGAAATAAAGTTCTTATATTACCTGATCTACCTGAACCATGGAGCTACTCCAGCTAGCAGGTTTGGTATAATGTATCCAAATAAACATGATGAGGTATATCTACATGTATTGTAGACAACATAAGTCATGTACGACGTATTGATATAGGGCCTATGGGTGAATGAATTCTGACCTGAACTAAGACAATCCTCGAGTAATTTAAGACTAAATCATTTTTCTTTTTCACAAGTCAACGGCTAGGGGGGATTCCTCAAGCTTTAGTTTATAGCATTCCGAGCCTGAAATCCAAATAGGCGGTGCTGCACCATCCCGAGTTTGCTCAATCTCGAGATTGGGCCCGATTGGCCCTCTTCGCGATTAATCTCGAGATTCAAGAAACCCCGTCTCCACCATCGCAAGAAGATCGGGATAATTTGTCGGATCAGAAATAGCGCGCTTATTTGAAAATTCGGGATGGTGCAGACGGCCCTTTTAGAGGTTTTATTAAATACTCGCGTTGGAGTTTGAAAATATTGAAGAATTTGGTCCTAGTATTGTCTAGGAGAGGTTCCTGTGCGTAACTCACATGGAGTCTAAAATTGGCATTGACTGTAAGTATTATGTGCATTCACGGTTATTGCTGATATTTTAGAAGGGTGTACCATACAATATTTCCGATGTACCGGAAAGATGTACCATCATCTTAAAACAAACGGCGGTCGGGTGGGAAGGTATTGGGTAACCGGCATGTCCATGACCTCGAAACATTACTCTTCGTTTCGATTTCTTTCGGTTTTTTTTGCTCTCTAGTTTCTTGCATTTTATATGCTTGTGAACGAAATTAACGTTTGTAGGAACTGTAAAAATAGTTAATCGCGGGAAAGGTTCAGACATTTGCAAGAAGAATTTGACCGAATGGTGCCCTAGAGGGTATCAAAGGCATGATAACGAAGCATTAATATTTTGAAGACTATCACTATGGGAGCACTTTAATCCTAGTGCATATTCAATCTGTATTCCTGCTATCTATTCGTTTTGAGAAGTTTCGAAGGGTAACTTGATAAAGTTGTAGCGGCGTTATATATTAATTTTGTCACGTTCCTATATTTGCATAAGTAACTTCGAGGAATATATCGCGTTTGTCCCCGGTGATTTAATTAATAAGGACATACTTTCAAAGTTTACTCTATATGAATACGAATTCCTTTTTGAGATTGATGATCATTTGGCTGATAACGAAATGCGTGGATGTAAGGATTCATGCAATTTTTGTTAAGCTTTGATCATACGTGCTATCCATGATTTTCTTTGCACGGGAAATCAAAAGCAGATACTAGACTGTATTCTGTAGGCTTTTGCCTGTGGTCTCGAGCCAATACTCAGTCAATGTCACTGCGGTTGAATAAATCATGAATGTACTGTCACTGAAGAATTAGTTCTGAATCACAAGTGGCGAAGCTCCTCACCGTCGCAATGGATAAATTTTGTCCTAATTTTTTTGTCTCCTTCCATGAATTACAATGAATTACATGGTGTGGATTATTAGAAAGCGACGAAACCCCAAAATGGTATGTTTCTGTTGCTTGGTAAATCGTCGCATGATTATTCAGAATCTTCCATCAACATCATGAACATACCGCTCTTGCATGTCAAGTACATGTAGTAGCTTACTAATGGAATTGACGTTTTCTCAGTAGCATACATTTTGTAAAATAGGGGGAAAGTCTTTGTTGGCTTTTGCCTCATATAATTATGTGCAAAAAATCTTTAAAAAACTTAAACTATGTCCAGGACCATGTGATCAAATTGTAAGTTTTAAATCTTAAATGATGCAATTTTTTTTGACTTACAGTAGTAGTTGATATGGATTTCGTGAGAATATGTTTTCCTGATAGTCGTGGTAACTATTCCCTGAATGGAGACGGAAGCAGCACGTTTTCATCGGGACCAGTGGTAACGTACTGTAACGTTGATAGAGTGGAATTTCTTATGTAACACGTCTCGGTAACGACGATTTACCGAGAGGGGAAATGGAGGTGAAAGGAAAGTTTGCATCACTTGAGGAAATTACGAAAGCAACGTGACTTGAGTTGTTTCTTGCTTCTCCCTCGTCATCTCTTATTCATGAGGTCGTTGCATCTCAGAGGATAGGTGAGTTCGGGACCGACGTGACGGATGAGTCATAGTTTGGGAAAAGAGGGCGCTTCTTAAAGTTCCGAGGACAAAAAACTCTGGAGGCAGGGACATATCCACGGAGGATTAGTCTATTGTTATAGGGGTGCTGAGCATTGTCACAGCACCCCCAGTAACAATAGATAATCCTCCGTGGCCAAGTCCATGTCTGGAGGAGTGACATTGGGCCTTTCGTATAAATCTTTGTTTGACCATACCACTCCAAGTCCTCCATTTTTCACTTGCTTAGAAAGCTCCATCTTATAGCGACATGTATGTATGTCAATAAAATGGGTAATAGGAGGTCATCTCACTGTACGAGTTCGTGAAGTAATGCTGTTTTGGTGATATTCTCGTTTCATTCGGTGTTGTAAAGTTGACCGTTATCCATCAGAAGATCATAAGTGATCCTATTACCCCTTAAGTCGTGAACAAGTTTCTAACCATGGCTAACGTTCATTGATGCAGTGACAAGTTGTATTTTTTTTTCAGACTGGTGTCGAAATTATAGTACTGCCATCAGGAACATTACCTTGTAGACGTGTTGATACCGTCCTTGCCAATTGTTCATAATTATGATAATCAAAATGACCGTAGTACCAATACAGTCCATACGTTATAGAGAAAATCATCAATGTAAAATGCATTGAACTCTCAATTTACTGTCTTCATTGATTTGACGAGACGATATTTATTACTTAATATTGTGTAATGGGAAATGGAAGTCAATTAAAACAATTGGTTGGCATTAATTCTTTTGAAGAACATTGAATTTTGTTCAAAAGCAATGATAAAGCAGACGATGTTGAGATACGAGTTCGACGTATCTCGGTTCTGTTGTCATCCTCTTGTCATGCTTGTAATCATATGCAAGCTTTGCCATCTGGTAAGTGGTGGTACGATGGGCTTTCTTAAGGGTGTATTAATCATGTTGATCCACTTGATGCATGGGTTGCTTTGTGGCATTCACATCTATCCTTTTAAATAAATGCCAAATTGGACGCAGTTCCTTTAATATTCACGGAGGGTCCACATTGAAATACAGTGGAAAGCCGCATTGACCGCAATAAGGAGGGTATTTGGGATATCTTCGGCGTCCACAAGAGGAAAGTAGAGGTTGGACGACTCTGATCACGGTAAGAGACGTTGACAGGATGACGAGTACTCTCGGCTTCCATCTCTTGAGGCCTTCCTACCTGTAACCTCTTATCCTCCGCAGGTGCAAAACATCGGCGTCGCCCAATTGCAGGAGAGGTGGTGCTTTTACATGACGGTACTACAAGCAGTTGTCACTCACAGAGTGTGTGTGTCTTGACATCACCTGTGGGTTGTGATCGTGGCATATTATTACTCTTAATTTACATTGACTTCACTCGCATACATATGATAGAAGAATTACTGCGGCTAAGACGACATTAGTTTAGACATTCAAGAAAGAAGACTTTGATGTGGTAGAATTTCACTGGGTGGACAGCAAAGATGAAGCAATTTATATGACGACCCGATGACGTGTTGAGGTCATTAACCCCGTAATCTTACACAGGTATTGAAACATTTTAAATCTTTGTATCCATTACCTCCTGGGTTATCTAAACATTAATATCTTTGTTATTATTTTGTTTGAAAATAACATACTATTCCTTTCCAACAATGGGCATAGATAGTAGTACAATACATTATTATCATTGATGTCATATATTTGATTTAATTCAGAACTGTTTCAGGAGTGCCGAAGCGAGGATTAATGAATGATGCTCGCATTCCATTGAGATATTGGGTTACACCTTTACCTGATTTTATACATACAGCTATAAAAGGTCCACTTTTCCCTTGGGCAAATATGCAATTAATTTCAATAGAGAATCCCCAAGGATACCCCCATCACTGACTTAATTTGATGTAATTGCGTTGATGGAATCATGTTTCGTAATTATTCACGTTTGTCTTTTATTTCTTAAGAAAATAAATCCCTCGTGAATGGCAATATTTTCAGCTGTCTAACACAGAAAGAAGAAGACAACGAGCAATAAGTACTAAGGACTATCGTGAAAATATACACTGACTGACTGGACTACCGCAGGCAAATGTGCTATCCTGCAGATGCCCATGGTAACAGTGAAAACATTCATGCAAATCGATACTTGTAATTAATGGTGAAATCATGGGGGTGTTTATACATGAAATTATTTCTCTAGGGGTCACGCTACACCCGCCTGGCGCCTGTCTGCGACAACATAATTGCTGTCACCACCCCTCTGTTATTCACATACTTTTTCTTTATATTCCATGGTAGACCCATGAATGATTTCATGGTTTCAGGACAAATTCAGATTCCCGATGTCTTGGAGGTGTCTTACTCATACTGATTTCCGAGCGATGTTCGCAGGGAAAATTTGTGATTAATTAGTAACATCTCCATGAGTGCATCTATCCGGAAACCCTCTTGGCGTACCCTTCCATTCGTGTGAATACGCGCTCTGGTGAAGAATGCGCGCCAAACTATTCTATAACGTTCTCCGATATTGAAGGTGACAAAGACACTGGCCTGATATTTATAGAGTAAACAGTGTAAACATGGGTATTGGCGCTTTTATTCCCTCGCGATATTGAATCTTAGGTGACCCCGAAGAAAGTGATCAGTCATTCTGAATTTCAATTAAAAAAATCGGTAGTGTGGCATGGCGAAGAATCTGTGCTAAATCGACAGATTTAAGACCATTAGAACACTGGAATTCGTGACAGAAGATATCCAGGAAAGGTAACTTAGCTTTGACCCAGAGGCATACAGTGGTTACATTGGGACTAACCTTATATACCTTTGTCTTGGCACGTAGTTGATCGTGTCTCATGGTACCTACCGTTGTCAAGTGTATTTTTCCTGCGAAGCAAATTTCGTTTCAAAGATTCGATGTACAGATATCTGCGTTGGTTACAGATTATAATATAAGAAACTGAATTGACTGTTTGGTATTGAAAGTATGATGTGACACCTATAGAAAAGAGTGACAGGAAGGCTTGATCAGCAATTCATCTAATTTACTATACTGAACACAACTGAGTGATGATAATACGTATTGATCGATTTTAGTGTCGCATTAGCAGTAAATATCGATTTACCGTTTGCTGGTTGTCTTTTGCAAATCAATTACTGCTGTGGATTATTAGTGTGAAATACAATGTGTTATTAGTTGTAATGTAGGTGCTTTACCTTTGCACATCATAATGCGTTAATGCGAAACATTTAATATCTGATGCATATTGTCATTGGCAATAATGATAACATAATAATGACGTTAACGATGAAGGTGGTATCAACTGATGAACAATATTGTCAATTTGTATAAAGGGGTTGTACATGTCGTCACGCCTCTGGGGATACCGGATCGAAAAGATGAGCTCTTATTACTGCTCTTTGGAATAAAAATGTCATGATTTAGGGTGGATTTAAGTTACATATCTTCTGTCTTCCTAAAAGCAAATAGAGTCCTAAAAGCATATAGAGGATGTTATTAGAAGACGAAATCTTTCTGATGACAGACATGCATGTTGTAATGTAAAAGGAGAAGGAGGGCATTGGTTTGCGTGAAGGAATCGGCGTGAAAGATTATCGCCGCTCGGAAGGCGAAACAGGAAACAGAATTCGGTCGAAATGCGTGCTAGTGGAGGGGGTAATCCAGAATGACAACAATTTTGAGACAAATCTCACGTCCCGATTCTCGTTATTGAATTCTTCGATTTTGCCAGGTCGGAAAATGATAAATTGATAAAGTGCCTGTCATCAGGAGCTGTTCATTAATTTTACTTGTGAGGATAGTCAACTTTCGTGATTTTTCATCTGTTTGAGACAGAGTGACAAAATTAAAGAAATCACCCTCCGCCTTTGGCTAAAGGTCCCCTCTAACATGTCTAAGGGATGGAATTGTATATGTACATTCTCTGAATCTGTGGACATGTTTGATATTATTTCGTACTCGCATCATGGTATTGATAAATTACTGAAGAGTGAAACCTTATTTTCCTTGTCTACTTCTCCATTTCTTTATTATAAAAATCGATAAGTTATTTACAAAAAAGGCGACATGCTAGGTATTTTTCTATCTTTACCATGGTTACTTTATGTACTTGATTAGGTGAGATCAAATTAATCAATTGGTTACTGCCAAGACGATTTTTCATAAGGCAGTAACGTTTGACACAAGAAAACGTTACCAGTCGTGTGCACATGTATATTTTAGTCGCATGTAACTTTTCTGACACTTATAGCATTATTTCCATGTGTGTTAATCTGTATTATTAACTTTCATCATGTAACAGTTCTTACTCATGCGAACATGGCGAACGTCCGTCCCTCTTTTTCAATTGGGGTTAGTGAACACACTGATTGGATACTGGATAATATGTGTATTTCACGTGTCTTTTTAGTGTATTTTTGACTCCCTATCATGCTTCCTCTCAATTTGATGTCAACCACAACTCTTTTAATGTCTATCATAATTTTGTACCATTTCTCCTCTGCGTTCCTATTTTCACCTTTGATCACCCGCTCTCAAACTCGCTGAGTATTGATAAGATCCTCTAAAGTTTAATGCACTTTTGATATCATTCACATAGATTGGAATCGCATGCGCCCTGAACCATAAACATTCATCGGAATTCCTTCTCTCATTAAACCAGCTTGGTATACTACCACATCCATGCGGCAGTAATACGCGATTAATGTTTCTCATGGTGCCAATACCGACCTCGATACGTAAGAAAAACAAACTATTATTGGAATTTGATTACACCAGGGGCGGGAAAATATGATGAACTTGGCAGCCCTCCTCATCTCTAATGAGATCATGATAGTACCGAGGCACCATGCCCAAACATTTCTTATGTACTTTTTGGTAGCGATAATTCGCAAGGATGCTGGTTGTTTACTTGCCGTTGAGGGCCCAATAAATGGAGCGCCACTCGTGCTGGGTAGAAAGAAAAACATGCACAAGATGAGTCACAAATGATTTGAAATAATTCAGCGGAAGTAATGTCACCTGCCCATGCGCGCTTCACTTGCTAAAAGGGTTAAGATATTTCGCAATTTGTTAATGGGGAAAAAGAATAGATGATTGGTTGAGTGACGTTAGAAATTGGTAAATTTCTACCTTTTTTTACGTGATTAACGATAATTTGGTAAAGTGGCCAGGTGGAATTTAAGCGGTATGGGTAATTTGTTCTGCGCTGAACTTGACTTGGCCATTTCACCTCTGATGTTATCGGTCATTTTTCAGATCTAAATCTAGTTAAAATGTCTCCTCTGACATGGTTCTTAAGGAAATGTACACAAAATTATGTTATTCCCAAACTCCCTTTATACCGCTCATATAATACATGAATAAACATTTTTCTCTGATGACCAATATTACAGATCTAGGCCAATCAGTTGCAATGGTTATTCGTCACGCATCATCTGATAAATGATGGACATGAAGTTCAATACGTTATCTTGAAATCATCCCTTTCCGGAAGACGGAAAATTAATGTAGTGGTATCGGGTGGGGGGGGGGGGGGGCTACTGGATTAGAGGCACGAAAATTAAATCCCCGATCTTTCATTCTCCAATGTGAAAATTTTAAATGCATTAATGACACAGTTCGCGTAAAAGTATGACCTACTTTCCTGTTGTAAATTATAAACATCTGCCCTAAATTCTATTTTATGTTATGCCCCTTAGTATGATCTTGCCCAGAGAAGCACTTAAAGTACAAAAACCCCTGGTTAAAACTGACTCGGAAGAAGAAGACGATAAAATTTGCAAGGAAGATCTCGGAGGAATGGGTAATTGAAATGGCACGATTTCCATTCAGAAGAACTCGTGTGAACTCGCCAGGGAATGGAAGGTTTGAATTTCAAATAATGTGCCTTTTTTAGATCGATTTGAGACAAATCTAGATGTAAGTGCATAATCTCGAATAATGGAATGATCAATTTCAAAGAAAGAATATATCTTGATAGGATAAGAGAGAGAGAATGTGTGTTTGTGATGCATTTGCTTGTTTGGATCCGGTGGGTGAAGATGTTTGGAGTCAAATGGGTCAAAACCCAATTATCAGGCCTTCAGTTCCGATATTTTTAAGGGCAAGACCACTTTTCAACAGGGCACTTTTCTATATTAGAGCTGAACGTGAATAAAAATAGGGAGTACAACAAATCACTAAGGTCAATGAGAGGGTCACTGTGGCCAGTCAACAGGGCATCCATAGCCAATGCCTTCGATGTTCTTGGATTAATTTAAGATTTGGCATATAATTTTTATACAGACTTTACGTTTAAAGCTTCGTCAAAAGTGACCCCACCATTTTTCAGACTATTTTTGGTCACCTGCCTCCTTTATACCCGTATCCTCTTCCTCCTCGAGATTTGAAGACGAGAAAGACATATTGTAACTAGCATGAATACTAGCTATATTATGATTGACTACAGACTTAGCCCTGTTACCATGGCTGTTGCCATATAAATGGCAAAGTTACCATAGTTGTAAATCATTATGGAAGGAACCCCAGATCTAGCTCGCCAACCGTCGCGACTGTAAAGTGTGAACGCTAATGAATCGATCTTCTTACACTGAATCAGGTGGAAGCGGTTCAGGAAAGTCATTGTGAACGAGGTTGGACCATTCTTTCCCCAATTGTGAGATATTTTCATTTTTTTAAATTACATTTATAGTATATGTATTAACCAAGGGAAGGAACCCCCTGGTAAATGAAACATTTCATTGCCTTATACGTCGTCCTCCCTCTTACCGATTCGATTTCTTTCCTCCATCTTTTCTTTCTGTGCCACCCTTCTCGTTTCCAACATTTCCATTCATTTTAACATCTCTTCGACCCAATCGCCTGCCATTATTACGTCCCTTCCTTCATCACTTTTCAAGAGCGGATGAAAGCATTAAGATGCACTCCTCAGGCAAGTTTTGCACTTCCCTGGTGGCGCAATATATTGTTCAATATTTGATGAACGATTGTCAATAAATAAAATGGTGTCCGTTTCAAGTCGCCAGTGCGCCAGAGAGGGGTGTGAGCCTTGCGAAGCCAGCGAGGTTGCTCATCCTGAAATTAGCTACAGAGTAACTTTCCGGTTTCGGCGGATTCCCCTGGTATCTATATCTTTGCAGGATGCGATATCATTGTTTACCAACAAATATCTCTTATACCTCTATGGCTGTCACGGTGTGTATTTGGGGATCATTATATCATTCTCGTGGGCTCACGTTCAATGAAAATATGAGAACTTTTTCGTAGTGCGTTGCCTTCTATTTACTTATCACAGAACCGTTTCTCTGCATTTCCACAACTCTAACTCTAAGTTCCTATTCTCCAAATCTTCTTTGGAATTCTCGTTGACTAGTTCGAATTTCGGGCTACGTTTCACGTTCCCATAATTCGTGAAGTGCTGAATGAATAAAAAGGGCGATTGGGCTCTTTTCAAATGTTGGTTTGACGCGCAACACTCTCCATGCGTGGAGATCAGAGCAAACTAAGCGATTGGATGTCTTGCGTGAATCTCGAGCAGGAAGCGGGCACTCCGTAAATTCTCGAGTGCCGAACTTTCGTACACTTTTCATCCAGCATGTCCAGTTTGCTGTGTTCACTGCGATTCCGACTTTGTAGGAACCAATACGCCAAGGTTTTTTTGCGCGTGAGAGAACCCTCGGGAGATTCATCCCAGCTTAAAAAACCCTGGGGGTAAAGATGTTCTAATGACCAGGTGATAGGTTACTAATTACCGACAACTCTTGTCTGTTAGTGTTCCAGCCCTTACCAGTGAATAAGGACAAACAGGTCCGATTGACTTTCATGCATTCAAGCCATCTCAACAATACTCTGTCATATCTGTGTAGGATAGTTACAAGGGTATTATTTATCACTTAGTCCTCTGATCTACGAATTGTTCACCTTAGCTTTAGTTATTTTTCAAGATATTATCGAAAGATGTTTTCATTGAGTTAACGCATTAGGAAAGAAGAAGGAGAAAATTTGATGTCTGACCATGAACGTTTATTACGCGATGAATTCCATTTGTGTTCTGGATGTCTTTGTCCTATGCATCCACTGTTAATCAAACACAGTTCAAAATTTCAGCAACTTTTCTTACAATGCTGATTAACTCTGACAAAAATCCTTGGTACAGTTTGCACGAAGTAAACACAAACATCTTGAGTGTGGATCAAGACAAAGATAGGGTGTTTGCAAGTTCAGTGGGCAAATCTGCTTGTCAGCAGCAAATGCAGTCGTATTTTGAATGCTCATATTTGGTTGTTCAGATCATGTTACAAACTACAAAACATTGCAAACATACTGGATGAAAACCTGTTGAAATCAAATACCTAGAGAAGCACCGAACCAACATGACTGCTCAAGATACGGACTGTAAAGATTTTCTCTGCTTTAGTCAGGAATGTATTTACAGTGAGCGAGTTCCACCTGATGATCTGTCGCGTAATTAGCACAACCAATTACCAATGGGTTACCTCATTGGTATTAGTAAAGGAAGACCGTAAGTAGTAAATTATTGCTTAGGCCAAGTTAGGGTTCATTCGTGAATCCTGAAGTGTTGAGATCTAGTAGAAATGCTTAGCCATGATATTTTATCAATAATATGGTCAAGAGTTGCTGCTTTCTACTCGGGTTTTTATTATTTGTTACCTGACAAAGGACGTGGATAATAAAAGGAATTCATTACTATTGAAAGTAATCAAGAAGTATAGTTTCATTTTCATATGTTGATATGAAGTTGGAAAATAAAGAAATCATACTTCTGGTTTTATTTTTGTCTTTTGACTCGGAACCGTTAAATACCGAAAACTCATCACGAACTTCAGCCAGTTTTAACAGTAGGCCTATATATCACAGTGCCCACATAGTCCATTTATTACATTACTTTAGTCTCGGGGCCGAGGGGGCACGTTTTCTAATTTTGCGGTAGCTGGTTCATACTTACCGACGAAAGAAATCGATACGAACGCCTTGTGGCGAGTCTAGTTTGGGGGTAAGAGGACAGTCACTTTCGAGTAGAATATTGCTAGAGATGTTGATGAAGGTGAGAGCAAGTGGAAGGAACAGACATTATTGTGATGTAGAATTGTTTGAGAGAAGATTTATTAGGTATTTGTTCGGAGGGGAAATGAATCAAATACGCCGACGAAGCTATTAGAAAAATGGCGTAAGAAAAGCCACCGACTGATGAAATTCGACAATGAAAGAGGGGGAAGGCATCCCTGAGCGCAATCATGATAAGAAATGGAGACAGGGATTCGTGGGATAAGGGAACCCCCTAGTGTTTGAGATTAAACAATCAAATTGGAATAAGAGCGGTTGCTTAAATGTTGCACAGGTAGCATTCTCTTTGATAGATTGTAAGTGATGAGCTCTTGTTGGGGATAGTTGGTACTATGAATCGAAGGTGATACATGAGATGCATTTTCCGGAGGGTTAGCATATTAGCATTAACATCTTCCCATGAATTCAATTCAAACTCCATTTCAGGAAATAACTGAGACCCTCTTTCATTATATCCCAATGATATTCACGATGATTTAGTAAATATTAGGCCGGATATATTTGGTTATCTGCAAGAATACCCAGAGCAGGCTTGACAAGAAGGCCGCCTCTGCATCATCTAATGAAATTTCATCTCATCTAATGCCTTTTCCAACGGCTGCTGATAAAAAAGAGCCGCGTGTCTATCTCAATGCCTCTCTAACAGCGTTTTAAGAAATCTTCTCAGTCTTGCGGAATCAGGATCATCCGGTTATCTTATCTGTTTGTGTACGTCTAAGTATCGACTAGATGAGATGTATATATAAAACATGAAACGATTAGCCTGGGTTGTGGCAGGTGGATGTAATAGTGTAGACGACTGTCTGGCTAAGCCGGTGTACCTTCGATAATATCCATTTCCTTTATTCCTTATGTTACTTACCGTGATCCTGGTATATTGAAATACAGAACAGAAGCTCGATTGGTGGGTGTTATAAAGTTTACCGTTTTGGTGGAAGAATACTATACGAAAAAGTTTCTTATTAAAATGAATTTCCGAATGATACCTTAAACGGATACGAAAATGCACATGGCATACTCAACTTTTGACATATTCAGCTTTGAAGATTGCTCAACTTTATTATTGTGTTCAGGTTGGAAGTGGTGAATAATTAAGACAGCTCAGAAGTTGATTTTAATGGTAAGATGATGAAGAATCGTATCACCTTCCAAAATAGCAATATGCATTCCATTTTAGTAAAAATTTATTGTCATTCCAATATGATAAAGGTCTCTTTAAAATCAGTCCGGTCTTCGAGAGTAGTTGTCTTCACAAAAATAGAGGTTCCTTTCAAGGTTGTTGAGTTGAACGACCGCCAAATAATCAATTTTTATTGGTTTCTTTAGAAATCGTTTTAGTAGCTGTCCGGAGTTTACAGGCATGATATGAATAGAAAAAATTAATTCGCATGGCGGTTTTATCCATCGAAACATGCTATAGTCATAGGAACGTGGAGATATTGGCACAGAATCCTCAACCACACTACGAGTACTGTAGGCGGTAGCTTCCTATTTTCTTTGTACTAAAACTTGTTTGAAACCAACAGCCGATATTAGACCCCTGTTACATCTGAGAGATTCCCTACCTCGGGCCGGCCCGGGGCCTACCTCGGGTCGGAAAGAAATCAGATGTAAACATCCCAAACCTACCTCGGGCCACCTTTTAGCGAACCTACCCGAGACCACATCAAGAGGTAGTCTCGGGTAGGTATCGGGCCGGCCCCGGTCCACCGATTCGTAGATGTAAACGCACACTAAGCTTTCAAACCTATCTCGGTCCGTTCGCCAGCTGTCAAATTACGTCATAGCGCGCGCTATCCCCTCCCCAGCCCCGTCGTTCTTCGAATGTTTTGCGGCTTTTGACATGTGAATTGTGATTGATAAAGTCTTTGATTTTAGTGGAAAGAAGGAAGCACTTTAAACGTATTCTTTTCAAATCGATCATATCTTCAACGACTGCTGGGATCATCAGCATGCTTCCAGAATAACGAAATGTAAACAACTTCAATTAGCGCGCGCAAATTATTCAGAGCCTAGATCGAGAGTGCCCTCAATCGGATACCGCTCGAAACCGTACCGATAGGGGAGGGAATGAACGCTGTGATGTAAACAGACCACATTTCGGACTCGGTCCGTTCGCGAAGCTAATCCACCAATAATCCAGTCAAGGTTGCAAGTGGACTCGGTCGGGTCTCGGGTAGGAAACTTTCAGATGTAACAGGGGCCTTAGTTATGTGCTAATGAAGAATACATTTTTTGAAGGTATGAAAAGCGAAACTAAAAAGAGAGATTTTCATTGATGAAAGTCATCTAGATGACATTTACGGTAGTTCCTTCATTATGAATTGGAAGCTGGGATCCCAGCAAGGCATCAGAGACATCCTGGTGGGATCCCTGGTAACATACCGCCGTTCTAGGGTCGTTGGAGGTCATGTAGGATACAAGGGGTCAGTAAATAGGCAATCGCAGAAGTGGGAAAATTGCCAATTCGTCTACTGCCAACTCGTCCACTCAAATCATGATCTACTTTCATTTAGTTTAATGTCATTTCGTGCATCAACATTTCGTCTAACAACTATTTGGTCCAATCATCACTTCGTCTAATCACCATTTCGTCTATGACCATTTCGTCTCATAACCAGTTGGGTCTAATATCCATTTCATTTTCATACATTTTGCACAATTTAACACTTTAATAGTCCAATTAGACCAAATGGTATATGGACTAAATGGCTATTGGACCAACTGGTTATTAGACCAAATGGCATTATACTAAATGAAAGTAGACCATGTGGTGAGTGGACGAACGGATGGTAGACCAGATGATAGTAGACAAGTTGGCAATTGGACGAATTGACATTAGACGAATTGGAAATAAACTGCAGAAGTGTGGTGGGTGGGATGTACGGCTCGCTACATACATCAACATTCTTCGACTTTGAAATTGGAAAGATAAGGGTTTTTTTGCATTTCCTTGCGCACTTAAAGAAGTTTAATTCATACTCTCTTAATGCAAAGTAGCTTATCTATTCCCTAATTACACTCCTCTCAGAGTGAGATGAGGGACCAGTCCTGATGGAGTGAGATTTCGGTCTTTCTTTTCAAGAGTGTATTTTCATCTCCTTTGGAGTGAAAGTGTAAAAAAAGATGCACACTTTAACTTCATACTTGAAAGACCGAAATCTCACTCCATCAGGACTGGTCCCTCAATTCACTCTGAGAGGGGTGCGATTAGGGACCAGATTAACTCTTTTGCTTTTAGAGAGTATAGCTTAACTTTACACAGAATCAGAATGTCGAGTCCGTTCATCCTTGGTGCGTTGATATGAGTGTACCGTGTCCTTGTCTCTGCCGATTATGAACATTTACTTGTATGAACACAATCATTTCATGAGTCTGAAAAATCTTGCATCTCACACAAATATAAAATATATCTATCGGTCTTGGCGTCATGTTTCCATTCCCATAATTTTACATTCTGTACCAGTAGTTCTATTTTATTGTAACGTTTGTGTCTTTAGACCCAGTCAGCATGATCAGTTAGATGATTTCAGTTTCTTCAAGTTCATTAGCTTTTCCGTCTAGCAGGCATTTCAATTGTATGACAGATGATTCATTTTCAAGTACAATTCTCACGAATTCACCACTGCTTCGACACCAGCAGCGTCTTACCGTAATGCGTAGCCTTCCCCCAAGAGAGTATGCATTTATTGCTTCTTGTGGTTTTGTGGTAAAGGATCTATGGAATAAAGAATGAAAATGGGGGAAAATGTATTTTGTTTGGCTTTATCTTAGCTTGGAATAAAGAAGATATAAAGACGGCATTTTCTGTCTGCAATCATGGAATGAAATGATTGGCATATGAGCTGAGACGATAGACAACTTATTTGGTGGAGTTGTGTTGGAAAGGAAAGAGTTAAAATGTCTCTAATAACATTTACGACTCGACGCTGAAATACTGATATTGATATTGTAATTGACTTTATAATTATCCATATTCGAGGGATGTGCAGAATGTAGGAATTTTAAAGCCAAAGCTGAATTTACACGAACATTGATTATTCGACATGAAGCATTTCATCCTCGAGGTTCAGCGAAAGAGAAAATATGAATAACAAATAATTGTAAAATTTTGCACATTCTGATTTAAAATAAAGATTTCTTGTGATGGCTTGTTGGGGTTATAGAAAGGAAAACTCAGACCATAAAGATGATCGATTACACATGAGCCCCCCTAAAAGGGGTGGACAGAAGAACATTTACGCTGATGGAAGGCCAGCTGGTATAGTTAAAAGTAACTGGATCAATTTCGATAACTTTAACTTATTTTACATCAGTATATTAACGGCATTTCTTAATTTCCAGTGCCGATGAGGAATAGCATGTTGATGGGTAAAGGACTAATGATAAACATAGTTTCTTACATACGAAATATTTCCAGACAAACACGGTCAGTCAACGGAACTACTCCATCATTACATATAATTTTTCTCTCAAACTCGTTCTCTGCGATATTCGCTTTTCAGCAACGGACGTGGATTCTATGTTCATATCTCATACTGTGAAATATTCTAATCTTCAATTGTGCCACCAGCAAATTTGCTATTTCTCTCGTTTATGTCTCAACCTAAAAACCACTTGCTAGAAGGGAAGTTTTTGTAAATATTCCTCCTGAGTATGCTAATGCATCTAGAAACTTTTCTGGTAGGCACGAAGGGTTGGTTTTCAAACGCCAAATCCATTGACGGTCATATCTGTGGTGAATCCACTCGCCAAGGGGGACATTCTGTTAAGTGTTCCTGGCCCAAAGGGACTTGTTCACAATTTTAGAGTATAATAGTAAAGTGACTAAAGGAGGAGAAGGAGTGAAGATTGTTGATGGGTTAGTAGACGGGGTCAACGTATAGAAAGAAACTGATATCGCCGGAGTTAGAGCTGTAAGAAAAATTATAAAATCACTAACAATCCAAGTGTTTCAGCATGGTAGGGTCCATGGTTTCAGTGACCCAAAATAATAAAAACTACCCAATTAAAATCGAATGTTTACGCACCATAAATTTGAAGGCCGAATCCATGTATATTATACACACATATGACTTTGGTCTTTCGTAGACCCTGTCGATCTATTGATAACCGTGTAAATTTCCCTTAGGTATCTTATGCGTCTGCCCTCATGCAGTTAGGACTAGGGTTATATACTTAATCTTAGAAGAATACTAATTGATATATATCTAAGATTAAAGGATTAATTCGGCCTCATTAATGAGTGTGACTAATTATCGTTTTTATGCAAGCATTTAACTCTCAACAAATCTCCCAGTAACATATGCCGCAAAGTAAATATTTTACCCGTTGAAGATAAAATCAAGTAAGATGGTACTATAAAGATCGATCCTTTAAGGTATACTTTCCTGGGATCCAAGAGGCAATGGTGGACATTCATGCGCGCTGCATGCGGCTCCAGCTGCCAATTGACACCAACTTCATACGACGCAACGAACACAGATGCCATGTTCTGAATGCCAAAACTCCGACGATTCTCCGTTCGCCTTTGCTTCGTTGCAATTCGAAGATCCTGCCAGGCTGGCTCCGCCTTTCTCCTACTGTGTGGAGTGACGTAAGCAGATGTTTGGGCAAACACTTATCTAACCGGAAGCAGCGCAGCGCGTGTGTACTGTGCATGTGCTACGCGAATGGCTGGTGATTGACAGCTTCATGCAAATTACGCCGATGATCTCAATGAAGATGGCGAGTACAGCACGTGGCAAAAGTCCGCAAAACCGTCCAATAGTGCCCTTTTGAAACCCGGGAATGTATACCTTTAAAGTGTCAACCTGCCCTCCTTGATCCCACCCCTCTTCCCTTCGTTTTACTGGTAGTTATACACACTATTTACTTCAGCATGAGAGATGAAGGAAATGCTTTTACAGGATGAAGAACTAGTAGGAGAGTGACCCCTCTTTGCGCTTTGGGCGTTGAGAACATTGGCAAATGATCGGGACTACACATCATCAAGATCATGATACCCGAGGGTGTACAGAGTAAAAGAGTGTATATGGGATAAGAAGAACAAGACAAGAGAGCAGAAAAGCCGGAACTTCGAGTGACAGTGATGAAGAGTTGCGTGAAGGAGGGAGGAGAGGGAAGGGTTTGAAGAGAAAATGCAAATCAGGAAAATATAAGTGAGCTTGAGGGCCAGCCGAAAGGTATCGCGAACCTTTGTATGATAATATGTCGTTACACGTCTTGATTTGCCATGGTTGCGTTCTGGCTTTAGTGAAAAACATATCTCTGATTTTTAGCACGTCACGGGAAAGCGAACATTTTTTGAGCTGTATAATACTTTCATGTAATCTATGTTTTTTGCATAGTGTCAGACATATGAACCATCTTATAAGCATACAAGAGGACATTATACAGTCAGCTGCATGCATGCTAACTTGTTTTGTTCTCTTGTTTGGTACCATGTAGGGTAGTTCCAAGCAGAGTGAATCTCTAATCCCTTAGTCATTGATTGTCTATGTGATGAGGGTAATGGGAAAGGGAAGTGTAGATCGTGGAGATCAGTGTCGGACATACATCAACATGAAGATGAGTCAGTGGTTGACGTCCGGGAGTATCGGTATCTTTCAGTGAGGCATCATGTTCGTAATTACTAGATGCCAAATCATACATCATCATACACTTAAGATTACTTGTAGCGTTGTAAAGAGAGCTTTTATAAGATACATGGAACACTCGAACGGGGAAAACATGCATGCCTTCATGATAATAGTGAATTGTAACGTTAAAGAAATAAACCTGTATGTTGATTACTGTTTTCATTAAATAATTGCTCTCTATCTTTGATTCATAATGATAATTCTCATTACCATGGATTACGGAATGTAATGTTAGGCACGGATATGAAGATTCATCATGACCAGGAAGGGGGGATACATCCACTGCGCAGTAGAGCACTTTGATGTGTGAATGAACATTTTCTAAGGTTGAAATTACAAAGGACACAATTAGAGGGGCTCTATATTCCTTTTGCCTCCACCCCTTATGTTAATGTTATTTAGATGACACGGCTGGGGCCCGTTTCATAAAGAGTTTAATACCAGAATGGTAACTTTGTCATTATGGCAACTACCAGGCTGAGCAGCCAATCACAATCAAAGGATCCATGGTATATCTTATGTTTTTGATGAGACCGGAGTCGTCGGGGGCTTTATGGCTATCTCATCGGTCGTGAAATCATAGTTACTTCGAGAGGATAGATAAGGACAAGGATGGTGTGATATGTCTCTTGACCTTAAAGCGCTCCATGTATCTCATGAATGTTTGAGAGGAGTAGTTCTGCTGTTGGGGCCAAAAGGGCTGAAACTCTAGATACAGCAAAAGAGGACTATATTTAAATATCGGCGTCGCCCTTTCGATTCCTGCCGACTTATTATGTAATGAAAATATGTGCTTGCTTCTTGTGTTTGCTTTATTCAAATCATGGACCTTCATCAGGTCCATGTTCTAATGGAGTTCGCTTTTGCGATGCTACTGCAGATCTACTTTTTGAGAGTCCAGTCTGATCAGAGGGAATCGTTCTGATACTGTACTTTAGCCGTATACAATGTGCAGGAAGCATAGGGGTTAATCCGAAAACGGGATAGGGTTTGTGAATACTTGACCTAAATGTGCGACACAAGAACCTAATCAGTAAATGGCTGTGAGGGCTGTATCATATTTCTAATAATAACCCTCTGCAGCACTTTCACTGAACACGCTACAGAGATTATTAACTGTTGCTATATATTTTCGAATGCATAGACTTTGAACTGCTTGACATAGTGATAATGGACATTAGGTCTCTGCTCCGTTAATCAGCTATTGTTAATTCATTTGTGATTTACTTTGAAGTAAACCTTGCTTTCACCCTATTAATGATGTCTATATATATAAAAAAAAATTTATTTTGGGTAGTTTGTAGGCCGCGTTCCCCCTTTGAATTCAATATGATAACTGCAAAGATAAACATAAAATGTCAGAGTAGTGTGGTATCGACATCGTTGTTATCTTTTAAAATTGGAACACTTTACTTCGATTCAAAGAAACTCAACAACGTTTTTATTTTTCATTTCCCAAAAGTTCTTTCCATTCATGTGAAATTAATACGAATTTTACATTTCAATCTAGACAATATATTTGTTTATGTTAGCATCTTGTTGTTTCTTAGGAATCGTCCAGCCCATGCAATTCTGGTGTGACAAGTTGAATGAAGAGGGTACCCGGCGCAAATTATCCCTAACTTGGGATACATTGACAACTGGATAGGAGAGATCCGCCTCCACCATCTCGATTTCAACTAAGCTGTCTATTTCCGATTGCCGTATACAAACTCTTTTTAATGGAAACATAGCCTCGTGAATTAGTCTTCAATATGTGCATTTCACCTTAAAAGGCCATCTATTTACCTATATAGTCTTTCCTATACCATAGGCAACAGTAGCTCGGTTAGAACATGGATCTATAGGTCCATGGTTAGTAGTATCATTTATTGTAGAGCGCTTAGAACGCTAGATACAGGTATGAGTATCATATCCTCGTCTTACGATACCATCATGCCATCATACCAGCATTCTTCCACTTGCCATATTTAATACATATTTAAGATGACTAGTTTTTTTAAAATAAAAAGTCAGTTCTCCTGAACTCTTTGAGACTCTTAGGGATGTCCTCGTTTAAGGTAGTCCAAAGACTCCAAACACCCTCGTATATATTGTACAAGGAATCGTATGTCGTCATCGAGTTCGAGTTCGAACTGTATTTAATCTTATTATCTTCACGTAATTACTTTAATTTTTTGTCCATGTGATGCTTGTGAGTTGTTTGGAAGGAGGATAACGTGTGTCTTTGTGGTAGCAGAGTGGCAAGACGTTCGTTTTTAAAGTAAAGGCAGGGATCCAGGGTTCGATTCCTGCAACGGCACCTGCGCGCTTGAGTACAGCATTTTATCAGATTTGATCACATCTCAGTCTCTGAAACAAGGATGTATGAATTACATACCTGCATGGGTATCTCTGCATTGTTTATAATGTATGTAAGATGTTTCAGTTCTTCCAGTCTAGGAGCGAGTGATCTCTTACTGGTACATGTTTGGTTATCCATTCACATCAATTGGTCCGCTTCGTAAGGGGGTGGCGAAGGTCAAGTCCTCGCGGGGTCACTTCGATCTAATGTCCAGTTCGGGTTTCCACCACCTGCTCGCATCCCCGTGGCTTTGCGGATGCGAGGGGCGTTTGATTGCTTCTTATGTTCTAAGGCGGATAATGATCGTAATGAGAAGGTAGGAGGATGCCTGTCTCGTTTGTCTTCATCATCCTTCCCATTTACTGGCTTTATTTTCATCCCACGTCGTTTATCACTTTCCTGACCTGTTCAAGCTGCCTTCACAAGTCTTCAATTAAAGGTTAGGGAACTGAAATAGGACATGTAGAATCCAGACAATCTGTAGAAAAAAATAACTCAAATTAACAACGTGTAAACACATCTGTTGTGTGAATGTGCTTGCAATTAATCGAGGCCGGGCTGATATTGAGTGGAGACAGCCAAGGAAATACTTTTCGTCAATACCCTTTCCTTTCGAGAGTACCTGATAATAAAAATGGTGCTTCGTTTATTTGTTTGTTTTCAGGAAGTAGTTCTTTTTTTTATAGTTTTTCAAGATTTTCATTGTCTGGTGTCAGCAACTGTACTATTTAGTGAAAGCTGCATGTGTATCATAATTATACATGTAAATGGAGGATAAAGTCCTTGTATGTATTTCTAGATATCTACATGTATTAAATCCATAAAGTCTTCCAACAACAACAACAGCAAAAAAAAACTAAATAAAACTGTTTTCCTAGACTCTTGTTGGGTTTTCACCAATACTTTATCCCATATACATAAATAGATGAGTTTGAGAGCCCTTTTGAGTGGTGGAATTTATGTAGCATTTATCGATCTAATTCGAGATGTAGATGAGCATTGATTTCGAACGAAGCCACTTGTTCTTACGTTCCACCCCTCGCACATCATACACATGGCTGTGTACCTCTAAAATTACCTCACTTCATGGCCTGATTCATACATATTTTGCACAGTGCTAAACATAATTCAAACAACGCTGTTTAGTCTCACAGTATTTGTTTAAACAGTTTAAACAAGTGTTTAAAATCTTAAACAACCATGCTTAAATTATTGATAATTAAATATTTGAATTTAAACTTTGTTGTTTAAGATTTTAAACACTTGTTTAAAATGTTTAAACAACTACTGTGCGATTCACATAGTAAACAGCGTTGTTTGAATTATTTGTAACAGTCTATCGCTTCTTTAAGTATAAGCATGGACCCTACTAAGAAGGGCCATGGTATAAGTGAATGTGAAGTTCACGTGGCCTAAACTTTTCCCCTTTATCTTGGAAAATATCTTGGTAAATCCAGATTCTAAATATATTTCAAAGATAAAAACAAGGGTAATGAATAATAGTCAACATTCAATCGTTTATTGCTTCGAATTATTAATATTGTGAATGCAGTTATGGCTTTAACCGTTTCTTTCATGTTGATTTTTCTTGAATGTTCATAAATATCTAGTGTGTAGGCCGACACGAAAGAATTTTCTGTCTAGTTGAGATGATCGTGCATTTATGCAAAGACGGTAGTCAAGCTACTTCCTCTCTTTGATCAAACTGAGTGTGGAAGCTCTCGCAATTATTATGAAAATGTCACGTTCTGGAGGAAGAATTCTATCAGGGAGAATTTTATTGTTGAAGACACGGTTTTAACGTCTGTCGATAGAATAAGAAGCTAGGTATGTCTTATAAGCTGATGCGTTTTACAAGATAAGTTCCCATTAACTGAAATAATTATACGGCTACTATTTCTTGGAATGTCTTTTTACAGTTTTTTCCGCCATTGGATTTTTTTATCGTACAGAAGATGTTGTATTGTAGAACTCTCTGAATCAAAAGTCATGGTTCATACTCAATTAGAAATAATTGAATATTCAATTTGTAATGAAATGACATACACTACTCAAAAAAAGTTAAGGACCACTTTTTAAAACGTACATAAAGATTTTATACAAGGTGTTTTATTTCTGGAAATACCTCAGTACAACTGTCCTAAATGTCCTTAAACACGCTGTAATCAATTTCACGCATGGGTGGTTTCAGTTGTTGCACAATGTCTCTCGCATCACTGCACATCCTGAAAAGTGGGCCCCGAGGGGTATCAGCTACCGACATGAAGTGGTAAAAACGAATGTCTGAGTGTCTTTCAGGCAGTTCAGTAACGAGTGTGACCACCTCCTGCAGCAATAACGGCTTCACAGCGCTGTCTCATGGAGCTGATGAGGCGATTGATGTCTCTGACGTCCAGTGCATCCCATGCAGCCTCCAGAGCCACACCCAGCTGCTGCAGTCCAAGTGGATGGACTTCGAGCTGCTCGAGACTCCTCCCCATCATGTCCCAGACGTGCTCTATCGGGTTTAAGTCCGGGGACCTCGCTGGCCACTCCATACGCTCAATCCCCTGGCCCTCAAGGAACTCGGTCACCACCCTAGCTCGGTGGGCACGGGCATTGTCATCCATGAAAATGATGTTTTGTCCCACATTTTCTGCAAATGGCACCACTATAGGTTCAAGGACCTCATCCCTGTACCTCACTCCTGTCATTGCTCCCCCTGGGACCACGTAGAGACGAGTACGGTTGGCGTAGGTGATGCCTCCCCACACCATGACGCTGCCTCCCCCATAACGGTCATGTTCTGCAATACAGGGGTCTGCAAATCTCTCTCCTGGTCGCCTCCAGACTCTCGAACGTCCATCATTGTGGTCAAGGGAAAATCTGCTCTCATCTGTGAACAGAACTCTACGCCATTGCTGTCTGGTCCATCTGACATGCTCCCGGGCCCAGTTGAGACGAATTCTTCTGTGAGCAGGGGTGAGTGGGACACACTGAGCTGGCCGTCTGGCATGCATATTGGCTCTGTGAAGTCGGTTACGGATTGTTTGAGTGGAAACAATCACTCCAGTTGCTGCAGCGAAGTCATTGTTGAGGCGGCGTGCACTGTGAAAGCGGTTGCGGAGGCTGAGATTCGTCAAGTAGCGATCATCTCTAGGGGTTGTCGAAACTGGTCGGCCACTGCGGGGTCTCTCGGAGTATAGCCCTGTCTCTCGGTGTCTTTGATTTGCTCTGCTAATGACACTGTGTGACACGCCCATCATTCTGGCTACTCTTCGCTGACTGAGGCCAGCTTCCAGCATCCCTAGGGCTCTGGCTACATCTGTTTCACTTAGGTGGTGTCTTGGCATTGCTGTTGTAGGCAAGTTGTTGATTGTACAGACTAAAGACGGAAAATGCTTTGGAAGACACTTGTCTTATGGCCCACTGCAATGATGCCAGAGACATCATGAAAGAACTGCATGTGTGAAATTGATGTCATTGTGTTTGATGGCATTCTGGACAGCTGTATCTTGGCATTGCTATTGTCAGCAAGTTGTTGATTGTAGAGACTAAAGACAGAAAATGCTTTGGAAGCCACTTTTGTACGAGCACATTGCAATGATGCAAGAGACATGAAAGAACTGCATGTGTGAAATTGATTTCATTGTGTTTGATGGCATCCTGGACAGCTGTATCTTGGCATTGCTGTTGTCAGCAATTTGTTGATTGTAGAGACTAAAGACAGAAAATGCATTTGAATCCACAGCCAGAGCCCTAGGGATGCTGGAAGCTGGCCTCACACAGTGTCATTAGCAGAGCAAATCAAAGACACCGAGAGACAGGGCTATACTCCGAGAGACCCCGCAGTGGCCAACCAGTTTCGACAACCCCTAGAGATGATCGCTACTTGACGAATCTCAGCCTCCACAACCGCTTTCACAGTGCACGCCGCCTCAACAATGACTTCGCTGCAGCAACTGGAGTGATTGTTTCCACTCAAACAATCCGTAACCGACTTCACAGAGCCAATATGCATGCCAGACGGCCAGCTCAGTGTGTCCCACTCACCCCTGCTCACAGAAGAATTCGTCTCAACTGGGCCCGGGAGCATGTCAGATGGACCAGACAGCAATGGCGTAGAGTTCTGTTCACAGATGAGAGCAGATTTTCCCTTGACCACAATGATGGACGTTCGAGAGTCTGGAGGCGACCAGGAGAGAGATTTGCAGACCCCTGTATTGCAGAACATGACCGTTATGGGGGAGGCAGCGTCATGGTGTGGGGAGGCATCACCTACGCCAACCGTACTCGTCTCTACGTGGTCCCAGGGGGAGCAATGACAGGAGTGAGGTACAGGGATGAGGTCCTTGAACCTATAGTGGTGCCATTTGCAGAAAATGTGGGACAAAACATCATTTTCATGGATGACAATGCCCGTGCCCACCGAGCTAGGGTGGTGACCGAGTTCCTTGAGGGCCAGGGGATTGAGCGTATGGAGTGGCCAGCGAGGTCCCCGGACTTAAACCCGATAGAGCACGTCTGGGACATGATGGGGAGGAGTCTCGAGCAGCTCGAAGCCCATCCACTTGGACTGCAGCAGCTGGGTGTGGCTCTGGAGGCTGCATGGGATGCACTGGACGTCAGAGACATCAATCGCCTCATCAGCTCCATGAGACAGCGCTGTGAAGCCGTTATTGCTGCAGGAGGTGGTCACACTCGTTACTGAACTGCCTGAAAGACACTCAGACATTCGTTTTTACCACTTCATGTCGGTAGCTGATACCCCTCGGGGCCCACTTTTCAGGATGTGCAGTGATGCGAGAGACATTGTGCAACAACTGAAACCACCCATGCGTGAAATTGATTACAGCGTGTTTAAGGACATTTAGGACAGTTGTACTGAGGTATTTCCAGAAATAAAACACCTTGTATAAAATCTTTATGTACGTTTTAAAAAGTGGTCCTTAACTTTTTTTGAGTAGTGTATAATTCAGATTCGGTTTTGAAAGTACCGGAGTCCTGAACTGCATTGAGCAGTCGTGCATGACGCTAAAGCACCACTGCTTATATGAATACATACCACGTCCCAAAGAAGCGGCACAGTCGTGACAGTGAGGAAATACCTGAGCGGCGATGTATTCTGCTTTCACTTCTACGACTACTCTATACGCTTACGGCATTGTCTTCCGATCGACCTTCATTAACTGTTAACATCCAAAAACATCAATCTGAAGGACAGCTTCGTTTCCAGGGGAAATCGATGAAAATCAAACTTTAAAAGTGTGGAACCAATACTAACCTTCAATGCTCAAGGTTAGAATTTGCCAGGCGTGTTCCATGGTCATGATGGTTTATGGTGAACATGTCAGGGGCATTGCTCGTTTTCTCCCCTTACCATTCTTTTACTCCTGACATACTTGTACATGAAAAAACGATTATTGATTTCGTACTTTTTATGGTGGAAGGAAATAAGAAAAGGGGGAACGAACCCAGATTTAACTACCGCTTTCTCTCCACTTTTCATGAATTTCTTCCATTAAAAGTCAATGATGATTCATCAAAATGATTATCGATTTTGGACTTGACGTACATTGTAATGTAGGTCCTATATGTTGGGGAATGATGCATCAGGGGGAGTGGAGGAAAGGGGTATCATTAAAAAGGTGAACATATTCCCATTTTAAACAACCATTCATGAAAGAGCGAGAAATAATTATATTCCGCATATTAATTGAATGTTGTCACCACTGGATTAGAAAGCAAACACTGTAATTTTAATGACGCTTGATGTTGCATGATTTGACATCGTATTATAATATTTCAGGAAAAAAACGCTCTTAAAGTTTTGTGTTTGTATCTTTTTTTTAAATAAACGTTCAAACCATTTCCTACTCGGAAGAACTTTAAATACAGTTGCGACTTCGCATCTTTCTGTTGTTAAGAACACATTTTTTGGTGCATCGTTGCACCCTAGAGACCAGAAAGGTGCTTAAGGGGACCTGTAAATGGCGTTCACAAAGTTGCAGTGTGAAAGTGCGAAGTTGACCCCTTTTTCTTGGAGCGAATATGGAAGAAATTTACAGTGGTCACTATGGGTTCGGCGGTAGGCCTTTTTTAAAACAGGAAAGCAACTACCATGATTTCCCTGTTTCAATAAAATGGTAATCATCCCAAGGAGCTTCCTGAAGCATGCAAAGGAAACAGTATCTGTAGCCATACACTGTTCATACTACGGGAATGCATGAGATGTCGGTACGCACTTCAAATATTTTTTATGTTGCAAAACTGTCAAACTGATTTGTATCTTTCGCATTGATGTCAACCCAATCGTGTTTAGGTCGCAATTTATGTCCAATTACCCCAGGATCACGTCTATTTAACCGATTTTCGCTCTGTAATTAAAGATCAATATCTTACCTACAAGGTCTCCGTACGAGAAAGATGGCGATATAAGGTTCCAACCATTATGAAGTGTTACATTGCAGTAATAGGAGATAACTCCGTCTTGAAATAAGGTGTCAGTGAAGGCAGATTGGGGTCGAAGTGGTGTAAAATTTGTCCTTGAAAATGGAACCCGATTACCTTGCCCATAAGTTTGTTATGTTCTATTTGGAAATTAGGTGTATGATGTTAAACTTAAGGAAGCTTTACATTGTCATTCCAATTTTCTAAACTAATATAAAGGGAATCGAATAGACTAAAGTATGTCAAGAGAAGTCTTCTGTCTTCCCCACCTTCACGCGACTTATATCTCAAGGAACTCCTGTACAATACAGCGAGGATTGTGTAGCAGTGATATGAATAGTCATGATGTCGTGTGAGTTACTGTATGGAATTTACTTATGGGCCAATGGTTAGGTATACGGGGGAAATGAGCAGTGGACCCTTGAGTTCATTGTTGAATTAATTTCTTGGCTGGATGATAATCTCCCACCTTGTATAGATACTTTAATTTCAGTCAGAGATGCATAACAAGCAATCAACACCGATTATCGTAGGCGAGGGGAAATCTTTCGTGGAGATATATAGTTTCCATGTGATCTCGTATGAAGGGCAATGAACGAGGTGTTGCAGTGTTCGAGACACTTAAAGAGAAGTCACTTTGACTTTTCTTGGATTAGGAAAAGCATTTGAGGCGGAATAGAAGAGCCAGTAAAAGCATATTGGTGTCTTTTAGAAATCACAATTTCTCAGTAAGTGATATGCATACAGAGAGTTGGTATGGTGGCAATCCTCTTTTGTTGCATTGATTTCGAAGTCATGAATCGCAGAGCTTGATACTCGACGCTACCGACATCGAGCTTTCCAGAATTCGCCATCGCACACTCGATCCTATAATGCAACGTGAAGAGATAATGCTAATGAGAAATCTCAGTGAGCGATCAATCGGAAATTATTGGATGATTAAATGCTTCATCAAGATTCACTCCGGCGACATTAGTCATGGAGAATTGATTTCTCTCACCTGGTTTTTCTCCTTTTTTAAGTGAAAGGTGAGCGCCAAGGTCGCGTCGGGACGACATCCCACGTATAATATCGCCTGCCTCCATCACTTTTTTTTGCGCTGCAGTCCCGCGCGTCCTAATCCCTGTATTGTTTATGACCCTCGAAAATCTGGAAACATGACGTTGAAGAACAGGTAATGGATTTCCCTTTGAAAGGCATCCCTGAATGTTATATTGACTTACATAGGAATATTTCTTGAGTCACCCGTCTCGGTCGATTCACTCTTTGCCACCTGATAGGACCGTCTGTGTGAAAGTTTTGGGAGGCATCCAGCACACTAACGATTTTTTAAAGTCTTTTGTTGGACATGAGATCCCGTAATTTGATCCGTGCCAACACGCCAAAATATGTAATCCGTGTTACTGTATCTTGCGGCCCTTCGGGCACTGGGTTCGATTCGCACGGGCCTTGTCCCACGCTGAATTTTACTTATCAAAAATCTATTTCACAAGATGGTTTTTAATCCTCACCATAAGCTTCTCAATTTTCATCCTGTCCGACAAAGATGAAAGAAGGAAAAGGCGAGACCGGCCAACAGATGAAAGCCCAGGGTGTGCAGGTGCGATCGTGTTTTCCGTTTATAAGTTCAAGAAACCACAATCCGAAGAAGAAAATACAAAGAATCACATTGGCTGGTGTCAAGTAGAGACCGGAGCAGCTTGTGGAGCAGCTTGTGGAGCAAGGTTATTGATCCAATAATTTCTTTATTATTGACATCGGTTGTGGCTTGTCTTCGATATCCGATTTGTCCTGAAATGCCACAAACGAGATTTTCGTACAGCGGTGAGCCAGATTAATTACCAGTAAGGTAGTACTCGGATTATGATATTTTGTTCTTGTTTAAATCGCATTGTGATCGTCTCCATTCTCCTGCGATGTGTTAGGAATATAAGTGAATAATGAGTCATGTAACGGTGACTTTTCCCGACGATGATCATCGATTATATTTTCAATTCTTTTTTTCTTTACCTTTCAAGGAAAATTCATTACTGAAATGTTAACACATGTAAATTATTAGATTTGGTTATTTATTTGATAATCGTAAAAAATTGACAGATATCACATGAAAAACAACTTTAAAAGATGATAAAGATCCAAGATGTATGGGGCATAGGGAATATGAATGAGAAAGAAATGATTATGGTGTTTCGAAACCAGTTTCTCCTTGACGATTCTTTAATTTTTATGAATTAAATAGGAGATATTGTTTCAAGTCCATACAATCGAAAAATTATTGTACCCCTGTGATTATAGGCGTGTACCACGTCAGGTCTTGTGAGTACTGATGTAGAATATTATACCGGGTACTTGAGACATCAGTCGTCAAATTTCTAGACGGTATTTTCATCAGATAAAGTCTGCTAAATATAACTGACATGGAATATTCCCGCATGAGTCACGTTGTAAATGAATGGACCTATTAACATAATTGCTTAATTAACATTGAGTCGTATCTATACGTGAGGCAATTAGCTGTACTTTCCCAGTGTGTGCTCATGCTTATAGGTGAAGGGCGGGTCCGTAATTTCATCAAGGGAGAGGAGGTGGGGGCGAAAATTGAATGGGGGTATAGTTTTTTTTTTCTAAGCACCCAATTGCTACAAAGTAAACTTACAAAGCAAAAATAAAAAGCAGCAGGTATCTTTCCGAATACATTCGTAATTTTACTTGCAAAACACCTGACTAGCAAATCCACAACAATATTTACATCCACATTTCACGGATGTAAGGAGGTGGGGGGAGGGGGGGGGCACTACACATCATAATGTAACATCTGTGTACCATTTTGAGAACTTGCCCCCCTCCCAGCCAAATGACGGAGAACATGTATTGAGGATTGGTAATTGATTAGACTTTAATATAATTACATCAACCTCATCCATTGGAAGTAATGTTATCTAAAAGCATTCGGAAGTGATACTGGCTGGATATTTTGTGGGATGGGTGTTAATGCAGCAACATTATAAGCGTGGAACTGCCGGAGGATATCGAAGAGATATTGGTTAATGGACTTGAGTCGACCCTGAAATAAACTTATTTGGTTTGGTCGTGTTCATATCATCGTTAAATTGGAATATCATTTTCAGAACTGTCAACTGGAATTGTCGGAACTTACAGATACATACATTCATAGTTAAATTAAAGGAGTTCCCACTCGAACCATAAATGTAGTATATTACGAGTGTAATACATTTTCTAAACACCACATTAAAATTGAAGATTTTCAACATATTTTGGAATATATATCGAATTTGATTCAGGAAAGATTTTATTTTACATGTATCGTAGTATGAGTGCTCGCTCTATCACCATATTTAGATATTGATGTAATTGAAAGTTTATTTATTTCTCTTGTAAGCATCGTCAGTGAATCATATATTATTTAGATTAATGAATCTAAAATCCGATTCATCTTCATTTTCCTCCATTGGCAAATACCTCGACTTTCCTTTGGTTGGGTAATGTGCACCGTCCCAACGCCGACAACAACGGGTTTAAATTTAGTAGAATTGGTGACAGAATGAAACAAATAGAATCTGTTAAGGGTAAAGTGGCCATTCATCTTAAGGCGTCTGCTGGACTAACTAACTTCGGTCAAGTATACCCATTTACGAAACCGAGATAATTCGTTTTGTTTCGACAAGTGAAGAAGGTGGAAGTCAAAGCAGTTAGAGGGGATGGGGGGGGGGGAGGTTGTAGAAGTAGGGGTAGTCGTACGATGATACATAATATTAACCTGTTCTGCAGGAAAAAAAATATATTCCTTTTATATTTGGGATGAGATTCAAACTTTCAATGTACATAAAAGCACACGTATGTAAGTTCTACTACAAGTAGGCCGTTTATACGAATAACGCATATTAAAATGAGGGTGGTGGCAGTATTTGCATTGATAGGATAGGCCTAATACTTTATTATAATCCTATTCCTATTATGATTGCAACCCATATGTTAAAATAGGTTAAAATTTACTCTTGAAAATTTGACTGGCTCTTTCATACCAGATCGACGGTGTAATGTTCCACAGTACTGTTTCTCATTTTGACATTTACCGTCCATCTGGCCTCTCATAACCACCCCAATACTTTCTTTCTCATCCAATATGCATACACACTTCTCCGATGTCGCCACGCTATCATGTTGCTGGATATTCTTTTTTTTTTCATGTCGACTTGAAAATATGGAAACCCCTTGTCAGCATACAGACGAATATGAATCAATCCAGTCTTTCCAGGAGGGGGGAGATAGAGAGGAGTTGTTTATCACTCGTACAGTGTTTGGAATTATGTTCAGATGTTTAATCAGGGAGAGCGGGATTATGGAGAGTGGGGGGGGGGGGGGGTGGTTAGGACGAGAAAAGGAACATGAAATAACGAGAAACACAAAATATCGAAGAAATGTCAATGTTTAGACGCTAAATCAGGAGTGATATCTGAAAATTAGGCCATGTTTGTGCCGAAGTCCTTCAAGGTCGATTTCATCTCTTTCGTTTGAACAATTATTGTTTAGAAGGGAGGAAGAAGCCATATCGCCATTAATCATGCATCAGAGAAACAGAAATCAAATCCATCTTCATGTGGGTCTTTGCTCAGCCATAAACCATCGATCTAATGAATGTTTGACATTCATGGACATTCATTATTTATGTTGCAAAATGTTTTCTTCATTACGTTCGTATCTTCAAGAAAGCCCCTAGGTATCTCGAATGTCTTCTAAAATCCAGGAGTTCACAACAGCAATTAAGCACATTGGCTTTTGGAGAGGAACATCGAGATTAGGATTCAAGAATATGACATGTTGCATTTTGCTAGGCAATTGACTTTTTGACATTGATTTCTGCTTTTATGAAAGCCAATATGTTTAGATGGACCCCTATAATAGTCTACATGTATTTGCGTACTGTTTGAGTTGGATTATATCGTGTTCTGGGATGTTCTTGAGTGGGAAGTTTGATGGATACGCCCTACGACTGTAGATATAAGCCCCTTTGACTTTGAGAAGACCCTTGAATTTAGATTGAAAGTTGAAATCTAGTGGGTACGAGTGTTGAATTAAAGATAATGATAAACCTGTTGGCACCAAGGTTCTACTCATCATCTCTCAATTTCACACCTGCGAAAAGGAAAGGTTAGGAGGGCGGAAGGCGGGAAATCATTCTCATTTGCGACCTCGTCAGGGTGCGATGAGGAGATTGTCAAGGAGATTGAAGACGAGAGGGATGAGTGAGCGGTCAAATCATGGACATAATTCTATTGGCAGGTTTCCACCCCGCTTCCCAAGTCATCTCATCTACTGTGCTATCTATACCGAGACTCGATGTCACTGGATGGATTCCAGATCAAGCAACCACTGGCAACCATTGCGATGTCCCCCTTGTCCCTCATCATTTTCATTAAATAACTATCATCGCCTAAGAGATGTTTTTTGTCATTGGCTTAGCAGTTATCGTAACGATAATCCGAGTAAATATGTGTTGCACACTTGCAAGCACATCAAAAGGAGGAGACCTACACCTCATCTGAAAATCTCGTCAGGTTTTTTGAGGCCGGATTGATCTGACGACAGAAGATGAAGTGAGAGGTCAAATCGATGCCCGTAATTCTATCAAACGGTTTCTATCTCGCAGTCGATTGTGCTGGAAAAGTGCCGAATAGGTCATCGTAGAATTTAGGAAAAAAATAAAAATAAAAAAAAAGACCTCTCTCAAAATATAGGAAAAATAAACAATAATCGGGTGAAGTTTTGCCCAAGAAGTTTGTAAGGAAAACATAAACATTTCAATACAACAGATTGTGATCCAGTGCCTTCTCGTATTTAAATGGGACTGTTCTCGTATTCTCATAGTAATTGGCACTAGTACAGTAATATATTTTAAAAGATAATTATCACCTTTTCCTTGCCACTCTACACTCAGGACATACAGGAGTGAATGGGTATGCATATGCTGACAGAAATAATGTCTTTTTTGTTGTGATCACCAAAATTTGTTTCACAGATAAATTACGCTAATAGCCCAGTGCCTCGAGCAGTCTGGAATAGGCTATCCGACCGTATCATAGTAATGCCGTTATTTAGTAAGTTATTGTTATACTGTGTATTATGATTTCGGAAATTAAAACGAGCAAACTTGACCAAGATGACTTTGCAACGAATAACTTTTTAGCATAATGTTAGAACGGTGTGAAATATGTTTGGTAACATGACTATTTTCTTATTTTGTCTTCCTATTCTCGACCTCATGGTCATAAAACCAAGGGTGATTGACAAGAAAGTATTTCTTTGAGGCTGTTCTCACTACGTTCCTAAAACTAGTTTACTGGGAACCGGTTCAGAAAGCCAGTTTGGAAGATCGCTTTGCTAGCGTTCTCACTTGATCACACGAAAGTGGTTTTCAAAATCACTTCACGTATAGCGCTCTTGTTGCTATGGAAACGCTCTCAGTGGGGAGACACGTTTCGCGCGAAATTCGAAACCGCAGCATAGGCATTCTACACCTGTCGTGTGGAGTAGCGCGCTCAAAATGTGCGAAGATCGCTTCCCGAAGAACGGTTGTGTCCTCACTTACGCTAAAACCACTTTTCCGATGCGAAGCGATCTTGAAAACTACATCGCGAGGTGGTCTTCCAAACTGGTTTGGAAGAGCGCTTCCAAGAGCGCTTCGACCGTTCTCACTTAGCGTTAAACTAGTTTCCACTAAACTAGTTTAAGGAACTGAGTGAGAACAGCCTCTTTGTTGCCAATGCATCTTCTGTTCTCGATATGTATCTAATCATTGAAATCGAAATGGATTTGCTCGCTAAGTTGAATGAGTTTGTGTCAACATTTGAAACCGCATGCAAATTCCAATAAAAATATTTCATCTCAAGAGTTTCGTTTGTATTCTGTAGAAATTTGACAAATGTCATAAATAGAGAACAAAAAAACTCGGTCAGATTGGGCGGTTGTTCAGAAACGCAATTCTTCCATCCAATAAAATCGAAGTTGCGAAGACAGATCGCCTTACCAATTTGAGGACGCTTCATCCGGGTCTCATTTTAGCACTGAAATTCCGACTTGCTTTCGCAGCTGTGGAAACGATACTCGCCCAATTTTCCCTGGCCCCCTTTCTTCATTATGGACTGGAAGCCTACACCCCTTCGACACCCCATGTCTTCCTTTAAGGTATATTATCTAGGGCTCCACCTGAGTAAGGTAACTTCGGAAGGGGGTAGACGATATTTTGCAGATAGAAATGTAGGAAATTAAGAGTTTGGGTTTGACATCCGAGCGAAGGAGGACGAACAATTTGTTTTTCCATGGGAGGGGGGGGGGGGATGCATTGTTGAGGTGTTATTACTTGTTTTAAAGGAAGAGTTAAATTGTACGTATATACTTCCCGGGATGTGGATAGGAGTCTGTTGTTTGATTTTCAATTTGTTGTGTATTCATTAAAGATTTAGCTTGGCTGGACTCTGAAGGAACTCTGTGGGACTATTAAATGGAAAATTGGTTACACCTCTACTCTGAAATCTACATATTTATATCGGAATAACATTATAAGAAACTTTAATAGAAGTCCCATAAAAATTGGGCATGGAGATTCTCTTCCATTTTCCAAGTTCATTGGAAGCTGACACTGGTCAACCCCTTGACCTCGACCTGATGGTCATCATTGATCCCATAACATCACCCCCATTCACGATGGTAGCTCAGCCTTCACATGGCCTGCTGTTTATTCGCTACCCACAGACTAGGGCCGCTGTAGGGTAGGGATCAAAATGGGCAAGCCTGCTGAGTGACAAATATAGCTCACTCTGTGCCTTCAGCATCATGGCGAACGGTGTTGAGAATTTATTATATGAGAGATGGTTATTATTGCTACGTGTTGTATTGAACGGGTGCGAGGTGCCGCTTCAATATTCCTCAGTTTCATGGAGGGCGAGAAGATGACGATAAACATGATAAAGAAAACATTTGAATTACCTCGTTCATTATTTTATATCAGTGCTTACCTATTTAATGTGATTTTCTTTAAAATGATGCACTAATCATGAAATACAGATACCCGGCATTAGGGATTGCATTAACTTCTAAAAATTATCCTGCACCAGCTTAATAAAACTTTCTACCATCTTCTTACAGCCAAATCACATACACACACCACCTACCCTTAAAATACCTTGTGCTATGGACTAATCCACACTAATGTATTCCGAGTGCCCGCTATCAGTTCCCTAAGTTCGATAGAAAAAATGAATGGAATTACATTCATTATAGTCATTGATAGTAATATACCGGTACGTCCACATCTTCACCTGATAGCATATAGGTTATATTTTTGTCGGAATTATTCAAATTGTTTTGATTCATATCTATTTCATCAATGGTAGCTTCCTTGTTAACACAAGGAGGCTACCTATACTGGGTTCTTGGTATACATGTTGATACGTTGATAGACGTTGGCATTTTCCATTCCATGAATGAACACAGTTTATTCCAATTGACTTGAATGAAAGGAGCCACAAGTCATATACATGCATAGTAAATGAGCCCATATCAAACATGAAGTCAACCACCAACAACTGTTTCGTTGCGTGTTTCCGCTTTATATACAAGCTTGGGCGTTGCATTAGGGGTATTTTTCCGCGTGATATCGTTACGTTGTATTGTAATGAAGGATGTTAAGCTTTTGAAGAAAGGTGATCGATACACGTTAGCTGGATTCTAGCATATTGAATCGAGAATGGGGGGCCTCCAAACCATGTACGTCGCTTCCGATACTCACATTCGGTATGGCATGATGTGGATATATCCCTCGAGGTACCTGTATTGGTTGGAAACAAAACAGAAGACGACAACATTTTATGTTAATGCATGTAGGCCTATCTTTCTGCAGGGTTACGGAATCAGATGCGCGCAATGCACCCATGTTGCTCGTCTTCTATTCTCATTTATTTCGAATGTTCTTGTCATCCTTTTACCCGTGAAACAATGTCATCATTTCAATTCATAACAATTCCCGCTTTGAGATAAACGAATCGGAAGTAGATGTAGAACTACACGCGTATATACAGTGTATTACATGGAGATGAATGTAATTAAACAGCGCCACTAGTTTTCGTCCTTTGTTTTTCGCGTACCTTGGCTCCTTTCCTATCTCGTGCCCATTCACCAAGTGTCCTTTGAATTGGTATTGGCAAAAACAAAAGGGGAACAGCCACAAGCACGAAACACAAAAAATGGTAAATGAAGAATGTGATCTCCTATTTCTTTATTTATTTGTAACACTATCTCGACTGAAAGTAATACTACATCCTTATTATGAATTAATCTTCATAAAAATAGTAAAATTTCATAAAATCTATAGAAGATGGAGTATAGCACTTTATTTGAGACGAAGTAGCGAAAGCAGTAATATCCTATGGTTAGGATGGAAGCCTTTGGGGACTCTCCATGTAGGTCACATCACGGCATTCTGCAAATTAAATAAATAGACATTAACTCTTCGAATGCGAGCCCGAATGCCATGATGCTGCATAACCTCTGGTATGGATGTGTTGATGTGTATAGCGTTGATTATTTCGACGTTATGTGATGGCACTCCAGGCTCGTGACAGGTATAATTAGGCTGCATCTGCAGAAACATTTTATGGCAGCTGACTTCAGTTCATCTGGACTGGCGGTTCTATCGATGATTGTCATAAAGTTGACATAACTTCCGAGTTGAAACACGTCAGCTTGTATGCAGTAGTTCTGGATGTCATTTTCATTTTTAAGAGGCCGCGGCGTGCTTGCTTGAAAGTCCTTATGTTTTTTTCCTCTCGTAAACTGTTATGAATGTGGATTTAGTTGGGGATTTTCTATGGTGGACAAAAATATGTTGGGGGACGTCATGGTAATCTTCTGTTTCCTATATGGCTGAAGATTTCCCAAAATGCCTCCTAAAGCTTGTCAATGTGTTGGTCGTTATAATTGTAAGCCTGCATGAATTCATGTAATAATATCTTCTCTTTTTTATTGTGCTTTGATATTGGCAGTATTTTGTTATATCACTGACCAAAGAACTCTAAGAAGTTGCGGTCAGTGATACGAGATGTGTTGATTTTGTATATTACTTGAGATTCTTGGGTGATTTGCACTCTCGTTGAGCGAACAATGCTACAACTTCCGTGCCGGGAGCAGTGACCCGCGCCCGCTCACACTGAGCCCTCTCTTTAACTCGCTATTATGCAAAATCTGTTTTCATACTGCCAAAATACTGCCATAATGCTGAATTAAAGTGACAGATGCTCATATTTTCGCTTCGCTATCCAAACATATGGCAATGTGTGGTAAACGTGGAAGCCTATTGAGCAGCCGAAGTTACCGTGATTTTAGCCTCCCGTTTTTTGTGACATGTTGCTGTGGATAATATTCTGGGCGCATATTGCTGCTGTATCAACACAGCAATCACGTCATGTCATACTGACATACAGAGTCATCGGGGCCTCTTATTTTCTGCCAAGCATGCCGGGCAGTCAGTCATGACCGTCCTTTAAACACGAGAAATGACAAAAGCATGAAGAACATTGATCAGTTGATGGATGGGGTTAATGCTTCACTGTAATGTGGTACCTTCATGTGCGCAGGACGCAGGTGAAAAGGGTCCTCGCAGGGTTTGACCCAGTTCTTGGAGATTGAATTAGGCTAACACAACGTGTATATGCTAATAACATTGATGGTTAATCTTCATGCGGAGTTTTTTTCTCTGGAAAAGTAAGCAAAAAGGTTGAGATTTTTCTTTCGTATCGCCTTCAATAAGCCAGATTATTTTAACTAACCCGTGAGGAACCCGCAGGGATATGGGCGTTATGAGGGACTGATCAACCGTTATCTTTACCAACACGGATTTAAACGAATGGGCGCGCAAGAAATGAAGCATGGTACTCTCTTGTGGCGTATTGGGAATGAAACAGGGTTTCCCTCAGTACACGCAACCGACTCGGGGCATCCCAAGCAAAACATAGATGTCTTTGTTGTGTTATGGGCAGGTATTGGGTGTTGAGAAAACACGTGAGTCACTTCAATTTCACTATGCTTCCTGACGCTAAATTATTTCATGTCATGGTATCGAAGTCAAGTGCCAATTTTGGCTTTCCCTCTCTCGAGTGTAGTGAACTAGGCTAAAAGAAGAAAGTACACCTCGGCATGGTTGCCTGCGGTTGGACATCACTATCATAAAAACTGGATGTTATTCTTACAAACTGGCGAATTGATTGGGTTTCATTATCCGTTTGATATGGCGCGCATGCAGCAATATTTCATACTAATTGGAAAATAGAATATTGTGTCCATCTAATTTTCAAAAAGGCGAGCTATTTCGTTGTATCGATGATAAAATCTTAGACCTACCTACGTGACAAAGAACAAAGGAAAACGGAATTTGTATTCAAGACTATAAGTTATTATGTCAGATATATGCAAATTTGTCATCCATCCTTCCCTGATATACACAGTTCCAATCCTCTATAAAGGGCACATTAATCACATCTCACAACACCCGTGCATCAATTAAAGGTCGGATTACAACGGTCATCGTGAAAATACAAAGAATCCTATCGTGCTGTATCAACTGCCAGTTTGAAGTTGATCCTTCAGAGCCATACACTGATGTATTAATCAAGAAGACTCGTGTGGGGTAGATGAAACCAAAGATTTCCCAAGTGTGCTCATGATACTCCTCACAAGCAATTGAATTAAGACGTTTATGGATAGACTGCCCTTCGGGCGAATGTCCGGCGTCCGCGTTTTTAGTAGTATGTCCACATTGTTTAGTTGAAGGCAATATATGAAGGGACTGGCCTGCGTGTCTCTGCTTAATAAATTGAATGTCCTCATCGGTTTACCTAATTATGTTTCGTCTAATGAGTTGAGATAGTCACAGTCATTCACTCTGTGCAATATGCGCGGGCTTTATTAGGCATCAGAAACCTCTTAAAGGGAGGGTGCCTTGTCGAGGGCGCAAGAGAAACGGTTTCCTTTGAAACAGTAATTCCAGTACTATTGATATTGTCAGCTCGATAATTGAATCAGGACTTAAACGCATCGTCCACTCTTGTTTTCATGACTGTATTTAATGGATAATTTTATCTAGAATTCTGTTTGTGGAATTCTACAAAATTGCCATTCACAAAACCTAAAGAAGTCATTGGCAGACTAGATTATACATGGTTTACATGTGTTGTCTTACGTAGATGTTGAAGTCTCACTCCGAATATGAGGATACAGACATTGTCCTATTGTAAAGATGGTGTGATGCATTTCCTAATTCGTCGCGTTCCGAGGCATGAAATATTCATCACCATGATGATCATCATGCATCTGTAATCCTTTCTCCCTCCATGCCTGCTTTCTATCCCCCCTTCAACCTCTTTCTTATCTCGTCACGTTTCTTTTCTGTTTTTGGCTTGCTGTTTATTTCGGATCGACGGATGCAATATAATTTCTCTTGTCAGACGCTCGCCAAATTCTGGTTATGAATCAACTATTATTTCACACCCCTCACTTACACCGACGTGAAAAGGCAAACTGTAGACAAGAAATGCCTTTTAAAAAACCCAATGAGCATATTAATTTGAGAAGACCATATCCAATGTCTGCTAGAGTGATAGATTTACTGACTTTGAGACAAGGGTGGAATTGATACCCTCGTAAATCAGGAGAGAAAATTGAGGGTTCCTCATAAGCCATATTTTTTTTATCCCACACGGATGAACTTTGAGCTGTCGCCGAATATTGAAAGGTATGATCGTAAATATTTTAACCCGTTTTTGGTGAATGCCAGCCTGGTGGATGCGATTTCGATGTTCGCGCAAAATCGTTTTTGATAGGTCGTTTTTATTATATTTTCAATAATTCTTTTTGTGACTCACATCTCATTATCCAACAAGGATGAATGTGTATCTTTGGTTCCGGCTCTTTGTGATCGCGTATTGTCGAAAAGTTGAAATAAGAGAGGGACTGTCAACTGCATGGGATATTACCAGAGAAAGAATAAAGCTGGAGAGGTAGAAAGTAGAGAAGATATTTATAGAAAGGCAATCGATATTTTATCGATGAAATTTAAAAGCCAGAAAGGTTAGATTTTTTTTAATTCGCATGAGATTTATATTGATATATCAGATCGCCGAATGCTCTTAAAAAGCCAGTTTTCCCGATTTGAGAAAAGTTTATTAAGCATTATCGCGAGGACTGGTTTGTTACGCCGCTGTATTGAATCGTTGTTTTGAGGATTTGTTATACGAGTTTTGTTCTTTCCTCGAATTGAAATAGTGTTCATTAAGTTATTATTATTTATGAATAGTGTAGATGATTATAATTATGGGCATCAGCTGGCTCCCAAATATTTTTTTCGTTCTAGGCGTGATGTGCCCTCCTAGTTTGAAAAGCTGCATTGAGGCCAGGGCATTATGGACACAACCATGATAACCATGGGAACTATAATGTGACCAAAAAAAATTCACACATCCTTGGAAGTATATCGAGGGTGTCCTTGGGGACAATAAAAAAATCGTCTGCATGTCCCCAAAATCTTTGCATGCTTGCACGAGACTAATTACACTCGCAAGTTCTCGACTATCTGTAAGATTTGGCTCTTGATGCCTGTACATAGCCGATAATTGAAATGCGTCTTCGAATTATACCCACAGTTCTTAATTTGAGAATTGAATAATAATTGTAGAGCTTGCAACTTTCAGAAGTAGTTTAATTTATGTATATAGATTGCAAAGAGGGGCAGACGGACTCCCTCTCTCCATTGGACAAAACCATGTCAAAGTAATTTACATAATAATCGTATGGCCTCGGGCTGACCCCAATATTCTGATAGCATAGACGTGCGTTTCGTCTTCAGTTAGCTCAACAATCGCTTGGAATGAATTTGAGATTTTTAACTATCCCTCGCAAACCCATTTTCCCCAGTCATCAATCCAATTTCCACCCTAAACTATGCGTCATTGATCGAATCAAATTTTAAACCTACAATTTTCACTCATCCGTTGCTCATTTCGTTCTCTTTTCCATTCGTCTGCCCATAATATATTCACTTTAATTCAACGATATTTCAGTCTGCATTGAGCGGTGTTTGCGGACGGAATAATTAGAAGAATATATGATTTTCTGTTCCAAGCGTTATTAATCTGAATATACTCTAATTTACCTCGGGCGTCCATTTCATTTAATAGTTATATGACCTTCCAGCGACCCCTGTATAAAACACGATAGTCAGATAGTTACTATTCTATATCACTTACATTACCCTTCTCTATTCTTTTTTGTTACTATATATCCAAATGCTTGACCAGGTAAAATGGTTCAACTTTTGTAAGTTTTCTGCTAGTTGGGATTCGATTATACTTTCCGTTTATAAAGCAATGTACCCTGTCAACTGAGTATCCCTCTAGTCTGCTATATAAACATATACACGGGATGGAATAAAAAATGTAAGGGATAAACCCTCTACTTTCAACTCCTTGATAAACTATGTTTCCCCGCCTTTACAAAAATTACCGTCACCACCATGATCACAAGTACATGGTACGATACAGGCCTGTGCTTCGTACTACAAAATAAGACAACGCAACACCTCTTATTTTATTGTCGTGAAAAAAATCATATATTTCCGGAGATATGTGAGATGACGTCACGAAAACTAGTATCGAAATGGTCGCAATATTATTTTAATGGACAATGAACGTGGCGCCATTAATATTGTTTTCTTACCCCGATTAATTTCTATTGAATCATGGACAGGATTAATAGCACCCATAAAATATAGCCGTGTGTCTCCCTGAACAATAGTTTGACCATTTGACCGTGCTCGAAAGCTTATTAATCATCCTATTTATGACTATGATATGATCAATCTTGAGTGTAACCCCATTTTTCTTTGGTCGCCATCCGTTGCTATTTTAGCCTTCAGCAGTAGACGAAAATGTATTGCGGGCGCCACAGAGAGACTCCCATGTGAGGCTGTTTTATGCGGGACCGTTGCATCGCACGCACCGTGCATGGCTAGTGTGTGTCTACTTTGTAAAATGGGCATCGTGGATGACTCACTGGGTACAATGAGGGTGAGTGTGACGGTGTGATAAGTGTCCCCCCGGCCAAATTGTCGTCCGTGACATTTCGAATCGGATAATAATATGGAAGAAATGAACGCGTGCCCTCTGTGACCTTTACAAACAAAATAGCAAAATTATCATCTGATTGAGGTGTATCAATGATATACTGATAACCAGGCGCTTTGTGAAATATTGTTTAGAATAACTTACAATGACTTGCGCGATTATACCCACTCCCTCCCAAAATAATAATGATTATGATGATGATAATGATAATAATAATAGGCCTAATAGTGATAATAAAAATAATAATCCGAATAAGAAGAATAATCAGGGGTATGACGGTTCAGATTTTTTGCTGATTTCAGCTTATTTTTGGCTTTCCTCTACAAAAAAGTATGGGAGCTCTTCCTATTTCAATTTTTTTCAACAGCTTTTCTCAGATCTTTTTATTTGTGACCACTCACCCCTGGAAGAAAGAATATTGATACTAATTGAAAAAGGATGAATTATAGTAATGATAATAACAACAAAGAATAAATACATGATTTTATTAAGAAGATAATGATAAGAAAAAATGAAAAAAAATCCAATATTCACACTACTAATAATATTACATTATGTCCATCTGCTGGAGGTTGAAGGACTATTTTGTAAAATATTATTTGTATTTGTTTCTAAAAGCAACAAAATTTAATGATTGGGAGTTCAACTGACTGCAGCCCAAAGATAGTGTTGTATACGGTTTAAAAAAACCCACTTCATTTCTAGTATTCATAAGGGACATAATTGCAACATGTTAAACCCATGTCAAAGTTCCATTCAACAGCATCCTCATCATCATATAACATGCCTTCCTACTTTCGGGACAGTTTCCCTACCATGGGCACAATCTCAGCCATCTTTCCAAGAAGTTAGATGCATGCAGATGCGAATGAAAGAGGTGACCATTATGTGTATGGACAGCCAACCCCCTTTATATTTGTCCTACATTCAATAGTACGGTCAGTGATATTTGCTACAGGATGCATTTGAAGGAACTCTCGCATTTAGTGTTTCTTCTTCTCCATGTGCTCTGATGATTAACATTTTTTCTTCGATTATATTTTTCAACTTCTCATTCATCCTCTCTCATTTTCTCAGTTATTCAATCTCCACTTTTTTCCAATAATAAATGCATTTTTTATTGCTATTCATATCAATGTAAAATGTTGTACCATCACAGTAGCTAATTAACTGGATGTTTTCTAAATGTCGAAAATCCATAAATTGCCCTCCAATTTGATTTTGATTTTATTTTTCTTCTACATAACAATATAATATAACATAGATATAACAAGTATATATTGACAATAAATCAGGCATATATCATTTAGCATAAAATTAGTAGCAGAAGATTGATTGCCATTGTAAGCAAAAAAAAATGCTTGAAAATATGACAAACCGAAACATATATTAAACATATAATCATATTATAAGCAGAATGGATAATAACGAATTATTAAAGTATCAATTAAGTATAATATAAAAAAGAGAAGGAAAAAATCTAATTTGTATTGAGGACATTGTTGTACATTCTAATCATCTATCGCAAAGACTTGAGTTTGCCTGATTGCATGACTGAACTCAATCAAGTAAATGAATCGTGATAAACTTCTCTGACAACCTTTGATGTTATTATCATAGACCGCCAATTTTTTTACTAATGCTATTTAGTTTTTTTTTCTTCATTTTTTCCGCCTGTGTGTTGTTCTTGTACATCAAGGGCAGGCCCCACTTGACCTTTCTACATATTAGACATTAAAATGTATAAACAATGTATCTGAAGTCTGAACTAAACTTTGTATTCATTCTACATAAGATTTTTTAATGAAAAAAATTGTTGTTATTATTAAGTATTAATTATTCATCATTGTTCTGACTATATATATTGTAGGATAGAGGGCAATAAAACAAGATATCATAATTTCATCGGGATGCAGGGTTGTCATGAGGTACTCTCGTGTAAGTTTGATCAGGAGATGGTGCTCTTCAATGTGTATTTGGCATAGTGGCTAAAAGTTAGAGATTAGCAAACAATGTTATTAATTAATTTTTTTTCTCTCATTCTTGACAGTATTCATCCAAGACCGTGTACCTTCCCTTTTATGCTTACCAAAGAATGTGACTGATGTTGCAGGGAAAGTTGCCTCGCATTTTGACGTAGAGAACGAGCCTTATCAGAGTGATATGGACTGCACATTTACTGTGAATGCAAAACAAGGACAACATATAAATATAAGGTAGGCCTTCTTTTTATTTAGTGCTCAAGGGGCTGTGACATGCACCCGGACGTTTCAGTGAGCATATTCTGTTCAACTCACTAAGTCAACTGATCTACTCATTGCCGGAATAGCCAAACTGTGTTAATTATGGGTCTGACCCAAAATAGTGATTAAATTCAACCAATATATTTGTAGATTCCAATGATTTGGATAATATTGACATATAATCGCCAACATAATTGTTATTTTGACCATTTCTATATAAGGGTGTAGAGGAAGCACCCATTAACCAAAATGCCCTGTTGAATCTGTGCTGTGGGTTTGAAATACCAAGGTGAAGAAATAATTGGTTGATCACTACACTCCCTGTATTGCTTTTTTAGAAGTGGACATCACTGACCTGTATCCTAGTTACTATTCTTCCCCCATCTGATTCGGTTGTGGAAGAAACACTCTGTTTATGTTATGTTGCAGGAAAGTTAACTCGTTGCTTCATGTCCACTGGGTATTTCTTTGCATTCAGGTTTGACTATTTTGATGTTGCACGGTCATACGACAGCCGTGAGGGAAGGTGTCGGTCTGAGGGCGATTCGCTGTCAATCTATGAATCTGGTAACCTCTTTCTCATCAAAAGCAACATTTTGTCACCAGAGGTACGGCTGTGTGGCGGCACTGGCAAATTTCCAGATGACTACCAGTCCGTTAGCAATGTGGTCACTGTACGATTTAAAACAGATGAATACCCAAGCCCAGATAATGGCATCAAGTTCACATTTACAGCCTACTTAAATCCACAAGGTAAATGTAAACACACTTCTTATTAAGTATGATTATTCCTCCTTTGTATTCATTCAGAAGTCCAGAGATGGCCCGAGTGATTAGAGTAAAATATGTTGACCTTCTCAAAGTCAAATAATCACTTAAGTCAAAGCAATTTTTCAAACTAGATTGTACAAAATATATGTTATTGACCCATTCTAATTAAAATTTTGCCCAAGTCGAACAGATTTCTATGATCCCAACACTTTCAGGAGATTCAATGTAATCAGATTCACGTTTTAATATGAACACATTATTCGTATAACAGCTAGTTAGTACGATGGGGCCAAATACAAAAAAAAAATATTGCTGTTGATCAATAGTTGATCAATGATGCAATGATTATTGAATCATAATTGATTATTGATTTTTCCTGCACCATCGCTATGAAATAGACAATCCAAGTGATATTTCTCTTCCCTTACAGAGCGAACACCAGACTGCTTCATGTGCAACGATGGTACAATGTGTATAGACTCCTCACTGACATGTAATGGTATGCCAAACTGTAACGATGATAGTGACGAAGAACTTAGTTTTTGTAAATCATGTAAGTACAACAAAGTTTTGCATGACAATATCTGGGTGCCGTCTTACAAAGAGTTACGATTGATCCGATCAACCTCAATTCCATGGAAATCCATCATTGTCATAAGATATACTCTAAAGGAAATTTTTAACAAAGTCTTTTGTAAACAGAGAGGCACACTGAATTTTCAAAAAAACGTTGAATGTATGAATATACATCATAGTTAGAAAATATTTTGAACAAACATGCATAATGGATTTTGACACTGCTGGCTTTCCATAGATGTGGTTGATTGGATCAATCGCAACTCTTTGTAGGACGGGGGGCCTGGAGTGATATTAAAGGCATTTTCAAGATTACATACACTGCATGAGATTTGTTTTTTTGTGAAGTAGTATGGTTTTAAAAAATCTTGGAATGAGTGTAATATGGATTTTGCCATCTGTGGACAGTAGAGGGCAGTATTCTACTGATTGCCATGCACAAACTCTGCCACTTGGTCATCACAAACTTTCAGGCACAGACCCTTGTTTTGGGGACTTTACTAAGGTGGTCTGAATTGCGAACCTCCCAGGAACTTGATGAAATTTTATAGATGTATATGAAGTAGGATATGGGTTTGCTGCCTGCATGAAAATTTATCCATGTAATTCTTTTTGCAATGTGCTTTAGATTATCATGCTGATGAATAATTTTGTTTAACAACTCTGTGTACTAATAATTACATATTTCCCAATTTCATATTATTCATGCTATAAACACTCCATATCATCCAAAGAATATATCATGATCTCACTGTGTAAGCTGAATTTTCACAGGGATTTTATTTGGACAGATTTTGTGTGTCCAACATTACTGAAATATACTTAATGAGTAAAGATAACCTGACAATGCTTTTTAACACCCAAATTTTGTAGGCTTTTTTTTTCTGTAATCAGATGCAGTTGTACTGTTATCAGCTTTTAGCAGAAATTTGTGTGATATCAGTTTATTAATTATTTATGAATATTTTCTTATTTTTCTGTGCAGCTACCAATATTTTTGAGAAGGGTATCGAAACTCTAGGCGTACCTGTCATGGCTGCGATAGGTGCTGCAGTGGGTCTTCTCCTTCTCTGTCTAGTTGTTCTATGTATAGTCTGCTGCTGTTGCTGCTCCAAACGAAACAACCAATCAGAACAGAAGGCGCAATACAGGGCGCCCCCTACGCCAAGACCAGGTTCATACCCTTCCCACAATTCCAACTACTCGTCGTATTCATCGCAAGCGTCAAACGGCAACACGGCAGGGAGGCCCTACCCTAACTTTCCACCTGGCTACCCTCCTTTCCACAATGGGGGATACAGTGTAGCGTATAACTATGAAAACGGGAGGATGGAGTTCCCGCAGAAAGTCTAGGAATGCACCCCCAGGTTATATTATGACTATCACATTGCATAAGAATTATGATGTACTTTTGCACTGTAGCAGATATCTAATTTAAAAACTCACCTTTTTCTATTATTTATATGTTGTTTATGGTGTATGTCATTCTGTCAGTGTGAAAATGATATTCATTTTTTGCTAATATGAATGGTCATTTTATTTGGTACAGGTATTAGATGCTCACCACATCAGAAAATTAGATAATGGAGGGACATACAGGTCACTTATGCTTGTGGCAATGTATATAGAGCTAGTATTTAGCTCATATTAAAATAATGTAGCTTTTGTATTGATGAATTAATGTAATGAATATACAAAAAGATGTATAATATCCTATTAGCCCAGCTTATTTTCCATTCAAAACTATATTCTACAATTGCCAAAGATGTAGAACTGAGATTTTTTTCCTATCTTTATACATGTCAGCATCATTGTTTTAAATAGTATTGTCAGTGTTTTGGAAAAAGAAATCTCCAATTACATGAAAATGAACTGAGCATTAGCAAATTGTTTCAAACATTATGGGAATTTTATATACTATATTTGTATTGAACTTTTTTCTTATGGGACCAATGTTTGTTTTCTGGTTGACTATGTAAATTCCTATTGTCTTACAATGTGTAGGATGTTGTTTTATTATGATTTTAAAAAAAGAAGCGAATGTCACCAAGAATTAACATTTTGTGGATGAACAGATACAAAACTATATATATTTCAGCTGTTATTTGTTGGACATATGTTTTAGATATAAAGAATTAGAAAACTTGCAATATTTTCACTCTAGTTTTCCTCTAAAGGACCATTCCTTCTAAAAAAAGTAGTGATTTTGAAGAAATATCAATAAAATAAACACAAGCATCACACTGGATTTTTTTTTTCAAAATTACATTGAAAATTAGAAAGTTGAGACATTTCAAAGCTTATTTCCACAAGACATTGATATGTACATTGTGGGTGGAATTTATATAAATTGTGTAACAAATGAAGGGGATGATCCAACTCCCCCTGCCATTTTAGGGTTAAAGTTTAACCCTAGATTAACTTGGATTAATCTAAAATTACCACTTTTGTGGATTTCTTGCTGCCAACTGTGTTATTCATTACTCACTTCAATCTTACAATGAGAAGTGCCCCACCCCCCACCAAAAACAAATTGCAGCGAAATAAGAAGAAGAAAAAAAACAAGCCTTTCATGAATGTGCAGTGAATTTTTTAATCCATACCAGAGTATTGCATAAAGATGATAAGTCTCATAGGCTGAAGGCTGTGTAATAGAGCATCCAATATTCAGTCTTCTTGATATTTCCAGATGCAAATGGCCTCCGACCCTTTATATCATATGTATTTATACAAAAATAAACTAATCATTGTTTGAATGAGAAGGTAGAAATTTGCATGATAGGATGTTCAACGTGTGCACATTTCCTTTGCCTTCATGGAATCACAGTTTTGTAGGTTCTGATAATAATAAAAATATATAAATATCACACTGACATTGTGATTGTAAATCAGGCTTGTTTACAGATCTTTTTGTGGTAGCAGAGTACACCATTAGGAAATGACGTCATGGAATTTATTATTGAGTAGAGCTGCTGAGGCAAAGGAATGACATCTCTCCTAATAAAGTATCTGTGTGCTGAAGTAAGAGATGATAACTTCCATGGTGACAATCCTCCGGAAACGCTGAGAGAGGGAGAAGGCACGGTATTGCACTTTCAAATACAATTATCGCACACCGCTGCGTCGCATTGTTCAATAAAGGATCATTCTTGTTTGTAATTTCATCATAAGTGTTCTGTGTGCATTTACAACATAATTCAATAAGAAAGCTGTCATGTAAAATCCCTTATGGTTTTCCGAGTGAATAATTTGCACATTAAGGGAATCCAGGTATGCACGGGAACTTACGAGGAAATAATTTTTGTTTAAATAGAAAGTAACTTGGAATATACCAACCATGCGATGTTTTAGGCTGTGTTTTCACTTTATTGTACAGTGAGCTGACGCTAGTTGTGATTGTAAAGAGGACTGATTGTAGGATATATTTCATGAAATATGTAACATTAATGATTGACGTGGATATGTTACATTACATATGGATAGGAGATGCGTCTTGTGGATGGTAAATTTAAAGTGAACGCCATAAAATTGTGCTGATATATTTGACAATGTACCCCATATTGCATATATAAGAAAGAAATAACACTGCCTCTTTAATGAAAGGTGAATAGCATATCCAGTTATATCATACCTGATTTTTTTTTTTTTTTTTTTTTTTTGGGGGGGGGGGTAAAAATGAAATTGAAATACGGTAGTAATAATGATAATAATGAAATAAAAAACATTGACGATTAAGATCATGAATTGTGGATATGAGTATATTTTTTTATGACATTCACTTTTTTCCCAGTAGAAAATTAGGGTTATTTGAATTTTTCTGAATTTTTTTCATTAGGCCAATTTCAAAATGTATATTTTACATATTTGATTTCTTTTCCAAATTATCTATTCACAACTATTTTTATGTGTGAATGAAGTATAACCAAAGTTTACTGGCTCTGAAGTGAACAGAGCTGAACATTTAAATGAATATAATATTAATATATTGCCAAAACATTTACATGTATATTGAACATTCTCTGCATTTACAACTTTTTTTCGCCCTTGTCATAGTGTTTTGTGATTTTTTTGTCCGTTTTTATTTGCACAATATCGGCTAGTGTATTTCCCGATAATTAATGATATTAGGTTAGTGTTACAAAGTAGACAAAACGAAATAGATTTGAGTATGTTGTTTTATTTAGATGCATGGTTATCTATACTACCAGTGGATTGTACGTTTTTATACTCTGGGGAAATTAATGATTGATTTCAGCCTTTTATTGATTGTAGTTAACGAAAAATCGAAAGATTTTCAAAAACATTCGACATGTGTACCATCAGGTTTCATCTTGATTTTCATCCCTTTTCATTCTTGAATCTATTCATTCTCTTTCTCTTCTTTTTTTAATATATCTCCTTCTTTGCCTTTCCTTGTTCCTCTATTCTTCTGATCTATATGACGCCGTTTAAGGTAATTTTTATATGTGTACATTTTGTCGTTTCTTAATCAATTCAATTTGTATTATACAATTTGGAATCAACCATTCTACAATTCAAATGATTCCTAATCGAATGTTTATGCTTCGTACGTTGCCCAATGTTTAGCTTTTCATGATTGTCTTGAAGTCCTGTCCATGCAAGATAGTATTTGATATTACAAAATGTACTATATTTGTAAATGACGTCGATGTAAAATGTAAAATAGTTCAGAGAGAGAAAACTATTGATGCCTCTGATACGCTAAATACGTAGATGATGATATTATGTAGGATATGATATGTAATTGGACATTATAAACTGTTGTATATAAGAATGTGTCTTTGTTAAAAACGTGAATGACATCATTGTCACTCTTGATGTGTGTTGATGCAACCTTAAGTTTCCTTTAAAAATCCCTATTTCTTTGTCGTAGAAGGACCCGCCACACACTACTCTCTATGATACTGTTGGCTGTTTGACTTTCGTCTACAGCCTAGCACACACTACACCATCTTTTTTTTTTTTGGGGGGGGGGTAATTGCTTTATATGTAGTCATTCCTCATTCCGACCAGTGAGATTTTAGGGATTAAAGATCCTAATAGTGATATGAATATTGAATAAAAATTATATTACACGTAAGCCTCTCTCTATAGCTAGGAATGAAAGCGGATTCAGTTTTAAATCGTAATCTTGCTCATTTGAACTTCTGACACAAGGCTTTCAATAAAGCAAAGTGTGATTCTAGTATTCCATTTATTATTCCAAACTTTAAAAAAAGAGATAATTTTACTCTTTGAACCTTCATATTTAATGCTAAATTGATTTATTTGATAAAATCAGGTCCTAGTCGAGTCATTTCCGGATCGCATGGTGTGCAGCGAGCAGCCGTACAACTAAACGTCTGGATGCGGTTATTTCTTTTTTAAAAATATATATATTATACGCTTGTGCAGAGCCGCTTCTTTATGTTTTGCAGTATGCGCGTAAATACACTTTGGGCCAACTGTGAGCGTCACAGAAGTGCATGCTGCAAATTCTTTGTCAGACGGTGCTAGATAGCTGTGGATTTGATTCAAACTTGTAAAAAAAAAGAAGAAAAAAAAAGAATATTAATGAATAAATAGAATCTGGCTAGCACTGTCTTTCAACATCTCGGCACATCAATAAACTGGCTGAAGAACAAATAAAAAGTTAAAAAAATGCGTTGACCCGGTGCTTGTCGCTTTTTATTTAATTTTCACACCATCTAAAGCATGTGGTATAATTTAATATATGATCCTTCTCTGTGCTGTATTATTTTATTGCGTTAAAATCCATCCAAAATTCTATTTGAATGGTTTGTTTAGAAAACGGGTATATTATGTTAATTTGTTTTTTATTAGTGTAATTGATATTTTCATTGAATATGCTCTCCATCATTTCACCCTGTTATGTACCCTCTTTTGAATTTTGTTTTTAAATATAAACGTTTGATAAGCCATCTTTTTTTACTTTCGAATTTTCCATGAACATACTATTGATGTTGTAGGGAACATTAATCTTGCAGTCATTATTGATTTATTTACTTTCCACTGTTACAAATGGGGACTAGGTCTGGTGCACTTGACTGCATGCTAATAGCCCTTAAATGTATTTGTAGTAGTGACGAAAATGAAATGACGCTAGATAGACCCTTTTAAATTGGAATCAAGATTCCAGTAAATTCCTCTTAAGATATAGAGTCTGATTTTGCTTTTTATGTGTCGAGTTACATGTCACTATTACTTGTTACGTAACAGTTACGTATCAGAGCTATGTCTGTTCTACTGAGACTCTTTACTTCTCATGAAATTCAATTAAAAAATTGAGGTCATCTTTAGAATATTTTTATTGTGGCTGGAAATGTTAACGTGAGTATGAACAATATTTATTGATGGTGTTCATTTTGAGGATGAAATTCTATACGTATTTGTTCAGGTTTTAAGGTAATACTGTATTGCTATTGTGATTTTTAAAACAATTAGGTTTATCTCTTGTACCAGCTCCTTTTTGTATTCATTCCCTTCTCGCTTTGTAATTTAAAAGCACACCCTTTATTCATGTATTATGCATTTTCTAAGTTTTGCATGTATCAATAAAAAAAGTTTTTGAATTGTACATATGAAATAAAGTCGTCTCCGTACTGCTTTGTTTTGTGAATTGTACACAGAGACAACGCTAATAATTGCTTACAATATTGACTGAACAACCCGTTGTTCAGTTTATCATTGTAAACAATTTGTTCTTGTTTAAACAGGTTGTATGATAATTCATCAACTATATAGAATTAAATCCGAGAAACGGATTCCCCCCCCCCCCATTATTCCTTATGTCTCGTATAGTCCATTGTGGTTAAAGGAGGATAAGGATACGGGCACGTGGGTTGAGGGCATATGATAATTATTGGATATAGCTCAGAATGGACATTAGAATTAACTGAAATATTCCACGAATATTAGACTATATGTGCACGAATCGAGATAAATGCAATATTGGCCCTAAGGTGTGGAATATTTCTGGTATCCCATGACAAAAGCCATCTAATATAGATGATAATTATCATTATCTTTAAAGTAAATGGCGTAATAAGCTAAAAGTTGTGACGTGGCAGAATATGGTATATTGGGCAAAGTTTCTAAAAAGTCGAGAGAGAGAGAGAAAGAGAGAGAGAGAAATGTTGACCTTTTTAATATTAAAATAGATGTCGATACGATATCCAGAAAATATAATATTTCACCCTTTCTCCTTCCTTCTTTGGTCGTTTTTTTTTTTGGGGGGGGGGGTGCCCCTAGGCCCATGTCATACAACTCGACAATGCACTGCAAAATATGTACATAAGCCTTTTGTGAATACGTCAACCGGAAATTCGCTCTGATTTTGCACAGGCGAATCGTCTAGACTAAAATAATATGCGTTTTATTATGATCGTTATACTTTTAATGGGGTGGGATTTGATCGAGAAAAGTATGTATGAGAAGGATTGGGTGTGTGATGAACAATACATGAAGTCATGAAGGTTAGAATATTAAGAACTATGCTCAAGGTCATCACAAGGGGATGAAATAGAATGTGATGATGCTGTTGGTGGTGGTGCAGATGGTGATCAATGATTATGGAGGCAATGAAGGTGGTGGTGATGGTGGTGGTGATGATGATGACGACGACGATGATTTTGATGAAGGTGATGGCTGTGATGGTGCACTGCTGCAGATGGTTTAACACCCATTGTTAGGGTCATTGGACAGTGGACAGCATCCGCGACAAAAAAAAAGAGAAAAGAAAGGGGGTGTTTTTCGCGGATAGGAGCGGAACGCGAATCGAGTGTCAAAAAATGCAAAAAAAAAACAAAAACAAAAGGCCCCCCCCCCCTAAATCAAGTGGTATAAAACGTGATTAGAGTATGTAATTTGCACCGACGGTTATTCCTCCATATTAACGGGAGACATATCCTTTTAAGCTGTTGTGCAACACCTTTACTAAAACATCATTAGGAAGTTATCCTGAAATGAAAACGGATAAAAATACTGGACCCCATTCATCTTTCTCAAATCTGGAACATCTGCAAAAAATTGACGTTTATAGAGTGTCCTGGCGGCCTGCCTTTGAATCCTTGTTAGCTCGTCTCCGTCTCCATTATTGTATATAGCTTTGTTAATTAGTATTGAAACTACAGTATAACGTTTAGGGACTTGCCTTTTATACAAGCATCGCTTGTCTTTGCAACTCCCTCTGTTCAGTTCATTTGTCATTGAACTGTCTATATTGTTTTGTATATGCACTATTACTTCGATTATATTTTGTTTATTTTGTTGAACGGAAATAAACAAATCTAAATCTAAAAAAATCCTTGATTAGGGTGCTTACGATTCTCGCGGATGCTGCCTCCCGCCCCCGGAGTCTTCATACCCATTTTTTTTTTCGTAGAATATAGTGCAGTGGTATGATCGAGCATGTTTGAAATTTCATGGCTGGTGCCTTGGACCAGTGGTCTAAAGCGACCGATTGCACAAAGAAAGACCGGGATTCGATTCCCTTCAAGTTTCCACATCAAATAAATTTAGGTGAAAATCCGAAAATCATAGAGATATTATACTTACTAGTAACATATCTCTATGGTGAAAATGCAATATTGACACTAACGTATATTTGCTATGCATGGCAAAAAGACAGAGGGCGCTATAGCAGCATCGACTGACCGACTGTACGTGTCCAGTACTCATGCACTCGATGATCCCCTTTTTTCACCGACAAAGCACCGACTTATTAGATATATATGACTTTAAAAAAAGTAGAAGAAACAAAAATGGGATTCTCACTTGTCTTTCCCCAATTCAGGAAAAAGATTGATGGTATTTCATTTCCACAATAATAAAGTTAAAACTTCCTTCATGGTCTGACACCAGTACTTCACCATAATTATTCGGACTGTATTGAGTACAGGAATGGGGAAAACTTTTTAAATGTTTCAATCTGAACTAATCTTAAAAATGCCTGATTTTAATGTTAAGAATTCTTAAAGTTTATATACAGTATTACTAACGCATAATTTATGTTTATCGCATCCTATAACGGTTAGCATTGCTTAAATACAAATTAACAAAAGATATTCATATATTTTTATAAGTTTTTTCTTTTCTTTTTAAAGTTTGGTTAAGAATAATCGTGTCAGATATTAAATAGATGCATGGACATACATCAGATTTTTTTAACGATGGTGTTTTACGGTGTGAATTGTTTGTGTTAGACTAATGATTTGGTACAGTTTGACCATTACATTAGGAGAAAGTAAGTATCACGTCGTTGATAAACAGGGCCCCGTCTTATACAAAGAGTTACGATGATCCATCAACCTCAACTGTATGGAAATCCGTCAATGCCACATTTTTTTTTTACAGGAACTTTGCACAATGTCCTTTGTAAACAAAAAGAAGCACACTACATTTTCAAGAAAACATAAATGTAAGAATATTCAGCATTACTAGAAAATATTTTGAACAAAACATGCATTTTAGATGTTGACGTTGCTGGCTTTATACTGCAGTTGTGGTCGATTAGATCAATCGTAACTCTTCGTAAAACGAGGCCCAGGAGTGGTCGTCTTTTCTTTCTTATCCTTTTGTTAGAGTGTATTTGAAATAAACTGGTTTATTCTATTTTTATATACTAGTGAGCAAAATCATTTATAACTTGACTCTTTCTGATTGAAGAAAATCCATTCGATTATCAAATTCGTATATACCGAACAAACAAACTTTGTAATTTGACTAAATTTAAGAGCCATGTCATATCGTCATCGCTATATAGGAATGGTAGAGGAGAAAATACTCTCGAAGTTCATTAGAAATTCGTGAAATAAGCATTAATCACACCAAGCAGGGAAGGATCCAGCTTTCGCAAAAGGGGGGGGGGGGGGCGGAAATATATTTTTCATCCAAATTTTTCCCTATCGGCCGCTAAAAGCTAATTTTTCTTGGTTTTTGACGAGGTATTCCGAACTAAAGATTGAAGTTTTATTTACATTTTAGCTTTATTCTCACAAACAAGATTTTTTTTTCATTTTTCCTTTTTTAAAACTCTGGACATTCTTAAGCATTTATTGTAATCATGACTAGCCAAGGATAGTTTTCTAACTTAATCATTGATGCGAGTGCGAAGCGCGAGCTGAATTTTTTTTAGTTCTGACTTTAAAACTAGACATGGTAATCTATTGCCCTCATTGTAATCATAATAACTAGGATAGGTATTTACTAAACAATAATGATACGAGCGTGAAGCGCGAGCTGAGAAGTTCAGTTTGATTATCCGAAAAAAAAGCATTATTCCAATCTGAAAATTTACAGTTTAGCGCCTTAATATTAAAAAAAACACTATATAATCTTATGAACAATTCGTTCATGAAGTTTTATTGAAGTTTGAGCAGGAATTATTAATACTGATTTGAAAGGGACATTTTGAAGTGCAATCTATTCTTTTTTTTCTTATTCCCCTTTTCCCTTTTTTGCGCGCCTTTAGTGGCGGCCCCTTTGGCTCCCCTGCATGGATCCGCCGATGCATCAAGAAATCTTATCTATAGCCCTCATCTCTTTATGATTTTTATTAATTATGGTGCTTTAATTTATTCCACTTTGTTTCTTAATCTATATGAGTCAGTCAAGTTTAAGCGTTTATGTTAATAGAGTAACTTAATTGCTGGCATGTCAAGTATAGTATGGGTTAAAATGCGTTGTAAAAATAAAAAACTTTTGAGCAGTCATAAATTTACGCACGCCCTCTTAATATAGGACACAATGTGTAAAGAATAAAGATATTGAGTTGGAAAACAAAAATAAAAATGAACTTTGTTTATATAAGGTCTTTTATCCTGCATGGTCCCTGCATGAACTCCCTGCACTAAATTGTGAAACAAGAATGTTTTAAAAATAAAAATACTGACATTATGATTGTACATACCATTAAATAATAATAATGATATTAATAATAATGATAATAATAATAATAATAACAATAATCATAATAATAATAAAATGAGGGAGCCAGATATGGGGTAGGATCACATCTCTATGGGTAGGATCAATATAATATTATTATAAGTGACGAGCAAAAATTTTGACCTTTTTATTGCAAAACTTTAATATTCTGTGATAGATTTTGGCATAATATTTTACATTTCCTTATCCATTGTTTTATTTTCTACCTCTTTTTTTTTGGTCGTGGAGTTTATTGGGGGCACTGGTGCCAATTAAAGCTCCCCACCCCCTTTCCATCCATCTGTACGCCAGTGATTATTAAATGCTATGATTATATGGAGAGCCTGTTTTTTTTTCCGCTAGCGGCGCGGCGCGGCTAGCGCTAGCCATTATAGCGAGTAGCTGGCTGGATGGCTGAGAGTGGTGTTTGGTGCTCGGGTGTACTACTACTAGCAGAATGTCGACTCGGTGGACTTGGACCGCTGAAAATGTTTCAGTACAAAGCTGCTCAGAATCCCAGGTATATATCAACATAATTATTAGAGTTGTGTTAGATGGAAAAAGAAACAAAGTATCTGGGAAACGGCTTACATCAATCTAGTGGCGGTGTACGTTTGCCTATTTCATTGCCCCACGTATTCCAATTGATGTTGGGTGGATCTCAGTTAAGACAGAAAGTAAACAAACGCTATTTTGAGCTGGGGAATCGGTCAGAAATTTCAGTTTCGCAGAGGGAACCTATTTGAAATGGCATTGACACATACATATCAGTGACTTTTTGAAATCTTGAAGGAATCCCAACAAATTTGATATGATCATTGGAAAGCTTGTGAAATAAGAAAAATAATGGTGCTTCAATCAACTCATTGTCTACTCTACTAGTAATAATAATATATTGACGGAGATATTTCAATTTACAGGGGAAAATATGCAGATCTTGTCCTGTCAAAAAAAAAATATTAAAGGCTTGTTTGAGTGGGGGAGATTGTGGCTTTTTGAAATCTTGAAGGAATCCTAACAAATTTGGTACCATTGGAAAGCTTGTGAAATAAGAAAATGAATGGTGTATAAATCAACTCATGATGTCAAATATTGACAGATATCTTTTTGTGTAGAATGTGTAGATTTTTTTTTACAGCACAAGTAGATATTCATAACTTACACAAAATGCAATGAATGGGACTGTGTAATACTTTTTTTAAAAGTGCAATGCGCTGCTATGCGTGGCAAGGCATGCCCTTGAATTAGACATCATTTTATCCATAAAACTTCAAATTTTCTCATGGTATAGTTTTCTATAGGGTTTTTCCTCCTCATTTAATGGCTTCATACATACATGGGTGCACAGACAATACAAATTCTGAAAATGGCATTTCACCGAACTCCCTACTATAAAGTGTTTCTAAATATCTCTTGATCAATTGAGCTAACTTAGAGGGGGGGGGGGGGGGGTGATGCTCGAATTATAATGGCGGGGGTGTGTCTCACGAAACCGAAATTGGGGTCTAAGGAATTGACTTCAAGAGTAAAAAATGTGGTCTTGGGAACTAAACATATACTGGGCAGTGTGAAAAAATGTCTATGGATGGGATAGCGGCAGTATGGTGTCTGCTAACTATGCATGGCGCTGTTAACGACGTGGTCTGGTCTGGTCTCTGGAATGAAGTGATCATGATTCTGCATGATTTACTTGAGGAGTGGATAGTCTCCTATTTTCTGGTTTTGCCTAGATATGGTACAATTATGGACCATGCATGGGAGCCCTATATTTGATACAATTTTATACATTGATCTCCTTATTAATTCTATAATAATTTGTTTTTATATTGAATGAAAGGTAAAAAATGTTTTTCTTAAGGGGGGGGGGGCTGGAGCTGCAAATGTTCCTAAGAATAGGGGGAAGGAACACCAGATTGAAGCCAATTATTGCCAATGTTTTGTTCTCATGGTCTCCATTTAAAATCAACTGAAAACTTAAATTGTACTCATTTTGTACAATACTTCAAATTTTAGTTGTGCAGATGTACAGTACATGTAGGACTCCCAATCTTACATGTAGGTGACAGTGTTGAAATATTGGGTTGCTGTTTAGGCAACACCAAATCCAACACTGACCTACATGTAGACAGTACAGAAGCAAAGTGAGATACCTTCTTTCTTTGTGTGCATTTCAGCTTTTTCATGACCATATTTTGGTAGGGCATGAGTAATAACCATTGCACAACCAATTTGAAATGAATTGGCTTCATTATGGCTTAAGGCAAGTAGCCATATGAATACCAAAGGAGCTCGTTGGAAATTGCTGTAAATTGACAATGACATAGTTCATAATTTCATAAATATTTTTAACCAGGTCAATTTGCAATGAATTTAGTGGAGTTAAGTAGGTATTCACAGAGCAACATCATAGGAATACATTGAATTAGTTTATTACAAACAACATAGCTTGCAGGCGGAACATGTTCAATTTACAAACAAATATCAAAAGAAATAGTATGATTAAACAAAGGTAAGACACAGGTCATTAACATATTTGAATGAAAATAATAACAGTTATAATATGCAAAGTGTGACTGATAAAAAACAATGTAAAAATATCCCTGTGTTTGATATCAGAATACAAAAGAAAAACAAATAAAGCTAATTGAACAATTGAAGAAAATAGATATGAACAAAACAGGATATAAATGGTTTATGGATTGATTCCCACCAAATTTGGGAAATGGTGAAATGCAAAAAACCTGGATTAACCTCGGGGAAATGCGATTCTCATCTCTGTTTGCTCTTGTCTTTATTTCAATTACAGGCCACTGCCATGGCACTGGATTCTACTGGAGATTATGTACTCTTAGCAGGGTTTGTATTTCTTTCATCATTATAAATATGATTTAAAGTATTAAAGCAACATCAAAGAAGTGATAGATTGTTAGTACAGTGGGCATTTTTTAAAATGGAATACATTTGGGTAACTAGTAACTGGCATTTCCTGAAAATCAAAGCCTAAGAAAATACAATAATATTCGTTTTTTTATCCATGGTAGCCACTGTTGCTATAAGCTATTATTCCAGCAGGCATTTAATATTAGGATTTTTTTTAAAGGATTGTTCGTGATTTGCTACTTACTGTACAGTATGGTACAGGTTGAAATTTGTCTGCAAAGCAATATTACATTTCTAATTTCATCAACAAAAAGTTTGATTTCAGTGACTATGTCAGAATATACTGTACCTGTAGGCTGTGGAGTGATAATTATTTAATTCAAGTTCTTCATGTTTAATTCCTGGCTCCCATTATATTTCTGCTTTGATGTAAATGGAGATAGATAACTTTATGCCACAATAATTTAGTTACCTGTTTTGTCCATGGCATTCCAATGGTTGATATCTCTTATCTTGTTTTATACTGAAATGTACTGTTCTTTCCAATTTTCTTTGCCGAATAAATATTATTATTACTACTACTACGTACTACTACTACTACTACTATTACTACTACTACGTACTACTACTACTACTACTACTACTACTACTACTACTACTACTACTACTACTACTACGTACTACTACTACTACTACTACTACTACTACTTCTACTACTACTACTACTACTACTACTACTACTACTACTACTACTACTACTACTACTACTACTACTACTACTACTACTACTACTACTACTACTACTACTACTTCTACTACTACTACTACTACTACTACTACTACTACTACTTCTACTACTACTACTACTACTACTACTACTACTACTACTACTACTACTACCACTACTACCACTACTACCAGTACTACTACTACTACTACTACTACTACTACTAGTACTACTACTACTACTACTACTACTACTACTACTACTACTACTACTACTACTACTACTACTACTACTACTACTACTACTACTACTACTACTACTACTACTACTACTACTACTACTACTACTACTACTACGTCTACTACTACTACTACTATAATGATTTGTTTCCATTTCTAGGCGGAGGGGGATAGACGTGCTGCATCTTACAGACATGCCCCATTGTAAACCTCAACGTGTAAAGCACAAGACAACCATGAAATGGGATATTAGTGTTGCAGAGTGGAATCCTCATGCAGAGCAGAAAAATCAGCTTGTTACTGCTGTAAGTGATCAGTTGGCAAAATTTACAAACAAAATTGTGATCTGCCACCCTGTAAACCTACAATGAATCATCAAAAATGTATCATGAGATTTCTATTTAACTTGAAAAAGCACATCTGAAGTTTTAAAATGATATAAACATGTAACTCGTCCAATTGATCAACATTGACCTACACAATCACTTGATTGAATGTAGAAGAAATCCAGTGAGCGATTAAAAAAATTAAGGACAAAACAAGGTCTGAATTAAGGGGTTCACTTTAATCTTGGTGTAACTTCCAAGCAGTCCAGAAAAAAAATGGTGTAAGAACAAACTCTATATCTTGTCTTTCATTTAATATTACAACTTCAAATTTTGGTAGCATGAAAAAGAAGAAATACCCTTCAGGGTTTTCAGCCCATCAGGGAAATCAGAGAATTATTTTACCCTTTTCCAGTCTGGGAAAAATAAGGGAATTTTATTTTTTTTTAAATCCCTCATATCTGGGAAAATTCAGGGAATTTTTATCGGCCCAAAATTCAAAAGCACGGTAGTCAGTCAGACTCTGTTATATTTTATTTAGTTGCATATCAAAACAACATCCATTGAATGACTGGTTATTTTTTTTATACTGAAAATACATATAATTAACTGCAACAACTTAGAAAACATGTGAAACTGGGAATAAATAATTATCAGGGAATTTTTAAACTTCATCAGGGAAAAATCAGAGAAGTTTGTTTTCTTGAAAAGCTGGTAAACCTGCCCTTTCAGTTAAGCTAATTTCGTAAAATTTCAGTTTTTAAAGATGAAACTATTTGCAGAGAACATTCGCTGGTGATTCACTGTTGGTTTTGGGATGGCTTGTCACAAGTTAATACAAAGCCATACCTGCAACTTTCTAGTGACAGTCCTGGGGTGGTATTCTGAGATCCATTTTATCTCAGATAAAATAAAATATTTTGTCTCCTTTAAAATCAGTCAGATAAAATTCCCTTAAAATCTCTCCAAATTGGTATTCTGAGAACAATTTTATCTTCATTTTATCTCTGTAAGACACACCTACATTTGAAGCAATATCCAATGAGAAATGTGCTTTTATAGCTCTCTCATCTCACTCAACCAATGAAAATCCATTCCGCCAGGAGGTGTGGCAAAGGAGTGAGATTGCGTCAATTTATTGACTTCAAATACGCTAGCGCATCTTTAAAGAGATTCTTTTTTTTTTATGACAACATTCTCGTTTTTTTCGATGTCTATATCGCATCTTTTCAAGCATAGTTTCAGAAACAATATTAGTCAAGAAAAGTCTGATGAAATAATTCCTGATTGTACAGGAATAACGTTATAGGAGTTACTCTCAATGAATATATCATTTTTCCTCATTTTCAAATCAACATTTGGAGTTAATTCACCTAGAAATATTGATGAAATCAACGTCATGGAGATAAAATAGCTCCTACCCTCTTTTAAGTCTATTTTATTTTTTCTTCAAAGTATACATTGGTGCAAGCTCATCATCCACGTTGTAATGGTAAGATATGCAATGTGTATGATTTCTGTCATGTATCTATAGATACGCAAGATAAAATTTATGCGCAAGATAAAATTTCAAATTTTATCTGAGAAATAAAATGCCATCTCAGAATACCAATCTCATTTTAAGAGATAAAATAAAATATTTTAAAGATAAAATAACCTCAGAATACCACCCCAGATCTGTGGTAAAAGAGGGATCTACTGTGTCCTTCATTTTGTGGAAAAACTGTCTGTACTAAAGATCATGTGCATTGTACCGATTTCAGGCTCAGACTTCCAAAATTACAATTTGAAGGCACTAGAGTCTGTGACAAAAACATTAGAAATCCCTGTAACACGCCTATCCACAAACATTTCTTTTTGCTGGATTTGATCCATTTTGAGCCAGGGATGGGGAGACAGTGACATATATTATCAGAAGAGGCGAGGAGAACTTAACGATCATACAACATCCATTGATCGTAATACTTGATTCCTCTGCTTCAGTACCTGTTAATGGTTTAACACCCTATGGGTATCAAAAATACAATTGAGTATATGAATATAGGAATGATGCAAGTCCACCTCTTGGTCAAATGGGGTTTAATGTGGGGGTATTGTACATGAGCCCATCTTGTACCCTGGCATGCCACCAAGAAGTGCCCAGAAAGAATGATAAACAAGATTATCATTGGACATACAAAAGTCATTTTGTTTTTCATGATTTTCTTGATATTAACTATCTTGAACTTGAATCTTATCTAGTCATGCAACCAATTATATGGTAGTATTCTAGTGTGTGGAATACATGATATAAAATATTGAGAAACTCAAAGCATATACTTGTAATAATGCTTGACCATTATACTGTCTGTTTGGCTGTGTAGAAGGCCTTTATTACATTTTTTTTTAATTTAGTGATCAAAAGCTATCTGCTAAAAAGTAAGATTGTTTCCTGAAATTTATGCCCATTCAATGCTTGATAAGATTTTGAATACAGAAAAGAAAACAAAATAACTTTTTGAAATATAATATTTTTTTTCAACCGAGATAGACTTTTTGATTAGTGCATTGTAATTGTAAATGTGATTGTGAGCTATAGATAATAGATTATAGCTCGCTTCTTTCACACAATGTGTGTTTTAATATTCATTCTTTGATTTTAAGCAACAGTGATAAGTCACTTGCGGGATCCTCGCGTGGAAGTTTTGACCCTGAATTTCATCAAGTTGCCTTATCTGACAAGGAATTCAGACTTTGAAAATGCAGTTACCAAAACTTAATACTTATTCATTGATTTCTTTGCAGTCCAACCAAACAGCTGATGTTTTCACTCTGAGTGAATCTGAGTATGTTCAAGCCATGTCACTTAAGGCACACACAAGGACAATCAGGTAAGAACTAACACTTTCACAGAATTTCATTGAGTGTACAGAGGCCCGTTGCAGTATGAGTTGTGATCAAACTCAGCTCCAAAAATCAAATGAAGTTTGACTTCTAACCAATAATATGCATGTATTAGGGACTTGCACTTGATTTTTGAGTTGCATTTAAACGCAAGTGTTTCTGCAATGGGCCCCCTGGTAGTGTTGTTTACTGATCCAGGTTTACGATGATATCCTGGTGATTTCAGACCATGAGAAGGTTCTGGGATCAATGCACTGTGACCATATATCCTAGCAAGAAAACAACCATATCTAATTCTTCCTCTCATATATTCATTGAGTTTCTGTAAAAATTATCTTTTTGCATGAACAAAATATGTTGGATATGGTATGGTAGAGTACATGTACACGGTCATCAGCAAAGCCTGTGTTAAAATAAATTCCAAAGTTTTCATTCATTTTTAATTCTAGACAAATTAATAAATAATAATGATAAAATAATAATAATTTTGATATCTTATTGAGTGCACACACTGTCTAGAGACGCTCATGGCATTAGCCCCGCAACAGTTCCTTTGGATATATATATATATATATATATATATATATATATATATATATTGTAAAGAAATGGATGAAGAGTTGCCAAAAGCTGTTGTACATGTATAACTTTACACATTTATATATATATATATATATATATATATATATATATATATATATATACAAACAACAACAAATATAAAAGTTTAATAAAAAAGTCAACAAATCTGAAGTTAACAAGAAAGTGCAGTTTTGCTTAAAATTCTGCTTATTTCTCTCTACTTTATCTACATCGCATTTTTTGTACGTTTTTAGAGCAGCATCGCTGTTGGTCATGTATGGCTACAAAATTTAGATAACTGTTTTCAGTAGTCCCTCCACATTTTTGTCATGTGTTCACAATATTGTAGTTCAATAATTTTTTTATTATTTTAAATTACTGTACATTTGCTTAAGAAATGATGATTCTAATATGAAGCCTGTATATAATGGCAATGAAAGAATTCGGTACATGTATGATGGCTTAAATTGTTCTCAATTTTCTACCTCATCCAACCTTAACTGGCTGAGAAAGCTCACTACTTCTTGTGTTTGGGAAAGCCATTTTGTTAAAACCCAACTGTGTTTATTGAGAAGCCTGTACTGCTGTTTGACTTGAGAGGGCAGCAGATCTTGCAGGCCATTTCTCTTGATAGATGGGAAGAGATTGTCTCATATGCCATCAGCCGATAGCCAAAAAGGCATGTATTAAAGGGCTACTCCAGGCTGAAAATAATATCTAAATAAATATTTGAAAAAATCAACAACTAAAATGTTGAAAATTTCATAGAAATCTGATGAAAAATAAACAATTGTGTAAAGTTCAGCAATATTTTGTGAAAACAATTGAATACCTGTTGCTGCGCACGACACTGGCACCGGTCCAACGGTTCCAGACCAGTAAAAATTGCTGTCGGGCCAGTAACTTTTCAGAAATAGCCAACATGACCAGTAAAAAATATACCGGTATCAAACCGATACAAATAATATTTTCTTCTCTTTTGTAAATTACAAAAAAAAATGGCTCTGGAGTCTAAAAAATGGCTCTCATGAATTATGTTTTGTGTGTACGTGTGTGTGTGTGTGCTTTGCCCTAGTTTGTTTCTTTTTTTCTTTTTTTTTGGGGGGGGGGTAACAATAAGAAATAAAAGACAGCAAAATAAACTCAAGTCTTTTTAATGTTTTTCTTTATGGGACCAGTAAATTTTTGGTTCAGACCAGTAAAGAATGGAAATACTGGGTATCTACTGGTACAACACAAACAGTTTGGACCAGGATTAAAAAAAAGGGTTAGTGTGGAGCCCTGCGGTTGTGATGAATATGCAATAGGTGGGCCGATGATATCCGTATTTTCACTTTTCTTATTTTATTACCTTTTTTTTCATATTTTCATAAAATGTAAAAACATGTTTGAGCAAAGATACATGTAATCTCATACAGTAAATCAGCATTCATTCCTATTTTTTTTACATTCTGTTTAGGAAAGAAATTGAATTATTAACATAATGTCATGTAATAAAATACAAAAGAATGACTGGGGATATGCCATCAGCAACTTGCTCATTGCATAATTATGAGGACATCCATACAACTGTTTCTCCAACCCCATATGTAAAGGTTTGAATTGCCATAACTTTGCTATGAATTTCTGGTCCCATTTTGATTAAATTTTCGGGGTTTTGTTTGTAAACAAATGATTTCTGTGCCGAACTACAGACGTACTGACTAGTTACAAAAGGAAATACATTTATGCTCCTGTAATGATAAATTGATAATTACTTTTTGCTACATGTACCTTTAGTTGGATGATATGAGCAGACACATTTCTCACTTTTACATGGGAAAGAAAAATAAAATGTTGCAATATTTTTTGAAATATGATTTGAAGTTACTTACTTGACTTGCCACATGCGGTCAAATCTGTGATGCATAACATCACAAATACATGTTGTAGGATATATTCAAACAAACTAATCTTGAATTTTTGCATTGTGCTAGTTTGTGGAATTTTTTTTGATTTTATTAGATTTTTTTATTTTGAATTTTTAAATTTGAATATTGTCCTATTCTGATTTTTTTTCTTCAAATTTAAAATTGTTATCATATGATAAATAGATATATACTACAGTATCACATTTTTTTCAAAACTGTCAAAATATGTGTGTTGCGGTATTTAAGAAATATATAGGCCTATATATATACAGTATATATTTGTAAAGTTGCCTATTTCATATCAAGTCTGTTCATAGTAGGCCTGAACAGCAAAGAGCACACCAAGCCTCTAATTTTGTGATTTTCATGCAAGGAGCAGTCCAAACTCAAAATAAATAGCCATTCACTCCGATACTCTGCAGCTTCTGATATTTACACTTGATTTGAATTGATGCCATGACTGGCACAGAATTCATAGTATTTCCCTCTTCCCTTTGTTCATCTGCATACAATATAACTGTTTGCAAATACTTTCTAAAATCCCTTTTATAAATTGTCCCACTTTAGATTTCTCTGGATTTTCTTTTTTATCCAGGACCCATTCTTTTCAGTTCTTTCAATACATTCACAGTTCAGTGAAAAGGAAAGGCTCAAATTATACCATTCTTTTCAATTAATCTGTGCTTTGATAGAAGTAAGGAGATTATTTAGTGAATGCCAACTTTGGCTAAATGTGGATTATCAAGATGCATCTCTCTAATGCATATGAATCAGAAAAGAGGCACGTAGTACTTCTAACAAAGTAGGAAGGAATAAAAATGAAATGGCAGGGGGGGGGGATGGATCATCGTTAAGTATGCAAAGTAGCTTTTCAATGCATCACCATGGAGCTTCATGTACATGTACGAGTATGAACAACCATTTTGAGTTCATTATTTATCAAAGCAAGAGCATGGATTCTTCTTTATAGTTCCACCGTTTCAGCTGGATGATTGAATGATCAAGCAATTTGAATGATTTCCTTTCACATAATTTTTTCATGGAACTATTTTCAATAACGGAAAAAAGATAATGGTGGATTATTCTGCAAATCTGAATTAACTCAAGCTTGATATTGAGATGCAACTCTCTCACAAATGGATACAAGCCTCAGAAATCTTTGCCAGCTATAAACACTTGTTTTTTTTCCTCAACAAAGTGTTAGAGCAAATGTCTGGATCTAGGAAAAGCATTTGGAATGCTGCTACTTGAAAATAAGTATTGAAAGTGTTGATGCTTTTTACCTGACTAAAATGACAAAGTTTTGTTGAAAGGCTTTGATGAGAAAGATCTTGGGATCCAAAGCCTGACAGAAACTTTACAGAATTAATAGTTTTGACTGACCAAATGGAACACGCTGTTGTATTAGCACATGTGTGCCTTTTATAATGCCTATGATGAATGGACTGATTTTAGAAGCTTTCACTGAGGAGTAAACATCAACATTGCTCAAATTATACCGGTAGTTCTGCATGGATGAAAAATGGTTTCATTGCCTTTCTATTGAAATCATATAATTTTATCCAACATATTCTTGAGAATTCGGCCTATCCTTTCAGATGAAGAACTTCACTTTCCAAACTGATCATGCGCAGGGTCACAAAAATTCCTGCATTTCTTCTTCTCAACACTTGATAAGCTACTTTCAAACCCTGAGACATTTTAAAAAGAATATTGCCAGCTTTTTATCAGTGTTTACATTAGTGATACCTATGACTTTTATCTTGCAATTGATTGCTCAAATCTACAGAATACAGATTCCCACTATTGCGGTCCTCGTCTACCCAATCAATAACTACATACTTATGCTTTGAAGAAACAATAATGATTGCAATGATGATAAAAGGACCTTGTACTCATGTTAGACCATAAAAATTGATAAGACAAGTGCCTGATGTCTATTCATAGTCAGTGATTCAATTTTACGTGTAACAATTCTTTATAAAATTTCATTGTAATTGTTTGTTGGGAAAAAAATAATTATTGATTATGTTTGCTGAAAGATCATCAATGCCCTGGGATGTGCATGAACAGAGTGAATGAATAAGTTTAAATGAATGTACTACTATATTAGATTTTTATGAGGACCTTGCGATTTCATCTTGTAGAAAGTAAGAACTTTGACAAGCCAGTCTTGATTCTCAAGGCTAAACTTTTGTTATTGATATTTGAAGAATCGTGTGGATTGTAAATAGTGATCTTGAATTGGATTGGAACATTTAGAAAAAAGCGAGAATCTCTCGGCATTAAAGATGATGCACCATTCTGCCGTGAGGTCGATATTTTTTCAGTGTTTTTGAAAGTATCTGTGAAATGTCAGCAAAAGGAGCAAAGTTTGCACAAAGACACTGAGAATTTGAAGAAAACAGTATCTCTCGGCATTGTAGATGTGGCAGCCAGTGTTTTGTCTAGGCTTTGTCAGTGATTTTGAAAGTAACTGAAGTTATTGAAAGACAATTCTAAAAAGGATCTTACATTTAACATGGTGACAATTTGATGAAAATAGACAAAATATCAGACTTTAAGATGAAACGCAATGCTGTCGCAGAGTTTTCTCACAGGGTGTCCTTGCTGAATGAGCGAGAGAATGTGGAACTTCGTAAAATAATGTCCAATCTGACCCTTGCCAGGAAACAAAGTCTTCAGAGTTTTGAAACAGAGATCCTGAAAGTGAAACTGAAAGCTAAGAAGCTTAATCTGAATGTTATGGATTATACTGAGCGCAAGCAAGGCATGTATCACCTGTACAAACATGCTGATGAAAGAGGAAAGGATGAAGAACAGAGAGTACCTTCAAGGACAGCCTTTAGGAGACACTCTATCAGTGGAGAACAACAAAGGCATGTTTCCTTTCAAGAGGTTGAAGTTAAGGAAGCTGACAAACCACCTATACAGAAAGCATTATCAGACCATGGGATGCAACCTAGGACTTCATATACCAGGCCCAATTCTGCAAGTCTCTCTGTTGATTTCCTATTTCAAGGTAAACCTGTAAGTTACCCAAAGACAAAAGAGATGATGGTCAATAGCTACATCAACAACAATTCTGCCAAGTCAAAACCCTCTATGTCGTCATCCACACGAAGGGAGGCATCTCTTAACATTGATGATTACCGACCTTCATCTGTGTCTTATAATGACATGCAATCGACCTACAAGGTGCTCCATTGCATTGGCAAACGATCTGTGAGCGCACTTGATGGAAGAGATTCAGGTAGCAGTGTGAGAAGGAGGAAGTTCTTGGTAACTCCAAAGAGGCGTTCCTCAAGTTCTTTATCCAGACCAAAAACTAGTGGAAGTAACTCCTAAAAATTTGTTCAATGAACATCAAGAAACAATGTCTGGATTGCTTGAGAGTTGAGAATATGAAAGTATTCAAGCAAAATATACCATTCCTTTGATCCAGTCAACTTTAATATTGTGTGTGTTTTATGCCCTTGGCTTTTACAATTGTTTCACAGGAATGGGGTTGAGGCTGGCCCCAAGGCCACTATTTGCTGGCCTTGGCGTTAGTCCCAGTCCCATGAAATTTTATGGGAGAAACCTTATCCAGTACCAGGGTTTCTCATGACTGGGACCTTGTTCTCATCTACTTTCTAAAACCAGTTTAGTGGAAACCAGTGCATATATGCTCATAGAAGTCTTGAAAGCAAACTTGCAGTGGTCTTAAAAACCAGTTTTTAACATCTTTTGATGTTGTTTTCAAAATAATTTTTGTCTTTAAACTGGTTTAAGTGTAGATCAAAATTAGTCTTTTGGGAGTAGTTTCATCCGGAGGTACTTGTGCATGTATGTTGAGCGTGCTACATAAGTTACAAGGATATGCATAATATTGCCACTACATGCGCTGTTAATGTACAGCTGTATTGTACATATATCAGACCCCATCCCCCAATTATTGATTAGACTGAATTGATAGTACTTACTGATAGACCAAATGGGCTTAGGCCATTATAGACTATCTGAGAACTGCATTTAGATCAGTCTGCTTGTAGACCAAGTGGATACAAAAAATTATTTTTAAGTTTAATTTTAAAATTTAAACCCTTATAATGGATAATCAATTTGTCACCATTTACAAAATCCTGACCATTAGATTTGATGTTGAGTTATGGCGTAATTTCCTTCAGCAAGAAATTTATCCACATTGTGCTGCACTCAACCCAGGTGAGGTGAATGGGTACCCGGCAGGATTAATTCCTTGCATGCACTGAGCGCTGGAAGGCAGCTCCAGCTAAAGCCGGGGTAATAATAAACACTGTGCCTCGGAGTAGATTATTTCTAGATAGATGGCATTATATAAATGCCTATTATTACATGTATTATTATCATTATTTTTAACTTTTGGGATGATCATAAACATAGCTCCTTTTAGCTACTAATTGATAGATTATCTCGATATGTCTATAAGTATAAGTCTTGAGATTTTATCAGAGAGGGATAATTGAATTTTATTGGAAACTGAATTTGTTTGTATTTGCTTTATAGCAACAATCGCAGCAATGATATTCAGCTCATTTTATGATTGTAAAGTACAGAGAATCAATGTTGTAAATAAGCCATTTCATAATTACAAATTGGAAATGAGCAGATGTCAGAGGAAAGTGGGAACTAAATTTATGTGATTTTCTCAGAAAGTGAAATTGAGCTCTCTTTTTTATGTGTGCTGTAAATGTATTTTTTTTTGTTTTGTTTGCTTTGTACTTTCATTCAGTATGCATTATGAATAAAGGCACCACTTAAACATTGTATTTGATCTACAGTTCTCTTTTATTTTGTTTCAGTATAATTATTCAAAAGTATGTAAAATTACAATATCATAATGTTTTATGGATTATGATACAAATCTTCAATTGGGTTATAATGTCCGAGGGGAAAAGGGGGAAAGAGATAATGAAAAATATTGGTTTGGGTTTCAGGAAAATCCATCAAAGGTTATTGTTTAAATTTTTGGATTTGCAACTTCATGCAAGCAGCTGCCCCATATATGTATGGAAATGTATAAATTTCAATTTTTCAGTGGTTCATGATGACTATTTTTTTTTTTTCAGGAGCGAATGTGAAATGAATTTTTCTGTTGATATACTGAAGGTGCAGTAAAAACCATTTTCATTTTTTTGTGAAGTTGATTTTTTATTGATATTATTTTTTTACTTCACTATATATAGGAAAGCTGCCCTGTATATTATATCATTAATAAAACAAGTAATAACTGTTTTAATCTTTGTTGGATTTTCCTCAATTCTTCACCATTATTTTTAATCATTTTTTTCTGCCAGTTTGACAATAAACTTTTGTCAGGGTGAACTTCACCTTTAAAGTACAGCTAAAGCTTTAGGAAAGATTCAATAAAGTGAACAATACTTGAGTATCATCTGACATTTCGATTGCCAATCTCCATGAGAATTCTAATATTCAAACCTTAAATCTGCATGTAGTCCCCACTATTGGTGATGTTTTTATTTTAAAAAAATGTCTCATTGAACACTAAGGAAGCTACAAGCAAAGATTATATCCCAAAACTTTTAGCCCATTCCATGTGTTCCAATAGGAATTATTTCCAAACGAAAAAAAAAATGCAGAAATTTCACTTTCAATGTATTCCCAATCAGAAAATTTTTTCGTTTGAAATCACGAAATTTATGCTGTTAAATACATTTCTATTTCATGCACTCCACATCATCACTGTTTTAGGGCCGGTAGTGAATTGAAAGACAAATTTTAGGGGATTACCAAAGCTAAAGACTGCCTTTAACTATTGACATTTTTTTTTACATTGACGAGAGAAAGAGGGTGAGTTTATTGGAATCGTGTACAATATAATTAGTGACTTGTTTCTCTACATACATGTAGAATAGATTACTCGACTGTAATTGACTTAAATTGGAAAACAATATAGAGGGAGGGAGAGAGAAGGGGAGAATGAATAGAATGAGTTTGAAAAAGAAAGAGAGAGATTGGAGTTAAGAGATACACTGTATTTGGTAGTGTGTTAGGCTGTGCATGTGTGTGTGTGTGTGAGAGAGAGAGAGAGAGAGAGAGAGGTTAAGTAGAATTTCTGATGACTTGATCAGTGGAGTATGCAAGATTATGTAAGAATATCATTAAGTAGCAGATAGTGGTATCACTTTCCCAGTTACCCATTCAAATTCCATTTTATGCCCCAATTTACCTCTTTTTTATTACCAAGTACCACAGGACTGGCAAAAACATAGGCCTTCTACATTTAGTATTATTAAACAATGTGGTTGCATCATGATGATAGTCGCATGTGTATTCTTCAATATCATCGGAAGAGGAAGACTATAGATATAAATGTAGGCCTATATTTCTGGAAGAGAGCTATCATTTGGTGTTTGTAGCCTGCTTGGAGATCTGATAGTGTTAAAACTGTGATTGAAATGAAAAGGGGAAGAACACAAAAAACAAGTGAATTTCACCATTCCACCATTGAAGATTCATCATGTGGTAGAGGTGGGAATCTTTGTTGCTGCAATCAACATGGAATATCAAGAGCTGCTGAGAACTTTCTCATATCACCCCAACACAATGTATTGATCTACAACTATGATGTCTGCATTTTAAAATAGCTTCTGTGAACATTTCATATCTGGCTCAGCACCACTTCATGCATTCAGTGTATTATGATAGGATTTGTTTTATTACTACAAAGTGTTTTTTTTTCAGGAGAAAGATCGTATCTTGCCTTCTGCTATCTAACAAAGTGCATAGCAACATCACATAGCATCTGGTTGCTATCCGAAGATACCATTGACATTCTGACTCCAGGACAACGGAGCAGAAAGAGCTGCTATAAATTTTCCACTTGAGGGTCATAAAAATTTCATCTTTCTACGATCAGAGAATCAGGAAATGTTTAGTCTTCTTTTAGACAGACCTTTTCAATGATATTTGACAATTACTTTTCCAATCTGTGTTCTGTACATGTACATAGCTTTCATGACCCACTAGAAAGATATAATTCAAGTACTAAAAACATGTTTTTCTGATACAAACCTTTTGTCAGAGTGTCATCGATGATAAGTAATCTTTGACCCTAGGACTTTTCAAATAACTGGACAGGACGATTGCGAATGACACCCCTCTTGTGTAAATTTGTAACTCTGCACTAATGGTCATTATAGTCAGATATTAAGTGTCGGCCCTGTATTTAAACTGATAACGGTCAGTGATAACTCTATCATAACAGTTTACTTTACATCCAAGGAGATGGCTCATATGATATGTGCCTGCGGTCAATTGGAGTTTGGAAGAGACTTCTAGAGAGGCATTCATTGTTTTTCCCTGCAATGAGAGTGTATATCAGGCAATGGTGCACTCCTGACTCTATTTTTAACAGAAGAGGATAATAACTCATTTTGTGACAGTTGTTGTTCACTGTACATTCTGGCATTTTAAGCTCCCAATGTTGGTCTTCAATTGAATGAACTACATGTAGAGTTTATGGGAATACTTTATACCTGCACATCAGACTACATAGATCTTCTCGGGATAACTTGCTATGAATAGTAATTGAGGAAGTTTTGATTGAAAATCTGGATTGTCCAAGAGACTGTTCCTGTTGCTCCTGCATGTACTTGTATGTGTGTAGATTTAAGAGGTCAAAATGCAACATGGTCACAATGGCATGCCTAAAGAACCTCGCAAACACAACACACCCAAGGAACAAGTTGCTGAAAAACAGAACCGTACTGAGAGAAAACGTCTTCACCTCCAGACATGCTACTTCATGCACCAGAAACAAAATGCAGAACACATAATGAACCAGAAAATTCACCAAGTCCGTGAGGTCTTGCAGCATATTGCCATTTCATCTGGTAACCTAGCAGATCCAGAGTTCCTTTCCAAAGAAGTAACAGCACCATGTTTCATGTACGGAGAAAGAGTAGAGAGCCGGAGACGTTACAGCAAGAGGATGGCTCTATTGAGGTATTTCCTGGAACGGCGACCCAAATCTCCTCAGGGCTTAGGGAAAATGTCACTGCTTGGGGAAACTTGCAAGCAGAAGGTTGATAACAGGAGTGCAGATGAGATTTTCCAGGAGATTCTTGACAAGATTGAAACAGACTCGGAAGAGGAAGTTGAGGAATCAGATGAAAAACTTTCTTTGCCAAAATCTCACCGACCAAAGGACTTCAAATCGAGGTGTGGTTCAGCAGTTACAGGTTCACCCAGGAGTAAATTATTACCTAAAATGGGGCATGGTAAGAAACCAAGACCCAGGACTGCTCCATGTTGGGAGTCATCAAAGAAAACCTTATCAACCGGAGGGAATTCTGTGTGGACCACGTCTGCTAGTTCTATCCAAGACCTGGGTCATTTATCTCCACGCTTACAGATCCTTTTGGAGGATGGTGGCCTATCAACGAGCCATCAAAATGCCTACATCCCATTCTGGGCAGATATGGACCCTGTGAACCCTACTGAGATGAGATCGTCCAGGGGAAAATCTCACAGTTCCGTCAGCTCAACCTCCTCTATTCATGGGTCTCCTCGCCATCAAAAGGAAACCCTTCGACAAATTAGTATGTCTTCAGTCTCCTCTGCCTTCAGCAGTTCATCTGGACGATCAAGGAACAAGCATCACTCAAAGACCTCACCTTCTAGGTCTCCTCACAGAACAATCCGCAGTGAGGAAACGATGACAGTTGATTCCTTCTTCTCATCACGTCCTAAATCCTCTGTCTCTCCTCGTGGCATCCAACATAATGCGAATCCTGTTGATGCCTTCTTCAAAAACTCTAATAGTCCTGAGTCTTGTAGTGATGATCTTGAGGGGTTTGTCTTGCCATCTTTACCTAATGAACGTACTCGTCCTTTCAAGAGACCCACTGTTTATGCTCCTACAATAGCCAGTAGACAGAGGACCATTTGTTCTATTATGGTGTCAGCTGGTAAAAGGAAAATCAGCATTAGTTCCTAGAGGAATTACTGTATCGCCTTATTCGTACATGAAGTGGTTCCAGATTAGGGGTTGTTTTACCATCAGTGTGTACATCTGTCTCATCTGTTGTAAACAAGTGAAATGATGTCTTTTAGTATGTGACGTATGAGGTCAATCACTTAAAGGGGTTCAATTTTTATCTCTCAACTTCATAAATTTAGATTTATCACAATTTTTAGTTTGATTTAATTCATTGTAACTCGTAATACAGACCCTTGTCTGCACATGGCCCATGTCTGCAACCTGGTAAATGAGACTATTTTGGCCAAAATTAGTTTGTGTCTAGAAACAATTGTACCAAGGTATTTTGCTCAAACTCTTTTGATTAAAAAGAAAAACATTTTAATAATGGGGAAGTTACTTTGAATCAGGATCATTTGACAGAGTAAAGTAGGAGTATTTAGCAAACCCAAAGGAAAAATATGTCCTTCATTGCCATAGCAACTTCCATCACGAATTTGAATTTTTGAAATTGAAGTTGGAGGGGGGGGGAGAATAATTTGTATATTTTCTTCTACCAAGAAAACATGGACCTTAGTCATTTATAATCATTGTCAGATTTCGTATGTGTTTCACTTGGATGGTGGAACCAAAGTTGTTAGTGTAATGTCAAACCTTATGATCACGTTTGACTCTCCATCATGTGTTATTTTTGGAATCTCTATGATTTGCCAATTCTACTTACTTGGAAGTTTGATTAATATTGGAACCATTTCTAGTCAATTTGTATACAGCTTCATATCATTTTGTCTTGTTACAAAATTTTTAGGTATATATCAAGTTGTTTGATTCCTCACTACTTGCTTGCCAATACAGTAAACATATGAATGTACTTATACTTCAAACTTACACAAAGGAATTTTGTGCTGCATGTATAATAATTTAATGATGTGACTCATGTGAGATATATGACTGATTATATATCATGAAGATTTGTTGAAAGAATATTGTTTTGATTGGGTGGATTCTAGTCTGGAGCTACATATGTGCGAGTGAAAAAGATTGATTATAGGCAGATTTTGGGTTGTTCAATGAACTGTCTTTGTTGTTAAAAGGGTTTAAATAGAAAGGAATGTTGATCCCAGGGAGGGGGGGGGGGGACTCAAATTATATTTTGATGGGGGTGTGCCTCGCGAAACCCTAAAATGGGGTTCTAAGGAACTGACTACAAGCATAAAATATGGGGTCTTGGGAACTAAATATATACAGGGCGGTGTGAAAAACAGGGTCTACGGAACGGGATCGCGGTACTGTACGTACGATGCACACTAGCGCTGTGCATGTATATGTGGGCGCTAGCAGTGCATGGAGCTGGTAGTGGTTACTTAGGATGGAGTTGTGAAGCTGTGCGTGCAGCTCTCGCATGCAGCTCTCGCATGCGGTGCTCGTGCTGGACAATTTTGGCAGGGAACTGAAAATTAGGTCTGAAAAAGGGGACCATCAAAGCGGCATGTTCCCGTACCACCAATATATGTGAGTGCCTCCCCCTGGGTTTTGATCCAACTATAACTTGAAAGGGTAGAAATTGGTAGATGGACAGATCTAGCTCTGAGAAAACCTTGAAGGTCAAGTCCATGCCAACAAAAATTGATTTGAAAAAAAGAAAATATTTAAACTAGCATAACTCTGAAAATTTTATCAAAATCAGATCTGAAAGTTATAACATTTTAAAATCTCACTTGTTTTTCACGAAACAGTATGAGAATCACAGTGATATGCAAATAGAGAGTTGATGATCTCACTCACTATTTCTTTTGTATTTATTTTTTGAATGACATGATTTTTTTTTAAGATTGGACGAAAAGAGACTCTGTATCAAACCACATTAGACTATAACAGGTAATTCCTCATATTCAGGGAGGAATCGTTATTTTATAGTGAATAAAAAATTGGATAGGAAAGAATACGAATATTTCACACTTTGTATGAAAAAATACAAAATAAATAGAGTCAGTGATGTCATCAATTCCCTCATTGATTGATTTGATTTGATTGACTGATTGTATACATGTACATGTATATGGTTGATTGATTGATTTCCAGGTTGATTTACTGATTGGAAAGTTGATTGATTCAGTGAGTGAATGGTTGATTGATTGATTGGATGGTTGATTGATTGGATGGTCAATAGATTGATTGGATGGTTGATTGATTATTTGCATGGTTGATTGATTAGAAGGTTGATTAATTAATTGGGTGGTTGATTGAATAGTTGATTAATTGGTTGGGTGGTTGATTGATTGGTTGGATGGTTGACTGATTAATTGATAGGATTGTTATTTGAATGGTTAGATGGTTGATTAAATGGTTTGATGGTTGATTGATTGGATGGTTGATTGATTGGTTGGATGGTTGCTTGATTGATTGGATGGTTGATTGATTGGATGGTTGATTGATTGGATGGTTGATTGATTGGTTGGATGGTTGATTGATTGATTAGATGGTTGATTGATTGATTGGATGGTTGATTTAATTGATTTGATGGTTGATTGATTGATTGGATGGTTGTTTGAATGATTGGATGATTGATTGATTGAATGGTTAATTTTGGTTGGATAAATGACAATTATTGACTGATTTATTTTTGACTGATTCAATCAATCAATCAATCAATCAACTAATCAGCAAATCAATTCAATACTATTCAATGTATTGATAAATTGGTATATCAATGAAATGATTGATGGTTTGGTTGAATGATTGATTGATTTATTGCTTAGTAACTGATTGGTTATTGACTGATTTGATTTTTTGGTTCACCAATGATTCAGGGAATGATTGTTTGATTTTAATGAATTATTGATCAATTGTTTTTTAATGAGAGAAAAAAATAGTAATTCAGATACATTATTCTTATAATGCAACATTTTCTCCTTTTATTCTCCCATTCCCCTTGTTCCCTGTCATTTTCAGTAATTTGAACTGGTCTTTGTTTGATCCAAATCTGCTAGCAACAAGCTCTGTTGATACCTATATCTATATCTGGGATACAAGGTAAGAAGACTGTTTGGTTCATAATACTATTTACCTTTTGTATCAAATGCAGGTTTAATCAAACATCACCCTGTGGACAGTTAGTTCATTAGATGAAGGTTCCTAATGTTCACACCAGTTTAACTTAAACCATCATCTAAATTTATATTGCTTGGTAAGCAAAACAAAAATTCAAACATTATTTACATGGTGCATTTCTGAAAATCTTTTCTGGATTCAGTGTCATGCATTCATAAGAAATAATTGCACTTATCAAAATATTGATAAATCGAATATCTGCTATGAAAAAAATGCATCATTTAGTGACCAACAAGTTAACCACATATTTTGACTAATTCAAATCATGGGCCCTTTTGTTTACATGTATTTTAATACGTTTGATGAAAGACCATGATAAACATTTTATCTAGTGTTCATCTGAGCAAGAAGAATATCTTTATTCCCAATACTGGCAAGATATATGTGATATACATGTAATTATTTTGAAGTAACTATTTAAGTCATATAAACAAATTGATTAATTCTTTAATCAACTTTTAATTCATTTTAGGGAAAGCAAGAAACCAGCAAGTGCATTTTCTACTTTTGGTAAGTCTGAATATAAAATCAAAAACATACTCATGAGATTCTATTTGTAACTTTTATTTGGAGAATGACATCTTATCAGTGCAGAGTGCTGTCAGACTTCATGAAATGGTGCCCTTTATGTTTATTTGTTCAATTAATGAATGAAATATATGTATACTTCATATAAATTTGTAAATTTATAATATGTGACCAGCCAGCCCATAGCCAACTGTCAGGGAATGTTCTCTGTAATTAGCCAAAATAGTAGTTCGATATATTCAAATGGCAAAAATTCAAAAGATTTGCTTGTCTGAAATGAAGAGTAATTCTTCTTCATACTGTTGAAGTTTGAAGTTGTAAAGTTGAATAATTTTTACAAGAGTTTCTTCGACACTATTTTTGCAGGCTGCTACTAGAAGTTTCACCATGCACATTTCATGCTTGAGTTAACGGTTTTAACCCCAGAATTCAAACATTGTTTTCTCCTTAATTTTGTTTAAAGCTCTCCCTGAATTTCTTCAGCATTCAATTAAGTACTTGTGTGGGTTAATGTTCATCAATTTTGACAAGTTATGTATATCATTATAAAGCTCAGGATGTGCTTTGTCAAGCTCAGTGGAACTCTCAAAATTCATTTTGGGTGACTTACTGTTGGTTTTAGGATGGCAGGTCACATAAAGGATGACATCATATTCTCATTCTCATATATTGATATATCAACCAGGATTCAACCTTTGACCCCCCCAAAAAGAAGAAGTATAGTCCTTACTTCTATGGAGTGCTAGGTCTCATCTTCGTGGTTGATCATTCATGAAATAAACATTTATTAAGTCATTGAAGTCAATAGCATGCTCTTGATAATTAATTTCTTATTCCATGCTGAAATTAATTTGGGGAAAAAAAGTCACTACCGTACAGGATTAAAGGAAAATATCACCTTGGCATGTAGTTGGTTTGAAAAAAAGCAAGAGAAACATACTGGTGAAGCTTAAAGCAAAAATCCATCAAAGATTATTTAATTGTGTTATTGATTTTTCAAGCTTTGATGAACATGTACAAGCAGCTCCCGCATTGGTCATATGATATTAATTCATTGAATTTTCATTTCTTCAGAAAACTGTGAATATATTTACTTGTGCAGTCAATACATTATCAGACGCATCATTGAATATCAGGTTGTATTATAAGAAGAGAAAATGATGCAGCCATCATGAACCATTAGAAATTGGGAATTTATGAAATTTACATTACATGATGTATAGGAAGGCTGCTCGCATATGATGTCACAAATTCAAATCTTTAAACGATCAGTTATCTGTTTTACTTGCAAGGATTTTCATCAAACCTTGACCAATATTTTCTCTATTTTTCTGCTTTTATGAAAAACACCTTTCTCCTTAGGGTGATCTTTCACTTTAAAATCATTTGTAACTCAACCTGGCATATCATTGTCAGCTGGCATTCCCTGAAAGTAGTCTTCAAACACAGACTTAAATATGACACTTTTACACCAAACCCTATGCAGCAGCAAAAGTAAATAAATAGAAATAAAAATGGTGTATTGAACAAAAAAAATTGTTCGCGGCCCAAAGGCTGAATTACAGATTTTCAGACATAAAAGCAAATATACATGAAAATTACGACAACATAATGAAAATTAGAAACACAATTCCAAAATACATAAAAATAATAATCACATGCCTGAGGTAAATAATACATACATGCCTTATTGTGAAATCAATCATCTTTGTAATTCAATCATTCTATAACCATTTATTATTTAATTCATTATCATAATGAATCTAAGATTTCATTATTATTTTTATCATTTACATTATTATCATAAGAAATTAAGTATTGCACGTAGAGAAGCATTGACGCTTTATATTATACTCATCAAAAAATTAAAGGAGATGATCGTTCATAATTTCCAACTGGTTTACAAGTTATTACAATGAATGAATCTAGTCTCACACTTTCAAACTGTGCTTTATTCACTATGTAAAAACTGAAGGTACCATAAAAAGTGTGGTCTATATTAAAGAGCACAACCCAATCTCACTATTTTCCTCCTAATTGTTTTCTAGCTGGAGCTGGTCAGGTGAAATGGAATAGGAAAGATGAGCACTGCCTAGCAACTGTCCATGATGGTGATATCAGGCTGTGGGATAAGAGGGTAAAGTCACTGTAAAATATCTTAAAGATAATCTTGTATAAATTCCATGTCGTCGAGCTGTGAATTTTTGCATTTATTCATGTATGTTTTGGAATGGACACAAAGTGATTCCTCTCCCCTCCCCTCCTTCCCTCTTCCCTCCATCTCAATCTTTTTTTCTCTCGCTCTAGCTCTTTATCTCTCCACCTCATTTCATTTATGTACTTCCATATTACCATGAAATCTATAATATACATTTAAAATTAAATTTGATGTCAATATTCAATGTAAACACAGAGGCCCGTATTCTGAAGTCAGGTTTATAAACTTAGACCACAGTCTAACTCTGTACTAAAATTATGGGGAGCCAAATTTAAAAAATTCTGGTTTTTAATATTTCTTATGTTTACTATTTAGTTTTATTTTGCTTTCATAATGAAGAAAAATACTTCAGGTATCGTTCACAGACAATTAAGGACAAGTGTCAAATTGGGGGTTTTTTGCCCCAATTTGGCTCTCCATAGTTAAACCACAACTTTAAACCAGGGTTTAATTTAAACCCGAGTTTAGAATACGGGCCAGAGTGACAGCAAGAAAAGCACCATAGCTTTATAATTGCTGCAACTTTTAATAAAAAAAAGATACAGTAACTCCACTTCTTGTATTTCATATTAAAATGCAGATCACAATTTCCATGAGTGTCATACTTCATTTCCAAAACTCATATTGACTACCAGTAAAAACCAATGGCCTATTAAGCCCCCCCCCCCCAAAAAAAAAAATTGGGGACCCAGACATGGCATATGAGGCAAAAATTTTAAAAAGTGAGAAAACAAAATTTGTGACTTTTTTAATCAAACAACCTTTTATTTGAAAGCTTATGAAATATTAAAGAAATCATTTCACCCTTTTCCCTGTACCCTCTTTTCATTTTTTCTTGGTCGTGAAACTTTTCTGGGTCCATGGCTCCCCAAGCAGCCCCACATCTGTACGCCAGTTATAAGGACCAATGTATCTGAGCTCATATTACTTCTCTCATCATGGGGACCCTTTTTCACAAATCTCACAAAGTTTAATACCCAAATGTTGCTATAAATCTGCCTTCTCATTTGGTATTTATGTTAACAGAAAGGGAATCAAGCAGTGAAGTACATCTCTGCCCATGTATCCAAGATCTACTCGTTAGACTGGGACCCTAACAATCAATCACATCTTATCACAGCTAGCCAAGATTGCTCGGCAAAGGTGAGAAAATAAACCGTCTATACTGCTGTATTCATGTACTGTATGAGTTATTTTGAGGGCATTGTTGTACCGAGACTAGTGATTAATAGCAAAATTCAAACAACAACAAATTCTGATTGATTGATGGTGGGTATGTTATGATATGCATATGTACAGCTATCTTTATTTGCCATTGTCATTTTGCGATTGATTGCCAAACTGTGAGTTATAGAGTTAATTTGTTATAATATCAAATTCAAAATGCCGGTTAAAAGCTACTGAAATCCTTCAATCTGATTGGCTGATAGTATTATTATGACAAGTCTTTATGAAACTGGATCCAGAATTGTCTAATGAACTTCATGTATGATTGCTGTAAATAGTAATTTCTGATGCTCAATTTGTTTTTAAATTGGGAAGAGGATGCATATTCAAGTATTTCTTTTAACTGAGGGCAATGTTTCTCAAACATGCTACTATTCATGTACGTGAAGTTTGATATAAATGTGTAACATTTTCTAAATTATATTTTGTTTTACTGAAGGTCTGGGATACAAACAATCAGCAGAAAGCTGTTCTTGAAATCAGGACTGATGCCCCGCAATGGAAAGTCAGATATACAGTAAGTGGCAGCTCCAAAAGTTTCATTAATGGTATACATTATACCCGGTATATTTATTTTACCAAATTGGAGGATTCAAATCCATTTGCATCTATCATTGAATGTTACCGTAACAACTCCCCTCTGAAGATCTATTTTTCCCTCGCTTTGGGCAAAATATAAATCCCTTGGGAAAAATACAACTCCATCAGGGGAATTAAATGTCATATTCAAATGATATTAAATATCATAATTCATGACATTTTTATAAATCTTTGTCACAATACCCCTAAAGCATAATGTCTTATTACATTGAATTTGATGCCAACAGCCATTTGGTGATGGTCTGATAACCATCACTATGCCTCAGCTCAGGCAGAGAGAAAAGAACTTACTGATGTGGACTCAATCTAACCCTGCAGCCCCAATCCATTCCTTCACCGGTCACAGTGACGACATCCTAGAATTTCAGTGGAGGCCAAAAGATGGTAAGACAGTCTGAATTCAGACTTTCCAACCTATTTTTGGCCATAGAAACACCTTTTCATGAAGGAAAGGTGTCATCCTTTCATGATTTTCACACATTTCTTTATTAGTTCTAAGTGCAATCCTTGAGACTTACAAGATAGCTCTGTTACACAAGGTTTAGCAATTTGATAACAGGGCTGTACAATCATCAAGCTTTTTGTTCCAGGGCTTAAATTATTAACAGTATTATTTCGACTCACTTTAATGCACTTCATGAAATGGGTTCCAAAATACAAGCATTTTGATTGGTTGATTGGTACCACAAGTCACATATTCATTATTCCTAGCAAGCATGTGATGCATAGTGAGCAAGTGTATATACAAGAATAACAAATGATAATAAGTGTTTGTTTTCCACAGCTTCGTATTTTGACTACCACATGGTTACCTGGGCTCGGGACTACACACTCAGGATATGGAGAGTAGAGCCATACTTACAGAGGGTGAGAAACAAAATTTTTTTATTTGATGACATGATTTCTCTTTTTTATGATGCTATTTCCAAGGTCTTATTGCAACTACACTGTAGGCCTACATATGATATTCAGTACTTAGGCACATATTTTTTATTTATACATTTGTGGTCATTTGATTGGATTCTGTACGAACTGATTTTGAAATAGTTACCACCATTGGCATTTATCTTTAATAATACCACTGAATTATTCTGAAGTAGCCTATAGTTCAATAGTCAACCTTATCTAAATCATCTGCACATATGTGTGCACTTCTCATGACAACACAGTGTTTTGGTAGGGAAGGTATTCCCAATTGTTGTATGATCGGATGGGTTTTTTGTCTGGACAGAACAGCAATTTCAGGAACTTTGCAATCGATATTTCATTAATCGTTTGAAAGATGAATCAGACAATATTGCAACGCACAATTATTTTGCTGTTTTATGCACAAATTTTGAGAAAATCCAGAGCAGAAGATAATGTATTTTATCTGCTGAAGTGTCCAGATATCTGATCCCCTCCCCATCCGTTTTGAATAATTTTGCTTGAATGACTAAAATATGTTTTCATCCAGTTGTGTGGTGTTGAAGTCCACGACCTGAACCTCAGCGGCTCCAGTGAGATAGAAATCCTTGCATCCCCTCCAAAGTCTGGTTCATCGGTAGGCGTGGCATCGTCGGCCTCCCCCGCTAGACAGCTTCTTGGAAGCAAGGAGATGATTGGTGGAGGGGTTGGAGATCAGAACCGATCACTGAGTGATTTAGATGAATCTATAACATCCCTAGAGCAGGAGTTCAAGTCAGTAGCACGTATCACCCCACAAACTAGCATTGAACCTGTAAGTAGTTCATCCATGGCATTTACCATTCCTTTCTTATAATTTGAGTTTTTTATTTTTAGCGTTACTTTGTTGTATTTCATATAATATCTTTTTTTGGGGGGCACTCTGTTTGATTTTCCTAGTTTATAGCTATTCTCTTTTTTTTCACTTTCATTTTTTTTAAATTCCATTTTCAAAGGGAATTAAGTGCTGGACAATGAAATGCAATCAACGTAACAACAAACATATACATATATATACATACAATAGAGGAGAGACTTCATTAGAGGGTTAATATTCTGATATTAACTTTTGAAGATTGACCGGATGGGTGCTTCATAAAACTGTAAGTTATGAGCGACTTTCCAATGAACTGGTGATCCTTTCTTGTGGTAAATGATTTACACCAATTTTTTATTGATGCTGATTTAGCGCGTAAGAAAGGTTCATCAGTCGTTCGTAAAGTCACTCTTAATTTACAAACCGCTTTATGAAACATCTACTTGATCTGATTTTATTGCTATTAGAATGTGAGGAGTTGGATCTTAAAATTGATTCCTTCTTTGCCTTCATTTAGGATCTTGGAAACCGTAGTTGCCTTATATCTGCATCCAACAATCGTCACACCGTCCGAATGAAGATGTCATTCCCACCCCAGTACCCAATCAAAGTTAGCCCTAAGCTATCCATCATATCTCCTACCACACTGGACAATCAAACAAGGATTAAAGTACTAGAGGTAAGAGTTTGATTATTTTATTGCTTGCTATTTATCCGCTGACTACTGGAACTAGGTGGTCCCCGTACAGGGTCTATGGGAATTATTATTCATTATTATAAAGTCAGTTGAAAAGTAAGATATTTTTGGCACAATATGATCAAGAAGGTTCCAACTGGAGATATAATCTGCTAATTTTATTGTGCAATTTGAAATATTGCTGTTCATTTTGGTTTTTACTTTATAAATCAAGATTGAGGTGTCTCTGCAATGAATGAGTTTATGTCCTTGAGATGTGTGTAATTTATATTAATCCTCCACCAAGGACCAACAAATGAAATTGAGCTCTTCAAGCATTTCAAAACACTTAGTGGTATCCAGTCCAGGTCTACATTCAGACTAAACAAAGATGTTAATCAACTTTTTTATGCAGAACTCTTCTTCATTTTACAAACTCTTAATATCTTCTTCATTTTACAAACTCTTAATATCTTCTTCATTTTACAAACTCTTAATATCTTCTTCATTTTACAAACTCTTGATATCTTCTTCATTTTACAAACTCTTAATATCTTCTTAAAGAGAGGTTAACACAAGCAATTCATAAAAAAATTCTTTGGTATCATTTTTACTGAAGGATACAAATATATATTTTGAACTTGGTGGTGAATGAGTTGACAACCTGGGGAGTTTATCATGAAATAAATTGTTGGTGATTTTTGCTGATTAATTTGCTCTGAGCCAATCAGATGCAAGGATTTGGGTAGCTTAGTACACAAATCAGTGAAAATCAGTGAATCATGAATTTTTATTTCATTAAATTGGCTCATGATCACTATTTGTCATGAAAACATGTTTTTTCCTCATTCTTTTCAGTTTTCAAAGCTGTTACAACTTTTTTTATATAAAGGGGTAGCAAACTGACCGACACTGTGGTCTAATCAAATGTGTGCTATAATTTTTTAGTCTTAAAATAAATGTGTCTATGATCTAATTTGTATAGAGAAAGTAAAATGTTTTGGGAGGAAAAGTACTTTTTTAGCATTTTGGTATCATAGTAATTGCAATATGAATGTACTAGTATTGAGTAGTTAATTAATGTGTTATTCAAGTGGATGTATATTTCAAAAGAATACTTTTCAGAATATTGCATCATGGGTTAAGAACCTGACTAGATTTGAGTAGTTGAGGAGCTGATGTAGTGAAATACAAGGCTGCTAGTTCATATTGCCTTTAAATATACAGTAGGTACATTTTGTACACCAACTTATGTCTGTTAAAGTACTAGACTAGACATGCACTATTGATCAATCTAGGAATTTTGCATGTGGCTTTAAAAAATGACCAATTCAAGCATTTTTATAACATCTCCTTCCAGTGAAAACAATAGTATATTCTTATGATTTTCTGAAGGTAGAAGATCACTCATGCATGCAGTAAGTGGGATAGAAGGTTGTTCATCAACTTGCTGAATTCTTTCTATATATCGACTCACTTTTGTCAGTGTGTATATCAACATGCTTTGATTAGTCATGCATCATTGTCTACAGTCAATCAGATTTACCTATTCAGGCATGTACATGTAATATCTTCCAGGAAAACTTACATAGTGTTTACATTTTATGAAGGTATTACAGTATAAAGTAGGAATAGTGAGCTTCTTTATTTCTTTTTGAAATGCTTTTCTGTACACCAACTTGCTTTTTAAATGTCCGTTGGATTAGTCACGTTGTCAAGAGTCAGAGTCGTGTCTTTTCTGCAGGAATCCTGCAAGCAGTCTTTCATTACCAATTCTCACACTTCATCATTGACAAAACAATGGGAACTGCAGGATAGCTGCTATGAAAAGATGTATGTTACCTAAATAGCAGGATCATTGTTAAACGGCGTGGCACAGACTTTAACAATTTGCCTTAATAGTCATGTACAGTTGATTAGATAAGCTCGAGTTGATTACCTGTTCAGGCTTCCCATATTATATTCTTTTCATTTTCTGAAGGTATTGAACCATTCCTGTATGCAGCAAGTGGAGCTTGAGAGATTCTGCATATCAACTTGTTTTAATCAACTCATTAACATCATGGAAGGCTTGCAGGTAAGGGCAAAAAAATGAATTGAAAGTATAATCCAATGAGAGCCGATGGTACCTACTTGTGTATTAAAAAAATTATACATAACTCCCGGGTTCTGTTCATAAAGGCATGTTAGCAACTGAACGATTTCTGTAACACATTTACATGTACCATTAGGCATTCAGATTTAATGATTTCAGTAGCTTTAAGTTGTTATTGCAAATTTGTTATTATAACAAATGTTATGAAATAGTTTCGTGGTCAGTGGTTTAAAATCACAGAATCACTAAACATTTAAAACAAATTGTTTTGTAATGTGTCACAGGTGTACCCTACATCAACCTACATTGCTTTTATGTAGTTATGCATTCAATATAAATTTAATTAAATATGTTTTATTCTTTTATGACAAATGATACTGTATAATTCATGTTCAAAATGATATTTCTGAAAATGGAAGAAAATCAATGTTTTATTTGAATGACAAAGTCTCTACAATCATAATTGTCTTATTTTTGTAAGATAATTTGGTTATTATTGTAAGTCCTTCTTTAATTTTCTTATCCCTCTGTGCCTTGGAATACATGCCATTAACTATTAAGGTGTCGTATAAATGCTGTGTTTATTACTTATAAGAAACTACATGTAGCTCACATTCTTATATTGCACCAAAAAATTACTATTGTGATGATTAATTCTGCTGTTTTTAAGAGTCGTATTTTCATTTTTAAATATTTGTAATCATTTTTAAGCATAATCTATGACTCTGTTATTACCATATTTTAGTTTGATGAGAAATACTTCTAATACAATTGCAGAATAAAACAAAAAAGATTATTTTTTGTCTTTTCCAGCTGAACTCGCCAAATGCAATGAATGGGTCATCCAGCAAGGGGATATTGGGGTCATCTGGGGGTCAAGTCGCTTCAAATTATGGATCTGTTTCTGATAAGAATATTCCTTTCCCCCGTACCTCAGGTGCTAGATTCTGTAGTACAGGTAATTATGATCATTATTTATTATCATATTGTTATCTTGATATCTCATCATGAAAAATTTCCTTGTACTAAGATATAATGTTTATAACAAATCATACTAGAGTACCCAATATTCCACATTGAACAAAAGTGAAAAATTTCACGGAATGTAGAAAGAACATGTAATTCACAGAATTTCACAGAAAACGCAGTCTTTTGACAGAAATAGGAATCATAGTAAAAGTACAGTGAAAATCATGAAAAATATGACAGGTAAGTCCAATAAAACAAAACTTTGCGTAAGTTTAAAACCTGCCCATGAAACATGTTTGTAATGTTTAGCATGTGATTGCCAAACTTTATCTGCATGGAAACTTATATTTTTAAGATTTTCACTATTTATAATGGCTTTATCATATACTTTATACATATCAACGAAGAACAAGATATGTGATGTTTAGATTGCAAAGATCATGGAATTTGCATGTCAGAAAACAGGAAACCATGTTCAGCAAGTACAATAGTAAGAGTTACATGCACAGGGTACTTTTGGTGCAGTTCTTACATGCTTGAGGCATAGCTGACTGTGTTTGGACTGTTCTGAAATTACCAAATGTGTTTAATTATACTAATGCCTGAGCACAGTGATGCAGATTAATTGTGTTAAATATGATTGTGATGTGATGCGTATCCTTGTCATTTGATTATCCATCCTCATCTCAAAACTATAATTGGTCATTAAAAATTCACTTATGACCAATTTGGTGTCAGGCAAAGTAAATACCAGGGCCCGTATTCCATAAACGAGATAAGCATGCTTAAGTAACAAATCTAAGCATTTTGTCTTATTTTCTGTCTAAGACAAAATTCTTAGCCAAGATGCGTATTCCATACAGAATTGGCTAAGAATTTTGTCTTAGAATTTGGCTGAGAGTTTTTGCGCGACTAAGACAGATATAGGATGAATGGCTAAGCAACTCTTCTTATAACTGCAGAGTCTGTATTCCATAAATTCAACATGGCTAAGAATTTTGCCCTAATTTTAAGACAGTTGTGAGCTGTCTTAATTGTTTTAGTTTCAAGGCAATTTCGGCCCACGCCTTTTCTTTATCCTGAAGCGTGATACGTGAATTGAGCGTGGGTCTCAAGATCTCTTCCCTTTCTCTTATTTCTGCTATTAGCGTAATTTTCTCTCCTTCAGTGAAAATGGCCTTCCTTTTTTCTCAGCCTCCATCTTGATATTTCTTATGATGCGATTTTTGCTTTAACACATAAAACGCATAGACTTTTTACCGCGGAGCAGCTGTTAGGTTCACATCAAAAGTTGCGCAACGGTGCAATTTTCTCACGACGTCATAGACTTCGAGACTTTGGCTTAGCCATATTCTCTGACTTGAGACAAACGTCTTAAAGTTTATAGAATATCGTAAGGGAAGATTTCTTAGACAAGCAAAATGCTAAGACAAATTGCTCAAACTTAAGCAAAAAGCTTATCTTGTTTATGGAATACGGGCCCAGGGCCCCAACTATGGACGGCCAGCAACATCAACATCTAAAATGCAAATTTGTTCAAAATACTTTCTAGATATGATGTATATTCAAACATTCATCATTCTCTTGAAAAGTCAGTGTGATTCTCTTTGTTAAGCAGGAGATTTTGCAAATTTCATGTAGTATAAAATTATGATATGGGTGGATTTCCATACAGTTGAGATTGTTTGGATCATTTGTAACTCTTTGTAAGACGGGGGCCCTGGGGACCATTTCATAAACCTAGCTAGACCATAATCTACCAATTGTTGGAGTCAGAAAGCCTTATCAATAATTATGTTTTTTATCCAATTTTTGTTTCCACCTTTAGACAAACTAGTTATGTTCACCAGACCAAATAGTATGAAGAAATCCAGTGCTATCTTTCAGCCAATTCCAAAGTAAGTCAGCATTATGATTATTAGGAATTTTTTCTCCATTAGTAGTAATATTTTTTTTATAGTAATGTAGTGGCTCAGTGGATAAGTCTCCAGACTTTGAACCACAGAGGCTGGGTTCAAATCCAAATGCAGCACTTGCATCCTTTGGCTGTGATTTTTTTACATTTGCCACTCTCCACGCAGGTGTAATAAATAGGCACCTGGTATGAAAGAATTCCTTGAATGCTTGAGTGCACAATCAGGGTAGCCGTGCTAAGCCATGGTAAAAGTAGGCGGCTCCTAGAAACTTTGTATATATGTTGCATAATATCATTATTATTATTATTGAATGATTGTGCAACATATAGAGCACCTGTATCCATTGTGCAGGGTGCTCAAAGCCCTGTTGTGATCAATACCCTGGCATTAGTCTGGCTGGCCGTCCCATAGTGCACAAATATTCAAGGAATGAATATGAATATTATCTATATGTTTCTAATTCGATAGAATTATTTATAAATCTTGGTTAATAATGACAATTAGCATCTTGGCCATGTAGCAGAGTGGATATGATTGCTCAAAATATTGCAATATATTGCATAATTATAGTGATAACTTTATGTAATTGTTGTTATTAGCATTATTATCATTATTGATATTATCATTATGATTATGATTATTTTCATTATTATTAATGTATTTTGTGTGTATTGTTTGTACATCATTTATTTGCTGCCAAACGCAGTATTTAATCTGCATCTTATAAGAATGATAATGGTATGTTTAATTTGTTATCTTTACCCAGGGCTCTGTCAGCATTGAGCCAACAACGTGGACAGCAAGTCATCCAAACAAGAAAGGAAAACCAGGAGGGCTTATCAATTACTAGGTTCTACAAAGAAAGGGAAAATGTCAGTTAAAATCATTTTTCTTTTTTATGTTAAACAAGAAAGGAAAACCAGGAAGGATTATCAATTACTAGGTTCTACAAAGAAAGGGAAAATGTCAGTTAAAATCATTTTTTTTTTTTGTTAAACGAGAAAGGAAAACCAGGGGGCTTATCAATTATTAGGTTCTACAAAGAAAGGGAAAATGTCAGTTAAAATCATTTTTTTTTTTTTGTAAAACGAGAAAGGAAAACCAGGAGGGATTATCAATTATTAGGTTCTACAAAGAAAGGGAAAATGTCAGTTAAAATCATTTTTCTTTTTTATGTTAAACGAGAAAGGAAAACCAGGAGGGCTTATCGATTATTAGGTTCTACAAAGAAAGGGAAAGTGTCAGTTAAAATCATTTTTCTTTTTTATGTTAAACGAGAAAGGAAAACCAGGAGGGATTATCAATTATTAGGTTCTACAAAGAAAGGGAAAATGTCAGTTAAAATCATTTTTTTTTGTTTGTTAAACGAGAAAGGAAAACCAGGAGGGATTATCAATTATTAGGTTCTACAAAGAAAGGGAAAATGTCAGTTAAAATCATTTTTTTTTTTTTGTTAAACGAGAAAGGAAAACCAGGAGGGCTTATCAATTATTAGGTTCTACAAAGAAAGGGAAAATGTTAGTTAAAAAACATTTTTTTTTTTTTTTGTAAACGAGAAAGGAAAACCAGGAGGGCTTATCAATTACTAGGTTCTACAAAGAAAGGGAAAATGTCAGTTAAAATCATTTTTTTTTTTTGTTAAACGAGAAAGGAAAACCAGGAGGGCTTATCGATTATTAGGTTCTACAAAGAAAGGGAAAATGTTAGTTAAAAAACATTTTTTTTTTTTTTTGTAAACGAGAAAGGAAAACCAGGAGGGCTTATCAATTACTAGGTTCTACAAAGAAAGGGAAAATGTCAGTTAAAATCATTTTTTTTTTTTTGTTAAACGAGAAGGGAAAACCAGGAGGGCTTATCGATTATTAGGTTCTACAAAGAAAGGGAAAATGTTAGTTAAAAAACATTTTTTTTTTTTTTTGTAAACGAGAAAGGAAAACCAGGAGGGCTTATCGATTATTAGGTTCTACAAAGAAAGGGAAAATGTCAGTTAAAATCATTTTTCTTTTTTATGTTAAACGAGAAAGGAAAACCAGGAGGGCTTATCAATTACTAGGTTCTACAAAGAAAGGGAAAATGTCAGTTAAAATCATTTTTTTTTTTTTGTTAAACGAGAAAGGAAAACCAGGAGGGCTTATCGATTATTAGGTTCTACAAAGAAAGGGAAAATGTCAGTTAAAATCATTTTTTTTTTTGTAAACGAGAAAGGAAAACCAGGAGGGCTTATCGATTATTAGGTTCTACAAAGAAAGGGAAAATGTCAGTTAAAATCATTTTTCTTTTTTATGTTAAACGAGAAAGGAAAACCAGGAGGGCTTATCGATTATTAGGTTCTACAAAGAAAGGGAAAATGTCAGTTAAAATCATTTTTCTTTTTTATGTTAAACGAGAAAGGAAAACCAGGAGGGCTTATCGATTATTAGGTTCTACAAAGAAAGGGAAAATGTTAGTTAAAAAACATTTTTTTTTTTTTTTGTAAACGAGAAAGGAAAACCAGGAGGGCTTATCGATTACTAGGTTCTACAAAGAAAAGGGAAAATGTTTGTTAAAAAACATTTTTCTTTTTTTTTGTAAACGAGAAAGGAAAACCAAGAGGGCTTATCGATTACTAGGTTCTACAAAGAAAGGGAAAATGTCAGGTAAAATTTTTTTGTATGCCCCATTTCTCTGTTCTAGTCATAAGCTGTATATACCTATTATAGTTGTGAACAGATATTTAAAAAAAAAATAGGAATGTCCTAGTTTTTAAGTATTTTCTTCACCTCCCCCCATATTTCATAAATTTGCGTAATTATTTATTAATAGTGGTGATGGTTGGGAGAGGATGATAATGGTAGATTTATTTTAAAAAAAATGGAGCTTAACTAATTTGTTGACTAAAGAATCCTGCAAGTCCATGATCAGGCATCACCCAGTTCCTTAACCCTAAACAGGCCGGGGGGGTTGAATCAACCCCCCCCTCAACATTTTCTGCAATCATTCCGCCGCGCAAAATTTTTTGACTGCGCCACTCGCAGAGTTTATACTTTTAAGTCTCGCGCATCTTTTGAGACCAAATTTACCAAAAAAGTGCATGTCAGACCAAAAATTGTTCCAAAACGTGATTTTGTGTACAAAGTCAATGCAAATTGAGTTTTCTCATCTTATTCATAAAGATATGATTATTTTTACTTTAAACAGCTGAAATCAATTGATTTTAGCATAATTATGCTTCAAAAAGGTTGTGCAATAAATCTGATGAAAAAAACAAAGAAAAAAAAGGTTGAAAAACAAAGAAATACATAAAACAATAAGATACATCAGAAATTGATTTCCAAACCGAAGTTTTTTTCAATTGCGATTGTTAAAAATGCTACAAAGAATATTTTTACAAAAAATTAGCATTCTTGGAGCTTTATTTAGTGAATTAGAGCAAAAAGTATGATTTATGCATAAATTAGCATAATTAATTCATATAAAATCTCATTATTTTGGAAAATTTTACCATGCAGCCTTGTAGATTACATCGCACACTGCCAGTGTGCAAATTTTTGCGGCGCTCGCGCGATCGGCGGCTGAGATCTCAGGGGGGGTTGAATCACCCCCCCCCCCCGGCCACAGAACAGCCAAAAAAGCCCGGCCTAGTTAGGGTTAAGGCAAAAGATTATGGATAATGAAAAGCTCACTTCTTTTTTAATCATATTGAAATATGTAGATATAGATAAACATTATAGGTGTTTACATGATGTTTGATCTACACTAGTTTCTTTTTAAAATTTAATTTGAATTATGTATTTCAAATGTTCAAAGCCTTCATTCATTGCCTGTAGAATTGACAGCTATATATTTTTTAAACCTTTTATTTAATTAATTCTGAAAGTAATTCTTCACTTGCAACTTTCCCAAATTCTAGAGTTCATTTAGGCTTCGTCCAGAGATCACCTTGATTATGATTGATAAGAGAGGAAAAAATACAACCCCAAAATACTCAATCGATCTTGTTGTATACTTACAATAATTCTTTTCACCTTTCTTCAACAGAAACATAGAAGAGGGGGTAAGCATCGCAGGAAAAACTCTGACGTAACTCAGATATCTACCTCTACATCACAGGCATCTGGTATGGTCTTTGTCTTTGATACGTCCTGTCTCCTACCCATTCATCAGAAATTAGCTGAAACTTATGTGTAAGCAGTGACATGTTGTGGTCTTAAAGTTTGGTATGAAAACTACAATTGCGATTCGATAGAGGCTAATGTACAGATTGTTAGGTTAAGGGTAGATTATGTATGAATAGGTACACTGAATTTATCTTTGCAGCTCAGTGTTTGTGATTTGATTATATGAGAAGAGAGCAAAGAAGGAGAAGAAGATGTTACTGATAGTGGTGGTGGTGGTGATGATGATGATGATGACAGTTAGAATAAGGAATATGATGTTTGGAGATCAATAATTTTTTCAGTATTGCAGGTCATACAATCCAAGTTCTTAATCGATATCTATTACACTGAACAAATGAAAAGTTATTAAAACCCCTTGTCTTATCAAGTCCCTTATGAATATGCAGTAATTTCTTTTCTTCTAAGTTTTAGTTACAATAAGAATTTTTTTTTTCCTTTAATATTTGTTATATGTATCATGGCTTATTTAACCTTCTTGCATGCAGCAAATATATGGGGTCCATTCTCTCCAAATGTGCAATTAAACATACATTGCTACCTTCTCTCATTCTGTTACAGATTAATTCCTGATGATGTGCCTAGGATGTGTTCTCTTAATGCAAATGCAGCCGCAGCTGTAGGAAGGAAAGATCTATTACAGGTGAGATGATGAAATTATCATTTTCTTGTGATCTTTTAACAGGAAGTGAACTGTCGTTGACTGCATGTTATGATATTATAATGACAGAAATTAAACTCTAAGTAGAGTCATCTTGTCATAGCTCAAATTTCAGATCTTTAATTTATTTTAGATCTTCCCCAAGAACTGAATATGTACAAGGAAATAGGTTATATATGAAACTGAATCAACTAAGTAACAAAGGTGAAATAACTTGATATATTACAAGTAATTAAACCAGAATTGACAAATTGGCCTACTTTTCTCTTGTTTTTGTCCAAGTACAGGTATGGTCCTTAGCCTCTTTAGCTAGCAGTCCTAAGTTGGGCCCACATCCTTCCCCAGACACTGAGAGACCTTGGGCTAAACATCCAATGGGGCGACAACTACTCAAGTCTTTGTAAGTACAAATTGAAATTCACTTGTTCTCATTATTACTCTCTTATCTGCCATCCCATGTCAAAAGGAAGCAACTCTATGGAGTGAAATTCTTGGTAAATGAGGAAAATGTATAATTGTTTTATGTGGAGGTATGTAGAATTATTTCCTCTAAAATGTTTGTATTTCAGGTATTGGGGACTATGTGAATCAAATTCCTTTAGGATAATGTAGAGCATAAAATATACCAAGTCAACAAATGTAGTTAATTTGAAAAAAAAAATCAGTTGCTTCCTTTTGTCATGGGACAGCAGTTATATTCTTCAAACCTCTTTTGCTCTTAAAAAAAATCTTCCATCTATTCACAACCGTTGAATAACCTTTTATTTGCTCATGGGCGTATGTTTGACCCTGAGAAGGACCACTCAAAGACAACAGAAACATACTTGCCGAAATGCCGAGTTTGGATGGTCCTTTTCTGGACCAAACATATGCCCTCAAAATAAAATATTGTATACCATGAAGCATTAATGTTGATATGTTTATAAGGATAACTATCATTGTTGTAATCCAACCCGTCTGCATTTAGAATGGATCACTACAGCTCAATTCATGATGTGCAGACATTAGCCATGTTATCCTGTGTGTTTGGTGAAAATACAAGACCCAAGGGGGATCATATAAATAGTCCATCCATTCAAAGGGTAAGTTTGACATTTTTTGTTTCTACTCCTCCTCAATGGCCTCCTCCTTTCTTCCTTTTTTTCCCCAATCTATATTTAACATATGAAAATTAAAATGAGGGACTTATTAAAATTTATCTTGTAGGATAGGTGTGGATGTCAGTATTTTTTTATAACGAGTGAAGTAATAGCAGAGATTAATTCATTTTTATTAGCTGGAACTTCTTCTTTTCTTCTTTACTACCTTGTTCTTGCTCCCTTTTTTTGTCCACTACCCCTTTACAATTTCAAATCTTATTTCTTTTTCAATAACTATTAACCATTACATTGATTATTTCATTGTATGTTATGATACCTTTGCTTAAAACCTGCATTTTGTTGCTTTTTTCTTTTCAAATTTCTAAGTTTCATATATCTGTAGTTCAACCCATGACCAATCTAACCTCTACTAGTTCCTTCCATTTCTTCCTTCGTTTTGTTGTGCAGTTCTTTGTATCTCCGGGTTCCGACTCTATTTTTAGTCCTGACTGGATAACAGAGTATGGTCAGAGTCTTCCTGAATCTCCTGACGATTACAAGTTTGGTCAGGCCAGAAACCCTGAAGAGATGGAGAAGGATATTCACAGAGCAAATATACAGTAAGGATTAGGGGGGAGTAGCAATTATAAAACCAATAGTAATATCAGTTGATTAGTAGTAGTGCTAGTAGTAGTAGTGGTGGTGGCGGCGGCGGTAGTAGTAGTATAAGAAGTAGTAGGAACAGTAGCAGCAGAAGCAGGTCTAATACATGGACTAGTAGTAGGTCGAATATCTCCTAAATATGTGGTCCCAAAATATTCAAATTAGGCAGAGTTGCTTGTAGTAGTCAAGGAAGTCAGTATTTATACAAAAGTTAATTCTACCTTTGATACATATCTAAAATATATATATATATATATATATATATATCTTTTCTATTGACAGAAGAGTCTTTGCCCTTCATTCAAACAAGAAGAAGAGACTGCCAGTCCCACCTCATAAATGGTTTATTTTTCTTTAACTTTTTACAGCCTTATATGGGCCCTATTTTTATTGTAACTACTGTTAAATCATCTACAAAAGTCACTTTAGCAGCTAAAAACATATCATGTGATCATTTAATGGTTACGTATGGTAACTTTTATCATCCTTAGATTGATCGATCCTTCTCAGAGACACCAACTGGACAAGTTTAAAAAGAAGTACGCAGACATCCTGTACAAGTGGAATCTCCTAGAGGCTAGAGCAGAACTTCTCAAGTATATGACGTATCCAGAGCGATCCAGGCACTCTCAATTAGGTTGGATAATTTTTCCATTGCTGGGTGATTCAATAAAATAATCATCCTATTTGTATGTCTGACCCCTATTTTCCTTCATTCTTCACTTTATTTCATGGAGTCTTCCAGCCATGATAATTTAAGAGCAATGAACTAGAAAACAGAGAAATCCACTCTGGAATCACCTACATATAGGCGATCATACGTACATATAAAGAATAACATGAAGGATTTAAAGATGTTTGTTGACTATGTTTCCAATCATCATGTAGTTGTTCATGCACTGTACAGCCGATCAATGAGCTTGGTATCGGCTGATCTGTGACATGAATTCTACCTCATGCTTCACATTTGCTTTGCTCGGTTATGGGGATGAACAGAGGATATATAACAAGGGTATAATTAGATATAACAAGTATATGAACCACACATTTTGAATGGTTTACCTCTGTAAATAATTTCCCTTTGATTCTTCACCCCCCCTTCCTACAATTATCTACAACATCATCGTTATTAGCACTACCATCCTCATATCATCATCATCGTTACCATCATTATCAACATAAACATCATCATCATCAACATCATCATCATCACCATCATCACCATCATTAACATCATCATCATCACCATCATCAACATCATTATCATCATCATCATCATCATCATCACCACCATCATCATCATCATCATCATCACCATCATTAACATTATCATCATCATCATTATCACCATCATCATCAACATCATCATCACCACCATCGTCATCTTCATCATCATCACCATCATTAACATAATCATCATCATCATCAACTCCATCACCATCATCATAATCACCATCATCATCATCACCATCGTCATCACCATCAACATCACCATCATCATCACCATTATCACCACCACCACCATCATCATCATCATCATTTTCATCATCATTATCATCACCATCATCATAATCACCATCATCATCGACATCATCACCATCATCATCATCATCATTATCATCACCATCATCACCATTATCATCACCACCACCATCATCATCATCATTTTCATCATCATCATTATCATCACCATCATCATCACCATCATCACCATCATGACCATCATTAACATCATCATGACCATCATCATCATCATCATCATCATCATCATCGTGACCATCATCATCATCACCATCATCATCACCATTATCATCATCATTATCATCACTTCCACTACCCACGTCTTCATCATTATTACCACCATCACCACCACCACCATCATTTTCATCATAATTTCAGTCATCACCTTAGAAAATGATTACATAGTTGTTTTTTCATTAAAATAAAGACACATTTAAATTACCTGTGACTGACATGCTGCTCTTAAAAAATATGATGCAGTACACCTACTTCAGCAGATGAGTCACTTGTCAATTAATACCACAAGATTGGTTTTCATTGAAAAGACCACCTCCTCATAAAGACTACTTCTATTCTCTCCTTTGGATGGTCTGCATATAGAATTTAAAGTATCTTGTAATTAGTATTAGTATGATAAACTATTAGAGAAATAGTAAGTGGTTGACGTCACCAGTTCTCTCATTTGCATAATGAGCAGGAAGTGCATATAACTGTTTTGTGAAATTAAACAAAAGTTCAAAATGTCATATCTTTGTTATTCTATAGCCATTTTAACAACTTTTTCAATATCTAGCTTGTGTGATTTTTCTCTTTTTTTTCAAATCAACTTGTTTGTTAGGTGGACTTCTTTAAGTTAAGACTACAATATTTGTGAAACATGCCTAGATTTCATGCATATACAACTGTACTTTCTCATTGTCCTCCCACTACATATTGACCTTTTGAGGTTCCTTGTAGTGACCTTTGTAGGTCATTCTATATGTAGGATCACTTCCTGTTGTGTGTCTTTTAAAGTAGCAGCTTTCTTATTATGGAACTAGTCCTTCTATTGCGCTAATGCCCTTGAAGGTGAAGCTTTCTTTATCGTTCAATCAATAGATGATTGACTTATTTTGAGAATATATCTATTTTAAACATAAGAATACCTTTCATCTTGATCTATATAGCTTCTTATTTTTGTGCTTCTATTTTCGACTTATTCATGGGCGTCGGTGCAGAGGATTATCTTCATTTTTTTTTGGGGGGGGACATCTTTTGTTGTTTACCCTCAAAACAAATAGATAATCCTCTGCGCTAATGCCCATGGATTTATTATAGGCTTGGCCTGTTCTTATCTTAGATCGATCTATTTTTATTGGTAGAATACCTTGCATCTTAATTGATAAATATTTATAATCTTGTGCCAATATTTTCGACTTATTATGGGCTTGGCTGGGTTTTTTTATCTTGCATTTATTTATTATCTATTGATATGGAGAAAAAATCACAGTATTTTAGATTTGTTTTTATGCCTCCAACTGTCGTAGGTGGTGACCAAGGCATTATGATTCTGTGTTGTCTCTCTGTCCACCCTTCCTGTTTATTGTTCTTGCAATATCTCAAGAAATATGAGTCAGATTGAATTCATTTGGATCAATGAATTGATTAGTTTAGGGGGGGGGTATTGAGATCAAAGGTCACAGATTTATTATACACCTTAAAACACACCGTTCTTGCGATAACTCAAGAAATTTTGGGTAGTTCAACTTCACATTTGGATCATGTATGCAAATGAGAGAAACAGTGATTTGATTAGTTGTGGGGTATGGAAGTGAGCAGTTGAAGGTCGCAGAGGTCATTATGTACCTGAAATGCCTTGTTCTCAAAAGAAATCAGAATGGTTGACAAATCAACTTCAAACTTGGATCATGTATGCATATCTGATAAAATCAGTCTAAAAGGAGGTTCAATTTTACTACGGTATTAATGTCAAATTTGGAATCTGAACATATTTGATAAGTGAGATACATGTAACTTTCTCGAAAATCAGATTTATTTTTCCAGGGATGTAAAGTACATTCTTTCACTGTTTCTTTGCAGATTTTTCAGACTTTGGCATCGAGTGTCGTAGATGTAAGAAAAGGTCAATGTCCGTTCAATGCAAGGAATGTAAGAAGTACGCCTTTGCATGTGCTATCTGCCATGTTGCTGTGAGAGGTTAGTATTCTCATTTCAAGACTAAGAAATCAAAACAAAAACTATGTGGAATAATAATCATTAGTTGTTAGCATTCAAAGGTATCTACAAGTGATAGTTTTCAGTATGTTCCCATGGTTCCTTACAGGGGCGGATCCAGCTTTTTATAAAGGGGGGGGGTTGGGGTGGTATGCAAGGGAGCGTAGCGACCGAGTCCAAGCGAGCGGAGCGAGCGAGGGGGGAGGGTGTGGGAGGGGGGTGTCCCCCCTCCCACAGTAGGGAAAATTTTTGTAATAATAATATAATAATAATAATAATAAATGAAATAAATACATAGAAATAGAATAAAATAAAATTACAAGTTAAAAAAAAAAGATAAGATTTAAAAAAATGGTCCCCGGATTTTTTTTTTTGGGGGGGTTGCAACCCCCCCAACCCCCCCTCTAGATCCGCTTCTGCCTTACCCACATCCTTGCAATCGTAAAGGATTTTGATGTTAAAATTTAATTTTGCTGATTAGATGAAATTAATGTACATAGTGGCTGTCATTATATTGTTATCTTTCAATCATTTTTATTATATTTTTCAGTTCATAATCATGTTCTGTCTAATTAAAGCTATAACAATAAATTGCTGGGCGCTAAAGTTAGGAGAGAAATGCTGTAACATCATGGTTGTCAGTTAACATACTACCAAATCTGTTTATTATAGTATACAAATAGTGCACAGGCATGAGTGTGATGGTACGACTGTTTCACATTCAGCCTACCATTTGATTGCATTGCACAATATGACAATAAACCATACACTGTGAAATACTGGCTTCTAGGCTGAAAACCAGATAATGCTGAAACTTCCCAACACAGATGAGCACATGGGGGCAAGTGTAATTTAAGACCTGTCAACCAATTTTTTTTTGTTCAATTACTGTGCACCTACTCATTCATATTTGTTTTACTTATTCATACAAACGATTGGTGGTTGATTTGTTGGATTCTGTCCCAACTCATTGTCACCGGAATCCATGTTTAATCTTCTTTCATGAAATAGAAGTTCGATGACCTTTCAATATTATTGTCTTTGATTCGTAGGTGCCTCAATATTCTGTTTGTTTTGCGGCCATGGAGGTCACACACAACACATGCTAGACTGGTTCAAACTGGAGAAGATGTGTCCTACTGGTTGCGGCTGTATGTGTGAACGGGAGTCACAGCGAGCGTGTGAACAGGACGTTTCGTGCTCATCACCTATTACACCCACCATTAGTGCAAAAAGATGAAAGACGATGATGACCTGTGCTTTTGAATGGTGTGTTCAGATGTGACTTTGGGTGTTTGAGATCACAATTTCTTCACAGGAATGCTGGCCTGGGTCTCTTTCAGACATAGTATGCCAGGAAAACTTTGGTCTCACTGCATGTGCAAGTTGCTTGTAAAGTCGATCTTAACTTTACAAACATCATTATGAGACAGTCCCTAGGCTCCATATTGCATTGATATTGATGGAGATCATAGAAATCATGTTGTTATGCTGTTGAAATACAAATAGAATATGTCACACTTGTTACTGATGGCATCAACAAGGCAAGAAATAAGGGAATGTTCACATGAGGTTCACTCATACCCAGATGACAACTAAAAAAAACAAACTTGGTATTCTGTGATTGGGGTCTTCTAGCAGAAACAATTGCATTTAAACTCAACTCCTAGAATCAAGCCAGTCCCTAATATGCGCATTTGATTGCTTGAGAATCAAATTACGTTTGATACACGTATTTGGAGTTGGGTTTGATTTTAACTCATTTTGCAATGCCCCCTCCCTCTCCCCGGGAATTTACTCCAATCAGAGAATACCAGGTATTTTTGATAGTGTGAAGCAAATTGCTTTTTACATCCCAGAAAAAAAAATGAAATGGTATTTCTCAAAATTACAAGACCTTTTGCAAGGATTTTTCTAAGGTTACAGGTGTTCTTTGCGTGCAAAAGCAATTCGTAAGAACTTCCCCTATCCCAGAGAGAATGTTAGGCTCTGAACATCATAAGGAACTTGGATTACTAGCTTGCTTAACTTGCAGTTTTGAATGCTGTGTGTCATCTGCTCCTCATGATCAGACCTTACTGCTCATATCTTCAAGTGCTTACCCTGAAAGTGTCTGGTTCAGGTGGGTATGAATGCAGAAAATATTAATTTTGTATTTTGAGACAAATATTATTCAATTTAATATTATTATAATGATCAACTGCATACGTAGGCACCAATGGGAAAGACACTCAAGGCTAGGATTATGTGTAGGCGTGAAAGTGATTTGGTGTTTTGAAAATGATCCTGTAGGAACTACATGTATGATATTCAAAGCTATGTGTACTGAAGGGATTCATTCAGAAACATAATTCATTTCTATATTGGCTCATGCATTATTTTACAGAGAGAGAATATAAGATTGTTCTGATTTTAAAGAAGTCTTGTTGTCTTCCAATTATGAAATCCCTATTGGTGATGTAAGATATCTGATATTTACTCAGCCCGCTGCCAGGAAGGAGTTCCTGCAGCTTTTAAAGGAAAGAGGGTCATGTAAGTTGTGTTAAAGTGGTGCCAAATTGTGTTGCAGTGACGATAAACAAATGCTATAACGTTAGAAACTTAGAATTTATCATTGGATTTAAATTAAAGAAGCTGACTGTATTTCCTGTTTTGGCCATTTCTTTTTCTATATAGCCTTGACAAACAAAGGAAAAATATGTTGTATACATTATATGGTCGATTTAGTATCCATCATAAATTTTATGGATTCAATCACTTCCTCTTTTTTGAAACAATGTTCATTCATTAAGCACACGCCTCACTTTTAGGATAAAAACATATTTGTTTATTTTACATGTCATGCAATTTTACATTTGCCTCGGTAATTGCATATTTAAACTAATCAGTATCCGTATCTTGCAAATCAAACCATTTCTTTATTTTCAAGTAATCTTCATGAAATTCATAACACTTACATTGGTATATGGATAAAAAGTGTGACACACTTTGAAACGCATTCCCATGGTGAAAATCAGTAGAGCAGGAGGGAACTTGCACCTTTACATTCCACCATGCGCCACCACATGCCAGTTGGGAGTCAGTTTAATAGCCACTGCACACCACTAGGCACCTTATTGGTGACAGTAGGGTCCACAGCTGCCTTGTATTGCACAAACTGGGACCAACTGGTCCTGGCCCAGTGGACTCCTAGCATAATGTAGCATGAATTCAAACTGCATTGTCTGCCAAATTATTGGCAGCATAGCAAAACAATATTTTACACAAATTTTTCAAATCACGAGTCGTACATCCTTTAGATATATCACTTTAGAAGATGGTTGTGATGATTACTCAGTGACAAGTATTGATCGATTTGCATTGTTATGAAAATTGAATCTTGTTTGCATCCAAAGACTTTGATTATCAAAACTGAAATATAAAGATATACTAGTATACAAATTCGATTATAGATAGAGATTGGTTTATTGTTTTATGATATGCCTACATATTGGGTTTTAATAAAGATTGAAGCAAAAGTTTCAAAAGTGCAGAGAAAAGGGACCAGATTGATATTGGGATTGGGTTCAAGGAAAGAGAAGAATATGGTAAAGAGAGATGGAAGGGAAGTGAGAGAGAGAGAAAGAAAATGTGTTTATTGTAAACTCATCTTGATTGTGATGATGATGTAAGTAGTAAAGATTATAAAGATGATGGTGATGATGATTGTGATGATGATGATGATGATTATGATTATGATGATTGTGATGATGATGATGATGATTGTGATGATGATGATGATGATTATGATGATGATTGTGATGATGATGGTATTGATGGTGGTGATGAGGAGAAAGATTATGCAATTGATATATGATAATGAAAGTGGACATGTTGAAGGCGTTCTTGATTGTGATGATGATGTAAGTGGTAACGATTATAAAGATGATTGTAATGATGATGATGGTATTGATGGTGGTGATGAGGAGGAGAAAGATTATGCAATTGATATATGATAATGAGAGTGGTCATGTTGAAGGCGTTCTTGTTTATGTTGAATGTGAATATAATTATGATAATTTAATATGTAATGAGTATGGAGATGATTGAAGTAGAAGTGGGGATGAGGATGACTTAAATAATTATGATAATGATGCATACTGATGGTAGTCATGGTGAAGTTTCTGGTGATAATGGCGATAAGGATGATGATGATGGTGATGATGATGAGAGTGATAATAATGATGGTGATGATGGTGGTGATGATGAATGATGGTGGTGATGATAATGATGATGGTGATGATGGTGATGATGGTGACGATGATGATGATTATGATGGTGACGATTGCGACAATGATGATTATGATGGTGATGATGGCGATGATGGTGGTGATGATGATGATGAATGATGACGGTGATGATGATGATGAATGATGACGGTGATGGTGATGATGATGGTGATGATGATGGTGGTGGTGGTGATGGTGATGATGCTGATCATGATGATGATGATGGTGGTGGTGGTGATGATGATGGTGGTGGTGGTGGTGGTGATGATGATGGTGGTGGTGATGATGGTGGTGGTGGTGATGATGATGATGGTGGTGGTGATGATGATGGTGGTGGTGGTGGTGGTGATGATGATGATGAATGATGACGGTGATGGTGATGATGATGGTGATGATGATGGTGGTGGTGGTGATGGTGATGATGCTGATCATGATGATGATGATGATGGTGGTGGTAATGGTGATGATGGTGGTGGTGGTGATGATGATGGTGGTGGTGGTGGTGATGATGATGATGGTGGTGGTGGTGGTGGTGATGATGATGGTGGTGGTGGTGGTGATGATGATGGTGGTGGTGGTGATGATGATGGTGGTGGGGGTGATGATGGTGGTAATGGTGATGATGGTGGTAATGGTGATGATGATGGTAATGGTGATGATGGTGGTGGTGGTGATGATGATGATGGTGGTGGTGGTGGTGGTGATGGTGATGGTGGTGGTGGTGGTGATGATGATGGTGGTGGTGGTGGTGATGATGATGATGGTGGTGGTGGTGGTGGTGATGATGATGGTGGTGGTGGTGGTGATGATGATGATGGTGGTGGTGATGATGATGGTAATGGTGATGATGGTGGTAATGGTGATGATGGTGGTAATGGTGATGATGGTGGTAATGGTGATGATGATGGTAATGGTGATGATGGTGGTAATGGTGATGATGATGGTGGTGGTGGTGGTGATGATGATGATGGTGATGATGATGGTGGTGGTGGTGATGATGCTGATCATGACGATGATGATGATGGTGGTGGTGGTGGTAACGGCATGCCTATGATGATGGTTATGTCAATCGATATACCAGTAATTTATTTACACCAAACTCATATCCTTGGGAGTATCATTGTGAATACTTTATTTGATTGGCTTCAAACAAATTTGTCCTTGGAAATCACCATCGAATCATAAGTACTGAATTCATAGATAGCCCACGTACCCCTAGGTGAAAGATCCCCGTTACAGTCGGGGGACTCCTGAAAATTCATTTAATTTATTTAGGTTGAAAACTATCTATTAGCCTCTCCCATTTTGACACTGAATTGTGTTTATTTGAAGTAGATCTCCATGATTGCGGAGTAATGTCCTTAAAAGGTGAATATTTATGCGGTAGTTGCCAGTATTGAAGACATAATAGGCTTAATGTAACTGTCCTTAATTTCAATAGAAGCTTATCGGGGATATATGTATGGAATATATTATGTTGAAAAGAGAATCAAACACGACAGGGCAAGACGATCAAAGGGTGACTTCAATTTTTTTTTTTTTGCTCATTGGAAATGTAAAATGTTTTTTACACCCATCGTTCCCTTCAAACCATTTTTCCTCCCTTTTCTTATTTTTCATCGCTTTGATTTTTTTTTTTGATTTTTTGATTTTTTTTTTTTTTTTGGGGGGGGGGGGGGGTAGTCATCCGGCCCCATACAGTGTCTATGGCTCTTTGATTCGCACAGGCAACCCCAAACTGGACACCAACCGTTCACGTTATTTTGTGGTCACCAACATTAGCCAACCTAGGACATGCCAAGAACTGTTTCACCAGAATAATGCGAATTTTTAAGATTCAATAACTTCATTACTTGTTATCCGATTTTGATTTTTCAGCACTTTGCTCTGTGAATTTTACTCTATTTTATCTAGAAAAGATATATTCAGCCCGGAGCATTCCTTCAAGTGTCTGGAGAGGAGGAGAGAGTTGGCGACAGTTGTAAATGTACTAATCTATGCCAAAGTTTCTCCATCGGGTCATTTCTTACAAAAAGAGGGTGATTACGTCGATACAGAAACTGGGGGTTTATTCTTTTTATTGTTTATTTTATTTTTTCGGTTAAATAAACAGATATATAATTTAAAGGACTGAGGACCAAAACTGTGCATGTATACAATAATCACAACATAATCGTAGATGGAAATTGATAATAACAATTGATTAAATTGATTTAACATAATTTGACATAGAAATATAAATCATACAAATACATAACTTTGATTTAACATACCATTCCCCTGTTGTGTGTTAATCGATAGTACCACTAAACACCTTGCATAAAAGAATACAAGAGTATAAATTCAGGATTGAAAAAATAGGCTGAATGTCATTTTCAAGATATAAATGCGCGTTTAGAGAAATATAAACAGAGCGTGAATTTAGTGGCATTAAAATGCTGAATGTCGTTTCAATTTATAACTCCTATTATAAGTTTTAAAAAAATCTTTAAAAATAACAATGACTGACCATGCTTTTCTGCTATCTTCTGCTTTTTGACATTCTAGATTTGTTCTTTCCTATTTTCTTCCAAGATAACAAAAACGGCTTATGTGTGAAAATGTTTATTTCAATGAAAGTAGAGGTTCTTTTGTAGAATAATAGGTCATCTTATCCAGAAATAGCTAATCTCACCTTCGTTGTTTTCATTTTTGTATTTCCTAATTAATAAACTCATGATCGTGGGTGTCGATCAATGTTCATCGTTGGGGATGAATGAAACTAATTTTGTTCTCTGTGAGAAATTCTATTTAATAGGGAGGGGGAGGGCGGGGTTGCTAGTCGAAAAGAATGGGGGAGGGCAGACATGACGTGAAGGACAAAATACAAAAAAAGTGTTGCTAGTGAGCGAAGCAAGCGATAAATTTTGCTTTTACCTCTTTGATGCAAAATCTAATTTTGTGATAGATTTTGACATGATAATTAAAAAATCTATCATATTTCACAATTTTTCTTGTCTCTTTCTTTCTTAGTCTTGAAACTCTTTTGGGGGTCCATATGTCCCGAGCTCAATATCTGCACGCCAGCGGGGGAGGAGGGGGTATTCCTTATGACTGAAGTTTTAAGAACTATAATTCTTATGTCAACAAGACTATATTACTACATACTACGTAATGCGAGCGTGAAGCGCGAGCTGATATTTTGAGAAAAAAAAATGACCTGATAATAAGCCATTTTTAGGAATTCTTAGCAATTTTAAATATAAATTCTCAATTATTTTGTATGTTCTCCACTTATTTATGATAAACCTCCCTCTCCGGATGCGAATTTTCCCGTCAGTATAGTGCACCCTGCTGTTTTGGAGGCTTTGAATCAGACTACAAATCTTGGAATAGTTTTGTAAAGAGTTTTCCTTCATAACATTTCTTTGAAAAATCGTTCTACCTCCATGAACTTGAATGCAAGAAAGGCTTAGGCTATACTGGTTGGACCACATCAATCGAGCGGTTTGATGAGTTGGAAATACACCATATCCCAACGTTTTGTGTCGATTAAAATTCATGAGGAGTAGTTTGACTAAACAAACCCTATCATTTCGTCATTCCCATAGACCGTTATTCGTGAAAAGTTAGGGCTACGGTATACTGCCCTCTCACGTCGACTACATAAGTACTGACGGGAAAAAATCACTCCCGGGTCGATACCCACGATCAAGTTATTGAAAGTAATTGTGTTGATAAGACATATTCACCAAACAATAATGATAATAATAAGCAACATTTATATAGCACTTTATACAATGTTTCTAAGCGCTGCATACTGTTACCTCGGCTTTAGCACAACGCGGCTACCCTTATTAGGTGATCAAGCATTCCAGGAATTCCTTCCTACTGGGTACAATTTACTACACCTGGGTGGAGAGTGGCAAATGTAGATAAACGCCTTACCAAAAAGACGCGAATATCGAGGCGCAGTTGGATTTGAACCTCGGACCTTGTGGTTCAAAGTCTGGAGACTTATTCACCGAGCCACAACACCTCTACATTCTATAATCATTATTACTATCTGATGACATTTGTCACATTTTGCAATCTGTGTGATTAAAGCATAACATAAAAAATACAATGAAAACCCCAGACTAGAACTTGTAATTAGAGTGTTATAAAGAGCGGTATATAACAATATAAAAATGTTATTCATTTTAATTGTTCTATTCTTTATAATTCTTAGCTGAATTGGGTCAGCATACTGTCCGCCCCGTAAATAAATAAACAAGCACTTATGGCTCATTAATATCACTGGAGACAAGACACTATCACACATCCATAAAAGTTTTTAAATAAAATAAGGAACACGCCAAAGAATAGTTAATTTATCTTTGCTTGAAACTTAAGGAGCGTTTTGAAAGAAAAAAAAATCCTCCATAGATATGATTATTATTAATAAAAGCGTCTAGGTTCCCTTTGAAATAAAATCAGGGTGGTTGCAATAGAGTGAAATAGTGTTACGAAAACAAGCATCAAACTTGAATATCTGAATCACAACCGATTGGCAGCTAAACTTAAATTATTCTCTTTTCTAGCAGAGAACGGGTACTGAATGTTTTTTTAATAACTCAAATGACATTATAATATAATGACCCTTCGTTAGATTCATATGAAGGGAAACTGAAAGCAAACCTTACACTCTTCTTCCTTGATTATTTTGTAATATCTTTTTCTTCATATTACTACTTCACTTTTTGTGTTAATCTTCAATAGTCATGTATGGTTTCCTCTTTAGCTTGGCGATGACTTATTCCTTTTTTTCATTTCTTCCTTCTGCCATTTTCGTCTTCTTTAATTAAAGACTGGAAGAGGCCATTTGTTCTATCTTTATAATTTTCCTTGTTTTCCTTTTGTCCTTTGCCTTTATTAATTGCAAGTTTTCGAAAGGCGTATTGCAGTTTTTTGTCAGAATCTTTTTATTGCTATACAAGCTATGCCTTTAAGTAGATCACCCTATTTCCATAGATATTTTACATATGCCCAGGCTACATCTGTTTTATATTGTGTATTACAATTTATTTCCACAAGATGAATGATTCATGTTTTGTACACTACGTTTATTTTTAGTTATGATATTGAACATATAGGCCCTATGATATATTTATCATTTTGTATTGTTTTCTGTATACATGGAGAAATGAAAATAATAGCCAATTTTAATAATAATAATAATAGCCAATTTTTATAAAGCGCTTTTCCCAGAATGGCTCAAAGCGCGTTATTACAGCATATTATTACCCCGTTCATTGGATTGATTTCAATCCCGCACGAAAAGTGCACAATTTCCACTCCCTGGGGAGCATTCCTTGCATTCATCGCAGCCTCATTATGGCGCTGGCAAAATCAAACATACAATATTTTTCGCATCCTACCGGGTACCAATTTTAACACCTGGTCGAGAGTGGCAAAGTGTGGATTAACGCCTTGCCAAAGGACGCTAGACCGCGGTGGGATTAGAACACACGACCCTCTGTTTACAAGGCGAGAGTCAGAACCACTACACCACGGCTCTTCCACCGTTAAAATTAGAGTTTGCATTTTATTCATTTTGACTTGAATTTAAAAAGAATAATATAATAATAATAAGAATTTATTGGCAAGTGAACAAGGGGAAGAAAAGGAAGAGGAAAAGGAGAAGAGAAAGAAGAAGATGATGAACGAAAAGAATATGGAGATGGAGAAAGAGAAGGAACACTAGAATGAAAAGAAAGAAAGGGAAAGGAAAAGGAAATGGAAAGAAAACCAAAACTAGGCCTAGATATTCACTTTTAATATAGAAAAAAAATAAAACGAAACAAAGACAAACGGATCGTTTTCAAGAACGAAGAAAAAAGAAATGGGAGGAGAAAAAAGGAAGAACATGTACAAAAGAACAATAACAAGAAGAAAATAAAAAGAAAGAGAGAGAGAGAGAGAGAGAGAGAGAAAGGGTGGGGATTCAAGTAGAAATCCGTTGCCTCTGTCAATAGGTAGTAAGACTTAAAACTCCGAGGACTTGGGGGAGCTTAAGATGAAAATTGCTTTGCATTTGTTGTACAGAGTGCTCCAAAACCTCGGGGGGGGGGGGGGGGGAGACCCTTACATTGACGAGTGGATACCATGCGCGACCAAAACCACGTAAAAGGATGTCTTTTTCAAGATAGGGCACGTTACGTACGTAACGTAATAAGGGTGTCAAAAACACTAAAATAATGAAAAAAGGGTATCTATTTCGCTAGGAAAGCTACGAGTTTAGGGTCAAATTTGCGAGGGTATAAAAAATGTTTGATAAAGGATGTACTTTTTGCCCCAACAGTCAACACTACGTGTTTAGAGTACGATTTGCGCGAGGTGTGGGAGGTATGGCCGTACTAAACCCAATGATGTAGGTAAAGGTAAAACCGACGACCGACGGCCGTGACTTAACTATTGAAATACTTGTACTTGTTTAGAGGTTCAATTCAGGGAATACTTGCCAAGAGTAGCGTTTTGTTTCCAATACTTGTTAAGGGTGGGGTTTCACACGCCATTACTTGTTAAGGGGTGCATTTTTAGATTATGGAAAATACTTGTTTAGGGTGCTTTTCGAGACCCCATGGTCGCGCATGGTATCCACTCGTCAATGGAAGTGGCCCCCCCGGGTCCAAAACACTCCCTCTTTCAACAGCCATATACCATATTGTAGTTTAATTTCTTTATTGATTATTATCTTTTATTAATGAATGAACCCGACTTATAGTCTACTAATGTTTCTAATGCTCAGTGGTAAACTCGATCTAGGGCCCACTGCAGGAAGAATTTTTTTTTGAAACGCAAGTCAGAAAATCAAGCACAAGTCCCGAGTAGGCGATTTTGTTAGGTTGAAAATGACGTTTCGTTTGATTTTAACGTTCACTTTTGATTACAACTGTTTTTGTATCGGGTCCTAGATCCAACTGTTTGCATGCCTTACCTTAATTTCATAAGACTTGTTGAATTAACAAGTTTGCAATAACATTTTTTATTTAAAGCTAGTGAAATCATTCCATTTGATTTAAAAATTAAAAATAATAAGCAAGTGGAGCGCCTCTGGCAGTCTCACCTGCATCACGCGATTCAATATAGCAGCAGTGATGACTATGAAAACTACTATAAATAATTAGAAAAAAACCCTCCATTCATCTAATGATACAAACTACGTCCATTGACAATAAATGACATTTGACCTTGATCATGCGACCTAAGACTTGTCAGTGATACTTGATTACCCCTATATCCACATTTTATAAATGATATCTATAAACTTTGAAAGTTATGACAGCAATCTAATAATAACCTCCAAAATAGCCGAAGTTCAATGACCTTTGACTTTGGTCATGTGACCTGAAACTCGCATGACATGTTCAGTGATACTTGATTACTCTCATGTCCAAGTTTTATGAACTAGATCCATACACTTTCAGAGTTATAATGGTTATTCAACAGATACCCCCAACATGGCCAAAGTCCATTGACCTTTGACCATGGTCATGTGACCTGAAACTCGCACAGGATGTTCAGTGATATGCCCAAGTTCTATGAACTAGACCAATGCACTTACAGAGTTATGATGGTAATTCAACAAATACCCCAACATGGCTAAAGTTCCTTGACCTTAAATGTCTAAGTTTCATGAATCAGATTCATAAACTCTAAAAGTTATGATGGTAATTCAAAATAATATAGGATAGCGCACGTATCCACCCTGTTATGTGATCAAGGCACTCTTATATTACCCCGGCTAAGCTAGTCTAACGATTCCGGTGTTTACAGCTTTTTGAGGAATTACTTTCTGCCGGTAACCATTTATCACATCTGGGTTGAGTGCAGCACAATGTGGGTAAATTTCTTGCTGAAGGAAAACACGCCGTGGCTGGGTATCTAACCCACGTCCCTCAGTTTGAAAGACGAGAGTCTTAACCACTAGACCACGACGCGTATACTGTGTTATTTAGGGGCGTCGCGACGCCCCTAAATAACACAGTATACAAGAAAAACAGGTCTCTCAAAACAACAATGTGTTTGACTGTTGATGAATATGTGTCTGACACACTCCGACCCCACTTTACTTATTTACTGATAGTCAACTTGTTAGAGACTAGAAGTTGTGCATTTGTTAACAAATATTTTATGAACATGACCGTGGTCATTCTTATCCTTTTTGTTTCAATCTTCATCTGGATGATGATGTCCTTTTGTCTCTTCACTTGGATTTTTTAGACGTGCATGTGCAACATACTTTTATATTTTTAATTTAAATTGAATGTGTCAAACCCCAAAATATTGGTGAAAATCAACCCAAGTTTTGGTAGATTCAAACGATTAATTTCATTAACTTTGACTATATTATTCAAAACATAAGCTGTTATGAGAGACCTGATTTTCTTGTGACCTGTGTACTAGCTGTATTTCGATGTCAACATTAGTGGGTTGTTCAAGTGTTTAGCTCAATTGCTCTTGATATCATCAATTTTTTTTTGATCACGATAAATTTAACTTTATGACGGCACGTCTTACAAAATACCCACAAAGACTAATGACGATAAACTGTTATTATTTTTCCTGTAATTTACGTCGACTGTGTGATACTTTGCAGCGATATCCTCGAAGCAATAGCACGAGTAGCCACGTGCAGATAGAAAACGTGGATTAAAGGCGGACTACCTGAGCTTAAAATACATTTTTGCAAATCGTTTGTCTCTTCACTTGTGACATAAATTCGGTAACGTAAGTAAAGCCAAGAGAGGAACTCTTCAAATGTAGTTGGTACTGAAATATTTAAGACGGGTATCAAGGACATGGCCCTATTTAAAATTCAGGTCAGGACGTGTTTACAGATGTATAGTCAAAAGTGACTATGCAGTGCGTATCAAAAAAAAGTTTACACTTTGAAAAAGCCCTGGGAATTAAAAAATATACAACATGTGGGTAATTTTTTCACATATAATCTTGGGTTTGGGTCTCATCTATCCAATGAAAGTAAAAGTTTTGACAGAATGTTACACTTGAGTGAGCACTGTCCATTTTTGTAAAGCTCGCAGAAAGAAATGCTCGTTTTCACGCTGTGTCAAGGGGAAAGGGCGAAATCAAACTTACCCTGCGAAACATTTCTCATACATTTTCCTTGCACTTTTAGTCGATTGAAATAAAACGGATACATTCCAGCATTTTGTAACAATTTTGCCACCCAAATTGAAATTTCAACACTTAGTAGGCACAACCTTTACCCTTTTGTGTGCCAGCTGGATCTGAGGATATAACTGAATCTGAACAAAAGTTTATATCAGACATCTCCAGCATTTTTCACTAAGTTTGTGTCATTAAAGTGGGTTTACATTTCATTTTTAATTTTATACTTGTTTCCTCCACACTTTTCCCAAGCTTGACAATGATTAATAAAATGAAAATGAAGCCTAAACCATTTCATGTAAATCACAGCTCAGTGTAAAGCAAATATCGTCAATATGGCCTCGGTGTGTGGGGGAGTGGGGTGGGGCGCAATGCACTCTTCGAAGTGTTTTGGGCAAGAAAACAAGTTTAAAAAGGTAAAAGATATCATCAAATCAATTTTACTAGCTAAATTCCATGTGTTCTTCATGATTAAGGTCTACTTTTATTCGCATAAATATATCCAAGTTCTGCGCAAATCATTTTTCACTAACTTTTCAAAAGTAAGTGGTGCTCACTCAAGCGGAAATATTTTTCGACAATTATATCGTCATTCGCTTAAATGGATCTGTACCAATGTTAAAATGTGGAAAAATCTTCAAGATACTACAAATATATAATTTTACAGGATTTTTTCTAAGTGTAAACTTTTTTTTGATACGCACTGTACATGTATACGTCATTTTACAGGTTAAATTAACTTTAAAACTCTTCTCTTTTTCCAGATTAAGTTGCAGATTTACTAAAATTAGTAGCTGTTTAATACCTGGATCTAATACAGGCGCGAAAATAATAGAAAAAGATGTCCACATTGTTGTTATTGTTTATCATATTTCGACAGCGAATTATTGTGTTGGAGTATATAATAATTCACTCAATTCAATCACGAGTACCATCAATTTTGTTTAATTACTGTTCAGTCTACACTAAACTACCAGCTCAGTCCAATTCTCATTTAGTCCGATTCCCAGCTGGTCTTTCTACCACTGCCTCTATTCTTTTTTTTTGTTTACTTTGTCAAATTAATTATGGTTGATAAAAAGTTCATTTAACCCTATAAACTAAGTCATGTCAGTAGTGTGAGACCATGTGGGTTTAATACTAAATGGGTAGCCCAACTGGAAAATAGACAAAATAGTATATGGGCTAAGTGACAATTAGACCAAATGGTTGATAGACGAATGGGTTAGACCAACTAGGATAAGACCTTGTTTGATGAGACGGAAATGTAAGTAGACGAAACAGATGTAGATTCGTCAGCAATATACTGGGTTTTATTTTCTTCTTGACTCGTTTATTTCTTAATTTCAATGATGAACAATAAAATGTAATATGTCCTACTGCTGACTTTAATTACACCTTCACTATAAAGCCATTACAACCACAAAAACTTGGTTGTTGGGGGTTACAACAAGTTTTTACAGTGTACAAGCTTTTAGATCCATTATTGTCATCTATATAGATGTAAGTAGGTCTACATGTAACCCAGGGAGCTCCGGCCCGCGCAGCGGGCCGGAGCCCAGGGGCTTACCGTGTATTTGACCATACTCACGGGACTAGCGTGATTTATGGTCTAAATATTTCTCCAAATGAATTGTGAAAACAGAAATTATGCACTTACCGCGATTATATGGATGAAGGTCTAACGAGTGGCAGTTTCCTGACATCGAGGCACAGACTGGAACTTCAAAAAAACGAAAAGTTCTCTCCTTCTACCCCAGTCTCGATCGGCCATTTTGTTACGATTCATAACCCAATGTTAAACTAGTTATCAATTTTAAGTCACAGTTATCGGGAAATCACCACCACCCTAAAAAAATAAAAAGTATGTTGATTTGTTTACGCCGATTCAATATCAATTATCAAAATGATGCTGGATATGGACGTATGCCTTTAAATTTTGGAAGAAACTAGAAAGCGAGGGTACGAAGCAACCGAGCCTGCTGCTATGGGGGCGCTTTTGCATTTTTAAAAGTGAAATTTAAGGAATTCGTTCATACTTTTGGTAAATAATATGACAATTTCTGTACAAACATGTATTTTTTTTTCGAAACTCGGGGGGGGGGGGGGGTTGGTGTACGGCCATGATGGATTATAGTTCAAATGATACGACCAACAATTCAAATTAAAAATCGAGATACTGATATAATCTTTAAACAAAGTTTACACTGCAAATACGATAGAGTCCATTTTCCAGAAGAATGTTACTACAATTATATATATATATATTTATATATATGTATACATATCATTATTCCCATTCATTTAACATGAATAAAGTAACTTAAGAAATATAACATGTTCGTCTGATACGATTTTCAATTATGTTGCAAATGTCCTAGGAGCAATTTGAGCTAACATTTAGGGTGATAAGTTTATGCGAAGTTAATTTTAAAAAAAAAATTCTTTAGTCTTTACGATTCTTCGCCTTGTCACTGTATGAATGATGGCGCCATCATCGTTCAAAGTAGTTAATAGTCGACAAAAACAAGTTATATTTTACAAGATATCGCTCAGAAGCTGACAGCATGTTTATCTGTATTTACAAACATTAGTTCCATTTGCGTAATGCGATGATGTACACACTTTCTATCAAACGAGAGTGTAAATTCAGATTCAGGAGTGAGGGAGGGAGAAAGAAAGTAAGACAGACAAATAGAAAGAGAGGGAGAGAGGGGGAGGGGAGGGGGGGGGGGTAGTATCAGGAGGAATATAATCTGTAAAAAAAAGAGCTCAATTCTAATGGAGATATGCAGGGGCGGAAATCTCTCGCAAAGGGTAGGGGGGACACAGGGGCGGATCCAGCCTTCGCCAATAGGGGGACGGAATTTTGTTTCAGCCATATTTTCCCCGATCGGCAGCTCGAAGATGATTTTTGTTTGTTTCTTTGAAGGGGTAGTCCTCATTAGTAACGCGGCGAGCGCGAAGCGCGAGCGGAAAATTTCGAAATTTAGTCCAATAATATTTACTGAACGGGACACTCTATTCATGTTTAGTAAATCCTGAAAAGGATGAGTATCAATAGTGCGAGCGCAAAGTGCGAGCAGAAAATGTTTATATACGTTTTGAACTGGTACCTGTTGAAAAGGTACGTGGTAAGTACTGCTTGCACTTAGCCATGAAGGCGTTACATATTTCAACAATCAAAAAATGCGAGCGCGAAGCGCGAGCTGAAAAATTTTGAACTTTGTAAAGAAAGAATGGAAAATTTTAATCAGTTTTTGTAATCGTGAACAGGATAGCTATGTAATTTAACGATTGATGCGAGCGCGAAGCGCTAGCCGACAAAAAAAAATCGAGATTTAGACCTAAAAATTGGCCACTCTGTTCATGTTTTGTAAATCATCAAAAGGATGAGTATTAATATAGGGTCTTCCTACATTAATAATGCGAGCACAAAGCGCGAGCAGAAAATTGTTGATATTGTGATCGGAAACTGGATAATGATTTAAATTAGAGAACAAGTTGAGTATCTGAATAAACATGCGCGAGCGTGTTTCATATTTAGACCTAGAATCTAGGCATTTTAAATACAACTTTAATGATGAAAATCATGAAACTTTGATATTCCGATCTGAAAAAAGAGTCAATTTCAGCTTTATATTTCACGCACTTTGTAGAAAAATTTTAAGGTGGATATGGATCGCACTTAAAAATTATTATTACTTTGAGTTTTGACATAGGACCGGGACATCCTTACGACATGTCATCATATGAAAATGATGACTATCTTCCTATTCCTCTTGCTAAGCGCGAGATGAAACAAAAGGGACAATTTAATTATTAAATTAATATATTTATTAATGCCTAATGAGGGCGCGAAATCTGATGATATCATGGCATAAAAACTGGACATTTCACTTTTGTGATTATGAATAGGATGCATCAGTTAATATATTTTTAACCATTAATGCGAGCGCAAATCGCGAGCTAAATTTTTTGATAAACTGTCATGAAAGGGGATTTTAAGTATTTTGTTGTATAATCAATATTGAAACATTCATATAACTCGCCAATCAAAATGCGGGCGTGCAGCGCGCTAGCTGATACGTCTTGACAATCAGACCTGAAGAGGGATCAGCGCGCAGCGCAAACAGCAAATGTTAACATTCAGACCATAAAACTGACATTTTACAGAGCACTTTTTAAAAACCAATTTGTGAATTGCACAAAATAATGAAAGTTTGATTTCCGAGGTGAAATATGTTTTGTATATTGACTTCCAAACTTGATATTCGAACTCCATATTGAACAAGATATGTAAATCACCTAACAGGCAATGCGAGCGCGAAGCGCGATCGAAAATTGTATATAGTGGCACGAAAGATTCTTTTTATTTTCCAAGTCTTCCCCTCATCTGATTTTATGCACTCGTCGTCCTTCTCTTCTTTTTCTTATTTCCCCTCCTTTTTTCCTTTTTTCTTTCCCTTTTTTCTTTTTTTGCTCCGCCAAGAGGGGGGGGGGGGGGGGGGGGGCGGGCCCCTCGGCCTCCTGGATCCGCCTATGGGGACAAGGGGCGGGAAAATTTGACAAGCAAAAAAAAGGTTATCATCGCCAAAGTAAGGTCATCTCGTCCCAAAATACATGTTTTATTTCGATTTAGAATGATGTATTTTTTACCATCATATAAAAAGACCAAAATAGTAGGGGGGACATTTGATATTGTGTCCCCCCTACCATTTTGAGTAGGGGGGACACGTCCCCCCTGTCCCCCCCCCCTGGGATTTCCGCCCATGGAGATATGTCATGGCTCAGTGGATAAGTATTTGAATCACCCTAATTTTGGATCATAAGGGTCGAATCGACACCACCACGACACTCACGTTCTTTTCCAAAGCTCTCTAAATTATGGTTATTTTATCTGACTGCTAAGAAAGCATGAATGATTGTAAGCAAGTAACCAGAGGACCGACTGCTTAAGGTCCTTTCCGAGTGACCTGGTAATGAGGATTAATGCTTTACCAAAGGGCACTAGCGGGGGCGGATCCAACTTTCGCCAATGGGGGGGGGGGGGCGAAAAAATTGTTCACCCGTATTTTCCCCGACCTGCCGCTCAAAGTTGATTTTTTTTAACAGTCACTTTTTAGCTTTATTCTTATAAAACAACATAAATCTCATAAGCTCTCTTCATATAGTGCGAGCGCAAAGCGCGAGCTAATTTTTTTAAAAATTATATGTATTTTGTCCTGAAAATCTAACATTCTGGGCAATGTTTGTGTTTCCTGAAAAAGATGTAAAAACATAATTACTGCGAGCGCAAAGCGCGAGCAAAACAAAAAAATAATATAAGTTCTGGTCTGATCTTAAAGGGACCTGTTAAGGACTGTTTGCAGTTAGCCTTGAAGACGATGCGTATTTCAACAATGAAATAATGCGAGCGCGTAGCGAGAGCTGAAAATTTGTGACATTTCGACCTTAAAAATGGACATTCGAAGCACTTTATGTAATCATGAACGGGATGGGAATATGTCTAAACAATTATTGATGCGAGCGCGAAGCGCGAGCGGATAAAAATGAGATTTCAGACCTAAAATGGGACTCTATTCATGTTTTGTAAATCATGAAGAGGATGAGTAATTCTTTCTACATTAATAATGCGAGTGCGAAGCGCTAGCAGAAATTTTTGTATATTCTGATCTGTATCTGTAAAATTTAAGCACGATTTAAATAAAGAACAAGCTGCGTATCTCAATAAATATGCGTGCGCGTGCTTTAGATTTAGAAATAGAATCTTGGCATTTTGATCGACATTTTTTTAATCATGGAAAATCAATTCTGCGAGTGCGAGGAAAAAATTGATTTTCCGATCTAAAAAAGGGCCAATTTAAGAATTATTTCAAGCATTGTATAGGAAAATTGTAAAGTGGAAGTGGATCGCACTTAATAAATGACGCGAGCGCGAAGCGCGAGCTGATATTTTAAAAATATCATTTTGACCCAGGACAGGGACATTCTAAGGACATTGTGTTATCATATGAAAAATGTTGATAGTTATATAGACCATAAAACTGATATTTTACAGAGCACTTTTTAAAAATCGATATGTAATCAAACAAAATAATGAAAGCTCGATGTCCGAGCTGAAATATGTTTTGTATATTGACTTTAAAAAAACTTTGTATTTTAAACTCCATATCAGCCTATTGAGGAAGATATGTATTTCATCGAACAGGCAATGCAAGCGCGAAGCGCGAGCGAAAAATTTATATGGTGACATGAAATATATATTTTTTTTAAATTTCCAAGTCTTCCCCTCACCTTATTTTATTCACTCGTCTTTATTCTCTTATTTTTCCTCTTAATCGTTTCCTCCCCTCTTTCCCCTTTTTTTTCTTTTTTTTCTTTCTTTCCCCGTTTTATTTTCCCTTTTTTGCTCCGCCGATGGGGGGGGGGGGGGGCGACCCCCTGGATCCGCCTATACTCTAGGGCACCTAGTGGGAATTGAACCCGGGTCACCGGAACCCGAAAACCCCGCTCTACCGACTGAGCTATCTACATGCACAATTGCAAAACACCACACACTGCAACCTATAGAGGATCCACACCCTATGGTACCCTTGTATCGAATACTGGTAACATACCCTAAATGGCGCAAATCCCGCATCATTGCACCAGCAAGGATATTCTTCAAGTGGCGTATAACATATCGAAGACGGACTTAGTAAAGTTAGTACCTATAACGTATATAAGAGACAGTGAAGCTGAAAATACCAAAGGGTCAAAAACCTTTTTTAGCATACGGAAGCTGCGTTGAATAGGGAATTTTAAACATTTTCAGTCCTTGTATTTTCAACAAAAATTAAAACATAAAGCTTGACAAATGCTAACTCAGTTTAGCATGTGAGTTCCAACGATGCGAACAGCCACTAGTTTTCTTTTAATACGCAACGCTAAATCTAAGAACTTTCTTATTGTTTACGTTAGATCACATTTCATTTGGCTTCAAGTCGGTCGATAGGGTGATAGAAAATTGAATATAAAATCAAAGCGAAAGAGTGTGACTGCTTGATATTTCTCAATTCAAGACTACAGATGATCCGTGTATCTACCAATCCAATGCCGCAAATCCATCCGGACGAATTTGTAAAGGGGTTAAATAAGTAGGCTGCGTCCTCACTAATTCCTAATATTCGAAATCATGCAGGCTCGCAACTTCGCATCATTCTAACAATTTTCCCGAAACGGTGCACTTTGAATATAAAAGTTTATCCTTCAACTGGTAAATTTAAGGTTTGAACGAAACATAGTCTTTGAATATACACATAAAAGAGCTTCCCACAGTATTTGACTGGATATTGAAATTATTTGAAAAATAGAGAATTTAATGAACAGTGGAATTGTTGATAACCCTAGTCGCTTTTGTTATTGTATATACCGTAATATATTCCAACACCGTAGGTGAATCCCTGAGCGAGAGACGGTCGAAATACTGTGAGCTTTATATAGCATATAAAATCCAGACAGACCTCGTACAAAATCAATCCGAAAGAAAAGTATGCATAAAGAAGATGGCTCTCGAAATAGACAGCGCCGAAGACTCTATTCGTCGGGGTTATGTATGACGTCATCCGAGGTCACGGCACCCTGACAATCAATCATAGGAGTTCTTTAAATAATAGCGATGTATTATTTAGAGACACCAATCGTATCAACACGGTCTATTCTTAGAACACATGCATGGGATTTAAAATTTAATTATCAATTTAAAAGTTGATGATATCAATATGAATGTTGCTCATTTTATTCAAAGACGATAGGTCGTCTATAAAAGGAAAGATTAAACTCTAAGGTTTGTTTAATAAATCAATTATGAAAGTATTGTACTAATTTATCTACCTAAAGCGATTTCGGTGAATTTCTGACAACGTGTTGCATGAAAATCGACCGTAACTTTTACGGTTTTCTGTACGATGCTTTATTTTCTTTGGATTTTTTTTCGGTATTCTAACCATAAAATTGGTTCTTTCGTATATTTAACACTTTATTAATCGTCATTCCCTTTTTCTTTTTTCATTGTTGAATTGGAATATGGCAATAAATCAAAACAAATTAAATGATAAATGCGCGTTAAAAAAATTTACAAAATATATATGCAGAAAAGAATACAAATGGATGAAAATCCATTTGTTTACAGTTGCAGTTGTGATATGCTGTTTTTTTAAGGAGAAACCTGTAAATTAGGCTGAAACACAATAATTTTAACCTCGTTTGATAAGATATCCGTTTCATCTTCAGGAGCAAAGGAAAGGTTAAAGAAAATTAGAAAATTAGAATTTTAAAAGATAGGGATGCTTGTCGAATTTTTACAAGCATGCATCCCCTGTTAAAATACTCGTTCACAGGGCCATGAGGGTAGGTGAAATTAGTTTAAATTGGTTTAATTTACATTTCATACTTTACGTTTAAATTTGTTTGAAATTTAAAATAAACCAAACAAAATATACCAATCAGTATTAAAACTAAAAAGGATTAGATCTGTTTGAGTAAAGAATTCATTTTTTTTACAAACAATTCACGCATTAGATGCAATGCTATAAGTTATTATATACATGTTTACTTTATGGGAACATTATTAATTTTTCCATGTTAAATAAATCATTACACAAAAATGAGCGTAACGCTTGAAGGGCAACAGTTCGTTTTAGAGGAAAAGATATATAGGAAAAGGTATATCATTTACGGCTATTAAGTATTCAAACAAAAACAAGACCAAGCAATAGTGAGCTTTCGTTATGACGCAGAAAAAGACTGTAATGAAGGACAAAAACGAATACCTTGAAGCATGTTTTCTATTAACGGAATATGGATAGCCAAAAAATCAAATTCAGCCATAAGAAAAGTGAGAATAGAGAAAAGGCAGCAAAGATGAAAGAGAAAAAAAGGACCCTGGGGTTAAAAAATATAAACATATGAATATTTAAACAAATGAAAATATCAAATTTCGTCTCTAATTTTTCTTTCTCTTCCACCATCTTCTATTCTTTGTCGTCTGCTTATTCTCTCACTCTTTTCATATTCATCGTTCTTCCTTTCTTTCTTCTTCTTTTTTCCCTTAAACTTCCGTTATATCTTCTTATTTATTTTCCCATCTTTATCTTTTTATTTCCCTTGTCTTGTTATTCCCCTCCCCCTTCTGCCTGCACCCTCCTCTTCTTTTCTTCTCCTCCCTTTTTTCATTCTTCTTCCTCTCCTACTTCTTCTTCGTCGACTTCCTAGTCTTTATCATGTTTATATTACTATGGCTGCTCGAAGATGTGCCCCCTTAGAACGGCAATGACACATAAAAATGTTACAGGTTACAGTACGTTAAGAGCGAAGCGACCGGGCTGATTTCCAACGCGTTTATTAATTTTGTTTGTGTATATTTAAATTGAGACAGCCAGTGATACACTTTGCTAGAGGAAAATGTATTGCTATAAAAAAATTATTGGGGCCAAAAGCCCCCTGCCGACAGCTACTGCTGCCCTGTCTTTTACCTATTTTTTTTGTTTTGTTCTCTTTGTTTTTGTCTTGTACTTTCCCTCGTTCATCCCAATGACCCCTTCTTTCTTAAGACTTGTTTATTAAGATAATCTTTAAAAAATGCGATTTGACTTCTGCCAGAATTAATGAATGAGCTGTTCAATTCCAAATCAGTGGGAAGATGGTTTACTTCAATTCCATTGCCAAAGTGTCAAGTATTGAATTTGGTTAGTACAATGCTACATCACAATAGGGATCTTTTCGTGAACAAAACATAGGATGCAAGTTGAATGCATACTGCAGACTCCAAAATAACGATATCTGAATAAAATAGAGTAAAATTAATAAAGAAAAACCCTTAAAATGTCATCAAAACCTGATAAAGAATGACGAAATTATTGAATACTAAAGTTCGACCATATTAAAATGAAAACAGTTACACTCTAAAAAAAATGAGTAAAACTTCACCTAATATTTGGTAAAAAGGGAACAAGCATGTTTGCTGGGTAATTTTTTTCACATACTTGGCAAAAATGCAAGTTCAAAGGGTAGATTTCAACGCAACATTGCGTAAAATTTACATCGCATTTAGTGTCATTGTACCAAACAAGCATACATTTATTCATTTTACCCAATATTGGGTAAACTGTTTTTAGAGTGTATATGAATGAATATGCAACAAATAGCCTTTTTCTTATTTCATAATATGAATCCCTGTCATATTTTTCAGACATAAAAACATGTTTTCCTGTTGACGGAAATAAGTTTCGGAAATGACTAAATCAGTAGTCAATCCCAATTCATGGGGGAAAATGAATATACATAATTTCATATGATGAAATACAAAACAATAATTGTTGAGATGATTTACAAACATACATAACAGGTATAGCGCTTTATCAAAAATGTGATCAAAGCGCTTTACAATAAACTAATAATAATAATAATAGTAGTAATAATAATAATAATAAGGATAATAATAATAATAATAATGATAATAATGAATTTACATTGAACAGCACTTAAATCAGTTCGGAGTAATGTACTTGCATAGAACTGTCCCACTTAAATGATTCAAAACTGTGAAATGCCGTAAATTTCTCCGGTTAATCATGATGAATTTCCAGTCTCTAGATTGTCTGATTTCACTTTTTTAAATGACATCATTTTCAGGCAGGTGTTTACCTTCTATCGTGAATTACACCCAAGAACAAACTGATTTGAATAGAAAGGCCAAATCTTTCTAACAAAATGATTGAGTTTCAAGAAAATGACATTAGTAGGTTGACGGAATCAACTTCGTCTTCATAATACCTGTCGTGATAAGAAAGATATTTCTGTTGGAAAAATGCTGAAATAAAATCAAATCAAATCAAAAGACGAGACTTGGGATTGTAAATTAATAGGAGGCAAACATCAAATGCAAGTTTTGAAAATATGGAAATGCTCAATTAATTCACCACTAGAGTATCTTAGTTTGCTTCAGAGGTGATGTTTGTTGTTCACTGATTAATTAATATTGAAAGATTCTTCACTAAAAACTAATAAAATATTATGAAACACACAGATTCAACCCAAAAAACATAAAATGACAAAATCCTCAATGGCTTAAATTGACAGTTTAAGAAGAGGGGCCTTTGGACACGCCTGAGTGCTTTCTGAAACTTTTTTTCTATCTTCAAAATAAAGCCAGTCTGAAGCCTGATAATTATCCTTTAATTTGATACTAAATCGTCACTGTGTTTAAAGAGCATCAGTGAATAACTTGTAAATGATTGTAAAAAACAGTTCTGATTACAGGTGTACCCAAACTTTTGACTGGTACTGTATATATATATATATATATATGTGTGTGTGTGTGTGGGCGTGTGTGTGTGTGTAATTATAATTGAAATAGATGGGCTATGAGACGGTCGTAGCTTCTATAAATTCCTATTTTATTAGTAGTCTACCTTTCGATCATTGAACTTCATCAGGACTGTAAGTACAACCACAGAATGCAATATGATAGCATAAATTTATTTACTTGATTTATTTGCATCTATTTACATCTACAATGGTATATGATCTAATTGTAAATCACTCTTGTTTATATAATCATTATTGATAATATCATTGTTTTTACCATACATATTTTCATCATTATTGAAATTATCATTGTTTGTACCATTACTAAACCTCTTAAACAATACACTAATACTACTATCGTCAACATAATTATATATACATACATACATACATAAATACATACGTTCATACACCCTTACACACACACCCTTACACATACACGCATATACACACATATATATATATATATACAGTATATATATATATACAATATATTTTATTTCATAAAGTCCCTTTTATTTATGAATAAGACCTTATAAGTTCATTGAAATAAATAACCTACATTTTTATCGAGGTAGGTTACCTCATTCATTATCATAGGAGGCCGTCATCTAAGCGTAAACGCAGGTGCTATGTCGTTTGGGATTTACTGACCTAAGTCATTCCGAAGGTCCATCAAGTTTTAATCTATTCTTAGAGTTATGTTTCTCCTGAATCACGGATTGAAATTGAATTAAATCATACTTTAACGGATGTCTTAACTCGAGGAATGAAATTAAATCAGGTTGACTAAATTTTTTAGAACCGAAAAATTCAATATTGGACCATAACACTCCTAAATAAAAAGCCTTGACGCGGGCTACATTTTGAATTGTATAATGATTATGTATGAATAGAAATGAAAATTATACATTGAAAGGAAGACAAATTAAAACTTGTCAATCTTATACCAGGGGATTTTTTTAGTATACCATCTCAATGCATGTATTCTTTTACGTGTGACTCTAAAATCCCTGTGAATAAATCTTAATGATTTTTCTGTTAATAGCTGCTCTGCGGTGTCAACTGCATGCCAACGCGTTTAAACAATAACGATATCCGAACAATCTAGGATCGTGGATCCATAAATTTCTTAATTAACTAATGAAAAGAGCTTTTGTGTCGTCGTCTAGAGCCCCTGGAGCATATCTAATGCTGAGGATGATAAATTGGAAATCACCTCGAACAATCACTTAGTCTTTACTGCTTTATCCTTTATCAACATGTGAGAACACCTGCGAGAGAGAGTGTGTGTGTGTTTGTGTGTGCATTTGCGTGCGCATGTCGTAACGCAAGCCTAGTCCCACCAACGTGACCAACAAAACCGACTCTAAACCGACCAATGCATCGCGATGGTATGTCATTGGAAGCTCCGGTCAGCCCAGGCTCATGGAGTCGGAACCGCCGCGCCGGTGATACAGTGACTGCAAAATGGTGTTGTGGATGAGTGGTTTATGATACCATCCTATCTGGCAAAGATCAACGTCTTTTCTTCTAATAGTTTGGATATTCATTTCACGATCTGTCATGATCATTATGGATCTGTTGAAGTATTCTTTATATGTAGCTGCGGCGGCAGTGGTTTGTCGACTTTATACCAGCACCCAAGCTGGCGGTTTGGCGAATTAATTGGTGCCCCGCTGCAAATGTAATCTCTTAGCCATGGTTTAAAGCAAAAATCCGAGTTCTTTTCGTCAGGACATTCTCATTGTTATAAATGGTATTAACACTGTACATATGAATAAATCACGCAGGCATTAACTAAGATGTAATAATGATTTTCATGATGGAACATGGAATTATAAGCAGACTAATATTTCTAATGTTCTCGTAAAAAGGGAAACAGGGATATCGAATAGTAATTATAATGAATTTAAAATATTTATTTTTAAAACAGAATAGTGAATCTACCGACATGACCTGACAACTAATTATGCTTAAAAATATGCATGTCACATTTCGAGTTAGATATCTACTGATACCTGTACAAACAAGAAATCCAGTTCGTCCCAGGGCCCCATTTTAGAAAAAATTTTATAAAAAAAAATTGTTAATTTTTAATAACAGTTTAAAGCTACTAAAATCATTTAATTTGATTGGCTGATTATAAGCTTTTTAAGGAATTGTGCATTCGTAATATGATAACAAATGTTTAAGAAAACGGACCCTGAATGTTCTTGCCCATGAAAACAAGGTAGATACGCGAGGAGAGGTGTCCGATGATAATAACAAAGTATGGGGCTCGTTGCAATGAAAGTTGCGTTTAAACGTAACCAAAAAACCCCACAAAGTATGTGCATTGGTTTAAAATCGAGTTACGTTTGATTTTTGAACTTGCGTTTTATTGCACCTCTTTCTGCAACAGGGTTCAGAAGTTATAAGAATGGGCTAATCTTGACACCAACCAAGGTCGGGCCAAAATCGTTTAAAAACTATATTAAAGTGTTCAGGTAAGCAGGCAAAATATCTCACGGTTCTTGATGTAAACAGAAAGGGACAATACGACGGAAAGAAAAAGTTTATAACGAGGTACCATGAGTAGGTCGTTGCCATATCATATGTCTGTTGGTTTGTGAGGAAAATATTTTTGGCGCTCGATTATTATTTAGTCGATAATATACCCTCGCCTCAAAACCGAAAAAGTTTGAAACCTTATATTACCTTTAATCTAGGTCCGCCTCAGTGAATGTTCTCGCGGTGTTCTCTTCCATGGTAACAAGAATGATGACGTCAAGGAGACACATCCAATTATCATCAGACGACACCAGTGTCAGTCGGGGCCGATACTACTTTCCGATATCGATATCCCGTATCTGATAGTCGACATCCAAGCCAATATTCTTCAATCATATTTTGTGATAAAACAACCGACTGTATTTTCTCTGAAACGTGTTCTTGATTTCCACAGTTTAATGAACTCTTACATCTGTGCACTATGAGCAAAAAAGTACACTTTAGTTCTCATCCTTATAGCATTTTCGATTTCATAATGTTATGCTATACCAATTCATGAAAAACAAACATTTTCTTTCTTATAGTTTAGCATTTCAGGTTTAAGAAAGCACACATTTTCATATTATTATTTTTTATTCATCTACATTTATTTATGTTTGAAACTTGTCATAGCATTCCATGGTCAAGTGGAACTTTTTCCATTTGTATATTCGGAAATTACGACTTTCCCTTCACCAACTTCACCAACAAACCCTAGGGCGTTCAAACATTAATTTTTAACGAGCTCCATTTTATGAAAATAATTAAGCGATCAAATGATTAAAAACTAAAAGAAACCATTCCTTGTAAATAAACACAATTTCAAGTTCAAAAGTGTCTTGACCACTTATCCATCTACCTGATTCCTGGTCTATGATCAAAGTGCCAAACTCACACGAAACAGTGGCATCTTGGATCCTGAATAGGCTCAAAAAAATTATGCGTTCTTACCCAAAATGCAACACCCTGATCATGTCGTTTTAACATAATTACATTCAATACTAATTAAAATGGTAATAGAGTCATCCACTTTTTCTCTACCATTCACAACACGAATGTGTTGTCAATTAATGAGAGAGTCACAGATTGGCTCGAAATAGACAAATTTCCGATTAAGATCAATTGGCCATCTTTAAAATAAAGGTTTCAATTGCCAAGAAAAGCAGAGCTTGTATAAAAGGCAAGTCCATACTTTCACTACTAATTAACATAACCTATATACAAGAGACGGACGGAAACGAGCTTAAAATAAGTAATCTACAAAATACCAAATCAAAGCGAATAAGCAACAACAAAAATAGAAAGTAATCTAGATAATAATTACAATGATAACAATAATAATAATGATAAATTCAAAAGATTAATTATAGTATATAATAATAGGGGAAAAGGGAGGTAAAGGAAAGAGGGAGGTGCACATCAAACTGAAAATGAAAAGATTAACATGGCAGGTGTACAGGTTATTACAAGGCATTATAGTGATATTATTAAGAATATACAATATTTGAAAATTTATTAATAGTTAAAGATTTGATTTTATTACTTTTAGTTACAGTTATAAGTTAGCTTGACTTGTTAGTGTGGAGTATTGACGAACAAGCATCTTTGTTCTTGGAAATATTAATCATATTAATGCTTGGAGATTCTTTAAAGTCGTTGGGAAGTGAATTCGAATACAGTGGTCCAAAAAGACGAAAGAGTTTTTTTGCTAATATAGTACGGGTTGGGGGAAGGTGATTCAATAGGGTTGCATGGCTTTAAGACCAATGATGAATTGCTTTTGTATAAACAATGAACTAGGATGTTCAGGATGAAATCGAAAAAAACATGACGAATAACGTAATCGAATTACTTGTTGATCTACTTTATACCACTCTTATTCACCCCCTCCCAACAATCCTCGCTCCCTCTTCCTCCATCTCTCTCTCACCCTCTCATATTATTTTTGAGTTTATACGGTAAGTGACATGCTAGTGTCTCCACACATGCACTTTGTGTCTCATTGAATTTTACGCTCTAAGAAACACTCGTACTTAAATTTCTTTGTAAGTATGCTATTTTCCTTTGAATTGTCTTTTCCATTTACAAACGCATTAAGTTGTCAGTCGTCGATACTATATATATATACATGTATATAAATAAATATATATATATATATATATATATATATATATATATGAGAGTGTGTGTGTGTATTTTATTATCATCTTATACGCATTAGATAATGCGAATGCCGAATGCTAGTATGCAACACAGAGGGAGAGAGAGAGAGAGAGAGAGAGAGAGAGAGAGAGAGAGAGAGAGAGAGAGAGAGAGAGAGAGAGAGAGAAAGAGAGAGAATTATGTTAGACCATTATTGTCTGGCGAATATTCACATAATCACTTCAGCGCCCGCCGACAACGTGTAGTATATTGCGGTTAAAAGCTGGTGGGTTCCCGTTAAATCTAATCTCCTGTTACGCGTAAATTACTTGATGATTCATTTATTTCATATTTAATCTGAAATGAATACGCCCTTGGGTGGAGTCAAATAGTTTTTTCCTACTTGTATTTATTTATGTATTCATTGAAAATGATGACACCATGTATATCATTGCGCTCACGCACGTATGCCCAAATGATTTCTTCTTTTGTCGCCTTCCATTCATCTTGGCTCGCATTTCACTTTGATTGAACTTCTTTTTGACGAATTGACCAAATGCATAGGTAGTCGGATTTCTATCTTATCGCGAGCGTAGAATCACATGATATTAACATGCGTTTCATTACTTTCGCCCAGCTATACTGCCAATGCTGAAAATAAAAACAAATGCTAAGTGAAATATGTACTTGTCCCATGGCCTGATTTAGGATTACTTTTGGATTCGATATCAAATAGCAGTAAAAAAAGAGACAGTTTTCATTTTTTTAATAGCACACACTGAGAAAAGAGTGTAATTGTACAACACTGGGTGCCCATTTTTGGCGCAAATTTTCAATATGGTAATCTTTATGCACCTTAATGGTTGAAGGTGGCTTCAATTTGCGATTTTTGAACGCAGACAGCTACCGTGCATTCTAAAAGATGCAATGTCTTACCTAATTAACGTAGGGTGCAAGATTACACCCCCAAATTTGTTGCCAGTATTGCATCTATTTAGCAAGTGCAACCCCACCTGCCCCTATAAAAATGCATCCTAAAGCCATCTACACAGGAAAAGGTACATGACTGTATTAAACCCAAGGCGGTTACTGGACAGATCCATTACTTCATCATTTTCCAATTGTTTGCACACACACTCTCTTAGGTTTACCCAATATTGGGTAAAAAGGGAACATGCATGTTAATTGGTTGTGTAAAATCATAATTTCGTGTAAATTTTAACCGATGTTGCGTTGAAATTAACGCATTCATACAACAGGCGTTTTGCCTACTGTGGGACAAAATTTTACCAAAGAAACATGCATGTTTCACTTTTTTTCCCTAATATTGGGTATAATCATAAACAATTATTTACTAAAATTTTGTTCGCATGCAATATGAAAATATCAAAGATAATACCAGTGCACAAAAAAAAGGAGAAAAGATTTATGTATGTAACTATAGACCGATTGCTTTATTACCTACTTTGTCTAAAGTTATGGAAAGGGTGATCTACACAAGATTATTAAATTTTTTGAATAAATATAATATAATCTCTGATTTTCAATTTGGAGATCGCCAAAAACATAGTACATCTCATGCCACTCTCTCATTTATTGACAAAATCACAAAAGCTATTGACAACTTTGAACATACAATAGGTGTTTTTCTGGACCTCTCCAAGGCCTTTGACACTATAAATCATGAAATACTGCTGTACAAACTTGAAAATTACGGAGTTCGTGGGAAGGCCTTGGAGTGGTTCAGAAACTACCTCGTAAATCGTAAACAATTCGTACGCATAGATGAACAAAATTCTTCTCTACAAAATGTTAACTGGGGTGTTCCCCAAGGCAGCCTCCTGGGCCCTCTTTTATTTATAATCTATATAGATGACATCCAGAACTCCTCTGAAATATTATCTTATGTCCTTTTTGCAGATGATTCAAATGTACTCTACTCTCATCCTAACCCCGATATTTTAATAAATGTACTGAACACTGAACTGGATAAATAGGTACAATGGATTAGGGCTAACAAATTGTCAATTAATGTACAAAAAACGAAATGCATGCTTTTAAGCAATTCTTTAGAACAATTGCCATTTAATATTATATTGGACAATAAAGACATTGAAGTTGTTACTACAACAACATTTTTAGGTCTCATAATAGACAACAAATTATCTTGGAAAACACACATTGACTTTATATGTCGTACAATTTCACGCAATATTGGTGTTATCAACAAAGTTAAGTTTTTTCTTCCAACTTCCTCCCTAAAAATGCTTTATTCAACATTAATTTTACCATATTTAAATTATGGAGCAATTGTTTGGGGAAATTCACACTCAACCTACCTTGATAGAATATTACTTTTACAAAAGAAGGCATTGCGTGTTATTTTCAACTTGTCCTGGAGATTTCACACAGATGAGTTGTTTTTTAACAATAAAATTCTAAAAATAAAAACACTGTACCAATATAACTTAGGTCAGTTCATGTATCAGTTAAACAATAATATGTTACCATTCATATTTAATTATTCATTTAACAAAAACAAAACTCTTCACAAGTATCCCACACGTCAATCAGATGAATTCCATTTACCACTACCCCGGACCATCCTTGCAAAATCAATTTTTACTTTTGAAGGCCCTAGACTCTGGGGAACTATTAATAAAAACATCAAAGAATCATCAAGCCTTAATTCTTTCAAATATAAGTTCAAAAAATTTCTCCAAGATAACCATTGAATTTAACTCTTCATCACTCTAACTTGTATTTTTTAAAAATCAAACATGATTATCATGTCACGTACGCTTTTCCATCTCTTTCGTTTTCCTGTTGATCAACGAGGTCCGTCTGTGAGTGCTGGGGCTGGATTCTGGAGACCTTTAATCTCTCTTTTTCTTATTTCCTTTTCTATTTTAATATCCCCTATTTCCTTTTAATTTAACTGGTTCATGCTCAAGTTGTTATTTTGATTTTTATATGCTATGCAACTACAAGAATATTTATTAGGAGGCTGCACTCTACAAGCTCCGCTTTTTAGCAGCCTCCTCCATTTCCAACCTGATATGTAATAATCTTGAATATAATTTTTGTACAGGAATACTTGAAATATGTTTTGTTATTCATATGTTAAAATTTACAAAATAAACTGTAATTGTTGAAAATGGAAATAAACGAAATGAAATAATTAAGTTGTACGCGCTATCGACAACTTCCCGCGCGAAGTAAATTGAGTCATTCACCTTCTAGTTTCCGTCCAGGGGGTGTATTATAAAGCTGTTCGTAAAGTTACGCACAACTTTACGCACGACTGGAACATGTTCTCAGGTCATAACTCAATTACATAGGGATATCACATAGCACAAGAAAGGATCACCAGTCGTGCGTAAAGTCATTCGTATCTTACGAACAGCTTTATGAAACACCCACCAGGAAGGTCTTTGCCCTCCACCCACCCCTCATTCCTCTATATGACTTTGTTGAAACATTTGTAAAATCACTGTTTTCGGTCATAGGGTGTTTTAAGTAGTGTCACTTTATTCATCTATAATATATATAAAAGATATTGATAATTCTCTTGCAGATTTGTAGAATTTGCTTCAATTACAGGTTTATAAAAACGGTGTCTGGAACATTGTTTGCTCAAACAATCATTTTAGTTATCGTCATTTGTTATAAAGGTCACCACTTCTTGGATTTTTTTTGTCAATTTGAATAATGAATAGCTTGCTCAAGTATTAATTGAAATCTCAACAACCCATATTAGACAATTTGCATAATTCGAAAATATTGACTGATAGTAAAATCACTGATTTTGGTGTCTTAAAGATTTTATTTATTTTAAAAATTTTGTTTTAATACTTTTTAGACTGAAATTAATGATCTTCAAAGAAAATGTTACTATACACTCGTAACCGCACGAAAGTGGGATAGTAATCGAGATAAGACATTAAATTCAACTATGGGCAATTAGGAATAATTCTCCCACTTTCGTGCGGTTACGAGTGTATAGTAACATTTTCTTTGAAGATCATTAATTTCAGTCTAAAAAGTATTAAAACAAAATTTTTAAAATGTTTTTTTTTCAATGTTTTATAATTCTTTACAATTCCAGCTTATCAACGCTCGTGATTATTCTTGTTGTCTGGATATAAATGATTAACGTGGCTTTCTGTATAAGCATATCGACAAAACTTGCAAGAAGAAAATATGGAGCAATTTAATAAGTGTCTTGTTTACTGTCTCTTAGTCCCCGGTGTGTGTCCGTTAAAGCGAACTGTCTCCCTTTCTTACCCCGATAGCGGAAATAACGATTGTGTCATTGCCCGAGGATGCAATTTGTTCGGATCACCATCTAACTTGGAAGGGGGGGGGGGTTCTATTCATTTCACCTTGTTCAAAGGAATAGCCCCGGAGTACGAACATCTTTCATTCCCGCGCACTTTCATCAGTAAATTGGTTTCTGCTAATATGCAGTGTTCCCATTCAATAACTATTCAGGGGCTATAGAGGTGATATGCGATCATTTTTCTCATAATGAAATATTGATTCTACGAAATTTTAGGAGATGATATCGTTCACAAGCAAAGTCATCAATCATCACTACGGTCTGTTATTGACTGTGTATGTGTTTTATATAGTCTTCACAATATTGAGATAACTTTGAATAAAACAGAAGATGAATTACATATACTTTATAGATTTTATTTGTATATATTAAGAGGCTTTAAGTGGAAATGTATTTGAGTTGGTACTTGGTACATACATGTCATTATTGTGGTACAAATGTATTGATTAATGAATGAGGCTATATTAAAAGACTACTTTGTTCAGAATACTGCATTATGGGTGAAGAAATAATTGGAGCAGCTAGAATATTGCTCAATCCCCTTTTTATTATTATTTTTTTACATCTTTATGAAACTACTCTCAGAAATAAACAAATTAGCGTAGAAGTTGAATTACACGAAAGTCCACAGGCTAGTCCACTGAGCAGGAGCATCTCTACACCACAATGTTTCTATGTGAGGTCCAAATTATTCAAACATAAGTTTATAGTCTAGGTAGCATATACAAGTGGTTAATGGTTTCTTGCCGGAAAGAAGGTGGGTCGGTTTCTGGAATGATTTGATCATGGAAAGGATTTTTCGGAAATGTAAAAAAAAAGAGGTGTGTAACTAAATCTAGTGCTCTGTGTTGATCACGTTTACTGTATTCCTAATTTTGGAATAGAAAAGTCAATGGGTTGTGGTAGAACAATATTAATCTTCTCCAAATAGAAGGCCATTTCCAGGAAATTGAGATTCTAGAAAGTGACCGATAAAACAGGTCTTTACTTAAATCCGTTAGTTTTGCTCAATGGGAGACATGAATTTAAGGCATCATTGCTGAGGTTGAAATTGTTAACTTAGATGCAGCCTTTATCAGGCGAAAAAGGAGTGAGGGAAAACGAAATTAAGGCGTTTTACGAAGCTAACGTCATGTGGCAAAGTGCCTTAAATAAATCGTCATATCAAGATGTACTATTAGCGAATCAATGTGCTTTGGGAGAAGTAAAATTAATTGATTGATTTTATTTTATTTCTGTATTCAAGATAAATATGCAACAAAACCAATAGGTGATACATTTAAGTTTTACAAAACAATAAAGCAATAGTCATAATAAAGCAATGAAAAATAAATAACAAGAAGCAATTTTCAATTAAAAGAAAATAACAGTTTAAATGAATGCAGGAGACCGCCATCGTGAGCGGTTAAGCTTGAAAATGATGGCGGCCTCGTAAAATGGTACTTAAATGTCTTTCTTTATTGATCAAGTGGGTGCAATGCAGGTGCAGATGCGGGTGAAGTAAAGGGCAGTTGAATAATTAACTTGAAGAGGGGGATGCATATGATTCGATGGTTTTTCTTTTAATAGTAACTTTAAATGAGTATATTGTTGAACATGACTTAATATTGTCTGGAAAGTTGTTCCAAATATCAGGACCATAATGTCGAATTGATTTATGAGTTATTAATAACTTATATAGGGTTGGTGAGATGAGGTTTCCTGATGTGCGGGTTGGGTAGGAATGAACAGACCTGTTAAACCTAAACATATTATTAAAGGACGGAGGAAGTTGATTATTAAAGTATTTGAACATAAAGATAAGCAATAATAGAATCGAAATTGGTCCGATCAACCAATAAATACTCCTCCAGCCAAACTGTCCCTCATCCACACCCTCAGCAACATCGTAACAACCTCCAACACACGTGTGTGCATTCTCAAACACGCACACACCCCGTTCTCAAAGTACTCAAAATGCACGTCTCTTAACTTTATGATTTATAATCGTTTCATTTTGTTTGCTTAAATCAATAAGAAAGCCGGATTTACAACTTGTTTAAAATACCCCTCTTTGAAGGAACGAAAAGAAAGACATCACATTTTACCTTAGCCAAAACAGACAATAAGCATAGATAAATAAATAAATCAATTAATTAATTAAGAGAGAGAGAGAGAGAGGGAGAGGAGGGGGTGGGGGGGGGGGGGATAGCTCAGTCGGTAGAGCCGGGGTTTTGGGGGGTTTCGGTGACCTGGGTTCGATTTACTCTTTGCAAAGGCATTTATCCTCATTACCAGGTACCTCGGAGAGGACCTTAAACCTTGGTCCTCTGGGCTCTTGCTTACAAGCAATCATGCTTTCTTAGCAATCAGGTAAAAAATCACCACTAAATTACCACATTTACAATTTACTTGCAAACCTCTTTTGGGGTTACACAAGTGTGGTACTTATTGCCCTTTTTGTCTCCGGTTCATAAAGATCTAATTTTGTACAATAACCTTTTGTATGATCATTATCCCTCGGTGGATTATTTAAGTGAATTGATGTATCTTATGAAGTCACGATCTCTTTGAGTACGTGACTTTAAAATCAAGAAAAATGTTAAGGTTTGCATCTGTTCAATGTCGTTACGTGGTTTTCGGAAATAACAGATATAATCCATATCAATGTTACTTCCGGAAAGATTAGTCTCCGGGTAGTGAAGAATTCAAAGATGAATACCGTTTGCTTGTTTTTGATAATTACGTTCAAAATAATACAATACATCATATATGCTAGCATATAAAATCTACAAAATAATCCCGTAAGAAGTATTTCTTTTCTTATATTTGTGAAGCAAAAAGGAATGATTTTATTGACATTTCTCCCAAGTTCAAATATGACAAAAATAACTTTTGAAGAACTTAACATGGCTACGAACAATACCAAATATTCCGATCATGTTTTTATTGTTATTATTCCGATTAAAACCTTAATGAAAATTATGTTGATGTTGGACGCATAGAAGATTCTTTACATTATTTCTAACGAGCAATTTGACAAATCAGAAATCTGTTCATGCTTTTGATTTGAAGGTTATATCCGAGAATAAGATTTAGGAGTAAGATTTGCAAACTTTTATTTTAATCTTAGTTCCGAAAGCAAATATGGTTTGGAGTTAAACAGTGAACCCATCACGATAACGTCACCTCTGACCATTGACCAGATGGCTGGAAGTATTCAAGAATTACACATAAAATGAAGGAAAAGGACCAAGTGATTCATGTTAGAATTATAGATCGACTCCGCTCTGGTGCCATCTTGCCAAATCGATCTGCCTTTTAACGATTCACTCGACAGTTACCCTTCTCCATCGTGTCAACTCCTATCTTAATCAAAATTATATCTAGAAGTAAACCTCAATGGTTAATATTAATATCTAGATATTAAAATCGATAGAGCCTAATCTTAGTTGTGGTGAATCCCGCCATGTGCCTCTATTCAAATTCATGACTCGATTACATTAATATGCCCCAAACGGTTAATCAGTTAACATGGTTTATGTGTAAATGATATGAACTAAATGCGTATTCAATTTGATGAAAAACCCTTTTATACCTAAAAATTAATTTAATCTTGTTCCCGATAAAAATGATTTAAATATCGGCGTATTTGTCGATTGTTTTATAACTTAAAATAAATATGTCAATATAAATTTCGAATATGCGGTTACCATGATTACTAGATCTGTAAAGTAAATGCTCTATGGGCTATTTTGAATAAAACTAAAAAAAAAGTTACTCCGACCATCTTCCGACCATAATTCTCTTGGAAAGCAGTAGGAATAGGGCCTATCTTAGTCGGAGGAAGGTCAGAGTAACTCTGTCCAGTCGGGCACTACTCCTACCTTTCCTCGAATGGGCTTCCTCTGACCAAAACAGCCTACGTGTGGGTCGTGATAAGATGAATATCGTTGGAAATTTAAATCCATGCGTAATATAATTTTAGTCCGATTAGGAATCTATGTCTGATTGAAGCTACTGCCTGATCGCGAAAATACTTGATATCCAATAGCATATGATTACGTTTCTCTCTTAAAAAATAATTTTGAAAAGGGGTGCATTTTCCAGTTAATACTGTGAATGAGTGATTACGAAGAGGAAAATACTGAGAGGGAGGAAAGGTTTTATGTGGGTCAGCAATCAAATAATCTGGGGCAGTGTAGGCGGAAGGATAATTTCTTTTGTGGTGGATTCTTATTCCAAACACTCTTAGGCTAACGGGTAGTGTAAATTAATAGTAAGATGTCGTGAAAAGTGAGGAGATAATGATAATTTTAAAAGGAAATGGAACATTGCACGGCTAAATGTTTCGATCCAGTTTCTCGCCTTTTAAATTGTCACATCGGTGCAAATAACATGTTGGCTCATCCAGTGAAAGAATTGTTTCATTGTCTACGTCAGAAATGATTTTCCAAGTTAAAACATTTTGGTAAAAAAAAGAAGAAAAGAAATGACACCCAAAATAACAATAAAGCGGACGAGTATTTCGAGGTTTGTGCGGTGGGAGTACTGGGATTTCACTCAAATGGTAAAGGAGGTTTTTATTTTAATATTGATGGTTTTCAGAAGAACACTATTTAGGACTACAAACTTAAAGATCGTCTCTGCTTTTTGTGAATATAAGAATATCCAATATCATGTTTGATATCATTGTAATATTAACAGATAAAACTAAATGCTATATCGTAAAACACATATATTTTGAATAAACCAAAGTACAAACTTATACCGTCATGCAATGTTATCCGTTACGTGATTTCATTAGAGAGGTAGTCTTAGGAAAAATACACTCTAAAAATATTGGGTAAAAGTACTCAATGAGGGTAATATATGTATCAAATCAGCATTGAGAATTTGTTTTGGGCATTTTTATTAATCCAGTGTGATGAAAATTTTGCCCATTCTAAAGTATTTGCTGCTTATTATTTAACCTTACTGGGCAATATGCTTCCCGCATTGGGTAAAATACTGCCCCAAATTGGTTCGACACATAATTTCCCTCGTGGTGGTAAAAGTTTTACCCAATATTTTTTTTACAGTGTAATCAAATTCACATGATATGATATTATACTGAAGTAATAATATAGGGGTATTTATATTGCGCACATATCCACCTTGTTAGGTGCTCAAGGCGCTCCTATATTACCCGGCTAAGCTAGGCGTTCACAGCGCACACAGCTTTTTGAGGAATAACTTCCTACCGGTACCCATTTACCTCACCTGGGTTGAGTGCAGCACAATGTGGATCAGTTTCTTGCTGAAGGAAATTACGCCATGGCTGGGATTCGAACCCACGACCCTCTGTTTCAAAGTCCGAAGACTAATCCACTGGGCCACAACGCTCCACAAGTATTAGTCCATTATTATCTGTAATAGGCCTGACGTGGTGCCTGGTATTAAAATCGTTCAAACTGGGATTGTTGTGGGAATTCAGATATGTTTGGATCAATTTGATCAAATAATCGATGAATAAAAACACTGTAAGAAATATTGGGTAAGGGTATAACCAGCACGAGGGTAATTATGTGTCCACCCAATTTTGGGCAGTATTTTACCCAATGCGGTAAAATCTAAATCCACTACGTGGTAAATTAAGATTAATTTTACCTCTTTACACAAGTTGTGGATAGAAGTTCACGCCATCAGTGCAAATTTTGTAACAGAGTTTTACTATTTTCATGAGCATTTTTAGATCTAGCTCCTTTTGGAATAAAACATCGAAAAATCGCTGTCCTTGGAAAATATATACAATTTATACAATATATCAATGGATAATCATCAGGAAAATTTAAAATATGCTCTGCTAACGATATTAATATATTCTATGTAAGATTTATACTAAATTTATTTCAATTTACAAATATGGACACTTGCATTATAAGGTTTCATTCTAAAATAGGGGCTAAATCAGTGAAAATAAAATGGAAAAATCTTAGGAATTGATATTGAATGCTAGATTAAAAAACACTATTTAATCTAAGATGATAGCAATGTCATCAAAATAAGATTGCAGTAGACAAGGGAAAGCGGTGAATCAAAAGTCCTTAATTTACAGAAAAACTCTTTATGTGGATTCAGTTCCTTTTGGAAAAAAAACTCTTCATATCTTTTTACCTAAAACCAAAAACCCACAGTATATTTTCGATAGTTTGATTTGAAGGTAAATGAGCCGACACTATACAACATATATTGGCCTGCGGCAGGCAATTCACTGTGTTCTGAGCCCTTCTTAAGTGTATAGTTTATGAATAATTAATTCAGGAACAATTAACTATTTACTTTATGTAGATTATTGTGTGGGTGACTTGTGTGCCGATTTCATGTACATGGATGTCAGGGCTGTGCGCAAAAAGATGGTGGAGATTTTTTTATGAATTGTGAATTTTCTTTCAGAATGTCCATCAGTCAGGCGTATGAAACTTCACCATACATGACGCCGCAAAAATAAGCGACAACAACGACAACAACTCTGGCTTATAGTTACAGTACCTCGTCTTTGAATGTTCATGGACGTCTTTTAAAATTTCAGAATAGAATAGCCGAGATTACTCTTTACTTAAATATTTCTAAAATACTGTAGATGATATATATATTTAATGTGAGAGATATAGATAAACAGAGGGAGAGAGAAGGAAAGAACGAAAGAGAGTGTGTGTATGAGGGTGCGTGCGTGAGGGTGTGTATGAGAAGAGAGATAGAGAGAGAGAGGGGTGGGCGATACATTGGTATCTCAGGCAGACTGGCAAGTAGATTTCATATTAATCCATTCTGGAAATTTAAGCCATACCACTTATACAGTATAAATGTTTGAACGAGATCAATCACTTTGATGGTATGGTTTTGTCATGTTTTAGTATTTTACCCCAAAACACGCATTCCTCTTTTTCTCAATATTAAGTAAACTCTTTTTTAAAAGAGTATTTAATCACAGCTGCTACACCTTTTACAAAACGATAATATTGTGATACTATATAGATAGTACCTTCTACATTTCCATGAAAATTGTTCTATGACAACGTCATAAATGTATCTAATATTGCAATATTGACAGAAGACCCCAGTACTGTGTGTTTGTTAGTATTTAATGATAACTTTGACCTCATTTTAATGCAGGTATGGGGCTTCCTGCACTCTTAAAAATGTTGGGCAACATACGGTCCACACAACAATTGGTTAAAACTTTATCCAACTCTGGGTAGTTTTCAACCAATACTGTGTAGTTTTCACCCAAAGCACACATTATTGGTGTAAAACTACCCAGAATTGGATAAAGTTTTAACCAATTGTTGTGTGGACCGTATGTTGCCCAACATTTTTAAGAGTGTGTGGTTGGGCGAAAAGGTTAAAAGGCATACCAATCCCACTTCATGTTTTTCTGTGGGCGTCTTTACCTCATTTTGATTTCATTATCATTCATGTTTATCACGCTTCGAACTATTTTTTTATAATAACGTTAAGGTTAAGAATTCAATTTCTGTGACAAAAAGAATTCTCACATAATTTATTATGTATAGCCTATTATAAACCACCGCCGCGGTACCGTCCCCATCGCGACATATACCTCGTACAGTAAAAGGCCTACATGCTTGTAATATAAGAATGAAATCAAAGTTTGTTGATGTAAGCTGTAATGATATTTTACTTTGCAGAGGAATTTGTCTCGTGATCTCGAACGATGCCCTATTTGTACATAAACAGTTTTATATGGATGAATAAATGACTGATAATTTAAATAATGGTGAATATGCAGTGCAATCATTGGAAATCGGATGGGGTCACTCACGGAGGTATATAGGGTTGCATTTCAAACTAAATAGCCAATGCATTTTCCAAAGAAGAGCAACAAAAAAAAGCACACAAATAAAAAAACAGACAGGCTTCGGAAATAAGCCAGTCACATGACGGAAAACAATGGTGGACCATTCCATTTTTTTTCTTTTTACCTGAGCTCTCCTATCAATACAACGGATGAGGGTTGGAACTTTTTTCATCAACGTAAAAAAGTTCAGTCAGCGGACCTCAAAGGGCTTGTGGAGGCGCATGGGATATACAAGGCCTACAGAGGTAGCAACCGAAGAATTGCCGATAATACCAAGTGTATTGCGTTACTGCAATCAGGTCACGTGTTCAATATTCGGTTTCAAAATACTTCTACGCCAGTTGGAAAAATAAAGCCTACCCGACCAGCGCCCCGCGTGGCTATTCTCCTGACCCGATTGACATTCAGCGGGATATGCCCGGGGACTTAAATCTTGTCATACAGGGCCAGCATCGAATGTAATTAAAAAATAGATCAAAGAAGGGAAACTACATGAAAGTAGCACCTTCCAAACTGATTCAAGTTTGTCAGAGACGAAACAGAAAAAGGAAAGAAAGAAAATTCTGAGTTGACTGTATCCATTAAATGAGATTCAAGCTCCTTGATCCAACTGTATTGCTCTTCTCGCGTGCATTATACTGAATTTCAAAAGATTTACTACGCGTTCTTTCTTTATTGCTGTTTTGTTGGGGGAGGGGGGGGGGGGTATTTGCCAATTCGAATTCGGTTACTTTCACTCGCCTTTTGGCTTTAGTAAATCTTTCATCATAAATAGGCGCAACTGTTTTTATAAAACAAATTCAAGCAGTATTGGTCGCACTAAATCCAGACCAAGAATGCGATAAAGATATGAAAAACTTTTTTTTTAAATCTTGTTTTTGTTTTATACTTCAAAAACAAAAGAACAAAACAAAAGAATAGCCTTCTACCGCTAGTCAATCATCATCATATCATCGCCGTTATATCTGGAATCGTCATCATTGTCGTCATCATGGTCATTACCATCTGTACCAACACAACAACATGGTCATTACCATCACCAGTAGAAACATTCAAGTATTTATCATGCATTCTCATGATCAGCATCAACATCAGCATCAACGTCTTTCTCATTATCTGCACCACCAACAACAGCATATTTAAGGGATGGTCCAGGCTGGAAATATTTATATCTCAATAAAAAGAGCAAAATTCAAAGAGCAAAATGCTGAAAATTTGATCAAAATCGGATGACAAATAACAAAGTTATGAATTTTAAAGATTTGCATTATTCCGGTGAAACAGTTCTGGGCATGTCTTTATGAATATTCCCCACTTGTTATTTTGTATTTTATTATATGAAATTGGGTTTATTCAAAGATTTTCTACCAATAATTAAACAATTGGATTGACAACTGATTAAGTGCATTAGTTATTTATTGCCGCAACTTATTTCATCATAATGGAGACACATCATTTACACATGTATGAAAAAATGAAAGATTCGTGATTTCATGTAATAACATAAGAAAAAGGAAAGTGGGGATGTGACATCATCAGCCCACCTACTGAATATTCATGACGATGTTGCATATAACTGTTTTCACAAAATATTGATAAACTTCAAAATTCAATAACTTTGTTATTTGTAATCCGATTTTGATGAAATTTTCAGCATTTTGCACTGTGAATTTTACTCTATTTATTTATATATGAATACTTTTAGGCCGAACTACCCCTTTCATCACCACCACCATCAATATTGTCATCATCATCATCATCATCGCCATCATCATCATCATCATCATCATCATCATATCATCATCTTCAAAGTCAGCATCATTACTATCCATGTCAATTATGTTATTGGACCGGTATGTTCCCCGTCTTTTGGTCCCATCTCTGTATTTAACATTATCTTTGCCATAAACGTATTATTTGGTTAGGATTTTATTATTTAATTATTTTTTTAAAGAAGGTTCTATGAAGAAATGAAAGAGTTCATTTTCACATAATGATTTTATTTCACGTAACGTGCTATGGATAATATTAGGTTATGGATACTTACACTATTACATGTATATTATTAGTACTTTGGGTCTTTGTAATCACTTTATCGTCGTTTTTTTTCTTTGCATAATGAGATGCTGGTTCACTCTGCGTCACGCACTATTAAAGAACCGATTATCGCTTTTCTCCATATATCATCATCATCACCATCATCATCACCATCATCATCATCATCATCACCACCATCACCACCATCATCATCATCATCCTCATTATTACCATTATCATCGTCATCACCATCATGATCATCATCATGATCATCATCATCATCACCATTATCATTATCGTCATCCTTTGCACCATCTAAAACAACAAGAACAGTATTTATGAGATTAAACCTAAGTACTGAAGAGGTATACCATTATTTCTTCAAAAGGAAGGATACAATAAATGAAATACAAATATTCACGTAATGATCATTCGAAATTCTCGTACGAAACAATTTATTTCTCTTATCATACATTTGTATAAACTTTCAACACTTTCTCGTTTCCCTTTATATAACAAAATCGCCTCCTGTCTATTACCATTACACCACCATTGTTTTGAGTGTTATATGATGACATTTCCTCGACATTGATATATAAAACGACACATTTCATAATCAAAGTACACAAAAATATATATCTTCATATACACAGAGATACAGGAGACACACGTATCATTTATGAAAGTGAAGACTCACAGTGAGTTGCAAAGTAATAGTGCGTTTAACACCCTTTAAAGTATCGCAACAGCCTCAAATATCAATGATTTGCATGGTTACTTTTGTTCCGTTGTTTGAATTTTGTTCACGACAGTGCAGAAAATTATAATCTCACCATACTCCAGTGTATTAGTTGACTGCAAATTAATACATTGAACATGTTGAGTAATGCTAAAGAGATATCCCAAAGTATCACATACCCCTCCGTTTTTAATTTTGTATGAGTGTACATAAACGATCATTTACTATGGTGAGTAAATTGATTCTTTGGTGACAATACAGAAACGTGAAGTGGAAGAAAAATCAATTTCACATTCTGGTAAAAAGATAAATGCAATATGGTTCCACGATTACATACAACAGGATCAGTCACATATAATAAGAACTATATTGTGAATATAAATATATGCTCAGTCGTTAACAGTTATGATGTAGATTACGACAAATACGAAATGTCAGTAAGAAAGCTACTTTAAATCACGAAAAGAACTCTCAAAGTGCATTTCTCACAACCAAAAGTGTACTTAGATGCAAAGTTAATGTATGCAAATAATGAAGCGAATATAACTTGGAATACAAATATATGAATACCATCAAAGTTTCAGCGAAATGATCTCAAGCTTATAAAGCTTAGTAAACCCATCATTCGGATTGGGTATATATGAAGATAGTAAACTGATTATGTGCAAATGAAAATATGTTCATGCTTTTCATCCTACAACCGTCTGAACATTCACATACTACCATCACTTCCATCAATCTTCCACCATTTTGCTTTCATTTAATATGTTCCCTTTACTCTTGAGCAAATCATCTGCATGACCATCTTAACATCTTGCATGTATGTTTTTATCTTTTTGGTATTAGGTCAAGTCTTTATTTATAATTCCTACAGACTAGGTTTTCATGCGATAGGAAATGGTAGTGGAAAAAAATTGCAGTAATTTTTAAAATGCATTTAGGCGCTTGCTTGCGAAACGAAAGTGTAATTATTGATTTAACCGGGTTAAAGTGTCTTTCCAGAGTGTTTTTTAACAAAAAAAATATGTGGAAATAATGGCCCTCGCTTACAATTTTTTTTTTAAAGGGGATGACAAAGTGGACAATAGCAGATCATAAATTGTGTTATTGAGCAAACCGGGTCAGACTAATTGGTGTCAGTATTCTAGTCTTTATGGTATTGATTTTAATATCCGTTTTATACCACCCCCTGATATTAGGTGTGATAGATGCTGAAATATTTCACCAAGAAAATGGGGCATAAATATTGATATCATATTGGCAGTTTAGGAATTTGTGTAATTGTCCATATTTACTACGTTTCCACGTCTAAGTTTTAAATAATGCACTTACTGTACTTTACCTCAAAGCGTAGGCGGATTTTGAATTTTCAAAATATATAATAAACATATAGATGTACATGTCGTTGTCACACTCAAAAGTCCAAGTTCATTTAAGGATTTAAGGATCAGATTATTCTGTGTGGTATTTTGGACGTTTGTGAAAATATAGTGCGTTTTCGCCACGGAATTATTCAAATATCTTTGAGAAAATAATGGGAACATACATAACTATAATAATAGTATTAGAAAATCTAAAAGATATCTTTAATCAAATAATGAATAGTAATAATGTGGTAATATGGAGCATCGTTGGAATGGTCATGAAGGGTTGTTAATTTGGTTTTGATGCTCCAGTGCCACATTTAATTCATTCTTAGATAAAACTGCCATAACTACTTGTCGTTTAACACTTCACTCGTCTTATCCTGAAGGACTAAAACACCAGCTCTCTTTCATGTCTTTCCAGTTCTTTGGTTTGCGGGTGCGGAAAATGTACTTGAACCGGTTACCAACCTTCACACTGAGGCCTGTGGCATCATATTCTCGAGGTTCATTACCCCGTTATGTCTCTCATTAATGTTGTATAACCATCGAGCAGTGTACGTGCGTGCGTGCGTTTGCTCATGAAAGTCGACTGTAAAAACAAAATCAGTTTGAATATGTTCATGTGTATACAGCGTAGCCTGGTTAAAGGACTTCCATCACATGACAAGACTTGGACCGAGCACGGTACCCTGGGGTAGGCTCATCGCCGCTCTTCCGCCGTAGCAATCTCCCGATGGCACCACGGGCTCTTTTTAACATGGACGGTCTTCGGCTTTTCTTCGACGGTGATGATCGTTGTCGCTCGCGTGTGGGCGATCCTTTGAGTGAGTCTGAGCTGTCGCCACTGCCAGTCTCCATCTCTTCCTCTGAGTGACGCCTTTCGCGTCGTAGTCGGATTTGCTGGACGACGCCATTGAAAAGCTTGTCAACATTGTGAGAAAGCGATGCTGAAGTCTCGATTAGTTTGCAGTCGAACAGTGCAGCAAAATGTTTACCCTCTGTAAAACAAATATATTGAGATAATGAGAGTCACGTTAACATGTTCTCAGTGCTTTAGATAAATGATACACAATCTCAATATATTTTAAAAAAATCAAAAAAAAATGGCTGTATGTTGTGAATAAGGACGTTGCCGATATTAGGATGTATCAGTAGACTTTCCCTTACTATGCTTACTGTATTACGCACATTGATATTAATTTCAAGATAATGGCAGTAAACTATTACTTACAAAAATTAGGAACTGTATGCATGCCATTAATTATGTTCATTAATAATTAGGGCAATATATTGGGAGCATTATCTTAAATAAGATCGTTATTCAAGGTTTGTTGTCTTGTCGTACCTGCAAAAGGAACCTCTCTAGATCTCTCCAGGTCTGTCTTGTTTCCAACCAGGATAATGGGAACCATCTCAGTTTCTTGAGTCCTCTGGAGTTTGAATCTCAGCTCGTTGGCTTTCTTAAAGCTCCGCCTACTTGTGATTGAGTAGACCAAGATGTAAGCATCGCCACCCTGCAAGAGTTCATCCTCTCTCTCCTCGAATTCAGTCTGAAGAGATAAAACGGGGAGTTGCTCATTTAAAAATGTGTCCTACCAATTATAAATGTTTTAATCATTAATATAATGGCAACATCTATGCAAATAGTTTGATCATTCATTGCATCTAAAATACACCGTGCTAGAAAGTACATCTTGGCACCGTTTCATAAAGATCACTATTACGGTAACTCTGCTATTCATTGCTAAATACATTATGAACAATCAATGGAAATCAAGGATTTCACCCAAGAAACCATTGGATGACAAAGTTACCACAATAGGAACTTTTATGCAATGGAGTCCTGCATGTTGTAATTCTGGGTAGCGATACAAGTACAAATAGCGGTTGCTTTTGGTAATCACACCGACAAGGTCAGCTTCCTTATTATAATCATGTAGAAAACCACGAAATTATATTTGTTGTCAGGGTTTTATTACATGGTTGTATGGGTTGACGCCCAGATTCGGATCTCCACTCACAAAACAAAACACCCCAAATTCTAAAGGATGTATTTCAGTGCTGTTGTTAGGCAGGTTCTTCAAAGTACATGATTGAATGTTTGGCGCGAGGAAGGTGGGGTGGATTCGCTTGGATCTTGAGCGTTGTTTAGACCAGATATTTTTTTATCATAGCCAGGAGGACCTTCTCCAATGGGCCACTCTATAAATTCGGGAGGGGGGGGGGGGTCTTCCGTCCTCCGGAATCTATGTACCTATGTTTATGAGATATGAGATAGATAAGCCTTATGGAGTAGAGGTCCGTGTGAGGCAACTGAAAAAAACCTGAAAGGTCAAGATGCATATATGTGCTCGGGACGGATTCTAAAGTATTTCTTTGTCACGTTCGATGCAGCCAGGATTGATGCAGATGCGTACATGCTCGCTAATGATGTCGTAGGCTAATGTCAGAACAACACATAGACCAATATCGTCTTCACATCTGGTAGACAAATCTATCAGACTGGGATACTTGGATTCGCTGCTACCGAACCAGATATCACTGCGGGTGAATCACATATCTATGATGGATCACCGAAAGTATATCTATTTAACGAGACCATAACAGTGCAAGAGATACTCCATCTGATGTATTGTGAGCTGTATATGAAATCATGATTCCCTGTTGTGATGATAATACTGTATAAAGTTTAACTTTCCTATTCAATTCCAAGATGAATATGTTGTCACTTTGTTACTCTGATCATCAAGCAAATTGAAGAGTGACATTATCTCGAGAAAGGTTATTGGCAAGTGATACATCTATTGATTTTCTTTCTTTTAAGTCAACCCTGTCTTTTTTGGAACGCTTGCACGAACATTGTTACCGGGGTGACGTCACAGAATTTCAGGAGCTCCCGACAGTGACATCATCGTCAACATTGTCAGTTTGGATATGCGTATTACCGTCCAGGCCAGCATATTACAGCATTATTTTCAGAATGAGGGCAGTTCCAAATAAGTTAGAATTTAGTGGGTGTTTAACTTAAATATGCCATAGTCGCCATTAAGGCTGGATGTAATAACCTTGGGAATTGGAATCGAATAGATGCGATAATTCAACAAATTCTCGGTTTCATATTGAAATTTATTTTGGGTTTTGTATTGTGGTGAAGGGCCCTTTGGTGTCGAGCCGAAACACAACGATATTTCCAACCCGGCGCATTCATTAGATTGGACTCCCCGATAGATTGTCGATAAAGTTTTCACCCCTAATTCAAGGGGGCCTACGCGGTGGAATGCGGATAACGAGTGGCGAATACCAACACGGGAAGAAAGGCCCAAAGGCGTTAAGGGGGGAAATGGGCTCTGATACATTCCGAGAAGGGGAAATCTAAAGTAGATAGCGATAGAGGCTCGGCAGGTGTTTGTCATTTTGATCGATAAAGAAGGAGAAAGGGTATTACCATTTGGCAAAACATCCGTATCTAACTCCGAAAATGACTTGTGAGCACTGCAAACAATGTGTCATTTCCGATATCTGCTCTATTATGTCTATAACTTATGTGTCTATTTTTTCATTAGATAGATGTTACCATTGTGTGCTAAGCTTTAAGGTCATATAATGAAGGCTAAGGTATGGGATATCTAAAACGTATATGCAAAGGGTGTGTTTCGTAAGGAGTATAAGAGATGAATGATTCTAATCTTTAATATGATGGGTTCTGATAACCATCTTCTTGACAGACTCCAGAGTAGTGACCCATTGCCTTGTTTTTCAAGATTTTATCTCCAGTGTAAGTTTCTTGAACTGCCGAACTGTCATCGAACGATATCAACTTTAAACTTTCATTACCTCCTTCATGTTCAGTCCTTGTAGTCTTTACCTCTCTCTCGTGGTACTATATCAAATGACTTGATATCATTCTCGACACGTCCCTCTAACATGTCTAAAAGCCAATTTATACCGCTTTGCTCATCTGTATATTGTCGCCCTACACGCAGATGCCTCGATAATTGCATTTCGACATAGCAACTGTCAAGTTCATTAGATACAGCCGAATATAAGTGACTGATATGACAGACTGACTGACGAAAGAACTTTTTACAAGGGTCGGAAAATAATGACCTGAACATACTCGTATAAATCACTTATACCTAAGAGAATGCAACTGTGATTTATTGATTTATACCTTTACAAAGAGAATTCCATGTTTCAGCGCTGATATTCTATCTACTAGGAACCTAGGATTTAGATGTATATAACCACCACTTGTCAAATGAAGCTTTATGAATATGATCGTACTGATTCCAGGGGCAATCAGTGAATGTGTCAGTGGATTGAATTTTGTTTTCAAGCTGATTCCTAACTAATGATCTAGTTATGCTTGACGCAAAACATCATTTGCTGCACCAATTAACATTTTTATCATGGCGACATGCATTGTTAAGATTGCGGAATAGGAATTGACCATTCCCTATCTAAAACAAAGAAAAAAAGGAAAAACATACCTGGCCGTAGGCTGGTGTGTCGACAATCTGCACCGTAACTTCATGTCCGTCAATTTGCATCGTTTTCTCGTAAACCTCATCTGGGTTTTCTGCAGACAGAGCAAAGTAAAGGATGGGGGAAAATGAAAAAGTAACGTTACAACGAGATCATCAAAATGCAATTCAGAGTTTTAACAAAGCTCATTACAGATACAAGAGATGTAAATCCCCCCGAGACGGCTTATAATGGGAGATGGATGACGTAGATCGTCGTCTCCTGGCCAACATCATGGATCACCATGGCAACCAATGGGTTGATGATCTCTGTGGTGGTCGCCTGTTAACGTTGTAATTTTCAAATACCGTGCCATGACAACTTAAATCCACACACGCATTATCTTTTAGTTTATAAGCTCCATGGGACTGGTTTTTTTAAACATGTTAAGGTGAATCGAATCACTGGTGTTCACATGTAATGTAATATCCCACAATGTCCCATGTGGGAAAGAGCCATGAGACATTAAAAGAGCATTTAAGAACACATTCAAGAATAATGTGTTCCCCTCACATCTCAGGTAGTATTACTATAGTTGAAGTGTTTCTAGTATGAGGATCAATGTTGAGGAGAGGCAGAGAAATAAAATAGAATGTTCTATTATTTTATAATTATTGATCAATTGATCCAAATTTCATGTACAATATATATATATATATATATATATATATATATATATATATATATATATATATATATATATATATATATGGGGAACCTTGATTTAAGCTACGCCTATCATTGCTCTCTTCATCCATTTCTTTACAATATTGAAATAAAAGAGTTGCCAAAGCTGTTGTACATGTATAACTTTACACATTTGTATACTTTCTCCCATACGTGTACTGTATCAAAGCAATAGCTTTGATCCAGCTGAAGCATGGCGGCTTGTCATTGTTCGAAACCCACCTTCACCCGACAAAGGAAATTATAATTGGTATAGTGTCGAAAATCTGTCTATCTGACGGTCAAGCGGATCGGGGTCGCCCTAGCCACTAACCCGTCTCTGTGGTCTAGTGGTTAAGGCACCGGCGTTCAAAGCTGGGGGCCCGGGTTCGATTCCCGGCAGAGACATTTTTTCGGCATCACCAATTTTTCCAAAGGGGAGATAGCTCTGGGGAACCTTGATTTAAGCTACGCCTATCATTGTTCTCTTCATCCATTTCTTTACAATATTTAAATAAAAGAGTTGCCAAAGCTGTTGTACATGTATAACTTTACACATTTGTATACTTTCTCCCATACGTGTACTGTATCAAAGCAATAGCTTTGATCCAGCTGAAGCATGGCGGCTTGTCATTGTTCGAAACCCACCTTCACCCGACAAAGGAAATTATAATTGGTATAGTGTCGAAAATCTGTCTATCTGACGGTCAAGCGGATCGGGGTCGCCCTAGCCACTAACCCGTCTCTGTGGTCTAGTGGTTAAGGCACCGGCGTTCAAAGCTGGGGGCCCGGGTTCGATTCCCGGCAGAGGCATTTTTTCGGCATCACCAATTTTTCCAAAGGGGAGATAGCTCTGGGGAACCTTGATTTAAGCTACGCCTATCATTGTTCTCTTCATCCATTTCTTTACAATATTTAAATAAAAGAGTTGCCAAAGCTGTTGTACATGTATAACTTTACACATTTGTATACTTTCTCCCATACGTGTACTGTATCAAAGCAATAGCTTTGATCCAGCTGAAGCATGGCGGCTTGTCATTGTTCGAAACCCACCTTCACCCGACAAAGGAAATTATAATTGGTATAGTGTCGAAAATCTGTCTATCTGACGGTCAAGCGGATCGGGGTCGCCCTAGCCACTAACCCGTCTCTGTGGTCTAGTGGTTAAGGCACCGGCGTTCAAAGCTGGGGGCCCGGGTTCGATTCCCGGCAGAGACATTTTTTCGGCATCACCAATTTTTCCAAAGGGGAGATAGCTCTGGGGAACCTTGATTTAAGCTACGCCTATCATTGTTCTCTTCATCCATTTCTTTACAATATATATATATATATATATATATAAAACGATATTAGATTCCGCGTGTTGGTCACAGATGAGATGAATACCATATTCATGAATGCATCTATTATTTTAATATCTTGTCACTGTGAGCTTCATTGTATCCCTGAAGAAGACGTGGGTTTGCGTCGAAAATTTGGACTTGGAAATAAACTTTGTTGGAACTATAACAATGCATTACCCCTTTGCATCTTATAATATATATATATATACATCTCGGGGATCAAGCTGAAGCATGCGGCTTGTCATTTTTTTTAAAAACTTATCTGTCGCCAAGCAGGAATTTAATCGTAGAAGTTAAGGTTTTATCGATTCGTTGGTAAGATATCTTTTAAATTACGCAGCTATTATTCATTTTTATTTATTTTCACGTACATAATGAATAAGTGATTGTTACCGTTATCTTTTGAATCAAATCCTTGGCCCATAAACGCTTGGACTTGCATCTTTTCTTGCGACGGAACTTCCAAACTTTTTTTATCACAATAATAAATAAAATAAAATGATTTGGATAAATATAAATAATTATTTCCTAAATGGCTCAATGGATAAAAAAAAAAGACGGCAAATTTTACCCCCTCCCTAATCCTGTACTCTAATCACTGTCTTGAAGATCAACTGCTATCATCAGCAGTTTTACAAAAACAAAGTGGTCGTTTACATCGCTTTTTTATGTCCCCTAATCTCACCAAGTATCTCCTTGATAAGTGACAATAATTGCTGCCAGTGATAAATGGAAACTTGACCATCGTTAAAGTCATTGACATATTTCACCATCCATTCCGTGCATTCTTGCCACTTAGATGATGGGTAAGAGTAATAGAGAGGAAAATCATGCAACGCGATCGATGTTTCACGTGGCATGGCAAAAACTGCGCTGAAACCGTACAGAATTGTTAAGGCCATACCAAATTGGCTTCGGGATTCTATCGCGCGGTCGAGTAGTCACTATAATAATAATAATAATACACAACATTTATAAAGCGCTTTATACGAAAGTTTCAAAGCGCTAAGAAAGAAGAAAAAAACCATGTGATTAACAGATTATTAACAATCAAATGGAATGAAATTGTGAAAACATCGCCTTCTAAAAGCAGCAGTATGGATTGCCTCGGGTTTTGCCAATGTGCACATGCCATACCTATAGGAAATGATTACCAAGTTAAACCGAATAAGGTCTCGTCCCGTTTCATATTTTGTATAACAGATTTACGATTCATTGCTACAAAGCTGTATTCAATTCTTGACTTCAAACTTGTCAGAGAGTAAGTATATTGGATGTATTATTACAGAACCTTGGTACCCATGAAATCCTCTTTGTTCTCCTTGACCTATTAAATTTAGAGACTTGATGATATAATTTTTTTAAGAATCAATGCCTTCTGGAGAAAATTATCAAATCAAACATTGTTTGAAAAAAAAACTAAGTTAAATTCTGATTAATCTTCACTTAAGAAAAGTCGTTCTCAAATGACGAATGAAAGGGAAAAAATCCAAAAGAGAAAAGATCAATGGAAATGGAGAATGGACTGGAACATGTATAAATTATTTGGAACTGTAGTAAGGCTTTCTTTAATACGCACAAGTGACGGATACACAAATCAAAGATCCCGAAAAGAAATCGATTTCAGACATCTCTTATAAACGGAATGCAATGATTATACATTTATATACAATTCTACCAAGCACCACGGATTTGTTTAAAGAATCGAACCATTGGAATCGGATGTATTTTTATTTGTGTTTCGTTGCACGGTTGATAAATCATTACAAACTTCATTAATACAAGGCGTTCAGTGGCTTTATCATAATCATTCGGCGATTCTATTACCATTGGCAGCATGCAATCTTTCATTCCTCATGATTTTTTTACCTACTGGTAAATGAATCTTTTACTTTTCCCCAAACAATAATGTTGAATCAACATGGATGTTTGTTAGGTTTGTTTGCGCATATTATCCCACTGAGTGCAATGTCAACAATTACGGCTGGGAGAAGCCAGGCTCTATAATGTAATAAATAGAGGCTCGTTCTGCCAACATTAAAACCTCGTTTCCACTGAATAAAACCATGGACCTAGGTCCATTGAGTCATGCAGAGAACTCGTTAGAGGTTCTTGTAACACCATTTAAGAAAACCCCATAAATTTAATAAAAGATATTACATCATGGTATAGCATAGTAGTTATAAGCAGTTTGTCATTCTTATGGCGCCATTATGAGGAATATCGCTGGAGCATGAAGCTTATAAAGCTCCATCGCTGGACATTAGATGTTCCAGTAACTTTCATGGTTATTTATCACGGAGATAAAACAGAGCTTCATGGTATTTACGATGGCAGTTACACTCTTCGGTTTATAAGTCGTGTTAAGCGGATAAAAGGGGAGTTTCTTTTTTCATTGTGTCATATTTTTGGAGAATAGAGTGGCCAGAGTCCCCTGCAAGAAGCCACCAATCAATGACACGACACATGACATTTTGGTCGGTTAGTAGTCAGTGTTGAGGTCCATGGTTGAAGGGATCGTTTTATCTGGTAGTGGGGACGGATCTCGCTCCTGCCACTGTTATCGATTCCTTGGTCAATAGTATGTCGTCCCTTAGCACATCGCATCCTGATGGTCGGAGCGCCCATTTTGATTTGATATCGATCGTTGCAGTGGTGTCTGTCGGTCCAACCACCCACGCACTTTTGTTTTAGCTCTCAGTTTCAAACTTTTCTAAACGAATTGTCCGTATTATGAACCCCTTTCTTCCAGGCTTTCCTCTCATTGGGGCCAGTATAATTGGGAATTTACCAACAGAAAATGAAATGAATGGTAGACATGGTAGACCAATAGAAATTGAATCGATATCGGAATATCTGCTTTCAGAGTATATCAGGTATTGTTTCTATACTTCTGTGAAATATATGTTTTTATAAAACTATTCATGAAACAAATACATATATTTAATGTTTATGTATATATTTTACTATCTTATATAAGTAATGGCAATATAGGTATCAAATCTCTATTACTGATTTTCAGTTACTCGCTAAAAGTTTTGCATGCGTCATTTCATATAGAAATTAGCGATCAACAACTGAATTAGTGACATATTCCATAAGATGGCAAGTTTGTTGCCGATCACAGCAAACAACCCCCTTTTCATTCTAGTACAAAAGATACAGCGCTCGCGTCATCGTGCCATTACATATACAAAAACATTTATATGTCTGATGATAACTAAACATACGGCAATTTCTATCACGCTTTGCTTTTTGTTATTGAATACACACCCTGAATAATTTATTGAGACTCACACATCGGGAGATGGAACCCTTTCTCTGTAATCAACAAATTTCAAGTTATGACGTCAATATTCTCGGTAAATAATGGAATGGTTGCCAGGACAATGCATCAAGGCAGTATCGTGTATGATTTTCGTTGCCATGGACATTTGAGATCTGTAACAAAAATGGCATTTTGATGAATAGTTTGTTAGCTAAATCAGTATGTCATCCAGGCAGCTAAAGTTGCTTATGTAATTTCTCTCAAATAAACATTTATATTACGGGGGTACCTGGGAATATTGTCCTCATTTGTGGAGTTTATTTATCAATTAATTTGAATCTACCATCCATTTTGGCAACAATTTTATCTTCTAACCTTTGATTGGTGGGTACATTTTCAGTGAATTCCCTTAATAAAACTAAAAATTTGCAAGTGCTTATACTTGAAGGCTGTGAACACTGTAAATTGAAATGGTTTTAAACGCAGTAATAAATGTTCCCATATCCGTTTCAGTGTAATTTATATAAGTATAAGCTTAAGATGCGATTTTTGCGTTAAGTTGATAAGAATCCGCACGAATTGCTAAAGAGAAGTTTACCGAAGTTTCAAGAAAATGTTTTACCAGAGCTGGCTACCGTCGAACCTCCTGAGGAGTACAACATGCATACTGCAGTATCGTGTGCAATATTACATTAAAACCATGCAGGCCTTAGCCTGTGATATTTGGTAATATGAAGCTCAATAACATGGGATGGGATTTCCGTTCTAGCTATGAATGATTCCAATCCTTCGTCGGATATGGTGATGTTTGGGAAGCTAAAACAATAACATTTGTTCGTCTGATTTCCCCTGTCGGGACACACACAGGGAATCCAGGGATGTCTTCGGTTATTTTAAGAGACCAGGTCTAATTTTAGAAACGTTGGGAAGGACTCATTCTCTAAAAAGTGGGCCGGCATCACACCAGCTTGGTTTCTTTAAACCTGAATGCCGCCAGGCTGGCAAAGTCTCTAAACCAAACTCTGGCAGACAGCCAACACGATATGTCAACTCGACATTATCGACCATCCATTTTGTCACGTGATACAGAAACGGCATTTACCAATTTGCCATTTGTATTTATTGTCGATTTTAGGTCAAATAAAGATTTCTTACTTTGTAGGTAGTTCCTGGAGAAAAGATAGGCCTCTAATTAAATGTATTTATTTTAGACTCAGGAGGGGGGGGGGGGGTACATGATGATTTGCATTTATTGGAATTCATGTTTAATAATGATTAAGGTGAAAGTCGAAACGAAGACAGACATTTAGAGAAGTTTGTTCTAAAAAGGAATATCTGAAATCAAAGCACCATTATGATTTAATTCACCTAGGCCTCTCAAAGTGCTTTTTATTATGTCAGGATGATATATGGAGATGTTATATATAGGGGTGTCATCCTCATGGCAAGACAGAGGCCTTGCTTTTAACTGCATAATGTTGGTGAGGAATAGAGCCCTCCTTTTATTCATGCATTAAAGTTTATGCGTTCGTCATTGAGCATTAGGTGGGTTCGATAACTTATGCCATTTAGATGCCGGAGACGAGACCCTCTGCAACCCCTCAATAACCTCCCTCACTATAGTAGACTTAAAAGGCGGAGGTATGCACCGTGCCTCATCAAGTCACAAGTATGGATGGCGGCAAAATAAATACCACGCATTTCTCCTGGCAGCCTGATAGTCCCTTGGCGTGCTTACGGCCGGTCTAAGAGAGTTGAGTTCAGCTTAATTTTGTTGTGTTGAGTACATCATTTACATATCGTTATTCGAATGACCGATAACAAAGTGGCGCGAGGAACTGCATATAGTACCCACACACCATCGATCGCGCAGTCGAATGATAAACGATAGTGAAAAGCTAAACGCATCTAGTTTGACTTCAACAATGCGATGCATCTGGGCCCACATTAATGCACCTCGAAGTCAAATGAGCATCTATAACATCTCAGCTCAATGATGAGGGCATTGGTCCCAGTTTTTATTATGTTATCACCTCTCTTTGTCAACAATCATTCTTGACCCGTTCTTAATGACAATCGGGGAACTCTTCAGGATCTATAAACACGTCATAATGCAATGGCCTTTGGTAAATATAATCGTTGCATCGTAAATCAAGTTTGCACCTTTGACAGACGCCCTTGTCGGAAAAATATAATTATATTAATCAATATTCGCAGCCAGTCTAAATTCGAACCATTCATGAGCAAATAATGTAAATACGTACAGTAATGGTAACCAAGGGTTTCAAATTGAGCGATTAATAATTTATACATAATTATATACTGTATATACTTGATAACTTGAATCCTCAAATATGGTACACGCCATTTGATCTTTAATACGCCATCATGTTCACTGCCGAGTACTGCGCTTTGTACATAAACAATGTAGTACCGTTCAAAAATGGCTGAGAATATCTCATCATCTCAACATGCATGACAAAATTTTGAGTTCTGCTACATTTGAAATAAATATCGGAAACCGCACACCCTATTGTAATTGTAATTGCATTAGCTAACATTCTTATTGAAAATTATCGAAACGACAACGGAGCTTGCCTTGATTGTAGCACTAATAAATAAATAAATAAAAATGCGGAGGTGTAAAACATTTTATGAAGAGGAGATGGGTGAATGTCAAAACTTATAAAGGTTATAACATTGCTATGATTTCAAATACCAAGTGTCGGGAAACTGATCTGGGGCCGCAAGACACGAATGAGAATTTCTTTTTAAAAAGAAAGAAACCCCGGTGAAATATAATAATCCACTCTGCCCACGAATTTGATACCTTGGCTTGTCTAGGGAGTTGTATTACTTGTGATTAAAATGATGCATATTCGCGGTGTTCAGCTTCTCCTTTCTTAAGTTTGCAATAGTGCACAAAGAACATGACAAAATGCAAAGTTGAGCTTAGTCTTATCACATCTCTAACCAACCATTCAGGATGATCTAATTAAATTGAGCAATGTAGAATAAGGAGAATAAGAGCCTGGTAGAAAAGGCTATTATCATTTACATTGAGAGACAATAAGCTGTACTGGATATCGCCGAATCTTTAGTAATCATGGTAACACAGTATATTGCAATGTGAATAGGACCAATCAAACTTCACCAATTCATGTGATATTGTTCACACGACCGACATCTCCTCAAGGAGATACAATGTCATCTTCGTGTTGTTATTTGTGAAACGCAAACCCAAAATCGGCGTCGAAAAAAAAACGATATCTAAACGCTCGCAAGAGAATATTAGTTACTTTGATCATTATCATGATTATTATGTATAATACGTCGCAACTTCATTAACGCAGTACAATGTCAAAAAGGCGTGGTGTGCTATGCATACTACTCACACTCTCTCAACTCAATACCCATTCATTAGTCTTTATTACGTCATTATTACTTAATATTAGTAATATTTCTTGAAGTACACATGGTTACTATATCAGTAGCATTCTCTTTCAGAATCGTTGACAAAAATAGTTATTTATTCATTTTGTTTTTGTTTTATTTAATCTAATGAATATTTATTTTGTAGAATCATGATAGTTATTGATCATGTTGGAAAGGAATGATGGCTTATCTCGTTGCTTTGGAAATATAGTTAATATTGTTCTCTAACCATTTGATAGAAAGCAAACAGCATCGACGTTGATATGTATATTATATCATTTCATGCGTATATAGTGTGTGTAGAAAACAACAATAAAACCATCATTGATGAATAAATTAATGAATTAATAGATAAGGGAGTGAATATAATTAATAAAATGAATTACTGAATTAGTTGATGAATGATAGAACTCATTCCACGGACAAATCCTTTTTAGTGCCACTTGAAGCTAAAAATAATGCTGCATGATACGTAAAAACCAGAGGGACATTCGACTTTTAATGATCGTTCAAATGTAGATCAATAACTCACAGACTTAACGTAAGGTTAAGATTAATGGGATGAACAATTAGATTGTGGACATAGAAACTTACCACTGTTTGCTTAACTAATTACCCGAGAGTATCTTTGTATTGATGCAGAGAAAATGCTAATATACACTAAGATTGTTTCAAACGTAATGGGTATTCGTTTAGATTAAGAGTGGTTTGCAAACACATACACTTGTTAAAACAGATGAAACACTTTATGAAGTATGATTTTGATATTATTTATCATTTCTGTTCTCGAAAAATATACAACCTTTCAAACACGATGACCCGTTTGTTCAGTAAATCTTTCGCAGATTATTACCCCCCCTAAAAAAGGACAAAAAAATAATGGCCGAAGTGCCAGGAACGGATTATTGAGACATTGAATAGATTTAAAGGCATGGCCAATAGCCATTTCTGAAATTCTGTCCTAACTGGTTTTAAAATATATTATAAAGGGATGTCTTACCAGATAGCACTGATTCGTAGTCATTGTAATCACCGAATGAAGAGACAAACTGCACTGCTAACGATGATTTCCCAACTCCTGACTCTCCTAGAACAACCACTCTTAGTGGTCTCTGTTTCTCAAGAGCTGGTAAGTCTGCAAGGGTGAGAAAAGGCAAACTGGTGCTCCGAGTTCTGTGGTGTCTCAATGGACTTGGTGGCCTAAGGTAGTTAAGGTCCATGTCATCATTGTTGTTGTTCATGAATTTCTTAAATTCGCTGTGACTTGTGTTCTTGTAATCAAACGGGTTTGAATACTGGTAGTTGTAGTTACGGTGCGGATGTAACTGGTTGCTATTGTGATGGTGATGGTGGTGATGGATATGGTGGCTTGTGTTTCGATGTGTGGCGTTCTTCTGGTAGTGTTTCGTCTCATCTGCCGTCTCTTTGGCCTGGTAAAGCTCTTCGTTAAATGTTAGGTCCTCCATGGTCCAGCGGCTCTCCGGAGAGTCGGCACACAGGTGTGGTTCCTCCCCGTAGAGCTTAGCCGTGATGAGCGGCTCTGATGGCGTCCTGGCGCGGCGGGGAGTTTCCGCGACCTGGGGATCGTCGAATCGGTCGGTTTCCCCCGTCATGTTGGCTTATTAGAAGTCACTGATAAATAGAAGAAAATGAATATCACCTCGTTGAAGGTACACGCTAGCTATACCCAATGGAAATGCACTTTTACAAATGGACAAAGTCCTCGTGGTTCTAGGGCTTCGAGATATCTTTACTCTCTAAGGAAGATATGAACACCCTTCTCTCGCAATGTTGTTCGGTTATCTGCCGTATCAGCGGTCACCGAACGCTTTTTATTGCTTCTCACAGCGCGCACAGCTATCACACGTTACGGTTGAGATGTACATAATAATGAGTCAAATTGAGGTTTACACGTCACCCAGCAAAGATAGGGCACACCGCACTCCAGCAGCACAAACTTCTATGGGGCGGGAGCGTTCAGCGTATAGTAGTTGCATTTCGTACCACATGACAATGGCTATCGCTGATTGGTTAGAGTAGCTAAATTACCCTTTTTGCGCAGGCGCGGTTGGTAAGACAGGCTCGCCACAGCTATGGTTTATTGTATACGTACCATGAACATTAAGACTCCGGCGGCACGTCCTCCTGTGAGTCATACCGATTTCTACGATGCTTCTCATAACAGTTGTCTGCATTGGAATCAAAGAAAACAGTGCTAGCCATTCATTCGTAAGAGCAACTGACAATGAGATATCTTTCATTACGTCAATCATTCTTTCAACCTTTTATCTATACCATCAATTTACTTCATGCCTTGTACCAAGAAAGCTCTTGTCCCTAGTCACATCTGATGACAGACCTATGAAGATTCTATTATCCGTCTTCTACGAACAAGCAGCATCAACAGTAATCGTTATACGATAACATTTCTCGAGATAGTATTAAAAAACCTTCTCTATTCAATTTCCTCTGATGTGTATCATGAATTTGAAGCATTGATCATAGGTTTTGAGTCATCATTTACACTCATGAATCACACAGAGTTCATTACCGTCTTCTAATAATTCTGTACTGTTTACTTGCTCGCTATACCACGTCAGTGTGATATTTTATGTACGTAGATGTTGGAATAGATATACGTCAATTACATTACGAAATCTAGGGTAATAACGATTCTTTTTATGATAAACTTAAAAAAAGACTCTAGAATACTGATATAAAATAGATTCAGTACCAGACATTTCGATAGACAAAACAATAGAACAGTCCTTATATAAAATATATCTTTAGCATCACAATGGAAAATAATAACCGTGTGTATGAAAACTTTAAAATAAAAAGAAAACACAAAGTATAACATCATGGCGATGGAGAATATAATGTGATAATTGTTTGATAGACTTGTGAAGAAAATAGTACTACTACTTCTACTACTACTATTACTACTACTGCTACTACTACTACTACTACTACTACTACTACTACTACTACTCCTACTACTACTCCTACTACTACTACTACTACTATTACTACTACTACTACTACTTCTACTCATGGTAATGATAATAATAACAATATTATGATTATGATGGTAATATCAGTATGATCAGTAGATTCTTGAACTTACAGCTAACATTTTGTCAAATAATGAGATGCCTGGAGCTCAACAATTATTCCAGTAGCATAGGACTTTACGTCTGTCGTCTCCCTACCAACCCAAATCAATGTATAATAACCCAAACCAAATTAATGAAAAAAAAATATTTCTTAAATTCATGGTACTTTGGCAGTCTTTCCAATAGATGCTTACTGAGTACATTCTTTATAATTCATATAATATATACTGTTCCCTAAGAATCGTTTATTTTTTATGATTGCATGGTGACAAATAATCAATACTTGTAAATCAACATGGCATGTTTTATCATTGGATAGAAATAGAATACTTCTTGACATGAAATGAGATGCGAAATAAAATAAGTAATTACAACTCATCAGAGTTGCATAATTGATACCATAATAAACCATCGAAATGTTTTATTTAGCGTTTCTTTAAATAAAATACGATTCCTTTTATAGCTGCTATAACCATGATAGAATATGGCCTGCTATCAAGTATATCAGTCGAATACATCAACATTAGGCTCTTTCATAGCAACCATATTCTGATTGCCATGGTAACCGGATGACATCATTCTCGGATTTTCTTCCATATCAACAAAGGAGTACTGTTCGAACTGCACGTGATGTTCATGATGATGACTGTCAATTGGGTTGTGTTAATATAATTCCACAGGTTGACTCACTGAATAACGGCGACAGTCACAGTCAAACCATCCAGATGTGGCAGGAGTACTCAAAATATTTGGCAATGTGAACGTAGAAGAATTGTGAATTCATTACAAATCATTGCTTCACCGACGGTGATACATCCTTACTCTTATCGTCTAAATTTAGAAACCAAATCCTAAGAATTGTAGCTGAATCGCACCAATGTCCACCACCTCGTATACTGCTGACTAATTCAGCACGCACTATTAATGTCGATTTTTTTTATTTGGCTCTTTGGCGCTGAAAAAGACATCATCTCGTTCAACCCATATTCTGAATAGGCTTGATAATATTTAATGTGAAAGAAAGACATTATTAGCATGAACTCCCAAATCTTTGTGTAGTATACTAACACAATATGCATACGTGTACATGAACATTTTTCAAGTAATATAAGGCAAAGGTACCGGTGTACTATGCTGATGCCCCCTCCCCAAGGTTAAAAGAAAAAAAAAATCGTATTTTCAATATCATTATTGAAAATACGTCAAAAATAGGGAAAAGGGGTTAACAAAATTGTATTAGGATCTATAGGGACACGCATATACGGTAGCGTAAATGGGGCAATGGGGATACATTGTCAATACATTTCTGAGTGATTTTAAGTATGCAGTCATTTTTCTATATTTTCCGTATTACCAGTATAATAAACATTGAAGGGATGCTCTGGGCTGAATATATTTATATATCAATAAAACGAGTAAAATCAAAATCGGATAACAAATAAGGAAGTTATTGAATTTGAAGAATTTGCATTATTCTGGTGAAACAGTTCTAGGCAAGTCTTCATGAATATTCATTAGATTGGCTAATGATGTCATATCCCCACTTGTTCTTTTGTATTTTGTCATATGAAATGAGGTTTATTTAAAAAAAAATTACCGAGAATTAAAGCAACTGGATTGACAACTGATTAAATGCATTATTTACTTATTTTCTGCAATTTATTTCATCATAATTGAGACACATCTATGAAAAAATGAAAAAAAATTATGATTTCACGTAATAACATAAGAAAAGGGAAAGTGGGTATGTGACATCATCAGCCCATCTAATGAATATTCATGAAGACTTGCCTAGAACTGTTTCACCAGAATAATGCAAATTCTTCAAATTCAATAACTTCGTTATTTGTTATCCCTTCAATGTTACTTATACCGGTAATACGGAATAATATCGAAAATTGACTGCATACTTAAAATCACGTAGAAATGTATTAACTATGTATTCCCATTACCCCCATTTTCGCTACCGTATATGAGTCCCCCGAGATCCTAATACAATTTTGTTAACACCCTTTCCCTCTTTTCGGCTTGCTTGTCAGCAAATTTGGTAAAAGGAAGTGTTTCCGAAGAGGGAAGTGAGCTTTAACCTATATGTTTGTAATGAGATTGAAAGGTGCTTCCAAAATAAGTGATAAATATTTCGGTCTTTGTAAAATTTGCTTGTCAGAAATTTTGCCCCAAATTCCAAATCGACATATGACTGTTCCTTAAAGATAAAATTGACGATCAGCCATGCATAAAAGTATTTTGGTAACAGTGCCATTGCTTTGGTAGGAAACGGGCGAAAACACGTTTTTTTACATGAAATTATGGAAATGCAAGCATTGTTTGGAAGAAATAGAACTTTGTTATTTCTTGACCATTTTCTGCGATTGAGGTATCAAATTAAAGAGCAGATAATATTTAACTATTTGGGGATGTGATCTACTGAGATTCAGATATCCCCCGACAAATGACTTTTTGGTATCCTTTCTTCAAATTGTTTTTACTCACTCATGCGTGAATGGGAAATCCCCTATATTATACTAGCCGAAAGAGAAAACTAAGCTTCACAATGATAGCTAATTTGTCTCTTATATTTGTGATTAAGCTACTATAATAAATCATCGCTGAATCTCGGTTTTGTCTCGTTTTTTGTGGGATGCACTGTGGATACACACCCTCACACACACACACACACACACACACACACACACACACACACACACACATATATATATATATATATATATATATATATATATATATATATATATAAATGTGTAAAGTTATCCATGTACAACAGCTTTGGCAACTCTTTTATTTAAATATTTTGTGAAAGAAATGGATGAAGAGAACATTGGTAGGCGTACCTTAAATCAAGGTTCCCCAGACCTATCTACCCTTTGGAAAAATTGGTGATGCCGAAAAAATGTCTCTGCCGGGAATCGAACCCGGGCCCCCAGCTTTGAACGCCGGTGCCTTAACCACTAGACCACAGAGACGGGTTAGTGGCTAGGGCGACCCCGATCCGACCCCGATCCGACTAACCGTTAGATAGAAATATTATATATATATATATGTGTGTGTGTGAAGTTATACATGTACTACAGATTTGGCAACTCTTTTTATTTAAATATTGTAAAGAAATGGATGAAGAGAACAATGGTAGGCGTAGCTTAAATCAAGGTTCCCCAGAGCTATCTACCCTTTTGGAAAAATATGTGATGCCGAAAAAATGCATCTGCCGGGAATCGAACCCGGCGCACCGGCGTTTAAAGCTGGGGGCCCGGGTTCGATTCCCGGCAGAGGCATTTTTTCGGCATCACCAATTTTTCCAAAAGGGTAGATAGCTCTGGGGAACCTTGATTTAAGCTACGCCTACCATTGTTCTCTTCATCCATTTATTTACAATATTTAAATAAAAAGAGTTGCCAAAGCTGTAGTACATGTATAACTTCACACATTTGTATACTTTCTCCCATACGTGTACTGTATCAAAGCAATAGCTTTGATCCAAGCTGAGGCATGGCGGCTTGTCATTGTTCAAAACCCACCTTCACCCGACAAAGGAAATTATAATTGGTATGGTGTCGAAAATCTGTCTATCTGACGGTCAATCGGATCGGGGTCGCCCTAGCCACTAACCCGTCTCTGTGGTCTAGTGGTTAAGGCACCGGCGTTCAAAGCTGGGGGCCCGGGTTCGATTCCCGGCAGAGGCATTTTTTCGGCATCACCAATTTTTCCAAAAGAGTAGATAGCTCTGGGGAACCTTGATTTAAGCTACGCCTACCATTGTTCTCTTCATCCATTTCTTTACAATATATATATATATATATATAAGTGTGATCAATTTTGGTGGTGTACATGTACGAGTCTACTTCATAATTATATTTTAGATCAAGAGTGTATATATATATATATATATATATATATATATATATATATATATATATACATATACTGTACATGAAATTTGGATTAATGGATCAATAATTATAAGATGATAGAAAACTTTCCTATCTTCATTTCTCTCTGTCTCTCCTAAACATTGCTCCTCAATCATACTAGAAACACTTCAACTATATAATAGCAATAATTCCTGAGATGTGATGGGAACAATTCCCTTTCATCATCTCTCGGCTCTTTCCCACATGAGACATTTTGGGATATTACATTACATGTGAACATCGGTGATTCGATTCACCTTTACATGTTTCAAAAACCAGTCCCATGTATATATATATATGTTTTTATTCAAATTCTTCATTAGTTTGTTGATTTCGTTTATTTTGTAATGTGTGTTTCTTGCAATCTAATAAATTGATTGCAGGATGGTCTTTTTTCGGTAATGAATGTTAATCAGGGAGTAAGAGAAGGAAGTGAGAGAACTTATAGCATGACATAGAGAGTGATAATTGAGAGAGAGAGAGAGAGAGAGAGAGAGAGAGGGGGGGGGGGGGTTGATAAAGAGAGGATGGTTCTCTTTATTCAGATATTTTACTTGGAAATCCAAATGGAATTTGCTGTTTGAATATGTTACCACCCCTTTTCTTCAACAGCGTGCTACTTGACTAATATCAAGAGAATAACATACTTTTTACGAGCTGCTATTTAAAAATTAATGTTCAAGTCATCAGCTCTCAAATTATATATAAATGTAAGAGCAGCTTTCTAAAACAACAAAAAAAAACGATAAAAGCACACTCCCACACCTGTCGTAAAACAAAGATTTTACAAATAGTCAAATCATTCAATAACCAAGCTTTATCTCTTTCTCTGTAATTTTATTTTTCTTCTCCAATTTCAATTTGTCCCATTTGCTAATCAAATATTTCACTGGAGATGAATATTGTTAGATAATATAGATTATGTTCAAGTGATACAGTTACTTTAACATGTTTGATTGCATATAATCTACTGCGATTTATACTTTGTATCATATTATTACCCTTGCTGTATCTGCGCTTAAGCATTCAATCGATAAATTCTACCGGGTACCCATTTACTCCACCTTGGTAGAGTGCAGCACAATGAGGATACATTTATTGCTGAAGAAAAACATGCCATGGTTCGGATTCGATCCCACATCCCTCTGGTTGAAATACGAGAGTCGAACCCACTAGACCGCGACGCCCCCACATAATGTGTATTCAACAACTTTTTCCATGCCCACTGGTATACTTTCACAGAAATTGACCTTGAGACCTTTGGCGTATCAAGAGAAACACAAGAGATAACTGACAATGACATTAAAAGGTATGACTGAAGGCCGCAAAGTTTGCTGGTTGAGATATTGACCGTGTGACCTTATTTATGATATCATTCTAACGTCTAGCTGTTAACAAAAGTCAAACTCAATATCCAAGCATAATATTTCGCGCCATTATTACCAGGGCAAAAATATTCGGAAGGAGCTAGTAACTTTTAAAACACCAACAACGACCCCCCCCCCAAAAAAAAAACCCAAAGGAATATCTCATTACATCACATTCATAATCTTTTACGACAAGGAATAACTATCTTTTATATTTGCCAGTAAAGAGGCCTTGGGGTGCGTTTATCCGCCACTTTTTTACCCTATAATCATGATTCGAATCATGATTCAAATCATGATTCTGCAGAATCACGATTGCGTTTAGTCGAAATTGAATATAATCATGATTAGAATCACAATTATGAACTACGAAAAAAGGGGCGTTTGGAAAGACGTTTCTGCAGAATCACGTACGAAAATGTTCGAATAAACGATATCGTGATTTGAATCATGATTATATGACCTCACTGTGTCGGGCTACGGCTTTCGGTTTGACTCTTGCCAAGCTCAAGGCTCTCTATGTGCTCATTGTATGTACATGATTACTCTGCATGCATTTCTTGTCATGTTCAAATTCTGTGTTGGTCTTCGCATCGTCCACTACTTTTCATTTTTTGGTCATGTCTTCAACTTCAAGTTCTAGTAAACGAATTAACTGGACAGACAATGATCTCAGTTGTTGTTGAGTATAGAGTGTCAATATTAAATTGGATCTACGCTGAAATTCACTTCCGAACATCATTTTGGATTAACTAACAAGATGAATAGAAGCATATGGACCCTATATGATAGAAGTAAACTTAGGTTGAATTCTGGAAGCAAAATATTTTTCGAGAGCCGAAACACGTGCGAAAAACTTCCTCTGTCAAACTGCGCACTAGTGATGCGCACTGGATTGGCCCGAATCTGAGGAGAAACAGCTTTGGAATGAAGGTCGTCTAAACGCTGATTCTGTGATATCGTGATTCATGTTTGTGTTTTGAATCATGATTCAAATCATGATTCAAATCATGATTCTGGCTTGAGGTCGCATAAACGCAGCCTTGGTCCAATGAGCAAGGCTTTGACCACCTGGGTTTTGTTTTTCTAGGGAAAGACGTTATGCAGCGGTGATAAGTAATTAAGGGGAAAGGTGATGTAAGGCAATGCTACCCGGCTGTTTCTGAAACCTCTGGCGAAAGAAGGGGCAGTAGGGGTACTCCATCCTACCCGTATAGGAAATTAGACCTAGTGGGTTGTTCGTATTAAAGTTACACACGAATGGAACATGTTCTTAGGTGCTAAATAAGCTTCATTGGATATGCCATTTAGCATTAAACGTGGTAACCAATCATGCGCTGAGTCAGTGTTGTACAAAAAGCTTTCTGAAACACTCACAGGGTGCCAGTGAGAGATCGGTTGCCGAGTTAAAATTTCGTCAGTGATTTTACGAACTGGCTCAAACCTCGGCCGGTATACAAAACATGATTTCGAGATAATCGCATTCAAAGTTTGGATGTTTTTCAGGCGCTCATAACTAGATAAATTATTCATACCAATTTAGAGCATACATTCTTTTTTTGTAATATACAAAACTTTGTCCGCAGTTTGTATTTATTCTTTCAATATTTGAAATTAAGCGCTTGTACGCATTTTAGAAGCTGCATCTAGGTCGGGGCTTCGACCTTTGAGCGCCATTCCAGAGACTTTATAGTACACAAATACTGTGTTTACACTTAATCGGCTTTTGGTTCAGAACCAAAAGTCGATGCAGAATCGGCTTTTGGTTTATAATGCACTGCGTATACACGCTGCTACAGCTCGCGGTTCAGAATCGGCTCGCGAGTCAAAAACCTGAAATTATACGCACGCCAACAATATACGTCATAATAAAGACAACGCTGGACCCGTGCGCTTACAAAATGCAAAATTGCCGGTTCTGAACCACGAGCCGATGCAAGTTAATCGAGTTTACACGCTATGAAAAAGCCGATACAAAAGCCGATTAAGTGTAAACACGGTAAAAGTATGGTTTGAACCAGTGCGTATTCGAGGGGGTTGAGCCGGTTCGTAAAAATATTCGATATGCCCTTATCTTTTTAAATAATATGATTTTTGATCTGAAATTTGGCAAATCAATAGAGCAAATCACGAGCTTTTAGAATATGCAAAAAAAAAATGAATTTCGAAAATTTGACCGAAAATTAGGTTTGAGCAAGTTTGTAAAATCACTGACGATTTATCGCAAACGATTCCCAGTCGTTTCAACAGGTTCAAGAGATGTCTAAGAAAGAGAGAGAGAGAGAGAGAGAGCGAGGGGGAGGGGGGGGGGTCAAGTGGAAACCATTGCAATCAAATGAATGATACGGTAGGAAAAATATACTGCCCCTTCCACAATTTGATTTCTAAATGCTGCATCTGCCCCTTGTAAAACGACCCCAGTGGTATCTTTCTTCTCAAAGACGTCAACAGAGACACAGATGACCGATGGATGGATGATAGCCAATCGAACTGACCAACGAATTGTTTGAACACAAGACAAACAACATCTTTTCTAGATGTAGAAGATACGAGGAAGTGTGATTTCACATGTAACGAGGCGGCCAGGACGATAATGAGATGGTTATATTGTGTCCGTGCTTTCAATATCAATCACATGTTATGTATACGTGATGGATAGAAATAGGACCATTGCTGCAGGTTCATACATAGTACAAGCCTGTATAGTTAATTAGTAGGAGTATTGTTTCATCTTCTTTTGTGTATGAAATAATACTTATAAACCCACACGAAATAGTTTTCTCGTGGTTTCCTGATGGTCCACTTTAAAGATGTGTGGTTTGTAGTCATCGTTTTTTGGTTCATGCATGTAATGATGCTACCTGTTGGTAAAGCATAATTTTCACCTTAACACCGTCTGAGTTCAATGTAAAACGTACCATTCCTATAACATCTTCATATAAGTTGAACTTGGTGTAAATTCCAAAATATTAAACGATGATGATTATCGAATCATTATCTTGACCCTATTACAAATGCCAATTTGATCACTTCGTAAAAACCCCAATGACACTTTTCACATAATTTAATAACAATAATAAATATACTCACTTTCGGACTAAGTTAGCCTTTCAAAATGTTGTAACTAATCTTGAATCGAGTGAATGATGACACTTTTCTTGAGACAGGATGCGGGAACAAGTACATGTTGATTTGCTATCTATCAGTCATGTCGATGTGTTTGTGTTATCTATAATTTTATATGTTATGGAATCCTGCTGCACACGGGTTTACTTTAAAAAACAAACAAACTAGGAAGTGATGGTTGTCTTAATTAATATATTATTACTGTTTTAACCACCTACATTTAACTATCACTTTAACTATCATTATCACGAATGTCAATAATTGATTTCGGCTATATCAAACATAACCCATTCAGCAGTGTATAACACTGGTTGTAATGTGTCATTGATTAGACATATTGGAACAGGGCCCGGAACCAAATACATATCCCTCTCTAGTAGATGTGAACATACTGATGTGGTCAAATCACCCTAAGTATTGCACACGGGTTAACTTTCTGTAGAATAACAGAATGATGATAATGATTTTACATGTAGTGAAGTTAAAATTGTTATATTACCACCATATTTTTGTATTACTGCCATCATGAACATCGAAAATTCACAATGCGACCTTTTTATTTATTGAACTTATCATGATCTTTGAAATGTTATATTTTTCATTGTAGGGCCTACTCTTGCTTTCGATCAATCAAATTTACTCTTCAGTACCATATAACAATAGCTGTATAATTATAGTGAGGCTTTGATTAAAAGAATATTGTCCAAGACAATTTTCAGAATACGGCCCCCCTTTTTTTAACAAAGTCCAGTGCGAAATACGTATAGAAGACTGTAGTAGATGTAGACATACTAATATGTTAGTTAAATTACCCTTATGGAATCTTACTGGACATAGCTCTGAAATCTGACTGCATAATGCACTCGCACGATCAAATGAGGGCTTTTCAGTCGGTTATGATAATAGCTTGTAATGTGAAACTGTCACACAGTTCTCCAGTACTCATTACACTTCATCTCTAGTAGATGTAAACATACTAATCTTTTAGTTATTTATACTCAAAGATTGTTCCCGTCAATTAAATGTGAGCTTTTCAGTAGGTTTTAACAAATATTCATAATTACAATTAATGACCAATTTCTTATTAAGAACAGGATCCAGATAAAATATATTTCATCTACAGTAGATATAGACATACTATTGTGTCCTATGTAAGTCAAATGACACTTATGAATTGTTAATATAACTGATTAAACTATTTCATAGTATATACTATTTAACTATTGATGGTTGCAATCAACAGTTTGATTCTCTGTTCCTAAAACAGCTCCTGGCCCACCTTTCATAATTTTTATTAAGTACATTATGATATCACAAAAATAGATATCAGATATTGAATTTCCTTGACAATTGCTTTCTGCAATTGAAATGTGAGCTTTTTCAATAGCTTACAACAATATCGTGTCCTTGAAAATAAGTTATCTGAAAGTTGATCCAGGAATAAATGTCGATCTAAAGTAGATGTGGACATACTCATAGTATCAAAATTCCACCGTATTTTGTATATCATTGAGTAACTTGCCTGTACGGATTTATAAGTACATATACCTTTTATATTTTTTTTCCATTGAGCAAACAATTCAGTGAAACGTTTCTGGAAATGCCTTGTATCTGGCGTAGACGTAGAAAGTAAATGACCTTTATTCCTGTCTCGACCACCCCCTGGGCGTCCATTGACCGTGACTCCTTCGCTATAGGGACAAGTCAGTGGGTTGTAAGACACATGTCTTCATGGCTGTGCAGTCACAGCTGGTAATGGGTGTTCGTTGCAGTGCGTTTTTGTGTTGTTTGTGGGTGTGTAGGTGCGCATGCGGGTCGCAAAATGAGAGTTCAAATGATTCAAGCGAACAGAGAGTTCAAAGAAAAGCATATGGAAACAGTGAGAGTCGTCCCCGGGACTTCGGTGAAATACCAACAGGAGGGGGCGACTGCCGTGCTAATGAGATCAAAACACTTGGCTTCACTAGGCTCAGTATGGTCAATGGCCGCAATGACTGGTTGCATAACCGATACAAATTAGTGGCGCGTGCATGTTTCAATGGTGAGGAGATTGCTTAAGTGATAATTAATATCCTGTACAGGTTTGTCAGATGTACCGTATTTTGATAACACGAACGAAACATTACGACAATGAGGCGCTTGGGTTTGGTTTGGGCGGGGAAGTGGGGGGGGGGGGGGTGGGGGTATGCTGACTCTTCATTCCATCACAATGTTAATTCAATCATTTTTCTAAGGCAACACTTTTTTAAACGAAAAAAAAAACCCGAGCCATTTTGTTAATACCCTTGGGTTTAGTAAAACATTAACGACCGATGTTGTTCTTTTGATACCTTATTTTTGCCTTGATATTACCGCCAACTGCATAAGGCAACCCGTTACAGGATATATTTTTCTGTTACTCTCTCTTTAATGCTATGCTGAAGCAGGCAACAATTTACTACAATAAACAACAATTTCGATTTTAGTTTCAGGACAAACTACCAAAACCTTGGTGTTGGAACAACACCAGTTTAGAACCGATCCGATATTGTTTGGACACTCACTGGTCTTGTTCTAATAAATATATATACATATATATATTTATATAACTATATAAATACCAGGATTGTGTTAAATAAACACCTCTGTGTTTTTGTATGTTCATTTGTATAGTTTAGAATTGAACCGTTGTTGTTTTAACACTGACAGGAGTTTTTAAACGTGTAGTTGGTGTTATATTAACACCAAAGTAGGGGCAGCTGAACCGGGGGGGGGGGGGGTGGTTGAGTTCCTCTCCATTCTTAAAACCGCATACACAAGACATAAGAATGGTCAACTGATTGTGATATTTTGCATGGTCATCTCCCCACACGCTTACCCGGCAAAGGTATGTTTTTTTTTAACACTTCTTTTGTGTCTTCTAATATTAATTAACAAGCTAAACCTTTTTTTTCTTTTTGCAATGTGAGGTTTCATGAAGCATCTATATATGATTATCACGTTGGTTACGACCTACGTGTTTTTTTTTAAAACCTTTTGATATAGAAATGCACCCTATACTGGCCATACAGACTGTAAATTTCCTACTAAAGAAATTCGGAGGACTGGTAAAAAAGAAAGAAAATATGCTTAAAACAACCTTATTAACACTTGCCACCCCTTCATAGATCAGGAGGTCACATCTCTCCCAATTTGTATTCACATTCTTCACCTCCTTGTGTATTCCCATGCGTTATTCAACAACTTCCACTTATCTTTGTAGACCTACTCAGATCTTAAACGGGATCTTGCATGGACTTAGAGAAACCTGAGGGAGAATCAATGGAAGGGTTAAGTTGGTAGATGATATTCATGTCTGAATGGTAAGTCTCCGGTTGATGTCTCATCTTTCATTTGTCCAGGGCACTAGGTTAACACGGGGAATAGGTTATATTATGTGACACTAATTGCTCGTAGTCGCACATGGCATAATAATGCACGATCAGCGCAGAGGCCGCGTTCACATGCCCTGTTATATCCGAGTAAAGTGTGGCATATTGATTTGGCATTTGGATTAAAATGCATGCCTCGCTCTAAATAACGAACGATAAACGCGTTAGGGCATCATTTTTCTTTTGAATTGATGATACTATGAATAGTAGAATGTACACTGTCAAATTTGAGTCTTAAGCGCTGTATTCATTTGGACGTCATTACTGTTACGGTTGTTGTCGTTGAATATTGTCACCTAAAAAACGTTTAATGTTTATTATTTTGAACTCGTTTTCATTTCCCTTCACTTTTCGGGGGCGTGGTGATCTAGTGGTTACGACTCTCGTCTTTCAATCAGAAGAAAGTGTGTTCGAATCACAACTATGTTGTGTTTTCCTTCAGCAAGAAATTTACCCACATTGCGCTGCACTCGACCCAGGTGAGGTGAATGGGCACCCGGTAGGATTCCTTGACCTCAAAACGTCGAAATGGCGGCTCAGCCACGGCCGTGGTCAAAGCGCAGTTGAGTATATGCATATAGCAACTGAGCTATATAAAATGGACGTTTTACAATGTATATGATTATAATTATTATTATTACTATTATCATTATTATTATCATTATCATTATTATTGTTATTATTATTGTTGTTGTTATTATTATTATTATTACTATTGTCATTATAAAAAAAGATGTCCTAGTTGTGCGCTTTATACAAGCTAATGTACTACGGGCAATACAAATTATTATTATTGTTATTATTATTATTATTATCATTATTATTATTATTATTATTATTACTATTGTTATTGTTATTGTTGCTGTTGTTCTAGCGTGTAAATTCGTTTTGAAACGGGGGTCCATTACCAATGAAAATACTGCCTTAAGCAGTGCGGATGAGGTTTAATCAAGGTTGTGTATTCGTCGATCATTTGGAGTTTGGATTCTGGGAATGAGATGCGAGACAGATTGTGAGTAAGACGAGACGAGATAAGATTATATTGGTGTTTGCCTATCCAATCTTCACTTTGTGGTATCATTACCAGGCGATTCCAGGACATTGAGGGTGACACGCAGGACAAGAGTTGATTGTGTCAAAATAGAGATAATGAATGATGAGCTAGAGAGAGAGAGACTGGGAGATAGATTGAGAGAGAGAAAGAGAGAGGGAGAGAAAGGGATTGACGGGGGGGGGGGGGGAGATAGGGAGGAAGGAACAAAAAATAGACAGCGACAAATACAATGACATACAGAGACTTAAAACAAAATATAGTAGGAGGGGATTCTCCACACACAAAACCAAAATAAAGAAAAGACAAATATGTGTGAAAATTTCTGTTTTATTTTAAATTAGAAATGCATTCTGCTTCCATATTTCCTTCACAGCTCAAACCAATAGAGTATGTACTGTACTATCCTCTTTATACGTTTACATATCAGTGCGTTTGTTTTTTATCAAATTAACCTCCCTAATCCAATCGATAGCTATTTTGAATGTTCACATTTAAACAGAAATCACGCCATCGCACGTACACTTTCTGAATACATAACGCCCATTTACTCGTACGCGGCTTTTACGAATCAATGTTAACCCAATTACAGGGGCATGGAGATGAATTTTTTGTCGTTGCTGATAATCCAATCTATAATTATTCATGTCGACGACTCGACCAAGCGCTTTTATCCATAATTGAGTCTCGATACACTATCAGATCAATTGTTTCTAAAAATCATCTTTTAATTCGAGGAACGGTTATGTTAGCATTACAACCTAAATTGATCCAACCTTTCAGTCCGTACGTTATTTGTTCTCGTTGCTCATTAATAACGCGAACAATGTCATTCGTTTTAAAGGTGGTTGCAAAAGCGAAAAGTTTATGATAAATTAAAATAATAATCATAGTCTTAATGCGCACATACCCACTTCAAGGAATGCTCAAAGTGCCTAACAATTAAATATAATATATTCAACGTAATAACCCGAAAAACTAAAACTTAAAAAAAGAAAAAAAGAAGGGAAATCATACACGAATAAAAATTACACTGCAATAAAAAAAAGAGGAATTTGATTTTAGGACGGATCGTAAAAGGCAGTCATTAATCGTAAATAACAAAAACACACTTTCATTAGTTTTTTGTTTTGTCCACTTTTTACAACATCTGAATCATTCTAGTTCTCCTATTTTGGGAATACGATAGTGAGAAATTAAAGGTGTATTTGTTATTCAGTTTCTAAAAACTTTTTACGTTATCCCTCTATATCCGTTTAATCTATTTTATTTGTATATGAGGGGGAAGGGGAGTTTTATTTCTTTATTTCATGAAGAGTACCTGTTTCCTCTTGGAAAAAAAAAAAATCCATCATTTCATTTCTCTTCCCCCCACTCTCTCCCGTGTCCTTCTCTCTCTCTCTCTCTCTTTCACTCTACATCCCTTCCTTTGTTATTTACTTTATTGGTTGCCATCGTCACTCTGTCTTCTGTTCCGTTCTTCCAAATTAGACCCACTTTGCCTAGCATTCACACTTCGCAGCCTGTGATGGGCTCGTGCACTCCCGTTAAATTGATTTTCCCTGGACCAAAACAAAAGGGCGATGATAGCATCAGGGCGTTTTATACACGGGATATACACATGATACATGTATATGATAGCCTATAGAGGCGACACCACCAAAAGTTGCAAAGAGTCACAAGCCTAAAAAGGTGGTTCTTATGTTTCTCTAAAGATTCGTATTTTCTGTGGGACTTACATCATAATTCTTCTCAAGTTAGTTGAAATCAATTCGGTTAAGTTCTTTCTCCTATACAATACCTCCCGCCCTGACAAAAAAGTTTATTGTAAAAATAGCAGAAAAATAGTAAATCTATTGCCGAAGGAATACGTTTGTGATTTGTGACGTCATATGCGAGCTGCATTCTTACATAGCGAATGGTAAAACATCAATGAAATGTTTGTTTTTTTTCTGAAAATTGAAAATGGTTTTTACTGTACCTTTTTTATATTAATAGATAAATCACTTCACACCCGATCATGAAGAGAAAGCCAAAATGAGTCATCAGGAACCATTAAAAAATTAAATTCATGCATTTATATTACATAACATATGGAGCAGCTGCTCGCTTGTGACATCACAAATCCAAAGTTTAAAATTGTAATATCTTTTTTAATCTTTAATTGATTTTCCTCAAACCTCACCAATATTTTTAATACTTTTTTCTGTTATTTTTACAACAAACTTTTCTTCAGGGTTAACTTCTTCTTTAATGGTTACTTAAGAGTGAGACCCAATAGCATTAATCAGATGTGTATAACCAGGTACAAGGGTATCAGATATGCTGTGAATAGTAACCAGCCAATTAGATTAGATTTGAATTTTGTTGATATGAATATTAAGCTAAATATTTGAGACATAAAAGTTAATTCAGAAGATGAAAAATAAATCAAAATTTTGGCTGGTCAAGGTTTTTGTTAATGATAACCAAGCAGAGCCAGAAGTCTATGAGAATGACGATATATTAGGGTAAATTTGTTTAGACTACGCCTCATGAATATTCATGGCCAATAGCGTAATTTCCAATACACTAATCAGTACGACTATTGTGGCGTGATCGGTAGGTCAATGCGCTATCGCGATTTCGCTGCAGTCACTTCTATTGACCTAGGTTCCAATCTCGTCTCGAACGGTTTTTTTCAGTATTTATTTAGGTTTTTTTGATTAAAAACTGATGCATCACCCGGAAAAATACAAGTCCAAGATTTGTACTCTGATTCAAAGCCCTCAAAACAGATTTTCTGACCCGCTTGGTTACGGTAAGGGGGGGGGGGGCGATCCCCAGCTTGCTAGCTTTTCCAGTCCACTTACACGGCCCTTTCAATTGTTTGTACATATAAATATACCCGGCACTTACATGGCCTTTTTATAACAAGCTGCAAGTACTGATTATAATTTCCACTACTAAGAAAAAGATCTTTAATATAAATATTTCCCAGTTTGTGATGTAACTTGAATGTTTTATAAATTATGTAGGAACTGTATCTTATTTGGATTGAAGGTAATGATTTCTTGACCATTTTCTCTGACTTGATTTTAATCATTTACTTAGATGATACTTATGATACTCGAATACGCCTGCCCTGTTTGGCACGGTTCGCTGACCTCAGCCCAAAGCCAAAACATCGAAGCTGTGCAGAAGAGAGCCCTCAGAATCATCATCGGCTCTCAATATCATTCATATGAGAATGCTCTCGAATCAGCACAGCTGCCTACCTTGAGAAGTAGATGTGATCAACTTTGCTTACAGTTTGCTGGGAAAGCTTTTGAATCTGGGTGCCCATGGTTTGATAGGAACACAAATACAAGGACACTAAGAACAAGAAGAATATGTATATGAGCCTAGAAGTAGAACTGATCGCTACAGGAACAGCCCAGTCCCCTTCTTTACGAGACTTTTAAACTCCCATGGACTGTGAAAAACTATGTTTTTATACCTTTGTTGTTTTATTTGTCGCTTCTCTTAAACTGTAACTGACTTTTGAAATATTTTTGTAATTGTTAATTTCTGCAGTAATCATTGAACTTTCTTTTCCGAAAAGTCACTGGGTCATAATGTTATAACCCACTTTACATTTATATTTATTTTTTTGTACAGATCATAATTCAACGTTCTCTTATTTTTAATTTTAATTCCTTTTGAGATAATTCTTTATGATTATCATTAATGACTCCAATTCCTACAACCATTGTTATTACCATCAACACAATGTTTCTTTAGAATCATTATCAAGCATATCGAGAACAATCCCAACCCAGATTACTGTTTCATTTATAAATCCTTTGTATGAAATACATGTTTTCCTCCTTCAATTTAACCCTAATCAATAGCTTTCGTTTGTTTCTTTAAAAAAAAAGCAAGTATTATTTCATACAATCCACTCTTTAATCTACATGTATTGTTATTCATTCAACATTGGTTAAATATACATTTATGTTAAAATGTTCATTATGTTAAAGGTATATACACTCAGTCTACTCCTTACCTTTCCCCATTCCTGCTGTTGACATTACTGCTCCATCTGTATAGGCCCTCCTACTTTTTTTTTGTATCCCCTTTCCAGTATTATACATTAGTATACTTTGTTATTTTTTTTTACTGTTTGCTTGATTGTTTACTGACATTTTACTCTGTACAAATTCATGTAATTCAGCCTTTGGCGGCTAATTGAATTTTATCACAATAAATACCATTGATCTATCTATCTATCTATCTATCTATCTTATGGGAATGGAGAATAGAAATAGCTGTAATCCTTTTTTCAAAAGCATGAAAAGAAAGCAGCAAACGTTACATATGTTACCCTACCCCAGATATGTAAAATTATGTTTCATAACAACGGACCTGGCCATATCTCGAAGCATATAATTATTTATGGCGACCCCCATGTTACAAAATACCTAAATTTGCCCTTTGGTTGTTTCTCCATAATATTCTAATCCTACACGTAACTAGTCTCATTCTCATCCCTTTCACTCTTTTAAAATTGCAACCTTACATCGCGATCCAGAAAAATGGTAAGTGAAATACAAAAAACAAAAATCCTATAAACCCTGTCATTTAGACTTACAGTACCTTACCAAACCTACACGCCCATTCTTACAGGAAAGAATGCCCGTGGGACCATTACGGTTATCATAGAGAATCTTCCTCACAGCAAAGGAGCAAGACTGTTAATGGCACTTTTTTTGTAAATATTACCTAAAAGTGCAGTTTAACCAAATGTCCAAGAACTATATTACCGCATATTTTTAGCAACTCTATGTGTAAGTCGAAACAACTGCAAAGGACATTGGCGGCATAAATAGCTCATAAAGTATACTATACATGTATAGACTATATTCTTTATTGATAAGCCCTGGTTTTCTATGTACGACACAGAGACAAATAAACTTCTTCGCATGACCTTTTTTATATAAAAATATTACTGTACATAGAACAAAAAAGAGTCAGAGAGAGAGGGAGGGAGAGAGAGAGAGAGAGAGAGAGAGAAAGAGATGGAGGGGGAGATAGAGACAGGAGGGGGGGAACTCGAGGGAGAAAAATTATGTATTGAGAAGACGCAGATAAGAAAACAAAATTAGAGAGCGAGAAAGTGGACTAGCAGAGAGTGAAAAGAAATGGAAAAACATCCCAGGGAAGTGTTTGACCACCGGAGACACAGACATGGGAAAATAGAGCAATGCGGGAGCGGAGATAAGGGGAGGAAATTGATATCGAGCTAAAAGCAGGGAGAATTGAATGTACAACCTATAAAATATTTACCCGAATGCATCATTTATGTGCTCGAACAATCGCAAAGGCAGCTGATTCGAGCACAAAAATAGCGCAGAATAGAATTAAAGGAATAATCAGGGCGGAAAGCCCCAAGGGATATGGGGGGTTCGAAGACCGCTTGACTTACAATTACCTTCACTGGGCGCATAGGCGGCGGAAGCGGGGGGGGGGGGGGCAGGGGGGACACGTCCCCCATACATTTCAGGAGAAGGGGACGGTTCCCCCCTAAAAAAAAGGAAGGTAGGAAGAAAAGACGGAGGAAGAAAAAAAGAACAAGAAAGAAAGAGAGAAAGAAAGAAATAAAAAGAAAAGAAGAAAGGAAGAGGAAAAATATAAAAAGTAAACTGAACAGCTGAAACAAAGAAGATGTATTAAAATCTATATAGAATAGTGAGAAATGGCGGTTTTTACAATGGAAAATACACACATTTTAAACTCACTCCCAATGCGATATTGTTCAGAAAAAAACTTGACAACCAACAAAAAAGTCTTTTCGCACCAAAATGAAGGAGATTTAGAACAAATCTCTCCATAATAATTAGAACCCGATTTCAATAAACATCTTGGTGGTGACTCTACACCCATGCTTCCCAGGGCGAACGGGGATTTGTTATTTACCGTTCTGTGCAATTTTACAAACAAATTATCGAATAGTATTCAAAAGACTGGAAGCACAAAAATATTGACAGAAATAGATTTGAGTCTGAAAATGCGCGCAAATTTCCAAGCTCACTCTCTATATACGCTAGCTCGCATTTCCTTATTTTTCCCTTCTAAACCCCCCTAATTTCCCAAATTGACAATTTTAATTCAATTCGGTTATTGCGTTAGAGACTTTGTTAAACTGTCCTGAGACTGGCACATACAAAGTTCACAGAATATAGGAAATACATGAAATAAACAAATAAGAAATATCAAAATTATGAAGAGTACGATTAAATATTGCAATTCAGGTATTACATCGTCAGATGATGAATAAGCTTTTTCTTTGAATCTTATTGGTTGTTGCCTGGTCCTATTTCTTTAAACAAACAAAATATTCTAATGGGATTAACTTGGCAATTTTACGATGTTGATTTCATACAAATCTATATTAGCTTAATCTTCTGAAATGGATAGGATGTGTCCAGCTCTCGTGTCAGAGCTGGCATCATCTCAGAGCATTTCCAAACGGCAGAGGGGTGATGATGAATATGAAAAGACGGCCATCGTGGGGGATGCAGCTTCTGTCATAGTAAAGGGCTTTAAGTGTCTGACATTACGTATCTCAATTTCAGCAAAGATGAATTCCCTTATTATTATTAATTACCTCTCATTACGAGCTGCCGAAATCTCTTTGAGATGCTAATGCTGCAGGACAAAAATTAATATCTGCTATCCGCCTTAGATCACACATGATGCTATTTCTACTAGGTATCGGTTTGTACAAGGATAATATATTTGTTCAGAACAACTGATTGTTATCATGCACAAATTAGGCATATAATAATGAAATTAAAAAGGAGATAATAGCTCAAAAGTACACATCCATCAACTTTACTAACAAAAGTCCTAGATATATATTTTTATTTTTACAAAATACCATCTGGAGATATCACAATTCTGAAGCTGCCAGGGGCTTTGCTTCCTGGACCCATCCACTGCGGGCTTCGCGCTACACGAAGAAGAAAATGTGTAAAAAGAAATGTGAATGTAATAGGGAGAGGGGATAATTGAAAAATGAAAAAAATATCGGGTCATTACATACAAATTACAATTTCGCTCACTATTCGCGCTCACATTCCCTGTTAAGTTAGATAAACTGCTCATTAGGATACAATGGAGCTTTGAATATCAAATTTTAAGTCAATATACACAAATTATTTTGCTCGCGATTCGAGTTTCCATTGCATTCTGTTCATGCTTATAAAAGTTATTTAATATCCCCCCAAAATAGCTAGCGCTACGCACTGGCGCTGTTTTACAGGCAAATTTAGTGAGATACGTATTCTCTTCATGTACTACAGAAAAAAAAAACAGTAGTTCAAGTGTTACCGTTTCAAGTCAATAGGCTCCTATATCATTTATTTACATCTCGCTCTTCTCATTAATAATTGTTTCGTAACACGACCATTCTGTTCATTGTTTTAACAAAAACTTGGAATCTGAGGTTTTGGGTCAGAATATCATTTTTTAGCTCGCGCTTCGCGCTCGCATCAATCGTTTAGATAGATACCCATCCTGTTCAAAGTCACAATAAGTGTATTAGAAAGATTAGAAAGATTTGGGTCGGAATATCAAATATTTTCAGCTCGCGCTTCGCTCTCGCATAACATTTTTAGTTTAAAAACCGTCCTGTTCATTAGGCCAACCAATAGTGCTCAGAATGTCCAAAGATTAAGTCAGATTACCATGTCAAAAGGGTCAGGTTATCAAAAGTTTTCAGCTCGCGCTTCACGCTCGCATAAAATATTTATTTACATACTATCCTGTTCATCATTCATGTTCATGGGGGCACCATTTTCCGAAAAGTACACAATGGCGCCAATATCAGGTAGGGCCCACGAGGTGCAAAATCCTGTAAATGCGCCTGCCTTGTTGGATATCTCATCATGTTTGTAAGAAACTAAGATGTACTTAAAACTACAGACTTAAGTGTCGACTACCCCGTAAACAAAAATAGCAAAAAACAGCTTTTAGCAGCCGAATGGGAAAATACAGGTGAAAATATTTTTCCGCCCCCCTAAATTTGTATGCTTCCGCCGCCAATGACTGGGCGCCGACGTACATCCCCTGTTCACCCTTCGCCAATCTCTTTCTACCTCTCACCTCTTTCCCATCTCCCGCACACACCACTAGTACATAAACACACCACCATCGTTCATCTAATCTGTCTCACACACAATCACACACCCTCACCCACACATCCCTTCCCCCTAAGCACACATACAAACGCATTCGTTGACACTACCTTAGACACACGTCCTCACACACATATCACCCCCACACGAGCACACCCTTACTCACCCACACATACTCACATACTTTTCTCCCCCATCCCTCTCCCACTATTCATTCAACCTCTTTTTGAACCCTATCTTCCAAACACGCACATACTACTACGCCAATCGTGTCAATAGGGAACTATATACAATAGTATACCTTTTGTCGCCAAAGTGGGGACATGTTTTTTTTTAACGTTATACATTCAATGTCTTGAATTTAGTCCGAGAACCGGGCTACTTTTCTGAAAAAAACAAAACAAAACAAAACAAAATGATAGCAAAATCTGCAAAATGGATATGCTCCCTACTCGCTATAGACCCGGCCGCCTGGTGTGTATTTGTTATGCATTGATTAAAAAAATAGTTTAAAATGTGAGCAGGAATACATTTACATGGGTATTTTTTACTTGGAAAGTCCCAGATTGATTGGTAAAAATAAGAAAAAGTCCCCAGAAGTAGGTAATTACAAGTTCTCACAGTCTCACTGACCCCTTCTTTAACACATTCATTCCCATCACCCACACATACATGTGGAGGAGTGTCTCTAAACACATGACAGAGTAAGTTGCAATTCAGTTTTGACTTCGTCAGCACAAATGGAACCAAGCAAATAATAAAAAACATTTTTTCCCCTTAATGTTGCGACATATTTCTTCTTGTCTCTGGTGTATTTCATAAATTGTTTATAAATATACACAACCTCATGAAGAACCCATGGTAAGCGACATGTCTGTGTCAATAAACATTTTTGTCAATGGCTATAAAGCTGAAGTACGTATATTCCTATTTTAATTGAGATATATCTTTAAAACATAATTTCATGGCAAAGTATTGTATTAAACCGAAATTGGGTTACATTCAACGACAACACTAAATGTATATTTTTGGGGATTAGCAAAATATATATGGGGAAATTTGCTCTGAATTTGCCCTTAATAATTCTAGTAATGTGTAATGCCATGAATGCCGGGTGTAACATTTTCAACAACTTTATGAAAGCCCCTCCCCTTATAATGCTCCCTGACATGGAATTGTCCTATATTGTAATAACCATTATTTTCAATGGCAAACTTCACCATCAATTGTAACTGTAATGGTAACGCAGCCCAATAGACAATCAAATTCAAGGTTTTCAGGTCGTTGCCATATAGTTTAATACCAACCTTTATGCAACTGAAGCCAAATCCCCTACACTCGTCTATACTTGGATAAAACGACACTCTATTAAACAATAAGCTTGATAGTCATTACGACGTGCGTGGAGCTGCATTTATACAACCGTGGATAAATATTCATTGTCATAATCACTATTACGTGATGGGCATGATATTCACTTAGCTGAATTGATCATGTTGCTTGAGCAACAGGTGATTTCTAACTGATGCTGCATCGCCTCGTGATTTATCAACCAACATGTCGCTCATAGATATAATCATATATCGATTTACTTATTAATGAACTAATCTTGAACATAATCGTATTATTTAACTCACCGTTCTATATATAGCATACTATAATGGCTATATATTTTTTTTTCGATCATGTGAACCACAGCACACCATTCTTATACGTCTGGAATGTAGTCCGATTATTTTTTTAAGTGTTGATTGTATATTTTGCAAAGTTTCCGTATTTGGGAAGCAAAGTTTTAAAATATGTTTATCACAATCCTATTTTTTTACTCTTAGATATATATGTATAATTAATAGATGAAATATATGTCTAAAATGAATTTAATCAAACCATGGCAATCTTTCTGTATGACAATTGTATTAAACTTCATTACCCATTTGCATACAACATGTATAAAGTATACTTATTGCAAATCTGCACGACACGAAAATAGATATACGGTTAAAGGTTTTTTTTTAAAGAAAAAAAGTCTCATTAAAGGCAAATCTGTTTGAAATGTTACCAGTATGATTAGCATAACTATAAACCGTTTTTATATGTACTCAGACGAATCTGTTCAATCCCCTGTGACTTCAAAGTCTCATTCTTTTTCACAAAATCTTATTTTAGTTCCCACCCACACATATTTAAATAAGTACAGATTTGTATCCCAATTTCATGGTCTCATTCTCTGTCATTTTTTCTCCCTCTTGCTCTTTCTCTATTTTTGTTCATCTATTGATCCACACAAAAATATATTGCATTTCCCTCATTTTTGTCACATAACATTCGCACACACACACCCACACACCCTCCCTCACACACATTCACACACACCCATGCATTCTCAGACACATTCTCTATGCCTCTCTCTTTCTACAACTTTTTTATCAAAATTATTTTATACGTCCTTGTCCTTCTATCTCTCTTATTGCACCTGTTTTAAATAAAGCGTTGTTATCAAGGCCTATTTTAGAAATCTATGTAAAAGGTTAGAAGACAAGTGGATTTGAACAAAGTAATCATAATCACATGCGATATGTGAGTAATAAATAAGAATTTCAGTGTATATTGCAGATGCACAATACTTCATTAAGAATAATGGATGGAAAGACAGATTAAGGAGATACCATCACCGAGTCCGGAGAGGGGGGGGGGGGGATTGATTCACTTTATCAAAAATGTGGTTCTCAAAACGAGATAAGAGGGGGGGGGTCGTTTTTACTCCTTACGACCCTACAATATGCATCTAGTACAAAGGACAATTGTCTGTTTTCCGGGAGGAGATTTGCCGACTTTTTTTTCTTTAGACGATGCTTCAGCTGGACAAGGGAATCGTCATCGCGATTTTGCATAGACATTAAAAACGATGTACTTTCGAAGTAATATTTTTTTTGTATCCATGTATTAATAAGCCTCATTTGGTGGGGTCAATTAGCTACTGGTTTACTGTTGTCTTTAAATGCCCCAAAATAAAACGGAGAATGTAATGCATATCAACTATTTTACCCTATATTCAAGAGTGGATCTCACTTTTGTGTATGTTGGGTTTTTCACACTACTCTACTACACTGCAATCCCCACAGATACGCGTTGAATAATATACAAATAGCGAATAGGCATGAGTGCGATGGTGCGAGATTTTGCATGAGGTGAAAGAAAGATGCTCTATTCAACGAGGCGTTAGCCGAGTTGAATAGAGCGTCTCTTTCTCTCACCGAATGCAACATCTCGCACCATTGCACGAATAAGAATATTCGCTATTTGTGTTGTACAACGCCTCGGAAGTTAGCGAAAATATGAAAAAAACAAGAGTTTTCCCTGCAGTAATCTATGAAAAGGGAGCAAAAAAATTGAAAGCGAAAAGCAAAATCCCACAAGCGCACATGACCTTGGGCAGCAATGCGCATTGAGCCAGCAGGCTTATACGCGTATCGCACCTTCATTTTACTGAGCGCAATGAATTAAACCGTTTTGTGACGTCACCTCCTAAAGCCGTGCAACGGTATACAAATGATGCACAGATTAGAGTGGGTCAGTAGGAACTGTGTGCACAAGGTAACTTTGGCATGGTTTAACCCACGAGGCGCAGCCGAGTGGGTTTAGACCATAATGCCAAAGTTACCGCGTGCACACAGTTCCACTGACCCACGATACTGAGCTGTGCATCATCTGTTCTATAGAATGGGGGCTTCTTTTTAAAAAAAAACTCAAAAAAGAAAAAAAAAAGGAAATTACCGGATGCATGAAAATTTTTACCGGACGCATGAAATTTTTTACTGGACGCATGATTTTTTTTTACTGGACGCATGAAATTTTTTACTGGACGCATGATTTTTTTTACCGGACGCATGATTTTTTTTACTGGACGCATGATTTTTTTTACTGGACGCATGATTTTTTTTAAAGAGAGCATGGCAACAAATGACTCATTGTTTACACAGTAAAGCCTATAACAACTGATTTTATGAACATTTTAACACAAATTATTTCACTTTTTTTTTCTTCTTAGTTTTCTATACAATTTCATGCAGTAATTTTACGGTTGGCTAGAAAATAAGAAAACTTACCTTTTCTAGTAGACTCTTGACTCTAATCACTCTATGCATCCCAGAAGATTGCCAAAATGAGCAGATGTAGAACTTATATCGTACAGTTCATCATTCAATTATGATGTCTATTGTGTAACAGTAGAAGAAAAATGTTCCACTTCCAGAACGAACATAGTCAAAGTTTTAAAACAAAGCTGAACAAAGATGAATTGAAAACAGTAACGCATATACAAGGAGTTCTTCCTCAATTAGAGGTTTATTTGTTGTGAATATGTACCACGCAGTTGCTAATGTTGAAAACATTACTGGAGGTACGCGTGGTATTACTCTGCGATGACAGAGACAAAGACAGAGGAGACCGTGCTGGTTGGAGAGCTGCTAATGGTAGTCGAGCAGATGGTGAGGTAGCTTCTGGCTGAGGTTGTCGCTGTTCCCTCACAAGAACACCATCAACGATTGTCTGCTCTTCATCACTGATATGCTGCAGCTCAACGGATATCGGCACTACCGCAGGAGTAATGTTGGTGCTTGGGCTAGTAGCAGTAGCAGGAGCAAAAGAAGCTGATGGCTCACTGGAGCGAGACTCATGATCCAACTGACGATACAGATGTTGTCCAATCTTGCTGCTCATTTCCTTCTTTCTCTCAGTGCTAGTCTTAGTGTAGATTTTGATGGAACTTTCACTTCTATGTCCACTCACCGACATTATGTCTCGAGACTCAAACCCGGACTGGTCTAGCGTAGTGACGCATGTAGCCCGCAAACAATGATTCGTGTACACCTTACTACATTTCGCACTTGTTGAGATGATCTTCATTTTGTTTGCCAAGGTGTTGATGCCGACTGGGCTGTTTTGGTACCACGGGTCATTATCATTCATTGGCCGTTTTGGTTTGGGCTTCTGCCAAAACCATGGACATGCAGGGTTGAGTTTAGAAAGATACTGTTCAAATGTTTTGACAGGACATCTTTCAGTGTTGGGAATTTCGTACATCAATCCTCCGACAGCTTCGTCGTCATTCTCTCTGTGGTTTTTTGTTAGATGATCACGCTTCTTGATGTACTTTGAGCCTTTATCATCGACACAAACCGTGAAATCTGATGCCTTGAGCTGGCGCACATTCTCTCTTCCTCTGTTACAGAAGTAAGTTAACAAGTCAACAAACACTTTATTCTGCAGTCCTGCAGGAGTGTTGCAATCCAGCTCGGTAGAGGTCTGAATTTTCTCCATATCAGCGTGTGAAATGGCTTCTTTGTGCTTGGTACTGCCTAATCCTTCTCGCTTCAGTTTGACCAAAACTGCCTTGAACATCCGATTGCTCTGGGGGAAAAGTTCATTCTTGCAAATGTCAATGTTACAATTGTCCAAATAGTGACGCTGGATCCCGTATCGAATGTACTGCATTGTCTTTTTAGTGTACGGCTTACCATCACTCTTCCGCAGTGATGCATAGAACGCAGACAGCAGCGAGTCCAAATCGGTCGTGTTCTCGACAGCAGCAACAGCAACGCCAACGTTCGTCAGGACATCACCTTTTTGTTTCAGTCTTGCGAAGCATTCCAGTTTGGAAAATCCAAACTTTATTGCTTTTCTCTTGCTCACTGCATCGGCATTTAGTAGCAATTCCTCCAAATCTCCCTCTGTCAGAAGTTCGAATCGCGGCCCCTCCGTGGCGGTCGCCATTTTTCTTGTTTACAAACAAACGATCGTTTCAGAACGATAGCGATAGCGCACTAAAGTGGATATCGTTCATGCATCCAGTAAGATAAATCGTCTGCGCGAATTTTGCTCTCGACCAATCAGATTGCAGGAATCCCCGAGAAAAATCAAACCCATTCTATAATAGTAGTAGTAGTAGTAGTAGTAGTAGTAGTATTAGTAGTAGTAGTAGTAATAGTAGGTGAAGTACATGCACGAGTAGTAGCAGTATTGGTAGTAGTAGAAGTAGTAGTAGTAGTAGTAGTAGTAGTAGTACTGGTACTCCTTTCAAACAAGCCGTGTTGTGTAAGTTTAGATTACGCCTGTTAAACATGTTAAATGACGCGGCACCTTTGTTATTGTACAACGCCTACTTAGCTTGTTGTACGCGAGCAAATGGGAGGCTGAATTGTCAAACATTCGTACCGTTGCACAAAAGACGTACCATCCAAAATTTATTGTACAACGCCTGCTTAGCTTGTTGTAGGCGAGCAAATGAGAGGCTGAATGTCAAACATTCGTACCGTTGCACACAAGACGTACCATCCAAAATGTACTACTACTATTACTACTGCTACTACTGCTACTACTTACTGCAACGTTTGGTATCAGTTGACAATTTAAAACAACAAATTTGAATGGATGATAGTTGTTATGTTACTTGATACTTGATGCGATAATTCCTCTTGCAGCTCCAAAAAGCTAAACTGGAATGAACTTTGCAATATGTCGTGAAAAATCGGTGTCATAGTGAAGATCTCTATTTTACAATAAAAGGAGAGTGCGATGTGCAAGTAAAAACCTGGATACATCTTAAAGAACAAGAGATCCGGTTGGAGGCTGCAGATTTGTAATGATGGGAAGCGCAGCATCTTTGAATGCTGGTAGACCTGTTTTGTATACAACTTCCCCAGGCAGGTGGTTCCATATTCGGATTGTCCTTGGGAAGAAGGAGTATGTGTAGGAATCAATTGACGATTTTGGCACAGCAAATTTCAGTGTATGGTCCCTCCTTGTAAGATATGTTGCCGGAGTGACTATAGCTGGCATTGCCATGTTGACCGATCTGTAGTGAATCTTGAAAAGAAGAGAGCATTGGTCCAGGAGTTGCCGATGATGTAGTGTGTCCCATCCGTGAGCAGACAACAGGTGTGAGAATGACGTAGACCACCTGTAGTCATGGGCAACAAACCGAGTTGCTGTTCTTTGCACTTGCTCAAGGTTTCTGATGGCAGTCAATGTGTAGGGATTCCAAGCCTCTGAGGCGTATTCAAGCTGGGGTCGAACCAGAGCTGTGTAAGCTTTCGACTTCACTTCTCTTGAGCATGGCGAAAGAGTTCGGCGGATAAGTCCTAAGGTCTTCCTGGCTTTTTGCCTGATATTTTGGCAATGTGTATTCCAGCGAAGATCTGGTGTTACAGTTAATCCCAGGTACTTATACTCCGAGACTCTTGGGACAATATCATCCAGGATGTGATATTGGTAGATCCTTGGACTGCGTTTCCGAGGAAAAGACATCACACCACATTTTTTAACGTTAAGGTGCATGAGCCAAGTTGATGACCTTGAAGTTAAAGTATGAAGGTCCTGTTGCAAAGTATTGTAGTCAGAGTCTGATGAAATTTTACGAAAAATTACACAACCATCAGCAAAGAGACGTATGGATGATGAAATGTCATCTTTGATGTCATTGATGTAGAGTAGGGCCGATTACTGAACCCTGCGGTACTCCTGATGAGACCTACTTCCATGATGATTGACTCCCATCAACAACGGCTGACTGTGACCTTCCAATAAAAAAAACATGGATCCAGTTTAGAGAATCCCCAGAGATGCCATAATATTGTAGTTTGATGGAAAGACGTTCATGCGGTACCCTGTCGAAGACTTTCTGGAAATCCGGAAAAACAGCATCAGACTGACTACGACTTTGAAGTGTTTGAGACCACTCATGGACCACCGAGGTAAGTTGTGTTACAGTTGATAACCCTTGTCGAAAACCGTGTTGTGCATCGGCAAGAATGTTATGTGCTTTGAGATGTGGCTCAGAACGATGTGTTCCATGATTTTGCAGGATATACAAGTCAAGGAAATTGGCCTGTAGTTGGATGGGTCACTTTTGTCCCCTGACTTATGGATCGATGTTACAAAAGCTTGTCTCCATTGGGATAGAACCACACCATTATCATAACTTTGCTGAAAGAGGAAGGCTAATGGTGGTGCAATTTCATGAGCCACAAGCTTCAGCAGTCTTGGTGGAATCTCATCATGCCCACTTGCCTTTGAAGGGTTTAGCTGTAAGAGTTGCTTTTCAACACCAGATATATGAATATACAGTTGTCCTATGACTGGATATGGAGAAGGACCTTTTTGAGGCATTGAGTGGACATCTTCTTGGGTAAAAACAGATGTGAAGAACTCATTCAAGCTTTCAGCTTTGTCAATTGGCGCAGCACACAACTTCGAAGCCCATCGAAGTGAGGGTATTCCAATGTTCTCTGTTTGGCAAGACTTGACATATGACCATAATCTTTTTGGGTTTACTGTAAGACTAGCTCCAATGATTTTGTTTACATAGTCAGAATGTGCACGGTGAACTATCTTAGCAACTTTGTTGCGGAAATGTCTATATGTTTCCCAACCAGCAGCAGTGGAGTGCCGACGAGCTTTCTTGAATAGCCGGTCTCTCTTGCGTATCTGGCGTTTGATGGTAGGTGTTATCCAAGGTAGGTGTCTTCTGCCTTTGGTCATTTTGGAAGGCACAAATTGAGACAGACAGTTGTTGAAAAAAGTACTTATCATGAACCGATTTTCTTCAACACCTCGTTGCTCTGGACTACAGTCAAGAAAACCTTTAGAGAAGTCTTCAGCAGCCTTTTTGAGGCATTCGGGATCTGCCTTTTGAAACTGATAGACTTTCCTTGGTGGTTTGACCTGAATCTTTGCACTTGTTGAGAGCTGGCAAACAAAATGTGCAAGCAACAATGTTCCAAATTGTTCAATGTAATTTTATGATGGACAATCCCGGATGTTTGAATGATATGTGAACTCCATTTAGTGGGGTGGAAGAGGAAAATGTCTCGAAAAAAGGACAGGAAAATGCATCGAGTTGAGACAGATGGGGGCTTTATAATGTATGAGGAATACACACGGGATATGTCGTATTCCCGGTCGTATTTCCGTCGTGTGTGAAGAATGCGACCACCACTGTAAATGAACTGCCTCGTGTTTTAATACTAAAGAGGATAATAGACGGGAGATGGGAAAAAGTTCGATAAAGTGACGTCCCTATAAAACCTCGGGGGGGGGGGGAACATTTTTTTCTGGCAACCAAAACAAGTTCTTAGGGATGTATTCATGTAGATAGATAGAAAGATAGGTAGATAGATATATAGATATATAGGTAGGATATGTAGGTAAGTAGGTAAGTAGGTAGGTCTGTAGATAGATGGACAGATAGAGAGAGATAATGTATATGGTAGGTATATAAAATAATAGATGACAGAGTTTGGGGGTAAGCAGTCATTAAAAAATAGCAAAGAAAAAAAATGATAAAGATGTGACATGAATAGATAAATGATTAGATAAAACAAAATTGCATTGATATTAATTTGATGATAAAAATGAAAATGGTGTAACCTATACATTAATAATTGTTTATTTAGAAATTTTGGTGGTTTAAAAGTTGTCATATAATTTCCCCTGGGATTCATTAAGGGAGGAGATTCTATCGATTTGTCTCACTCCTCCTAGAAACTTCTTGTACGAGTAAAATAGGATCAATTATTGATAAGTATGGACTAGAATACAATTTTTGAGGAGAGAAATTATTTTTCTTCGAAATTTTTCCTAACATAATAATTATAGGAATGTTTCGGTTACCATAAAATAATTATTTGGTACAACATGGAAGTGTTCTATCTTGCCTGTATTTTTTTTAACAGGCCTGACATGGCATAATTACTGAATGAATACCAACTATGAGTTTCGTCGAACAAAAAGCTTGAGGCAAAAAACTCAGGCTAAAAGTGGTAAGATCGTAGGGTAAATATAATTTACATTTTTGCTGTTTTGCTCATAATCTCCTAATAGATCATCATCATATCAGCCATGTTCAGCCAGCCCACTACAAGGCAAACGCCTCCTCAAATTGGTGCCAAAGGTGCCAAAGGTCTTGTGCTGATGCAATCCAATTTATGCCAATGAATTTGTGACCTCGTCACTCCATCTCAATTTTTGTCTACCACGATTTTGATATAAATGATATAAAGGCAATCCCCACATAATCGTATCCCTATCTCTGTCTCTCTCTACCTCCCCCCCGATCTACACGGTCTCTGTAGTGTAATATCTTTTCACTTTATCTCATTTGCATGAAAGGGCATACTGCGTATCCTAGGAACATTCATCATTGTCATGAATCGATCTACATTTTCCGGTCACTGTTACGGATTTGAAAAACAGGAAACTGAAAATGTCAAACGAATCCGGTAGCCTGATATTCATGTTGTCAATTCAAAATCAATTCCTAGATACGAAACGGAATAGGAAACCTTCGTAAAACTGATAATCTTTTCGAAGTATCAACAATATAGAATATTTTTCCGTTTGACGGACGAATATTAAGTAAATCAATGGTTATTGAGTTGGAATTTTTTTTTCAAACTGTATGCATTCTTTGTTTAAGTAAACAAAATGTCAAAGTATTAGAAAAAAATCTTAGTTTCAAGTAGAATAACTGTAGTACAACATAAAATAATTACCTCAGAATATCTCAATGCAAATATTGATTACACTACGCAGGTGCGACGTAAAGGGAAAGTTCAGATTTACTAAACATGTATGCGTCACACTTACATGAATTGTCTGTTTTATTTAGATGTGAAATTCTCCAGTCTGGCGGTCTCACTTCTACCCTTTTATTGATTGTTGATAGTCGTTGACTTTATATGCAATAAATTACGCAATAAATTCGTTAGCGCCCTCTTGAGAACGAATACTTTTTAAGACAACCATAAAAGTTGCATCAGCATACAATGAATAACAAGTTTTTTCTCGCAAAATGATTAAAATTCTCCAGGTAGGCAAAGTAACAGAAAAGAAAGAATTGAAAAGTGCAAGTTCAATCTCAGTTTACAAGATTAATACAAGATTTCAGATTGATTATATATATATTTTTTAATCTGTTCCCTTCTATTTTCTGCACCTGTTCCCCTATGCCTTTATTTCCTCATATTTTTCCCCTTTTTTGTTCCCCCTGAAAGAAGCACCTTCTAGATACGCCACTGATCTCCACTTACGATTTTTCGCTATTCGTCAACAATATGGGGGAAATGCAATGTTATGTTTAGGTCTTCCCTACAAGAATGTAATAAATATATCATACCACAGCTCAAGTTACTATAAGAGAAGAAAGAAATATTTACAAATTGCAGTCATGCCTTACTTTTTTTGCTCAAATAAAAAAAATACGTCACAACAAAATATACCTACTGATCATTTATCAGTAAAACTACTACATAAATATGGTATCAATCTATTTTGGAGAAAAACCACATATTTATAATGTGTTAATGGCATATTTCTTTTCTTAAATTAGTGCTCTGTGAGGAGTATAGTCAACTGACCTGGCTAAGCGTTTTGCAGTGCAATGACTTTACGTTCACCCCGTAGATACGAGGACCACGTTTTTTCCACGTGACAAATGTCAAACAAAACTGGAAATAGGTATGTCTAATTCTTTCTATTTAAAGTTGCCATATATTTACACTTCCCTTGCAACTATTAAGCTAGCGATAACTATACTGAAGTTTTGTTAAAAATGTAAAGCCTTATAATTCCGTTCTTGTTAGAAGCCATAGATTTAAAGTTTTAAAAAGTGTATTAATAAGACTACTGGTGTATACTGCAAAAAGCAAGGGACCTGGTCGTGAGCCCTAGGGCACGCCAAAGGGTACTGGGAAAGAATCTGAGAAAGTACCATTGAAAAACAACTGTAAGATATGCAAAAGGTCCCATTTCCATGCAGTTATTCTTATATAAAAAAAATCCTAAATACTGACTTCTGCTATTTTTTCATGTCATTCTAAACCTCTTTACCTCTTATCATAACCGTTTATGAAAATGTCAGAACTGTATTGTTGACTGAAAAACAGAAACTATGAGAAATGGAATTTACATCATAAGCTCATTAGAGAAAGTGGATTCAGGCATTAGATGGTGATATTATTCATTTAATTATGTCAGTTTTTTACGGACGAATAAATAAATTAATGATTATTGAGTTGGAATAAAGTACTCAAACTGGATGCACTATTTCTTTATGTCAAACGAATAAGGTTGCAACAAGATAATGGATAAAAACGTTTTTCTCGCAGAATTGAATTATCCAGGTTGGCAAAGTAACAGATTTTGAAGGACTGAATTGAAAAGTGCAAGTTCAACCTCAGTTTACAAGACGATTAGGTTAATAATGTTTTATTTACCTTTTTTAAACATTATTACCTGTTTCTTCACCTTTCTGCACATTTTCCCTTTTGCCTTTTCTCCTCATATTTTTTCCCTTTTTTGTTCCCCCTGAAAGAAGTGCCTTAGATACGTCACTGATCTCCACTTACGATTTTACGCTATTCGTCAACAATATGGTGGAAATGCAATGTTATGTTTACCCTACAGGAATGTCATAACTATAATATATCCCACATCTGAACTCACTACAGTGTATAAAGGAAGAAACAAATATTTACAAATTGCACTCATGCCAAACTTTTTTTTTGCTCAAATTAAAATTTACATCACAACAAAATACACCTACTGATCATTTAAGCGGAAAAATACTACATAAATATGGTATCAAATTATTTTGGAGACAAAAATTATTTGAGGCCACATATTAATGTGGTAATAGCATATTTTTTTCTTCTTAAATTTGTAATTAATTTTGCGAGGTGTATAGTCAACTCACACGGTAGATACATAGCTAATATTAAATTAAATCCAGCGTTTTGCAGTGCATGGACTTTAAATTGAACCCGATATATAAGATATAGATAGGAGGAACGCATTTTATCGCGTGACACATGTCATGTCAACAAAAGTGGAAATAGGAATATAAACCTAATTCTTTCTATTTTAAGTTGTCATATTTACAATTTCCATGCAATTAAGAAGCTAAAAATAATTCTAAAAAATAATAAACTGTACTGACATTTTGTTGAATATGTGAAGCCATATAGTTTCTGTCCCCGGTAGAAGCCATAGATTTAAAAGCACACAAAGATATTGATAAGACTACTTATGTAAAAAGCAAAAAGCAAAGGACCGAGTTACCAAAGGGTACTGGGAAAGAATCTGAGAGAGTGACCCCAATAACAACTTTGAGATATGAATAAAGGTTCTTATTTCATGCAGGTATTCTATTATAAAAATCCTAAATACTGACTTCTGCTATTTTCTAATATCATTTTAGACGTCTTTACATCTTATGATAACTGTCTTGGTGACTGAAACACAGAAACTATGGTGATTCACCTAATAAGCTACAAATTAGAGAAAGTGGATGATTAGGCTTTAGACTGTGACACCCCATCAACATATACCTATTAATAATTCAAGCGTAAAAGTATAGTATGGTATCATTTTCTTGGAGAAAAAAATTCTTTGAGGTCATATATATATGATGTGTTCATGGCATATTTTTTCCCTGAAATTGGTGATCTGTGAGGTGTATAGTCAACTCACATGGCAGAATCATGGCTAATATTAAATCAAAGCCAGTGTTTTGCAGTGCATTGACTTTACATTCAACCCAAAATATAAAGTATTATATAAGAGAAACACATTCCTACACGCGATACATGTTCGTCAAACAAAACTGGAAATATGTATATATACATGCACTTTCCATGCGATTAAGAAGCTAGCAATAATGGTAAATATTAATAAACTGTACTGAAGTTTGGTTAGATATGTGAAGCCATAGATTTCGTCCCCGGTAAAAGCCATGAAATAAACATACATAATTACATAAAATCGAATGTACATTTGTTTTTCACTTTTTAAACGAGGTTATACAACGTAACTAAATAAAACTGAAAAAAATTCTTAACATGCTTAAAGACATAAATTACTATTTACAGTTCCCAAGGCAATGCAATTCAAAGCGTAACATACAAGCGTGTTTATTAATTTGTCTTTTTATGTATAATTCATCGTTTTACGATTTGTGCAAATAGTTTATACTTAGTTTCTTTTTCTTTATTTATTTTATTTTTTATTTCATTTCATTTTGTTCCTTTTATCTACTTACTTTTATAATAATAATTGATAAAAATAATGTGCTTACAGAAAAGGAGACTTTACTCTATTGCTTTCTAGTCGGTCTCCCTCCCTTTCGATTCATGCCGTTAACGTAAAGTAGTAATTAATTTAAACATCATGCTGTATATATGCAGATTAAACTGTCGTCAGTGGTCATAGTAAATATGAAATACTATGGTGATAAGGCATACGCACGATATCAACTAATGCCTGGTGGGGCATAATTCCTCCCTTTTCTTTTTTTCTTTCATTTCTCCTTTCTTACCTTTCTTTCTTTTTCGTTCCGTTCTTTCCTCCTTTTTATAAACCTGTAAACCTGCATTTGCGTATTATGTCTTTAAATGTCTTTTATTTGTTCATGATGTTGAAATGTAAATAATGATAGTCTTTTAACATAAATTTCTTTCAATTATCCCCAGGCATTAGTTGGCGTTCTTTCCTGTTTTTTGTATATTTTCATTCTGATATAGTGTATTTTGAATATTGTATGATGATTATTTTAAATGTACTGAAATTTACATGCAATGCAACAAAATGATTTGGAAATAGGCAAGTTTGCAATGAACACGAAACCATACAAAATTAATAATATTTACGATCATTTTATAGAAAACTGGCATTTAAGAATGACAGCCTGTTCTACTGGTGTATTGAGCCTGCATGTCTTCTCATTTCAACCTCTCTTCAGCTACCCGCCTCCATCTATTCCCCGCCCCCTTTCTCTTTTTTCTTTGCCATGGGATCAGATGGAATCCTTATATTCCCAGTCCATTACCCGCCCCCCCCCCTTTGCTCGAATAATTCTCGCCCCTTAAACGTGCATCCGGTCACGTCCCATTTAGCATGTTTAGGAACCAACATGAACATAGTCCAGGCTATACCGAGATTTGAGTAGCGCCAGTGGCAATAGTCAACAACACATCGCACTGGCGTTTGTTATCTGTCTACGTCAATGATAAGATTGGATTACGATTTGCTGGCACTGCCTCAGTTGAACAATATCTTGATTAGATAATGACCAAACATGATGAGTACCTTATCATGTCCTCAGATTTCACTAAACACCCTTAAGTCATACGTGTAAATAAAATGCCTCATGCAGGTTGATTATAATAATAGTCTATTACTGACTGGTAAATTACCGGGCCTTTCTTCTTAAACGATATCTAAATCTCGAATTTTAAATCGACGATTAAATGCCATAATTTGCTTTACTCGGCACCGTGTAGCTGTTTGCATATGGTTTTGAATTACGAGTGAATTTGATATGATTACAAGTACGGGTACAGAAAGGAACTTTTTGGCAATGAAAATAGGAATGCGCATACATTGGTACCAATATAGCAGCAACCGTTTCGGCATTACAGATAAAAATACATACAAGTTATTATTCGTTGCATGAATATAGAGCACAAGAGAGTACACATAATTTAGAGATGTAAGCGGGTCTGGGTCAAATTCGGAATACCTATATCATATCCGATATCTTAGAACACTCGACAATATCACGGTGTTGGTATATTATGTGGCGATGCTGCATGTGAATGAGTGGTCTATTGTAAGGCGCCTCACGACACACGTCAAAGTCCGGGGTTCGATCCCCGACCACGGCACTTATGCCTCATAGCTTGATGGAGTTATTATAATCGACAGAGATCTTTTTATCCTAGATTGAAATAAATGAACATGCTGTCAGCATTCTTCGTATCATGCGCTGTGTGTACTTGTTTTTGTTTAAGTATCAGAGCCAGTTTATTATTTTGTATGAACGGTAATATAAATCTAAAAATGAAAAATAGAGAAAAGAGCATTTATTTTATGATTTGCATGGCAGCTAGATGGTGAAAGCAGATGAGAGTTTCGAAGGGAAAATATATAAACACAACATCAAAAGTAAGTTCCCCCCTAAAGAACCCCTTCAAATCGTCCAGTAAAACAAGTCATTCAAGTTGAAACCAAGCAAGGGATACAGCTAGGATTGTAAGTGTTTTTTTGGAAAATTAGCAACACCCGTGACTTAAAGGCAGCATGAGCACATGAAACGTGAACAAAAAAATGACACATTTCAGAAACAGCAAATCTGCGTTTTAATGATTTGTTCTGTAAAAATTACAGTAATGCTTGCTTCCACGGCTGAATAATCACAAATTAAGGACAATATGAGTAATCTTCAAAATCGCAAGAGTGATTTAAATTCATTTCAAAGTGATCAAACATGAAGTGGAATGCAGTTTAAGAGCATTGCCAAGGTCAGGATTCCATTCAAGGGGCGTTACAATTATGCCATCCCCCAGCAAAGAGCCACAAGATTCGTGAACACCATGAGGCGACGAGGCCAAGAAGTCATTGACAAATGTGGTGGCTACACATTATTAAACTGTTAACAGTTTTTAAACTGTATACTGTCTGATAAAGAAAAAGTCAATAAATCACAGATTTTGCTGTTTTTGAAATGCGTCATCTTCTATTTGCGTTGTGCTCATTCAGCATTGAAGTCACGGATATCTTTTATTTTCGAGAATCTGATAGCTACAGTATATCCCATACTTGGTTTCAACTTGAATAATTTGTAACACTGGCAGATTTGATGGGGTTCTTTAGGGGGGAACTTACTTTTGATGTTGTGTTTATATACAGAGAGATACAGAGAGACAGACAGACAGGCAGAGAGACAGCGAAAGGGTAGAGCGAGACGAAAGGAGGGTATAGGTGGGAACTGCAAAGAAAATAATGAAAATTCTCTATATTTTGAAAAGAATAATTGATTGTTGTCACTAAATGATTGTAATTTGCTGAGATGTTTACTCGGAACCATGTATACGTCAAATAAAGACTGAAACATACGCAAAATAAACAAGATTGATATTGAGAGATAATGATTATGAAATACAAGGATTGCCCTATTCCAAAACAAAATTGAACGTTGAGAAGAGATCATACATCTAAGGCAAAAACAAGTGCTTACGTCATTATGGAACAGTAACGGCGTTAAAGTCATTTCTTAAATGAGACAGATCAACAGAAAAAAACTTGTTACAATGAGCAAATGAGGTGAGACACAATTATCTGTAGCTAACCCTTGAGGATTTGTTAGATAGGGAAATATCCTTATTAGATTTGTGTATAAGATTTAATTTGCAAAATCATTTAATCTCGGTATTTTTCTATAGCCAACCTTGCCTTTCGCAAAACACACCTTTGCGAATACAGGTTTGTACGAATGAGTTGTTTTTTCCGATATATTTCTATATAATAACCTTTGGTTGACGCAGTGTTTTGTGACAAATATCATAGATATTTATTTGCTTGCAACAAAAACAAACACCTCATCATCTTATTTTTCTTATTCTTTTACTCCCGATGATGAAATGGGTAGATAATGGGCAGTTCCGTAAAATAATCATAAATTATCAGACCCCCATTTTTCTCTCGTCTTACTTCATAAACTGACCAAGTCATGATCATTTGAGAACATTACAGACTGTCAAAATAACCAGAAATCAGAGATAGAACATTTCTCACATACATGGGGTCGGACGTACATATTTTCATGGAATTTCCCTATGCTATTAAATGATTTGGTTTACGTCGTATTCTATTTTTTGATAAAAAAAATAATATAAGCAATTACCAAATGTGTTATTCATGTACAATGTAGCCATAATGAGCGTCGTAGTCCAGTTGATTACTCCCCAGCATGAATTCATTAGAAATTTCAAATTTGAAGCACATATTTGCTGTTAAACTATGTTTTAAATAAATTACTGCCGATGTGGCTCTTCGTTACCATAAAACGTTTTAATTATTTTGATCCTTATGGATTTGATGGAAGAGATATTATGATGAAGTCACATGATTCATCATGAACAAATCTTTAAGCACGTGACTTCATCTAGGAATGCCAAAAAGTATTTGCATTAAATTTGGTGACTGCATGCGCTTGAAATCAACTTTCCAATCGATGCTTTCTTGTAGTATAGCAGGCCTTCAACATTGTGTGTGTATGTGTGTTTGTGGGGGGGGGGAGTAGTAGTGTTTCCTTGCTCCCATCTTCCACGTAGTGACCCACTCTTCCTTTTTTGTTGGGGGGGGGGGGTGGCGAAGGACAAGCCCAAGTATACGCTGCTGTGCTGTCTGTTTTATCTGGATCGATTTACAGAATGATTTATAATGTCATATTCTGTTTTTGATTTGATTTCGAACCAAAAATCTCAACATCTGGAAATTAAGTAAATAAAAATCATTTAAGATAATCAAACATATATCTGATATAGATCCAAACTATTTATGTGCATCAACTGTTTGTTAGTAGGGCCTATATATATTTTATTCTATTGATTATTTCATTTCATTTCATTTCGTTTATTTCCATTTTCAACAATTACAGTTTATTTTGTACATTTTAACATATAAATAACAAAACATATTTCAAGTATTCCTGTACAAAAATTATATTCAAGATTATTACATATCAGGTTGGAAATGGAGGAGGCTGCTAAAAAGCGGAGCTTGTATAGTGCAGCCTCCTAATAAATATTCTTGTAGTTGCATAGCATATAAAATCAAAATAACAACTTGAGCATGAACGGGGAAATTAAAATAGAAAAGGAAATAAGAAAAAGAGAGATTAAAGGTCTCTAGAATCCAGCCCCAGCACTCACAGACGGACCTCGTTGATCAACAGGAAAACGAAAGAGATGGAAAAGCGTACGTGACATGATAATCATGTTTGATTAAAAAAAAAATACAAGAGTTTGAGTGATGAAGAGTTAAATTCAATGGTTATCTTGGAGAAATTTTTGAGCTTATATTTGAAAGAATTAAGGCTTGGTGATTCTTTGATGTTTTTATTAATAGATTATGTGGAATCAGAGTTATAGAATATGTATGAAGAAAGGTTCGGCTTGAATATTTTGTTGTTTGTGTTCATTCTTCTCATTCATTTCAGAAAATTACCCAATTTTTTCATACAATATGGAAATTAAACTGCAAAATAAAACAACAAAGAAAAAATGAAGTGAGAGAGAAAAAAAATCGGTAAACAAGTATTAAAGAGAAAGTTGTTGAATGATGTAGACCGGGCTAAAATAGTTCAGCTAATCAACTCTTGAACGAGGCATTTCTTTCTTCCTGTCAGTGAGTTACATAAAGATAAATTTTAATTAAAAAGGTCTTGTACAACTTCTGATTTCTCTTTCCAATCATTAAAAGAAAATCAATGATCTTGCCAAACTGGCTATGGAAATAAATTATCCAACGACGAGAAAACCTTATGTTGAAGAGAATGAATGAACCAACATACTTGTTTGAATCTACTTTTCTACAATAAATCTTTTCAAGAAAATGTAGGTCCCATACTCCTTCGTAAAAAAAAAGTTGAGAGTTTAATCTTTATCAGACAATGATTGATTTGGCATCTTTACCTTCTAAGAAAAACTTCAGAGTCAATTAACCACCCTGCAATAATCTTCACCCGGACTAGATCATAAAAATGAAGACTTTACTATTTTCGATATTTTTGGTGTGCAAATACAGATGGAACGAAACGATAAACAGAGCAATCAAATACTCTGGAAAGGATGATGTTCAGTCGGAAAAGTGATCGGAAAGTGGATCAATTTCTTCATTCAAATGATTTTTTTAGCTGATGCAGCTGTATAAATTAGTCCTAGCAAGAACGGAAATTAGTTAATAAAATTATTTTTGGATGACTAGAACCTTATATAATCAACTCTGAACTAGAAAATGTCACCCAATGGATAAGAGCAAATAAATTCTCAATAAATCTTCAAAAAACAAAATATATGTTGTTAAGCAACTCTATAAATACACTTCCTGTTGATATTATTTTGGATGGAACTCCCTTGGAAAATGTATCCCATATTAAGTTTCTTGGAATAACAGTCGATAATAAGCTCTCATGGAAATTCCACATAGATAACATATGTAAAACTATTTCACGCAACATTGGTATAATTAACAAGCTGAAATTTTGTTTACCATTATCGTCCCTGCTTACATGATATTCATCCCTTATATTGCCTTATTTAAATTATGGAATTTTAGCGTGGGGTAATACACAACAAACACTCTTAGACAAATTACTCCTATTACAAAAGAAGTCTCTTCGTATCATAAGCCACACAGTATATTTGTATCATACTGACCCATTATTTTTTTTAACATAAAATATTGAAAATTAAAGACTTATATTTGTTTAATCTCGGTCAGTTTATATATAACTATAACAACAACAACCTTCCAAATGTATTTAATTGAATGTTTCCAAAAAATCAATCCATTCATAACTATCCAACAAGGCGATTGGGTGAATTCTATTTACCACTTTTAAGAACTTTGCTGGCTCAGAACACATTTTATATATGATGGACCGAAGTTATGGAACTCACTTCATAATGATATAACAACTGCAAAATCTTTGAACTCTTTTAAGACTAAATTCAAATTATCTCTATTAAAATCTTATAATATACTCCCAAATTAAGTCTAATTCATCATCTCTGTCAAGGCATCATTATTACTATAAAGACTATAATTAAAACATAAAATAATCATTATCCTTTTTTTATTGAAAAAAAAATCTGACACAAGTCCTTCTTAGATGTGCTCGTTATTGAACCTCATACATTATTGTGTCTATCCTCTCCTCTATTTTATCTTTCTTTCCTGTCCGCTTATCCGCCTTCCTACCGGTTATTTGTTCACGGCATCAATCACATTTTTCGTGCACTATATTCTTTCCAGGTTATTTTATATATTTTTTCTCCTTTCATACACATCATTGAATCCAGTTTGCTTGAGTCCACGATGGTATATGTTCTACCTACGTTCAGCAGCACCCATCCATCTTCTCAGGGCATTCTCCCCTTTTTTCTTCTCTTTTTCAGGGGGGGGGGGTGGGGTGGGGAAGGGTGGATATATTTTAGGACGGGTTGTTTTGACCTATATCAAACTATATTTTTTGATAACTTCGTATTTATTTTGTGAGTATTATTTCTCTCTCATTTATTTATTTTTTTCTCATTTGATTACATATACCTGTATTTGTACTTTGTTATTTTGTTATTTGTTGTGTTATCTATTTTTTGAGGGGCCCATATTGTACAAGCATTGCTTTTTAGTTGGTCCCTCCATTTCCATCTTAATTCAATTTCTATTGGAAAATAATATACATATTTTAAACCTATGTGTTGCCCAAATTGTCTTAGTGTTTTTATCACAACATATGTATTATTATTTTTGTTGTTGTTGCAACGGATACAAATATTTATGTTTATATATGGCATACAATTTGTTTTTGTTTGATGAAAGTGAAATAAATAAATTTGAATTTTAATTTGACCTTGCCAATACATGCTCGAATGAATAGTGACATTTGCATGAATTTGATTTGTCGTTGTTTTAAAAGAAGCAAACAAGACACAGGATCATAGCCATCAAGATTTAAAAAAAATCTCAGTTTGGTACTAGTACTTGAAAATTATATCAATATAAGAGTGACAGTACACACTGGCCTGAATATTTCAATGTGAGTCTTGGAACTCTTGTTGGAATGCTCCCAGGGAGTGGAGAAAGTGCATACATTGTGTGCGGGCCTGTCAGGATCTGATGGTCAGGGTGGCAATAAAAATCTTGTAAAGCGCTTAATGCGGAATATTATTATATCATCATTACTAAATTTGTAATAAATATAATATGTACTTCCCAATGCTCTGACCTGTGTGTGTGTGTGTGTTTGAGGAAGGGTGTGCGTATGCGTGTGTCAGTTTGCATATTACTCTCCATGAATGTGTATGTGTATGGAGTGTTGTGTGTGTAAGGATAGCATTGCATGCATTCGTGATTATAAAGATTATGTGGTCGTTGTGTGGTGCTTCACGGCCATTTTCTAATACGGTGAAAAATGGACCTGGTTGAAATTTATCTGCTCCATGAATACTAACACCCCATATTAATATGTCTATAAATGTCGTGTTTGTTACATGGTTGTTCTAGTTAACATGAAGCTATCTAAATAATGAATATCTCTTTCAGAAGGTGGATTTTTAAAAGTATATTCTCACATAAATATGCTTTTAATAAAGAGAATGTAATACCAAATCTTCCGAGGCTAAGTTTTTCTTCGCGTTCAGATGTAATTGTATCTTGATATTTCGTTATCTTCTATGCTTTTCACTTTTCGATCACAGTCAATTGAATAAGAATAAAAAAGGACTAATTTGTCCAACAACTATTTTATTTGTAGGTGTTTTCTGGTCCGTTATATTATCACATTAAGAAAACATGAGGGAAATTAATTTCCATATAAACAACGAGGACCGTCTAATCCCAATACATCTTATGAGTTATACATGTATATCCTTTTTTCTCTTGTTTTCATTGATCATGCTTTCCTGGTATTGGCAAAATGCACACTATATGGACGTGACACTCCTCCAACATACCTTTTACATGTGGTGCGGCCTCTCATAACCCACGGGTTTTTAGGACAGCTCGAGTGAAACTGCCGCTGCGATACGTGAGACATACAGGCTGGATTTAAACCTGCATGCAGAAAACTCATCTAATCACTGTTACTTCACTGTTATTTGAAAATGAGGGAATTTCCCTCTGGCTGTATCTATTTCATTTACTGCACCTGTACTATGAGATTATCAGCTTAGGGTTTAAATACGTGGGTGGGATGATAGATGAAACCAAATCTTCATTTCGATTGTGTAGGAACAGTCAAGAAATCTTGTTTCTTTCTCATGATATGGGGCGTTGCAGGAAAAATAATTTAACAAAATCAAATGTAGGTATATTTTTTTGTCTCTTAATTAAACCTTTTTAATTCATTTTTTCCCCGGCATTGAACCTAGTTTTTAGAATAGGAGTTTAATTGGTGGACTTTTTTATATTTTTTGTTTTAATTTTCATGTTGAGGACACTGGCAGCGAGCGAAATTTGTTATTTTTAAAGACTTATTCTAACGGCTCTATTGTAATTCTTAATAATAATATTGTTCACATTTCTCTCCTTTCCATTTCTTATTCACAATCAGCTCTCCTCCAAATTGTTTGTTGTATGTGCACGTCATGAAATAAACATTACGTCATCATTGACTGAATAAAAAAAAAGGTAAATGAATTTACAACTCACCAGAGATGCAGAGATTGAATTGAAACGAAAGAGAAATTATATGTTTTAATTTCTTGTTTATGGTTTAGACTTAATACCCTAGTAAAATTTAAGACATCCACGTACTCCTTCGATCCTGGAAGTGATTCCCAAATGTTTTCCAGGAACGCCTGACAGGTAGACAAGCACATTATTTCCTATAATTATGATGTCAATGACCAACGGGAATAGCGCAAACAGAAAAACAAACACATGGGACTACAATGTCTATGTTACGTGTCTGTCAGGAGTTTATATTGAATTACCGCAGGTTTATACTGCCTACCGTTTTATGATGGGCAATCCCATGCGTCATCCTCGGCGGCGATTATGATGATGGACGGGTGTCATGTTCCCCTTCCTTTCGATTTTTTTTCGGGGTTCGGAGGGGGCGGGGGGGGGGGGGGCTTCCTGTTCGAATAAAAGGTTTACATTGACGATTTTCCTCTTTTTAAAAACTTATTCTGTAAAGTACAATAGACAATGGACACTGAGACTTTTCTTTTGAAATCTCCTGAAATTCAAAAAACGTAAATTTGCTTCTACGCTTTAGGAAGATTTTAAAATTCCCCTTCTTCTATCTATATACTTACAGCCCACTTTGTCTGAAGTAGCTCTCATTCTTGCCGATACAATGAATATGGAGGTTGATTTTTTTAATCATTTTTTTGTTTCTTGTTTATCTAGTATACTTACTGTAAACCACCCTTTTTTCGAATCCATCATTTTGCTCATTAAGATCTGCATCTATGCACATATTTGATTACAAACTCATAGATTAGACGTTGATTCAACAATAATTTAGGGTGTTATCAAATCCTTTTCGGTTTGTTTCAGTTCACTTCATTAGATCACTAGACTATATCAAAGTATATAATTTTATTCCTTAAGATTTGATGAATATCAAAGCTTTCACACAAACAGAACGCAATAATCAATCAGATTTAGAGTCCTGCGACATGCAAACCTCCCATTGATTGACATTATTTTGTGCATTTGATTTCCTTCATAAACATGGTCATAATCCGATTTCGAATTATATGATGAGGAGGAATTTAAAGATGTCTTCTCTATTTCTTACAGATATATCAAATTTAATTCCTCTTTGCGCTCGAGCTTCCCCTCTTTTCACGCTCACTATACTACATTCACACAATGCAGTTACATCCCCGATCATTCTAAAGCGGCATCGAACGAGAAGTGATCGATGAAGGTAATCGTGGGATATCTTTTTAAGCAATTGACCTACGTCAAGAAAGACTGAAACAAATGCCAGGAGTATTACAAGAATTTTGAAAATAATATGAAAAGTGAGAGCCTCAATCAAATGTTTTTTTCAGATTATTTTGTGGAATAATCAGCTAGTAAACCATCTAAAATGTGCCTTATATCACTTTTAACCCTCTCACAAGAGAGAGAGAGAGAAAAAAAGAGTATAATCAGGATTCTGTGGGAGCAATTTCAGATTCCTACATGTAAAACCTTCGCTGAAATTATACTTGTATCATATACGCGGAAACTCACAAAATGGAGAATGAATCGTTTTTATATATGTAACATCCCAGAATTAAATAGTGTAATACTGCCAATGTATTGTAATTTCGGTTATAACTTGTAATATGTATTGCATGTAGTTTGGTATAATCTACACTGGGCAGTTTCTGAATAGAGTTTTCTTAGAATAATCCATGACTAATTCCCTCTGTCCAGTGCAGAGATTTTTCTGTACACTTCGCTATTGGAAAGAGAAAGTAGAAAGTCCTAAAGTCATCTCATAGGAATGTTGTGGTCACCTGTGGAAGGGTGGAGGCAGAGAGAATCTGAATGAAGAAGATTGTATCCTATTCATTCCATCTCACACCACCTGTGAGACAACATCTAGAGAGAAGACATCTTAATATATTTTCAACACTGATTTTTCCATGTCGAATCCAATCCATTAGGGGTAAGTTGAATCCTAATTCACGTTTTAAATAATGATATTTATAAATGTTTTGCTTTAACCAGTGTTGTTTAAAAATGGATTAAGAATATCATCTATTTAGTTCTCTAAATATTTAGGATAAGTTAGTACTTTTTCTGTGAGATATATGTATGTTCAATTTCGTTTTGATCCTTTAAATGTGTTTTCTATTTCTTTTGTTATGAATGTTCCTTAATGTATTATTTGATATACATGTGCTACATTTGATTTGATTTCATATGTTGTGTTAAGACAAAGGTCTAGAAGTATTTTATCGAACATGATTCGCGTGGATATTTTGTATTAATTACTCTAATTGAGGTTTACATAATTCCGTTGACTTAAATAATCCAATCATGCTTCATAAACTTCTTTGTTCGTATTTCTTGGAGGAGAAATGATATTATTGTTGTGTTTTACTTAAAGTAACATTCGTTATTTTATCAGTATTATTGTGCTAAATAATATTAGTTTCATCTAATAATTTCTGTATGGTCAGAAATTGACTTTATTTGCTTAGCATTATATTTAGGATTTATATCCAAAATGATATTGCTCGATTATGTTAGATTCATCTGTAGATATTCATACTTTGCATTGATGTTTGCGTAGTTTAAGTTTATAAGAAACTTAGTACCTTTAAGGCTGTTGCTAGGCGACAGACAGCATTCTGATACATATTGGGGCTGTTGGCCAGTTGCATCATTCATAGTAGTAGTTGGTAGTGTGACGTCATCAATCACGGCACATGCTGCAGAAGTTCTGTGGAGCTTCATGGTCATTGTTTAGGTTAGGGGTGATAGGGTCACTCAGGAATGTAGTATTATTGTCCAGGGACTAGCCCTGTTCACACTGAAACAACTTGTTATTTAATTGCAATGTACTTTGGGGAGTACTAGGGTCTGTTCATACTTGAGATTTAATCTGATTTAATTATTAATCTGATTTAACTTTAGTCTGGTTTAACTTTAATCTTTTACTTGTATTTCAAGTTAGGGTTTTGTTTTTCATAATTCATTATTGATATCAGCTTGAAGTATTTGAGTTCATTTTAATGAAATTCTTTTTGACAATCATCATGTTCTATTTATCATTACATATATTCATTTAATCATTCATGTTATCTTATAACTTAATATATAATTTCTTTGATGTTTATTCTTTGTATCTCTTTCCTTCTTCTCATTTTCTCTCTATTCTATTATACGTTTATATAACGCCTTAATTTGTCGTGTTATTGCATATTGGTTGAGTGAAACATGTAATGTGATGATAGTAGAGTCGAGCTACCAGCTTACTACTTTTATTACTGATTGTTGTATTGAAACTCTTGATGTATATGACAATTTATGATTCTTTATTTTCTATTGTTTTCCAGGGTTTTTGTTATTCTTCTAAATAAAGTATGGCATCAAAAGAACCTAGACCGCAATTCTGAGTCGTATATTCATCTCAATTTTGTGTGTCACATTAATGGCGTAGTCGGCAGGATGTCTACGTAACCCCCTAAGGAGTAAGACGAAGAGATTGCTGATCATCATTTGAGAGACCGTATCGATCTTGGAGAGGCTGGACTCTTGGGAACTCTGAAGAACAGAACAGGATGTATGCTAGCTGCGACCCCCAGGATCAGAACTGATGGACCAAGCGGATTAATGTTAGAGCAAGTGACTGATCAGAAGCAAGTACAGCGAGACGTGTGAAATATCAAGAGTGGACATTGGAAAAACTATGAACGGACAATGAACATTGATAAAGAAGACTATTATACGGGACTATGAATAGTGCATCAACGTGATCATTGTGATATATGTCATAAGTGTAAACTCTCAGCTTACCTGATCTATTAATGTGATATATATAGCTGTATTTTTCGATAGGTCTCCCTTCTGTGCATCACAGGGTTTAGGTATGGACGTGCAGGAGCTCAAAGAGGAAATCGAGGCGCTGAAGGCGGCACTGAAGGCCAGAGAGGTGAAGGCGGAGGAGACTGGGAAGGTGCAAGCTGCCAGGCCGGTCTACGTAGCTCCAGGAAGGCGCCTGGAAGTCTTCGCGGGTAGGCCTACTCGCCAATCGGACCAGGGAGTCCATGATTGGGTAGCCGGTGTCAGGGCCCAGCTAGAGCTCAGAGGCATCAAGGGAAAGGAAGCAGCGGCTTTCATCCGAGAATACCTCGAAGGTGATGCCAGGAGGGAGGTAAGCGGGAGGGGAGAAGATATAAAAGATGACCCTGAATCGATCTTCTCTGTATTAACCAAAGTCTTTGGTGACGGAAATTCACTGCCAAGGCTCCAACAGAGCTTTTACTCATTCGAACAGGGACCTTCTTTTGACCTTCTGAGCTGCTCACTACAGTTGGTAGACCTGTTTGACAGAATGGTTCAGCTGGATCCTACCCTCAAGGTCCAGCGCGAGCCATCTCTGAAGAGCAGGTTTGCCGAGGCAGTGAGGGATGAGGCTCTAAGGAGGGAGCTGAGGAGGCTTAATATAGAGTCTCCGCAGCTTTCTTTCTTTGAGCTTCGAGATAGGGCTCTGGAGTGGCTAGGCCCAGTCCAGACAAAACGGAAGGACGCTTCGGTGAGGACCATGGTTGCGGACCCGGAAGTGATGGAGCTGCTGAAGAAACAGGCCGAGCAGATGGAGCAGCAGCAGAAACAACTGGACAAGATTAATGCGATCTTGTCCAGGCGTCAACCCCGGAAGACTCCACCTGGTGATGGGAAATGTTTCAACTGCGGCGAAAAGGGGCATTTCCAGAAGGACTGTAGAAAGCCAAAGAAGGAGAACCCAGATTTAAACGGGTAACTCCCACCGTCAAGAGCCTGACGGTGGGTGGGTCAGTTGACGGCTCAATTCTCTTACAGAGAGCAGTAGGAGATTGTCCCGAGGTCATCCTCGATCTTGGATCCGCAAGATGTGTCAGGTGCTTGATAGACACAGGAGCACAGGTATCGACTGTGACTGAGGCATTTTTCAGGAAATACCTCAGCCACGAGTCGATGGTAGATGTGTCTAGCATCCTCAGCATCAGCGGGGCCCAAGGACTTACAATCCGCTACTGTGGATACGTCGAACTGACAGTTCGGGTGCTTGGAAGGAGCTTTCACAACATGGGCTTCCTTGTTGTGAGGGACCCTCCCAAAGCATTGAGTGATAGAAAGAGGCGGGTCCCTGGAGTAATCGGTTCGAATGTCTTGAGAGACATGCGGCATGAACTGCGCAACGAGCTTGGGGAGGATTTCCTAGATAAGTTCAAGGGTGAGAGAGACGCTACTTGGGCTAGTGTCTTGGCCTTGTATGAGGAAATCTCCTGCGTGAACCTCACGACCAAGCTTGGTGGGCTGGGTAGAGTTGCCGGGACGGGACCAGTATTGCTCCAGGGAAGGTCTCTGCAGACATTGCAGGTTTCGGTAAGGCCTGCAAGGAGGGGGGAGATTCGTACTGTGATTGTCGAGGAAATCGAAGGAGAACATCTCCAGCCTGGCATCAAGGTAATATCTTCCTTCCTCCAGATGTCCGAGAATGGCCTAGTGAATGTCCCTGTGTTGAATCTCTCAAACAGAGACATTTACATTCATCCAAGGACACCAATAGGGATCGTCAGCGATGCTTCTGAAGTCAACCGACAGGCAAGGCAATCAGCAGTCTGGGTTGAAGAGCATCGACAATCCTCATCTCCTGTGGTCGAACAAATACTTCAGAGGATGCAGCTAGGAGACATCTCCAAGGAGCAGCATAGAGCTCTTGAGGAGCTCATAGGGAAGTATCTGGACGTCTTCAGTCAAGATGAGGATGACATTGGCCTATGTAAAGATGTGGAACATAGAATCTATACAATGGATGATGTTCCCGTCAAGGTCCCACATAGGCGGATCCCACCGCATCATTGGCAAGAGGTAAGGGACTACCTCAAACAATATCTTGACAAGGGTGTCATCAGGGAATCGTCAAGCCCTTATGCAGCCCCGGTGGTTCTGGTGAGGAAAAAGGATGGCAAGCTGAGGTTATGCGTTGACTATCGCGCTCTTAACACTAAGACGCATAAAGACGCATATCCTCTGCCAAGGATCGAAGAGGCATTAGAAGCATTGAGAGGAGCTCGCTTCTTCTGCAGCTTGGATCTTGCCCATGGATTCCATCAGATCCCGGTAGCTGAGAGGGATATCCAGAAGACGGCTTTCCGCGTTGGTACTGGTGGGTTGTATGAATTCGTAAGGATGCCTTTCGGTTTATGCAATGCACCAGCTACCTTCATGAGGCTAATGGATAAGGGGTTCGGCGACCAGAACTTCCAGACGATTCTGACTTACCTGGATGACATTCTTGTGTTCGGACGAGACTTCGATGAAACCCTTCGAAGGCTCGAGATGGTCCTTGGGCGTCTTCGAAAGATGAACCTGAAAGTCAAGGTCGAGAAATGTCACCTCTTCAAAAGGAAACTCAAATATTTGGGTCATATGGTTGAAGAGGGAGGCATCTCTCCTGATCCAGACAAGGTAAGGTCTATCCAGGAGTGGAAGACTCCCGAGAACGAAACCGAACTCCGGTCATTCCTTGGACTGGCCGGGTATTATCGGAGGTTCGTTCCCCGATTTGCGACCATTGCGGCACCCCTTCATAATCTGGTAGGAGGAGTGCAACAGAAGAAGAATAGTCGCAATGGCAAAAAAAGGAAGGAATCCAACACTAGGAAAGTGGTCAACAAGAAGTCAGTTGCAGAGGCTTGGGATGACAGCTGTACCAATGCGTTCCAGGAACTCAAGGACCAGTTGACATCCGCGCCCTTGCTAGGTCATCCTGACTTCAAGAAGCCGCTTATCCTAGAGACTGACGCTAGCTTCAATGGACTCGGAGCTGTACTATCACAGAAGCAAGATGGTCGGCTTGTTGTTCTTGGGTATGCCAGCAGAGGACTACGGCCCCATGAAAAGAACATGAACAACTACAGTAGTATGAAATTGGAACTTCTTGCTCTTTATTGGGCAATAACAGAGAAATTTCGTGATGTACTACTGGGGGCAGAGTTTGTTGTTTTCACAGACAACAATCCTCTAAGCTACCTGCAGACAACAGCCAAACTTGGCGCGACAGAGATGAGATGGCAAGCAGATCTTGCTCAGTTTAATTTCAAGATCGAGTTCAGATCTGGCAGGCAGAATGCTAATGCAGATGCCTTGAGCAGAAAGACTGAGCATGGGATCGAGCAAGGGAGACTTGAAGAAGTTGAAGTGAGTCTCCAAAGCCAACCTGCATCAATGTCAACTCCAATACCATCAATGCTTGCTGCGAGAGTAGAGGAAGTCCTTGAGGTTAGAGACACAAATCAACCTGAGGAAGGAGCAGCTTTATCTACCCTTCCTACCCTGCCAAGGGAAGAATTGGCAGCTCTGCAAAGGAATGACTTAGTCATTAAGAGAGTGCTAGCCTACATGCAGAAAGGAGATAGCCCGACCCCGAAACAGATGGCTAGAGAGGGTAAGCCAATTCGGAAACTGTTGAGGCAGTGGGAGCGTCTCTTACTTGTAGATGGCATTCTGCACCGCAGAGTTACGCTGATGGGGCATCCAATCAAGCAACTTCTGGTTCCAGAAGCCTTGAAGGAAAGGATCTTAAGTGCCCTCCATGACGAAGTTGGCCACCAAGCTTCTGAGAAAACAACGAAGTTAGCAGTTCAACGCTGCTATTGGCCAGGAATGGAAGCCGAGATCCGTGCCTACTGTGAGAAGTGCCAGCGTTGCCTACTTTCCAAAGCAGGTAAGAAACTTCACCCTAAGATGGGATCACTGATTGCGAGAGAACCTCTGGAAGTACTCGCGATGGACTTCACAGTGCTAGAGCCCAGCTCTAGTAGAGTGGAGAATGTCCTTGTACTAACCGATGTCTTTACGAAATACACACAAGCAATTCCTACTAGAGACCAGAAAGCTAGTACAGTTGCAAAGGTGCTCGTCAATAATTGGTTTGTAAGGTTTGGCGTACCGAAGCGACTGCACAGCGACCAAGGTCGTAATTTTGAGAGTAGTTTGGTAAAGGAACTTTGCCGAGTGTATGGAGTACATAAGACGAGGACCACCCCTTATCACCCAGAGGGCAATGCGCAGTGTGAACGGTTCAATCGAACTATGCACGACAGACTGCGTGCTCTTCCGCCAGAGAAGAAGAAAAGATGGCCAGAATATCTCCCGGAGCTGGTGTATGCTTACAACTGTACACCACATTCTTCCACAGGATATTCCCCATATTACCTCTTCTTTGGTAGAGAGCCGGTGTTGCCCATCGATCACCAGCTAGGATTTCAAGACTCAGACTCGGACTCAGACTGGTTAGAAGGTCATCATGGACGCCTGCGAATTGCATTTGATATGGCAAGGCAGATGACCGAGAAGGAAGCGTTGAGAAGAAGGGAGAGGGTAAACCGTACCGCCGAAGACACAAGCCTTACTATTGGGGCTAGAGTGTTCACCAAGAATCGCATCCTCGGGCGAAATAAAATTCAGGATGCCTGGAGTGACACTCCGTACAAGGTGGTAGCACGGCCCAATCCCGAGGGGAATGTGTATGTCATCGAACCGCTTAGAGGTGATGGTTCGCAAAAGACAGTCCATCGTCGAGACCTATTAGATGGACGTGGACTGGTAAAAGACATCAATCCTGATCGTTTCAATGATGTTACACATAAACCTCAAGAAACTACCCTTCCTTCCGACAACCGATCTGACGAAGAAGATGAGCTGAGGGAGGTACTCTTTCGAAGTAAGACTCCACCACCTGTAGGTGATACTGACCCTAAAGATTGCATTCCAGTGGGTACTTCCGAAAGAGTAGGGGAGCACCAAGCTCCTCCGGTTGAACCAGATGCCAGGCAGCAGGTAGCAGAAGAGGATGGTTCCTCAGCTACAGAACCTGATACAGCTGAAGTTACCGGTTCAGACCACGAGGTCGAGCCTGTAGTTCCAGTCAGGAGGTCTGCAAGGTTGCAAGGTAAACCGCCTACCCTTTCATCAGAAATTGTTGCGGATATTACTAGATCTCATTTGTTGTTTATGCAAATGATGTCTAATCCGAATCCATGATTTTATATTGATCACTGTGTTGTAGTTGTTTAAGTATTATGTATTTTTTATTGTGTAAAAGTTGTCAGAGACGACAACATCGAGTAGGGGAGAATGTAACATCCCAGAATTAAATAGTGTAATACTGCCAATGTATTGTAATTTCGGTTATAACTTGTAATATGTATTGCATGTAGTTTGGTATAATCTACACTGGGCAGTTTCTGAATAGAGTTTTCTTAGAATAATCCATGACTAATTCCCTCTGTCCAGTGCAGAGATTTTTCTGTACACTTCGCTATTGGAAAGAGAAAGTAGAAAGTCCTAAAGTCATCTCATAGGAATGTTGTGGTCACCTGTGGAAGGGTGGAGGCAGAGAGAATCTGAATGAAGAAGATTGTATCCTATTCATTCCATCTCACACCACCTGTGAGACAACATCTAGAGAGAAGACATCTTAATATATTTTCAACACTGATTTTTCCATGTCGAATCCAATCCATTAGGGGTAAGTTGAATCCTAATTCACGTTTTAAATAATGATATTTATAAATGTTTTGCTTTAACCAGTGTTGTTTAAAAATGGATTAAGAATATCATCTATTTAGTTCTCTAAATATTTAGGATAAGTTAGTACTTTTTCTGTGAGATATATGTATGTTCAATTTCGTTTTGATCCTTTAAATGTGTTTTCTATTTCTTTTGTTATGAATGTTCCTTAATGTATTATTTGATATACATGTGCTACATTTGATTTGATTTCATATGTTGTGTTAAGACAAAGGTCTAGAAGTATTTTATCGAACATGATTCGCGTGGATATTTTGTATTAATTACTCTAATTGAGGTTAACATAATTCCGTTGACTTAAATAATCCAATCATGCTTCATAAACTTCTTTGTTCGTATTTCTTGGAGGAGAAATGATATTATTGTTGTGTTTTACTTAAAGTAACATTCGTTATTTTATCAGTATTATTGTGCTAAATAATATTAGTTTCATCTAATAATTTCTGTATGGTCAGAAATTGACTTTATTTGCTTAGCATTATATTTAGGATTTATATCCAAAATGATATTGCTCGATTATGTTAGATTCATCTGTAGATATTCATACTTTGCATTGATGTTTGCGTAGTTTAAGTTTATAAGAAACTTAGTACCTTTAAGGCTGTTGCTAGGCGACAGACAGCATTCTGATACATATTGGGGCTGTTGGCCAGTTGCATCATTCATAGTAGTAGTTGGTAGTGTGACGTCATCAATCACGGCACATGCTGCAGAAGTTCTGTGGAGCTTCATGGTCATTGTTTAGGTTAGGGGTGATAGGGTCACTCAGGAATGTAGTATTATTGTCCAGGGACTAGCCCTGTTCACACTGAAACAACTTGTTATTTAATTGCAATGTACTTTGGGGAGTACTAGGGTCTGTTCATACTTGAGATTTAATCTGATTTAATTATTAATCTGATTTAACTTTAGTCTGGTTTAACTTTAATCTTTTACTTGTATTTCAAGTTAGGGTTTTGTTTTTCATAATTCATTATTGATATCAGCTTGAAGTATTTGAGTTCATTTTAATGAAATTCTTTTTGACAATCATCATGTTCTATTTATCATTACATATATTCATTTAATCATTCATGTTATCTTATAACTTAATATATAATTTCTTTGATGTTTATTCTTTGTATCTCTTTCCTTCTTCTCATTTTCTCTCTATTCTATTATACGTTTATATAACGCCTTAATTTGTCGTGTTATTGCATATTGGTTGAGTGAAACATGTAATGTGATGATAGTAGAGTCGAGCTACCAGCTTACTACTTTTATTACTGATTGTTGTATTGAAACTCTTGATGTATATGACAATTTATGATTCTTTATTTTCTATTGTTTTCCAGGGTTTTTGTTATTCTTCTAAATAAAGTATGGCATCAAAAGAACCTAGACCGCAATTCTGAGTCGTATATTCATCTCAATTTTGTGTGTCACATATAAGTATTCCTCAAAGTGTTGCATTTTGACTGGGCATGGCAAAAAAAATGAAAATCCCAAAGTGCCCGAAACTAGTTCTGGTGCCCTATGGTTTCGCCTCGGTCTCCTGTGCGTCGACGCTTCTATGAAACCAAGAACTCCTACTTTCCTGATGAAACCACGTACCTCCACGATGACACTATAGGAAAACGATGCTCAATGTAAGTCGACCATGATGGAAGTCTGGCATCGTTACTGTGCACCAATGATATTGATTGAGATCTGGCGAGTGAGTGAAAGAGACTGATCGACGAGTAATCGTTTTTCTTCAACAATTCAAAGATGAATAAACCTAGTGAGGAATTATCTGCCATCAAAAGCTTAATTTCCGTTTCTCCTCTATACATACCACCTTTCTTTTTCTTATTAAAAAAAAAGTTAGTTTAATAAAAAGAGAAATATCCAACAAGCATAGCACTGAAAATTTCATCAAAATCGGATGTAAAATAAGAAAGTTATGACATTTTAAAGTTTCACTTAATTTCACGAAACAGTTATATGCACATCCTGGTCAGTATGCAAATGAGGAGACTGATGACGTCATCCACTCACTATTTCTTTTGTATTTTACTATATGAAATATTCTAATTTTCTCCTCATTTTCAATTGAAACAACGATTAATTCCTCCTGAGCATGTGGAATTAGCATTGTTTAATACTATATGGTTCAGTCAAGTTGGTCCTTATTGTCAAAGCTGTAAGAAATGAAATATTATACTTTCTAATTTACATCCGATTTTGATGAAATTTTCAGCGTTGTGCTAGTTTCATTTTTCTCTATTAATCCAAAGCAAAAATTTTCTGGGGTGGACTTGACCATTAAGGGACCTTGAATAGACACCCCCCTTCCGAAAAAAAGAATGTAAAATGAAATAAGAATTAAGTAAAGGACATGATTTGAATGAATGAGTGAAATTAATAGAGCGACTTCCTGTGTTTTCAATTAAGAAATACATATTAATTATTTGTATTTCTTCCGTTCATGGTCCGACCGAAGGCCCCATCCTACCACAGTACGATACCTACATTCCTACGGACGTGCGTAGTGTTGACCAATGTTACTCCATGGTGATCATGAAGAGATTGACTACCAACATGTACACCCACTTCCGGGTATCTTCTGATAACATATGAACATAACCATATTTGTTTTCCTCTAATTTTTCTAACAAAGTGAGCTGCAAAAACAAGATCTAATCATTTTGTTTTTACTGATCATTCTGAACCTTACGTTCTATCCCTTTTTCTCAAGATCTCATTTAGGACTAACCATGCTAACTGAGGAGTTTTAAATCCCGGGTAGGCGGAATTCAGGCGAAGAAAATGGGTCGCGAAGTAATTATGATGATATAAAAAAAAGGTCCGAAGGTGAAATGAATCCCGCTGGTGCGGGGTCTATTACCACCTGTATATCCCCCAGGTAAGAACTTATTCAATTTTTATCGGGATAACTGAACGTGGGTGCATCGGAGGCTGTGGTCACCGTTTTCTCGGCAAAGAGATGACATGCTTTTAACCGACGCGCCCTTTGCTGCCTCAAGGGTACTGCAATCCGAAGTCCAAGTAGTGGGTTATCGCAACCTACGTACACAAACGGACAATAAAGCCAAAAATCAAACACCTTGATAATTTTCTGCATCACCTTTTCCTCGTATTTTTTTTCTAACTTATATGATGAAATTCTTTTTAATCGAATTGTTTTTCTCATCCTTTTGTTCTTATGAAGTTTTGAAGGAAACGAGAACTTATTTTTTACTGATATATTGCCCTTTTCTTATCAAATCAATTTTTCCCTTTTAATCTCCTATTGGCTACGTTTGTGTTTTTATTTGGTGTTGAGGTAAATTATTTTTCTCTGTACGCTCAGTTTTAAATTGTTTGCGTGACCTGACTTTTTTTTCTTGAGAATCCATCATCTTCAGGGGCCAGTCGTTCTCCCTCATTCTCCGATTTTTTTCTTATCAAGCATTCAAGGCTTGATAATAAGAAATGCACCCTGTAAATAACACAAAGTGTATAGAAATCATTTTTTTATATATATATGAAGAATCATTTTGAGTTGTTGTTTTTATTTAAAGGACAAGTCCACCCCAACAAAAAATTGATTTGAATGAAAAAGAAAAAAAAAATCCAAAAAGCGTAATCGGATGTAAAAATATGAGTCATGACATTTTAAAGTTTTGCTTACTTTTACAGAACAGTTATATTTTGGTCGGTATGCAGATGAGGGGACTGATGACATCATCCACTCACTATATATATATTTTTGCATTTCATGATATGAAATATTTTAATTTTCTCTTCATTGTCAAGTGACGTGAAACAATGATTAATTCCTCTCTGAACATGTGAAATTGGCATTGTTTAATAATATAAGGCTCAGTCAGGTTGGTCTTGTTATCAAATCTGTAAAAAATGAAGACAATATTGTTAATTCAAACAATAAAAAACAAAGAAATAGTGAGTTAGGGACATCATCCTCTCTCTCATTTGCATATCACTGAGTTGTGCATATTGTTTGTGAAAAATAGGCGAATTTTTTTTTTACATCCGATTGTTACTATATATTCAGCGTTATGCTTGTTTGATTTATATATATATCATGCTGAAGCTGACGAGTGTTTATAAATGGGTTTCGTGACATTTGCTCCGGCGACAAATGCTCTGCTCCAAATTCCACACACTAATCGAATAACCAACTTTAACCCTGGGTTTAACACTACACCCTATACCCTAAATCTAAACTTAAACCACTAGCGTACCTACGGGGGGCAGACTGCCCCCCCTGACGAGTCACAACCCATGCAAGTGACATATCCCTGCCCCCCCTGACGAGTCTTGAAGACTTTTTTTTTTTTTTTTGCTTGCTTGTCAATTTTTTGGGCGTACAAGATCCTTTATTTGTGGTTGAAGACCTTCTTTTGTTTTTTTTTTGCTTGTCAAATTTTTTGGCGGACGAATTTGCCCCCCCCTGTGTAAAATCCTAGGTACGTCACTGCCTTAAACCTAACATAAAAGCCTATTGCAACCCGAACCCTAACCCTACGTCTTAGAAGAAATTAACCCCGGATCAATTGTCGTAGGAGAAAATGTCGTGCCACCTACAAATGATCCAACAAGTAGGCCTGTTATAAGTGGAAGGGAATCATTTCTCTTACAGTATCTTACTAACTTTCCAAAGGAAGAGGTCTATCAAAATACGAGCATAACCATCACGAAAATAATTCTATTTTAAGAGCTTTTATTTCATTTTTTATTCCTCCCGAAGGAATGCATGAACTTTACTCTCGTGATTGAATTTCTGTGTTTAATACTTGATAATGTTTATTCCTACAACATTGAACGGTTAATTTGTATTAATGCATTTCAATCAGGTGACAATATCAAATGAAGCTAGCAAACCAATAATTGAATTGTCCGTACCAGCGTGTGATACTAGAAGCCCGTTTCAGAAAGATCTGTAATCAAACTTTATAAAAATCATACGCAATTTGATTTTTAACCAATTAATAACTATGACGCGCACTCGGGGCTTTCAGTAATTGATTTTTTGAATTGCGTTCGAACGCAACTCTTTCTTGAAACGGACCCCCGCAGCATGCAACGAAGCACAAACCATTCGCAAACATGCGCGCCATGAATTGAAGCGTGTACAGATTTATTACGTGGTATAGAAGGTAGAAGGAGTAGATTCGCATGTGACGTCAAAATGAAGGGTTATTTTGTTTGAGAAGTACTGACGCTACTGCTTTTCCCTTATCCACCATCTAAATCTGGCATAAACCGCTGTGTACCAATCTCAAATAAAATGTTTGCAAATAACATGAATCGTTTGTGTTAATTAAAGCGTTGTGTACCGGTATATGGACATGTGATCAATATATCGTATTTTCCTGCGTGGAAGTATGTGGGTAAATAATACATGAAGTTGTTTGTAAATTTCCATTTTTTCGCACTTGGGACTTACCACAGCTTCCGTGTGTAAACATTTACTCTATTCAGACGTCATACACTACTTGTTGCGTCACTTAAGAAAAGAAGATACGTGATAGAGAAATATCTTAAAAGTATTATGTCGATAGAAAAGATAAAAGCAATACAATGCAATTTGTTTAAATATTTGCTTAATTGGTTTTCCCTACTGGCAAGAACAGTGTCACAGAGTGAGTTCACATTGTTGACTTATGCCAATACATGATGCATATACTTAAAATATCAACGTTTAACAGTGTGTACATAATTATTTCACACAATGGATACCTCAACAGTGTGAATGTTCGCAGTGTGTTCACATAGTAGATTACGAGAAAATTGTCAATTTTTAACAATGTGGAGCCTGGAGGTCATTTTACATTACGTTTCACACTAGAACTTACAGCGAAAACACTATGAAACACATTGTGGGACACATTTATTTCCAAAAGACTTAAGTTGGGTCAGTAGTATATCTGTCAATTTGACTCAATTACTAACTGAAATCATGGTCTAAATTTGTGGTTTAACTGTGAATAGCCAAATGTGACATCAATCTTCATTTATTATAGTTAGCGCTCAAATCATTAAAATTGGATCGAAAAAATAATGCGATACCTTTCTTTATATTATACCTTTCGGTAAATTGCCAATTCGTCTACTGCCAACTCGTCCACTCACCACATGGTCTACTTTTAATTAGTCTAATGCCATTCCGTCCATCAACACTTCGTCTAACAACCATTAGGTCCATTAACCATTTGGTCCAATCATCTTTTTGTCTAATCACCATTTCGTCTCACAACCAGTTGGGGTAATACCCATTTCATTTTAATTCATTTTGCACAATTTAACACTTATTCCAATTAGACCAAATGGTATAAGGACTAAATGGCTATTGGACCAACTGGTTATTAGACGGAATGGCATGAGACTAAATGAAAGTAGACCATGTGGATAGTGGACGAACTGATGGTAGACAAAAATTATAATAGTAGATGAGTTGGCAATTGGACGAATTGGCGTCAGACGAATTAGAAATATACCCTTTCTTCACCATCAAAACATGGAAAGTATTCCATTAAACTCAAGATGCATTTATATGTAAAAAAAGTCTTGAAACTGTTAGCTATCCATAATTTAGCCCAGACTTAGACCAGGGTTTAAGTTAAATCGGGATTCAAAATATGGACCAAGACTCATGCGGCCTGTTGATAAAAGTTAAGTTTTAGATTTGCGACGCAGCTTTAACGACGAGCGTCTCCCTGGCAAAAAAAAAATTTTATGCGCATGCCCAAGGCCCCCCCAAAAAACTGTTCTGCGGAAGCGAATATTTTTTTAAACAAATAACTGCGATGCAAAAGATAATCGAAAGTCTAAATATGTCAAGTGTTCTCTTAAAATGAAAGAATTAATATTTAAAGCTCCTCTCTTTCCCTTTCTCCTCATTCTTTCATTGCGCTTTGAGCACTCTGCAGAGTGTACTTGGTGCATTATGAATCATCTGTCAATATTATTGTTAATAACAGCTATTCGACAAAACTTAACATTACACTGAAGGACAATGAATCTTTAAAGAAGACTTGAAATAGTTGGGTGTGTGTGTGATTAGCGAGATTTTTGAAGCGTCATGTCATTTGCGATCGATTTGACAGTGTTGAAGGGTTTCTTTAATGTGCCTTAAAAATATCATCGTACGTAACGGATTCAAATTCCCTCAAACTGCACATTATGTCGTAACACTGCTCAACCCGTTATTTATCACGCCTTCAGCCCCAGAGATATCCAATCTCGAAGTTGTGGAAACCTGATTAGCTTAAAAACCGGTGTGTGCGTGACGTCACTTATGACATCATCACCACCAGCCATGCTTTCATGTCAAGTATGAGTGAACTTTGCTACGTGACTGAGCAATCTAATGGACCTTTTCCCCTCCCTCCGGTAGAGAGACGGCTTGATTGAATTATTACCTGGCCGGAGGAGGCGATGGAAGGGCATCGTGCGGTTGTCATGGCCGTGGCGTCTGGCAGCGGGAGAGCCCCCAGTCAATCAAAATGTAAATGGAACACGTGATGTCTTTTTGAAGGTCTGTTTATATAATCGAATGTGATTCACGGCGAGAGAATGTGCAGGATGATATAGTACACTAGATATAAATGTACATTGCAACAGCTGCAAGTCCATCAGTGTTTAAACTGAACATAGCGTTTTGAGTCTTTCACGTGTTAAAAATACCCTCACTGATGCACGTGAAATATATATTGTATGCCGAAAAATTAGCCCATTAATTTCATATGCCAATGATTGCAATGATCACAATGGAAAACTAAATTTTTCCCATTCTAGTTGGTCTAATTTGACTGTATGATAGAATATAGGTCTATATATTTGATTCTCATTGGCCTGTATACACTGTTAGAAAAAATATCCTTAAAATAAAAGAAGTTCCTGCAGCAGAGTCTCGAGAACACCTGTAATCTTACCAGATTGCGTATCTTACAGGAATTTGGTATTTGGTGTATGGAATCTTACAAATTTCCTTTAATAAAAGACCCTTTTCCTCTTTTTAAACAGACCTGTTCTGTTAAATTGCAGAAAAATTCCTGTTTTATGAATTTACAGAATGAGTCTGTTATTGCTTTTTGCCAAATCTTCTTTCTTTTTTTCTGTAAAATCAGGGTTTTTTTAACAGTGAACACTAATGGTTAGTTAGACCATAGTATACATAAACCCAGGCTAACTAGCCTACTCGGGGCAATGGGCCTCATGAAAGTTTCATCTGAATTAGGTAAACATTTTGCTGACAAAGAGCTTTATTGTCATAATTAAGAGAAGTTACCAATTAAGTCTTATTTTTAGACTATAATGTTTTATCTTATGAAGATGTGAAATCATTTTTTCAAACTAAAGTTTTAAACACCGTGTATTATACTGTCAAGACGGAGCAAAGACATTCCACAAGACAATCTTATTATACACTTCTGGTATAAGATTTGGTAGATTGTGTGTGAGTCACAGCCTCGGAATGTGACGTGTATTATCTTCAAGGTCGTAGATCATATTCCGAAACAGCGCACACAGATTTCTGTCTATTATATTGATATGATGCACAAGGGTCTGTCTATCATAAGCTATTCTATCGGGCTTAGAAGGAAACCGGTGGGGGGGGGGGGGGGGCTGTGCAAGTCGTCTAGAAATATAACATGAATCATGGATAATGACGGAAGGCTTTTTTATTTGGATCAGATAATAATAAAAATAATGTTCTTTAATGATGGTTCGATATCTACCGAAGATGATAAACAGTCATCATTTCTGGACGATAGGAGATGTAGAAATGAATTACTTCAGTACATCATCACAGCAATGCCTATACAAAATAATGAGAGGATGTGTATTTGAAAATACTACAAAGAACAACATGGGGGTACGAAATGAAAGAGGGTGAAAGGGAAATAATATAACACTCTTAGTGTATACCCCCGCCCAGCCATCCTGTTTTAACGTAGTACCGTGCATGACTTGCCCGCCGCGTCTCCACATGCGTATTGACGTAATACATCTGGTCATCCGTAACTTGATATCTAATGACCCTCGACGCTTTAAATACCCTACGTAATATTATACCCCCTCTCATACAAGTTATAAATAGCAACGATAACCCTACACAGACTGGGATTATTAACCGTTCAATTAAATTCCGTCATCACAACGCTCTGTCAGGCGTGTCGTTATTACAAACTTGTGCAATTCTTGGTTAATTCGATTAGACCGTTCTTCCCATACGGCTCTACATCAGTGTTATTAATGCTCTAACTAAGATTTATTCATAATATGGGATATTGCTTTTGCCTTTGCCCGTATAGTATCGATCGAAGGAGTAAAATAGTGGTTGATTGTATCTATATTAGTCCGACTCTTCAAAAGAGGCTCCACCTTCACTTAACTATATTAGTTTTACAAGGCTAAAGGAGGCATGATACATACCTGGGCTATATTTAGTCGCGCTGAGCTATTAATAACAGATGACTGACATGCAATATTTATTTCGCAATCTAAATATTATGGGCACTCTATCGGTATTTCATTAATGATATCGTTAACACCATTCAACCATTTAATTACATTAAATCCGCAAGGAAAGATTCTCGCAGCACAATTTTTAATAAGATTAAGGATTAATACAGAAAGTCAAAATCAAATAAAGCGATATCGAGACTCATCCCAATCCTCTGTCGGCTGGCTCTGTAAAGCATATTCTTGGATAAAGTCGAGGTCTGAAATTGCTTATTGACCTTGTTCTTAATAAACGGATATATTTTTAAGAGTTAAATCCCATGTTAATTGTACAAAAATAGCCTAAAGCGGCGAACGAACAAGCAATTTTTTCTGTTAGATTCCATTTGATAAAAATTTGCCATAGTATATCAACGACAGGTATCATGTGGATTCGTGAGTGCTTACCTCTATCAATATTCCATGGGCAGTCGAATTTCAATTTAAATATGTGCTGATTTAATAAAAATGATGATAAATGAGAGGATGAAACTTGTTAAAACAAAAGAATGAAAGACTATAAGAATTATGAAACGAGATGGCTTGGTCTTGTTTTGCGGTATATAAAATTGTTACTATTATCATTATCATTACTGTAAAATGACCATATTTGTATTTAGAATGATCACTGCGCCTGTACTACAGTTGTGTGGGGTGGAAAAATAGAAGAATCAGTATTAACAATAGCCGTAGTAGTAGTGATGGTAGATAGTAGTAGTAGTATTATCATAACTATTATTATTATTATTATTAGTAGTAGTAGTAGTAGTAGTAGTAGTAGTAGTAGTAGTAGAAGTATTAGTAGTAGTAGTAGTAGTGGATAGGATTAGTTGTTGTACTTGGCTTAGTGAGAATAATCACTCTTTTATGAATTTTAGGTGAAACAGATTTTCTATTAACTTTGTACGTGATATACGTTTTTGAGCAATTTCTGTCTCACATTCATCTACAAAATCTTGCGTAATTTCGCAACCGCGTGCCCGGGCATCACAAATTAGTTCTCAAAAGTTGTGCGAGACTTGAAGGTAAAGAGTCAGCGAGCGGCGAGGTAAAACAAAATTGCAAATTGCAAAAATGTTGAGGGGGCTAAAGTGAGTCTATTCACAGAGTTTAAAAAAATGTTTCAAAATTTAAACAGCAATGTTCAATATCCAAATTTGTTATAGGTTAAAGGTTGAACATTGTTGTTTAAAACGTGCTTAACTTCTCTTCAACATGTTTAAATTCTTGAAAAACAACCGTTAGTTCATTACCATTGATTAATATATTTGTTTTTATCGTGTAGTAGTATTATTAGTAGGAGGAGTAATAGTAGGCATTAATGTTATAGTAGTAGAGATAACAACAGCAGCAGCAAAGTACATAGTATATCATCAAGGAATGACATGTTTCGAAACCAGACAGTGACACATTTCCGGAAGTTATATTATGGTCATCATGATCATGGTGGTAATTACACATATGTTATGTGGCATCATCTTCATTCATAAACCTATCGTACTTTACTGACACACTCGATAATCACGCTTGATATGATTCGGAAGTAATATGACACAGGGTATATACATGATATCTCTAATGTCTGAGATGTGACGGCATGTTCACATGGTAACCCGTTCATACTTTCCATTTTGAGTTCAGTCATAAATGGTCAAGTTATCCTCAACTTGAAAGACATATCTCGCACTGTTAACGATTCGGTGATGTACATCTTAGGTTTATAAAGTATACACAGGAGGTCGTATTTGATTGTTTTGTATAGTTATATGATTTTTTACCTTGTCTTCAAGGTGCTGCACGTGCTGCAGAAAAAATGAAATGAAAAGAAAAAAAAATAGAAAACACAATTTAGTTTTCACTCAGCATCGCGATTTCGGGATTTGCGAGTTCAGATTTAAAACATAACATTTTTCGCAATGGACAATAGTTATTGAATTTGAATTTGAATTTATTAACAAACTTCATTCATATGGCATGAATATATTTTTTAACATATATACAATGATAACATAAACAAAAACATTCATAACTGTACATGTATGTCGTATAAATCAGCAATACATCAATACATAGATTTCCAATTATTATAAAGATATACATCTATATATACAAAGAGAAATGACGAATTGAAATTTAACATAAAGAAGGTGTAGCATAATGCAATATACATAAGTTATCTAATTATCGAATACAAATCAGGAAGTAAATAAATGTATAACGTTAGAGATATATCTTTGGTAATGGTGGCTTTGGTGGATTTTAGATATTTTGAATGAAATTTAAAAAGAAAAAATGTACTTGATGTTAAAACTCACCCCTCTTATTTATAATCGCTTTGAAGAACTTACAAAAATTATCAATTATGTTTTCATTATCAAGTTTCATTATGAATATAAATTTGTCTTCATCGCTAAGGTTCTTAAACTGTTTATACATTTCAGCTATTTTGTAAAAAAACACCACCCTTTCAGTTGTGTGTACATTACATTCTATTATCGTGTGATACTCATCCCCAACCCTTCCTGAATTACAATTATTGCACGTTCTTAAATGTGAGGGTATTTTATTGTCTGTTTATTGTTTTCCAATTGGTAAAATGTAGCATTTTTTTTTGTTTAAAACTGCATTTCATTTCGTTAAGTTTATATATCGTGTCGTTAAAGTTAACCAGCCGAAAGTAGTTAAAATTTCAATAGAATTTCTGTCACAAATCTCTCGTATTCTTTAACTTTAGGCCATGATCAAAGTCCGTGCTAAAATTATGGAGAGCCGACATTTTTTTTGGGCAATATCCGTTTCTACTGTTTACTGTGTTATAATGGTATATATCGATGAGAGTCATAATGAAGATTTGATAGTTAAATGTGATGATAAACCAAACCTCTGCTGTTAGAAATGTGTTTCACAGTTTGCTATCCATAGATCAATCAGAACTTTACATCAGAGTACGTATTAAACTTGATTTCAGAATACGGGGCCCCCGACGCATTGATTATGGAAAGCTAAACGGTCTTCATACAATTTACGTTTCTTATGTTTAAGGTGTTATAATAGTGAGAAAATTGATTTAGCTATTATTCCCATTTATTGATATTAATGAATTGATAGTCAAATGTGATGATAAATTGATCCTCTTCTGTTTGAAGTTTGCCAGACATGTTGGTTATCCGTAGTTACATTATAACTTTTACCAGAATTGACGCTTAAATTGATTTCAGAAAGAGGATTAAATGTGGAGGTTAATACAAACAAAATGATGTCGTATTAACATTGCTTTGAAAATTGGCTAAAGGGATCTATGTAGGATTAATTGCTGCGGTGAGGTGATGAGCTCTGCAAATGTCAGTGAGCAAGTACTGTATGATGTCTGATATCAATGAGCCATTAATGCTACATATACACCAACGGAACCGAGTCATAACCAACCATTGGTGTAATAACGTCAACGTGTTTTGTGCCATCAATCTCATCGATGTGACTGAATACTTAAGGGGAACCTTCCCATGATGCTAGTAAAAGCTAAACGATAGAAGAAACATGTTGATGAAAGCTTTACGAAAATCTGTGATATAATAACAGATTTAAAATTTCTCAGAAAATTGAAAATGTTTTACCTGTGGAATTTGTATATTATATTACTTATAAGCTCTTACACTTCTCTGAGAAAAATGCATTTACGAACAATTGGATGCGATGCAATATTTGGAGGAATTTGTATAATTTTATAGGCATCAATCGATAAATGATTATTCATACTTTATGTGAAAATTATTTCCGCCACAGGGCGAGCTGTCTCACCGATGTAGGATTTATCACATCCCAGTCAAGATATATTGTATAATTATCTCCTTTGTTCAGGAACAGGTCCTTCGGGCTAACTAGAATGTTTTCGTAGTTTAGAGACGGAGCGGAAGACGGCCCGTATTCCATGTTTCTAGATGGCGTCATGGACCTATATACTACAGTAGTAGGTCCATGGTGGCGTTTAAGCTGTTGGGATGGTTAGCTACTGGGGTTGGAAACTGTGTGCTGACTGGCTCCAGTCAGGGAGACACGATTTACGCGTGGGAGAGGTTGAATGCAAGAGTGCCTAAGTGTCACTACGGGTTGTAGAGGCGGTCTTGTGGATTTTCGGTAGACGGTATATTCTTACGATTGGTCTGCGTCCCGATTTCAGAATAAAATGTAGTAGAATTTGATGCTAATATTGAGACTTGGAATATCTTACTGTGTAATGTTCTAAATCATCGTACGAATACCTATGTTCAAATCTGTGACTATGCTATCCCCCTTCTTAGAATAAAAGCGAATTTAATATCTAGTCGTAATGACGTCATAGCAGTCATACGATTGGCTACGATTCGAAACTAATTTGGCCTTTATTCCAAAATAAAGGCTTGCAATCTTTCAAAATGATTACATTAATATTCTTTCAATTAATTTTGTCCTCAAATAAAATGATTATTATGTTCTATTCACATTTTCAGAAAATGAGCAAAATGCGACATGAAATATTTAAAAAAATTGTCTCCAAGTCTTCCCCTGACCTTATTTTATTCACTCGTCTTCCTCCTCTTATTTTTCCTCTTCTTTTTTTTCCCTCCTTTCTTTCCCCTTCTTTTTTTTTTCTTTCCCCCCTTTTTCATTTTTTGCTCCGCCAAAAAGGGCGGGGGGGGGGGGCGCCCCCCTGGATCCGCCTATGCTTTAGAACATACCTTGCCTGAGATATGACAAATCCTTCATTGCTGAATTAGCTCAGCTGGTGGCGGAAAGAACAGAACACTCAATATATGTTAGGCTACATGATAGCTCAGCGGTAGCCGGGTAAAATGCATGGAAGAACCAGGAGAATCTAAAATTGGAAGGGATACAACGCCTCGCAAAGGATAGACATTGGCCCACCTGAAGAAAGAAGGAAGCAGTCAACATCGGACTTCATCCCAACAACCTGCGGGATCGACGTCCCCGATTTCTGCACGAGTACGATACGCCGCCATAACACTATACGGCGCGGGAAAGACCTGAACCGACGCGGACCAAATTCGCCAGTCAGCCAATCACAGCCCGGAAGAGGATATCTGATTGCCGGTTCAGATGCTAGCATCGCTGATTTTTCTTAACCGGCGCCAACTTGGTTTTAGTTCCGCAAATGGTTCTTGAACGGCCCGATATTTCTTGACCGGCGAATGTTTAGAAATAGGCGACGCTGTTTCAACTTGACTGGCGCAAACAAGTATTATTCCTGATTGGCGCCGGTTAAAACACAAGCAGCGCCGATTATTCTAAACCACCGAAGGTTGAGAACCAGAAAAAGAAACAGAAAAAGGAAAATAGATAGAGATAATTCAATCGTTTTTTACTTCTTCTTTTCTTCCTTTTATTCATTTATTTATTTATTCATTTTTTTAATCGTCGCCTTTCTGTGCCGTTTGAAGAGTAGGGGGCGCACGCCCCAAGCCCCCCCCCCCCCCGATCTGCCTATGTTTAAGGAAGAAATAATATATTTTTACAACATTCTGAAATAGAAATCTGACATATTGATTTTTTCTTGGATTATAATGATGAATCCTTACAAGAATGAATTAATTTCCCGTTTTTGACCTTTCATGGTATATTAAGAGAATTGTTATTTCCATCGATTTAGAGTTGTCGCAGAGAGCAATTATTTCTAAAGCTATAATATATGAAATAAGTTAAACTGTTCTAAATCAATAGTACGCCCCCATAAAATCTCGTGTTTTTTACTTATCGAGTAAATAATTAGTATGTTCTTATTGTATTATGCGGCCATGTTTTTAGGCCGACTTGAAGTTGATTTGTGCATCTTAAACAAATAAAACAATCGGATCCAGTGGTGAAATGAGCCAAAAATTTTGAAGGGTCTAGATATGGAGTATCGGGCAAAATTTATCAAAAAGTTTAGAAAATTAAAAATATCCAATCTTGTAACTTATCTTTGACATAATTATTCAGAAAATAACATCATCTTTCATCTTTCACCGTTCTCTTTTTCATTTTTAGTCGGGTCAATATATGGGTTGACCCCCAAACAAATTGCATCAAAAGGTTTTTCAACTTTTTCTGGTACTATTTGACCTCAGGAATAACATACTAAATATCTACCAAAAAACGTTCATGTCTATGGAATTTATCAATAAATTCAAAAGGTTACACACGTAACTCATCAACTCATCAACACGTAACTCATCAAAAAGTCACATAAAACAATCTTCCATAGGGAGTAATTTTGGATAAACAAACTCAAAACGCTTCACCAAAATTATAAGAATTTGAAAGAGAAAGAGAGGGACAAGCAGACAGTCAGGGTTTATTCATATACTCTATATTTCTGTGCATGCAAGATTTATATGTTTTAATATGGATTAATAAATGAATGCATCTAAATCTTAATCACTAAAAACACATTTGAACAGACTTTGGGTGGATTGAGTATATTCTATAAGGGTGTCAAATAAAACAGAAGACGGACTTGCTCAGAAGAACAGATGGTGTTTAAGGTAGTGGTGTTGATAAACATGACCTATAGTAGACATGCTTCAAAGGACGGCTTATGGCATAAATGAAAGATTTCCATAAAAGACATATTTAATGTTTTTGATAAAAGTAGGACGGGGTAGTAGCACCAGATGTGAATATTGTTTCCTTCAATCAATTGGTTCAAAGAATATAAAAAGTCCCTTGACTAAGACAATAAAATTTATTGGTTAGAAAATTCTGTCATAAATAACAATAAATCAAAAAAGACAAAAATATTGTTAAAGAGAAACATCCGTATTTAATGATAAACATTTCAACCCGGTCCAGTTTGATAGAAATGCAACCGAAAATGGGCTTAAACTGGCATATTTTATCTCATGTAAAGTTGATTATGTTTTTTAGATATCATAAAACCGTGCTTTTTTAATTTCTTTATGCTAATTTATTACCGATTATGCCGATGCAAGGCCCCTTTTCACTGGGTGAAAAACTAATGTTAATTTGAAAAAAGGTATTCACTACCAAATAGAGATCAAATTGATGCAGTCATTTTGGTTACATTTTAAAATTTAAAAAATAATCTTCTCCAAAAAACCTAGGGGTGCTGCCTATGGAAAATAATACACACAGCACTCCCGCTTCTCAGGGCAATTGGCCAATGCATGGTTCTCTTTATCCCGAATTAATTTTTATTCAAAGGAAAATGAATAAAATTTTGTTTTGGCAATGGCGATTTAGTTCATTTTGATACTTCTGAATCTGAATCAGATCGCCAGGACCAGCTAGGCAAATATATTTCTTAAAACAATGCAGGTAACACAAATAAATTTTGGTTAGAAAATGATAATAGTAAGAAAAAAAAACGAACAGAAATTCATCTGTCTTCTCTTTTACTTACACGACCGATCGGATGCGTGAAATGGTGATAGAGAGGACATGTATGTAACACAGTGACGTATCCAGATAGGAGTGCCTGGCCTGGGGCTATTGCCCTTCCCACAAAAAAGTTTTACTACCAAGACAAAAAAAAATGAAAACAGGGAGGAAAAGAAAGGAGAGGGGAAAGGGATAAGACATAACGTTATTTCCTGAATATTATGTCAAAGTCTGTCACGAAATTAGATATTCAATTTAAACTGGTAAAAATTTGTGCTCTCTTCGCTTGCTCAAGACTTTCAATTTTTTAGCAGTAATTACTGATGTGCCCCCATATTTGTGTACAGATGCGATGGAGATAATTTGGATAAAACTCTTTGTGTTTAGTGGTACATTTTGGTTAATCAATTCAAACGGAGAGGGATTTGTGATTTTGTCTTTATAATAATTAATACAGTTGTTTTTTAAATGGTGTTTTAGCTTCTCCTTTGTCCCGAAATGAGACCATAATATAATCTATAAAGTTCAAGATGATTGTTTTCCAGTTTCATTTCCTCTTTCTTTTCGATGGTTATCTAATCGTGGACATGTTTTTTTAATGTGAAAGGATGAAATCCATTTAGGTATGTGGCTGGGGAGTGGGCTATTAATTACGTTATGAAAGCACATTGCATGATGTGTGACCAACTATAGTGTATATCGTAGGCGTCCTGTTGGATACGAGCCAATGACCATGTCGGATTATTCTTCAAAAGTGCACTTTCATGTGAGAACCTGACATTTTTTAAGGGTATTGATAATAAAGGTTTTCCATCGGGGTGGGGCGATATCACAATATGGGCAACTACCCCTATAGTATTTAGGTGAACATATAGAGAGATGGAGTTGGAAGGCAAAAACGGAAACCCAATTATATAATCAATAATCATATAGCATATATTAACCAAAAGAATGACTGTTTCGCATTCCAAAGATATTCAAATCAGGTTTTTATTTACCAGTTTCACAGAATAACATTATGACCATTGTTCTTAAAAAATATTTGTAGACCATTGTTCTTAAAAAATATTTGTAGGTGAGCTGATAGAGTGGGTGACACGACATTTGCTATGGGCTTTATTTCGTCTGAAATATAGGGTTAGGGTTGTAGTAGAGTGTTATGTTACGTTTAGGATGTCCCTATGAAAGAAAAATATGATTTGATGTGAAAATATTTTTTTAATGACATTTCAGCCATTTTATGTATTGTTGTACATGGAAGAATTGCCTTACATCACTATGGCATCACATAATTATGCGGACAATTTGAAGTCTCCATGGGTATGGTGATTACCAATATTGACAACTTTAAAAAATTCATAACTTTCTAATTGTTTGTCCAATACTGTTCAAACTTTCACCTATCAACTTGTCTGGTCTTTCCTCTAAAACAAGTTTTTATCTGGGTTGGATTCCCCTTTAATGTGGGGAATTTACAGCGGAGCAAATGTCATGGAACCGATACAGAGATGGGGGTATAATTTGTAGAACTACGGGTTGTTTCAAGAAACGAAAAGTCAACTTTCTTGATTATTAATTATGACTGATAAGCATTTCAAAGATGTACTAATATTCCCAAAAGTGGTTTCTATGCTGACCATTATGAATATTGTTTTTAAAAAAAAGTGGTGCAAGGAATCGGGTTGTTAGATGGGCGCATTGTGAATGTGTGTCTATATTGAGTCGCGTTTTGCAGGCGAGACTGCCAGACATTTCACATAAAAAAGGTTGGTTGCAAATGGGACCTTGCTGTCTTGAGTCAAATCCATGTTAAATAATGATTTTCGTTGTCACTGATTTTATATATTTCACAGGAACACATTGAAGTAGTTTCCCCTCTTTCTTTAACATTTCATTAACTATTATAAATTCGTCTCCTTAATGTTCTCTTACCCTCGCCCTCATCTTTTGTAAAACACCTTTAAACTGCAATATTTTTCTGTATCGTCGGAAAAACAAGATTAAAACAAATGTGCTAGCCAATGACATATTTGTTAAAACCTTTTCTAAATCTTGACTTTTGTTGTTGTTCTTTGTTGGATTTAACATGCATTGGGAAAAAAATGCCCTTTCTATTTTTAAAGCCTTATTTAGTAAATGATGCTCTCTGAAACTTAATAAGAAAACATAAATAAATGAATAAAGAGGTAAATGAAATGGATTCTCCTCTAAATAGCTGTTGGCAATGCTATATAGCTCCGTGGACAAATTGTAGGGTTTCCATCTCTTCATGGCAATAAACGAACAACTGCTTCACAACCCGTGAGTATAGTCTTTCCTCATCAGACCTTATTCTATATTGTACCCGATACACCATAACACGGAGGATTTGACAGGAATTATTGAAGTCCACAACTGGGAGTTGTGGCGTGCGCCTGTAATCCAAGCTATGTGGGGGGGGGGGGGGGAAGTTACAATTTGATGCAGAGGTTCGAGATTCGAGCCCTTTTCACGTCGTTCGGATGGTGATGTTTGAGGTCGGTCCTACACGTAAATAAAACACATAAGCCACACGAACCAAAAATCTATTTTTATCAAAGCATGAGAAGAGAAAAACACATTGATGAAGCTTTGACGAAAATCCATAAAAATGATATTTCGAAAAGGGCGCAGCCCATAATTTCATAATTTTCATTTCTGAAATTGTTATCATTGCCTGATAATGAATAAACAACTGTCTAAAAATATAAATATATGTTTATTTATTCATGTTTTTATTGATAAATCATCAAATGTCAGCTTTCCTGTTTTGAAATTACACCAGGCGATAATAAACCAACCATATTCCCGATAGTAGATAACAACCGTTATGAAACTACCGGTAAATGTCAAGTTTTACACTCCCATATCTCATATAAATAGGTGTTTTTGTTATTTATAATACATAATCGTGTACCCACTTCTTATACAAGTTCGTTATGAGATTTATTGTGTCCAGATTTGGAGAAAAAATATTTGTCACTGCACAAAACAGGTTTCTACCATTACATTGATGAAGTAGAATACATTATAATCTTTGTCTGCCTTGATAGATTATTATGAAGTTTACCTTTTCATGATTTTTTTAATGTATTTTTGTTTGATAAACTAAAATAAAGTTTACAGTTTTTATGAAATATCTAGACAAAGCGTCAGGAAATGTGATGGGGGGGGGGGGGGGGGCGGCAAAACTATTTAAAAGTGGAGCATTTTTTGTGGGGGGGGGCTTGGTTTTATTTACCATACAAAATAAAATAAAATCTTCACCAATACCGTGTACAAAAATGAAGAAAATGTAGTATTAACATGATTAACAAAAACTACGGATGGATTATGAAAAGAGGTATTTTTCAAAGTTGCCCCATTTCTCCCTATACTTTTTTTGCTTGCTATGGAGATCATGGCCCTGCATGTCTGTGCGTCAAAATGATGGCCTCTGCCAACTTAACCTTTGCTGTTTCTTTACCTCTGCCATGTTTACCTCTGCCGTTTTTTTTACCTTTGCCATTACACCTCTGCCATTTTACCTATGCAATATCTACCTCTGTCATTTTTACCTCTGCCATTGCCTCTGCCACTGAACCGAATATTGACATTATGAAACTGTTCTTCCTAGAGGTCGAATGATAAGGTTTCTTTATATTGACATGACCTAGACCGTTCAATATTTTCCTTATTTTTCCTTTTTTTGCACTTCTTGAAAATCATATTGCCCTCACCTCCGTCGGCACTGCCCGCCTTTAATACCCCCATCTCACTAGGAAGGCGATCGTGGCGACAATGGCGATCTGTGTAAATCCCGCAAATCGTAGCAGAATCTTCCTCGAATTCTATTTTTAGCCTGCGAGACGATTGCACTGCAACTTCTATGCGACCGACCTGCGCTGAAGACGATGGTAATACGCTGAAAGTACGACGATGCCACTTTCTTGCGACGATTCGAGGCAGATGTGATGCGCTGCTTCTGCGATCAAAGCGATCGTACAACGAGGCTCATACGCTAATTAGGACCTCGGTACGGTGGTGCTACGAATGAAGCGATTATGTTACATTCATGATGGGCTCTTGAAACGATTTCAAGCAATCGGCATACTAATCGCGGCACATGACACATTTTTCAGTCGATTGCCAACCTCCGACCAACATGGATGTCCAGAATTGGGTTGGACTTCTACATCTTGGCATTCTAAAAGAACATCAGTTAAAAGTTGAATGCGAGGACAGGAGAAGGAGGAGGCCAAAAAGATACAGGGTCCGATCCTGGCTGTCACCTAAGTCATAATATACAATATTTTTAAAATTTCATTCAAAAGATGTCGATGAGCCTAATAGTTAATATGAGGGATGCATCCAGAATTTCATAAAAGAGCATAAAAATCTTTGATATTCTGTTTATTTTTTTCCACAAAGTTTGTCACTCAAAAATATTTGGTAAATTCCTTTCAAATTTGCTGACAAGAAGTAGTCTACTGATGTGAGAGCACTCATAAAAAGGGAGGGGGGGGGGGCACAATGCCAGAATCTCCCTAAAGAATGCCTTTCCCAATCAATACATTAGTGATCGAATCATTAACAAAATTTGATGTTGTCTACTGTCACTGTGGTTAGAATTCAATTTATTTTCAACACGTAATCAATTTATTTATTTCTGCAGAGGTAACCCATTTCGTCATCAAAACATGTGAGCGTCTTTTTTCTCTTTCCAGCTGGCTCAGCAGTAAGATTTTCATCCTCCTCCTGTACCCCCTCCTCTTCCTCCTCTACCTCCTCCTCCTCCTCTACCACCACCATAACCCCTTGATCTTCCTCTTCGACCGCCGGCCTAAGAGGGGTAGCTTGGGCAGCTTTCCCTTTTCTGGTCCTTTTTCTGGGAGGTATGTTTGAAAACGCCGGGTATCGCCTCGTAATCTGTTGCAAATATGATAATCCGCCACCATCGGCACGGCGTTTTATATGAGCGCGGACGGTTGTTGCGCAATCGCTGCCCAGTCATCAGCGGCGCAGCAAAAGCGCAACGCGAACGCTTGTAGCGGGCTGAGAACGTGTGCCACACGCCACATGCCACCCAAAGAAGGAAGCGTCGTGGTGGAAGCTGTGTGAAGCGTGTCGAGCGCAAGGCAGTCGCCTTGTAAACGGAAGCAGCGTAGCAGAATTGTCTTGGGAACGGGCCTGAAAATCACGGGCGATCGGTGCCGCTTTTAATGCGCTTATACTACGCTTTATGCGTTGGGGCTCCGTTACAGCTACGAATATGTCGTTTGTAATACGCTCATGACTCGATTGTGATGCGCTTTAGCACCTCCGCGATCTCGCTACGTAAGTTTTGAACATGTTCAAAATTTTGTGGCGACCATAAAGATGGTGGCGATCCTTGCCGCTTCAGAAAAGATCAAGGTACGACGGAGAAGATTGAAAAGATCAAGGCACGATCAAGCTACGTTATACCACGCTTTGTCGATTTTTGACGATCGCAGTGGAATCGCCATCTAGTGAGATGGGGGTATTATACATACTACATACGATTTCCATGGACCTGGCCACGGAGGATTATCTATTGTACTGGGGGTGCTGCACTGCTGTGACAATGCTCAGCACCCCCAGTAACAATAGACTAATCCTCCGTGGATAGGTCCCATCAAAGTTAAGAAAATTAAGTGTTTGCTATACGTCCCTGCCGTAAAGTGGCGTTATTTACTTTCAGCTGAAGGCTGTCAATTAAAGAACAAGTGCAGATCATCATTGAAAAAAGAAGAAGAAAATATTATGAGTCACAGCCTTGTGACCATCGAAAATTGAACTTGATTATGACTTAGTATTAATCATAATGGTGACTAATGTATTATACCACCGAGTTTATTATCCAGACGGAGTTCATGATTCTATTATGTTATTTGCCTCTCTCTTCTCGGAACATCGTAATCTCCTCACGTACAAAATGCGGTTGATGCTGAACGCAGACGGCATTTTGATCGATGGATCTCTGCGAACGAAGAATTGCTTTGGCGGGAATAATCCGCCACAAAGCTATACGAGGGACCAATGGCTGTTACCTATAACATGTCAAATGACTTGACTTTTTAAGAGGGATTCAGGATTTAGAGTCTTATGAAAAAAAAAAAAAAAATGAATTATAGCCCCGTTTTGTTACATTCAGGTATATGATCGCGACACCACGTGACATTTTACAAGACAATGTAATTCCGAAATGTATGGAAGTCTAAAAGTACCACCCAGATGTTCAGATAATCATCTCGTCATGTCTATATCTCTTAGGGAAAAGGATGAGATAACGAGTTCTTGGATCTCTTCATGTCTGCATCTTGTAAAAGGGGTGATCAGATGAGGTGATCCTATTATAGATCTCGTCACGTCTACATACCGTGTGAGAGACGATCAGATGACGTGATCTAAGATCTCGTCATGTCTACCAGGCCCTATCCACGGAAGATTAGTCTATTGTTACTGGGGGTGCTGAGCTTTGTCTACCTCCCGTGGGAGAAATATGACAAGATATTGGATCTCGTCATGTCTACATCCGTGGGAGAGGTGGTCAGATGACAAGATTTTGGATTTTGTCATGTCTATATCCATGGGAGAGATGGTCAGATGACGAGATCTTGGATTTTGTCATGTCTACATCCCGTGGGAGACGGAGGTGGTCAAATGACAAGATCTTGGATTCCGTGTACATGCCGTGGGAGAGATGATCAGACGACAAGATCTTGGATCAGAGATCTTTTCACCTCATCATCTCTCCCACAAGATGTAGACATGACGAGATCTAAGATCATCACCTTGGGGGCGTTTTGGCTCAGTGCTTACGAATACCGTCTTTCAATATGAGGGACGTGGGTTCGAATCCCAGCTACATCCACATTGTGCCGCACTCAACCCGGAAAAGTGAATGGGTATCCGGCAGGATCAATTCCTTGAATGCACCAAGCGCCTTAAGCAGTTGGAGCTGCAGTCGGGGTAGTAATAGTTCGTCATTGAATAGACAACGAGATAATCGGCGCCTCATAAATGATATATATATACATATATATATATATATATATATATATATATATATATATATATATATATATATTATTATTATTATCATCATTATTATCATTATCTCTCCTAATCAATTTTTGTTGAGGAAGAGGAACCCATGGTTTCTCATAATAGGTAAAACAGGGGGGGGGGGATAACGGATTGACGAAGAAGATGATATAGGGACAAAACTAGAGACAAGATGGAGGTAGGGGACATACGGGTGAATAATGGCTTTATAAATGAGCCTTAAGTGACCTGGGGCGATATTACGATCAATATCGTTAAAATCCCTAAGAGTGTTTAAGTGGTTGTGCGGGAGTGTTGACCTATCGATCGCAGGCTGAAGCTTCTAAGAAAGTCCGCCCTCTTGCGTTGAATAGACATCACAGTAGGTTCCATGAGCCTAATTACAACAGGGAGACAAAAGATATTTTAATTTGATATTGATAATTAACAAAAGTGTATGAATATGATTGACCATCTAACACTGATTAAAGAAAGGGCAACTACTAAACTTTTTTTGCCCAAATAATAACAAAATATTGATGACTTTGGAACTATTTTTGGGCTGGCGGAAGAATAGGGCTACTTTACTGTCTCAGGTGATGATGAATGAGTCCCGTGAGGAGATATCTTCATAAATGCCGATTTTTTTTAAATGAGCTGGCCAAGGTACCCTATTCTGGTCAGATATGGAATGACTGATATGTATCCTATCCGCTTGTAGTAAACATTCAACCCTCTCATTTCAACTTTATTTTTTAGGAATTACTCAACAGGACTATTTTAATACACGAGTCTATGGGAGATGTTTTACGCGCGTGATTCCAGCATTAAGGACTCTGTTAATCACGTGACCTTCGGACAATGAACGTTTTTCGTTAGGCAGGTATTTGATTTACAAAAGAAAGTGTCATTTTTTATTTTTTTACAAGACATTCAAGTTACCTCAAGTTAACAAGTACGAAGCCAATTTTTTTTTTATTATACATGTTATAGTTTTAAGGCGGCCACGTTTACAAGTCTGATGCCCAGATGACATTTTGTATTGTCATATGTGAAAGAAAACAATATACGCGTTGAATTAGTATCACTCTGAAACACCCATGGACACAAAAAGAGGAGATAACCTATCCCTCCCCCCATCACTTACACTTGATCAAGCAATATTTTGAAATGGGCAAGCGATCTTAAATATTTCTTTTCAAAACAATGCAAAAAAAATAATAAATAAACGTTGTAAATTATCGTCCCGCCCTCAAACACTCAAGAGCTGTTTAAGCCTTCAGCAGTTAATATCCTAAGAGATTCGGCCTCTTATTACGTTACGTATAGAGCGAGCCAACGAGACACTTCAAAGAAAAAAAACTTTCTAAAAGAAGGGAAATTCAAGTATTTTAAGTAGCCTTATAGTTATTCCTGGACCCCAAAATGAGCATGACCTTTACTGACAATCAGCAAGTCCAGATTCAAGTTTATATGGGGTGTTGTATTTCTTCTTTATCTTGAAAAGATAAATGAAAAAATAAAAAAATGTCATCAATGATTTAGAGGCGTTACCTTAAAGGTGTGTTTGTGTGTCACACAGAGCCACTTGAAACAATTGTCAAATATTAGATTCATCACTGAATATTCATAACTGTTGGTTTATTAAGCAATATGAGGGATATACTCCAGCTGAAAATATTAACATGATTTGAGCGGATAAAGAAAATCAGGAAGACAACCCCCCCAAAAAAAATCATCAAAATTGGACAAGGAATAACAAAGTTATGACAATAAAAGATTTGCATTATTTTGGTATGCATGTGCAAGGAGCAAGCTGATGATGTTATATTCCCAGTTATTCTTATTAGGTTTATTCAAATTTAGTCGACAAAAAAAATGGAATGACAACTGATTTAATGCATTAGACATTAATTGCTGCCATTTATTTTGTTATCTTACACACAATGTATGAAGTTATAAAATAATCCTGATTTAATGTAATAATAAAAGAAAAAGAAAGGAGGGGACTTGGCATAATCAGCATATCTAGTGAACATAAATGATGGCATGCATCTTACTGTTTTCATAAACTATAGTGCTTAACTTTAAAATTCAATAATTTTGTTATTTTTTATGAGATTTTAATCGAATTTTCAGCGTTTTGCTAGGTGAATTTTATACTTATTTATTATTATTTTGAGCTCTACGCATCCAATGGAAGATTCGAAACCCGTATTAATTGTCGGGAAGTGTTTATTTCCCCTATATTTCTTGCAATGTGTACAATTAAAGAAAGGAGATCCGATTGTAAATATATTTTTATTTTTAAGTTCACATTTCTATGACAATAGAAATTTACATATAGATTTCTTACATAGGATATAAAAATGGCTATGTATGTAATTATGGTAACACAAATAAAGACAAAGAAATGAAAGAAAAAAAATTCCCGATATGGCAGCAGGGATGTAGTCGAGGCTTGTACTTGAGAAAACTTCCTATACACTTTGTACACATGATTCAGCCCGAGGCCAATACCAAGACCGGCAAACTGGCCTCAGGGCCGGCCTTGACTACATCCCTACTATCATGACTAGGACAGATTAGCAGGAGTCATCCGGAGCAAGGTGATTTTTTAATCGTTGCCTTTTCTCTTTTTTTTTTCAATAACCGATATTACTATCTCACCGTTAAAAAGCACTAAAAGGAGATGGACAAAAACACATTTCTTTTCCATATGATCACCAACGACTGTTCCAATACGAGGTACATGTAAGTAAAAACCAACATTTTCATCAAGTATTCTCATCCGTAACTATATAAACTGACACAGGTGTTGTCCCTAGAGGACCACATAAACAGGGTGTTAAAATTACACCCTACAGATTGGACATAACACCAAAGGGTGTTACAACCAAAGGTGTTGTAATAATACCCATGGGTGTCATGAGTATTGAACACTACATCTAACACCGGTGCAGTCCTCTGAGTACACCGGTTAGCACCACAGTTTTTTTGTGTTATGATCAAATGGTCATCAAATTTTTAATGACCGGAATCCACAATATATGTTTCATGAAAAAATACAATTATCAAGTCCACTATATAAGCACGTGGCAAAGAATACAGGATATTCATTTTGCGACAGAGCGATTCTTCGAGTTTATTGCTCCTTTCAAAACACCATTCTTCAGTTTTAGGTAACACATGATGTTATTAAAATGGAATTTCATATCTGTCATGGTCCATTTTGAATATACATTTAAAACAAAATTAAAACTGGGAACTGTAACACAAAAATTGGCGACTGATCTTAATTGATCTTTCACGATTGATTTACATTGTGATAAAGGCAATCAATCGTAAATTATTGTTCCACGAGGTATCGTACATTTTTATTTTAAATGCCAATAAGAATCTGCAACATGATCAGGTGCTATTCGGCCTTGTGTAAACCAGATTTTTAAGGGGAAATATCAAAACAAGATTTCAACTTTAAATTTGATTCAACAGTAAAGATTTCTGAAGATGGTCCTTCTTTTCTCTTTCTTTGAAGAGTTCCTTGTCAAGCTCGCATGACCATATTCTAGTTGATGATGGGCTACTTGCTGGTGTTTCTTCCACGCTCTTTGGTTACCCACGAGGAAATATTGTATTTCATCTGACTGTATTTAGATGAATGCTCTACTTATTTGAAGGATTGTTTGGGTGCAATCCAAGAAGGCCATTTGAATGAAAATGATAATGTCAGCGGAGGTTCACACTTTTAAAGCCATCTATAAGCATTGGCCGCGGAACGGTTTTCAAAGGGGGGGGGGGGGGCTGACCATGCTAAAAATCACAATCATATGGTAATTTTTACGTTTTTGTACACGGTTTTGGAAAAAAGTGGGGGGGGGGGGGGGGCTGAAGCCCCCCAGCCCCCCGGTTCCGCGGCCCCTGCTAAGATCTGAATACATAGAAATAGGATTTCTTTAAATTAGTTTTGTGTTAATTTTTCTGACACGCTCAAATTGTACATGTAAGTTGCTTAAATAATCATGAATCTACCATCTGTCGGTTGCATGGAAGAGGGATATATATATATATATATATATATATATATTCATTTCTTTCACAACATATCTGAATACAAAGAGTTGCCAAAGCTGTTGTACATGTATATTATATCTCACATTTATATATATATATATATATATATATATATATAACAAAACAAAAATGTATTTGCCAATCAAATGTTTATTAAAAGCCTCAGATTTTCGACGATCCGTCGTCTTCTTCATTTACTTCTGAAGAAGACGAAATTGTCAAAAATTTAAGGCTTTTAATAAACATTTGATTGGCAAATGCATTACTTTATTTTTTTGTTAAGCCAATACGTAAATTCATCATGGCAGCACTTGGTTGGCTTTCTATCAATACTTAGAGTAACCCCCTATACTTCCTTGCTTAGAGTATACTTTTCAACAATGCGTAAACTCGAAATAGACTTTCTATGATTTGTTTGTCCCTGCCATTTTAACAGGTTATTTTTCTCTTATTCATCATTTCTCTTTAACTTTATCATCTTTTCTTGTTTTCAGTAAAAAAAGTGACGGATTCTATTTGAACTCGGCCAGGGGACCATTTGTAATGATCAAAGAATAAGCAACATCGGCTCGCCCTGACAATAATTCCCAGATTACTTTAACTCAATATACCCCCATACTTAGGATAGAAAACCATCGCCTCCACTGCCTCATGATAACAGGTTGACCTAATCCCACCTCCCGGTCTGTTGGGGGCTGATGCCAGCAAACCACGTGTATCTCCATGCCATCATGACAATATGGACGTCATTTTTAGACCAACCATTATACTGACATGCACTTGAAGTAGGTTGTTGTATTAACAGCTCGTGCTATACCATGTGCTTAGTCTTGTTTTGCTCCTAATTGATGACGCAGACTTATTCATATTATAATTATTTCCAGTACCCATTCTTTAATAGCGCTTATTAAACATGCTAAATTAATAGAAATTCTACAAGTGTACCTCAAGTGATTACGCCCCTTTGTTCAGAAAGACTTTGACTATAATGCCCCGTAAGTCAATTACGTTATCATTCCACTTGATTTAAGAACAAGTCACGTGGCTTTGGACATGAATTCGAAGCAAAAGTCCAAGTGAAACGTTTAAGCAAAAGTGTTGTGCCGGTGGCACATTAGAGATAAAGTATTAATTAATAAATGTGTGAGCGGGCGAAGGATGATAATTTTTGTTTGAGATTTGTAATCACGTTTTAAATAAATTCAGAGTACAGAAATTCGAAGCGACAATATGTTTAAGGTTAAGTCCACACGTACAAACTGTTGATTCGAATTAAAAAAAAGAAAATTCCAACATGGATAACACTGAAAATATTATCAAAATCAGATGAAAAATAAGAAAGTTATGAAATTTTTAAGTTTCTCTTAATTCCACCCCCAAAATATATACACCTGGTCGGTGTGCAAATGAGGGGACTGATGACGTCATTTACTCATTTTTTTCTTGTATTTTTTTTTATAGATGAAACATGAAATATTTAATGTTTTCCTCAGTGTCCTGTGAATTTTTTTTCTCTGAGAACATATGGAATTATCATTGTTTTAACAGTTTGTGGTTCAAACAAGTTGTCCTTATTGTCAAATCTGTAAAAATTGAAAATTGTATAATTCAATAAAAAGAAATAGAGAGTGAGGGACATCAGCGACTCTCTAATTTACATGTCACTGAGTTGTGCTAATAACTGTTTTGTGAAAAATAAGCGAAACTTTAGAATGCCATAACTTTCTTATTTTACATCTGATATTCATGAAATGTTTGCTCTTTCTTTATTGGTTCCAACCAACTTTTTCTGGGGCGGACTTGAGCTTTAAAGAAAAAAGCGATAAAAATATGGTAGAGAATGAAATTATGATCATAATTAGAGACACCTCCTCCCCCGTATGCAAGTACATGTAGCAGATAAATTTCTAAACAGCAATCGGAAACTTGAAGAATCAAATTTGATTTTCATTCAATGAGAAGCCCGCATTTTAGACTTGCATTGGATGTTCTATTTACTCACACATTTTTCTGCAACAGGTGCAGATGTATAACAGTCGGTAGCAATTTCTTGATATTGTTTAAGATGTAAAACAAAGCATGCTGTATAATTACACTGGAAATTGGTGTAACTTTTTAAATTCATAATGAGAATAAGTTACATCTTCTATATCATGAAAATTGGACAGAATTGAACTTAAAATATGTCATTCATTAAATGGCTCTTAAAAGTTTTACCTACATTACCCCACACTATAATCATGGACACTACGAATGAGTAATCAAAACTTGTTCGATATATCATTTTTATCATACATGTTATATGATTTCAAATTTTGAATGGCTAAATTGGTGATTATCATAGTAATTCCTGCTGACTCAAAGTGATTTCTAACGAAAAAAAGATATACACGGCAATGTAGGATTGCAGAGTTTTGTTGCTTTTCTTCCTCGTTTGAGTTTGCAACAGAACTTGTGACTCCCTCTCCAACTAAGCATTGTCTGGTTGTTGATGAAAACATTTTTTTTAAAATAGAAAACATGTGTATAATAATAATAACAATATTTTCAGGTTAATATTGTGTAATGGTGGATAGATATGATTATTTCAACACGTTCTTAAAGAACAAAAAATACTATTAGCAATTAAATGCTATTGTGGTCACGACCAGCTCAAAATGATGGCATAGATATAAATACTTTAAGAAGATTCAAAGTCCCCTATTTTGATGAATTTTCGCTAAATGTTATTTTTTTTTTCTTTTTCCTCCATTCTCTGTTATTCTATTCTTGAATAGGAATGAAGATTCATAGAATGATTAATGGGACTCAAACTTTCGTCATCCCCTCGCCCAAACCCACACCCACTCACATCTCCATCTCTCTCTTTCTACCCCTCTCTCTCTCTCTTTCTATCTTTCTATCTCTTTCTCTCTCTCTCTTCCAGATTAGTTCTGCATATACCTTGCGTACAGCCACGTGTTCCTTAAATCCTTTCCAACCAAACAAATAGACGTGTTCTCGCTCAAGCTAGGCCTCATTCGGTTTTTTAAACTATCTTTATCTTTACTATGATGCTTTTATTACTCTTTTCAGCAGCTAGGGCAATCACGGGATCAGATTGTGTTAACTTTTCGACAGAAAAAGGTTCCATCAGCTTGCAATAATCATAATCACAGCCGGGAGAGAGTTTCCGGATTCACCCAGCGAAGCATAAATATCTGATTGATTATATGATATTTTGATGCCACTCCCATTATCGGTTATACCATGTCGGTATACGCAGAATATTTTTTTTTGCGGGGGAAGTGGTGGGGGTGTGTTAAATGTTTGAAATTATAAAGTGAGTGAGTTAGCGAAGCAACCGATTATTATTTATAAATTCAAAATGAAAGGTACAGAACAATCAAAAATAAAATACACATCTTATAAGAATACACTTACTAAAATATTACGCATTGAAAAGAAAAATTACTTTGCGAGACAGTTGGCTCTATATAAAAACGACATGCAAAACACGTGGAAAGTTCTAAAACAGACCATGAATTTATCCAATAATAAATCAAGTATTTCCAAAATTAGATTTAATAATGTTATTGTTGATGATGGTGACAACCTTTCAAATATTTTTAATAACCATTTCTCTTCCATTGGCGCAAATCTGGCTAAAGATATTCCTCCCGCGACGAAAAGTTTTTCGGACTATCTCGGCCCGCCTAACCCAAATTCAATATTTTTTGCTCCAACATATAATCAAGAAGTTATTGATATCGTATCTGGTTTGAAAAATAAAAAAAGCCCTGGCTTTGATGAAATTAATAATTTTATTTTAAAATCCGTAATAAATTCTATTGTTTCCCCACTGGTGCACATATTCAACCTTTCCTTAGAAAATGGTACAGTTCCAAATCAAATGAAGATAGCCAAGGTAATCCCTTTATTTAAAAAAGGTGATAAGTTGGATGTCGGTAATTACCGACCTATCTCTCTTTTGTCCACATTCTCTAAGATCCTTGAAAGAATAGTATACGTTAGAACCGAAATTTTTTTGTCAATGCATAATATTTTATCTGATGTTCAATTTGGGTTTCGCGAAAAGCACAACACCACTCATGCCCTGATGAATTTTGTCAACAAAGTAGTTAATGCTCTAGATAAATCTAGTCACCTTGTGGGTATTTTCCTGGACTACTCCAAGGCCTTCGATACCATCAATCATGAAATCCTACTTAAAAAAATGTCTCACTATGGTGTGCGAGGGAAGGCCTTGGAGTGGTTCAGGAGTTACTTATTCAACAGACAACAATACGTGTTTGTTAAAGATCATAACTCCAATTTAAAATATGTTAACTGTGGAGTCCCTCAGGGTAGCTTATTAGGCCCACTTCTTTTCACAATTTATATAAATGATTTCTGTAGATCATCCAAAATATTGTCCCTTATCTTGTTTGCAGATGATTCGACCTTATTTTTTTCTCATCAGAATCCACAAACTTTAGTTGATGTTATCAATTCTGAACTTATTAATGTTACTGAATGGATAAGAGCCAATCGATTATCTTTGAACCTTAACAAAACAAAATACATGTTATTTAGTAATTCCATAGACAAGTTACCGATGAACATTATGTTTGATAATACCTTATTACAAATGGTACCTTACACCAAATTTCTTGGTATAACAGTTGACAGTAAACTTTCTTGGAAAAATCATATTGAAAATATATCCAAAATAATTTCACGAAATATAGGTATTATTAATAGGCTAAAATTTTGCATTCCCTCCACATCACTAATCATGCTCTACTCATCCTTAATCTTGCCTTATTTAAACTACGGGATTCTTATTTGGGGTGATACCCATCAATACTTATTAGACAAATTGTTGCTTTTGCAAAAGAAAGCACTTCGTATTATTTATAGTACATGTTTCCGTTCTCATACGGACCCACTTTTTCTAGAAAGTAAACTGTTGAAAGTCAAAGACCTGTATTTACTACAGTTAGGGCACTTCATGTATAGTTATAATAATAATGCACTTCCCCATATTTTTGATGCCATGTTCCCTAAAAATCAATTTTATCATAACTATCCCACGAGACACTCTGACGAACTTCACATTCCACTTTACAGAACTTTACTGGCCAAAAATACATTCCTTTTCAACGGTCCTAAATTCTGGAACTCACTAGCTAATAATATTAAAGACAGTGTCTCCTTAAATTCATTCAAACATAAACTCAAACTTATCCTGCTTAATTCCTATAATTCTTCGCAACGGAACTAACACTTCATTATCTTGATTTTAATCATTACATTTTTCACTTTTATTGTTTTATCTTTTTTAATCTGATATTGTCCAGTTATATCATCTTTTGTCATTTCACCAGATCAAGCTGGTTCGTGGTCAGCCCTTTCCCATTCTTAGTATTCCTCCTTTTATAAAGTAGTTATCTTGTCTTGTACTGTCCTGTCTTTTGTTTTGTCTTGTCTTCTATGTCTTGTCATCCCCTCTCTCTCTTTATGTTTTTTTTCTTTCTTTCCTTTCTTCTGTCTTGCGCAACACATCCTTTACTACGAAGACCTCTTTGTGTGAAAAGCTTTGCATTAGTTCAGTAATTATATTTGCATCCGTATGATTTCTTTTGCCCTCTTTTTCTTTCCTGTAATACATATAATTATGTACGCATATCAGAATAAGTCTACTATACTTTTTTCATTTCCAAGGGGGATCCACACTTTACAAGCTTTGCTTTTTAGTGGATCCCCCTCATTTCCATTTATGCTCTATATTATACTGTTTTTTCTGTTTTTTTTTTTTTTACGAAGTAAGAATGCCCTTCTGTAAAATTGTACTTGATTTGTATTACTTTATATTACTTTGTATTATGTTTTTTGAATGGAAATGAAATAAAAAGAATTGAATTATGAAACGATGGCTTCGGTTTTGAGGCGAACTGCATTTCGAATTCGGAATAAAAAGTATTGATCTGATTCACTTCTTTGCGTGGAACTTTGTTAAAATATGTAGTTAAAATCGGTATGTAAGTTAAAGTTTTGATTTTGGGGTAGCGGGACAACTGAACTCCCCCCCCCCGTATACAGATGCCGCATAAAGAGATAGCCATTGAATATATATGAGCTAGAAGAGTGGGAAGGAAGAAGAAAACTATAGAAAGGTTATGCGACTGTGATAGAGAGGTATATATTAAAATAAAAGATGTAGATAGAGAGGGAGGGAGATAGGGAGAAAGAGTGAGGGGGGGGGGGGGCTATTGAGAAAGGAAAAGTCTACCCCAACAAAAAGTTGATTTGAATAAAAAGAGAAAAATCCAACAAGCATAACACTGAAAATTTCATCGAAATCGGATGTCAAATAAGAAAGTTATGACATTTTGAAGTTTTGCTTAATTTCACAAAACAGTGTTATAATTATGTATACATCCTGGTCGGTGTGCAAATGAGGAGACTGATGACATCAACTACTCACTATTTCTTTTGTATTTTATTATATGAGATATAAAATATTCAAATTTTCTCGTCAATGTCAAGTGAAACAACGATTAGTTTCTCCCTGAACTTTTGTAATTAGCATTGCTTAATACTATATGGTTCTGTCAAGTTGGTCCTTATTGTCAAATCTGTAAAAAAAAAGAAATATTGTATAATTCAAACAATAAAAAAAGAAAAGAAATAGTGAGTAAAGGACATCATCGACTGTCTCATTTGCATGTCACTGAATTGTGCATATCACTGTTTTGTGAAAAATAAGCGAAATTTTAAATTGTCATAACTTTCTTATTTTACATCCGATTTTGATAATTTTCATACAGTATCTGGAAGGTATACAAAGACCCATTGCGGGAATGGCAGAAGAATGCTATGGCATGTACGATTGGAACGTTAAAGTGTTATTTTATTAATAGTTTAATCAAGATATTATTTTTTTTTAATTCAATGAAACGTGATAAGCTTAGCAGAAATTAATCTAATCTTATCAAATTTGTTTATGTATTGGACACGGCTGTAAAAAAAAAAAGCACGCTGAATCCAATGGGATTAAACTTTGTGTTGTTGTGTTTAGCCCACTTTAAAACAAAGTTTGAGGACGCTGTGAATTGCTCCCTCCAACCACAACAAGTGTTAGAAGCATGTATTTCGTTAAACTACTATAGACTGAATTATATTTCAAGCTTTATCGCAGACTTGAAGTTTAAAGGAAGGTGGTGCTTGTTCCGAGAGGACTATACCTGATCTAATTTAGATATGAACTGACTGTGCACCACAGAATCACAATGACCTGTTGAAGAATGCTGAGAAGGGAAGAGAAAGGAAAGAGGAGGGGGGATGGAGACAGTGAGACTTTATTCTGCGAAGCGGGGAAATAGACAAAAGGAGAACATTAATATTTGAAAGTGCGGAAGGGTAAATATCGGCAAACCTAAAAGCAGATCCGAGGACTGGCAGGGGGCAATCACCCCTCCCCCATGAAAATAGCAGGGGCTCAAACATATCGATTTGCCCCCCTCCCAATATTTTTTAGAAGATTAAGAAATTATCAAATACAATGCAAATAAAACATTTTTTTAATCACCAACCCCCATTCGAAACTTAGATCGACGCCCCTGCCTACAAGATTCAGAATATTTGCAAAGACAACCTCACACATTGAATGTACATGGCGGCTTTTTATTTCCGGGATATTCACTCCTTTATTTTTTCTCCTCTCCTTCTATTTGTTTTCATTCTTTCTATCCCTTTTTTCAGTCGTCAGTTATGCAGTGCATACAGAGCACATCCCAGACGTATGAAGTGCCTCCGTAAATAGGACATTATTAAAGATAATGACAAGACAAAACGGATCGCCTAATTACTCATTTGCCACGTGGCATCCCCCGTGCTGTTGTATGCCGTAGAGCAATATTAGGGTCCTTATTACTACCCTCTTGATTGATGAATAAACTACAAGAGGGGGTGGGACAGTTTTGTGAATGATCTAAAACCCTTTTATCTTAACTAAAAAATATATCGCTCTCAGTTTAAATCTGACTTGAAACCATCGAAGCTCCTTGTTAAACGGTCTTATAGGCTCCCTCTTTGACTCAAATTGCGTGAAGAGTAGAAGAAAAAGTGAAGTCAGATAGCTTTTCTTCAGGGTCATACATAAATTTCCCCCAGAATCATATTTTCTTTATTTGCAGCATTTTAAAAGTGTAATTTTGTTTTTATATTTTTTTAAGAACAAGGTATATAATTGAAAATGTATGAAGAAAACAAAACAATTATTAAGTTTCACCCTTGTCTTCTCCTTACTAGCTTAGTGTTTCGCTTTAGAAACTCATAATTCCAGAGACTCGGAGATGGGCTTCATCATGTTCATAGCGAGCCTCAATCATGCCAATTCAATTGCAGTCATCGTGACTAAAGAGATGGTGGATCTCTGACTGATATGCATCAAAGTAATGCTACAGTTACATCGACGAAATAGACTCCAGACCGATAAAAGTATCACATTTTTTCCGATGACATAATCATTGATTGTTTTCTAGTCGATCCATGGTGTGAGTGTGCTTTATTTTCAATTCATCTAATTACCAATTCGTCCGATTGCCAACTCGTCTTCAATCATTTGGTCTACCATCAGTTCTATCCACATGGACAAATTGAAAATTCGTCCACTCATCGTTTCTTCTTATAACAAGTTGGTCCAATAGCCATTTAGTCCATATACCATTTGGTCTAATAGGATTAAGTATTATTTGTGCAAAATGAATGAAAATTAAGGGGACATTATACCAACGCCTGGTTATGTGAAGAAATGGTCACAGACGAAATGGTAATTAGACGAATTGACGATTGGAACAAATGATTATTCGACCAAATGGTTGTAGACGAAATGTTGATGGCATTAGACTAAATGAAAGTAGACCATGTGGTGAGTGGGCGTGACGGTAGCCTAGATGATTTCCACATTATGCAGTATTCATGGCATTTGAAGGGTTAAAATGGTACTCTGGGCTGAAACAATTATATCTTAATAAATAGAGTAAAATTAATCATATAAAATGCTATAAATTTCATCAAAATCTGATAACATAATAGCGAAGTTATTGGATTTTAAAATTTAGCAACATTTTGTGAAAACAGTATATGCACGTCATCCTGGATATTCATTATAGGTCACATTCCCACTTTCCCTTTTCTTATGTTAGGAGCCTATTACATAAATCATAATTATTTCCTATTTTCCTACATGTGTGATTGATATGTCTCTCTCCTAATAAAATAAGTTGCAGCAATGAATATTTAATAAAATCAGTTGTGGATCCATTTTTTAATGTAGTTCTTTGAGGACAAAATTTGGATGACATAATGTGATGTAATGATATACCAAACAACTAATGGGGATGTGATATCCTCAGTTTGCTCATTGAATATTCATTCATATGCATAGAACTGTTTCTCCAAAATAATTCAAATCTTTGAATGTGATAACTTCGATATTCTTTGTCCGATTTTGATGCAATTTTCAGTGTTTCCTTTATGTTCAAGTCATAATATTTTCAGCCGGTTCCACCTTTAAAGGACAAGTCCACCCCAACAAAAGTTGATTTGAAGACAAAGAGAAAAATCTAACAAGTATAACACTGAAAATTTTATCAAAATCGGATGTAAAATAAGAAAGTTATGACATTTATAGGTTTCGCTTAATTTCACAAAACAGTTATATGCACATCTTGGTCGGTATGCAAATGGGGGAACTAATTACATCACTCACTCACTATTTATTTTGTATTTTATTATATGAAATATGAAATATTCGAATTTTCTCCTCATTTTCCTATGAAACTAATTTTTATTCCTATCTAAACATGTGGTATTACCATTGTCATAACATTTTATGGTTCAGTTAAGTTGGTCCTTAATGTGAAATTGGTAAAAAATGAAATATTATATAATTCAAACAATAAAAAATAAAAGAAATAGTGAGTGATGGACATCATCGACTCTCTCATTTGCATGTCACTGAGTTGTGAATAGAACTGTTTTTTTAAATATAAGCGAAACTTCAAAATGTCATAACTTTCTTATTTTACATCCGATTTCGATGAAATTCTTTGCATTATGCTTGTTTGATTTTTCTCTCTTGATTCAAATCAACATTTTTCTGGGGTGGAATTGACCTTTAAGATCGAAAGACTTTATTCATCAAGAAGAAGAGAAGGAAGACACGTATAATCCTATACACGATGGGGTGCATCTATAAGAATCATTTGACATGGGCTTCGGATTTTGCTTGTCAAGACGAAAATCCGCAGTTGAAGTTGGTTCTTTATCCGCTAATAATGCTAATATATCGACATGGTTTTCCCAGTTTGGCTTGAGGCACTATCGTCAGGTATCGACAAGCATAGAAAGGAGAAGGTAACTTCCATACTGTATCTCGACTGTGATTGGCTACTTCAGATGCAATGATTTCAGTACGTTATAACAGTTATCAGTGAAATTCGCTGATCGTTTGTTTTTTTCATGAATGCTCCCCATGAAAGGAACAGGTGGTATCTGGCAAATCCCGGGAAGATAGTTGTCATATTAATGGCATGTTTGGCCCCTCATATACGGCTTGCTTTTACTACATGCACCGCTTCTATTAACTGAAGTCATTATTACACTCTGTACACGAAACTCGTGCCCAAGAAGTTAATTCTTGATTTTTTTACCATTGATACAACATTAATCATAAAAAAAGTCTATGAAAGATTTAAGTTTTGAAAATAGCATAATTTATTAATCAAAACCATCTCAGTGCATAAATGGGGAGGGGGGGGGGGGGTAATACTCTGAGAGATGGCTATCCGTCGGTGTATAGGATAAGACGCAAAATAATAAAAATAAAATGTTTAACAACTTCTCTCCAGACAGACGGATTTCAGTTGTCAACAATGCATCTTGGGAAAGGGACTTTACCATATTCACTGACAGTCCCTAATCTGACCCTGTCTGCTTCTAATCGGTTATTAATTCGACAACCTTATTATCGTTATCCTGTTTACCCATTTTCCTTTCTTTATAACATGTCTAAAGGTCCACAAATTTTAGAATTCAAATTAAAATACTTCAATAAATGTGTACACACGAGAACAATGAAAACCAAATCGTGGAAGGGGAGGGGCGATACCTGGTCCATCTGGTAAAATTATGGTATCCATTTCTCTTTTCATGACAAGTGATCTTTAATTTAAACCTTGTGGTCGGAAAATAGTTGTTTAGATCTTATACATTTATGAGGTGAAAATATATTACCAAAATGGGAATATATGTAATTCAAAATATTTAGGAACAATTCCGCTGCTTGAAGCCCGAGCAGCACAAAATGCTTCATTCTGATAAAATTCACGGAAGGAGTACAGCTTTTTTTACATGTATGTTTAAGATTAGATAATGATAGAGAACCAGCAAATATATGCAACATAAAAATGTCGACAATCATGCCGTATAATTATATTTGTTATGATTATACTTGAAATTTTGCAAGTATTACTATTGGTTATGTCACGGTAAGATCAATCTAGTGCTTCATAAACTTTGTTCACAATATGCTGTTCATCACTTTTTTACACACAACTTGACGCTTAATTGTATGATGGGGTCCATTTTTAAAGTTCTAAATCAGATCTTCAATCATTTTCATCGCCGTCAGCTGGAGTGGAAGCTGTTGTTTGTAGCTTGAAATTCATTTCGTTAGTACTTCTGCGCCCGGCGCGAGAGGGCGGTGGGAATGGCGATATAATATGCTGTTTTAGGCTTTGCATGAATCAGATTACGAACCTTGGATTTGTAATTTTTGTAGTTTAAAAAATCTTTGGAAGAGTCGTTCTAGGCGGGACTAACGTTTTATCCATGAATATTCATGAGGCGTATTCCGACTATCGTCACTCCCATATATTCTCTCGCGCACGAGTACTGAGGGGGGGGGGGGGGGATCACGGACATGGCTCCTCTGGTGGCAGGGGTGACCGGCCTCTGCGGGTTTTCAAAAAAAAAAATGAAGAGAAAGGGGGGGGGGAGGAAGGAAAGAATCTTGAGTTTAACTATCTAATACCCCTATTTTTTTCAATTTCAATTGAGAAAAAATTAAGGACGTTACCATATTGCCCCTTTCAAAACAATCTAAATCTGTAGACAGAGGGGTGGATTATACAAGCTCCGCTGGCAACACCCCCCATTCTAAACCTGTTTGGATACTAATCTTGACTCATTGTCATCGGAAATTGATATAAACGGAATAGAATAAAATATACTGTTCTATTTTAAATACTGAATATTAGGCCTATATAGCAGCTACTGTATTTAGATCATGAAGAGTGAGATGGAAATAGTACATACCTCTATTAAGGTGAACTTGTGCAGGCCTTCTGCTGCTTTATAAAGCCTATTTAGTTTCACCTGAAATAAATGTGATAAAAATACACTCGCTCTTTTTCCGTACTACCCTTAATACTCATCACGATGCCTTCAATATTTGTTTTTCTCATTACTTATAGGAAAATAAGAATATATAGCTGGAAAAAATCCTGTCAACAAAATTCATCTACGCATGGAGTAAACAAAAATATAAATAACTCGATTTCTTTAAAATAGAAGTTATTATATCTGAAGATCTAATTTTAAATACTCTTCATGGTAAAAACCATGTATAACGAATTTAGCTGCGGTTGTGTTTTAAAAAAAAATGTTGTGTTCTATATGAACATTCTAGACTCATGATGGCGCCGTTTATCATTTCAAAACGGATCCATGAAACTCTTAAAGAATGTGCATTTGTATGATTTCAAATTATGCTCAATTTTGTCCTTTTTTTCTTCATTTTCTTCCTGCTTCTGTTTCTGTCGAAGAAACTCCCTTAGAAACAAGTCAAAGAAGCCTTGTTTCTGTTATTCTTACAAAGAGTTGCGATTGATCCGATCAGTGGCAACTATGGAAAGCCAGCAACATCAACATCTAAAATGCATGTTTGTTCAAATTATTTTCTAGATGTGATGTTTATTCATAAATTCATTGTTTTCTTGGCAATTCAGTGTGTTCTCCTTTGTTTACAAAGGATATTTTGCCAATTTCCTGTAGACAAAATTACGACACTGATGGATTTTAATAGAGTTACGATTGATCGGATCAATCGCAACTCTTTGTAAGACGGGGCCCTGGTATATTACCAGTTACATATAGGAACATTCTTTTCTATATCTGTGTCTTTTGTTGCCCATTTGTCCTTCCAACTTTCTTGATTTATTTATACTTTCCGTCCTTTATGGTTAACATTCTGTCGTGGAATATACATTATTTGGCGTTAGGAAACTACCCAATGGATTTTTTTCTTGCACGCACTCTAATAAACTTATCATTTTATTAATTTAATTCATTCAACTTAATGAGACTAATCTAAACTTGATTTACACAGCCATCTCGCCACTTTTCGACTATGCGGATATTTTAATTGATTCCTCTTAAATAAAACTTAAGAAACAATATTGCAAACCCTCCCGAATCGTGCAAGTAGAATAATAATGAAAGTCCATCCATGTGATCATAATCTCCAATTTACAAATTCATTCAGTTTTAAAATGGTGTAAGAAATATTTTGTATACAAATCAGTCCATGATATATTGTCTCCAGTCATGTCTGAAATGTTTCAACTATCATCCCATCTTTATTCACTCCGTAATTCTCATAACTTTGCTTTACCCAAACCCAAAACAGAATATACTCGTCGTACTATCCAATACAGAGGTGCTTAACACTCTTCCCCACCACATGAAATTATAGGAAAATATCGATTCATTCAAAAAGGCCCTAAAAACATTATTCCTGACTTTTTGTAGACTTCAGTTCAGATATCTATTTTATCATGTATATTGTAAATATAATAATAATAATAATAATAGCGGTATATTTACCCAGGGTAGCCGCTTCAGTTCCGAAAACTGTTCTCCCAGCGGGCCCTGCTATTATTACCCCGGCTTTAGCTGGGCTGCCTAGGCGCTCAAGCATTCAAGTACCCATTTACCTCACCTGGGTTGAGTGCAGCACAATGTGGATAAGTTTCTTGCCGAAGGAAATTACGCCATGGCTGGGATTCGAACCCACGACCCTCTGTTTCAAAGTCCGAAGACTAATCCACTGGGCCACAACGCTCCACAAATATGTTTCTTCTTAGATAATTCAAACTTTGTTAACGTCTTTATTGTAAGTCGACTAAGTTTTTCCTTTCCTGCTTTACACGTTTATCTATGTTAGGGACCCCTCAGTAAAACAGCGTTGATATTTTATCAACGCTGAGTAGGGCAATCCCTCCGTCTTTCTTATTGATCTTTTCTTTATGATTGTAAATATATATCATTGTTATTGTTTTTAATTGACGGAAAATAAATACAAGACGATAAGTACAATACATTTGGATTTCAATTCTGTTTTTCACTCCTCCGGCGGGTGGGTAGTGGAAGGAGGGGGTATTTTTGTATTGGCAATCTTGTTACCCAATAAACGTAAAGCAAGGATATGAAAACACGCTTATTATCGTGATTTGGTGTATGGGCATCAAGTCCACCTAATAATGACAGCGGCCCCAGAAAAAAAAAGCAAAATAGAAAAACTCAATATTACAAAACCATGTAAATGATTAATGTGAATATATCTATAAAAAAAAAGTATAAATCAAAGTATGCAACAAACCGTTCGTTATTCTAAAGGTTTGTTAATCCGACAGTTATATAAACTTCGTTATTTCGAGGGTTCGCGAGTCCAAAAATAAAGAATAAGGTTTGTTAATGCGAAACTCTTATTGCATGAGCCGTTTTATTTTATTTTGGACTATCGACCCTTCGGAATAACGAACCTTTAAATCATCGAACTTTCGGATTTCCTTCTGAATGTCGCTCTGTCGGAGTATTCAAACCTTCGGAAGAACGAACCTTAGTTCGTTTTCGGAATAACAAACCTTTGGATGAACGATGAATGAACTTTCTGAACATCATACCGTCGAAATAACGAGCTGTAACCTACACCTTGTTCATAGTAGCTAACTATTCCTTCAAAAGATACCTTTGGATTTAAAAATGCGATTGACTCTAAATCTTTCTTCAAATGAGGATAAATGTTCTGGCGTTGTATAGGTAAGTAGATATCAAGATGCCTAAGTCGTTGCGAGTGATGTTGATAGGTTGTCCATAATTCTCTGAAAGATTCTCTTCCCACAATCCTTGGTGAAAGCACTGCAATGAGGCGTTATGATGACGTTGGTCATCGTAAGTAGTGGATGATTTGGAGGCAACGGCTCTGGCTCAGTCACATCAAGGGCTGCTCCGGCGATGGTACGGCTTCGAAGTGCGTCAGTCAGGTCATCGTGGTCTATTAATTCTCCTGTTAAAGATAAGAACTTATATAGGCCTATTCGTCCTATTCAGTTTCAAAAATTACAAACATAAACATAACAATAGGAGACTCATGAACAGACAAAAATCAGTGAACTGTAAGCATGGTAAGTAACTGGCGTACAAAAGGGGATACGGTATTACCACCAAAAATAAAATGATTTTTGCCGCCTTCACTAGTATGCTTTTTACTTCGAATTAATTCGTGAATGTCGGTGGGTCCTCTTCTTATAACTACTGTACTGGCAGTTTCATTTTTTATAAATTTCATTGTACTTATTAATCATGAATTTGGATGAAGCGTTTTTGTTAGATCGCTTCGCTTGCTCCATATTTTCGGAAATAGTTCACCAGGTGAATCCCCTCAACATTTTACCACATTATGCCAGTTGTATTCATGGTAATAGTGGTTGATCGTAGTAACTCTGAACTAGATAATGGTCCACCGTCAACAGGGGCGGATCCAGCTTTCGCCAATAGGGGGGGCCGAAAAATATTTTCATCAACATTTTTCCCGATTGGCCGCTATAATCTGATATTTTGTTTGTTTTTCAGGGGGTAGTCCTAACAAAGACTGAAGTTTTAGGTATATGTTAGTTTTTATTGTTATAAACAAGATAAGGTATCTCATATGGTCTTAATATATAACGCGAGCGCGATGTGCGAGCTATTTTTTAAAATATATTTTATGTCCTTAGAACTGAAGATTCTGAGCATTTTTTATAATCATGAACAAAGATAAGTATCCAACTAAACAATGCGAGCGCGAAGCGCGAGCCGAAATTTTAATATAGTAACGTGAAAATGACTGTTTTCAGTGATTAATGAAGAGGATACAAGTATCACCAATTACATAATGAGAGTGCGAGCTCAAAATTTTTGATATTCCGACCTGAAAACTGGACAGTCTAAGCGCGTTTTTATTTAAATGAAGAACAAGCTGTGTGTCTCAAACAATCAAATGCGAGCGCGAAGCACGAGCTTGATTTTTTGATATACTCACATGATAAAGGAGCGTTTTGACAAATTTTGGAAAGAATTTCCGAAGAGGATAGGTATCTCACAAATTAAACAATGCGAGCGCGCAGCGCGAGCTGAAAATTTTGATATAGCAATTTGTGTAAATCAAACAAAATAATGAAAGCTTGATGTGCGAGCTAAAATATTGTGTGCAAATTGATTTCAGAACTGGATATATTAAGTGTCATTTAATCCTCTTGAATGGGATTCATTACACAGGCAATGCGAGCGCGAAGCGCGAGCGAAATTTTTTATATAAAGTCTATTTTCCAATTCTTCCCCTTACCCTTTTCTTGTTTCCTTTCGGGGTCGGGCCGGTTTTTACGAGGCTGTAAATTACACATCATGGGTATAATACCTCTTTCCTACTTTTCTTTCTGTTTTTCGTAGTTTCTATCAAGTTAAAGAGTACACTTTTTCTGCAGGTTGTCAAAAAATAGGGGGGCCGGGGCCGGCTCGGCCCCCTCCTGGATCCGCGCCTGGTCAAACATGACTACCGGGAATATTTTCAAATGTTTCAGAAAAATTGGGTGCGTATAGTTGAACCTGCGCAAAAACGTTAACAGCCTCAATACCTTCCCGGTGCAATTCTGCAACGTTTTGACCGTATGTTTGCATCCTCGAGAATATTTCTTGACTGGCATTGCTCTGCACCTTTATCGGTAAAATACGTACACTATCAAAGCTGTATGTACCTCTTTAAAGAGCATTAAACTTTCCATGACCAAACACTATATATAAAATAATATTTCTTTCAAAAGGAAACTATATTTATGAACAACAGCAAATGAAACATCACTCTACCTACCTCGAGCGACATTTATGATGATTGCGTTTGGTTTCATTCTTTGGAGCTGATCTTTCCCGATGATATGACGGGTTGCTTCTGTTAAAGGAAGAGACAGCACCAGGTAATCCACTTGAGGTAGTAGATTATCTAGCGAAGGACAGTATCCTGCCTTTACTTCGTCTTCATCGGCTTTAGACCTAAAATAAAAGGACTATTGTTTTTTTTTCTTCGAAAAATACCATCTAAACAGATAAGGGCCCTATTGTATAAAAGTTAGAATAATGGTTACTTTACCATCCAGTGGTAACTACCATGGTAACGATGCTAAACAGCTAATCAAGAATTCCATTACAGTTATCATCAGATTGTAAATTCAGTATAATTGTAACTTTTCTGCAACGAGTCCCTAAATTGTCAATCATGGTGGTGAGGGATCGATGGGTAAGGTGATCAAGGAGTTAAAACTAATAGGAGTTTATAGAGCATTCAGTTTCATTATCATTTATTCTTTTTCATCAAGAGTGCATTGTAAGTTAAATGTACCTTCTATTCCGGTTGTAGTACAGGGTTTTCATCTTGAATCCTATAGCTCTTCGCGCGACCTCGTAACCAATGCCTCCCATGCCGATAATGCCAAGGGTCGAACCGGTCACTTCGTGGCCCAGAAAGTGGAAGGTTTCCTCCATCACAGTCTCTGATCTGGCCGCGAAGCGATGAGCTAGGTCGACAACTGCATAAAAACGAATATAGAATATATCAGATTGAGATCATCGCTGAATAATAAGAGGAAATGTTGCTGAACGATTCTCGATACTATTTTTTACACAATTTTGTCATTTTTATGTGATTTCAGTGAAAACAAAATAAAGCATAAAATAAAGCATAAAGACTCAAATGACTTTTCGGGCTGAATTATAATCAATTCAGCCATTTAAAATGCCTATGTTATTTAGAACTATAAAAAAATAAACCTATTTTGTCATACCTTCCGAGTTTCTCCTTGCAGCGGAGAGCAGTAGATTGAAGGCCATGTCAGCACATGCATCGCTGTTCGTACCTGCCCCAGTACAAACCCTGACGTTGTACTTCTGGAGTAGCGCAAGGTCAAGGTGGTCTGTGCCAGCTGTAACGGTAACAACTGACTGGATACAAATAAGATATGTATAGGACTACAGGTAAAGACGGAGAACGAAAATTAAGTAATAACCCAACAGAAACATGTGGCTATGAGTGACCCTCTACCTCCTCAAAGTCTCTCCTCTAAACCGTGAATCTCCTGAGCATTAAAAGTAGTAGTCAGCCCTCAAGAGAATCAGTGGCTAAATGTACAACCATGCCTCCTAGATCTCTTAAGAGCTAGAACCACTTCACCCCTTTTGTCCATTGACTTTTCACATACCCTAGATCGACTCCTGGATACACCACTGCCAGAGAGCAGCTAGCAGTCATTGTCAAATACCTTATCCAGTGCAATACCACTGGGCCCCAATTACACTCTTCAATTTCTTAGTTTACAGTCAATCCACAAACAAAAAATATATTTAGGACGAATCCTTATATTTATTACAAATTATTGTCCGTACGATGTATTGTAATTCTACCGATTTCCAGTGTAACTTGTTATTTGAAGCATATCTGGTTTGATTTTAAAGAAGTTTCAGGCAACTACAATTCAAGTGTCTTATCCGGCCTGCTCGAGACTAACACTATGAGCAATACTCCGTTTAATATCCAGTTTTTTGTACGGTAGCATTGATATTAAACTAAAACAGGTTCTATGTTACCTTTAATTTTGTCATCCGATCCAAAAGTTTTGGGGATAGCTTTGGCATGTGGTAGGACGTCACGAGCATAGCATCTATCTTAGCTGCATACTGTTCAACCTCCAAGCAGAACTCCTCCCAGTGTATGACATGATATCTCTCATGTACTTTCTCTATCATCTTGAGGTAGGTCTTAAGAGCCTTCGGAATGGTCATCAATAACCACCCAGATTTTAGCTGGGGATCACTTGCCATAATCTTAGAAACCAGTTATAATTTAATTCGACCCAAGTCAAATTTTTCAATAAGTTTGGGAATAACATGAAACGTATAGTCATGGAATTGGTACTAGTCAGAAATGTATGACAGAATCCAAATGTAGATTTGCCCAATGTTGAACACTTTGTAGCAAGCACTTGTTTTCTTCTGCTAATGCCAAAGTGCATGTTTGCTCGGTCAAAGGACTTTGTAACCGATTTTTCTCAATTGCAGAAAAAGGAACACACACACACCCACACACCTCCACACATGCACAACAATCAATTGAATTTATTTGATAGTAGTCTTTTCCCTATACATCTTTGGTATATTTTGTCCTATATATTAATATTGTGAAGATTTAATTTCATGTCATAGTTCTCTTCTTCCTCCTCCCGCACTCTCCCTCTCAATTGTTCATTTAATCACACCAAAAATGGCTATACACATATCTCTATAGCGCAATTGGTCCATATACATAATATATTGGTAGATCGAGTTCATCGTCCACTGACCCCATCAAGGATTAAAGCGTTCAGATGTGAAATCCAGCGTCAAATCTCTAACTGTAAGACCAACAAACAACCCTTCCTTTCTACTCGCTTCCTGACTATAGGCCAATGATTGTCTAACGACTAAGTCAAACGAAGGAAAGATCAATCTAGCTAGCAAAGTATTAATCAAGTATTTCCAGAAAATAAATCATTTCTAAAATTCAGTATCTTATTTGTTATCACATTTTAATGAACATTTCCGAGCGTTTTACTAAATAAATTTTCTTCTATTCATTAGATATAATTGTTTCCAGCAGAAGGTGCCCCTTTAACTTTGAATAACTAAGGTTTTAACGATTATCCTTTTTATCTGGATTTGGTTGTTTTCATTAAGACTGAATATATATATATTATAGTATGTTTGTGTTTTATAATTATATTCAGAGAGATTTCTAGATTTTATTTTGTATTACTATACCTTGTGATAATAAATTGTTACAAAAAATATACACTGATTGATTCTTAGTTTACTTTTTGACTCGAACCCACGATCTACGGTTCGATAGGCAGACACTTTACCGACTGAGCCAACTTCGCTCTCTCATCATCATCATCATCATCATTATCATCATCATTACCACCATCATCATCATTATCATCATCATCACCACCACCATCATCACCACCACCATCATCATCATCATCATCATCATCACCACAATCATCATCATCATCATCACCATCACCATCACCATCATCATCATCATCACCACCACCACCATCATCAGCATCATCGTCATCATCATCATTATCATCACCATCACCATCATCATCATCATCACCATCACCATCATCATCATCATCGTTATCATCGTTAACACTTTGTCTTTTTTCCTCTTTGTCTCCTCCGCCTCATCTTTAACATATGTTTTTTTTTAAGTTTTTGTATGTTGTTCTTTTTTTTCCGTGGGGGGAGGGGAGTCCAGGTCCACATAATACATGCTTAATGATGACTAAATACATTATCACATCTCGAAAAATATGGAAAATTGTATAATTTCAAACAAATGAAAGTCCAGCTATACTAGAACATATGATCAGTATAATTATTAGAACGCCATTAATTGAAAAACGTTGAAAATTAACAAATTTATATAATCGTACCCATGAACAGGCGCAGACCCGGTTGTGGCAAATGTTTCCTGTTTGGTGGTCATAGCCTATAAAAAACACTTAATTTTCCGTTGCCTACATTAGGAAAATCCTGAAAGTGCTCCTACAAGGCCCCGATTACACTGTACACCTAGTGTTGAGTGCAACACCATGCAGTCGGTGTTATGAATGTACGTCTATCACACACGTATTTGCTGAAATACTCCATGACGTTTGACCGAATACTGTAAAAACAAACAAACCGAACAGAAAGTCATGAATGTGTGTTAATAACAGCGGTTGAACTAACACCATGATGAATTTAACACTGGTGTGGGACGATTGGTGTGCTACAGGAACACCGTCTTTAGTTGGATGTAAATGACATCAGTAATTATAGACCGGTCTCAAACTTAACATTTCTAGGTAAACTCATCGAGAAGGCGGCATGTACTCAACTAGCTGATCATATTGAATCTAATAATATTTTTGATCCTCTCCAATCTGCCTATAGGCCAGGTCACAGCACTGAGTCAGCTCTGATCAAAGTAAAAAATGACATCATGTTTTCTCTTGACTCAAATAATGTAGTTTTTATGGTGCTTTTAGATTTATCTGCCGCGTTTGATACAATAGATCATAACATTTTCATATCTCGGTTATTCAATAGAATAGGCATTAGGTCTTATCCTGGTTCCAATCATACCTGTCTGGAAGGACTTCGCAAGTTGATATTGATGGCACATTGTCAAATCCCATAACTCATCGCGCATGCAGTTTTTATGGCAAATGCGCACTCTGTGTGTGGAACTGTGACTGTACTGCAGAGTGACGAACGATTCCTATTCAATTTTATTTACAGAGGCTGCAGTAAATCTGTAAATGCAGAGAAAACCAACAAATGTTTGGAATTTTGGAGTTATATTCGCTTTGATTTCATTTATCCTATAATAATTTGAATATATTTTAGAAATTGAGGCACAGGAAATACTATTTTTTTTCATGATAAATCGAGTGCGTAGCTTTAGGACCCCTTCTACATCGGGCGGCGAAATCAAGAGGTGTTCGGAAAACACGGCGGGATTTTCGTATTAGTGAGTTTTGCGATATTTTCTTCTTGGTTAACAATCTTTAGAATGTTTGCCACAAATTAGTGAAAGATGATTTGTTGAAATATTAGAATTGGGATAGTTTTTATTGTTTGAAAACAAAGTGCGTAGCTTTAGGTACCCCCATCATAAATTACGACGTCTCCAAAACGCAAGGTCGTAAGAAAAATTACAAGCGAATATTTTGGACGTTCATATCATCTCCGTTGAAAGCCAAGACCAATTATTGTCATTGTGCGCATAAACCATACAGTCTGGCGCGCCATTGTGATGTATCAACCGCGCCATTCCAAATTACAAATACCTTCATGACCTGGCTTTGTTCGCCGACCTATAAATCATTATAAATCGCCGAGTCGTCTTTAAAATACACTATCTTTACTTCGAACACTATAGTTTGTGCATGCACATCCGAACTCTTGGAATACCCGATGCAGCAGGTATACAAAGGATGACTGTCACTGGAATAGTATTGTAGATTTATATGCCCGTGTACATAGTATATTCTGAATTCTGGTTTCACTCTGCGCTAAAATCAGTTTGCTTACATCGTTTGTTTCTTATGATTATATCGCTCTTTCCTCATTCATTAGTGGTGCATTATAATAAAGCAGTTTTATTGATTAGTTTTTGACAATTATAAATGATTTGAGTGTGATAGTGAGCTGATTAATTTATTGAACTAATACTGTTTGAGATTTTATCCACAATAAAAGTACAACTTTAAACCAGGGGAGCGTTTCATTTATAAATGACTTGTTAGACGGTTTATCTGATGATCTGATAGTTACCATAGTAACAGTGCTTCTCAGTCAGTCGAAATCAAAGAAAGCTGTCAGATCTGAAAAGTTGTCAGACAAAAATGTTTATGAAACACTCCCCTGGCATTTAAATAAACTCGAGTTTAAAATAAGGGCAAGAAAATCAAATTATTGTTTATGTAGATATATGCGTTTATGATCATCAGCCTCATCACTGATGAGGGATTCGTTTCATAACAGACTTACGATTATGGTAAATTAACATTATGGTAACTACCAAAAGGACTAAAGCAGCTCAATCAAACTCAAAGTTGCCATGATGCCACACTTGTAAGTCGTTTTGTAAAGGGTCCTTGTGGCCTGTTGCAGAAAGAATTGCTTTTAAAGCCCGGCAAACTATACGATTCGTTGCGATCCGAATTTCAATGATAACATTTGATATGAAAATTCCAACCAATACAATCTTAGCAATAAGAGTTTAAAATAATGCTAGGACTACTGAAATTTAAAATTCAGTATAGTTCGAGCCTCCATATAAGAATATAAGCAAATTCAATTCAAAATCGTAATTACATCATCGGCTGCGATTTAAAGCCGATTTGGAATTTACTCCGACCACAGGGCTTGCCGCAAAGCAAAATTATTCATAGCATTATGCCAATCTTCAAATAATATGATTGTCCTTCTTGGAACTTTCATATTTAATGCAAAATGCGATTAGAAAAATCGCGTGGTATCGAATCGCATATGTGCCCTGGGATTGACGCAACTAAAAAATCCCTTATGCGCGCGTTTCATTGGTTGAAAATCCAGTTGTGTTTGATTGAAACTCTTTCTGCGACCAGCCCAGATGATCATGTTCCGGGCGCGTTTCATTAAAGTACGTGCTGGGCGTGTTATCCGACGGTTACCACAGAAAGTGTACTTCTCAGCCAATAAAAATCAAGGAAAGTTGTCAGATCTGACAAGTTGTAGGACAAAATGGTGATCATCCTGGGGGGCGTTTCATGAAAGGACTTGTCGGACGTTTTATCCGACAAGTCCCATTTTATCCGACAGTTACCATAGTAACAGTACCTCTCAGCCAATCAACATCAGAGAAAGATGTCAGATCTGACAACTTGTCGGACGAAAATGTTGATGAAACGCCCCCCTGGTCTCTCGCACCATGCATTCATCAATGACGTAATGTGTTTGATACATGCCATGAAAGCCATTTTTGTTCGTGTTGAAACGGTCCCCATAATGGACTGACAACAAATATATCCTCATGACACTTCATACATGAGTTCTTTGCCTGACATGGCAGCATCAATGTTGTCGACTGCCCTCTTCGTCATAGCGTCTAGTGCTTCATTCGTGCAGGAACTGATGTGGGGCGTGACGATGACGTTGTGCATGGCTAGGAGGGCGTGGTCATGAGGTAGAGGCTCTGGTTCTGTGACGTCTAAGACAGCACCACCAATGGTTTTGTTCCTGAGAGCATCCACGAGGTCGTCGTGATTGACTACACCGCCTGAACCAATAAAGAATGTTGAGTGATAGATTAACTGTTCAATCCAATCAGTAAAGAAGTAACTACAATGAAGATGTTTCCAACATGTCCAATGCAATGTAATACCACTTTGATCATTTTTTTTTATTCTGCAAAACAGCTTTATTTTGTCATTAGAATTCAAAATTATTCTTGCTCATCTATGTCTTAACGTGTCCATTGATATAATGTATTAGATTAAAGAGGAAAATACAACTCTATGACGAGGTAATTAATTCATCATAAATCACTCGATTTTTATTATAGAAATAACCGAGAACTCCGTTTCCATTTTGTGGTACGCATTATGATGTCACACTTAAGTGTGACGACATTATAAAAAAAAATATCATTAAATACTAGTACCTAATAACGATTAAGAAACACTACTGACTTTCCACATTGTTTTGAAATCATGCGTCACTTTTGAAGAACTATCACTTTATGTGTCGCCTCTTATATTCTATCCAAGAAGGAATAATTCTTGCAATCTTACCTCTTGCGATGTTAACAACGATCGCATCTGGTTTCATGAGTTTAAGGGTGTCTCTGTTCAAGGAATGCCTCGTGTCGGGAGTAAGTGGGGCTGTGATGACGAGGAAATCAACTTGTGGCAAAAGGGCTTCAAGAGAACAACAATAAATTGCTTGAACTTCTTCCTCGTCTTCCTTCGATCTTGAAGAAAAGAAACCCCAAACCTTTCGATTATTTTTCATTTCTTGAAATCGCACATGTTGCATAATGATAGTGAGATTACGAGATATAATTTACCCCTCAAATAATAAGCCACTTCAAATGTTAAGCTATAAGAAGTTCTTTCCGGGTGGATGAAAACTTAGAATAAAGATTCTACTGCTTTGTGTAATCATATAAATATTATGCTTTGCATGATTTCTTGTTGATTTAATCAATAAAAACTTGAAGAAAAACACGACAAAAATTACCTCTGATTGCGATTATGATAGAATATTTTCATTCGAAACCCTCTGGCTCTCTTGGCTACCTCGTAACCAATCTCCCCCATGCCGAAGATACCAAGACTGGATCCAGACACCCCCTTGCCAGTCAGCGCTATTACACTATCCCAGTATTGGTCGGAATCGGGAAGGTCACTCTTTACAGAGGCAATACCTATAAAAATGAAATCAAAGATCGTTAAAGGGGAATACGACACAGATTCGAACATTTTAATACATAATTTCTATTCAAGCGAGAAGTATGAACATTCAGCACACTACCCCCTCCCCCAAGAAAAAAACTGATATTATTTGACCAACATTAGTCACGTAGGTACTATCGCTAATACTAATGGTCGCTCAAAAATGATCAATATTATGTGAAAATTTTTGACTAACTGCTGATAAGATCCCAATAAATATGCAACTTTTTTTCTCCAATTATTGGTCAAAGTCCCGCAGTAAATTTGATAACACATTTGCATCGGGTAATTTAGATTAAGGCTAAGTCTACCCCCAACAACAAACAGGTTTAAAAAATGGTGATTCAACATTTTCGAAGAATATTCAAACATTTAAAACTACAGTAGGAAAATGATTGATCTCAAGATTCATATGAAAACTCGTAAAAAAGGAGTTTTTAATGACATAGATTCACTCATTGGTTTATATATATATATATACATTATAGTCTGCTTCAGTATTTAAGGAATAAAATAATCACAATTGGTTAGTAAAATGCCGTACAAATAAAATCGTAGATTTCAAAAGGAGCGTAGCTCTCTAAAAAATGAAAGGTTAAGTCACTGTTCGTGCCAGTGCCCATGATGTGACCCCCAGAAGAGAATTCAAAATTCGTTTCTGAAACAGTCGTGAAAAATACGTCTTTTCATTGGCTACATATTCATATAGTGCATAGCTATATTGCCTATGTGTGAAATTATTAGCAAACTTAAAAACAGCTTTTTTTTAGTTAACTCTCTTATTTTACACCAGGTTTGGGAGAAAGTATCGGTGTTTTACCCGTTTTAATTTTCTGTACTAATCAACTCGCTATTGGTGGACTTGGCCAATAAGAGAGGGATATTTATTTACTTTAAACTGGTTTCAACCTAAATAGTTTTAGGACTGTAGTGTGATGGGGTCTTACTGTCTGTTAACTTGCGAGCAGCCGCTAAGAGGAGGGTCATAGCGAAATCTGCACAAGCATCTGCGGTGGCGCCTGGTGAGTTTCCTAGCTTGACCTTGTACTTCCGGAGCAAAGCAAGGTCAATGCCGTCAGTTCCTGTTCCCCAGGTCTGAAAGAGCTAAGAGGTTTACAAAAGAAAATTGGGACCTTTCACAATCCTCACGGACGCTAATATTAGGGTCCCCTAACACAAAAGTTAACGCTTAATCATACACCTGATTTTTAAGATTGATTGTACATTATAGTCAATAGAATCAAACGTAGAAAACTGCTCTACAATCAATGCTAAGCTTTGTGTTACAGGGGGGTTACAGGCCCTACAGATCTGCTTTTCGTGTGCAAAATTCTTTCCCGCGACACCCGCACCATACATGCATGTACATTACGACTGATGGCTGGAGATATTCGAAATGCAGGACCTACAATAGATTATGACATGGATAAGAAAGTGGTTTTTCAAACAAATCGAGTACATATTGAGTGGGGAAAAAGTTACTGAATTAAGGCTTAGATATAGATCATTACAGTCCATCGAATCGGTATTGCCTTAATGGCAATTGATTCCATGGGTCAGATCACCTCTCCAGCCGAAACCATTTCGCATGCGTTGATATGTACACAGCATATGCAATAGGCCTATACATTGTGTACTAGAGGCATATCGTTTGTGTAGGAGTAAACAATAGAAAAAACCCCTCAAAATCGACTGAAATTCAGACGTATTTGCGGGTTTTTTTCTTTTGTATACTCCTACACAAACGGTATGCCTCTAGCACACAATGTAATGGGCATTATGTTTTACTTTCCCCAGAAATGGGGGATTAGATTCAAATTCCCGGGGGGACCACTTCCATTGATGAGTGGATACCAGGCACGACCATGGGGTTTCGAAAAGCACCCTAAACAAGGGAAGCAAGTTTTTTCCAGATTATGAAAATGCATCTCTTAACAAGTATTTAGCTTGTGAAACCCTACAAGTATTGAAAACATATCCTCCGTTTCAGTATTTTAAACTTTTGCATCGTTTTTGACACCCTTATAACGTTATATAGGCCTATACGTAACGTACTTGCCCACTCTTTCCCTTTTTACGCGTGGTCGCGCCTGGTATCCACTCTTGAATGGAAGTGGGCCCCCCGGGCGGCCTCTCGAGCTCTGGGAGGAACCAAATGTGGCTTTGGAAAGTCGTCCTAAATCGGATATATCGTTGTTACCATTGTAGCAACCAGAGTTTTGCACACGAAACGCAGATTGAATGTTTCCGTTCCAGATGCGAAACGAAAAAAAATCTCATGTCACACAATTTGCATTGCAGGACAGAGTTTTACGACCATGACGACGGGCCCAAAAGTCTCTTCCAAAATCAACTACCGTCGCAAATAAGCGTTCGCGTTCTCCAACGAAAGGTCGGGAATATGAAGGGTGGGGGGGGGGGGGGCAAACATTGGTTGAAACAGAAGACTATTTGTCAAATCAGGGAACGAGCAATTGGAAACCTCGAGCAAATCTCAGTGCTTTCGTAATTTATTTTATCATTATCATTATTGCTTACTATTATTGCTATCATTATTATAATAGTATTATTATTATCATCATCATCATTATTATTATTGTTGTTATTATTATTATTAGCAGCAGCAGAATAAGAAGTAGTAGTATACTGCGCTTGTCCCTTTATGCCTTCACCGCTTACAATGAATCAATCATGATAAAACTACAAACTAAGAGATGGGTTTATACTGCCTAAATTCTGAAAATCGACAGTTATATGGCAAACCACTCCAGTAATTTGAAGCGGACACAGTAAAAGTTCTGTTTTGCCGGTAATCATGGTAACAAAGTACTTAAATGATTCGTTTTTTAAAGTGAACATTGGCGATTCAAAATGTTGGCCCATCTTTTGAGAAACAGATCATGGGCCCGTTTCATAAAGGACTTACAACTGTTGCAACTTTGCCATTATGGCAACTACCATGGTAACCTTGGTTCTGATTGGCTGCTGAGCCCTGTTACCATGGTAGTTGTCATTATGGCAAAGTTACAACAGTTGCAAGTCCTTTTTGAAACGGGCCCCAGGAGCACAGTATACTAGTATTCAGTTTCTGGAACGGAAGGCGTCATGTTTGATAATCATTGTAGCTACAGATTCATTCACCAACTCTCCCAGCATGGCAGCATCCCAAGAATATCCGACACTTTCTCCTTTTTTAATAGTGGAACAGCCTTCTCCGTCTCAAAGCGATTGATTATCATAATACACCTTAGAGTTAGTGTTTGTTGTCTGTATTGTGGACATTAATATCATAAACATAGTAAATTGACTCAATTCCGTCTTTAACAAACAGTAAACAAAAAAACAATATAGCAGCTATCATTCTGATATATAGCTAAGAATAGGGATTCCCTTCCTTTTCTTAACTGTAGATCTTAGATTTTTATTACATCAAAAGACCGCAAATCTAGATTTTTAAAGAAATGGGCCTTCGCACATATACGGACACTCACTCACTGCCCAAACTCAATGGCCCGTATTCTGAAGTCGGGTTTAAGTTAAACTCAGGCTTAAAGTTGTGGTTTAAGTATGGATAGCAAATTGTTACATAAATCACTAATGGTAGAGATATCATATTTCAGCTCATTTGGCTCTCAAATCATTCCTAATTGTTTAGGAATTATAAATAGATGATTGTCTTCACTATCGATGAATCAGGAAAGAACACAGTAAACATAAGAAACATACAACTTAATAAAAATTTTGACACTTTTGACTTCCCCTAATTTTAGCACAGAGTTAGACCATGGTCTAAATTAAAACTGACTTCAGAATACGGGCCAATGAACATAATGGAACGAATGCTCGTCTCGCATCGTTATACGCATTTACTGAAATTCCTAGGAGGGCCCGATAGTCCGGTTTTTAATTGAGCGTGCGACTATTGTTCCCTCATTATTGGAGGATTATGTAAGTTTTGTAATCATAATAGCAAATGTTCCATTCGATAATTATTATCGTAGTCTCGATTTAAATCGGCCGCTGACCCGTGATTTCATAATAGGCCTACATTAATGGAAAGTTACCACATAAGTATTTTATTTTTTACTAAACGGGACCGAAGGGGAAATAAATTATCAGAATCGGATGCTTATATAGAGCTGAAAGCAGGATGAGTCAAGTATATAGCTTTATTATAATTTTTTTTTCACAAATAAGATCAAGTAGGCCTACAGTACTATTTGCATAATTTGGCAGTAAAGACTGAATTCTGGGAATGTAATGAGCTAAGTTTTTTTTCGATATAGGCTACGGAGCTTGAAAATAACACATTTTAAGCACTGTTTTTATTCATGGACATGATATTTAAGTATCTCACCAAACTGATAATCCGAGCGCGAATCTCATAACCTCTCCTTACATTCGTATATCCCTTTTCTTCTGCCGCCCCCTGCCGCCGCTGCTACACCCCAACCTGTTTCTGCCTCTGGGACCCCGAAAAGGGAGACTACGAGGTGTACATACCTTTACATTTCTCATCATTTTCAGTTGAGATTCTTTGATGAAGGCGGTGCAGCTCATTACAAAAATAATGTCTATCTTCACAAAATACCGATTCTCATCCTGGAGAAAGTCTTCCCACTGAATGACATTGTATCGCTCCCTGAGATCCTTCCATGAATGAGAACATTGAAAGGCGAGAGGTACAGTACTCAGGATACAAGGCTTGGACTGGTCTTCCTCTGTAGTCATGGTAACGGGATCACCCTCTCAATCTCACTCAGGTGGTTTCTTGTATTTAAAAGAGAAGAAGATGGTAAAATATCACCTTTTACTCTGTATACGTTGCACAGCAAGCCGAGGTATTCGACGCAGTAATATAGGCAGAAAGGGCAGCTTCGTCCTCCGGTCGGCCCTGTAGTGGGATTTTCTGCAAAGAATAAGAGCGGTTGGATCATAACTGTAAGGGAGACGAAGTTATACTTGACGCACGACTGGTGAATCTTTCTTGTGCTACGTAAATTACACGGTGTGTCCCAGAAAAAAAAGGAAACCGGGATTCCCATGTTTTTTTCTACAAAGGCGAATGAATTGTGATATCTAATTTACATAATCATATAATTCAATTATTCCTCTTTATTTTGATAGCTAATATGTGACGAACACTTCACGCATTGAGCAAAACAAATTTGAAATTTTAATGTCAAAACCAAGTTGCGCAGAAAAATGGGACAAGATCGGTTCATGATACGACGAACGTGCTGGTTATTCGACGGTTGGCTCAATTAGCACACTGATCCCTGAAATGAGAACATGCAGATTCGGGTTCTGCGCAAATCATTTTTGATATGCCTCGGTATTTGTTATTTGTAATCTGACATGCGTGAACGATTTGCTAAGCTGTTGGTTTCAAATTGGAGATGAGATTCCACTCTTGCCATGAGTATCAAATTTATAGTGGGAGGTATACTGTACTATCCCTGATTAGTACCTAAGAACGTGATAAATTTGAATAGCTCTTTTGTATGTTCTTTTGAATAACTTTTTGTAAACCCTTTCATTCGATGAGAAATAGTGGATCACAGCTTGCTACATGCACATCTGTCACTGTGCTTAGTTTGAGCACGGACATCCGTGGTTTGAGCCCGGCGGGGGGGGGGGGGGGGGGCAGTCAAGTATATTGCTGTACACACGCGTGACCAAGGAATTTCCAAACACCCCCTAAACGAGTTTTTCTCTGTGTGCAAAATAACCCCCTAAACAAGTTGTCGCCAAAATATGACCTCGGGGAAAAAGCTTGGGAAAAAAAATACCCTAAACACGTTTGGCTAGTCTTTAAAAAAAGTTTTAGGGAAAAAAACATACCCTAAATACGTCTGACCCTGCGATTGACCATTGACCAGTCTTTCAAAAGCACCTTTTTTCTTGAAAATCGGTGTTTTTGATACCCTTAACGAGTCCACTCGCGGACCGCGTCCAAAACTGAAAAACACCCCTTTAAACGCATGTTTTTGGTCACGCGTGGGTACAGCAATATATTTTACTGGTTTGGGACAACTCAGGGCCCCGCACGTCTTACAAATAGTTGCGATATATATTCAAATCAATCTCAGATAGGGATTGCTGAAAAAATGTGTAGTGTAAGATAGGCCTACGATATTAATTTCAGATAAGTCGCAATTTGGGTCTGAATAATCTATAGCAAACCTTTACAAGACAGTGCCCAATTGTTACAAGTTCCCGAGGCGTCTCAAGAAAATGACGGAGTCTCCGAGTCCGAAACATGTAGGCCTATACATCGTTGCAAGAAATTGAAATAAGGTCGATTTGGGGAGGCTGTTCAGTGGAGACTGCAGACTGCTTCCAGTGTCCAAGATGTCTCTCGGACAGGGGCCGCGGAACGGTTTTCAAAGTGGGGGGGGGGGGGGGCTGACCATGCAAAGATCACAATCATATATGGTCATTTTTACGTTTTGTACACGGTTTTATAGAAGCCCCCCCCCCCCCCGCTTCCGCGGCCCCTATCGGACACGTCTCTGCGACATCTCCAGTAGTTACAGAGAGGGTGTTTCGCTCCACGATGAACGTGCAAAGAGCAAAGTCTTTGTCGAAAATTGGTGAATCACCCAAACAGCAGGACTCTGGACAAACGACATTAATTATTTTACAGGACGAAACTGCTGTTCCGCGACTTTCAAACAAATTGCAAGCAAACATTTTAGCTTTAAGTTTAAATCCACAATTAAATCTTTATCAGGGGCTGGATTAATTGTAATCCTTGAAATTTAGAGTGTGTTAATTATATCAATCACTTATAAACACCATATAAATCAATAATTATGACGTATTCCAATGTTCTTTTCCACGTACACGCCATTTAAATAGAAAGTTTATCCCGACTATGAATTTTATGTTTAACGTTAGGCGAACTTCCCTTTAACTTCTTCTTGTACTCCAAGAATATATACGCCAGTGATCGGCAATATGCCCTTAATTAAAAACCACCTCTTTCGATTCGCCTCCTACCTTTGCATTCCAACAGGCAAAAGCGCTCGCCCTTCAACTGTTTTTCTGGCTCGCTCACGAGTCGAATGGTACACCGTGACACTCCGCTCTCCGAACGTACTGTAACATACGCTTTCAAAGTTTTATTATTTTCTTTCACTATTGCAAATCCATCGAGCTTCAAACCCTTAACATCCGATTTCGGTTCAAACAAAGTTAAAATCAACAGTAATATCATAGAGCTATTCCGGTACACAATCCGTTAAGATAGAATCTGCGCTTGGGTAAACTTTGGAACCAGAAAGAGATAAATGGTATGTATCTAAATTTACCTCCGTTGGAGACTGTCACACAATGGACACCTTGAGTGTTTGTACACAAAAGCACGTAAAAGGCATTGTGTCAATCGGCTGAGCGAAGTACACGTGAACAACGGAAAAGGGTCAAAATTGCCGGTCAGTGGGGGGGGGGGGGGGGGGGGGGGTTGCCGAAAGATAGACTATTCTATCCTGAAGATGAGACCGAAGATGTGAATAGGATATATACCCAACAATGCAAATGTCATGTTTGAGTTCCCTTTTTTTATTGGGCGAGGGGGGGGGGGGGGAAGAGGAAAAATACTTGGTTAGGGTGGTTGGGGTACCTGTACACTCTAAACCGGGGGGGGGGGAGGGTCGCTCCCATGTAATGCAATATGGGTAGGGGTTGGGAAAATTTATCATATTCCCAAATGGACAATATCTAAAACTCCACATTTCGATTTTCATCAACAATTTCACAGGTTCACCTCAAAACCTTGACTACTCCATCCCCTTCTCTCCCCCTCGCTCTCTTTTTCTTATTCCTTTTGTTTTCCTCTGGCTGATTTTCAATCCCAATGTCTTTAAAGGTTACTTACTTATTCTATTACTTTGAAGTCAAGTGAAATAAGTCATTGACATCTTCATATAAACAAGAATGAAACTCAGGGTAAATTTAATATATTACATTCAAAATTTATTCATGAATATCTTTCTGATGTGTAATTGTATAATGCATATGCTAATTTCTCTCACAGAGAGAGGGAATTGCAAGGCATGCACAACAGCATTCCTTTTGAAGATTGAATATTTTAGGGATCTTGTGAATGAGACATAATAGGGCTTAAAAAAGTAATTTCTAAAGTTTAATGTCCTGTGGAAGTGCAAAGGGACATTATGTATTGAAGAATATATAAATAATTATCCAGCCGATCACGTTTATTCTTAGTACATTGTTTATCTCTCATCAAATCCATTTTCATAATCATAATATCTAAATTTAGTTGGGTTTTTTTTAACTTGAGTTCATTTTAGAAGCAAAGAAAATGATTTGGTGAAAATATCTACCAACTCATAGATTTACATATACAAGAGCTTTTATTATTCTCGAACAAAGAGGAAAATACCAAATCACAAATGCGGACCGACCAGCTGACAACTGACCTGATTTTCTAAAAATTTGTAGTGTTGGAGAAGAATGTAATTCCCTTACTTTACCATAAAGATACAGTAAATTTACATATGTACATCTAGATTTAATTAAAAAAATCACACATATATATAATCATTTACATATACTACACTCATTCAAACCCTTGCTTATTTGTTAATACAGTAACTGTGCTAGCCATTTACACTGGAGCTTCAGACCATTCAAGTAACTATTCAAGTGCAGCAGACATGTTTCAGATATCACTATTTGTTTAAAAACTATTTTACTGGTTCTAGTTATTTATCACAGACTTCAGCTAGGTAACTCTTATTCTATAACAGCTGGTAGTCAAAGTTTATGAATATGAATATTGCATCAGTGATCATGATTCAGCATACACTATTATGGACTGAAGCTATAATCAATACGTAGAGAATCATCTTTCTTAAATTTCAAATTTCCCCTTCTGAAAGAACCACCAATACATGCATCTTTAAAAATTTTGTGTTAAAAACATATGATTGCCATATCCACAACTACTAAGTAAATAATCTAACCACAAATGTGACCGTTCACCTAAAAATAAGTTGGCCAAAATTTCAGAATCTTATTAATTTTGAACAGAATTTTCAATGTCATGTCATGATTTAAAATTTATAGGGGGGATTGGACCATAACACACAACCCCCCTTCTAGCATTCATGGAGAAAGTAGAACAGTTACTCTTTCAGATAAGCAAATGATTCTAAATTTTGATTAAGACTAAATTAATATATGTATTTCTGTCAATTAAAGACAACATAGTCTGTTGAAGGTTGAAGGCAGCTTATTTAGGGATTTTTGAGGCAGATGGCCACAAAGTCTTCCACATAATATCAGACCTATAGTACAAATCACACTTCAAGATTACACAATTCGGACAATTTCCTTATTGTTTTTCTTTTACACAAATTACTGCAACATCTGACCAATAAAAATTTGTTGCACGCAATGATTTAAAATTGATATCTAAACAAATATGTTTGTTAAACTATTAAATATATTAGATTGCCCTTTTTAATGAATAGGGACAATCAATGAAGCATAACACTGATATTTATTCAAAATCAGACTTAAATCAACACTTAAAATTTTAGCTTGTATAACTTCACAAATGTGCTTTCATGAGTCTTATGCAAATAAGAGTTAACGTAATGTGTGGATGCTGTTGCACAATCACTACTGCATGATATCTTATTAGATGAAATATATTTTTTTTCCAAAGATGTAAAACATGGCTATATTCCTCAAAGATGATATAAAGTCATCATTATTGTAATACATTGCAATCAAATGAAGCACTTCTTTAAAAAAAAATCAAATTCATTAAAACTGCAATCTTTGAAATTTCATATAAAAACAAATCAACAGAAGAAATAGTGCATGTAATCGTGTTACGCTATCAGTTTCCGCTATTAATTTGCATAGGAAATAACAAATTCATAGCTGTCTTATTCACATATAAGTCAGATATTGATTTTGTTATGCCCAATTCATTTTCCCCTATTTATTCAAATAAATATGTTATGGTGGACTTTAATTGGAAGCATTGCTGGAACTTTTCATTTGGCATTCTATGGAATAGTGGCATCAAAACACAATTGCACAACTTTCTCTCTTATTTTAATTCTTTGCCTTCACAGTCCTTTTTATCACATGTTATATAGCCCTTTATATCCTAAACGTTGATAGAAAACCCAGCTAATCAGATTTTGTCAGGAAATGCACTTCAAATGTGATTAGCCATGTAGACACACACAGTCTTAGTATTTTAATAGACATATTCACCCTTCCAAACTGTGTTTTTCGATAAAGTTCAATGGAAATACTATATCAGAAAATGGGTAAAACTTTTATTCTAACTAAAGTTCCATTAGGAGCAAAGCAGAAGTCCTTTAAGACAGTACAGCAATTTTATGAAATTGCCATATTCGTACTAACATATGAATATCAAGGCAGTGTAAATCTTTCCCATACACCATACATCTTAAATAATACAAAAATAGTCCCTTTGTCTTCCCTGATCTGTTTGAAATATGAAAAATGAGTCAGACAGTTAACCCATTGTCTCCTCGAACAGGTTAATCCCTGTATAAAGTCAATGGGAATTACAGAACTCAGTAGTCGATGATCTAATTAAATGATCCCAGAATAGTTGTCACATTGCACTTACAATTCTTACCTAATTCAATCATATAACCCTAAAAAAACTTGTAACCCCATCCTCATCAGATTGGAACAACTGTTGCTGGATAACCTGTTTCATCCCTACCAAGACTGGCTTCAGCTCAGTTGGAATGCTAAAGGGCTTATTCTTCATACGTCCTTGTAGATATACAACTTGAACAACCGTAGCTGGATCATATGTGGCATCCCTTACAAGACTGGCTATGACTTAGTTGGAATGCTATAAGGCCCTTTGTTCACATCTAGAGCTTGTAGACATACACATCACTTTGAGAGATCATCATATCTTTCATCAAAACAGCTTGATCTTTCACCTGGAAAATGATGATTGTGATAGCCAAGGGAGCGACATATGGATTATCTTGCTAAGGTCTGTGAGTGTGTTCAATGTTGGAGCAGTATAAGTTACAGGTAAAGACGGACACCTGAATGAGGCATGTCAAGGCATCAGGTTTCCAAAGAGTGCTTTCGTTCCAATGCTGTAGGCTGTTTCTGTGGACCTTGAGAGCAAAAGAGAGAAGCATGCAAGTTTAAGGACCTATTGAATATAAATAAATCTGAGATTTGTTGACATTGCAAAAGAAAATTTATAGTATGTCGTGAAAAATTACTAGTACTGTTTAAAAGCGTGTTGTAACACTACATCGAACATCAAACTATTCAGATTTCAATCTTAATCACAATGAGTGTAAACAAAGAGTGTTTTTATATGTATATTTTTACCAGGGATGTCAAGTGGAATTGTTTAACATAAGGGACATTCATCTGTAATGAGTCATTTTGTACACATAAAAGAGGTATCCCTACTTTGTCTGCGGGAAAGATGCACCCATATCCCAAAGTGGCTTACGAGTTACAAGTCCTTGTCTCAAACAAGAAAAATACCTCAGATACTATTCCCAAACACAAAAAATGTATTGCGCATATTATCCCTAGAGGACACCTTCCCATTAGGACAACTCCTCAAGGACAACCTGACAACTCCTTCGAGGGAAACTTGCCAGTCACTAAAGGAGTTGTGTACCCAGGCAAGTTGTCCAAGAATCACCCTGAACAACTGAACTTGAGGTTCAGCAGTCTTACATGTATAGATATGAAAGCATGGGGGATGATCCTCACATCGTGTCTGAGCTAAGGTCTGGGTCTGCGTTCTCTTTCAGGGCAGAAGGCAACGCATGCAAGTGGCTCTTGTTTCCAGATGCCCCGCTGATGAGCTGGTTAACCCTCTTCTGAAGCACTTCATAGTTTCGTTTCATCTGCTCATTGTCTGACTGTGCCTTGCCAAGTTGCTGTTTGGAGAAGAGGATATGGATGAACTTGTCAGGAATGGGGTATTTCAATTTCTCATAAAGATAAGGTTAAGTACTGACTTTCAATTGGCTGATAACTACATGTATTATCTGAATCTAGATGGTTCCAAAGTGGAAAATATGGGGTAATGAGTATAAAAAAAAAAGAACTTAAAAATTGATTTGAAAGGGTAAATTGAGGAGAGTCCACTTAAAGTGAGCATACTGAGTACTCCATGAGAGAGATGGCATAGAGTAACCAGTGAAATGGAGAGAAATATTGCTCATACAAATACCCATAAATCCCATACTTATACATGTACATGTAGCTATAACGGGTCACATGATTCAGAAAATGATGCAATGAGTGGATGGCAAACAATACACGTATGTACGCTCACAAGAAAAGTATTAAAGAGACAATCTTTTTTATTCCAAAAAGTTTTTGAGGGACTGCAACAAAATTTCATTTATTTGCAGAGACTTCATGCAATTATACCCTTGCAGTTGCCCTGGCCCTGCGTCTGATAGGTAATTATGCAAGGTTATGGTACTGCATAGTTATCAAGATTTGCTGGGTTACGATGTAAACTTGTTTCTTTTAAAGGACGTCTCTGAGTGCATGTACATGTATTACTGATGTATTTACTTCCTGCCTGAATTGCATGAATTTAGATTTGGATAGAATTAACTTGGTGATGGTGGTGATGGTGATTTTTTTACCTGATTGCTAAGAAAGCATGAATGCTTGTAAGCAAGCAACCAGAGGACCGACGGCTTAAGGTCCCCTCCGAAGGACCTATTAAAAGGGCATGGCAGGGGACCGCTGTCAGTGATGGGGAAATTTTAGGTCAGCACTGCAATCAGTGAGGGCAGCAACAAAGTTCCATCTTACAGGGGTCTAGGGTGACTTTTAAAAATGGCTTGACCCTCTTGTTGGCTTACTGCAAGGGCTGATAAAAGGGTTGACTTCAGGGGTCTGTTTCATAACTAATTTGCAATAACACTTATAAGCTACTGAAATCATTCATTTGATTGGCTGATGGTAAGATTATTACACATAAATTGTGCATTTGTTATTATAACAAGTCTTAATGAAATGTGACCCATGTCAATATTACCTCCTTCAGAAGATGATTTTCTGTCTTTACAGCCTGGAAATGATGTATCTTCTGCTTGGGGTTTTGATGACCACCCAATTCTGTAATCTTTTTATCTGCTTCTTCATACACCTCCTTCAATCTGCTCACCTCCTGTAAAATGAGAAGTAGATGTGGTAATAACTCTTCAGCAGGCAAAAGTAAGGTTTCCTGTATGGACTTTGTGAATGTCTGCTGGGAAATCTTGGAGAAGTGGCCCTCTTTATAAGATTCTTTGCAGGTATTTTTTTTTACTTCATTTTCAGGGGCTACTTTCTACAAATTGCTGCTTAAATTGCAACATTGGATAAGCATTAACATTTCAATGAGTGGGTATTTTTTCTAGAACTCTTTTTTTATGTTCAAGGGCATTTTTGAGCATTTCAGGGGCAAAATTGCTCTGAGCCCGTAGGTAATTATTTTCATTTTTTGTCAAAGAAAGGGTTTATGACATGAATCATATTGTTATCCTTTCACTTGTTTACAAAATCCCCAATCTCATCTAAGAATTCTAAAACCCTCCATTACCATTAACTCCTAAACCCTGACCATAAAAGACCAACATCAGTGATGTCAGCTAACTTCAAGGAACAAAAGTTCTAAGAAGTATGACTCATACTACCAACCCCAGTCACTGCACTGAGCATTACCACACACACCCTTATACCAGAGGGAGTTTGCTAGACCAATCAAAGCATGTCTAGATCACTCACACCTTCAATTGTTACACCCCCAATAAGATTTCTTGATAATTATAGATACACATATATACAGAGATATAGTCTTAGATCCAGAGTTGGACATCCACAGACTTTAAGTTAAGACATCAACTATACTATATATACTTCTGAATACTTATTTCCATCGCCTGCTGTATTATGATACTTCATTCAAATTTGTTCAATGAATTGGAACTTTGAATAAATATTTCATGATCTAGCTGAACTTTATTGCTTTCTCCAGAGTTTCTCCACTTACACTGCCCTTCTAAATTATTACCGATCCCAAACACAATTCGTTGGAGAAACTGAACATTCTCTCAGTACCAGATTGCTTGGTCATCACCACCCAAGCTCCACCTCAAGTCCCCAAGCACATTCATGTCAAGTCCACTGGACATCACATGTTGGTTAGGGAGCATTGCTACTTTGAGAGGGATGGGAAGGAGGCTATCCACATACCAAAACCTTCTTTCATCAAAGCTTCTGAATATCTACAACCGATCATTCATCACTAAGTACATCAGCAAATAAGGTCAGATAAGGTCACATTGTTCAGGAAGAATACAGTGGATAGCCAAAAATGTATCCTAATGACACAGATGAACTTTCATGAAGTAAAATAAGTCATTTACCTTCACAAGTTTAGATTTTTCCTCTCTTTCTTCCTCTAGTTTTGATTTGATGTCCTCTTTCTCTTTGAAGTGTGCACTCTCAAGGGCAGATGTTCTGAGAAAGAAATCATGGATCAAATGTTAAGTCTGCTTCAACTAAATCAAACCAATAAACATCCAGGCTTGCATGATATATATCAAAATATTGTGACCTTGCTACTACACACTTCTCATGTATTATCATTATTAATTTTTTTTAGGCTCTGGCATTTGTTAAATTGTGTGAATGTACCTCACACTTTCTTTACACAAATTGCTGAATCTTTTAAAGTGTTTCCCCACTGCACTTCTTCACTTCACTATATTCAAAGAGAATGGATCATAAAACTGTCTACCCTAATCCCAACTCTTTTTATCATATTCATTACAACTAGTTAATATACAAGGTCTTAGCTGGAGCAGATATGGTACGTGAAGATTACTGCTGTGTCTGGTGTAAAAATTAGCCTAACACCATAAACAGCTCCCAACACTGCACTGAACTTGACATCACCTTATGACATCAGTTCCAATGTCATTTGAAGATCACTGCTGTGTCTGGTGTAAAAATGAGCCAAACACCTTAAACAGCTCCCAACACTGCACTGAACTTGACATCACCTTATGACATCAGTTCCAATGTCATTTGAAGATCACTGCTGTGTCTGGTGTAAAAAGTAGCCTAACACCATAAACAGCTCCCAACACTGCACTGAAATTGAAATCACCTTATGACATCAGTTCCAATGTAATTTGAAGTTCACTGCTGTGCCAAGTGTAAAACTCTAACACCATCAGTCAACACTGAACTTGATAGTATTATCAGACCTACCTATCTAAATCTTCCATGACCTGATCCATGCTCTCTTGTAATATTTCTTCTCTAGCTTTGGCCTGATCCAATCTGAAAATTAAACATGTATTTACATAATCTTACTCAAATTTATCTTATATCTCATAATCTATAAAAAAAACAGACAAAAACTGAATGATCCACACATAACAGAGATAAAAAAGTACTTATTACACAATAGCAACTAAAAATATAGAGAAAAGGTTTAGAGACACGATTTAATGAAATAACATATAAGATACACATATTATAATATGATGATGACACATACTTTGTGCATATTTGTTTGGTGGGGTTATCTTTTTTCTATTTTCATTTTCTTTAATTACATATTTCAGTTTTAATACTCAAGAGAAGGATAATACCAATTGAACAGACATAGTTTACATACAAATATATATAGACAAATCTGCCATGTTACTAATTGTGAGCCAGGATAAAAACATTGTTTTTACAGGTGCAAATCCAGCTTCAGATCCTACAAAGCATTTCATGGGCCCAATAAGACAGTTCGTAGTTCCTTTCTGCGCATGATCAAAAGATTCTACGCATGATCAGAGGAAGGTCATTTGTACTAAAGTGACATGGTGGTTTAAAATCTAATGAGATAAGCACCAACATTGATGTCTTGATTATTCATATATTCTTTTGAATTGTGGTTTTCTTTTACATCCACAAAAAACAACAATGCGTCCATGAACGACTGGTATTTCACAGTTTGCCAAGTACATTGTGCAACCTGCTATATGATATGCAATCAAAGTAGGAATGCAACAAATACAAGTGTTCATTGGTGTGCTATTCTAGTCACCTGGTCCATTCAATTTCTTCATCCTGCTATGTAAGGCAAGCTTACGTAATATCTTGCTTTGAAATCTGCCTATCATAATGAAAGAAATGAAAGGTCATTTGACCAAAATCGTCCATGAATAACTACGAACTGGTCTATTGTCTGGGGACAATAGTGACTCTATTATGCTTGTGCATGGGCCCATACATTTCTTTGTCATAGTTGATGCTGGATAGGCTAGTGTTACGCCCTCCTCCAATAGAATACAAAATACTGTGGTTATCATTCACAACTTTGTATATGACAAGACTACATGATCAAAATGGTGCATCCTGGGAAATGAACCAGGAAGTGATTGATAAGTTCATGACCCAAGCTGATGCAATATTGCTTAAAGGCCATACCACACCTTGTGATTGGTCTGTGACCAGATTTTGGAATAAAGCATTGTAGCATATGTTCCAAATATCTAGACATGAAACAGCATAACTGTGCAAAATTCTAAATCTTCATATGAATCCATAACCTTATGAATAGAATGAAATTGAATTCAATATTTAATCGTAATGATTTCATGGCAATTGTGCACTCCTCTATGAATTGAAACAAATCTGACCTTTACTGCAAAATAATTGCTTGCAATTATCGATATCTGTATTCTTAGTTAATTTGAACTTCAAATGAAAATTATTATCCATACTTCCAGTAAATATCTATTCATTCATATTTTCACAAAATAATGAAAAATGGGTTTGTTTCAAAATCAGATTGGAGAGCAGTCATGAGGTATGCAGTGGACTTAAGAAGATAAAACATGGAAGATTGCTTACTCTGTTTGGACTGAGTAGAGCCTCTGTTCAGCCTCATCCTTGTCTCTCTTCATACCAGATGCCAATGTCCTCTGACGTTCCATGTCTCTCTTTAGACTATACACTTCATCCTGCAATGAGGATACCCTGTGCATGGAAGAAAAGGCATGAACAAAGACATAGGGTAAATCAAAACCATCTCAATCCAACAATCATTGCATCACATTAAATGTACACTTTACAGAGACACTTACCTCTGTAAATAAGCCAATACAAGTCAACAGCTTGCATTGAGTAAAAGGATGATCAGGCCGTGTACTATTCGTGTATTAAGACCCCTATTTGACTGAATAATTCAGACTATTTGTGATTTTCAATATATATTTTTTTATCTCTTCAATTTATTTGCATAGTAATCTTGCAGAATATCAGGAGCCACATCAAGATCCCCCTTACACCACTACCGCTCTTACGTTTCCGTCTTCTCGTTCTGAACTTGTTCCATCTCATACGTAAGTGCCATATGCTGGGCTTGAAGTATCTCCTTGGATATGCGGACATCTTCCAGTTCATCCGCTTTCATCTGTATATAGACAAATAAAAAAAGAGTACCAAAGCAAGAATGTCATAAGAAAAATTTCTGTTTGCCTTTGAGAACTTTGGAAACCGTGTCTCGATGGTCCATGATGGAAGCCAAAAAAATTGGTTGAATGGGCTCATGGCCATGGAGGCACTGAGATGTGGCCATGTGGCATTGAAATCAGTGTACATTAGCCTAATTCATGCTCCACACACACTTTGCATCTAAAATACTGAAATGCCAAGAATAAAGGGGTTCTGTTCTGTAGCTTATAACAATATTTGTTTCATGAAATGAATAATTAGAGATTCCAAATGACTACTTTGCTGTGAACCAATCAGAAACAAGGATTTTGGTAGCTTGTATTTCATGAAATGAATAGTCGGTAATTCCAACTGACTAATTTGCTGTGAACCAATCATAAACAAGGATTTTGGTAGCTTGTGACAATATTTGTTTCATGAATTGAATAGTCAATGATTCCAACAGACTACTTTGCTGTGAGCCAATCAGAAAGAAGGATTTTGGTAGCTTATAACAATATTTTTTGTATGAAATCCTTACCTTGAGTGTACTGATCTCTTCATTCATCTGATCTCTCATGTTGTCGTACTCATGGGATAGTTCTCTGAATCGCTTCTCTGATTCCCGCAGCGTAAAGAGAGGGCATGATTGGTTAAGGAATATCAATCACTCCAAAGCATATTGATTTGAAATACTGCAAATACAAACTAAGGTGTGATGAAATTAATAGTAAAAGGATTTGGAAACTTTGTGTACATAATTTATACGATGTAAAGATGAAACACTGATAAATCCAGGTCAATTGATTTATCACATGCTTTACATGATGTACAAATGTGCAAGCGAACGTAATAGGAATGAGTGATTCAAATGTAGGCATATTTCTTACCGGAGAATCTAGTATTAAACAAGAAATTAATTTCATAAACAATGCTTGGAATCCATTTTGCATAAATTACTCATTTATGTTTGACAAGTCTCTGCCAAGCTTTTAGGTGGTCAAAAAAAAAATTGTTGAAAGAGTATGCATAAAATTTGAATAATTTAAAGATCTTTTGCCAGATTATTCTAAGTCAAGTAAAATGCAGTCTTATATAACAAATCATTCAGAGACCATTTAAGGGAAAATGAAAACTTTGGAAAAAGATAGCTTGTGCGAAAACAGAAAAAAGAAACAGATCAACGAAAGTTTGAGAAAAAATGAATAAATAATTACAAAGTTATGAGCATTTAAAGTTAAGATCATTATTGTAATTCCCCTATTTAATCATGGATATCATGGTGATTCGGTGTATTCACAATACGGTGCGCCATGTATCAGTTGTAAGGTTGATCAGATCAATTGTAACTCTTTGTAGGACAGGACCCTGGTCTATTATTACTCTCATGAGACCCTGTTCACTCCGATTCCCTGCATACTTCTCTAACATTGCTGTTGACCACCTTAAAACCTTGCAAGAGGCTTGTAAGACATATCAACAAGAAAAACATGCATACTGGATTCTAAGTATTTTGCTTTTCATGGGTTAAATGAATACCTGGTTTAAATACAAGACTCCTGTGTGAAGATATACAATTAATTCATATTACTTTTAAAGATACCTGCCAACCCTGACAGCAAAGAAACAGGAACATTCTCAAATTTCCTATTCAATACTACACAAACAAAGCCACAGATAAAGGAATACACTGGTTTCAATGGCAACTTTCTCCCCCCCCAAAAAAAAAAAGAGAGTTAATAGGAACACTTATGCATTGATAAATCAAAGGAGTTAACAACACTAGACAAGTATGCTTTCACTGCTTCTGCTTTGAAGACACAATGCAGTTAATCTCGCTCATTCTCTTTCAGTAAATGTGTCTGCAACCAGTTTTCACAAGCCTATAATTAAAATACCCTACCACATTCTTTGCTTTATTGTCAACCTCTTGGGACAAAGTAAAGTAGATACAATAGACCTGTCTATTGTTGAGAGTATACAATTAGATGCATACTCTTTTTAAGCAGAGGCTGTTTTTGACAATTGTAAACCTTGTTAGAGGCTTTTCAGACATAGCAACAATTATACTCAACTTGGATTCCAAGTAATGTAATTTATTCAGGCTAAAGTTAATACCTTGTATTCAAAATATCAGGGACAAAACCTTCATATATTTGAATCACAAAGAAAGCAGGCCTTCTGATGATAACCATTTAAAACATGTGGGGAATGTTATTGAGCTAAAATTCAAAGCCACCAATATATGAATTAATTATCTCACTGATTCATGTCAATCTTTTGAAGGTCTACGGGACAAATTAGAATTGCAAAAGCCTTTCAATATGTTAAACCCTTTTGTAGTCCATCTAACTACCTTTCTGTTCATTCCTAACATAGTTCTGGAAGGTCAAAAAAAGAATAAGGGGGGAGGGGAATGGGGAGGGGAAATGGGGAGGGGAGGGGAAGGGTGTTGACGGGGAAGGAGGGGGTGAAAGGGAAGGAGGGAAGGGAAGGGGAAGGTGAGGATCGGGGAGAAGGGGGAGGGGAAGAAAGGGGTGAAAAAGTGACGATACATAAAATTGGAAGAAAAAAAAACAGCCAATAGTTTTATTTCATTTAAAAAGTCTCAGAGTGGCAAGGGGAAGGGGGGGGGGGGGATGAGAAGGTTGGTGATGCATACAATAAAAAAAAAGCAGCCAATAATTTAATTTCAACGAAACAAAATCTCACTACTCACAGGTCATTCTCAATAATCATCCTTACAAAAAGCCTGATATTCATATAAATCGATTCATAAATTTGATTTCCTTCTACAGTATAACCTTTCAATATAACATGGCCTTTACAGTGTCTTTTAGTAGGAATCTCCCAAAGCGTCACACTTAAGTCATTCAAACATAATTCAATGAATACATAAAAACACCTGCATCGGGAACATAATGTGTAGTCTGAACTCTGGTTTGGTTTTAAATTCTGGTATAAAGTTGTGGTGTGACTATGGATAGCCAATTGTGGCACAAACCTCTAACAGCACATGTTCAATCAATCAACTCATTTGGCACTGATATCATCCTTAACTGTCTGGGAATAATAACTGAAGAATTTTCTTTAAAATCATGAGTTAACATAAGAAATGTACATTATTAACAGAATTTTGATTTTTTTTTTTTTTTTTTTTTTTGGGGGGGGGGAGGATTCCCATAATCTTACCAAGTGTAAGACCATGGTCTAGGTTAAATTGGACTTCAGAATTCAGGCAAAAGAGTTGTAGGTCAAACCATTATCAACACACAATGGCTCACACCTCCTAAACTTAGGACGCAACATTCAGGTGTCATTGTTGATGGTTACCATAGCAACAGTCTGAGAACAGAGTTTTTCAGTCAACTACAAAATACAAGGATTTCATCAGTGCACGTTGAGTTGAAAACTTTTTTGACGCAAGGCCATTCTTCTTTTTACCATGATATCCAGTATGGATAATCTCATGACCAATAGTATTGGCATGTTTACTGTCAACATTAATCATAAGAGATACAATAATTCAATGCAAAAGGTAACTAGAATCATGCATTTTTATTTAATTTAATGGAAATTTGTAGGAACAAAATAATGGAAAATCTGGGCCAGTGTGACCAACATACTTCTTCGACACTGTACATTCATTTGTTCCGATTATCGGCTAATATTAATGAGGTCATGACAATCTATCAAGCTTTCCATGAACTGCTATATTGCGGCTCTGCAAACTGAAACCTGGTTGCAGTGTCATGGGGTATAGCCCATGAATTTGACCTCAACCCCCCCACACTAGAAGGATATGATTCAATCTCCACAGCTTGGCTGTCAGCCATCTTCCTTTTCTTAGCTTCAGGTTCATCGAGCTCAACGACGACGGTGGAGAGGTTTGTCTTGACTTCTTCCAGCTGTTCCTCCAGAGTTCTGATGGTGGTCCTGAGTTCACATTCCTTACCATCAAACTCTTCTTCCTTTTCCTTGATCTGGTACAAAAAAGTGAATGAAAATACAAAGACAATCAGACAGACTGACCATAGCTATTACATTATGTCTTATTAAATACTACAGAGCTGCCAACATTGGGATGATAGAATCTAGTAGATTTTGTGGAGGTATGATTTTGTGAGGGAGCGGCGGAACGTTGTCCCACGGATGGGAGTTTTGGGTAGCAAAACACATTAAGAAAAAACATTTTATAGTAACTGACAGCTGTCTAAACCATAAAAACTTTTTGCAGATAGATTAAATGCACATTAGAGAGATTTATGTTAAAAGATAATTATTTTTGAATAATTCATAAAAGAATACATTCAACATGAAAATACCTTTATCGTCCAGAGGGGGAAGGGGCTGCAGTAGTGGTAGATGAGCTTGCCTGGCCCTGTTAAGACTTACAATATGTGGCCTGTTTAAAGTCTCTGGGGGATTCCTGTGAAAATTGTCACACAGTCCCATTCCGCTTGAAAATTATCTTTATACTTGTACTAGTGTGGATGAATCGGGACGAACGTGCTTCGCACAGCCAGCCAGTGCCAGGCCAGCTCACTCACGAAAGAGAAAATGTTCGAATCCGATCAACCCAAGTGAAAGTAGCCGAAAAAATCTCCACTTTGCTTCTGTTCTTCAGGATTGTCAATAAAATTATTCCTGAAAGACGCGGTGTAATAATATAAGTAATCCACTTGTAAATCCCATCGTTGATCCAGTTTCAGCTCGAATAAAGCGCACACAAGCTTACAAAAAATGCCTCGCAGTGCTCGTGGTCTTCCCTTCTCATAGCTTCCCGGCGCGGCCGGCTGGAGACCAGGCAGGGCCGCGCATCGGGGGGCATGTGCATGGAGTGCTGCTGAAGTGATTCCATCACACACATTGCAGAACCAGAAAAAAAATGGCTTGTTAGACTAATTCACCAGTCGTTCAGTAAAATTGTCTTCATTTACATTGGAAATCAATGTACGATTATACAAAAACTGGTAAAAGTTACTGGGTAAAATGAAAATGTGATAAGGAGGTTCCACGTGGGTGTAAGGGAGTTGAACATGCTAGACTCGTAAAACAGTCGTTTGTATGAATTTTACAATTTAACAGCTAAAAATCCTGATTATCCGGGAGATTTTGGCATGGGGTCGGGAGAACGGGAGATTGGATCGCAATCCAGTATTCTCCCGCAGGATCCGGGAGACTTGGAAGCTCTGCATACTATCAATCAGTTTGGAGTCTGTCTCCTTGGGGTGACTGAAATTAGCGCTACTGGAGACTGATTTCAAGAAAAAAAATCAAATTTTCACTCTTTTACCTCTTTAATTTTCTTACTAAATCAAATATTCTCTCACCTGTTTATGAAGTTGATTGAGCTCCTCTGACTGCTTCTCAAGTTCCTTGAGTAACTCCTTCTGATGGTGATGAGCATCCATAGAATCAGCCCTCATTTGTTCAATCTACATGCATCAAGAAGAGAATAAGAATCAGGGCTACACAATTTTGTATATGTATATGGGTCATAGAGGTGTGGTGGCTCAGTGGATAAAACTCTTAACTTTGAACCACATTTGAATCTGAAAACCTCCTATATTAGCCTTCTTATACATTCAAGCACTTTCTTTCCCAAATACCTTATCCTACATCCTGATAACTTCACTGCCAAAGGCCACAGACCGGTTCTTAGTAATCTCCAGCCCGAGCATGGATCCCATACTTCAGTACTGCCATCTGAACCTCAAGACCTTAACAACTTGCCTCCTTATACATCTCAAATGACTCTCTTTCCCAATTTTCTACACCCCGATAAGACACCAACAAAGGCCACAGACCTGTTCTTGGTAATCTCCAGCCTGAGCATGGATCCCATACTTCAGTAATGCCATCTCCTCAAGACCTTCAAAACTTGCTTCCTTATACATTACAAAAGACTTTCTTTCCCAATATCCTACACCCCGATAAGACATCCACAAAGGCCACATACCTGTTCTTGGTAATCTCCAGCCCAAGCATGAACCTCAAGACCTTCAAAACGTGCCCCCTTATACATCAAAAGGCTCTTTTCCCAATATCTTACACCCCGATAAGACATCAACAAAGGCCACATACCTGTTCTTGGTAATCTCCAGCCTGAGCATGCATCCTGTCCTCCAGTGCTGCCATCTGAGTCTGGAGACTCTCAGTATTGGTCTTTCCTTCAACAAGGGCAGCTTCTAGGAGTGTCAACTGTCCTCTAGTGTCTTCAAGCTGCATGGATATACTAGCCAGTTGCTCTTCCTTCTCTTTCAATTCACTCTTCCCATCCTGCAATGCTGTCATCAGGCTGGACAATGCTTCCTATCATGATCACAAATGATACAAAGAAGCTATGCTTTTACTTTTGGCTTCTTCATATCCTCATCTCTTACATTTTCTCAGTCATTATTTTAGAAAAATGGTGAGATATCATATGAACTTTCTTAGCTATTAATTTCTTTAACTCCATCCCGTTTTTATACATCAGTGTTTTTTTTCAATTCCAGAACTTCGTTTGGAAAGTTAATGTCCTCTAAATAACAGTGTAATATATGTGAAGAAGAGATCTCTGCTGAAATAATGCAACACATAGTGGGTTAACCGGTCAGTGCACAATGAGTTATTACCCTATCAACTCCTAATACCTCAAAAAATAATACTCTAACATATCTAAGATTTGGCCAAATAAAATTTTGACCTCAACCCCCCCCAATGCAAAAATCTCAAAGTCAATGTTTACCCAGATCGACCCTCTTTCCATAATTGTGGCTGAACTACCAACCTACCTTCTGTTCAGCATCAGTCCTCCTCAGAGCTGTCATGGCAGAGTTTACCGTCTCTAATTCTTCTTTGGAAGAGGATAGCTTCAGGGCCTGCACATCAACACAAATAAGGAATAAATCATGTCCCGATTAAGACTTACAATAACAAATGTAAACTTTCTTTTTGCTCGTCTTTCAAGGTCATTTTTGCCACAATACCTCTTCATAGAAAAAAAAAAAATAAATAACTTTTTTAAAAGGCAAATCAGCAATTTTTCTGCAGATTCTTTTATAATCAACTTTTATTCATATTATATCCATATTTTATTTTGTCAAAGTATAAAAATGAATAGAAAATTAATGGGTGTTGCCAGTTTGAGGAGTCAAAGAAGATTGGTCTTGAAATCATGAAAGTACCTCTGAATCGAGTCTTTGGAGGAGATGATCCCGTTCCTCTCTGAACTGATCAATAAGTTCCTGAGCTGCCAGGAGGTCCTGCTTGGTGTTGTCTCCCTGCCGAAGTTCTGCTGTCAACCGCATATTCTTATCACACTCACTCGCCAGTTTCTCCAAGTGTTTCTGCCATAGACAGAGAGAGAAAGAGAATCAAAAGAGATGAAAGACATAGACCCTAGATGATTTCTATTGGTCACAGGGAGTCGGCTTTAATCACAAGCAAAAGGATGGAAGGGAGAGACAGAGAGAGAGATAGAGAAAGGGGTAAAGAGACAGAGAGAAACTGAATAAGAAGCCAGAGAAAGGAAAAGAAAGATACGCACACAGACCTCACAACCCATGTACATGTAACTTGAAAATAGCGATGATTTCATTAAAGAAAGAAAAAAGGGGGGAATGTATTTCCCATTGGAGTTTGCCGTAAAATTATCCCCCAAAAATCAGAAAATTATATATCGAAACAAGAGGCCAGAATAGGATGACAAAACATTGAGACATACATGTAGTGGAAGAGAGAGGGAGAGAGTTAGAGAGAAACTGAGTAAGACAGACAAAGAGGGAACGGAAAAGAAAGGTATGCACACAGACCTCACAACCAAGGTTACTTGAAAATAGGGATGGTGTGGCTAAAAAAATGGGGGAAAATGTATTTCCCATTGGTGCATGCAGTAAAATTATGAAGAAAAATAAGAAAATCATATTAAAAAAGACATCAGAATTGACTAAAATTCCTATGCTCTCCTCCAACGTCAGAATGGTTGAGAGGTTTAAGTAAATACCTGTATCTCTTCTTGTAGCTGCAGGACCTCTGCTTTCTTTGCTTTCAGTCTATTCTCTAAGTCTGCCTCCCTCTGTTGTTGGAATTCATGCTCCTCTTGCAAAGTATTGTATGCATCCTACAATATACCATGAGAGAACACAAAAATAATGTATCAGCCTTGTGTCAAGCGGAAATGAACCACAGCCTAAGTAGCACCACCTCAAGTCCTAAACTACTCAAATGTGGCCACGTTCCAAACCCATAATGCAAGATTCTAAGTGGTGCAGTCATCATAATATAGACCTATTTCAAAACTAAAATTAATCATGCTACTAAGTAGCTAAAATAATACTTTCCCCTCCAAACACCTTTTCTCTTTATAAATAAAATCTGACTATTTCAGTCTCAGTATTATTCGTAGTTACATGCACTTCACGACCAGGTTTTTATAAATACACAGTCAATGAGAGACCACACTTTGCTCTTGCAAAGGAAAGGGGAGACAAAAAAAAAATTTGATGAATACATTATAATAGGCAAACGTGCATTGACTCATTGACTTTAATTAATTAGGCAAGTGTCATTTTACACATGATATACACATCCGTGAAATCCTGAAATATGTGATGAAAATATAATCTGGGTATATACAATTATGAAGAGAAATATGGCTACAAATTGGATACTAAAGGAAAAAACTTACATTAATGTTTTGATTTTGAAATCACATGAAAAAGCTATGCCTTTTCATATGGCATTAGCTTCAAGCTTGCAATAAGCTATCTGAAGCACACACAATACTTAATAAATGAAACTACAAACAAACAGAGGTACATTAGACAAAACACAAAATAGAAGATTTTTTTCTCTTATAGGAAGAATACTTGTATGCAATAATTGATAACTGACCTGGAGTTGTTCTCTGTCTTCTACGAGGTTCTCCAGCTCTCTTGATCTGCCACATAATTCATTTTCAAGGCGCACCACCTTAAACAAAATGAACAAAAAAGAATGGATATCTGATCTTAATTCAGCCTGTTTCATCGTAATTCATATGATGCAACAATATCAAGACCCCAACCCTAGCATGTGGAATAAGATCAAATTTTCTTGTAAAAAATGATATTTGCATTAATTCATAAAATCAAATTGTATTATTTCAGAAAAATTAACAAACAGACATGTCAATAATATCACATAAAGCCATGGTGCAAGCTTTCGCAGCCTTTTTCCAATCAGCAGCCAAGATCTAAGGCCATAGATCATTGAACAGCCCCCCCCCCCCCAAAAAAAAACCTCAGCCTGGTTAGGGTTTATCTGCACTCTTCATAATAGTTGAGCACTTTACCAGTAACTACAAAATATCTGTTGCTAATAATCAGTCTAAATCTATTGGGTTTTGTACGGTAAAATGTTTCCAACTCCTTACTTGTTTTTACTTCATGCAAATATGCCGCATCTTAAAGGCACTTTGCAACTGAGTATATGACTATAAGAACAACCCAAGTCTATCTCTCACCCAAATTGAATTAAGAATGAAACAGTGTTGCTTATAGATGGGTCTTGCTTGTGAGCAATCTACATTCCAAAGTTCCAACCTGAAGTGCCCGGAATGAATGAAGAACAGACCAAAATCCTCAGTGGACATACACAAAAATAATTCTGTTTTCCTCGGATATGACTCTCGTCTTTCAATCAGAGGGAGGTGGGTTTGTTTGGCGGGTTTCCCTTCAGCAAGAAATTACCCACATTGTGCTGCACTCAACCCAAGTGAGGTGAATGGGTATCAGGAAGGAAAGAGGAATTTCTCGAACGCTTTAGTGCCAAGGCAGCTCAGCTAAAGTTGGGGTAATAATAACATTATCATTTTCCTCATGGCACACTGAGAGAACAGTTTTCGGAACTTAAGTGGTTACCCTGGGTAAATATGATATTATTATTTCTTATTATTTTTATTATTACTATTAACTCCAAATCATCTATCATGGACTTGGGCCATTGTTACATATTAAATTGAATGTATTATATCATTTTCATCATTACCTGAGCATCGAGTGCTGCCCTGGCCCTATCCCAATCCTGGGTGACCTCATTCTTGTGTTTCTTCTCATATCCAAGCTCCTTATCTGCTGCTTGAAGCAACACCTTGAAGTCTTCTGCCTCTCCCTTGGTGATCTCATACTCTCTCTGCAGGGACTTGAGCTGGCTGGTGGACTCAGAAAGCCTGGTGGTCAGGTCTTTCTCCTGCTCTTGCCATACTTGGGATTCAACTGAATGGAGCTGAAAAGGATCATGGAGTCCAATCATAAAGTTCAGTTATCTTTCACAATCTTCGGAACGATGAAAGTGATCACTGAAGCGATTTTTTTTTCTAACTGGGTGACATAATACCTAGCCACCCCAACCCCCCCCCCCCAAAAAAAAAAAAAAATTATAAACAAATAATTGTCACAAAAATGAATAAATAAGATTTTTAACAAATAAATAAATAAAAACAAATGGATAAAAAATGAATAAAATTAAGGCAACAAAATATGACATAGATTTTGGGGTTGCCTACCATTCCATTGATTATACTGCACACAAAGTAACAAGGAGTTTGACCATGTCTTAACCACCCTGGGATTAACTTACCTCTGTTATCTGCTGCAGCTGATGTTCTAATTTACTGGTATTCTGTAACATCTTGTGTTTCTGTGATTCATGCTCCTCAAGCTGTTGTTGAAGATTTGCATATTTGTCCTGCGAACAAGAAATGAATGAGACATTGGTTATGTTTATGGATACACTTGAAGTATCACTTAAGAATCACTTAAGTATCCTTGGTACTCTTAACATCTTGTGCTTTTGTGATTCATGCTCCTCAAGCTGTCGTTAAAGACTGGCATATTTGTCCTTTATTAAAAATGTGGAGATAATACAATATAGTTGCACTTACAAATCACTTAAGCATTATTGGCATTCTGTAAACATCTCGTACTTCTGTGATTCATGGAATTTTAGACCTCTGAAATACTTTAAATACAACAAACATCTTGTTTCTGGGATGGTTACCAACCTGCAACTTTTGGAGTTCAATAGTAAGAGCCTCGTTGCACTGCTCCACAACATGTTCAGGCATCTCCTCGTCAATGATTCCTTCCTCTTCCAGGGCAGGAGAGGGCGCCATATCACCGCTTGAAAGGCTGTTTGCACTGTGGCTCCTCATTGGACTGGCACTGTCGGATGATGCGAAGCCAGGGCCACTGGGGGTCTCGCCAGCAACTCGTAGGATGGTGCGGGAGCGCAACTGGTAGGATACTTTCTTTGGAGTGGTCATTTTCTGAGAATTGGTGGAAAGAGTGAACACACAAACAAAACTTGATTGACTGTTAACTTTTTAATGACACTATCAACATATGTATGTCATATTAGTGTCACAAAATTCTCTTTCAAAAGATTTACACTATACAATAAAAATGTCTACTACAACATTGTTCGCAAATTATATTAGCCAAATTGAAATGACAGATGATTTATTATATTATCTCCTTCATCAGCATGACAACTGATTTACGAAAGTTGAAAAGGTTCTATAACATGCACTAAGTGTGGCTCTCCCTTACACAGGAACGACAGATTAACCCTATCTTAACTGGGCTATTTCAGACCAGTATATACTGGAGATCTCGACTGCTGATCGCACGATCGCTGTGAAAATTTGCACGCGCGTAGAGCCGGACGTAAACTACAAGACTGTATAGTAAAAAAAAAAAATTAATTGTTTATATTTTTTAATTAATTGATTATGCAAATAAGCGTATGAAATTTGCCCTAAATTGTTTTATTTTTGGTTTGTTTTTGCCTTTAACTCAATTTATATAGCTAGTAAAATGCTAATTTTTGGTGGGAGTATCAATTATTACATTTTTAACAAATATCTACAAAAAAATTGCAAAAATGTAATTAAATTCTTATGTATTTTATTGTTTTTTAAATCCTTTTGTATTTCTTTGTTTTTTCAAACCTTTGTATTTTATTGTTTTTTCCAATGAATTTTGTCGGGGACTCTTTGCAATCATAAATAGCTTAAAATAAATCCATTTAAACCAGCAAAAGTAAAAATAATCATACATTTATGATTTTTGGTTGAAAAACACAAGTTGCATGGACTTTGTACACGTAATCACGTTTTTGAGCAATTCGGGGTCTGACATGCACTTACAAAATGTTGCGTAATTTCGGAACCGCGTATCCGGGCGTTGCAAATTTGGTTTCAAAAGATGTGTAAGACTTGAAAGTAAAAAGTCAGTGTGCTGGGCGGTCAAAACAAAATTTGCGACGGCGTAGTGATGAAATTTGTGGAGGGGGGGGGTCAATTTGACCCCCCCCCAGTTTAATAAGGTTTAAAGTATCCTCCAAAAGACTAGGCAAGTAGAATAAAATAATTAATTACATTCAATTGCAGAAATGCAGCAGACTCATTAACATTGGTTCAACTGTAAATATGTCACACATTTTGTGAAAAAATACATATATGCTGTTCCACTTATATTGGTACAAGTGAAAACTACGTACATGTACTTGTAATATTTTTGCATGACCCACATAGTAATAGTTGTCTATGAAGGAGTAAGAGTTTTCACAATTGACAGAACAGATTTTTGTTTGTCTATGACATACCTTGATGGTCTGCATATGAATATCATTCATGGCATCACGGTCCATCTTATTCTTGATCTTCATCCCTTGAAGTGTCTTCTCAAGCTCATGGTTTGCTTTCTTGTATGCAGCTAGCTCTGATTCTAACTCCAGACGGGTCTTCCTTGTCATCTCCTCTTGCTCTGCGTGTTCTTGCTTGGCCTACATAGAGGGAAAAGGTCAAAGATCAAAACTCTATTAGGGTCAAAGATCAAAGTTATCAGGTCAAATATTAATTTCTTGCTTTTCTGAGGCTCAGTTCAATAAGCATTCATTTCAAGTCACAACTAGCAGTACTTTTTTTGATGCTCCACATATTCATTTGGACAAGAATTTATCAGGGTCATGACAGCGTTTATGGAGGGTCAAACTGAATAAAAGAGAGTATATCTAAAGTCATCTACTTGGATATGTACACATTTATGTTACTCATGTACAATTCCTTTGAGTATTTACATCAGATCCCTGTATCTTGGACCTTTTTTGAAATGATGTATGTTTGTTCTCTAGTCCTTATCACAAGTTGTAATACTATCAAATTTCCAAGGCTTCAGAAGTTCATAAAGAGAAGTTAGAGAATCGAGAAAATGAGGGTTTGACATATAAAAAGTTTGATTCATGTTGGTCATAACATTACAAGAAATGGTCATAAATGGCCCTCATGACAAAAATGTACATGGGTCAGAATTCATGAAAATGGCATCCTGACTTGTCCTCATTTCATTCTCTTTTGTGTAACCTAGCAATGCCAGAAATCTAAGGTTTTGAATCTGGCTACAAACATTGGACTCTTCTTATTTCTTTTTAAAGACTCACCTAAATGTAGCCAAGGAATAGGAAAATTTGCAAATGGCCTTGGGTGGTTTTGAACCCAATAGTCTAAACAGTGGAAGTGCATGGTCTTTATTGTGATTTTAAGCATTACTGGAACACTCTCAGGTGCTTAGTCAGCTACACAAGAATCACATTTAGCCCAAGAAAGTGTCACCAGTTGTGCGCAAAGTGATTTGTAACAGCTTTTTGAAGCACCTAACACAGACTTACATTTTCCAGCTCATCTTGGAGTTTCTTGATCTGAGATTTCAGGATGACCATCGTTGATGTAGGAACATTCTCACCATCTACTGGAGTACTGTTAAGAGTTACACTGAAGCGACGATTCTGGGACAAACCTTAGATCATCAAACAAAAAGAATAGTAATAAAAAATGATAAGTATGAATAAATCAATAAATAATTAGTAATTGCATTTTTTTATCACAGGAATGCAATGATGCATTTTTACATCAATTGTATAGACATGGATCTACACAATAAGTTCCAATAATAAATTTCCCAAGGAAAATGACAAGCAAAACAAACAAAAACAATATGAAATATCATCATTTTCGAATATTCTTCGCTTCAAAATATCTATCTGATGATTTAGCTTCTTCCCATCAAGAACAAAGGTCAAGACAAAAACTGCCCTTTTCAAATCACTGGAATGCTGCCTATGAAAAAAGTGAGGCAAACAGGACTATGCTTCATGAAAAATGACAATCATGATAAGGGCCTTTATACATAAATGGTCATGATGGGTACTTTGATTTTGATTAACTGCTGAGTAGTTGCAAAATAATTATTTCAAAGATACCAGAATAGTATTTTCTTTATGAACAGTCTCCTAAAGGTCATTTCGCATCTTCAGAACAATTCGTATCAGCAAAATGTTTGGGTGTTCAGAATTTCAAAAGAACATTTGATATGACTTGACTGGAATGAAGTGTTCCATGAGCCAAAATGTTGAGATTTGAACTAAACTATCAAATGTCCCTACTCTCAAAAAAATGAACACACTCACTCCATTCCTTATATATTATCCTACATAATGGGTTCAATCATGTATATGAACCTTCCAAAATAACTATAAGCCGATTGATCTTGAAATGTATTTCTATCTGCTAATATTGTCTTGGGACAGCTTAGAAAATGGTGACAATACCTTCTCTGAGTTCAAGAAAGAGTTTCTCCAGCTCCTCTGCCTTGGTTGCTGTCATGGTTTCTCCGCTCTTTACAGCGTCCATGGCTCTCAGCTTCTTGTTCTGTGCCCTCAGTGATTGGTTCTCTACAACATAACGCATGACAAATGGGTTGTGCTCTAGCTGCTCCTGAAGCTGTGCTATCTCTTTCTTCAAGTTCTCCTGTAAGAGAGTGTGAATGAATGAAGCAATGAAATGAGTGATTGGTTCTCTACAACATAACGCATGACAAAGGGGTTGTGCTCTAGCTGCTCCTGAAGCTGTGCTATCTCTTTCTTCAAGTTCTCCTGTAAGACAGTGTGAATGAGTGAAGCAATGAAATGAGTGATTGGTTCTCTACAACATATCGCATGACAAAGGGATTGTGTTCCAACTGCTCCTAAAGCTGTGCTATCTCTTTCTTCAAGTGTATGAAACAATTAAATTAGATGAAGGTTTTAAGAATCTTGTCATAATAATAATAATAATAATAATATAGGTATATTTACCCAGGGTAGCCACTTCAGTTTCGAAAACTGTTCTACCAGCGGGCCCTGCTATTATTATTACCCCGGCTTTAGCTGAGCTGCCTAGGCGCTCAAGCATTCAAGGAATTTCTTCCTACCGAGTACCCATATTATGTACATAAAGTGCGGAAATTGAATTCTTACGAGGGCCTATAAATTTACTACACAATATAAGATTACAAATAGATGATAAATGAAGAATAATGATAGACATTGGTTACCATTAACACTGGTCTTGTTACAAAAAAATCCTGAATGTTGATGTGTGTTGTATTCAAATATTGCCCTTATTGATAAAAGAAAACACCCACAAAAGAAAAAGGAATCAAATTTGTGCAGACGCTTCCAAGATACATGTGACTGATAAATCATCAAATACCTGTTTGGGAGTCTAATTGAAACAGATGCATTATGCAGAATAGATTAGGGATGGTGTTTCCAAACAACTTTATTTTACACTTTTTTTTAAGGCAATAAAAATAATTTTTAAGTGCTATTTCTTCAGGGCTTCATATTTACAACTTATCACAGATATAGCTGAGAAATGGGTACTTGCCGTTCAGTCCTACATACATACATAACGAACACTTATAATTTGATCTATCAAACAGAAGGTATCAAGAACAAAAACTGGATGGACAGACACACAGATGGCCCAGAAACGTAATGCCTACAGAAGACGGAAAAATATTGAAGTTTAGCTTTCAAACAGTTCTTGGGTTAACCTTTAGGATTAAAACTGGATGGACGAACAGCCCCAAAATGTAATTCCTGCAAAGGACAGACAAATTTAATATTGATTGCACAGAAGTAAGTTGCTTAATGACTTACATTCATCATGTCTCTTTCTCCTTTTGACATGGCTTTATTCTTTGTCTTCTGAAGCATGTCTATGGTGCTGTTACGGAACTTGATGATCATCTTGTTAGAGCTGATGACCTGATCACGTTTGCTACACAACTCCTCAAGGCTGCTAACCTTCTCCCGTAATTCCTGAAGAAAATAACAAGAGATGTCATAGGTCATAGGAAAAGGTACATATGATGACCAAGCTTTAAAAAAAAAAAACACAGACACAGTAAATTGACCGAAATGAAATTTTGAGTTATAAATTTGAAGTAGATCTCCAAGCTTAAAAAACTGAAATGTTTTGCAAAAAAAGGCCATATAAATACTTGATTCAAGAAGAATTTAAAAAGGCATTCAAAGAATAAGGATTTATCAGATTTTGGAGTTCAATGGTCATTCAAGCATGAGTTATACTTACTTGAGACTTGTTGAAGCTCTTAGCCCCCATCCCCCCCCAAAAAAAAGAGATATGGTTGCAATTAAATTGTTAATAGGACTGGATGTATCTCTGGCTTTGGGCGAATCTAACGGCTTAATATCTTGGCAGAAAAGAAAGTTTCTCTTTCAAATTTTATTGTAAATTAGGATTTTTAAAGCACAAGCATCAATTTTGGTTTATTACCTTGGCTCACAAAACAATGTGTTTGTCAATAAGTCCACAATAATTGTATTATCAGTATTTTTATCACTAAACATACATCCACAAACTCCAAAGGAAATGGTTTTACAATGAACTATTGTCCAAGATTCTCTGAATAATTAACCTTTTTCTCTACTTCCACAGCATCCCTCAGACTCATAGCCTCTAGGAAATACTTCTTCCATCTGCTGCTGCTGCCATTTTGTTGTCCTGATGCTGTACCATTACCTACAGGAGTTCAAATGAAAGGTACAATAATGATAATCAGTTTTTGTATTAACATCTCTTGGTGCTTTCAAAGAGACTTAGATATTTTTACCATGGCTTTAGGCTTTGATGCCTATAGATTGGTTTCAGATGACATCATATGGAGGAAATAAAAATGGGAAGCCTAAGCATCAGACCATAAAAACAAACAATGATTTTGAAATATCCTGGCTTGATGTCCCCTAACATGTCTGTTTCTTGGAATGCTCTATACTCACTCCCAATGCTGCTATTAGAAAGTTGGCTATCTCCAGATTCACTTGGTCCTCTTGGAATGGATCCATCAGCTTCTTTCATAGCCAGAGCTTCCCTCAGCCGCCTGATCTCCGCTTGAAGGTGCAATGTGTTTCCCTGCGTGTCTTCGTTCACTACAGCCTGGCAGGTGGATGATTGGAGAGAAAAAAAAAGAGATATAATGATAGAACAAAATATAGATGTCTCAAATAGAGAATGAAATTGACCATTTTTACTTTACATCAGCTGTTATAATTAAGCTTGTCAGTTGGAGTAACCCAAGAGAAACAGAAAAAGTGGCCACTGGAGACAGCTGGCCTTCAACGACAGGTTTTATAACACACATCACTTTCAAACGGTAAACAATTTAAACAGCCACTAAAGACATGTTTTTACTAAAGACTGATGGCCACTATGATAGGTTTAACTGTAAGTTGAAGATGCCAAAGAGAGTATACAGATAGAGGAAGGAACAAATGATAAACACATCCAATTAAAAATGATATCCTTAATTTTAGAACAGTTTGAAAGACTGGCGATGTCAAACAAATAAGAAAGAATGATGGATGGATGCAAGAAGTCATCAATCTAACAAATAAGAGAGGAACAGATGGAGAGGACTTGTCTATGAATCCCAAGAATACTACCAAACTTGATCAATTGATTGATTAATATTAACATCCTTACCCTATTTTTAATCATCTTCGCTCGTCTTGCAAATTTCAGGGTTGACAGCGTTTCTCCAAAGCACCTACATGAACAGAAATACAAAGTTTTTATTCCATTTTCACCTGCACATTACGTCACAAATGTAACCTGTCAGCACAAAACCAACAAGTTGGCCAATATGAATTTTGAGAAGCCTAACGAGTTTGAAAAAAGCCCACCCAAGCACAAGCACAGGCTTTAGCCTATAACTTGTTAAAATTTGTCAACAATAACCCACACAATCAATTTCAATATTAAATGATAAACCTAGTATTTAAGTGATTTAAATCTGATTTAGGACCAAAGAAGATACTCAGGTCAATGGTAAAAGTTAAGCTCTACTTTACAGCTTTATGAAACACATTTATAGTTCACATTCATTTAAATTATGTAAATGTTTTATTCAGCATTTGGTTGCTATACATGTTTCCCCAATAAACCATTTAAAAAAAATTGAATTGAATTGAAAACACCCCCTGGTTAACTTACTTAGCATCAGGATGTACATTAGCAATGATGTAAGTCTTAGCGTTGCCTCCTAACGAGTCCTAACAAGACAAGTCAAGAAAGCATGAAAGGATCAATTACAAATAAAATGCAACAAAACAATCTTCTCCTTCAATGAACATTGGTATTCTTTTCAAATTTCTTATTCACCTTTTGAAAATTGCACGTGGACATAAAAAGCTCAAAAGGATATAATGCAGAATGCTGAAGAGAGTACTATCAGTAATACAAAGACATCTAATGGACACTTTGCCTTTCTTCAAATACATTCAACAAGGCTTTCACTGGATAAAGAAATCATGGAAACTACATACATGTGAAAGAAAACAATAATAATGAAGAAAAACAAAATTACATTATCAAAAAAATAAAATGAGAAAACAACAAAACATATTTATGCTTCAAGCAGATTTTTGCTTATAATAGCAGACCCCTGTATTTCACTGAACTTACTATATCAAGTATAATTTAATTATCAGTCTTTTCAGTATTATTTATCTCTTCGATTGCCACATTCAAAATGTATTTATTTATATCTATGTCATGATATGAACATGCTAATTCATCATTAATTAATGAATAAAATGCAGAAACTCCTGCAAAAATATAACACTGATAAGAAAATATAAATTTACCCTAAGGAGGAAGCTAAGCTTGGAGTCTCTGTATGGGACATGTCTCTGCTTGCCATGGGCAATGTCTACTAAAGCCATGATGACGTTGCCTAGGATGGATAAGGACTTGTTGATACTGCCTGCTTCTTTTAACCGGACTCCTATAGCCTTAGTGTCTTTCTGTCTCTCACTCCCGGCAAGGTCGACCAGATGGAGCTGGGAGACCCTGATGTTGGACACTCCTGCTTTCTTCTCCTGAAGGATAAATGTTTCAGGGAAAGAAAAGAATTCAAGTCAAGATATTTGGTAGTAGGTTACATAGTTAGTAAAAAAAAAATGAACATAGACAGACCAAAATAGGAAGGTGATCAATGACCTCACCCTATCATATCGTCATTCTGAACATACAGCATCAAATGAAAACCAATACTTTATCATATGAACAATTTCTGGTACCCTAAGAATGTATGTTGCACTTTTCACAACAAATCCACTGTGTGCACGAAGTATAAATAGCACTGGGCAAAAAATGAGGAAGACATTTGCTCCTATTTTTTTTCTTCATTTAGTACCAACACATATCAATACATGGCAACAAGGAACACAACACATTAATAAAATGTATCTCGCATGTCTTCCTTCCAAGACCAATGAGTGCTTGAGGGTGAAAATTAATGAAAATTTGCCCCTCCCCAAGATTTTATCCTCACATCAAGGATCTAGTAAGTTATATTACCCCTCTTGATAATCAACATTGTGTAAATTGAATGGTGGAATTGCCTACCTTTGATTCTATGGAGACAGTGAATACTGCATGGCTCCTGGAGCTCTCTCTGTTCATAGAGGTCGCTGCTACTCTCCTATTATGCCACCCAGCTGTCAGAACCTGAAAATAAAAGTAAAGCCCTATGTAAGTATTTGTAAGATTGTTGACTGGTCTACTCATCTTTCCTAACTGCATAATGAAAAGGTGCATGAAAAGATCCTTAAACATGGCGATATTGCAAAGATTTGATAGACCCAGGGGTGTTTTACAAAGAGTTAACTGTGACTTAGTGTTATGCTTAAATGCAGACGTTCACATGATACATAACAAGTATTCTGATTGAAGGATACAGGTGTGCATGATCTGACCAATGTGGTGATGCGTTGCATCCTGCATGGAACTAGGAATTTAACTGCAACTCAAGTCACACTTCAAACACCCCCGGTCTGTTTACATTTTATGCAATGGTTATCCAACTGAATACAAACTGCGTTCAAAGGGTTATTTAAAATTTTGATACTATTTCAGATGTCAGTGTAAAAACTTACACCATAGGCCTCACTAGGGCTGCCAACTGCCCTCTCGATCAGTCCATCCACAAAGACTCCTTTCTTCATGTTCTCCCTGAGGTGGAGCCCCATGGAGGCAGGATCCAAGAGGTCATATATCTGCTCGTTGTAAATCTCCAGAAAGGAGCAACGACAGAGGAACTCGTAACGGTCGCCATGCTATAGGGAAAGAGGTGTGAGAGAGAATAACAGAAAAGTTGGTGCTTGGAAAGTGGTGATTACATTGGGATAAAAGAAAGAAGGGCACTAAGATAATGGGAATGGCATACTGTTGGGGATTGGGTGGGGGAACTGGAGACCTCTTTCCCACCCCATCCCAACAAAAATGCAGACAGAAGGAGTAGTTCTGTTGAAAGGTAAGGTCCAGTAAAAAAGTTGATTTAAAAAAGATTACAAGAAACTACATATGAATAATACTGAAAATTTCAAACTTTTAACATGCGTTTCTACCTTTATACAGGGTAACAGCTTCCTAATACACTGTTTTTCAACACGGTCCAAAAGACACAATCACAGACAGACTGAAACAAAAATGAATACCTTTTCCCTTTCTCTGTTCACCAGACTGAAGAGGTACTCAAAACTTCTTGGGATCACTCCTCGTAATTCATGATGAAAGTTATCTCCATCCTCACATGGACCTGTGAATTTTTTTTTAGAAAAATGTATCATTTATGCCATGTTTATATATAGTCTACGATCATCATAGGGTGGGTGATCATATCTTGCTACTTGTACAATTTCTTTTGGGTCACAATTAACTTAATGAACTGTACTTAAATATTCATACACATTCATACAGGTATATATAAAAACTGATCAGGCAGTAAACATAAGGACAATTTATCGCATGAAAACAAAATGGGACAGCATGATGGACGTCCCAATGTATGATGTCTCCAGCTACCACATATAGTGGGAGGAAGGCATGATAAATCATTCTTCATTAGACTTACCAAGCATAGTGAAAGTCTTGCCAGAGCCAGTCTGCCCACTATAAAAGAAATGAAGTGAAAAAAGAAATTAGACTAAAGGTATTTTAATAAAAGACCAACCTAGCTTCAAATCACAGCCAGCTGTACAATTGCAATATCATTTCAATTAGGAAGCCCATTCACTTTTCAACATACCATGGATGAGGAGAGCAAGATACACTGCAATTTAAGTAATGCTCATGGTTTTTACAATTTGTTAGTACCATGTTCTGGACATTATACTCATCAAAATATCAAATATAAAATGGTTCATTACAAAATTGGATCCCATATCAATCATAAATCATGTAGTCTTTGAATGTCTTAAAAAAGCAGGACTTTCCAGAGCAGAAGATATCAATTTCCTTGACTCTGTGATCACATTACACCAATTAACAAAGTTGATCAGAGCCTCATTCGCAGGGATGACCCAATCGGCTAGCACCAATATGCTAACTGAAAATTTTATTTTTTGTTTTCATGACTTCCAAAAGAAGAAAATTAGTATCCAAACCAAATCTCACCATAATTAGAGTAGAAATTTACATACAACACCAAAAAAGGGGATTATTTATGGCCAAGAGTCATACTTACTATGCAAAGATGGTTCCATTGTAGCCTCCAACACAACTTTCAATAATCCTCTTTCCCACAGCAATGAAGACTGATTCCTAGACAGAATATATTGAAGAGACATCAATTCCATTTATATTTTTTGATTGAAATGGAATCCCTTTCCATCTTCACATTTTTTTTAATTTTTTTATATTTCACTTGCCCATCACCAGTCAATTGTTCTCTTTGTTTCTTACCCCTCTCTGTCTCTCTCTCTCTGTCTGAGTTCCATTCCCAAACTACATCAGTCTCCATTTGATTTCTGATAGCGCTCAAGATTCATTATTTTTATTACTAAATTGATTTAAAAATTCTAAGCTGTTAGACCTATATTCACAATCTGAGAGGTTGATTAAGCATGTGCACTGCAAAAGGCCAAATGATAATTCTTTGCTTCGGTCACTAAATATCGAGCACAATTATACATTATACTACCCCCTCCTGGTCTAAACTTCTTTTCTGAATTTGGGCTTTCATGTTTCAAATCCCTTCATAAAACAAATAGGCCTACTCACCAGACCAGGGTGATATTTCTTAAAGAATTGCGTTTCATATGATCTTTATATTTATTTGATTGCAATTCTCTCTGTGACAGGCCCAAGGTCATTCAAACCAAGTTTTGTACCAAAGGTCCTAGGACCCCTTACCTGTGTGGTATTTGCATCAGTCACATGATCATAGGTGAAGACCTTGGGTTCCGGCTTGGAGTGCATGATGATGGTGTCTGGCATCCGCACCTCCAGACACTGCCCAAAGTCCATGTCAGCATCATGGCTCTCTGATGGCCTCACCCGAACAAATACCTGAATGGAATCGCCCTCACTAGATGGCACAAAAAAACATCAATTTTTGTAAATATTATACTTGTAAATGTGCACATGGATGCAATTTAGAATCAATCCCCTAAAAAGGAATTATGAAAATCACCAGAATGGCCCCTTTTGTTAACAAAACAGGTTATTCATATTTCAGAAAAATAATTCTGGCTAAGTAGTTGTGATGTATAGACTGCGGCAGAATATCTGTTGCAAAAGTAAGACTCCCTCTCCTATTTTTGTATGAAAAGACTGTAAATAGAAATGCATTAGTTTTCTATTATGTAGTTTTTGCACCATGATGTAGGATGAATTCTCGCTACCCCAAATAGCGATTTCGCCGGGATCCTGGAAAATCCCTGTAACGCGCATTGCATTATGGGATAGCTTTTCGGTATTACAACTTCCTGTTCGGAAGTCCAATGCACTGTTTTGCCATTCAGATCAACAGTGCCGTCATGCACAACAACGCTTTCGCTCGGAAAGTTTGTGATCACAACCCTCTCTTTCACGATACAGTTTAACGGCCTTTTCTGCTAAAGTCATTAATTCTGCCCGACGCTTTCCATTGCACGGTATTCTTCTGTAAGTTAAGATTATCCATTTTGTGGTCGACGAAAAATTTAACGGAATGAATGCTGTATATATTTAGCGTCTAGTCCAATACGATCGTGATGTCAGGCCGGTCGCTAAATGCAAAATTTTAAGATATTCATTTTTTGTTTAATTTTTTTATAACCAAATAAAAACATGAATAAAAATTTATTTTCACGTGAAATATATTTTTTATTTGTATTTATAATTCAAAAAATGGAATCAAAACTGACCAAATTAAATAAAAAGTATTATAATCTGTACATATTACGCTGATTGGCATCGATTTCAGCGTGGTGGAAAACTCAGTATCGCGAACCTCGCGCGAGCATGACTCTGAACCGGAAGTGGTGATGACGACCCGTCGGAGTGAAAATTATCTCGTCTCGCGCATTATGAGATTTTTGTTCCTATTTGGGGTAGCGAGAATTCAAGAACACATCACAGTACATGGAATGATAATGCCTGTCAAATGACAATGACCAGTTGGGAGGTCTTTGTAGGTGAACCATCCTAAGTTTCGGAGCTGATGAAATGTTGCAAATAAATTGTTTGTCCAGGGTCCAGGATGAAAGTGCTGTTTTGATACACCAATATTTGACAAAGACTTCTTGGTTGCTCTTTGTCATGAAGAGCATTCGACAATACATTTTGTACATGCATGTATGTTCTTGAAAACTTTCTGCGTCGCGGTGTGAAAACATCCTATTGATAAAAATATATGCTTACTATCTTGTCTCCAGAATGCCTACTTCAGCTGTATTATAAGAATCATTCTGATCTCATGTTAGGCCAACAGTTATTTCAAGCTCAGTGTTGGCAATTGACATCATGGCTTTGGTGCTTAGCAATTTATCACACCAGCACAACACCAAACTTAAATGAATCTGGTCCCCACCTGAATCTCACAAGGTGCAGTGTTGAATTACACATGATAGATCTAATGTGATTTGGTTCATTTTTATAAACTCAAATCAAGTTATGGTCATTTGGTGCAAGGGAAGGCAATCTGATTCGTGCTTACACCAACACCAGCAATGAACTTGAAATCACCCATTGTAAGAATCAACAGGAGATACATTACCTTGCATTGTTGTTAGCTGGAGGTTGTCCCTTGTCCTTCTCTGTGAAATGAAACGAAAATCGAGACATAAGGACTTTAGATGTAGATGAATTAGAAATCTTATTGGGGAAAAGATAGTTCATACTTATCAGCCTGGCTATGAAAGATGGGGACTAGGTCCCTATCACTGCGTGCAAGATGACTAGCCGTTTGTGTAGGAGAAAGTAAAAACGTGATAATTCTGCAAATAGCAACTGGCTTTAAAACGCAGATTTTGAGACTGATACAAGCAAGGACAAAACAAGGAGTGAAATGTAAGAAGATTTGTTATAGATCATTTGTAAGGTCATGTTGTTGCATGAGTTTTTTTATTTGATGACACAAAGTGACACCTTTTGTCACTCAGAGTGTCAGAACGAGTTACCTGGCCAGATGGTTCGGGTAGGTGTTGCATAGTGAAGTGTAGTGGAGCCTACATGAACCATCACCTGAGGTACAGTACATGTTAGAATGAGGCATCACACATACAAGACATTATATCACATGACATTGGATTAACCCTATCCAGGTCGGGGGGGGGGGGGGCTCGGAGGCCCCCCTCAATGATTCGCGCAATATATTTTCGCCGAGCGAATTTTTTAGACCGCGCCGCTCGCTGACTTTTAATTTTCAAGTCTTGCGCAACTTTTGAGACCAGTTTTGCGTCACCCAGGTACGCGGTTCCGAGTGTATGTAACATTATGTAAGTGCATGTCAGACCAAAAATTGCTGAAAATGTGATTTTGTGTACAAAGTCAAAGCAAATTGTTTTTTCAATAAAAAATCATGAATGTATGATTATTTTTAGTTTCATATTTTGCTGGTCTAAATGTATTTATTTTATGCTGTTTATGATCTCAGAAGAGTCCCCAACAAATTTCATTGAAAAAACAATGAAAAACAAAAGGTCCAAAAAACAGAGAAATACATAAAAAATTGCAAAAAACAATATACATGTAATAGTTGATCTGATATCTCAATCCTATTCATGTACACTTGCTAAGAATACCATTAAGTTAATCATGTTTCTATACAAAAAAATAGAACATATGTATGGAGCTCTATTTAGGGAATTAGAGGGAAAAGTATGATTTTGCATACTAATTACGCATAATCACTTAATAGCAATTTACATGAAATAAATTACTACACAATTTTGTAGATTGTGTTCCACACAACCCACCTGCCAATTTTCAGCGCGATCGCGTGGCCAACAGCCGAGATCTCAAGGGGGGGGGGGGGGGGGGGGAGGATCGAGGACAAGGTCTAGATATAGATCTGGATCTGATCTATTTGGAGATTTTCATGAAATATCACATTCTTTTTCATAAAACATGCATTCTTCAAATCCACAAAGCACATTCAATATCTTATTTAGATTAAGCCAACATTACGCAATTCGCCATTATGCGTTTGCCCCCTTTTCAAATTCAATCCCGTGGCCAATGATGAACATGATCCCGCCAGTCTCTGGCTCTGCCATGAAAACGAAAAGTGCCCCACCAAAAACGGTAATTAAGCCTTCTATCCCCACAAGAAATCTCTGATCTGAACTGAGGTCTGAGCTCAGCTGAGACTGAGTGACGATGGCATTGTCCGGACAGTCAATGTCAATGTCAATGTCAATGACAGTCTCGACTCTTGTGCTCGCCGCCAGGCCACGGAAAGCCGCCTATGCCAGGCGGCTGATGGCGGCGAAGTCCTACCACAGGCTACCGCTGACTGGCAGTGGACTCTTGGATTTCCAGGCGCGGAGTTTTATGAATAAAAACAATCCTACAGAGATAATCTAAAGGTAAGCCAATACATTACATTCAGATGAACTATGCAGTAAAGTGACATCAAAACTTACTACTCATGTCAGTTCCGCCGTAAATTCATTAATGAAACTGAATTATGATGTTTATATTACGAACGTTTCTGCCAGGTCTGTTCGTAATTTGCCTCCAAAACGTGAAATTGAGAGCGCTAGCTACGGTACGATGATTTCCGAGCTAGCTAGTAAGTTGGGGCCGGGGGGCGGGCCGGCCGGGGACCCAATTAATAAAATAAAAGCATAGCCATGGGAACAGTGGCGTAGCTACGGGGTGGCCTGGGGGGCACGTGCCCCCCTTGAGATTTGGTGTGCCCCCCAGGTGCCCCCCTGAAAAAAATTGGCAGAGCAAAAAAAAAGGGAAGAAAAAAGGAAAAGAAGATGAAAGACAGAAGAAAATAAAGAAGAGGAAGACGAGTGAATGAAATAATGTGAAAGGAAGACTTGCAAAAAAAAAATCTTTCATGTTACTATATAAAACTTTTGCTTGCGCTTCGCGCCAGAATTGCCTGTTCGATGAGATTCATTTCTTGCTCAATAGGCTGATATGGAGCAAGTTTTGAAGTCGATATACAAAATACATTTTAGCTCGGACACGAACTTTCATCAATTTTTTTCATTAACAAATTTAAGTGCTCTAGCTGTAAAATATCCCTTTTATAGTCTACATATCAGCATTTTTAAGCTCACGCTGCGTGGTCAAATTGTTTGATTTGCCAAGTTCCTATTATCTACGTGTATTCCATAATGTTCCATTAAAAATGTATTCAGACTGCCCAGATTCTAGGTCTAAATCTAAAACATGCGCGATAGCCTGCATGTTCTTTATATTAAATTTACTAAAACTATCCAGTTTCACATAAGAATATCAATAATTGTCTGCTCACGCTTCACGATCGCATTATTAATGATACCCAATTAACTATATCCTATTTATGGTTTACAAAATATGAATAGAGTGTCCCGCTTTTAGGTCTAAAATCACAATTTTCTTCCTCTCGCGCTTCGCGCTCGCATCAATTGTTTAGTTACATACCTATCCCATTTATTAATACAAAAAGTGCTTAGAATGAAAATTTTTTATGTCGGAATGTAAAAAAAAATTTGCTCGCGCTTCGCGCTTTTCGCGCTCGCATTATTGAAATATATACCGTCTTCGTGGGTAACTGTCCTTAACAGGTCCCTTTTCGATAATGCTAGAACAGTTGATAAAATTTCTGCTCGCGCTTGGCGTTTGCAGTAACCATTTAGTTACATACGAATCTTTTTCAGGATCACACATAACATTGCCCAGAATATTAAATTTTCAGGACAAAATACATGAAAGTAAAAAATAAAAAAAAAATCGCTCGCGCTTCGCGCTCGCACTTTTTATAAGGCTTATGAGATTATTTCATGTTTATGTTGTTTTATAAGAATAAAAGTAAGAAGTGACTGATCGGGGGAAATATAGGCCCCGTCCCCTATTGGCGAAAGTGGGATCCGCCCTTGTGACACATACACAAACAACGGAAAAACTGGTGCCCCCCTGAAAAAGCAAGGACCCCCCTAGTGCCCCCCCAGGAAAAATATCCTAGCTACGCCACTGCATGGGAAGCGGGGTGCTGGGCACTGTCATAAATCTGGTCCGGGCAGTGGGGGGGGGGGGGGAATGATAGCAATATAATGACTAAAAATTCAAAATTTTAGGGACACCCCAGGGGCGGATCCAGCTCCCGCCAATAGGGGGGGCCAAAAAATATTTTTCACCCATATTTTCCCCGATCGGCCGCTCAAAGTAGATTTTTGTTTGTTTCTTTGAAGGGGTTGTCTCAGTGGCGTAATGAGCAAATAATTTTGAGGGGGCTCAATACAGCATATCGCGTAATATTAATAAGAAGTTGCGAGCGAGCGAAGCGAGCAAGCAAATATTTTGACATTTTAATTACAAAAATCAAAGTTTGTAATAGATTTTGACATATTTGAAAAAAAAAAAAATCCGGTATCTTGGTATCTTCCTACATTAATAATGCGAGCGCAACTGGATAATTCTAGCACGTTTTGAATAAAGATTAAGCTGCGTATCTCAATAAACATGTGTGCGCGTGTTCGAGAGTTCTGAATACATTTCATTTTTTATCATGAAAATCAATAATGCGAGCGCGAAGCGCGAGCGGAAAATATTTGATATTCCGGTATGAAAAGGATGAATTTAAACACTATCTAAAGCACTGTGTAGGGAAATTGTGAAGTGTATTGTGGATATAGCCCTTAATAAATGATGCGAGTGCGAAGCCCGAGCTGATATTTTTTATCATTATTTTGACCTTAAAGATCTGGACATTCTAGGCCTAAGGATATTTTGTCACGATATGAAAATGATGACTATCTTCCTATTCCTCTTCCTAAGCGCGATATGAAACTTTTCGATATTACTTTCTGAAAAAGGGACAATTTAGTTGTTAGGAATTCTTGAAAAATTGTGTTATATCTATTAATGTAATAAGCCTAATGAGTGAGTGAAATTTGTTGACATTTGAGGCCTGAAAACTGGATATTTAAGCACTTTTGTAATCATGAATAGGATTTATGAGTTGATAAATTTTTAACTATAAATGCGAGCGCAAATCACGAGACGAAATTTTTGATAAACTGTCATAAAAGGGGGATTATAATTAGTTTGTTACAGAATAAATTGTATGAAGAATCTTATGGAAGAAACAAAGACAATATGTAGGCCTGCTTGGCAAATCAAATAATGCGAGCGCACAGCGCAAAAAGCTGAAAATGATATTTACACAATAAAACTGACATTTTACAGAGCACTTAAAAATCAATTTGTAAATCAAACAAAATAATAATTTCTTTCTTTCCCCCTTTTTTTTGCTCCGCCAATAGGGGGGGGGGGCCGGGCCCCTCGGGCCCCCTGGATCCGCCTATGCACCCAACACTAAGGCCTACATGTTGGGGGTACCGTGTACCGGGCCGTGTATATAATTCTCGCTGTCGATGACTATGATATCATAATCATTGTTGTGATATAAAGTATTGAATTACAGCTAATATCAATATGTGAGGGAGCGAAGCGAGCGAGAATTTTTCAATAATCGAAATACAGAATGATGACCAAATCGACTTCCTATATAGCGGTGTGTACTTAATATGGCGAGTGAGCGTAGTGAGTGAACCTTGAAAAAAAGTATTTTCAACTGAAAGTACAAATACCCGGGGCCGGGTTTTAGGTCTTCGAGCAGCCGTGAGAGGAAATTTGATGACATCACCCCTCTCAAATAAGAGATAATAATAATAATTAAATATAAAAATGAATGATAATGATGATAATAATAATTATCAAATGGTTCTCATAAACCACTTTTACGTGTATCTGCCATGCATACACTCCTGGCACGAATCTACTTCCTATAGGCCTACCCAAGCATTAAAATATCCCAGATACCTAGTAGACAAGGCGTTTTATTTCTTGGAATAAATACCTGCTGCTGTATCCATTTACTTCACATGGGTCGAGTGCGGTAAATAAAGATTAATGTCTTGCCAAGGGATAGTACCGCGATGAAATTCCACCCCAAATCTTGTGAACATTTTTATATCGTTAAAGGCAATAACATCCCATTATCCTCATACCCTAGCCTCACCCTCCTGCCATGGAAGTCCATCTATCCTGACGAAATGCTAATGAGGATTCGTTGATCATGTCTCCGTCCGTGGCCAAACAAAATGAAATTCTAAGGGGATACAGGGGGCATGGCTCCCCCCCCCCCGCATTCGCTCCAATTTGGTAATGCGCCGCCATTTGCATAACTTGTGCCGATAATTTTTCAGAGATTTGCAGAAATTCTGCGCCCCAGCTTTAACATAATCCAGGATCTGTCCTAGTTTCCCACTGAATTTTTTTTTTTTTGGGGGGTCAATGTTCTGAAGAATAATATGGCATCCCGTTATTTTATTTACTTTGCAGAAGACCTTTAGATCCATCACGAGGGGAAACAATCAAGAAACCAAATTTGCAGGTTACTTTCCTGCATAAACTATACTTTAAAAAAAATGCACATAATGCTTATGCGTGGAGCCAGAATATAATTAGTAGCTAGGGGATGCCCTCGTCGAAAATTTGCATTTTGCTTCGGACCCCAGTTATGTTTATGAAAGGACAGTCACACTAGCGTACCTACGGGGGGGGGGGCAGAGGGGGCAGTCTGCCCCCCTGACGAGCCACAACCCATGCAAAGTACGTATCACTGCCCCCCCTGACGAGCTTGAAGACCTTTTTTTTTCTTTTTTTTTTTTTCTTCAATTTGTGATTGAATACCTTTTTTTTTTTTTTTTTTTTTTTTTTTGCTTGTCACATTTTTTTCTGGTACGAAATCCTTCATTTGTGAGTGAAGACTTTTTTTTTTTTTTTTTTGGCTTGTCAATTTTTTTGGCAGACGGTTTTGCCCCCCCTGTGAAAAATCCCAGGTACGCAACTGGACAGTCATGTTGTTTTATTCTAATACAATGAAAATGGCCTATTGTGGGTAGCCTTATACTGACCAAGCAGCCTCCCTCCCAATGTCATGCGAGGCAGCGTAGCGACCGAGCGAAAAAAAAAATCACATTTTAAAATGCTTGATAATTTTTCATCTGTAGCATGCTTTGGGGCCTGATGGGTGTACGTAGATGAGGGCATTGAGGGTTATTTATTTATATGTATATCCTAAAGAATGACAAAAATTCGGAGCGCTTTTGACAAAACACGGACATATTTAGAGTTAAAACTTCAACTATAGCATTATTATTGTTATATTCGTGGTGGGTAAAGTCCATACTTAGGTTAATCTGAAAACTTGACAACATGAATGGAATCCTACATTAATCAATACATAAAATTACATTTGTTTATTTAATTTCTGCTTGTCAAAAAACAAAAATCCGTCCACTCTTAAAATTCGTGCCCCGTCCCCTAATTCAAAAGGTGGCATATCTTGGATACGCCACTGTGAGATGATCTCCATTCCAATGCAGTCAAGCAGAAATCCCAAGGAACCATTTTGATGAGAACGGCAGTGGAGTAGGAGTGGATGCAAGCATAGAAATCTCAAAAGTTATGACGTCATCAAACGTCATGGACACAGATCATATCATAAACACACCCGATTCCCTGTGATGGGGATGATGAATGGATGTTGGATACAAATATTTCAAAGGTTAAAATCTGAAGTAATAAATGAAAAATGATTCCATTAATTCCCATTTAATACACAAAAAGAAAAGAAGACGTGTCATGATTATTTTGTGTATTGTCTTTTATTGATTTTGAATTTGAAAGAGTTCTTATTTCTATTAAAGGCCTACATATTTTAATTAAAACAGGGTTTAATGATCTATGCACGGCGTCCAACAGAAGAATCTCCTTAAAATGTTACTGTTTTTAATAAGTTGAGACTAAAGAGTAGATAGAGGGGAAAGACACAGGGATACCTTTGTGATATATCTTTGTCTAAAATATCCTCTCTTTCTTCCTTTCTTTCTTTTCTTTTCTTTTCTTTTTCTTTTTTACTTATTTATATTTTTCATGTTGTTGGTTTGGGACTTTAGTATTTTGTTTCGATAATGTAGAAAAATATAAAACCTACCATATCGTATTTTGAAACATATTGAATTAACTAACCACATGATTTCAGAGAGGGGTGAAGATGAAAAGACAATATCTTTTTTTATATTATGTTTCTATACTTCACCAAATTTTACTTCACCCATTATTATGTCGGCACCGTGGCGCACCGCCCCTCTGAGAATCACATAACACAAAACATAGATGACGGTCAAGTAAGTAATCAGATTGGTCAAATCATCACTTTTTAATAATTCCGCCCCAAAAGCTCCTCTTTTCATTGTCAAGGTAAACGTGGCTAGCTCGGCATGTGGGTAACACATGTTGATTTTTCACACTTCGTAGCGAATTCGTCAACCGACCCACATTTTTTTGGTGTCTTTTTTCTCAATAAGTGTGGAAAGGACATGAACTCTGCACAGAAATTAAAGCCTATTATAACTTCCAACAAGCTAAAGATTCGAAGGTTTATACTACTTGTAAAATTACTGTAAACTTAGATCATTCATTGATAGAGCTCATGATGTCAAACACCAACACAAAATACCGGTTTTAATATAATTATACCTTTCTCAAATTGGAAATCGTTTTGTAGAGGCTGCTGTATAGTAAAACCCAGCGCACATTATGCGATCCATTAAGAAAAAATAAATCGCATTTTGCATTAAACATGAACATTAAAAGAAGTAAAATTATTTTATTTAAAGTTCGGCATAATGTTAGATTTTCCTTTGCGGCAAGCCCTGTGGTCGGAGAAAAGTCCAAATCAGATTCCAGTCGCAGCCGATGATGACGTCATTACGATTTGGAATTGAATTTGCTTTTTATTCATACAGGGAGGTCTCGAAGTAGACTGAATTTCGATTTCAGTAGTCATACCACTATTCTAAACTCTGATCGCTAAGATTTTATTGGTTCGATCGAGTGTTCATATAAAATGTTTTTACAATTTCTTTGAAATTCGGATCGCAACGAATCGCACAGTGTGCGCTAGGCTTAAGGGAACAAGACAGGATGAGATTTTAAACTAATGCATCTCTGAAAATTTTATAGATTTTCAACAAATCTTAATTTGTTCCTTAATCAAGTAGACAGATGCATGTCATGAAAGTCACTCATGCTGCTGTTTTTTTTTAAATAAATTTATTTCATTATAAAAAGTCATTTATAAAATGTCAGAGAAGAGATAATAATTACAATTTATTTCCCTGACCCAGTTACGAAGAAACAAATTGAGAGAAGGTGAGAGAGAGAGGGGGGGGGGGGGGTGGAAGAGAGAGAGAGAGAGACAGAGGACATGGAGTGTAATCAGGGTATAAGTTTGAACTTTTAGGGGCTGTATCACGCATGAGTACTATCAGATACCCATTAGCAGTGTTTACATCATCATTTACCCCCATTCATTGGAATGATGACGAGATATCTCTTTAGCGGGAAACGGAAGAATTTGTAATCATTAACCCCTCTTCAGCAAAGTTTTCCGCCGGAAAACTATACTCAGATGAAGATAATGGCGACCCTGTTCCCGTGGGCGAATCATTGTTGATGATATATCTTCGTCTGGAACAGGAAAGGATATCACAACCAGTGGCGGATGGTGAATTTTGTGTAGAAGTGTTTTAGTTTTCTAAATTTCTAGGAAGCAACTGCCCCTTGCCCCCCCCTGCTGTGTACAGCCATTACCAAGTACATTACTGTTCTCATCTTTATAGCCTGCCATCACACATCTAGTCGGGTAGATATGATCAAAATTATTGCATGACCGTCAAGTTGGGTATGACTTCGATTTTTTTTTGCTGGAAGTTGTAGTATGGGGTGTTTACAAAAATCCAACAGGTGCCACCTGGGCACCCTTGGGCATTTTTTTATTGACGTCATAGGCCACGCCCACTTTTTCACATTAGATATGAATTTAATATTTAAGGGATAAACATGTCATGTTTGGTATCAAATTAAAGCTAATGAAAAATTACTGGACATTTAAATCACGCGTAAGTCAGTTAAAGGTCGTTTAAGGTAATAAAGGGTCAAATTGCCTCACAAATGTAAGTAATACATAAAATGTGGATCATATCATGTATTAAATACAAACAAGTTGGATATATATTATGTGAATTTATTATGTGAATTTATTGGCAAAGGTTAAGCTGAGGGTGCGCATATTAATAATCCGACCAGGGGCCCGTTGCAGAAAGAGTTGCAATCAATTGCAACTCTAAAAATCATGCGCAACTTGATTTTCAACCAATCAACAGCGCGCATTTGGGACTTGCGATTGATTTTTTTACTTGCGTTTAAACGCAACTCTTTCTGCAACAGGCCCCAGTGCTACTTTAGCATCTTGATGATTTTTTTTGTGACGTCATAAACCACACCAGCTTTCTTACATTCCTATTAAACATTTAGCGGAATAAACATATCATGTTTGATATCGAATTAATTCAAATTAAAAATAAATGCAAATATAAAAGTTACAAGAGATTAAATACATGACAAGATCACTTAAAGTACAGTTATGTTAATGGTAAGTCAAATAATGTCAGGCAATGTAACAAGACTTTAATCAAAACATGTAATATAAGCTTGGTATCATATCACCCATTTTCCTATACATGATATAAAACTGCACAGTGTTTTTTCTGTAAAAACATATTAATAATCAAGGACAGAGTCATACTCGGTAAACAATGTATTACACATAATTTCCAGTTTAAGATCAATCATATTGGAGCCACCTAAGAAAATGACTTTTACAACACAAATTCACAGTTTTAGACAAGTTTCCAATTAGCGAAATTTGACATTTAACATCGTCCTAACTCCACTACATTTTGTTCTCTCATTCATCTTCTAGACTGATTTCCCCCTCTGTAGTCTAAACTGCATGTTCATACGATACACGATAAGTGGCAAATGCTTAGCCTAGAGCATGCTGGCCCCGATTTAAATCCACATGGAACAAGTTCTGATAATTCCTTGGGAGTAACTAATTTACTATGAGCGGGTACATACATGGGAGGCAAGTTGCAGGGGAGTCATTCTCAGATATCAGATCAGATATTCAAAATTTATTGTCATGCTCAAAATAAAAATTACATTGGCACAAAAATCATATTCCGGCTGTTGGTATACAAAGAACAATATATAACATATAATAAATAAATTACAAAAATAATGGCATTAAATAATATACAAAGCAAAAATTACACAAAGACCTAATACTAACCCAGAACAGTATGATACCCTGCAAGGGCAGCTGCACTGAAAACTTTACCTGGTGCCGAGGGGGGAAATGCCTCGAGCACGGTGCCAGTCCAACACATCCATGGGCCCCGGTTCGACATTGAAACAATCACAACACATCACACTACAAAAACACAAAAAAAAACATCCACACCACACCATGCCGATAAACACACCCCCAAAACTCCACACCAAAAACACACCACACACCACAGAAACATCTCACACCACAACACAACACACCATACCAACCCACACTACACACTACAAGCCCGGACTACAAGTCATCGATAACAATGATGTCGAAACGGCACCCATCCAGTGCTGGAAACCACCACCACGCCCGGCGGTCCCCCCTCAGGACCAAGCAGCATTGCCTTAGCACAGCCGCCCCCGCAACGTATAAAAGTAATATAGCATGACAATTAAGTACAATACAAGAAATCAATTGGATTAAAATACATGTTGGAGTAAGTACTTGGCGGTATTTCGGTTTCAGTTTGAAGAGTATTGCCCACTAACGAAACAATATTGCACATGATATAAATTTAAGGGGGGGGGGGGGGCTCATCGTTTAAACTCTGCATTGTACAGAACCATTGCATTTGTGAGGAAAGAACATCTAAACCTACTAGTCCTTATTCTTGGTAACCGGATCCGCCCAGACCTATTAAAAACTACAAAGTCATGGAGGGGATGGGTATCGTCTCTGATGATACTATGTAGCTTATCCAAGACTGCTTTGTAAGCTATGTCTTCCAACTGGGGTATTGGCAAACCTATCACTTTACTGGCATTTTTTATTGCCTTGCTCAGCCTATCCTTATTCTGGGAAGTTAGACCAAAAAACCAGATAGCACAGGAAAAAGAAATGATAGGTTTGATCAAACTTTCAAAACAGAACAGAAGAGTCTCTCTTTTGACGCTGAAAGATTTCAACTTCCTCAGAAAGTATACTCTCTGGTTCGCCTTTGAGACAATTTTTTGAGTGTTAACATTCCAGTTCAGATCATTATCTATGTGGGTGCCAAGATATTTGTATTCTGACACTATCTCAATTTCATCTTGATCAATGACAATTGGGCAAGGGTCATAATTCTTTTTCCGAAAATCCACTATCATTTCTTTTGTTTTCTTAGTGTTTAACAACAATGACATCTGTTTGCAACTTGCAACAAAATCAGCTACCTTATTCCTGTACTCAACTTCATTATTGTCTTTAACTAGTCCAATTATACATGTGTCATCTGCATATTTAACTACCTTACAGTGTTCTGTATTAGACTGATTATCTGAATCGCTTGTGAAAAGAGTATACAACATTGGCGACAATACATGATCAGTTACTCTCCAGATAAAGCTCCTGAAGAAGAGCACCTTTGATAATCAGTCTCTTTTGCTGACTTGTCAGTTGGGGGTAGGGTCGTGATCTTTGTAGCATCCGTCTTCTTGCTAAATAATGTGAAGTAGTGCTAAGTAATTTTAGAGAGACCATTATATTTGTTGTATTAGTTAAGAAAGATGGAAAGTATAGATTTACACCTTTAATTGATCCAGTCCACTTCTTCTGCATCGGACTCTATAGATTTAGATCGTATTCGAGCAGCAAGTTTAGAGTGAAATTGACACAGCATGCATGGTATCACAACCTGATAGATAATTATCTGCGCAAAGCTAGCATTTTTCTTTCAACTTCAATGCCATACCTAATTTAATGTCAGTTACTTTTCCATCAGTATGCAGAAGATTTGTAAACCCAATATGAGAACAATGGTTGAACAGAAATGTCAGTGTCGTCAGAGAAAAATTACATGTGCTTCTACTGCCATTACATCTTCAGAAGATAGCTGATAGTATATGGGACAGGACATTGGGCCTACCCATACCGCATACATTCGTAATTCCGAAGCTTCGTTATTCCGAGGGTTCGGATATTCCGAAGGTTCGTTATTCCGAAGGTTCTTATTTCCGAAGGTTCGTAATTCCGAAGGTTCGTTAGTCCGAAAACGAAATGAGGTTCGTAATTCTGAAGGTTCGTTAGTCCGAAAACGAAGTGAGGTTCGTAATTCCGATGGTTCGTTAATCAGAAAACGAAATGAGGTTCGTAATTCCGAAGGTTCGTTAGTCCGAAAACGAAATGATTAACGAACCTTATTTCGTTTTCGGACTAACGAACCTTCGGAACATCGAACCTTATTTCGTTTTTGATCACAAGAATGTTGGTGAAGGGGAATCCTTTGATCATCTGGTCGAAGAGGTATGGTACTGAGGGTAGTTGTGAGAGGAATATAACAGGACATGGTGTAAAATGTTAAATTGGTGTAGATTATTTGGAATCACATGAAATGATTACAAAAGGATATTAAACGTTTTGTTTAAAGTCCTCTTAAAGTCGCGCGATCATCAACCTTTCATGCGTGCAAATGACCCGAAGGTCACCTTTACATGTGCGACATTTTTTCTCAACTTTTAACATACATTCCATCTTCCACAAGCTTTAATTTGATACCAAATATAATACGTTTATTTTGTACACTAGATAAGTCATAATTAAGAGGTTGGCCTATGTGAAAAGGATGGTGTGGTTTATAACGTCAGAAAATGACGTTGCCCAAGGTTGCCAAAGTAGCCTCCGTCAGCTTCTTAATCTGCACATCCTCAACATAACTTTCAGCCAAAAACAGACCTACTTAAATAATGCCCAACTTGTTTGTATTCCAAACATGATAATTATGTATTTTACATTATATGTTGCATTACTTACATTTGTGACCCAATTTGACCTTTTATGACCTTTGCCCTGGACACGTTTTGAATGCGTAGCAATTCATATTATGCGGATTATATTTTGCATTTTATTTATTGTAATATTTCAAACATATTATGTTTATTCTGCTAAATAGAAAACTCATATTCAAGAGGAATGTAACTGAAAATTGGTGTGCTTTATGACGTCAGAAAAATGAAATTCCTCAAGATGCCAAGGTAGCATCCATCGGATTTTTAATATGCACACTTTCAAACTTCACCTTTGCAAAAAAATGCATATAACACCGAACATGTTTGTATTTAAAGCCTGGTATGTTCCGCATTATATGTCTTACTTACAATTTTGTAAGGCAATTTGACATTAAATTACCTTTAACTGACCTATGCAAGATTTAAATGCCCAGTGATCCATATGTTTGCATTTGATTTTTCATTAGCTTTATATTGATACCAAACATGACATGTCAATTCCATGGAATATGAAAATCATATTTGAGAGGTACTGTATGTGAAAAAGTGGGCGTGGCCTATGACGTCAATAAATCAAATGCCCAAGGGTGCCCAGGTGTAGACAACCTATACTACAACTTCCAGCAAAATAATTAAAGTCATACCCAACTTGACAGTTATGTTGCGGTTCTACTAATCTGCGTCCAGAGAAAAATAAGGATCGGACAGGGTTCTGACATGCACCAAGGCGTCGTGGACGTCAATTGGAAAGAGAATTGATTTTTTAACACGATTTGCTGGCAATGGCCACTTTGGTTAGTCTTTTCTTCCTTGGATACACAATTTTATATGGAAAAATAAGGCGTGACGCCACTTTGCTATTTTCCCATCTGGCATTTCATCTCCCATGCTCAAAGTCACTTTACCGACTGCCCTGGACACTTCCTATAGCATGTTTAGCATGTTTAGTGTTTTTGTTTTTCTTTCCCAGGGGTGACGTGGTCTCTCCGTTTTTGGTTTCGAAATTCAATCATTTTAGTGCACTGATAACTTTAATAATAACAATGGATAACTATGTTAGCCACCTCTGGACCCTCACTGCCTATATAGACCCGAGAATGTATTTCCGAAATTGGTCATATATCTGAAAAATGTCCGCCATGATCTGATGATAGCCTTATTACAATACTTTATTCATATGATATTTTTACATTTTTTTTTATTTTAGAAAAAGTCGGTTTTATGGTTATTGTATACATTATAAAAAAAATATTGGGTAAAAGCGCTCCATGATGGTAATCATGTGTCCAACCAACATTGGTCATTTCTTTAGGGCATTTTTATTTATCCAGTGTGATGAAACTTTTACCCATTTTAAAGTAATTGCTGCTTATTTTTTAACCTTACTGGACAATATGCTTCCCGCATTGGGTAAAATACTGCCCCACATTACCCTCATGGTGGTAAAAATTTTACCCCATATGTTTTAAAGTGTAAATACACCATCGTTCTTCGTTTATTACACCGTACACTATATAGATGTTTAAATCGTGTTGGTATTTTCACATATTTACTGAGTGTCGAGTTGTTCACCAATCGTTCTTCCTTTATTACACCGTACACTAGAGGTTTAACTCGTGTTGGTATTTTCACATATTTACTGAGTGTCGAGTTGTTCATCAATCGTATTTAGTTTATTACACCGTACACTAGAGGTTTAACTCGTGTTGGTATTTTCACATATTTACTGAGTGTCGAGTTGTTCACCAATCGTTCTTAGTTTATTACACCGTACACTAGAGGTTTAAATCGTGTTGGTATTTTCACATAATAATAGAGTGTCGAGTTGTTACCAAGCACAAATAATTTCAATCCTGTACAGGACCCTCTCAATTCTTGTAAAATTAAGAGAAATGGATAATAAAAATATCATGAATTTCAATGAATTCCTTGGTGCATTATAATTTTGTCATAATGATTGTAGTAGGTCCATGGTATAAGTAACACTCCATAGAAGTTTGTACTAAAACTCTTGTTTAATTTGGAGCTTAACCCGGGTGTAATTACCAGAATATCATAATCTTTACAAACGATCTACATTACTCCTTGAAATCTATATACACAAGTTATTGTTTTTTGCCAAAATTGGAGTTTCCAACGAAGTGTAGAATAATTTTCTTCCTCTCACTCGTTTATCTCTTCTATGATATAGCAAACCATTGGCAGTCTGGTCAGAATGTTTGCTTTCATTTGTTTATTTCAATTTTAACATTTTCAATTGTAACCAGAGACGAATCCAGCTAGGCGGGGCCTAAGGTGCGCACCCCCCTTATAAAGTGAGAATTGCTCGTTGAACAAAATATAAGTCTAAGAAAAAAATTATCTGCATCCTTCTTTGTTAAAAACATGGATCCATCACTGGTAACATATTGATTATATTCTTAGTATCATTAAAGGACAAGTCCACCCTAAAAAGTTGATTTGAATAAAAAGATAAAAATCCAATAAGCATAACACTGAATATTTAATCAAAATCGGATGTAAAATAAGAAAGTTACGACATTTAAAAGTTTCGGTTAATTCACAAAAACAGTTTTATGCACATTCTTGTCGGTATGCAAATGAGGGGACTGATGACGTCATTCACTCAACATTTCTGTTGTATTATTATTATGATATGATTATGGAATATTGTAATTTCCTCCTCATTCTCTGTGAAACAAAGTTTCTTCCCCCCCCCCCCCAGGTTGAATTACCATTGTTTTAACATTTTATTGTTCAGTCAAGTTGGTCCTTATGGTCAAATCTGTAAAAATTGAAATTGAGTGTATAATTCAAACAATAAAAAAAAGAAAAATTGAGTGAGGGACGTCATCGATTCTCTCATTTGCATGCCATGGAGTTGCGCATACAACTGTTTGTGAAAAAATTAGCGAAACTTTAAAATGTCATAACTTTCTTATTTTACATCCGATTTTTATGAAATTTTCAGTGTTATTCCTATTTGATTTTTCTCTATTAATTCAAATCAACATTTTCTGGGGTGAGCTTGGCCTTTAACATGTCTACACAAACACACACAGTAAATGAAAGGGTGAGGGGAGCAACAAAATGCAGAGCTTGAATGGTGTAGGCCCCTTGTAAGGGGTAATCAGTAATACATGAATTATTGTTTTATTCAAGAAAGAAAGTTTTATTCTACATCTGCGTACACATCTCATCAAAAGTAAAAACCACAATTGTTCAAACAGATACCATTCCATTTCGTTTGATCACCTTTCTCAGATGTTACCCCTCAACTGGTTTTGAACATTCAAATCGACGTTCCTCAAATGGAGACTACAAATCTTAAAAACCTTAAAAGACATTCCTCCCTGGTTTCTTGTCATCTCCCCGCCTTCAATTGTTTACTGCGGCATGCGTCTTCCGCAGTCTCATCGTCGATAATAAGTAATAAATCACCGCCAATTTGCACCATCCATCTAATTGGTACCCATCAATCAATTGCCCCCCCCCCCTCTGTATGTCGGCACGGTCAGGTTGTTTGCTCCTAAAGCAGCGGCAGCATCTCATGTTCAAGACGATTTCGAATCAGGCACTCATCAGTGCTCATGCGCAGATCGTCACTTACCGCCAGCCACCATCTGTTGACGTTGTCATGCACGAAGGAGCCCATTTATAAGTCCTTTGATGAAGGAAAGTCCTTGATAAAATAAGATGCTGAAATTGTTTCTGTTCTCAGTCAGTTTTAAACCTCATCAGAACATTTACTTCGGATACCTGCTGGAAAAACTTCGATCAAAATGTCACCTGCAGGATCTATCAGCAGTATCGATACTTTATAAAAACTCTGATCTACTGTATCAAAAGTGCAACATTTTCATTAAAAAAGACAGTGCACAAATAGAAAATACGTATGAATTATGTTTATACCATTGACCCGTTTGGGGGACTGTGAGACACCAGTAATTATTGTGAAATTAGCAAAAAATGGAAAGTTCGTTTTTCATGTTAAAGTTAAATCCCGTTGAGTTCGACGGAGGCGCCAAGAACGTGCAGAAGTCGCCAAATTGATATTGGCTACAGGAATTAGGACAAGCCCTGCATGAATTCATGAAATGGTGGTGTACTACTTGGCTAACCTTTGATCGAGAAGCTGAATCCCATTAAAGGACAAGATTCGCCAAAGGATTTTAATTTATTGGATGAATATTAAAACTTTAGCGATTCAAAGTGTTATTTTTGTTAAATATCCAAACATTTTAAAACAGTTTTGTGTTTTTGTTTTTATATCATCAGGAATAAAAGTGTTTGTATTTGACATCGATTGAAATCGTGTGCACGACCACCGGTTAGGTTATTAGAACCGAAGTCCGTTGATACGAAATGTGACTTTAGAGAAAGGAGATTTAGCTGAGCTATTAATGCCATCATTTTAAGCAATAATCATTGGATTGATTTAATAAGTTGATTGAGTTATACCATCGCTTGGCTTGTTATCAACCAAATAATTCATAGGCTTCGTTAAACACATGATGCACCCATATTCTGGCAATCATTAGCCATGCCAATTAAAGGTCTCCATCAGTGACCAGAGATCATTCGTGTTTGTAGTTGTTTGAATGTTGATTGAATTCATCAAAGCAGTGGACTAATGCAGACATTACACATAATTTGCGTCGACAGTCAGGAAATCGACTATAAAAATAGTTGTTTGCTTTAAAGGAAGTCGTCCGATGGCACTTGTAGACCAGCTGCCACTCTCTTGTTTTTAGGTCAACAGGATTGACCAGATGACTGATGATCTGATTATGTGATATATAATACTTTTGATAATTCATACAATTTTATGTGGGAAGTTATATACTATCGAAGTATGAAACATAGGTCTACCTAATATCTAAAGTCGATAGAACTTTATTCGTGGAACATCTTTTTTTTTCTTCGAGAGTACATGTTTCAATCCATTGGCAACTACAGCGATCGGATCTTCCCTTCACTGTGTTCAAACATTGCTTAGAAAACATCGAATGATTCAGGACCATCCTCTTTACAAATGACAGCTTAATAAATAAAGGTAATTTTGTCGCTTTCGCTATTCTATTGCATCTTTTCTTCAGAATGGCAGGGTATTCATCAAACTCGACTGAAATTATGTGCCCTCCAGATGCCATCGCAAATCTTACTTATAAAAACGATGTTGCAGAATCCCTTGGATACTCAAGATCGGAGTTGATCTATACCGCCGTTTTTCTGCCCGTTTTAAGTTTCATCGGCATCGTCTCCAACAGCGCATTCTTATTCGTCGTTCACCGTGTTCCGACAATGAAAACGATCACAAACGTCTATCTCGTCAACGTCTCCATCGCCGATATCCTCTTTCTTGCGACTATTGTGACGTACAAGGTTATTAAGCTTGCGACGTCAGTGGTGGTCAATGATGTCTCCGGGCTCGGTGCAGCGCTTTCCATCATTCTCTTTACAACTGCTAACGTCATGCGATTCTCTTCGCTTGGTTTTATATCCGCGGTTACGTGGGAACGTTTCTGCGCCGTGTGCCGACCTCATTCTCGACGTTCGACGAGCACCTACGCGATCATTATCTCGATAACCATCTGGACGATAGCATCCGTGCTGTCGGCAACGATCATCCCGGCATACGGGAAGTACATAACAATCTGCATGGTGTGGCCAAAGGGGGAACAGTTTGCAGATTGGCCAAGTGAGATCATTGTCGTCGGTCAGGTTGCGCCTTGGGCTGGAATGTACAGCAATGTCGTCCAGACATTTCCATTCTTCATCACCTTCGTTGTCAACATCTACTTCTACGTCCGCATCATCCGTGGACTCGACGCTACCTTGATGTCCCGTACTTGGGACGGACGGAGGAGCGAATCGGACGCGGCACTCCGCGGGCAAACCGTCCGCATGCTGGTTGTAAATGGAGTCGCGTACTTCCTCTGCCTCGCGCTCTTCCAGTTCATATCCCTCTACAAAACCCTTCTCATTCTCACAAAGATTCAACCTGTCCTGACCCCAAGACAAGGGAAGATCCTCCTTGATGTCGCTCGCACCCTGGAGTACATGAACTCGGTGATCAACCCCGTGATCTATACGGTGATGAGCAGGCGTTACAAAGAAGCCTTCAAGACTGCATTCAGTAAGAAGAAACATCCGACCAAGGCATCTAGGTCCAGGACTTTGAGTAGTTCAACTCCTGTCACTACTACGCATTTTCTTAGCAGAAATCGGGATACTTCGCTATGATGGAGTTTACATTTGAAACCTGACAGTCTTTGGCTTTTCCTCGAGAAATATGTTCTGATTTACAATCGGAATGGAATTATAACAGAATTATGATGAAAAGTTCCAGAAAGGTGCAACCAAGTAAATATAACATTAATCTGTAAACTTGCAAATAGGAAGGGAAATGGCATTTGTAGGCATATTTGATAGAACATAAGCGGTAGATTTTTGTAACCTAAACACAAAATGGTACATAGTAAGTTATCAGAAAACGCGACAAATAGTTGTTTGAAATCTTCTAAGTTTATTTACTATTGAAATTATTAGTCCAATTGAGCATTAGTACAAATAATCATGACTGATATATAGGCACAAGTAAAAGTTATCTAAAATAATCTAGGTTAACATTTTCAACAATTTTTTTTAAAGAATGTCAACGATCACTACGCAAAAGTAAAACCACAATGAAGGTAAATCAAATTAAAATGGCAAAGTCACTCTTGGGAAACTGACTCGCAACAATGTATTACGTTATTTAATACCAATGACAAACCATCGTGAGTGTGACCGTAGCATTCCATTTTAATGAAAAAAATATGACTTTAAATAATCCATGACACCCTTCTCTCCCCCTCTCTCCTCTCCATTTTCTCTTCTTTCTCTCTCCTCCTCTCTCTAATGCTCTCTATCATTCTCTTGGGATGATTGTATTGATATGAGAAGAAATTCAATAAAATAACCAAGGTCAAATTCTTGATTAAAATGAGTCATTTTTAAATTATTTTTTGGTTTAGTGCAATATTTGACATCATTCAACTTATCATTACACATTTCTCCTTATGCAATAGTAATGTTTCTTGATATGGAGACATGGGCAGGGAGGTGCAAGGCAGGTGACCTAAACATGCTAGAAAGGTGACGTCATTTATTTTCTTTCTATCACCTCTCTTCTAATACTCTTCTCTCTTTTTTAATATCTTTGTTCAATTCCCCGATATTTTGCCTTTTTTCACTTTAGCATTTAGAAAAAAATTAAACATACACAGTAAAAACGAATTAAAATTATCAAAAGAGGGACGGTGACGTCATGTTAACCAGACAATATCTGTGAATCTGGCATTTCTCGCATGAAACGCCTTTAAATTAATTCATTCTGATAAGAAGGTGACACAATAATTAATCAATATGCAGTGAAGTCTTACTAGAGATTAATTATCTGTCACTCAATGTCAGCAATGTGCCAAGAAAGCGACAGTCTTTATTAATTGCAAAGATTTTCTGATGCATTTACCATAACTTCTCCGCTTATTCATCGTTCCTCAATAGCATGGCTTTGTGCATTTATTTTGAGTGTATTCATCTCGCTTTCCAAAAGGTAATCTATTAAAAGAGTTGGCGCACTCTTGTGCTGTACACGAATATGCGTCCTGTATTTAACACCGCTAAATTGCCGATTTTAATAGTCTAAATAGCTTTGTCTATTGCCATTTTTGGTGTCATTCCAGATGGTCTTATCCCTTTTATTGTTTATATTTTTGGCTTTTGGTATAATAACCGCCTCGTATTTTCACCTTTTCATCTTATTCTCCTATTTGTTCAATGTAACACCACTTATTGGTGTCAGATAACCTCTTTTATGAACCAAATCTTTATTCCACTATAAGTACGACAAGTAGAAAATGACAAGTTGACGAAGTTAAAATTAGACCAACTAGTGTGTAGACTAACTTAGGCTAAGTGTTTATAGTAAACCAAGTGTAATAACCAAACACCAATTATACCAGACAAAATGTGTTGATTCCACATGGTATTGAACTATCTAAGAAGAAGATCAATCAATATAAAGTGAATATGAATCCCTGAAACACGGATAGTGGGTGGATGTTAAGATTCAATGTATATGCGCTTGATATTCCAAGAATACCCCAAAATGTATGATTTGATGATGTTTGCCAGCTATGTGATGGACAATTCGTTTAATTAAAGACAGAAATGTGTAGACTTGAAACTTAACTCGGTTTCCGTCTCTGTTTTGTATCTGCTCTTAATTATTTTTTTACTTCTCCTGAGATATTCATTCAGTCGAAGATATAGGTGTTGCCATGTCCTAACTCAATTTCTATTTTTATGTGTGTGAATGTGTGTGTTTCTTTTGTTTTCAAAGGATAGGATGTGTGAGGGTGCGTGTGTGTATGAGGGGGGAGGGGGTCCCCCATGAGTCATAACAACCATTAAAAAAAATCTTTTGTGTGAATATTAGTCCCCCTCTCCTGAAAACTCTGTTGGATTAGAGGCATTGAGTAACTTTGTGGAGGTTTGCAAAAGTCTGAGGTGTGGGGATGTACCCAATGTCAGTGTACACTGTTAGAAAATTTATCCTTTTGCAGCAGAGTCTCGAGAACACCTGTAATCTAACCAGATTGCGTAATCTTACATTATTTCATGTATGAAATTACAGGAAATTGGTATTTGGTGTATGGAACCTTACAAATTTCCTAAAATAAAACACCCTTTTCTCCTTTTTAAACAGACCTGTTCTGTTTAATTGTAGAAAAATTCCTGTTATATGAATTTACAGAATGATTCTGTTATTGCTTTTTGCAAAATCTTGTTTTTTTGTAAATTCAGTGTATGCAGTAATGTTTCGAGTCAGCAAGAGAGACACTGAAAGAGAGAAGTGGGATGTGAAAGGAATAAATCAAGAGAGAGGAGGAGGGGAGGGGGGGCACGCGGTGAGAATTGGGGAGCAGATGAGACAGAGAGCGGCGAAAAGGAACAGAGAGGGAGGTAGAACTGGAGAGAGAGAGGGGGAGAGAGGGGAGGGAAGGGGGAGAGAGAGAGGGGGTGGGAGTCGAGAAGAGGAGGGTGACGAAAGGGGGGAGAGAGAGAGAGCAAGGGGGAGGTGAGGATTCATATTGAGAATAGACAGGTGAAGTCGCGTACATGGAAATATCTAATCATGGGGAACAAAGAAAAAAAGACAAAAGGGTAAAAGTTCATCATTACGAAAATGTCCCGTTAAAAGCTCTCCGAGTTAGCCCTGGCAAACTCGGAATTGAAACATTGACTTCTCTGCAGCACCCACAAGAAATCTTATCTTCCCCCAGACCGCAGAATGCCCTCGGGTGCGATAAGGGCTTGATAATTAACCACAGAATATACAACTACTGAATTCCGACTGAGCTGCATGGTTGAATAGCTCTATGGTTGAATGAAACTCTCCTGTACCAAAAGTTGTCTCTTATAATGGAAAAGTTATTAACAAGAATTGGTATCCCAGAATAAGCTTTAAAGCATGAAAATTGAACTGGTAATAGATGAAATATACTCAAGAACACTCTAAACACAGACATGATCAACTTGCATTTCGAAGGGAGTAGCCAAAATGTTTTATTTACACAATAGTCATAGCCCATCACTGGTTCTTGGCTGTGGTTTTTAGTTTTACCGCAAGTGCAGATAAATCTGACTGGCTTGAATTTCTGGACATCATGATTCGTTTTCTTGTTAGTTATTTCATCTTCATTTTATGAATATGACTTCTTAAATTGATAGCTATCCCAGATATAACTTTGAATGGCTGAAAAGGACCGAGTATAAGCCAAGATATGTTATATCATGGACCTATATAGGTCCATGGTTATATTCAATGTATATGTCTCTCTGCTGAGCGTGCTGTCAACGCTCTTCATGTGTCCTTATCAAACGAACGCGTTTGGCCTCGTTTAAATTGAAACATTGACTTCCGAGTTTCCCATGTAGGCAATCTTCGGGAACTCGGAAGTCAGTGTTTCAATTTGAAAGACAGCAAACTCGTTATCATTGACTAGTCTAATTCATAGACCAGTATACTGTTCTATAAATGTATTTTTGGTTTCTTATGTAAATGAGAGTGGTGTAAATCACTTAACAACTTTTAGGTTTAGCGTGGCGATGATAATACTGATAAATAATATTTCTTAAAGTATGAAAAATTAGATCGCAATAGATATTAATGAGTGAGTAAGCACTCATTAATTGCACAGATGGAAAGTGGAGTCGATAGTGAAACAGATAGGAGAAGGGGGAAGAAGGAGGATCTGAGTCAGAAGGGAAGAAGAATTAAGAAGCAGAAGAAGAAGCAGAGGGAGAAGTAGATAGAGAAGAAAAAAGGGATCACGGACGACAAGCTTAAGAGTATAGAAGAAAGAGGAGAGAGGAAGAGAGAGTATGTTTATGGGATGGGGAGCCTGGAGCCCGGGGGGGAGATGACAGGTAGGAGCAAAGAGAGAGAGCTATATTATAGATGATAAATCGCGCCTACAAAATGTCTGAGTACAAGACTATCCAACCTATTAAATGGGTTTCATTGATGCGGTTAACTGTTGCCCACAAGGGACTACTTGTGTTTACTTTCTTCGATAAGCTTCTTGGAGTTGGAACTCTCCCCTCTTCCAAAGGCAATGACTCAAAGTTTAAACGAGAGGTTTTCGTCATGATAATCACTTTCGGAAGCGCTTCCGTAAATAAGTAAATAAAAATGAAAAAGATCTGTCAGAGAGGCACTTCTATGCCTCCCCCCTTCAGGAACGCTATATAATGTACACTGGCGGACCCGGGGGGGGGGTACATCCGGCCCGTGCCCCCCCCCCCCTTTGAGAGGCATAATACACATTTCTAATGTAAATTTGCTGTTTTAACACAAGTGAGCCCCCTCCTTAAAAGCGAGGACCTCCTTTTTTTGCTTGTAAAATTTTCCTCGGGAAAATGTGCCCCCACCCCTTTGGAAAGTCCTGAATCCGCCCCTGAGTGTACATGGGTGATCTGTCAGATGTTCTAAAGTATGCTATGCTTTGTGTACGTAATAAGATATTTAACAGAGAAAGTGAAATCTTGATTTTTTTTTACTTCATGTTCATAAAATTAGGTTTGGTCCACGGCACAATGGAACAATGAACCGTTTTTAAAATATTTTTTATTAATTTTAGCACCACACATTGTCAAACCGCCAAGATCCGCCGGAATATAAATCAATGAATAGTTTCCCTTAAGATTTTACATCTGGTATACATGGGATGAAAAATGAAAAATAATAATTACATCCAACTAGCTGTCTAAAATCTAGACGAGAGAGGGCAGTTTAGATTGATATGATCAAGAGCGATTAATTGTAGCAGTCGAGTGTTAAGGACGTTCCACAGTTAAAGTGAAATCCATGTCATTTTCACCAAACTTTGCACATAGATACTTTAGAACCTTAATATTCGAAATATGCAAAAATTAACATAGGTCCATGTGCTTGATTTTTTGCAATAGAGCTTCAAAGTTCACCCAAATTGATGTTCTTAAGAATTGCGCATTCAAAAGAATTTGGCATTTTTAGACCGCCCAAGATTACTACAATGAGTTTAAACCTCCATTACTCATTCAAAATACATGAAAAAGTCATCAAATTTCGCAAGAGAGTTAATAATTGTATCGTTAGAATGGAGAATCTATTAATAGTGCTATTTGCTTGTAATTTTAAGTTTAACAGCACTGTCAGTTCTTAAAAATGGCGTAAAAGATAACAAAATCCCAATCTAAAAAATGTAAAATTTCAGTAACAAACTACAAACGTACAATAAATGCTGCACTTTATTCAAAATCCATGTAATTTTCACCAAAATTTGCAGAGTTGTAGAGGAAGGTATACCTTAGAGGTACAAACATTAAAAAATAGGGGTTCATGTGCTTGTTTTTAAACTATCAGCATTTTTATCAGAGCAAATGTGCTTTTTAAAACACCAAAAATGCGCCGAATGCTTAGTATCTATGTGAAGAAAAAATCAAAACCACTCTACCATTTATTCAAACTCGGGGTAATATTCGTGATTCTTGGCAGCCCTGCAGAGTAAAGTATTTTAAAATTGTAGAGAATATTTTTTTGAATGGTCCATGGAATAATTCCAATTTTTATCTTCATGAAATAACGCATCGGATCTGCAGTTAAAGTGCAGAAGATGAGAAAAATCAGCTCATACCCGCAGCTAATTAATCACCTGTTCATCCATTGTGACGTCAGCGCGCAGAGTGTAAACTATGCGCAGATCATAATGCGCACAAACATAACTGTGGAACGTCCTTAAATAATGATATCCCTTGAATTACGCATGATATATTTTGCCATCATAGCCATCATCATCGTCGTCGTCTTCGTCGTCGTCATTATCGATAAGTTATATTGAACACTTCCCTCTTACAATGAAAGTCATCACAGGATTAAAGGGTAAAAATAAATAAGAGAGAACGTTCAATCTATACATGGATCCATTCTAATGAGCCAAAAAATATTGAGGGCCCAGACATGGCATATGGGCCAAGGGTTCTAAAAAACTGCAAGAGAGCAAAGCGAGCTAGCAAATTTTGTTATCCTCTTCAACACAAAAATCGAACTTTGTAATAGATTTTGACATTATAGTATTCAGAAAATAATATCACATTTCACCCTTTTCCATTTCCTTTCCATTCCTTTCCTTTTCTTCTTTTTTCTTGGTCGTGAATTCGTGAATTCGGTCCTGATTTTTTTTTGGGGGGGTCCATGGCCCCAAGGACCCCCACGTATATACGCCAGTGATCCATCCTGCTTTTTATTATATTCTTTCTCGGAACTCTGTAAGTGGACAGTTTTCGCAGAAAAAAATCCTTGTGCGATGAAATTTTCATAAATGCCTAGAATGGAGTTGGGTATGACTTATCAATTGCAGGTTGACGCCTCGAGAGGCCGGGTTAGCAGCTCCTAAAGGAATAGAGCAATCTATATTTCATAAGATATACGACATTCTTTACAGACAAGCCACGTGATCAATTAACCGCGTGAATGTAACACTTTGTCGTGCGGGCTCTGTATAGCAGGGGTGATTTGGATTGGTAAGTCGATGGCTGTGAGACAGGTAGATTTATCAGAGTGGGTTTTTTTTCAACGAAATAGAATAAATGTAAATATTTTGTCTGAATATTTCGTAGCAATTCAGTGAAGTTTAATAGTCATGATAGTATGTCATCGTAAACTATTTTTCTTCCATTAGTGTTTAGGTTGCATCATAATTATTTATTTATAATTTCAAACATCAAACGGAGGATATCACAAACTAGGAAGAATTGAAACAAAAGCTTCTATCGGCGCTTCAGTTCCCGGATATGCCTGGAAAAAATATTAATGTAAAAATAAATAAATGAAATTAATAAATCAATTTAATTTCCTTTTGATTCCAGGTTATTAGGCTGGAGACTCGCTATGGGTTATAACAATTTTGATTGTAAGACAAAACATAAGATTTAATAAAACATTTTGAAAATAAGTGGTATTTAACGCCCTATAACAACAGGGGTAGCTCCAGACAGTAGCGTAAAAAGACATAAATTTTGAGGGGGCCATGCATGGCGCTGGCAAAAAATTCTCGAAATCTTCGAGAGAGCAAAATTTTTATCTTATTTTATACAAAGATCACATTTAAAAAATAGATTTTGACATAATATAAAAAACAGACATCACGTTTCACCCTTTTCCCTTTCATTTTATCACTCTTTTCCCTTTAGTATTCTTGGTCGTGAAACCTTTTTTTTGGGGGGGGGATGGGGTGGGGACGTGGTCTTACGCCCCCCTTCCCTGTCAGTGGCGACAGGGTATTTCGATAGTGGCCAAGATGACCTAAAGCTGGCGTCATTTTTTCTTATAAGGTTGTGATAGTTTAGCTAAAAGACACAAAACTTTCTTGTTTTATACTCTTCTTTGTCCTTTCTTCCCTTTTCTCCCCCCCCTTAACCACTTGAAACATAATTATCATCACAGGGTGACCACATGAAGGTGTTTAAAAGTGAAGGAAGAGCAGTGGCAACACTATCAAGAAAGGATGGGGACTAACGATGGTAGAAATTCTGGTGATGGAAGTGCAGACAGCAAGTTATACAGCTTGTGATAGGGGTGGAATTCATACGCAGCCTATAGTATTAAAAAGGAATTGCAATATTCGACCGAGTAATATTTTTTTAAAAATAACTACACAACACACCAAATATTAAAACAAAACCTATGTCGTGATTAGGTCCATTGTTTTACCTTTAATCCAGGCGCGTAGCCAGGGGGGGGGGGCGGTGGGGGCGGTCGCCCCCCCCCCAAACGTCCCCAAAAAGAAAAAAGAGAGGAGAAAAGGAAAAGCGAAGGGAGGAAAGGGAAGAAGGGTAGCTTTGTGTGTTTTTCTTTTTATTCTTTCTTTTTTTTTCTCAAAAACGAAACTCCGTCACTCTTGCTCTAAATTTAGTTGTATGAATTTTGCTTCCGCGCTGCGCGCGGTTAAATGACAATATTGCAGTTCTCCTTTGTTTCCCTCACCCTTTCTCTAACCCTGTTTTTCCACCTCAGCTATATGTGTTTCTTGCCAGTAAAAGTTCAAATGTATACATTAGGGCATGGAATTAGAGTAAGGTTAGTCCGAAGTATATGGAGTTATTTTTTTTTTATTGATCGCGCAACTTCTGGTCGGGTCGGCTACGGGCGGGTAAAATCTTTATAATTTCTGCCGTCACCTCCATATAGGCAATACTTTTCAGCTCATTAGTAAACAATCATAATTTGGGGGCAAACGGGTTCCTAATTAAAAAAGAGGAAGGTATAAAATTCGTCGTATTAAATAAAAACAAAGGTACAATATTTGTTATCAAATTCTATTAAACTTCATGTCATTTCCCTGCACACTCATCTCCTGTCCTGTTTTGCGCACTCATTTTGAAATTGTGAATAAAACTTAAGTTTCTTTATCATTAAAAATGAAGCGCATCAGGATAAGTCAAATAAATTATACATCATCCTGTTTTATATAATTTCAATAAATCACAGAAGTTTGAACTTTTTGCACACTGTTTTCCTTATAATGACGTTCAATAATCTTAGAAATTCAATTGAATTAGAGCCGATGGGGGTATTAATCTGCATTTGATGAAACGTCCGCCCTTTGAAATTTCAGAGTTTCATTGCTCTGTGCGGGAAGGAAAAAAATCCTCCCCGCATATATCCTTCTTCTCCTGTTTTGTGAGTTAAGATATGCACTGTGGCGGTCTGTCACTAAATTATTTGTAATAAAATCTCATCTTTCCAAGGGAAGTATTCAATATAACTTAGAGAATATCCTTTCTCGGGACCCTTTTCTTTGCAAAAAAAATGATAAAACGCTTTAGCTTCCGCGCTTTGCGCAGGGTTAATATTATTTTGATTTTTCTCAATCTTATCCCTTTTTTGTGCGTTTACAATCACTTTTGAAAACAAGGTTCAAAATCACAATATAGTCAACTGAATAGGAGCTGATATGGGTACTAGAGACAAGAGAGACGGCTCCTTTTCATTTTAATATATGAAACACCGAAAGTTTCGCGCTTCGGGGAAACTCCCCCTCCCTGCACCCACCCCCTAGGGAGCGCGCTTCTGTAAGTGTTGGCACCTTTGGTTGGCACGCTTCGCGTGCATTTACCGCCCCCTCCAAAATGAAATCCTGGCTACGCGGTTGCTTTAATCCCATATCTTTCAACAACATACCATAACTTTAAAGATTGTCTAATCAAGACGAAAGCACGTGTTTGCAGTCATTAAACCCCCTTATATCATTAATCATAGAGTGAAATAAGCCCTAACAGGTTTCCCCCTTCTCATTTCTTTCCAGTTAACAATAAAGACGAGAAACCATTTAAAGGAAACGAAGAGGTTGGGACATGAATTACCAATCACCTTCTTTTCTTTAAAAGGTGCGAAGCCTAATTTTAATAAACAATAAAGCGTGAAATTGCGCAAGGAATAACCGGGGGGGGGGGGGGGGCTGTAGTTCACGAGAGGTTGACCAACATGGCCTGTGGGTGGAGATCTAGGGATGGGGCTTTGGGGAACATGCCAAATTTGTGCGGGCCTCCATGTAATGCGAGAGTGTCACCCTCCAAAATTTTCAGGAGATCGCCGCGCGTAACAACACGGGACACGAAACGGTCTTGAAAATGGAGGTCGGGGTGGGGTGGGCCGAAGGGGCAGAGCGACCGTGTAATAGTCACAATCATAGATTATATGAATGTGTATTGATAAAAAATGGGGGCTGTAAAAACTGATGAAAGCTGCAATATTCCTTATTCGTCTGAGACTGAGCGTGGGTTTTTAAATAGACATCGTATATTGCTTATCAAACATTCATAATCATTTTTCGTTTTTCTTATTGACCATTTTATTTAACTATTATTCACATATTACATGCATTACACACCCTGATCATGCTAAAGCTTCTAAGAAAAGTACAATGGATTGTGCAGGTGTAATTCACGTTTCAAATGTATATATTATGCCTTATTTAGATTGAGCAGTTTGAATAAAAACTATTATTTAATTATTAACCATTCAAAAAAATTAAACGTTTTCTTGTTTCGTATAATAAAATGCAAAATAAATAATGATTGTGTGAGATCATCAAACAACCTTTACCAGATTTATACCAGAAAGCCCACTGTTCTGTAGTATGAGAATTATTATGGAGGTGTCGCGGCGGTGTAGCGGTAAGAGGGTCGTGTGTTCGAATCCCAACATATAGCGTCCTTTAGCAAGGCGTCAATCCACACTTTCCACTCTTACTCAGGTGCCAATTGGGTATCCTTGGTACCGGTAGGATATCTTTGTAGGAAACAACCGTCATTGTGGTTGATTTAGCAAGTGTATGCCAAACAGTTTTAGCAGTCATAGATTGGTATCGCGCTATATAATTATAAAACCCAATTAGTATTATTATCATTATGGTCATTTTACTGCGAATTGAACCACTTGTCAGTTATGACTAAAAAAGCACAGTTCAGTTACACTGTACAATATATTTATTTTATTATTGAAAAGTTATCTGTGAAAATCACGACAGAATACTAGTCTGCAAGCTAAGACTCATATTTGACACTTTAACCAATAACAGGTCTAGAGTAAAGACTAGACGCTAAAGGCTCTGTCTGTGTCAAATAAGATAATTTGAAGAGCCAGCCACAGTACATAGTAAATCTAGTCTCACTACTTTAGACTCTGCTTTTGATTATGCACTACAGTATGCGAATTGTGAAAACCAAGGGTCTGTGCCTGCAGACTAACATACGCGCATGAAGGTACACGTCATAATGATAATGATAAAGTGCATAGCGCATGCGTACTTGAACGTCATTTTAGGGATCTATCTGTTTAATGGTAAAAGAACGGTTAAGGTAAAAGAACAGGGACTGGCGCCATTTTTAGACCCCACTGAACGATCTCGCCTTTATTTCCAGTGGACGGGACTTAAAATTGAAGATAAATCAGGTGAAAATTAGGTGACGTAAGGAGGGGTGCTTGTCAGGGCTTGCTCTTGTATTGTTATCAGATTGTATATTGTATCAGGAGGCGCGATAGCTCAGTCGGTAGAGCGGTTTCGGATTCCGGTGACCCGGGTTCGATTCCCAAGTGGTGCGCTAGTGCCCTTTGGTAACTTGGTAAGGCATTTATCCTCATTACCAGGTCCCTCGGAGAGGACCTTAAGCCGTTGGTCCCCTGGTTGCTTGATCACAGGCATTCGTGCTTTCTTAGCAGTCAGGTAAAAAACCTCGGTATAACGGTACATATATACTATTAAGATTAAGATAGTGGCCCGATTAGGGAACGTTTCTTGTCCCTTGCACTGTTATCCTACCCCCCACCGCTGTGCAAAAAGATCTATGTTCGCAATGAATTATTGACGCTCACAAACTTAAATTGGCAACAATGACCAAAACATGATGAATGTTCTCTTGCTTCACTTGTTAAACGGGGGTGTCAATGTGTCCTAACTGACTAAACATAGCAACTTTGTAGATGGTGGTAGTTCATCAGCCTGCGGTCAATTTTAAAAGATTGAGCAAAGCTGGATGACGGTACAGCTAGGGCATGAAATCAAAAGTATTGTTATAAATGGGATGAAATATAAGCATTAAACATTTTGGTATAGAAATAGAGAGAAAAATATCAGGCTGCATAGAAAAATAATTAAAAATAATGTACTCGGTGCACTAGCTGTTATATAAGTTTAAAGGTCAAGTCCACCCCAGGAAAATGCTGACTGGAATAAATAGAGAAAAATCAAACTAGCATCATGCTGAAAATTTCATCAAAATCGGATGTAAAATAAGAAAGTTATGACATTTTTAAGTTTCGCTTATTTTTCACAAAACAGTGATATGCACAACTAGGTGAGTCAGTCGATGATGTCCATCACTCACTATTTCTTTTGTTTTTTATTGTTTGAATTATACAATATTTCATTTTTATAGATTTGACAATAAGGACCAACTTGACTGAACCATATAGTATTAAACAATGCTAATTCCACATGTTCATGGAGGAATAAATCGTTGTATCACTTGACAATGAGGAGAAAATGAGAATATTTCATATTTCCTATAATAAAATACAAAAGAAATAGTGAGTGGATGACATCATCAGTCTCCTCATTTGCATACAGACCAGGATGTGCATATAACTGTTTTGTGAAATTAAGCAAAACTTTAAAATGTCATAACTTTCTTATTTTACATCCGATTTTGATGAAATTTTCAGTGATATGCTTGTTGGATTTTTCTCTTTTTATTCAAATCAACTTTTTGTTGTGGTGGACTTGTCCTTTAATTAATTCACAGTCTCAAGCTGGTAGACACATACTTTAGGCACCTCCGCCCCAGCTTCTTCTAATATTAGTAAATATTTTGTTGCTGTAAAATATCGAAAATTCATGTGACCCCGAAATCAAATAATCCTGCATAAGTCAGTTTAAAATTGATCTTTCAAATGGCTCTTCATTTTTCGAGGGAAATATAATATATTATCAGCTAAATAATTAACATTGTGACCTTCAACCTTTAACATTCAAATGACCCTTCATTAAATAATCACCATTGCGCGTTTCAATCTTTGACCTCCTGACTCCGAAATCTAATCGGACCATCGTCCCGGTAAGCCTACATGAATTAATGATGATATCCAAAATAATAGTTATCGCTAAAACCAGATAATTAAAGTATGACCACAAAATCTAATTAAATCATCGTCACTCTTGATTTTGTATACTACTATGAGCACAATGTGAAGAAGTTGAACCCTCAAACAGTCTTTTAATATATCGTAACAAGAACAAAAAACGGAACGAAAATACAGAAGCTCGGAGAGAAAGAAGGACACAGCCCCAAACCATTTAATGCATGCACAGGGAGCAGAGACAAATACATAGGCAAATTAATGAAAATACACGTATTGCTAGAAAAACAAACCTCATCTAAAACTTGATTGGTTCAGCAGCAGGTGCGGCGATCCTTTTTGAAGCACTGAAAAGTGCCCTTTTTAACACTGTATGCAAGAAAAATGCCCCCTCACGAACATGCACTGTGCCCTTTTCATGTGAGGGGGGGGGGGTAGATAATATTTTTTTCTTTGTTTTAAGATCATGGCCGTACGCAGCAGAGGGGGGGGGGCAGGGGAGCAGCCCCCCTCCCATTTTTTTTTGGGAAACTCACATTTTCTGCTGCAGATGTTCACAAAATTCACCAAAAGTATGCTCAAAATCCATTAATTTCACTTAACAAAATGCAAAAGCGCCTCAATGATAAGCTCGGTCGCTTCGCTCCTTCGCTTTCAGGTTTTTCAAAAATTTTACGCGTGCTTCCCCCCATCGAAATTTTTTTGCATATGACCATTTGTAAAATAGTGCCCTTTTCCCTCCCCCACTTACAACTTCGCTCCGCCGCCCCTAAACAGCAGGAGAAAGGAGACATGAAATGGCCCTTATCATCCCCATCAGACGACGTTTCATCGTCGTCTTAAGAAAAATGCCATGGAACCTTTCTCACACTCGATATCAATTATTCCTAAAGATCGATGGATGAAAGGATACGAGCTTCGAAGAACGTGTGAGGGCAGGGAACGAGAAGTGATCGAGAATTAGAAAGACGATGACAGGTAATGGGGGGGGGGGTGAATGGAGAAGTTGGGGAGGAAGGGAGGAAAGCAGTGGGTCACCAGGAAGGCATTTGTCTAAATATATTAATGAAAATGATAATGAAAGAAATAAAAGAAGAAGAAGAAAAGAAAAGCTACATATCCTACAGAAAATATCGATCTGATTAATTACAAAGTCCCATAAACAAATTCAAGTATTACCCCTTTTCAAAAAGAACAATATTTTGCCTTTACATGAATTAATCAATTTGAATATTTGAATATTTATGCATTTAGTAAAAAATGAGAATTTTCCATTGAAATATTGCAATACGTTTTCTCTAAATTCAAATGTTCATTCATATGCTACTCGACAAAAAGATCATTTCCATATTCCGAGAGTGAGACTTTCTTCCTCTTTAAAATTCACTAACTTTTACCGGACAAAGTGGAATCAATTTCTCCAAAAGATTGCTCAACTGTATCCCGTTTAAAATATATATGTATATATAAAGGGCCTACTTAATGGAAAATCTATAACATTGTCAGGGTTTGTGTGTGTGTGTTTGCTTATATGTCTGCAGATGAAGTTTTTTTTTTGGAAACTACAGTTCTATGTTTTTAGTGCAAATTGTGTACATACTCTTGTCTTTTGGGGCCATTCTCTACAAGCAATTTGCCTTTTTTATGGTCCTTGCCATATTTTGCATCATCTATTGCCAGGGTTGGGCTCATTACAAGGTAATTGATCAATTACGTAATTAATTACATTTTTTTGTAATTGTAATTGTATTTAAAATTTTGAAAGGGAAATTATTTGTAATTGTTATAAAAAAATATAGCTGACTTCAATTACTGTCAATTACTTTTAATTAAATTCAATTACTTTACAATAAAATTACTTTATTTATGATTTAATTTCATGACCTTTTTCATGTCAACGGCTTCAGCATCAAAGAGTGTAATAGACAGAATCCGTGCATCTTGTCAGTTTCTCTGTAACTTAGAATTATGTTGAAATAGGTAGTGCTAGTAGATACAGAATACAAATTGATTTCATTAATGACTTTCATAGAAAGAAATTGAAGTTGTAATTCACCAAAGTAATTTGTAATTATAATTGAATTTTTTTTTTTGAAAAGTCAATGTAATTGAAAGTTTATTCAATTACGTAATTGTAATTAAAGAAAGTAATTGAGCCCAACCCTGTCTATTGCATATGTATACTGTATGATTTGTATATTGATATTTTATGGTTGAATAAAATTGAATTGAATTGAAAAAAGGAGGAGGAGGAGGAGGAGAAGAAGAAGATGAAGAAGATGATGATGATGATGATGAAGAAGAAGAAGAAGAAAAACGAAGAAGTGGAAGAAGAAGAAGAAGAAGAGAAAGGAAAAAAAAAGAAGAGGAGGAGAATCAGATAAAAAAAAACGTAAATATAAAGAAGAAGAAAAATGAGAGAAAGATGGTGAACGATAAATAATTAAAAAAAAACACTCGATTCCATGTATGTATGCTCCAACCCAGTGTTCTTCTCTTTTCCTATTCAGGCTACCTTGTCTGCAGGCCTTTTGGCCTTTTTGGATGGGCTTCATAAGCCCTTATATTTATTTCAGAACAATTTATTTGTATTTCCCCAAACTGTAATGCGAAGTTTAATGTATCTTGTTTGTCATAATGCATTATGGACCATGTATATTTTGTGATGAGCTGCTCTGCATCACCTATCTTATCTTTCATAATTATGTTTATACTGTATTTATGTTGTTTATAAACAGCCTTTTCAATCGGCTTGTGAAATAAAGATGAAATGAAATGTATTATCTAGGCCTTATAATTTGTATTTGTGATGTCAATGTGTTAAATACACATAAAATCCAACATACTTTTTCCTCAGGTTATGCACACATCACCGAGTCACATTTCAAATGAATGAAAGACACTGGGGTCGCGGAACGGGGAAGCCTTACCCCCCCCCCCCCCACACACACTATTCTACAACCGTTACTGCGTAGACAAACTGATTGTGACTATTTGCATGGTCAGCCCCCACTTTCGGATCAGCACCCCTCCCCTCCCCACTTTCAAAACCGTTCCGTGGCCCCTGAAGACGTATACATGCTCTACGTGATAAATTTACGAGATAATTTGGCGCCATAATTAAGACAACAATGCGCGTGCTCAGACTCAAATGTTGCTCTTGAGTGGCGGTAAAATCCTTGAGTGGTCGCACTGCTATCGGCATGTTCCGCGCATCATCTGCGAAGCTTACTCATGCTTTACGCATATACTGTCTGGAGTTCAAAATAAGTCGATTGAAGTATCATTCTTGGTGAAAACTTTGCTCTAGAAATGTGTAGAGAAACATAATTGCAACATGCATAAAACTGATATCATTTGTAATCAACGATAAAGGAAATTATTCATTCGATTGAAAGATTTTGATGCCCTTCGGTTGAACGTCTTAAAAAAGAGGAGTTGATATTTTAGAGAAAGAATCGCTCTGTTGAGCTATATCGACTACTTCCTTGAGTCTTTGAAGAAAGGGATAATCAACATGAGGATTTGTCTAGTTATCATTCTACTATTTCTGTTTTCATTTAATATACTGGAAGCAACGAAAGGAAACAGTAAGTCAATCGATATACCGTTTATCATATTTCAGAATTAATTCAAAGAGAATGTTATCAAAATGTGTATACAATGCAGTCACATTGAGAAAGACTTTTAAATAAGATTCTTATGTGCGAAATGCATGATCTGAATGTGAAGTTTTGTGGGTTTATTGATATGTTTTTAGTATTCCGTTTAATGAATTTAATTCGAATTTGTTTCAACGTATCTTTGGTTATGCCTTTTGATTGTGTCATTATTATTATGATAATGAACTAAATCCATGCAACTGTGTTATGCTAATTTCTTGATAGAAAGTAGATCTATATTCTCATTCAGATTCTCGATTCAGCTGGAGCAAAGTCACGTAGAAAAGTTTTTTCCACGTAGAAAAGTTTTTTTTTCAAAGTCCTTGGGTTGATCCGATCAGTGAATAATGATGAAATTGAATAATATCTGCTTTAGATAAAGAACGAAAAACCTCTAAACAGAGTTTTTATTAATACTTATAATAATCAAGCTATATGTCTTTAAGTTAGGAAAACATGAACGCATAACGCATTGAAGAACATGCCTGGGTATATACTCCCCCCCCCCCAACAAAAAAAAGTAAAAAGTCATTGGTGAAGTGGAGGGTATAATTCTTACCATGTTATATCGAACAGCCCCAGAACAGATACATACAGTCCATGTCATAAAACAATATACACCTAAAATTGAATCCGGTCATTTAATCAAAGCTAGCAAATTTGTTTGAGGAATGAATTTTCCTAATGATTTTTTAGTATTGCAAATAACAAAAAAATAAAAGTAAATCAAAAATATCATATTCGAAATCAAGCTTCCAATTCAAGGAATAATTCAAAAGCTTGAGTTCGAATGTTTCAATTGCCGTTTTTCAATATACTCTAACCTTTGATCTCCATATTTTGTTTTCTATCTCTTCGTCTTCCATTTGCCTCATTCCCTTATCTAACCCCCTCTTTCTCTTCTTCCTCTTTCTGCCCCCTCTCTCGTCTCCTCACCCCAATGCCTCCCTTTTCTCTCAATCTCCGCCTCGGCCCTCTCATCTTATTTTCTCTCCTCAATGCTTCTCGTCCCCTCCCCCTCTATCCTCTCTCCCATCTCCCCTTCCCTCCCGCTCACCCCCCCCCATCTACTCCCAGATTGGAGGATGTTACCCTATCATGACTACCACTCCGCTCAGGTGTACCTCATAAACCACTACCTAGTGAATGATTCCAGGTATTCCAAATACGTTCGTCCCGTCAACACCGAAGACGCTATTACTCATGTCACCCTGAGCTTCCATCTCGGTACTATCATAGACCTGGTAAGTGAGCCCACTTGTGTATAGATGGGGGTGGGGTGCGGGGGACACTGGACCCCATTAAAAGGTACACGAGGAAGAAAAAAAAATAAGGGGAAAGAAGAGAAAATGAAAACGGGTGAAATAGGATATTACGTTCTGTCATAATTATGATTTAATTGAATTCAATTTCGTATATTTCCACAATTTCATAAACTTGATAAATTATGCACAAATCATCCCCCAAACCCCCCCCCCCCCCAATGAATGACACAATACATAGACACAAATACATATGTATACAATAACGATAGGTACAGAATATAGAATGATATACAAAAACACAAAAAGACATACAAAAAGTATTTAAAATACAATCAGGGAATAAATGACTTCATCAGTTTATGTTTAAAAATCAGGACAAAGTAGGGCAATTCCGGATATCAATATTTAAACAGTTCCGTACTCTGTAAAAAATACTTTGGTTTGAATTGAATTATGTTAAGAAACTGCCTTGATTTTTGCAAGTATATTTTGTAACTTTGGAGGTTTCAAGTAAAATTAATTTTATTTCTTTGCATCCATTTTGCTCAAGTAAATTATGTTACACCAACTAAATCAATAATTAACTCTCACAGCAATAATAGAAAACGAATGGGGAAGGGGACTTTCTAAGCACGAAAGTCCACTGCTCGTCTGATATCACTTCAACGTAGACATCTTTAATCCCAACATGAGACTGAATTCATTGTCACTTTGTACATCCTGTAGCTTTGGACCAATAGTTAAAGTTATGAACGAGAAAGCTTAAAATCTATCACAAAATTAGATGTTTATTTCAAAATTTTTGCCCCATCATTGAGTGATCCCAGGGGTTGGGGGTGGCTGTCATTCCTATATAGGTAGACAAAATGCAGGGGCCGCGGAAACGGGGAGGGGAACTTGGTGGACTTCAGTCCACCCCACCCGTTTTTCCAAAATCGTGTACAAAAACTTTGACCATCTGATTGTATTTTTTTTGCATGGTCAGCCCCCTCAACTTTCAAAACCGTTCCGCGGACCCTGAAATGTTCGTACACAAAAACACGTAAAAGATTCGCAATCAAAATTGCGAAAGAAATCAAGAGAACGGGTAGAGTGTTATTTGAGCCCGGTATATATGAGGCATTATTTAGGATGGCGGAAACATGCAAAATACTTTATTTACGGTACTCTATTTGAGACCTTTCTATATCGTAGCGTGGTAGGCCTTTTTGAATGTCCATATAGGGCCCATACACGAGCATGATACCCACCACACAATGACAGTGGCTCCCCAGTAAATGGGTCGAAGGTTAGAAGGGAAATCTACCTATTATCACATCGTGCTAAATATGGGGGGGGGGGGGGGGAATCTCTAACAGAAAGGTGAAAATTTAAAAGAAATCTAACTAGCATTAAGGCCTAGACAACATGAAGAGAAAACACAGAAAGAATTGAACCGTATAGAGCACCCTCTCTATCTTATTGATGTTATTTAAATACATTCCACATATCGAAATATTAATCACTGTACATCATAAAGCATGTTGGTATTGTTGACAGGTGCACTTTTTACATTTTGATGCCACGATGTAATATGCCTACAATTTAAGAAATAAATTTAGACAGGCATGCCATTCCCCGCGAACGAGACCTCTAACATTCAATTCGTCAAACTTCAATATAGGCAACCTAGTTGGATTGTTAAATGGTATACAAATTAAGTATATGACATCAATAATTCATGTAAACACCCATTAACCAATTTCCATGTAAGAAAGATCACCTCAGTATGTGATCTCAAAGAGTGCGTTGCCAAATTCACTAGAAGACACAATGCATCCCTGTGGGACCTCATACATCTTCAGCATGATACCTGAATACACGGAATCGATATAGGGCAAGACTCATTTCTCCTCCAAATTACACATCTTTTTATTGCACCGCAAGTGTTGCATAAAATAAATTACGTTTCGATTAAAGACAAGACTGTTATCCCTTCTCTCAATTGTAGTACCTCCCTAGAGCCCTGACATGCAATGAATAAATCAGGAGGAGAAAGGATGACTCTTTTCCTTCCATCTGTCTACAAGCCATAAACCATGACGGGGAGCGTTGTCGATCTCTCCCCGTAGGCTCTCCCAGTGGCAATTACTTTACAACGGTTGGGCGTGAAGATGACGCCTTTTCTTGAAGCACGAGTCACCCTAATCTGCCTCAATAAGACCAGTCGATCGAAACCATTTGAACAATACGTTTAGCTTACTTGAAGGCCTGTTTAAAGATAAACCCTTACCCTGGTACTGGTAACAACAACAGAAAATATAGTTTTCACTGAATTAAACAATACAAACCATCTCGGCGTAAGGCGTTCCACCATTATCATATGTATTATCCAAAATCCATTTTGTTTGAAAGATATTTAAAAATTATTTTTAAAATGTGAAATATCTTAATATGTTTATCATGAGTAGTACATGGGCCACGAAACGATTGGGGTATGACTGACATAGCAACACATGAATCGGGGAATTACTTTCCCAGATGACCATCAATATTTTTTTATAAACATTAATTATTTTTAATCTCAATTTCAGCAATTGATATGGACGTTATGTATCTGAAAATCTGTTGATGGTTATCTCATCCTTAAAGCCTGTATCCTTAAGCCCCACACTATTTAGAATCTTTTGCCTGTAAACGACCACTCTTTTATGTTACTCGTCATTCTTCCCTAAGTCCTCTATTTATTCCGAAACCTAGGACAGAATTTAAGAAGCGATCTTTTTCTTACATCGCTCCAAATATCTATAATAATCTACCGACTCATATACGTACGGCAACTTCACTCCAAATGTTTAAAAATCAAATCAGGCCACTCTCTTTATTGTTTTAACGCATGCACTGGTCCTATTTATAATGTCTTTTGCCATGATGTTATTTTATTTTGTTTTTGTTTTGATGTTATCGTGACGTTTTTTTTTTTTTTTTTTTTTTTTTTTTTTTTCTTTTTGGTTTTATGTATTTTTTGTTTGATTCATTTTACCTTTTGTTCTATTATTTGTCCTTGTATGCTACCTGCTTTATGCCATTTTATATCAATAATTTTCAAAGTCTTTTAAATTGTCAATTTTATAACTTATTTATAAATTTTACTTAGTTTAATTTTAGTCACACGTTTTTAAAGAAATTTCCTTTATTTCTATGATTTTGTTCGTCTTTTAAACTGTCTTGATTTTAATCTAGGTTTTTAATTTTTGTTTTGATTCATTTAATGTGATATCATTGATATGTCATGTAATTTTGATTGTGTATTGTATTTTACTTTATATTAATTGTATTTCATTTATTTTGTAAATCTTTCTATGTCTACAGGGCTCTTTTGTAAAGCAGGCCTTTGGGCTCTGAAAGGACTACCCTGTTTTTAAATAAAACTGAATAAATAAATAAATAAATATCAAGTATCATTTTTTTCATGTTCGTTTATAGCATCAATTTTTGGAAGTAATTTCTTCATACTATCGATTTTTACGGGAAATTCTCATTAGACTTGATTTATTGGTTTTATTGGTCAAATGACAAGTGAATTTGATGGAATAATGTCCATGACTAATTTCTTTGATCTCTTACAGGATGAATCAAGCCAAACATTAACGGCTCACATTGGCCTTTCAATGGTAAGTGTATATTTTGTATTACTTTCAAAGATCCAATAAGGGAAATATATCTTATCATTTTTTTACATGAATTTTGATTTAAAAAGAGTTTTCACTGAAAAGGTGATCGATCAAGCATATAAATATAAAGAGAGGGGGGAGAGGAAGGAAGAGTGGGAGGGGAGAGGCACAGAGGGGGGGGGGTTAAAGGGAGAATTGGGGGGGGGGGAAGAGATTAAGACAGGCCTATTATATCACATTTTCATAACAATTAAAGAAGGGCACAATCCAAAATGTTCCCAGGATTTCGAAGGTGATAGAGGGAATCATGAATAGATAAAGTCAAACACACACTAACCACAAAATGTTAAATATCCCACTTTTAGGGAGGGGGGGGGGGGTGTCGAATATGGTTGAGCAAGATCTAGACGAGTGTGCTTCTGTAGGCCTATTTACTATTCTGTTAAATCAAGCGCGTCAACAAAACTGGTTACCCCTGCGCTGTGTACATTGCGAGCTGAATGCCAGGATTGTCTAAATCTTAAACAGCGCCATCAGACGTTCGTTAGCATTCACATAACATTTTGCACATCTGAGATTAACTCTGTGTGCGCTGGACCATGAACCCATCTGTACTTATTTTCAGGGAGGGAAACAATGCATTGTTTGTTGAGTGTGAAATGCGAAGTTCGAGTGTGCATTGGTGCGAAGTACGCGTGGAAAGGGTTAAGTTGTTAAAGGTCAAGTCCACCCCAGAAAAATGTTGGTTTGAATAAATAGAGAAAAATCAAGCTAGCATAACGCTGAAAATGTCATCAAAATCGAACGTAAAATAAGAAAGTTATGACAATTTAAAGTTTCGCTTATTTTTCACAAAGCCACAACTCAGTGACATACAAATGAGACAGTCTAGTCGATGATGTCCCTCACTCACTATTTCATTTTTTTAAAAACAGATTTGACAATAAGGACCATGTTGACTGAACCATATACTATTAAACAATGCTAATTCCACATTCAGGGAGGAATGTATCGTTGTTTCACTTGCAAATGAAAAATGCAAATACGCGTATTTCATGCTATATATAGATAACCCAATGGGAAGGAACAAATGAATGAATTAATAGGATTTATAGATACATAGTAAATAAATACCTTATATATATATATATATATATATATATATATATGGATAACTAAATACATGAATAATCAAAATATTTTTTTGCAATGCAGTGGTCAGCTATCCCTATCACACTCGAAGTTTATATTTAGGTGACAGGCCCAAAGAGTTATTTCAAATTTGACAATGTCTAATCAATGACGTGACTCGATATTTAATCGTGTCTGTATTATATTTGTTAACGGTGAGGGGGGGGGGGGCTGTGATTATTATTATTATTTTATTATTATTATTATTTTATTATTATTATTATTATTATTATTGTTGTTGTTGTTGTTGTTGTGGTTATTGTTTTTGATGTTGCTATTATTGTTATTATCATTTTTATTATTATTATTATCATCATCATCATTTCGAATATCATTCAATACATATACTTTTTCATTGATGTTTTACGACCAAAAAGCCAATAATTAACACAAGAAATGAAAATAACTCTGTCTGCAATAGAACCCAGATTAGATCACTAAGTACTGGTAAAGTGACAGGGAGGTGGTTCCGATGTAAAAACGGGCCGTGCTCTGAATTAAAACAGCGCCATCATAGATTTATCCAGAATCAAACCCCGTACCCTTGGGATCCGCGTTTCATCGACATTTGTCGTCTGACACGCTGTCAGATCCAATAACGTTCCTTGAATTTGATTGACTATGAAGCACACGTGTTTGAATGTAACTATGGTAGCCATGGTAATCGTCGGATAAAACAGACTGTGTCTGATAAAGCATCTGATAAGTCATTTCATGAAACTCTCTCAATGTTTCTATGACACATGTTCTTCCAATTAGCCAACATATTTCCTGGCTCATTGTCTTCATGAATCAGATCATCATCAGTTTAAAAAAAAAGCGCAATGACGGATTTGAATTAACATTGCCATCCAGCGATTGAGTGCGAACCTTTGTGCCAAGATCATCAACTTCATCATCAACATCATCATCATCATCGTCATCATCATCATCATCATCTTCCTCCTCCTCCTCCTCTCCCACCTCATCACCACCACCGACACACCGCTCCACCACCACCATCGTCATCATCATCATTATTCCATCTCCTCCTTCTCCTCTTCCCCTTCTTCTCCCTTCGTGCCATGTCTTGCTCCTTCTTTTTTTCTCTCCTCATTGTTCTTCTCCCAGCATCGTCACCACCACCACTACTACTACTTCTCTTGCTACAACAACTACCTCCATAGTAGTGACGCTACATCAACCACTGCAGATCATTTATGTCACTGCTGTTGCTGCTGATGCTGATGCTACTACTACCACTACTTCTACTACCACTACTTCTACTACTAGTACTACTACTACTACTACTACTACTACTTCTACTACTACTACTACTACTACTACTACTACTACTACTACTACTACTACTACTACTACTACTACTACTACTTCTACTACTACTACTTCTACTACTACTACTACTACTACTACTACTACTACTACTACTACTACTACTACTACTACTACTACTACTACTACTACTACTACTACTACTTCTACTACTACTACTTCTACTACTACTACTACTACTACTACTACTACTACTACTACTACTACTACTACTACTACTACTACTACTACTACTACTACTACTACTACTACTACTACTATTGCCACCAACACCACCTCCACCACCACCACCACCACCACTTCTTCTCCTTCTCCTCCTCTATCTCCTCCTCCTTCTACCATCATTACGATCATGATGCAGCTGCTGTTGCTGCTATTTTTAGGACCGTCTTCTGCTAATCTGTCTTTTATCCGTTGTTGTTTTCCTATCCATTATTCGTTGAAAACAAAACATTCAATTTGATAACAAAGTTTGGAAATCTGTTTTGCAGCGTTAAGCGTTTCATTCTTTAGGGTTTTTTTACCATTGTAATTATTGATGCATTCTGGGCCGAATCATACCGCGAGCTCGAAACGCTGCCGAGAATAATCGCCGACAACAAGTGATGGCAAAAATGTTTCCCATTCTAGATCATCATCTACTCCAGACATGCCAGAAGTCACCTGCTCCTTTGATGAATGATTTGATAATCGATTTTCAACAAGAGAAGAAAATCAGAATAACGAGTGAATAATTGGTTTCAAAATCGACTATTAGCAGGGAGTGTGTATCTTATTCTAGATGTCTCTCTTGTTTAATTTTGTTTGGAATCATCAGCTTACATCTTTGTGATGAAACTCGATTGAGTGAATAAACAGGAATCCAAGCTTTGTCAAACAAGAGGATTACAAGAATGAATCATCGAAAGCATCGGGAAAAATCGGGCCTTTCCCTTACCATTCAGAGACGGGCTACAGGTGCATGATGTGCGACTGGTGCAAACTCTCGAGAACCGAGAGGGAGGGAAAATGATTTCACGCGTGTGCCGCCTTCTCATCTGTGCATCATTAATTCTTGGTTTATTTTTTTCTACCTTGCCTTTTCCTTACAACCAAGGGGGTAGGGTTATTGATTTTTAGCTCTCTTTCTTTGACAAGTGAGTGAACGATGGCCCAACGCCGTCCGAGATCATCAGCTCATCGTCAAACGCCAATGTCGAAACATGACGCACGCCTGCCGAATTTTGGCACGGGAAACATCGAGGGGTGACGAGCAAACAAAAAAACGGCGGGCCGCGTGGGTTTACAACCAGCAAGCGGAAACCTAGATACTAATTTTGCACTTTCGAAAGGCGGTTTTTTGTCTCAAGTAAATACCTCAATCAAGAAATCATGTAACAATCAATGCTCAAACTTCAAACATCGAGGCAAACCAGACGAAAAGAATTATGGGAACGCAGGCAGCGCATTAAGCAAAAGCGTGGTGACGAAACATAATGGAACCCCTTCCCACAATCAACCATGCTCTGTTAGTCTATTAAAGCATTAAAAAATCTACCTCGGATTCTTTTTTTTTCTGTTTGTCTTTGTTTTCACCATCAACCTATTACTTATCATGAACACACGTGTTAAAAACGCTCGACTTACAAAGAAGGAATAAGCACCGTCCAGGATTGATATTTCAATCTAGTCCTCTTAAGCACACGACAAAACTTGCTGGAACACTTGGTTAAGACAGAATCTTTACATTTCTTTTGTAAAGCGAAACTTAACATCCCGATAAAAACCAATATTCCATGTAATGGGCTTTACCGAGAAGAAATACAATAAAAATGAATTAATATCATGACAAGCATGAGCAGTGTGGTGTAAATGCGACATTTCCCCCCAATATTTTTAGTTAGGCTGAAATACATTAACGAAAAGTTTACAAAGGTCATGGAGACGGTTTTTCACAAACATGTTGAAAAGTTATGCCAGACTAGATGCACGACTGATGTCATGATTTTTTCTTCATTAAACCCATCAGCTTCTCGTTATTAATGTTTCAACTTTAAGCAAATGTGCTTATTAACCATGAGGCAGTTGTTCATCAAAGTTAGAAAAGACTTTGAATGGTGATCCAGGCTATCCCAAGTTCGGATTCACTAGATCAATCGCAGACGTTACCTGCATTGAAATTGAAAATGATCGAAATTTTCTGCAACAGTATAAGTAGAATTAGTATTGAATTTGATGTACAATATTGAGATTTAGTTAAATTTATTGTTTAAACTATGATAATGACATTATTTGGGGCTAACCTCGATTAGCATCTTGCTATTATGTTAGCTCCAATTACCAAATGTTTTGTTTATATGTGATGTACTATTCCTTGTAATTATACATGACAGTGATATTTGGTAATAAAAAATTCAAAAAAAAAAAAAAAAAACTACCCAGAACACAGAGCGTAATTTGAAAAAGAAGATGATCTAACTGATTTATTCTATCCATTAGGAGGCATACGGGGCATACCCCTCCCTGCTCCATTGATTCGCTTACAGAAAGTCAAAATTTATTTACGATCATGGTAGGTATCTCATTGATAATGTATGCCCGAAACACGAGCTGATTTTTTTATTTTATTTATTCGTCCGGGAACGAATTGAATTGATTTTAAGATCATCTTGCTGACATTCCAATGTTAGAAGAAATCAGCTCCAGTCTATCTACAAGAGTTGATATCAGAATATTCACGGTTATACGGTTCAAGATCTTTTTATCCCGCAGCCCCTCATCTCTTGAACAATCTACCACAAAGTATAAAACAAGCAGATTCAACTGATAAAATCAAAATCCATGTTAAAAACCTACTGTTTGTTAAATAGCCTTTCCCTTTGCATGTGAAGCCCCTCAACCGTCTAGTCTACTGTGAACTATACAATTACTTTAGTTTTTTTTGCTGAAATTCCTTCTCTCTTTCTATTTTTACCTAACCGCTTAGAGGCATGTTTTGTGATAAGCGCTATACAAATAATGTTGATTATTATCATTATTTTTTGATATACCAGGATACGGACTTGAAATAGGGGACATTTTAAACACCATGTGAATTCACATCTGGGCATTGTGGCGTGCGCTTGTAATCCAGGCTGTGGTCGGGCATATACAATTTGATGCAGAGGTTCGAGCCTAGGGGATCGTTTCATGAAGTTGACTTTCTCCGACAGTTACCATAGTAACAATCAAAGGCCAGTACCTCTCAGCCAATCAAAACCAAGGATTTCACTGACATTGTTAGCACTGACAATTTAGTTAGTGATGACAACTTTCATGAAACAACCCCTGGTTCCGTCTTTCGGAAAGTGACGTTGAAGGTCGGTCCCAGACGTAAATAATCATGTCTGATTGATTTAAGTCGGACAAAACTCTATCACACGCAAACGAGCATAGAAAGTATTTCATTAAACACAAGGGGGAAGCGCGAAGCGCGAGCTGAATGTTTTTATATAGGCATACTGACCTGAAAACTGAACGTTTTCTGGACTATAATTATATACGGGATAAGCATTTCGACAAACAAATAAGGCAATTGCAAAGTTCAAACTGATTTTTTCCCGTCCGTACATGAAAACTGGAAATTTTAAGTACTCTATTGTATGTTGTCTTGAACAGGATACGAAGTATTTATCTAATCGATAAATAGGATATACTGACCGGATAATAAAATGTTTTAAGGACTAATTGTAAAAAAATCGAGAACAAAAAGCGTATCTTACTAAACAAAATTATTGAATCACTAACACGCAAAACGCGAGCTGATTTTTGTTTTGTACCCTGACTGGAAAACGGATATTTAATCGTCATAATTCTGACATGAATCTCATTAAATACTTTATCAGAATGTAGGTTTATGCAAGGCTGATACTAAAAGTGTGATTTCATTAATCTTGCCCATGTTGACGTTTCCTTCGTTCCATAGAAATCAATAACTCGGTGGCAATTAATAATGAAGATTGTGGAGAATATGACATAATAAATAATACCATTGTGTCAACCTGGAGAAATTCCCATCGGTCTTTATAGGTTTATTGCTCATATACGCACAATTTTCTTTTCCTTTATTTCTCTTTTTTTCTCCCCATCTCCCTCTCTATCTTTTTTCTCTCTCCTTCCCTCCTGAACTCTCTCCCCTCTCTCTTTCCATCTCTCCCTCCCCTTTCACACCCCTCTCCGTCTATTTCTCTCTCTCTCTATGTATTTCTTTACTTCCTCTCTTCGCGTCCTCAATTACAATGTCATCAAAGACATAACCAATGAAATAGAGGTGATGGGATTCAAGCCATAACGCGTGCCTGGACGCTCAGTATTCACCATTCGCTAACATGGTAATTGGCTTACTGCTACTGCAGAAGTCAAGAATTGTTTGATATATTTACTGAAGGCCTATTTGTCAAGTTTCCCATCGAGAGGGAAAGCGTAAATTTCGGCACTGTGGGAAAATCTAGCCACGACATAGAGTGGGAAACTTGGGGGAAATTTTGAGAGAGAAAAGACAGGTGGAGATAGAGGATGATAAGTGAAAAAAGGGATGAGAGAAACAATGGAGCAAGTAGGCGTATATAGGGGAATATTTACATCCATCTCACAATTAAATTAGTTTTGTTTTTCAATTTTCAACAAAAATTACATCATGATAATTTAAAGCCTCCTATAACATTATTGGTGGCAAATTCTCACATTGTATATCTATTTTAAATTTATTCTTTCCTAATATATTTGAATGATTTCAGTGGTTAAGAAAACTGTTTCAGTAAATGTCCTCAGGCAGTTATGAATGAACAGGACACAAAAGACATTGATGAATTGAACATTGACAGTAGACAGGGCTATGATTTTATTGTGAACAGCGCCATCTTTGACACAAATATCCACATTTTTGCCATCCTAACTGAATGTTATCAGCTGTTTTGCCGCTGCTTTGATATTACTAAAATATATTACTCAGCAGTTAAACACTAGATTCTATGTTCGTCCCATCATTTCGAATAAATATTCATTTAGATACTTAGTCATGGTATATTTCACATTATCGTTTTAAATTAAATACTGATTTGATAACTACATCGGTCGTTTTTACGCCGAACACAGACATGTCAGACTCGGCCTACAATCATATCCCTTTAATATTTCTTTGTTACAGAAGAGACACCCCCTCTGTCGTATAAGGAAAATACATAGAAGATAACAAAGAAATAAAAGAAATACATGGTTCTCTATCCACAACCACTTTGAATTTGCCTTGTGCAGGTGTACATTTTAAACCGAAACCCGGAACAACGTCTCGAATATGCTAGATGAAAAGGAAAACAAATTACTGTTTGTTCTGTTCTAATAATCATCATCCATTTAATTCGACCAGTAGTGAAGGGGCGTGGCACTTTAGGCGGCATTTGATTTGAAGATCGGTGATAAAATTTTACATGATTAGTGGATTGAATAATGGTTTAGATAATGGCGAGCTTCATAGCCGAAACCCAAATGGTTATACTCCAGACACCATTGCCACGATTGTGTACAGTTCTTTTATAATACAGTATAATTTAAGAATAAAAAAAAACGTTGTATTGACATACATTTTAAGATGGAGAAAATTGAAATAAATCTTAGGCAGGTGGCAAGAGATTAATTTACAGAACATAATCATTTGCAGATTGATCAACACATCAAGAAGAATTTGAATTCAGAATAAATTATCTGGAATACGTCATAAGCTTTAGTGTGTTTTCCATTTTTTTAGTGAAACATATTTTTTTATATTAATTCAGCTCTACCACCTTCAGTCTTTTTCAATGCGTGTTTCAGTATTCATTATTGTTTCATATTTTCGATTTAGAAAACAAACAGAGATAGATAGATAGATACCTAACTACAGTACTCGCCTCTCTAAAGTGGCTAAGCTGCTTTCAAAATTTTGATTTTGAGGTGCCCCTGGGTTTGTGCCCTTCCTGGCCATGTGCATTAGGCCACGAGACGTATTCTCAAAATCGGTGCTAAAGAACAGTCTCAAACACCAAGCAAGCATCTGTCCTATGACACTAGTATACTATAGCAGTGAGCTAAAATTATGGGGGCCTTATTTACACAGGGGTCTCAATTACCCCATCCCTACACAGTAAAAATTAAACAAACTTTAAAGATTAAACAAAATACTACATGTATTTAAAATAAACAGGAATGTAGTGGTCAATTTTACGTTGCATGGTTTTGGAAAAAAAAGTGGGGGAGGGCTGAAGCCCACCGAGCCCCCCCCCCCCCCAGTTCCGTAGGCCCTAAATTAGACCATTTTCTTCCATCAAGACAACTTCACTTTGGGGTGAATTACCGAACGACTGTGGATCTTGATAGACCTAAGCATGATAAGTGTTCAAACAGTAGCGGTGTTATGCCGATAATTGCCTCTCCTGCTCCGGCCTGGAGCCCGCTCGAAGAGGACACGGATTACGGAGGCACGCGACCCGGAGCTTTAAAGTAACTGTCCGCATAATTATCATGGCGTTGGGTTTTTTTTTAATGTCGTCCCTAGGATGATGTTTAAAATCGTCATTCTAGAGTAAGTGGCCATGATATCAGAATAGTTTCAGATGCCCACTTCAATTATGTTGAAATTAACTTTGCATTATCAAAATAGCACAGATATATTCTAAATGAAGAAAGTAGTATTATCGGGATTACAGACTGCCTTCTAATCTACCTGTTTTCCACAAAAATAAAATCAATATCATAATTCACATTTTATTTTCATGTTTCTGACAAAAGGTATTGTGTATCAAGGCCATCTTCATCCCACCCCCTCCATTCTACACCTGCACTTTTACATTAAGATAGTATTATTAAATATGATTTGTAATTGTTTTCCGGGGTAGCCACACAGTCAAGCTATGCTTATAGTGGCACCCCTTGCAATCTTCTAGAAAATACAATCATGTTCATATTTTTTGTTGTTAAATATTTTGTTATGTACTATGTATTTTCTTTGTTATTTTGTTTTTGAAAAAGTTGCAGAAACAATAAATGAAATGAAATATTACATGCTCTCGAAATTAATTACGCAAGAACAGTTGTTGCAAAAGCACAGACACGAGACTCATGAAAAGAAATTGGAAATGACATTGTAAATTGTTCTACGTAACACTGACATGTCACTATTTGACTCCACATAATACAACATAAATTGATTGAGAAATCAAATAGATATTGACAGAAAAAATGTGAATGCTTAAAATGCAATAATAGCAGTTGCGGGTATTGAGATAATTAATTCGTTTCGTTAAAACTGTATAAATGTTTTATGTTTGTAGAATTTATCCTTTAAATGCAATATATGAACAACGGTTTGCTTATCTCGGCTAATCCTCGGCGTAGATAAAGCATTTATCAGTTATCTTATCACTATTATATCAAGCAAAATCGGGACAACATCATTCAAGATCCGTGTTTCATTATTATGACGCTGTCAACAAGGATCGTTTTAAACGAATCAATCGCACAATTTTATTATCAGTAGTGTTAATATTGAACGAGTGTAATTGCTACTGTTAAGTAGCGTATACATATCGTTATCAAACGAACGCACACATATTATGATGAAAGAGTATAGTCAATTTGTGTCGTTTGCCAAACGAGAATTTAATTCATCGCATGTGTTTGTCGAAAATTTACACCCTTGGAAGTGTGGCAGAGTAACCTCAGAGTTAAAGGCCGAGTCCATCCCAACAAAAACGTTTTCTTTTTTAAGAAAAAAAAACAGCGAAAAACAAAACAAGTATAATGCTTCAAATGTCATCAAAATCAGATCTGAAATAACAATATTACAAATTCAGTTTGCCTAATTTCACAAATGAGTTACCATGGTTACAAAATAAATTAAGGTACGATAATAATGGAACCGTTGACGGCACGCATTCATTACATCTCATGTATTTATATAACATATATATTTTAAACCCGTTTTAATAGTTTGATTCCTCTGTGAATATTTGGATTCATCATTATTTTAACCTCCAGTGAAACATTCAAAAGCTGGTGATGTGCTGTTTTGTGAAAATATCGAAAGTATAAAATTTCATAGCTTTTTTATTTTACATCCGATTTTGATTAAATGTTCAGTGTGATGTACTTGCTTTATTATTATTTGGGGGATATGATTTTTAAAAGAGACGCTCCCCCATAATATTTAATCTTATTGTTTGTTTTACTTATTACAGAAAATATGGGTTTGGGGGTTCATTCTTTTCTGCATGTGTGGTTTTGGTGAATTTTTTTAAAGACTTATACTTACATTTATTAACGTGCCATTTGAGATTCAATCCTTTTTCTAATAAAATTATAGATACAGTTTATCAAAACTATAAACTATTTTACAAATCTTGTTTTTATCAGCTCTCTATGAGCAGGTTTGTAATTTTATCATTTGATATGTAAAAAAAAATAGAATAATACAATCGGATTTTGCTGTTGTTGCTGTTTTAACTCTCTCTCTCCCCCTCCCCCTCTATCTTTATCCTTCTTCCTCTTTCTTCTTCTCTCTTTATGTCTCTCTCCCTTTCACCTCCTCTCTCCATTCCTCTAACATCACAGAATTGGGCTGATAAATATCTAACATGGGATCCAAGAGAGTATTATGACGTAGAACATCTCCGAATGCCATCAGACGAAGTGTGGATACCCGACATAACACTAGCAAATAGGTAAACACTTCAATTTACTTAGTATAGTAGGCCTATTTTTAATAATTACCAAGGTTAAAATCCGTATTTAGCTTTTGTAAAATTATAATGCGATATGAAAGTGTATGTCCATAATTATATACCTGTTCATAATTCAGAGTATTATCCATTGTTTACCAAACTTTAAGCCGGCTTAAATTCGACATTTGATTATCAACATTTTTCCAATCTTATATTACACTGTAGCTAATATTGTGTTAATGATTATTTCCGAACATGATACGATTACTATTATAAGAAGCTGGATTATACAATAGTTTTATTACATATAACACTATTATACATTGCAGTACTGAAGTTCTATCAATTTGCCGATCATCTTAATAAATTTTATCACTTCTTTATTCTCTATGCCCACTCCGTCTACTTTTGTCTCGCCTTAACTATGGTAACAAAGTTCGGTAGAGACCTTGTGATCACTGGTCTGTTGGTACGTTAGTCTGTTACAAAAATGTCAAGGTTTTTGTTCAACATGCTCATATTTCTTTATTTCTGCATCACTTATGTTCACACTTGGTACATATGAAAACCAAATATGAGTCCATGAGAATGATGGGGTCAAAGGGCATCTAGGGGTCAAAAGATCAAATGATATGATGTCATGTCCATCATTTTTTCAAGGTTTCGTTGAACTTGCTCTCATTCCTTTATTCAATCAATCTGGATCAAACTTGGTACAAACGTTCCTTGGTTGATACCACATGTGTGTTGTTGGGGATGACAGGGTCAAATGTCGTCAAAGGGTCAAAAGGTCAAGTTTTTGTCCAACTTGCATTCGTGGGTGCGCCGTTGTCTAGTGGTTCTGACTCTCGCCTTTCAAACAGAGGATCGCGGGTTCGAATCCTAGCCATGGCGTGTTTTATTTCACCAAGAAATTTATCCACACTTGGCTGCACTCAACCCAGGAGAGGTAAATGTGTACCGGCAGGAAGTAATTCCTCAAAAAGCTGTGCTCCAGAATCGGTAGACTAGCTTAGCCGGGGTAATATAGGAGCGCCTTAAGCAGCAAGGTGGATACGTGCGCTATACAAATCCTATATATCATTTCTTTATTTCTGCATCAATTATTTTCATACTTAGTATATATGATCCTTGGCTAAAACCACATGTGAGTCCGTGAGAGTGATGAGGTCAAAGGTCATCTAGGGGTCAAAATTTCAAATGATATAAGGTCATGTCCATCATTTTTTTTAAGGTTTTGTTCAACTTGCTCTCATTCATTTATTCAATCAATTTGGATCAGACTTGGTTCAAATGCTCCTTGGTTGATTCCACATGTATGTTGTTCAGGATGGTGGGTTCAAAGGTCATCAAGGGGTCAAAAGGTCAAGTTTTTGTCCAACCTGCGTTCATTTCTTTATTTTTGCATCAATTATGTTCACACCTGGTACATATGATCCTTGGATAATGCCACATGTGTGTACATTAAGAAGATAAGTTCAAAGGTCATCTAGGGGTCAAAAGATTATTGCATACTTATTGATTGCTGTTTTAAATGAAATCAGTCAATAAGCAGTTGATTATCTAGGGGTCAAAAGGTCAAATGATATGAGGTCGTGTCCATACTTTTTATAGTTTGTGTTCAACTTTCTCTCATTGCTTCTTTCTGCATCAATCGTGTAAACACTTGGTACAAATAATCACTGGGTAGTACTTTGCGGGAGTTCATGAGGGAGATACGTTCAAATGTCATCTAGGGGTCAAAAGATCATATTGCATATTTTGTTGATTGCTGTTTCAACTGAAATTAGTTAATAAGCAGTTGATCTAACCATAATAGACAAAGTGGTGTTAGACCAAGTGGATATTAGACCAAATGGATATAGCCTGAGAGAGAATAAATGGACAATAGACCAAATGATTAGTAGAGGAGCCCGTTACGGAAGAAGTGGGATCATTCCATGAGGGATAATACCATGGAGTTATAGCTCCATGATGATACCAACACCATGAACACAAGAAACAAACGATATCTGTATAGACCCAAACACGCGTAACCTTCATCACTTATTCCTTCGACTTCTTGAGGTCGTCCTCGACTTTTAAATCTCACGAAACAGAACGCACTATTTTCGTAGTGCCTTTTACCAAACAAATTAAAAACAATTCAACTCTTTTAAATGTATTTCTTCTCAATTGTGATTTTTTTCTTCATGATATTGTAAACTCATTCATTTATTCTTCCATTCACTTCTATATACATCTTACTTCTTGACCACGACCCCTCGACGCCATTGACCACCAACTCGACTTCATTGACCAGCGCGGAGAGGGCACGTTTGATGGAGTCGACAGTGGTGAGGATCCAGCACGACGGGGAGGTCGAGTGGAGTGCTCTCATCATCGTGAAGACATTCTGTAAGATCGACTTCACCTTCTTCCCGTTCGATGAGCAGGAGTGCCTGATGACCTTTCGACCTTGGACACATCTTCACAACCACGTCCTCATGCGTTCACATGCCCCAGAGGTATAGATCGTTCCAACCCCACCCACACCCCCCCCCCCCCCGAAAATGCCGGGTCATATTTGACCGACAAAAATCATTATGTTGATAAAGCACCCCATCATGCCCATCCTCTCTTCCAAATTACTCATGCATGACTGATTTTTTTCGAATTAATTTAGATTATTATTTTGTTTGTATATATCCTGATGATAATGTTTTCCATTCATATGGCAATATCTTTAAATTTGGGACTAAATTTATTCATTTACTTTTTCTTTTAAAACGGGGCCTCAAAGGCAGTATAACAGTATTTTCATGATTTATTTCGATTCGAAATAGATAGCCACATTATTTTGAACCAGGTTAAGTATAAACGAAATATTCTGAACTTAATCAATTTACAACCTCAAAATATTAAAAAGAAAACTGAAGAGAAAAATTGAAAATGAAGTATTTGAATCAACTTCAAAATCTACACAAAATTATCCGAGGTAATTGGAATTACATCTTTAAAATAATATGCAGAAAACTGATGAGGATAACGGAGAATGGAAGGTTGCAAAGATCCAGACTGAAGCGACAATGGAGTACCTCGACCACGGGAATTTCAGCAAGATCGATGTCACCATCCACCTCGCCCGTCGACCCTTGTTCTATATTATGAACATGATCAATCCCTGTGTCATCATCTACGCCCTGACACTGCTCAGCTTCTGCCTGCCCGGCGAGTCGGGGGAGAAGGTAGGGAGAAGTCCGATGTTCCAAGATTATGATGCAACTGTGATTTCGAAAGGAAAGAAAACACATCCCTGTTATAACTCTATACACAGCTAGATATATACATATATATTAATGTTTTAACAGATGCGTCAGCTTCCTTTGCTCAAAGACAAGATTATTTTCTTTGATCGATTTGATTGATTCAATAAGTAGAGTTTATTTTGCAATTCATAGTAGTAATTTGCTGTATGCAATTCTCCCTCTTACACAGTAACTAAAAAGTTAGGATATTTCGCATTTTGATGAAGTGAAGATACTATATCATGTAGACCTAAAATGAATATCAGTAACTTTTTTCTTGATTTTTATTATTGTTATTCCTTGCTCTATAAACATTCTGAACAATCTGATAGTGTGTCTATCTGTCTTGTCTTGTATAAAGTATTTCCAATCTAAATATTAATCAGTCTGACTATCTATCTATCTATCTATCTTTATATCTATCTAGCTATCTATCTATCCATCCATCCATCCATCCATCCATCCATCCATCCATCCATCCATCCATCCATCCATCCATCCATCCATCCATCCATCCATCCATCTATCTATCTATCTATCTATCTATCTATCTATCTATCTATCTATCTATCTATCTATCTATCTATCTATCTATCTATCTATCTATCTATCTATCTATCTATCTATCTATCTATCTATCAATCTATCCATCTATCTATCTATCTATCTATCTATCTATGTATATATCTATCTATATATCTATATATCCATCCATCCATCTGCCTATCTATATTTAGTTCATCTATCATTATTATTCTCTCCTTAGATTGCCTTGAATGTGACCATCCTTCTATCTCTGACTGTCTTCATGCTCCTCACTTCCGAGATGATGCCCCCGTCGGCGGACACCATCCCGGTTATTGGTAGGTTATACTCGGTTATACTATATAGGCTGGCCTATAGAATGGGCGGGGCTTAGGACGCTGGACCCCCCCCCCCCCCCATCTCCGCTAGAAAAAACAATAAGTAAAAATAAGGTCAAAAAGGGAAAAGGGTGAAGCATACCATCATATTCTTCATTTCATCTAAAAAAATATATCACAAATTTAGATTTTTATTAAAAAAAGTTTAAAACATTACATTTGCCTCATATTATTGGCAGGATAGCCCACCCTCCCATCTTCCAAAATGAAACTGTTATTCTGATGGGCTATTGTTAATGTTATACGGGAGTTTTTCTTATTAATTTATTGAATAAAAACTGTACATCAAGTTCCATAGAAAGAATAACCATAACAAATTAAAAATTATCAAATATACACGTTTTATCGTAAAATCATTATGCAACATGACTTGAGCATTGAAATAAATGAAACAATAAAATTTGAAGTTCAATTAAAAAAGACTGAATTTATGTTTATTGTTTAAGCGGAGGTACATACCACTAATGACATAGTAAGTAGTGCTATATAAGGTGTTATGATAGTAACACTTCGTTTTCTACCATATATAAGGCAAACGTGGATATTTTTTTTCCCTCGAAACGAATATTGAACACAGTAATCAATGTCATTTATTCTAGCGCAATCTACATGGATATTATTGTGCAATTTATTATCCACCAATGCGTTGGGGTACTCGACCCCTCCCCCTCCCCATCGAAAAAGTACGATCACCAACTTAAGAGAGAGAGAGGGAGAGAGAGAAAAGAGATGCATTTAATCATGGTGTTAATTAACCACGACAATCGTTTTACACAGCTTGAAATATTTATTCCTCAATCGAATTTCGTCTATTTTCCTTCTAATTTACTCTTTCACAACGACTTCTAATTCAAAATTGTTTTGCAAAAACTAGTTGATATCACTCTAAAAACGCTGAGTAAAATTCTACCCAATATTGGGTAGAAAGGGAACATGCATGTTTGCTGTGTATTTTTTAAACCCCATATTGGGCTATTTCAACGCAACATTGCGTAAATTTTTTTAGCCAACCAACATGCATGTTCCCTGTTTACCCAATATTGGATAAACCTTTTTTAGAGTGATCGCATAAAGTCTTTACATATTCATAGAAATCGATCTGGTGTGGGAACGTATTGCGCTCACTCTCTCCCACACCTCTCTTTTTAATCCACCCCCCCCCCCTCTCTTTCACGACATTATACCCATGTCCAGTTATCCGGACCAGTTATTATGGTCAAGTTTGCCAGAATTGCATGCGACTATACATTCATCCCTTTTGTATGATTCATATATTTCACAATGAACAACAATACACTAACCATAATTACTCCCATTTTCGAATTCAATAAAAACCATGATGATCATTTTGAGGTTATGATTAATACCACCCTCGTTTATAGCTTTGAAATTGCTTTCAAACAAGTATAGGCCTGGTTTGTCTTTGCTTTTGCAAGGGACTAACTAACTGTACGCGACGCAACCAAAACTTACTCCCCGAGGTTTCCGTTTTGACATGTATGGGTCCCGAAAGTCATCCCCCTCTTACTACGAAAGTTTTCCTCCATGTTTTGCTTTTGATTATGAACTCCAACTAAAGATAAAGACCTAAGCTATATAAATGGGTAGTTTTTGTAGATGACATGAAGTATAACATTTATGTTAGAGATCTCGGTATATAGCTAGGATCACTACTAGAGGAATATCATATTAAAGAAACATGGACATTTTCAGGCACTGTTTAACAGAAGGAAGTGATTATTTTCAACATAAGGTTTGCAAAGAAATGTGCATGGGTATGAGAATGACGCGATCAAGCGATTCAGATCAGTGGGTGATAATATAATGTCTAACAACGGGAGCAGAGTGATAGTTTGGTAAGAAAATCTGAATAAACTTACTCTAACATTATTATCAACATGAATAGAGATGACACTTAACACTGTATATACAAAGAAATAAGATAAGATTTTAAATGAACCTGTGTAAGATATTCTGTAATTGATATGTTTTAGATTTTTATTCGGAATGTTGGCAGTAGGTAGGCGTAAAAATTAAGAAATTTGTGAAATGGAAGAATTAGAAAAAAAAAATGGCCGCAGATAATTCATTGTGTATTCCTCTTAAATAAATATCTAAATGACCGAGTGCATTGTCAACAAATATTTGTATTTGTCATTGACGTATTTTTTATTGTTACAGCAATTTATATTTCATAATTTATGTCAATATCATATTATCATACATATTATCATAATATCAAGCCTTTATGATTGTGTTCAAATAAAACTGCAACTCAAATTCATGTTTATTTCCAGAAAGTATGATACCAAATCATTACATACATGTATAATTACATTCATTAACAAATGAATGCACGTGAAAGGGGCGGGGGGGATTTTCCCAATTATTTGTTGTCTAACAGCCAGGGTCATTTCGTTTAGTGGAACCGTTACAAAAAGTTAATGAATATTCAAATTACTTAAGTAGAACTGGACACAGTTTTAGGTCTATAGAGCAATTTTGATACTGATAGTTGTAATAGTAGAAGTAATGATAATAATAATAATGATAATAATAATAATAATAATAATTATAATAAAAATGATAATAATATTAATATGTAAGAAGCGCATCTTTGCTACTCCGGCTTTAGCTCGAGCTACTACTTCATCAGCTGTGGTATTCAGGGAATTAAACCCATTAGGTACCATCTCACCTGGATTGAGAGCAGCACAATATGGAATAATTTCTTGCTTTAGGATATTATACAACGAATGGGATTTTGAACCCATGCACGACCCTCTATTTAAGAGGTCCGGAGTCACAACGCTCTTTATTATATTTAGCAATTGTAAATACTTTATTCCATTATTAAAAATGAAAATGAAATGAGAATCTATATTTTATTGTTCGAAATAAACATGAAATTAAATACTCCGAAAATTTGCTTTGCCCAAATGATCGTAAGCCCGGCAGCCGCTGAGCAGCGCCAGATCGACGAGGATCTATAACTTATTATGTTCATGAATAATGAAGTCAATGTACATGGGTGGATCAGGGGCGGGGCGACGGGAACTGCCCCGAATGTTTTTTTTTTGGTCGTGCACTCGGGGTCATTGGTTGAGTAGAATATGAACTTTCACGGTGTGTACAACCCCCCCAAATACATATGCAATTATTTACAGTAGAATTAGACAGAGGTTATCGCATTAATCTTGCAAACATGAACGGTTCAAAAGTGTGAATGACTATTAATCAAAGTTATTATGTAATGAGTTATAAGCGTGCGTGATATTTACACGTGTCTTACTATCCAGGTAAATATTAAGAGTGTACATAAGACGGGCAGGTGGTCAAAGTTTGAATTAATAAAATATCCGTAACCGCAGTAAAACGTTGAAAACCACAAATGAAATGACTAATGAAATTATTTAAATAATATTATTTAAGCTGATTAGATAAGTAATAATGTATAAGTAATCATGCATAATCAGAAGATGAAACAAACACGGTGTGGAAAAATGTTTTTAAAAAAATGAAAAAAAAATATATTATGAATATTCATAAAGCTTGAAATAAGTTCTGTATACGAACTTTAAATTTTTTAATTCAGTCTTTATTACAAATTGTAGTAAAATGAAGTACTTTGTACTTATTAGCGATATATAATACTCTGTAAATACAATGCTATCTGTACTCTTTATTGATCTAATTTTTCAATGTTCTATTTATCGGTGAATAAAAATGCACTTTCCGTCCTTTTATCGCCTTGACAAACCCTGAAATCAAATATACTGTATATATATATATATATATATAAACTCCTAAAAAAAGTTGGGAAATCTGATTTTGATCGATAATCCCTCCTAGGTTTTAGTAAATATCAATGTGTAATTAATATCAATGAATAGAACAGTTAATTCTCTTTAAAATGATACCCTACATGATATGATTGTGGTTCACATGGAGGTGCAGTGCCTTGAAATGTGGGGCAAGGTCAAAATTCAAAATTTGCAAAATGACACAATATTGAAAGTCACTGTTCTTTTTTTCGTGGTGATGAGTGAGTTTCTCAGCGGTTTCTTTTGACTTTGATCGATAATTCCCCATCGGTTTTTAGTTTATATCAATGTGTAATTAATATCAATGAAAAGATCATTTAATTTTCTTTAAAATAATACCCTACATGATATGATTATGGTTCACATGGAGGTGCAGTGCCTTGAAATGTGGGGCAAGGTCAAAATTCAAAAGGTGCAAAATTACACAATATTGAAAGTCACTGTTCTTTTTTCAGTGGTGATGAGTGAGTATCTCAGCGGTTTCTTTCTTTTGTTTTCATGCACCTTAACATCAACATTAACCTGGAATCACCTCTGCACAAGCAAAGACATAACAAACAAACAAACATGCATGGGTATTTCAAACCACGACTCAAACCATGTTATCTCACAGAACCATCACTACACTACACTACCATTGACACAGACAAAAGAATCATGTTCTGTATTGACCCTTCATGACTATTTCTGCTCGTTTTGCAGCTTTTCAATTCAGACCTCATCCAACACTTTTTAATCCTGCTCTTTCCGTGATGGCATGATCATAACAAGCATGGTATCATTTTAAAGAAAATTAAATGATCTTTTGAATGATATCAAATATGCATTCCGTAAAATTGGGAGTCGGGAGAAATTAATGGCCAGACTCATATTTCAAAACTTTTTAGCTCGTTTTCCAGCTTTTCAATTCAGACCTCATCCAACACTTTTTAATCCTGCCCTTTTCATGATGGCATGGTCATAACAAGCATGGTATCAATTTAAAGAGAATTAAATGATCTTTTGAATGATGTAAAATATGCATTGTGTAAAATTAATGGTCAAACACGGATTTCCAAACTTTTTTGAGGGGTTTATATACATATATATAAATCAATTTCAAATAGTAATATTTATTCATATTTGATTAGGGTAATAACAGGGGCCGCGCATAATTATTTTGAGAATTCTTGTAGAGAGCGTTGTTGGCTCAGTCGGTAACGCGTCTGCCCGTCGAACCAAAGATCGTGGGTTCGAGTCCACCCCGGGCGGATGACTGAAGCCAGTGCGTTGTGCCTAAATGTCTCTCCCATGTTTCATAGATGCAGGCCGATGTTACAATGGAAAACGCTCCGTTCCTCGGATAGGACGTTAAATGGAGGCCCCTTGTAGAGGAGAGTTACCACCTTTGCACGTTAAGAACCCACTGCACTATTCGTACAATACCCCTTTTATATTGCGCTTTTCCCCGGCGAAAGTGTCCAGTATGAAAGGTACACCGGAGAACTTCACCGGCGAACTTCGCCGGCGAACTTCTCCACCTCTATACCCCTTTCATACTGCCCTCTTCATTTTTCACCGGCGAACTTCGCCGGCGAACTTCTCCGCCTCGCATTCCTCACTTCCCCGGCGAAGAAAAAATGTACCCTTTCGCACTGACATTTCTTCCCCGGCGAAAGTCAACGGGCGATTGCAGAACAAACGAAAGAAAATTGTAAACATTACTTCTTGCCTATTACAAAAGGTATAACAAATTAATTACAACATATTTTGGAAGTATTACGAGAAAAACAAACATTATTACCTTGTTTTTATATTTTAGCGCATTTTATATATGTAAAAATTGCTTTTTAATAAATATTGTTAGTAAAAAAATATTTATGTTCGAGGGTATCTACTTGGCCATATAGCATTCAGCTGAGCTTGCAACTATCGCGCGCGGAATTTCGGTACAGGGGACTTCGGGAGAGAAAAAATTGAACTCTGACGTCATTAAAGAGGAGAAGTTCTCCGGTTTGCTTTCATACTGGCCTTTTCACCGGCGAACTTCGCCGGTGAAACAGTTTCGCCGGCGAAGTTCTCCACCTCTAGAGGTGGAGAAGTTCACCGGCGAACTTCACCGGTGAAGTTCTCCTGTGTACCTTTCATACTGGACACTTTCCCCTTCGCTGGCGAACTACGCCGGTGAAGTTCGCCGGTGAAAAGCGCAATATGAAAGGGGTATAGAGGTAGAGAACTTCGCCGGTGAAACTGTTTCCCCGGCGAAGTTCGCCGGTGAAACAGCCAGTATGAAAGCAAACCGGAGAACTTCTCCTCCTTAATGACGTCAGATGTCATTTTTTTCCTCCCCGAAATCCCCTGAACTGAGATTCCGCGCGCTAGCTAGCTATTATTTCCGCGGCTAAATGTAGAAGGCCACGCTTTCGATCATTCCATAGTTAAATACCCTCGAACATACAGTTTGTTTTTTCCACTAACGATATTTATTTTAAAAGCGTTAGTTTTACATGCTAAAATTGCGCTTAAAATATCAAAATACTTTGATTCTTCTTTGTTTTGCTTCTAATATTTCTAGAATATATTTTATTTTTTTAAAACCTTTTTGTAATCGGTAAGAAGCAATATTTACAATTTTCTTTTCGTTCGTTCTAATTCTGCATGGACTTGCCGAGTAAGCTGATCAGCAACTGCTGCTGAGAAGTGGTTACCAGCCGTCATCTCCAAAACTTCACTTATAAAATCGATTAGGTATCTGCAATTAATAAGGAAAGAGTACGATTAAAATTCAAATAAAAAAACGCGAACTTTCATTGACACCGGGTTTGCACTTACTTCCCCCCGAGCAAATCACCCGTTGACTTTCGCCGGGGAATAGATGTCAGTGCGAAAGGGTACATTTTTTTCTTCGCCGGGGAAGTGAGGAATGCGTGCCGGAGAAGTTCGCCGGGGAGAAATAAAGAGGCCAGTCTGAAACCCCGGTGTAGAGGTCCGCCTGCACTCCCCTAATCAGTTATATCGGGAGGAGTGTCGCTTTTCGCCTCCCAGGCACAGGTGACGCCAAACAAATAATGATAATAATAATGAGAGTAGGGGTGACCATATACAAAATCGCAATAAGAGTTTTACTTTTTCGTACACGTTTATTGAAACAAAAGAAGGGGTTGAAGTCCCCAAGCCCTCAGTTCTGCGTGTTACACACCGTGATACACACTATGTTCATTACAGCTAAGTATCACGCTTTATTCGAGCAAACTATAAATATCATTGAATCAATATCAAGTGAATAATAGTTTCTCTCTTTGTTATTTCATTATCATAGCTCAATTCTACGCAGCGACCATCATGCTTGTATCCATCTCAATTTTGTTCGCTGTCATCTCTCTCAATTTCTTCCATCGTCCCCCTGATGCAAACCGTGCCCCCCTCTGGCTCCGAAAGCTCTTCTTCATCCACCTCACCCCTATTCTCTACCCATGGAGAATGTCGTGTGGTAAGCTTTTTCTCTTCTTTTAACACCCAGTCCCCTAGTGTTCCCAGCAAATCATTAACTTGTAGTCATCTGAACATACAGCCTAAAGTCTCTGCAAATGACTTGTGTACAGAAATTCCCTCTGAAATGTGTGTGTGTGTGTATTTGAGTTTTGTCAGACGTGTATCAATCAGATATGATTATTTACGTCTGGGACCGACCTTTAACGTCACCATCCGAAAGACGTGACCAGCGCTCGAACCTCGAACCTCTGCATCAATTTGTAACTTCCCCACAGCTTGGATTACAGGTGCACGCCACAACGCCCAGTTTCATGTGTGCTAGTCTTGTGTGAAGACCCATTTGTTGATCAATCAGGGTCTGTCCCCAAAGACTGCCCCCTTCGTTCACATTTATTGTTATCATTTATTTTTATGTTGAGCAAAAATGATACCTGGTCCCAGTCGCCAGGGGCTTATAAAAGTTAAACATTTAATTAAACATTTAATTAGTTGTTGTTGAGATTTGCCCTGTTTTTCTCATTCGGGATTAACATGATTAATCAGTATTATTTGCTGTTCGCTCTGTGCAAATTCTTCTTCTTCCTCATCCTTCTTTTCCTTCTTATTCCCCTCCTTTTCATTCTTCTTCTTCCCCTTCGACGAACGATTCAATGTTGATCTGGTATTATGTTTAAAAATATTAATGGACCCTTACATACAATTTAAATAGACCAACACATTTAAACAGCTTCATTGCTCGGTAACACATGTCTGCATAGTTACCTATATATAGTTACCCCTTTTCTAATACAAGAAAACACAAGACGGAGCCTTGTGTTTAATAAAATAAAGATTATGATATGTGTATGAAAATGACAAAACTTTATATTTCTTTGATTGAACACGCATTTTTATCATGTAGTTCTAGTTTTGGATGTATTCAATGATCATTAAAAACAGTTGTAGTAAAAAGATAAAACTAAAATATATTATAATATCAAATCGATCAGGCTTATGCTGCTCTGAAAGCAATCAAGGAAACTCGGACAAATTATTCACTTTGATACGTACTAAGAATAAAATCAACAGCAAATACCAAATGAAACAAAAATCTCCTTGTGATTTTTGCAAAGGAAAACTTGTATTAGTGTATAATATTTCAAGGCATTATGCTCAGGATAAATTTACAAAGGTAAGTTAGAATTAAAAGATTAAAAAATGGAAAAAAATCATTCAAACCTCTAAATCTTTTAGCATTGCCTTTTGAAACAAGGTAACTTCCTGTTAATCTGAATTTCAGGCGTATTAATTTAGTCTCCAGAACTGATAACGGTCGTGAGATAAAAGACGACAACAATTTTACGAAACTCCACAGCAACACATGCAACTCCAGAGAAACTGTCAGGAGGGGAAATGTCTTCAGAATATATTTTAGATTACAGAATTAATACCTAATAAGAAACAAATATGACTATAATTTTTTTCTTCAGTAAGTGAACGATAAACTTATTTCCTGTTTGTTTGTTTGTTTTTGGTTTTGTTTTTATGTGAAAGGGAGTCTAGTATATAGTATTGTTTAAAGCCGTGATTTAACTGTTAGCATGTTTCTTACATTTTTTTTTAATCAGTTCGCACAAACTGCACTAATTAATTAATCTCTATAAAGATTTATTTATCCATTTATTTATTTCATTTATTTATTTATTCATCTATCTATTCATTCATCCATTCACTTCATTATAATATATTTCCAGGATAGATAATTAGTCATCTCACAGGCTGTTTTACATAATGTTCCTGCATAATGCACGAGGGTATACAACATTTCAGAGAGAGCAACTGATTTCTAAAAGTATACTATTTGTATCTGCACACTGTATGCAAAGGAAAAAAAAGACAACATAATAGTAAGGAAAACCATTAGGGCAAACTAAATTACTCATATGATTAAGACCGGAGTAGATGTATAACATAATTATTTACAAGTTAGTGTAGTAAAATCAACTTGAATAAAAGAAGGCAAATAGAATATGAAAGAGATTATAAAGGCCACGAACACGCAAATGCATAATAAATTATATCAATCATGAAAAGCCATATAAGAGCGTAAAAAGGTCCCAGTTTGATTGCTTAAATGTTTAAAGAACACCATCTTTGTTTTGGGCTACCACCATAGGTGTTTAAAGAACACCGGACAATGTTCAAACAACATCGGTTTGTTTCTGCTTCGGTCATAATATACATTGTTATCATGCTGTAATTTTTGGCAGTGCATTATTTGTTTTATTTCTTAGTTTTCGTAACATTTCAATGGGCGGTCTATCGCCTCCATGTAATCGAATCGAATGATAAATGCTTTGTTTGTAATGAATAGATTTCATAAACATAATGGTCTTACTATGATTACCCCTTACTGCATGCTACCCCGCCCCACCATCTCCCATTCCACTATTTTATTTTTACAATATTATGTATGTTTTTTTTTTCACTCTTGTATAAGTTGTCCTGCCTAAGCATTGTCTATGATTACATGTATGTATTACTTTTTTTGTTGATTTATGTTTTCTTTTATATAGGTATTTGTTTTTAGTATTGTATGTTTGTATTTTCAAATGTATGTGTACTGGACCCCTTAGAAGAACAGCCTGTGGCTGAAGAGGGCCGTCCAGCCCACGAGTGGAAAATAAATATATACATTAAATAAAATTATATAATTTTATGAACACTCGACAACTCGAGACAGCCTGGGGACCCAAGCCGTTGCATCTGACCGAACTTTAGTCCATTTTTTCTTATATTTTTCGCGCCTTTTGTAGTTGATTAAAAGCTGATATAAGGAAGTACTTGAGTTTGAAAATATATTTCCACTGTTCTCACGAAGGGGTAATGTCGACATATAGAAAGAGAAACTCGCGGCGACAAAACTAAACTAAACTATTGAGAATAAATTGCTTCGAGGACAAAAGACACGAAGGCCTTGTCTATCATATAGCACACAACATGTAATTAACACTATACTCTTCAAAATAAAGATCCCAGGCCCCTGATTAATGCAGTGCTTTAAGAAATAGAATTTCAAGGAAGAGAAAAAATTGTTTTAATGGTGGACATAAAAACTTTGAAGCTCATCCTTGGCTCTTTTTAATTATGAATCGAAAGAGAAAATTAGCACCACCCTCGTTATTAGTTTCGAATGGGAGCGATGTGCTCGCCTGCTATCTAAGTATTATTTTGCCACCTTTTGCACGTGTCTGTCTTTTCCCTTTTTTCTACAGTGATTGATATATTCTCTTTCTGTTTTAATGAAGTTTATTTAATTTGCATCTTTTTATGTGTAAGCTTCCTTGTAGCTTTTTTTTCATTAGCTTAATACTTGCTTATACGTGTTAGATTGAAACAACGTTGATCACCAGCTGCTTAGTCATGTTAGTCATACTTTAAAATGACAAATAATGTTTTATCATGACTCCATTTAATGTGATATATCTTTACAACATATTTGATATCTTATGCGTGACTCTGACTCTATAATAAATCAATTTCCAGCACACCACTCCCGCCCCCTCTCCCCCTCTCTTTCTCTCGTCATCGGACTAGTGTTACCTGTCATAATTTATTTGAATTATTTTGAACACACGACATATTTTTCAGTTTGGTCTATCCAAGTCAAAAGATGAATTTTCTCACTCCCTAACCGGTCCAGGGTACATGATATTATCTAATTAATGTTCAAGAACTTTACCATGTTTACAATTGCCGGTAAGATAATGGTGTAAAAAAGTTGTTGTTAGTTATGACCATAGGTGGAAATAATGATAATCAATAATAAATATACCTGCTTATATAGCGCTTAATACTTATTTTATCAGAAGTCTCTAAGCGCTCTACAGTAATGCAGTATAATTACCCTGGCTTTAGCAGAGCTGCTGTTACACGCGCTGCGTTTCAAGGAATAAATTCCTACCACGTACCCATTCACCTCACCTGGGTTGAGTGCAGCACAATGTGGATAAATTTCTTGCTAAAGGAAATACGCCATGGCTAGGAATCTTCCCTCAGATCATGGACCTAGGTCCATGCTCAGATTGAAAGACGAGAGTCATTACCACTAGACCACGACGTACCCCCAAAATACACTTATGAGAGTTTTGGTCCCCGTTTCATACTTGTTATAATAAGAAATTTGAGTCAGAGTCACAGATATTAAGATTACATCATGGTAAAACATCACATTGTAACAATTAGGTTTCATTGAGTTATTCTGTAGGCATAAACACATTTTCCAACGGAGTGGCGTAATGATTATGAGCCAAATGTGACGTATGAGCAAAGTTTCTAATATTATGTCAAGAGTGAGAGAACTTTTTTTTTTCTTTTAGAAATAAGCTTGTGATATATTTTGACATAATGTCTTGAAAGATAATATATGTCTATCTCCTTTCATTTTATTTCTGTTTCTTCGTCTTTTTCTTAGTCATGTTCAAGCCCCGTCCCCCTATCTACGCCAGCATTATAAGACACTCTTAGAAAAAAGGTGCCAATGAGAACCCTTTCTTCCCGTATTTGGAATCATCGAGAAAAGGGTCCCCCCCCAAAAAAAAAAAAGGTTCTTTACGTGCTCTAGAACCTAAATTTTTTTATAAAAGAACCTAAAAATGTTCCATTGTGGCTCTTTACGGTAATTTAGAACCTTTTAGGGCACCTATAAATGTTCAAATTTTGGGACACGTATAGAACACTCTAAATACCATTATTTCTAAGAGTGTGTGCAAATGAATGACAAATAACATGAAATGGACACATTTCATGGCTATTATCAAAGATTTAAACCTGATTTATTCCTTTACAATGTTTACAGCCAAGAATGGTGAAGGGGCTGACCTTCGTCGTATTATGGACTGCAACGGGGATATGGTAGGCCCGATAAAAGTGGCAACCTACCAATCGCACCAGACCCCTTCTAGCCCGAAACTCCTTCCTGCCGCTACTCGGCGTCTCGCTAAGCACCACGAGAGCTGCGGCATCACTGATACCAACTTTGTAAGTGTTATATTATATTTATTTTGGTGTTGTTTTGTTTTAGTGTTGTCTTTGGTGTCGCTGCTGTTCATCTGACTGTTGAAAGAGAGTTTTTACCCTTAACTATGCTGGAATTTTGTTTAGAAAATAGAAGAAAGAATGGCTGATAATGATTTGTTTATTTCGTAATCATTTATGAATCCCTATTTACAGACATTAGATTTCATATTATTGTGTATTATATACTTTTGTCGATGAATTAAAATAATACTTTATGTTTTGTACACAATTTTTATTCTCAGTTATCTTATTGCAATGAATGTATAGAAATAATTTGTATTTTTTCTGTTATTTTATAAGATACGATTAAATACGAAACTTGAATCAATTATCTAATTATGTTTCTTATTTGTTCGGGATGTGGATTAAGTCATGAGTCCAGGGAAGGGTATTCGATGTCTTGGTAACAATTTATGAAATCATGATTATTGTTTGCTTTTAAGAACAATTCATTCATATTAAACTTGTACTTGATATCCTTGAAAACGTTTGATTGCTTGTTTTATCAAAGCATGTTTTAATTCCGATTGAGTGGGATCACCCGTACAAATATATAATTGACCACTTTAAAAAAAAGAAGGCCAAATCAACATTTTTATTTCTAGTTTCAAGCCACAATTTTGAGATGTATTTGATTGGCAGATAAACGTAAAATTTTGAGCCACGAGGTCCGGGGTTCGAATCATTTGCAATGTATTTTTTTTTTTGGTCACAAATGCCATTTACCACACGAGGGTGAAGAGTGGCAAATGTTGATAATAGCCCAGTCAAAGGACGCTAGTGCTGCAGTCACTAGCGTACCTACGGGGGGGGGGGGGGGCAGAGGGGCAGTCTGCCCCCCCTGACGAGCCACCACCCATGCAAAGCCACCACCCATGCATGTATCCCTGCCCCCCTGACGAGCTTGAAAGACCTTTTTGCCCCCCCCCCTGACGAAAATCCTGGAAAATCCTAGGTACGCCAGTGGCTGCAGTGGGATTTGAACCCCGGACTTTGCGGCTCAAAGTCTGGACACTTATAATATCCACCGATCAACACAACTTCTAATAAATTACATTATTTGTTACAACATCTTCAATCACAATGAGCATTCAATAAAAAATGACATTATCATAATAGCTCAGCTTTACACTGTAATAACATAATAGTTGACCAATTTTTTCTTTTCTTAAATGACTGATTGAATCCGATGACCGGAGTAATACGAAAATCGGTAAGCGCTTAGACACGTAGGCTTACATTATCGGTCTTGGGCGCTTTGTAAATATCTGGATTGTTATCTCCATTTGTATTATTCTGACTTTAAAATATATATACAAATTGATATTTTTTATTATTATTTTTCGTCCAGATCCCTTAGCATTTCGCGGAATGCTTCTCGAACGTTTTACCTGACAGCCATGGCCTACACAGAATTTCTTTCGGGGGAGGGGGGACAAGACGCATAAACAATTTTGAAGAAAAAAAATGAAAAGCGAGGAAGCGAAGCGACTGACATTGTTAAGGAGACACTTTTGCATTTCCTTAGGTTAAATCAAAGGATTTTGTGCATCCCTTTAGTGACTTTTCTGAGAATATTCATTATTATTTTTTTTTAAATAAATATTGGAGGGCAACTACCCCCTGCCCCTAGGGGCCATGCTGATAACCTAATGAGAAATACCTTTTCAATACCACTTGATTTAAAACACGACCAGTTGCCGGATTCTTGGACAACGTCTTTCCCGATGCAGCCATCGGGAAGCGTCGAGTCTCGACCGCTGCAGATCCGCCCCAGCTACGGTCTCGGCCAGCCTTGCAGCCAAAATTATACTTTGTTTGAAGATTTATTGGTGCTACTTTGATAATCTAAATAATTTTTTGTTAGAACAAAACAAGTGCATGAAATGGTACTTGTAGATATATTGGTAACTTAATCATATTAATTTATTCCCGACTTAATAAAAATTCATACAGTATCAATAATTGTGAATAGGGCCTACATATAATTATTACTGGTAACAAACGGAAACAAATCAAGTTGATGCTTTTGCCAGTCAAATGTTTATAAAAAACCTCAAATTCGACGATTCTTCATCTTCTTCAGGAGTATGTGGGTCTCTTATTCGGCAAATCGCCCCCTTGCCTAAAGTCGCTTCGCTTATTTTCCATTTGACCTCATTCCACATGGTCTCGTTCCAGTTCGTCTACAACAGCCATTCTCAATTACTTTTTTGGAAGCGCCACATTTCTTGTTGAGAATCTGTAATGCTCCACTATCCATTACGCAAACCAGCAATGTATCAGCGGATGGGGGGCCCAGAGGCCCCTGGTGGCGTGGGGGTCGAGGGGGCAGAGCCCCAAGAAGTTTTGGAATATGAGGCCTTTTAAATTGCCCAGAGGGGCTCTAATTAATATCAAAAGAAGAAATACAAATGCCAACAAACTACACAATATTAAAAGAAAAATGACCAGTGACTTTTTCACAACATACCAATGATACCACTAGTTCAGACTGTTCTGCACCAGATCTATTGGCTGAAGCAAGTGGCGTAATGAGTAAAAAAAAATGAGGGGCTAGATATGGCAGCTGAAGCAAAAATATTGAACTTTTCAATACAAAAATCTATATTTTGACATAATATTAAGATAATACAATATTTCCCTTTTCTTTCCTTTTCTCCTCTTTTCTCCTTTTGTTTTCTTGGCCGTGAAACACTTGGGGGCCCCCAATCCCCGCCCCCATCTGTACGCCAGTGGCTAAAGTTACGTTCCCCGATTTTGCAAGGGCTGAAAATTAGGCGTTGCACTGCACTAGCGCCCAAACTGCCCCTCTACAACTCACGTGCAGTATCATTTATTCAGTTCGTGTTAAGCAAGAGTGCATGCAGGCAATCACGGCAGGCAATACATCTGAGCATGTATGTATTTCACTTTACACCTTCGGATTTTAATCGGCTCCGGAAACAAATTTTCTGCTTGTTATGCCCCAAATTCATATTTTTTAATGATCAGGATGCTCTATGGATATCACATTATTTGATGTTTAACTCTTAAACAAAAAGGATACTCTGGAAATGCAACATTTCTCGCCGTTGAAATAGAAATCCTACAAACGGGGTTTTCAAATCACTTGTGTGGCACATAAACTTTGTACCGCATAGAATAAATAAAAAGAACAACATCGATCCTCTATAATAGAGGTTATCGAGTGCTAAATTGGACAAAATTTGAGGAAATCAATTAAGTGTCAAGTAAAGAGTTTTTGTTTTCTCTTTGTATTAAAATGATCACCAAATCCTTATTTCCAGGTTACTGGTAGATACATTTTTATCTCCCGTATTTTTCTTTATTTTTACTTTTTTATACCGGCTTCCAAGCGCCACTCCGCAAGGCTCGGCGCGCCACAAGTGGCGCGCGCGCCACCATTTGAGAATCCCTGGTCTACAACTTTGTCTACTAACAATTAGGTCTACTTGTCATTTTGCCCATTTACCATTTCGTCTAATTTACAGTTAGGCCGTACCCATTTCGTTAAATATCCACTCCGTTTAACACCTCTCAATCTACATGATCTATGGTTAGATGAGCTGTTCATGAATTAAAATTTTAGTTTGCAACTTGCATAGCGTAAAGTCAACGAAGTGAAAATTATACCATCTTGGCATTAGACTAAATTCGAAATAGAGTGAGTGGGTATTAGACCAAACGAAGTGTAGACTAAATGGCAATGAGACCGAATTGATGGTAGGCCAAATGTTTGTTCTTAACCCCTTCAACAGCCGTTTTATTACATCATTGTTTTTATCATGATCGTTGATTGATACTGATGCATAATATCTCCATCGTTATAAAGGAATGCAATTAGGAATTATGAAGTTTGAAATTCCAAACTTATAAGACTATAAATCAATCATATTGATTATAATTTATAGGGATCGCACATTTCATTAAAGGTCTTATCGGACGTTGTATCTAAAAGTTACCGTAGTAACATTGCTTCTTAAGTGACCCAAATCATGTTCTAGTAGGATCCATGCCCAAATCAAGGGAGGTTGTCAAATCTGACAACTTTTCGGACGACAGACATGACAAACAAAATGTTGACGAAATTTCACAACGGCAATAAATAACAGTTTGTTTAGATCGGTATCAAATCGAAGAAATTTCGAGTGATCGAAATAAAACGATATATTTTTTAATTATTATTATTGTGTCTTCTACATGTTCTATTCACGACCAGAACGGATGCTCGGCCTACGCCAACGGACGTCCTCTGGACAACGTAAACGGAGTCGCCACCAACCATGCCAACAACCCCGTCACCACTATCACTTGCACAAGTTGCAATGGCGCCATCAAGCGGCAGCTTGGGAACATCTCCGAAGACCTTCACTCAATGATTGAAGATAGACAGATGGAGGAAGAAAGGGAGAGTATCATCACAGAATGGAAGAAGATGGCGCATGTTTTCGATCGCTTGGGACTTGTACTCTTCATCGTGGCTACTATCATTCTCGCTATTATCCTCGGGAATAGGCTGGGTGAAGAACCGACTGATGTGTAGAACAAAAGTTTTTTAGGAGCCACTGGCTAGATTTTGAGAAGAAGGCGCAACAAAGCTGTTGGCAAACCGCGTACAAATACTTGGATATGTGGGGTATTCCATTTAGGGCGACATTGGTGTTAGCCTTGCTCTGGTGTTAGGGCAACACGATATACTCTAATAAAACTAACACTTTACATTCTACACCAAACACAGAAGCTAAGTGGGAGATAACGAAAAATAAAAAAGGGGAAAATGGTCAAAACCGATCTATATAAGATAGACTTCTTCGACGTTATACACTAAGCCATTAATAAATTAATGGATTTACAAATGTATAGATGTTTTGCCTGCAATAATAAAGATGCATCTGCATTGTTTGTGAATAAAAATCGGTAAAGTGAAATGCACGTATGATCAAAACAGAAACTTTTTGTCGGAGAAGAAATTCTCGCCGTGTTGAAATTTTCTTGTTCAACATTATGCGATCAGTCTTTCTTCTTAAAATCAGAATTTTGGTGTAATTTAAGTTTTGGATCCCCATATGGCGGCCAGCGAATTGGTTAAGAAGCTATTGTACCTACTGGACATTAAAAAAAAATTGTATTGGTTTGAAATAATCATGTCAAGATAAACATGGTGTCTTGTCGACACTGGATCCATTCAACATGTTCAAGGGAGAGAGTGCTGAGAAGACGACGACGCCGAAGAATAAGAAGAAGAAGAAGGAGAATAAGAAGAACAAGGAGAAGAACAAGAAGAAAAGAAAATAGAAGGACAAAGAGGAGGGGTAGGACTAGATAAAGAACAATAAAGATAATTTATCAAAGAACAAGACGAGGTTCCCCCAGAATAATAATGGGAAAAATAAAACATTAATAAGTAAAAAAAAAAATTATAATAAGAAGATAAATAAGAGGAAATAAAGAATAAACCCGAAAATGCACCTTAAATGGAATTAAGAATACCGTCTGTGGTACGGGGAATAGTACAAGTTACAAACATTTCTCGGTAAACGAGAGTAAACTTTTCTGGGAACCACACTGGTATACAGTATCTACCTGGCGTACTCAGAAGGAAACACTACTATTTACACCAATCACAGATTATCATATCTTATCATTTCAATGCACAATTTTTCGTCATTTTTTATCATGTTTTCGGGACCCATGCCTTATTGGAATTTTGGAAATCAGTGTTTCTCGTTAAAAAAAATCGCTGTTCAATCACTTAGATTATAAATCAATAAGTCAAATATTTTCTATGTTCATTTTCTTTTTTAATTTTAACTTAGGGAGCCCTAACTACAAGCCTTTGCTTCTTTAGACTCCCTAACCATTTTTTTTACTTTGTGTTATTTTGATGTATTGTTCTTACGATATCTTACGATATTTTTATCCCTTCTTTTAATGGTTAAATCAAATAAATGAAATGAAAACAAAAATATGTATTTACCACTTATAGGATAGAACACCGTATTCAGCAAATGCCGTTTTTCGGTAGTAGTATTGTTACAGTTCTTCTATTCCATTAATTACTGCCATCCAATGTCTTATAAAAAAAGAGACATTCTGCCTTTTTGCTGGGCTCTTAGCACTTGAATTGAACACTTTGATTGACTAAAAATAAATATTTTTCAGTTCACTTTTGGGCAGTTTAGATAATGGCTTGACATTCCTTCGGCAATGTTCGGGTGACATGTGTAAATTAACATAGAAAGGATAAAATGTTGATGCGTGATGTACGTATTATACACGACTTATGTATATACTTATGTATATAATTCCTTAAAAAGTTGTGTGCGCTATGAACGCCTAGCTTAGCCGGGTAATATAGGAGCGCCTTGAGCACCTAACAACTAAAGGTGGATATGTGCGCAATATAAATACCCTATATTATTATTATACTTGTAATTTCTTTATATAGTATTTTATATGGTCAGTATGTGCAATTATAAAGTGGTTATATGGATCCTAATCAACTAATTGGCTTAAATATATCACATCACTAGTCGTTTATTTTGGCTCACAGAAGATATGCTAATGACTAATACTAATGACTGGTTCTATTTGACCAGTCAAGCTATTGATATTGGGATAAGTTACCATATTTTATAAAACATTATAATAACACTATAGGCTCAATGCTGAGACCATGGACCAATTGTAATCTTCAATATGTGCATTGTCTTCATAATCACTCTTTCTATTGATGAGAAAAGGAAACAATTAAGAATTCTTCCTTAGAGTTTTTTTTTTTGCATTTTTTCACGTATATTGACGTCTTTTGAAATCTCGTTCAGTACCATAAAATGTCAAGTTAAGATATACGATGACACACACGCAGGCCTATTAGTTATGCAATGTAGAATGTGATATCAATTAAGACACCAACAAGTATCGAATGAATATAAAGCCTACCTTGTTGACGATTTAGGTTTTAAATATATCATATTTAATTCCGCTTTTCTTTCATTTCACTATTTCAATAATTTTTATTACATGGCCATATTCTATTCCGCCCGCTAAAAATGTATCGACAAAATTGTTGGATGGATATTCATTTTTTTTATATAATACAATAAACAACGTATTCACTTTTTACACGTTTGATAATGAAAATGATGTCTCACTCAATGTTAATAGGTGAAACTCACAAAGGTTCGTACAAATCTCATGCACTATTCGTACGAATTCTGGAGTTCGTAGAGATTATTGAGAAACAACGACTTTTGGATATACATTGGCCATATCATTCGCATGTTTATGTCGTACGGTTGACATACGGCCATCTTACAAATTTTTGTCGTAAGATGCTCGTACGTGTAACTCACGGCACACGTAAGAATGATAAGTCATTCGTAAGAAGATTTTACTCAACAATTACCGCGCATGTCGTGTATATATCTATGCCCTACGAGTCTCTTACGAACACATGACAATCGCTACGAGTCGTTCTAAAGAGCGGTGTACAAAATAATCTTAGAGCCCACTGCGTTCTTACAAACTTACAAACGGTTGCGTAAGGCATTCTTAGATGATGCATTCAGTCACATCATCATTTTTCTCCCAATCTGTTTGGTTATTTGGAATCACGTACAATGGTTGGTATGGTGTCGGTCTCATCCGCGTGACTGCGACATGAAATGACTTCAACGAACGTACAGGTAAAAAAAAAATTACCGAATATTCTCTTCTAAAACGGCCTTTTATGAAGCTGAAGTAGAACACTTTTTTTCTTTGTCTGATTTATTGTTTTAGGTTCTTAAAATTGCCCCTAATTTACATGGCTAAGATGTGCACTTAATTGTTTTGTGAAGAAAAAAAAACAGCCATGGTCTTTATATTCTACATTTCATTATGATGAAATGTTCATTGCTATGTTTATGTGATTTTAATGAACTTGTAGTTCAGGTAGATTTTGCCTTTGAGATGTACAGCAAATGAACGAATGACTAAAAATAAATTTTGTTCAGTCTTATATTTTCGAACAGGTTTAACCCACAATTTGACTTTTTAACAGTTCTGTGTACAAAATTCTAATCAGATCTAGTGATTGTGATGATTTAATATAGAATCAATAATAAATACATACCAATTTATTTATAGTGGATACAAATATGTGCATCGCTTCTTTCATTTATGTTTTCGTTAAGTGTGCTCTCAATATTAGTTGAAATCAGAGGGTTTTTGTTCAATGGGCCATCAATATATAGTTAGAGTGGTGTGTTCCCTAATCTCTTGTTTATTGTTAGCGAGGCTATGGGGATATTTTAAGTGTAGAAAAAAATAGAGTAAATTACATGGAACAGGAATTACCTGAAACTTACTTTAAAATCCTACATCAACATGATCACATATATAGAATGTAAAATTTATCTGAATGTCTGTTAGATGAAACATTCCCGATTCATTCCGCCCCCGCAAATAATTCAAATGTCGAACTTTTTTCTAAAAAATTAAAACAATTCAAAAGTCATTTCATCATCATAACGGGATATTATCAGGGTCTATCAGAACAACCAAAGTGGCAAGGACAGTAGCAAAAAGTCATCCAGTGTTAACCGGATATGTCATCAACCATGTCAAATTGGCACCCATAGATTGCAAAGCAATGAAATCAGTTGCCCAACCCTTTAATGTTAAGCGTGCTCACCATTACAATGAATAACATGTACTTTATAATTATGTTGGCTCTATGAAAAATATCAAGTTCAGTTTCTCGGTAAAACTGGACATACATCGTTCGTTGACCGGATTTCTCATATTTCTTGTTTGTTTGGTTATTAGAAGGCAATTAAATTAGTGTCCTCGGGACCCGTGTCCTGTTCTGGGGTTTTAGAATTGATTCATAATTATTTCAAATAGTTGTCTAAATTTGCAGCATTTTTAAAATTTGTCAAAAAGATTTGATTCTTATACTTGATCCGAAAATAGAAAACACGAAATATTTGCTGCATTCAAAGTTTGATGTACTTTCTGGAAACTTTGAATGATTGAAGTCTGAATTTATATAATGGATTTTACCTCAACTTTCTTGTTGAATTCACAATCACTAATACCGATAAATGTTCAAAATCTATGATCATATGCAACTTTAATTCATATACACTCTTTCGCCGTCTAGGAAACCATTTATATTATAATTCATTACAATATTTTTCTGTCTTTTGAAAAGTACCTATATACTAATATTTTGTTCAAATTTAAGTCTTTTAAAAGTTTCATGTTATATGTCATGTATCTTTGTATGCTACTACACTCTAAATTCCAAGGATTTAAAATAAATCCAAATCGCTGTGAATAGTGACCAGCTGAATATCAGATTTAGTTTTAAACCTTGTAGATGTAAATATGAATCTAAAAGATTTGAATTTAAATATTTTGATTTGATTTGACAGTTAATCCTAAAGATTTAAATAAATCCAACACTCGGCTGGTCACTATCCACAACCGATTTGGATTTATTTCAAATCCTTGGAATTGTTTTATCTATATATTACACCCTGCTTATGGCACAAGCATAACTATTGTTACAGTTATGTGCCATGGACCTGGGTTGAACGTAAAACTTCTTATTGTGCAACATTTTGTCCGATGTTTTTAAAAATGAAAATTAGATTACATTCCTAATTTTTCCCTCCTGCACCACTAAGATAATGAAGTATAACAATTTTTCGACTAAAAATATTACTATACATTATTTTCTTCGCGTGCCCCGATCGCTCACTGTCGTGACATAAAGCGAATCATGGTATATGCAAAAATAATTTCAAAAAGCAAAATCGCTTCTACTAGGGGAAGATGTAGGTATATTTTCATCCAACACTCGCTTCGTTTTCTTGTATGATGTCTAAATTTGCCTCAATATGATTACAGGTTATGGTTATAGGTTATATGGTTATATATGATTTCAGAAAACAAGCAACTGATCATATGCCCCCTAAAGAAGAATTTAAAAAATCATTATTCAAATATCCTTTCAAATCTGAAAGAAATAAAATAAGAGCGATATTGCTCTCCCAGTCAATCCCAATCTCAACATCACAATGACACAGGAACCACCACCCATCAGATTACCATTGTCAGAAAATATGCATGTCAGACCATCCAACATGTTAGATATTTTGTTCGGCGTGTAAGAGCCGGATACTTGTTACATGCCATATCGTATTCGATCATAAAGTTTCATGAGCGTGCATACGGATTTAGCCTTTTTACCAGTTCACAAAACAATATCCACACACAGTTATACCGGCTCCAAAAGTGCAATTTCCCATGCCAATCATGATTGTCAATCTTAAAGTTGTAATATTGTCATTTAAGAAAGCTTCTATCAAAGTAAAAACAAACTTTTTTTTAATTTTAAAACTGACATTTTTGCATTTTTACGAAAATCCATCAAATTTGTTCAATCTGAGTCAAATTTAGAAAGAGTTACTAGTAAAATTCGCTTTTTTTTGTTTGGGGGCATATAATCAAGTTCATGTGTAAAGGGGACTAGTAGTATCAAGAGTTAAATGAATGACAATAAATAGCTCAATCAATGTTTTATTGAACGGTTCGCTCTTACCATTATAAAACACTACCGTCAATGAAGGGAAAGTGTAATTTTGACATCATGTGAAGCAAACAGTAGACATATAGTTGTCAGGGTTTAGTCACACTTGCGAAACCGACTCCAGACCGACTATCGGTTTGGAGTCGGTTTCATTGGTGTGACATCACACAAGTGACGTCATGCAGCTCATAATGTGACCAGACACCCTTAAATCAAACCACCAATAAGTCGCCAGGAAAGGTTCTCTGCAATAGCCAAAATAGTAAACTGGGCTTCAAAAAGCAAAAATTTAAAACTTAGCTTATCTGATGTAGTCAACAATATATTGTTAACATTTCAAGTTGTAAAATTGATTAGAAAAAAAGACACACAAGTTTCTTTGACACAAGTTTTTGTGGACTAAACCTTAATCATGTTGATGATTCATAATATTAAAACACAATCCTCGAGATCAGCTCGATCGCTTTACTCCCTCGCTCGCACAATTACAATTTGCCTATATTGTTCCGTGAACAAAATCCTGCGCATAGCCATGGGAAATGTGGTTCCGTCCATCCCCCTGGCCACCATCACCCCACTCGTTTTGGGGTGGAGGTAAAAGAAAAAGACAATTGTTGGATAGTTTGGATGTCGGGACATTCATAGAATAATATAGACCACCTCATTTTATGAAATCCTTTGTTAATGATGACTGCCATTATTACAGTTTATGAAATATTAGTTTTAAACATTGATTAAATTGCCGTCCTGCCTTGATTTACAACCTGTCCGGACATTCAACGACCGGGGATACTGTATTTGACTTTAGCAGCTAGTCCATTCGCGATATGTGATCCAAGTACATCATACCTATAACCTTTTGTGCTTTACGAGATTGACACTCCACTAAATCATACCTTATATCATATCAATGACAAGTGGACAAGCTATTGAAATATATAAAAAATATGTTTAAAGAACACCTCGGCATATTATTTTTGGTAGTGTCATCAAATTTTATGATCGAATGCACATTATTTACACAGCGCTTTCATGAAGAGATAGGTCTAATCTCTGATTCCCTTCTCTCCTTATCCATTCCATCTTCGGATGATCCGTTGCGTCCTACGTTTCCGTCAAAACATGACTGGAGGTTACCAAAGGGCCCTAGCTGATGCAGTAGTAGATATCACTGCTGGTAGGTAGGCCAAGCAAGAGGACACACGGACCCCAGAACATAACGCACCGGAAGCATGAGCGTCCGGTGTAGCAGAACTCTGGGCACCAGGTCTGTAAGGTTTATTGCCATCCCGGTCAGTCAGCCCTTTGGAGAACAGTGCAAGCAGGAGAGGGGTAAAGAGCATACCCGTCTCCCTTTTATTTCCTATTTATCGTACATACTTGATACTTGTTGTACCTGGTTCCTGGTTTAGTTGATTGGTTGGTTGATTAGTTGGTTAGCTTGGCTTTTAAAAGACCATGCTTATACCAGGGACGTGAGAGGGTGACACGTCCCTGCATTTGAGGATACCATCTTACATCACACAGTCACCATGTTCACACCAACAAACCGACTCCAAGTGGACCGATGATATATCACTGGCAAGTGCGTTCAGTCTGGAGTCGGTATCGCTGATCTGACTGAAATAAATAATGCTTGCACTTTTCCTGGACCCCGTCGCATAAAAGTTGATATTATAGTAACGTTGCCATCCAATGGTAACTGACATGGTAACTCTGCAAATCAGCCAATCAGAATCAAGGATTTAAGGGAGGTTATAATTGGATGGCAAAGTTACCATAAAAGTTTGCCAGCCAATGGTAACTTGCATGGAATCCTTGATTCTGATTGGCTGTTGGTCATCGTTACCATGGTAGTTACATTTGATGACAAAGTTACCATAATAGTAACTTTTATGCAATGAGGCTCTGGTATACCAGCATGAGGTCAATGGCATACTAGCGAGTTTTCACACCGCCATGGAGATCGCTTTCAAAGAACATAGAAAAGTATTGCAAAATGTCTTTCATGACAATCAGAAAGCTTTGTCGAAAATTAGTGAATCAAAACAGCAGTTTCGTCCTGGACTATGGAGATACGAAACATTTGCATTTTTTCGTCAGCTCCAAAACTTAGAACGAACTCCTGCTCTAGTTCACCAATTTTTGACAAAGACCTCTCCGCTATTCAATTTCATTTTACCGACATTTTCAATAAATTCACTGTGTTCTATAATTCGTTTTGCGTGGCCGTGCGAAAACTCGCTGTTTTCACCGGGACACGAGGACTGCTGGTGATCTAGGATCTATATTCTTTGATCACATAGATAGAAGCAAGTTCGTTGCAATGGTTCGTCGATAGTTTCATTTTTCATTTAATTTCATCTCAACATTTATTTCCTTCCATTTCACAAAGTCATTTTTGTAAACATAAATTTAAACGAAATCAGTTTGTCATAAAGAAAATGAATACAAGTTATGTTTATAGAAGAAAGCGTAAGTCCATGTAATGCCTTTGAAACTTGAATTGCATTCATTTAGCATAGTCATCTTTCATATAGTTTATATTAAGGATGTGAAATCATCTCCCAGATTACATCAACAAACATGACGAACGGTGGAAGATGCGCAGCCGGCATTGCTATATATCACCAGTACGCTCTGATAGAGGGTCTGTTGCATTCTTGGTAGTGGAGCTACTAAAGCTTCTTATATCCAATGCCTTACTTTCCAATCGAAAGCTGTTAAGAGAGTAAAGGGAAATGTTAGTTACACACAACATTTTGGATAATTGGAGCACGAATTGTCAAAATAACATGATTCTAATACTAAGTCATGTAAGTTGCAACAACTTGTATTCCTTTTTTTGCCGCAATCCTGTCAAAAGAACTGTTAAATTGTTCTAAAACTAAATATTTGAATAAAAATTATTTTGAATATCACTACTTTAATTAACTGATTTGGGTCAAAAAAATGATCTGATGATGGATGTGCTGTACATAATATTTAAGTGTTTTAGCCCCCAAAATACTGTTATGCGCATGCGCAAGACAACATGTAACTGTTCCGCGCAAGCGCATAACAATACTTTTCTCAAATAAAATCGCGTCGCCGACAGTGTCGTCAAATCATGGACCTACTAGTAGGTCCATGGTCATATAAAGCCGTTTATATTGTCATAGTTGTGTAAATTGACAAAAGTTTGTACAATACGCCTATCGATTATGCAATTTTCAGATTTTTCACAACTTGTCGGACTTTTTATCCGACAGTTACCATAGTTACAGAGCTCAGTCAATCATATTCAGGAAAGTTGTCAGATCTGACAACTTGTCAGACAACACGAGGAAATGCTCTCCAGAATAAGTTAAGAGCGATAAATAAAATGATCAATTAATAAATATAGTTGACTATAATTATGGTTCTCTACTATTGTAACGGGACACAAATTGTTAGTCTTGAATCAGAATGTCATTTGTATCAAGCTAATGAAAGACAATATTCAGGTATCGAGTGGTTTGTGAGTTGAATTGAATTTATTGGAACATCGTTGGCATCTGTCAATATTCTGTTCAAAAAACAAAAATGCAAAGTAATTCAATTTGAGGAGCATTTAAGGAAATGTAAATCTAGTGTAAATCTAGCCAATTATCGTCAAATCACCACATGGGATCTTCTTATGCTATACTATCATGATGATGAATATTTTATACAGCGATGTTTACTATATAAACCTTACAGTAGTTGTTTAACATTTTAAACAACAATGGTTAATTTATTGAGAATGAAATATTGAAAATCAGGTTGTTGAAGATTGTAAACACTGTCTTGTTTAAACTGTTTTAAACAACTGCTACAAGAAACAGTGTTTTTTCACTGTATATGCATTGGGAAGGAAAAAAACACATAAAATTAGATAATGAGGAAAGAGCGGATATATTATTACTTCCAACAAGGATTAGATCAACAAACCCAAAATAGATCTTTTTGGTTTAGTGGCAAAGATTAATCACGTTTATTTGAAATGCGATACGCCATGAAGTAATAATAATTTGCCCTGAGTCATAATGTTTTGGACACTCAACAGTGATTAAGAGAAAGTAGAGTAAGGTAAATTAAACAAACGATGCAGCATAATGTCACATTCAAAGAAACATTAAGTGGTGCAAATCTGCACTTTCCGAACCACAAAGGGCAAAATTGCAAACAAACTTGCCCCAGTTTCGCATTGCTTTAAGTTGAACCTTCGTGTGTGTTTTGTCAGAGTAAGATTTTTCAGAAGAGAAAATAAGTATACATGCAGAAGCCGCGGAACAGTTTTCAAAGTGGGGGGGGGGGGGGCTGAGCCAAAAATGGGGGGGGGGGGGCTGACCATGCAAAAAATCACAATCACATGGTCATTTTTACGTTTTTTGTACACTGTTTTGGAAAAAATGGGGGGCTGAAGCACCCCCAAGCCCCCCGCTTCCGCGGCCCCTGACATGTTATAAGAGATAGTTAATAAAGAAGTTCTTGTGAAGAGAATGATAAAGGGTTAATGGGAAAGGGATAGACGGTGAAACACCTCGTTTATGGTGTCAAGAAATAGACTGGTCTAAGTATAAGAAGAGGGTTCATGACAAAAGGCAGCCAACCCCTTGGTTGGGACAGCACTGGATAATGATAACCCTTTTATGCTTAGGTAAACCTTCTACTAACTCATTCTGAATCATATCTGAGTAGGCCTATACCCCATCCAAAATTTTAGGTTACATTATTTTGATTGCAGTAAATTTCATATTGGAATTTAAGCTATAGCAGGAGCTAGCCGCGTTCGGGTGCCACTTTCGGGGGTGTGGGCAAGGGCATTATAGACATGAGAAAAACAATGATTAAATTAACAACAAAGAAGCCAGCACTGTCAAAGTTGGAAGGGAAGCGATGTCGGCGTCACGTTTTACAAAGGGGTGAGATTTCAGCGCATCCCGCATCCCACATCGCCAAGAGAAGGGACGAAGTCGCGTAATTCTACAGCTTGCCCTTGCACTGGTCTTCCTCGAACATTATACGCCACTGATTTTTTTTTTAAAGCATAGCCTGTATGATTCTAACCAGTGAATTACATGAATAAAAAATAATTAACAGATTTTCAATAGGTACGTGTAAAGTCGCATTCATGACGTTTCAAAGTTCAAGGACGGTTAAGGGTATTACAGTCACTGTCATCGTCATTATCAAAATCGATTTGATCACACACACAGTAAAAGGGAACAAACAATTCCTGACGCCAAAAAACAGTCTCTAACTCTTTCCCACTGTGAGTCATGACAACAACATCAGCATGGCCGAGGGAACCCCCGGTTCAGTGACTCATCCGTATCCGATTGACTCACAACCTGGTATTTTTTTTCTTCAGAAAAATGGGCTGGTGGACCTAAGCGAGTTAAAAAATAGACTACCTCGATCGATGTCGTTATGACAATACAAACAAGCCTTGTTCATCCTTTTAATTAAGTTGACTTAAGTAAGATTTTCAAGGTGTTTTTATTGTAATATAATTTATAACAGACTTGTTATCATCTTGATGCATGAGATTGTTTACATGTTTACATTGTTTATGTCGAGCACCACGGCGAAAGGGTTCCTGAAAAATGAAATAGATTATTAACCGGGCCACAGTCATATAAATCATGACATAGATAAATGAACGATTACATTAAGAAATGAATGAATAGTCAACTGAACAAATGAATTAATAGATAAACGGGTGTAGGAATACATAGAATAATGTACACATACACAAAATGATACTTATACTAATTCATACATAAATAAATAAACAAGTGAATTAATTAATGTATATACTAATTGATTAATCAATCAATCAATTAATTTATTAATTAATTAATACATGTATCTTAACATCATACTTCAACGCACTTTGTTCAAATTTGATTGCTGTACATTTCAGTTTATTGAGTAAAGTACAGTACAGTAATACAAGTTAGAACAAATGAAATATGATGACATATTGCTCTGCTGATTCGCCTCTGGGTGATTACTAATGAGAGAAGATTCAATGTTATCTTTTTAAAATCTTAAGAAATGATATTGATATTTTGTGCCCGTCTGACTGTCATAACGAAATAGCGATAACATGACTGTGCGCTCAATATAGTCTTTCCAAAAATAAAGATTCCCATTCATAATTTTCTTTGATCAAAACAACTCTCCACAAAAGCGGAAGACAATAATAGAGTGGGAAAGAGAAATGAAAAGAAAGAAGAAAAATTAGCGTGGATATGTAGAGACTGCATGGAAAGAAAGAAAGGTGAAAGATAGTTGAAGAAGAAATACGGAAACTTAATTTAGACTTTGACCGAAAAATAAACTAGGCAAGGTCGATCTTCTTACCATATCCTTTATGCAAATCTTCTCTTCTGCGGATTATACACCACGTTGACCAAAATATGATGACTTTTCAACTTCAGAAAATAAAAGTTAGGAAACTGGTTCAACTAGGTACTCGTTTATTTGTCATATAAGATCATAATTACATGATGAGAAGTCAGGTTTGGCATATATAATTTAGCCCATAATCGAATTTTATTTTTATCCACTTTTTGATAAACACATGCACACGTTGGTATAATAAATGCATAATGCATTTTCATTTATTATTCTTAAGTTAAGATAAAAACATCATTAGACTGTCTTTGCTTACAGGTGCCGTATAAGTGTCGGGAATCGAACCTCGGACCTTCCCGTGTGTAAATCAGGCGTTTGAAAGACCACTCGAGATGTGTGATCAAGGACAAATTGTTATGGTTGAAATGTTTATCTCCCCTTCCCCCATTTTTTATTTTATTCTTTCTTTCTTTGATTATGCTTTATTTCGTTCTTTATACATTTATCTATACCTATCTATCTATCTATATATCTATCTCTATCTATCTATCTATCTATCTATCTATCTATCTATCTATCTATCTATCTATCTATCTATCTATCTATCTATCTATCTATCTATCTATCTATCAATCTATCTATTAATATATCTCTAACTAAGTATCTATTTTTCCTTATCTCTTACTTTATTTTTTGCAATTTTTCATTCATTCCTTCATTGAGGTTAGAGAGGGGTCAGGCGATTCTTCAAACTGTATTTCCCTTAAGTACAATTTCCAAGTCAATTTGTATTTATCATGATTATTTCATACGAAAGGAATCATACTGTTAAAGCAATTAAATGACAATGGAATAACCATGAACTTGCATTTATTTCCTGCTTAAATTACGACGTAACAGTGCATTTTATGGTGAAATATAGTGAATCCCAATTGGTGACATAAAGTATCCAAATTGCTATTTCATTTTAATCTATTTACTCTCGATCTTAATAAGCAAAGTTGAATATTTCATATTTTGCAAAATGTTTAAAAAAACACTGATTTCTGGACAGCAAATACAAGTGTTCTTTTTAATTACTTTTGTTAGGTTGGTGTCATATGCTTCAATGTAACTTGTATGTGTTGTTCCAAACTTTCCAGTCATCTCAAAGGATATGCTTGAAATCCATGACTTCCTTCGTGTGCTTTTTTATGAAAGAAAGAAATGTACATTAAAAACAAGGGGAACAAAATAGTTGGTTCCCACACCGGGAATCGAACCCGGGCCACGGCGGTGAGAGCGCCGGATCCTAACCACTAGACCATATGGGATTTGGATGCAAATGGCAGGAATAGTAATGACTAAATGGGTTCGAAGACAAGGGCTCCGAAACACAAATGTTTGCGATGGATTGCAAACGATTGCAAATATGAAAGAACCGCACTGATTGGTCCCTGGTCAGTATTTTAAACAAAATGCGCGAGTGTAACATTGATATTGATTGGTCAGTTTATTTAGCGATTGATCGCTATTCTTTGTGTTACGGAGCCCAGGTCTACACCAAATAGGTATACGTATATTCTAAGATACATGTATGTGGATGGTCCACACTAACAAAAGTTGCTTTGAATATAAAGGACAATTAAACAAGATTAACATTGATCATTTTTTTATAAATCAAAATCGGGTGTAAAATAAGAGTTGAGAGACATTGCATGACATTTTAAAGTTGTTCTTTTCACAAAACATGTCATATGCAAAATAAATACTGAGTGTTGACGGTCACACACTCACTAATTTTTGTATGTTATTATGAAATATTCTTACTTTTCTACATTTCAATACGAAACGAGATATGATTCCTGGTTTGATTCAGTGGCGTACCTGGGATTTTTCACAGGGGGGGCAAAACCGTCCACCAAAAAATTTGACAAGCAAAAAAAAAAAAAAAAAAAAAGAAAAAAGGTCTTCAATCACAAATGAAGGATTTTGTACCAGAAAAAAATTTGACAAGCAAAAAAAAAAAAAAAAAAAAAAAAAGGTCTTCAATCACAAATGAAGGATTTTGTACCAGAAAAAAAATTGACAAGCAAAAAAAATATAAAAAAAATAAAAAATAAAAAAGGTCTTCAATCACAAATGAAGGATTTCGTACCAGAAAAAAATTTGACAAGCAAAAAAAAAAAAAAAAAGGTCTTCAAGCTAGTCAGGAGGGCAATAAAGGTCTTCAAGCTCGTCAGGGGGGGCAGGTATATGACTTTTGTATGGGATGTGGCTCGTCAGGGGGGGCAGAGTGCCCCCCCTGCCCCCCCCCGTAGGTACGCTAGTGGTTTGATTTCAATGTAAAATTGCTTTCATTACCAAATCTGCCCCGCCATGCAATTTCACAAGTCATAATCTTGCTCATATCATAGCCTCATTCATTTATTATCATGTTTATGCATATACATTTAAGCCTTGAGAGGTCATGACTTTTTTTAATGTCAAATATGATTTTGATGAGATTTTCAGCGTTATGTTCTTTGTTTGGCCCCTACATCTTTGGGGATCTCCTCAGGATTCTCCTACTTATCTCTCTTTTTTAATTGTTTGTTAGTACCAATAAGTATTGATGCTTAAGTGATTTTCGATCCATTACCCACATGTACAAATTACCTCTGGTGCTTAATCGTGCAAATCCCATATGGTCTAGTGGTTAGGATCCGGCGCTCTCACCGCCGTGGCCCGGGTTCGATTCCCGGTGTGGGAAATCGTAACTTTTTTCAAATTTTATTCACGATAAGTAAAAAAAAATCCATAATATTGTGTATTTGCTCATGCTACTTATCATTACTTAATACCCCTTTAAATCGTTAAAGCCTGTTTTTTTTTTATAGCGTTGTTCAGTAATGTGAAATTTACTCGAGTAGCATCGTACATATTACAACTACCCATTGGAATTTATTTTCGGACTTAATTTATTTTCCAATTTGAATATAAATCTAGCGCCCTCTCTCGCCACTATTTTTTTTAATTTTCATTTAAACAAGCCATTTGAGCACATATTTTGCATATTTATCAATTGCATATAAGTAAGCTACTGACACTGGTTATATCCTTAAATTCTCAGCCCATTCCATGCATTACAAGACGTTTTATATTTTGATCGATAGGATTAAAATCTGACGTAAAATCGGTAAATTAATCTAATAAAACGCACTTTTAGTTGATATCCTACACACCACAACTTCTTTTTTTTGGGGGGGGGGGGGGCATGCATTAATTTAATCTTGAGGGGGATAGTGACATGAACTTCTAAGCACGCTGAACGGATTTACCAAAACTACAGAGTTAGGTTTTGGTAAATCTATTGAAGCATATTAAAAGTGGTTGCTGTTGCTCCAATTGAATAAATTTTAGGATAATCATAAATTTTTATGTATGAACTATCTAACTTATAGCTTTGTTACAAGAGTAGAAGCTTTTAAAAAGTTGTTGATTCATCACAGTCACAAATCCGTGGGAAAACTTGATGAATCTTAAACAAATAAACCATTTCCTTTCTTTGACCACAGATCCACTGACCAAAAGACCCTTGATTTCCTTCTTTATATCAGTTATCTTTTAAGAGTATATCTCCGTCTGTGGAATCGATTTTTATATGCATTTTTATTCCCGAGTGAAGGATCTTTTTTTCAGAAAAAAAAACAAATATGAACTTTTGCTGAATTGTATTAATTTCTATTTAGTTATAGACGGTTTAACCAATGATTAATGCAATTATCAATGTCAGAAAAAAGTCAGAATTATTCACCCCCGAAAAGACAATGGAAAATCAAACACACAAATAAAAAGATATATAACTGCACTCTAACAAATATTGGATGAAAGTGCTCCATGAGGGTAATAATGTGTCCAAACAACATTGTGCATTTCTTTTGGGCATTTTTATTCATCCAGTGTAATGGAAATGTTGCCCATTCTAAAGCAATTGCTGCTTATTTTTAACCTTACTGGACAATATGCTTCCCGCATTGGGTAAAATACTGCCCCAAATTGGTTGGACACATAATTACCCTCGTGGTGATAAAAATTTTGCCCAATCATTTTTACAGTGTGGATACTTTTTTAATGAGAGCATCGTTAAAAACCAATCAACAACAACAACATAAATAAATAAATAAATAAATAAAACATTTTAACAAGTGCGAATAAACATATTAATAGATATATGAATGGCAAAATACATTATCAAATTAGAATAAAAGTTTGATAGAAGAATAAATTGGGTTTTTTTTATTCTTTTTTAATTCTTTTATTGAAAGGAAATCTACATATAAGAGAAAATGTGTAGTTGTATTAGATGATACAGATCAAGAAAGTGACATTTGGACATGTCTCACCCTAACAGCAATAAAAGGAGTCTTGGATCTAGAGAAGGAAATTGATTTACCATCCTCATGACCCTTGCTATCTTCGGAGTATTCAGGACCCTTGCAACGAGGCGCCGTCAAATCCGTTAAAGGAACTGGTCCTCCATATCCTTACCTGGACATCGTTTTAACCGTGACCCCTTTTCTCAGGGAAAACCGCGTAGAACACAAGGTCAGATCTAAAGAAGGAGAGAGAGAGAGGGGGGATAGGAGGGGAGAGGGGGAAAGAGCGGATGAAAGAGAGGGCGGAAAAGTGGTAGAGGGGGATCAAAAGTAATTGCTACATTATAGTTCCTTAAAAAGCTCAAGAGAATAAATAAGAGTATGAGAGTGAGAAATGTCATTGGTTTTTAACATCGACAATAGGATTCTGACATTTATTTTCCTTCCCTGCCTGCGAAAAGGCCCGATACTGCGCCCAAGATACATAGCTTAGGTCTTTCTTGATGGTAACCACTCACCCCCACCCCCCCCCCCCCCCTGTGACGACGCTTAAACAGTTGAAAGGAGTAATGTGGCCGGATGGCGCGATCAGAATAGGCGCCATTTTGGGGAAGCATAAGGACAAGAAACGATTCAACTCAAGGAATAATAATTTAGTTCCCTTTCTAACTTTGAACGAACCTAAGCGGATGATATGATAAAAGGGATACATGCCCAAAACTGTTGATTTGCTTGAGGCGTCATTTTGAAGAAGCGTCATTTTGGGGATGCATAACAATTCGAATCGTGGTTTAGTAATGACATATAGTTCACCCATATACAACTCTGAACGAATGGCGAATTTGAAAAAAAAATGGAGGGATGGGGTAAAACAAAAAATAAGGAGAGAAGGGAATAAAAAAGGGAAGAAAGCGAAGAGGAAAAATCAAAGGTTAGAGCAGGTGAAAGTAGTTGAAACCAATTTGTTTAGCCCCCAAAGGTTTGCTAATTACTTCTAGGAATATTTTATGCAAACACAAATGCGAAAATACGCAAATTATTATTTGGAAAAGAAAAACTGACATAAGAGAATGTTATTACAGGGGCAACGCTATTTTTTTTAATCATACGAATGCATGCTTAACTGGTCTCACTACCGGAGCACTGACATCTATTACCTGATAAATGTATCTGATAAATATTTTATTTTGGCCAATTGATACGAATATCATGAATAACGGGTGAGTATATCCTGTAAATGAGGTAACATAAAGTCCGGATACTTTGAATTTACTGCAATGCATGTTGGGAAGGCGATGAACTTTTGACTGAACTATTACGGGATATTGCCCTCTTTCTGCATCATGTGTGTACGGTAAGGATGCCCGGGGGATGCCCCCCCCCCCCCTCTCCTCTCCCCCAGTCCCCACCTTGCCAAAAAGTACGTCTTTTTTGTTTATTTCCAGACTTTATTTTGTTATTACTTGTGACATTCAGTCATTTTAGTCATTTTGGGGACTGGTGATTAAGCCTTTCTTTTTGTTTGTCTCGAATTTTAGAAAAGAAAGGTATGCGCCCCATCAAAAACTAATGATCCCGTGAACTATCTATACATACAAATTACACAAATATGAAAGGAACAAATGTTATTTGCTTTTATTTGTTAGTGATCTAACAAAGGGGCAGTGGTGTGTATGTAGCTTTTCCCGAGCTAATCACTTGTTAACAGTCGTGACATGAAAACAAAAATTAAATTTATTTTAAAAAACATTATTTAAAAATCTACGAAACATAATATTCTAACACATGAGTTGTATTAAGTACTGTGCCTCAAAATAAATTCATTTTTACTTCTCAAATTATATAAGGATACAAATCATTCTGAACTAGATTAAATGTAATTCTTCAAATTCATAATCAAATTACTTATATCTATATCTATATCAATGAATCAAACATGAAATTGATTTAGATTATGATTTTAGACGACATTCGGTAGTATACACTGTAAAAAATATTAGGTAAAATTTTAACCAGCACGAGGGTAATGTCTAAAATGTTTAATGTTTAAATATTTAAAATAATAATAAATGAATAATATAGAATTTGTATAGCGCACGTATCCACCTTGTTATACATGTTATAGTTGCTCGAGGCGCTCAGGATTACCCCGGCTAAGCTATGTCTACCAATTGCGGTGCGCACAGCTTTTTGTATATGTTTTATGTTTATAATTGTAAAAGCTACATACATACTACATGTCATTCAAAATTATATTACACGACATTTACCATGTTACTCTTCATGCAATCATGACAATTTATGATCAGTAACAACAATCAGTCAAATTTACAGATTTTGACTGACTTACAAGTTAGAAGGAATGCTTTTAATACTTAGTCCAAATTTCGGCAAATAAAGGTTATTAAGTATATGTTTGTGTTTATACAGTCACTTAGGAATATGCATAAAAAGAAATACGGTGGAAGGAAATCTCAAAGGACAGCGGATAATAATATGATATATTTGAAATCATATTTACAATGAAATAAAAGGACGTGATCTTCGTTACCGGTGACCTTATCATGCTCATGGAGGTATAGATACAGGTGTGGTGAACGCGTTTCAACTTTGTTTGCGGATAACAAATGCCTGAACAAGGCCCGCATTTCCTGATTGCATGGACACAATGTAATTTATAAATGAAAATCATTATGCCATGGAAATTAAAGAAGAATTCTCCTTCTTCTTCTTCTTCTTTCTTCTTCTTCTTCTTCTTCTTCTTATTCTTCTTCTTCTTCTTCTTAGTATTATTATTCTTCTTCTTCTTCTTAGACTACCTCTTCTTCGTCTCCCGCTCCTCTCCCTCCTCCTCCTCCTCCTCCTCATCATCAGACATGTCAGAGAACAAAGAGTTGATGAAATCAATGGCTCTATCGTTATACATACCGATGAGGAGCAATAGATCTTGAGTAGGATAAAAAAAACGGGGGCATAATAATCCGACAATGCACTAACTATATAGAATGGGCCCAGCCTTTGATTTTGACCCACAATACATCTCATCATAATTACAAGGGTTTTTTGTTTCGGATTTTAGCTGGATTTATAAAGTGCTTTTTGCCTAAGGATACAAAGCGCTGCTATTATTACCCCGGCTTTAGCTGTGCTGCCATACGGGCACTGAAGTATTCAAGAAATTTCTACCTATCGGGTACCCATTCACCTCACCTGGGTTGAGTGCAGCACAATTGTTTGGGGGTGTGGTTGTTTGTTTTTTGCTCGTAATTTTTTCGACGGCCATGACATCATTTCTTGCCAATGAGCGAGAACATATGAACCCCTAAAATCAGGCCCGCATTAGTTCCGCTGCTGGACCTATCTCCGTGTCATGAAAAAAAAAATCTTAATTGCAAGATGCCGTATTTTTGTTCCCTTTCATTTAACAGCCGATCTTGATTGAATCAAAGTCTGATTGTTTTCTATTATCTTATCAAATCAAATTATTTTTATGTTGGGAATGACTTGACCTTAAACCCAGGCCTAGTAGGCATGTTACAGGATGTGACATTTGCAAGTATTCCAAAAATGGATTTAAAATCCAGGGGTTTTATATTTCCATGACAATATTCAAAGTTTCCTCCCACAATGATATTGACCCATTTTCTAGATAATACTTTGTTCCAATACCTGGCATGACGTATGACCACGCTTTTTTCCCGGTATGATCATCTTGTCAACCAACGCTACAGAAAATCTTAACGCTATAACAAATAACGCTAAATATAGAACAAAATAACGCTATTTGAAATTATTTCAAAAAGGATGGAGAAAAACCGGAAAGAATATAGAAAAAAGGAATGGAATCTCTTCTTTAATTTGAGACCAAAAGTTTTTTTTTTAAATATCGATTTATTAAAAGTATTTCTTCGTTCAACGGTTCATGGAGAGCGATAAAGAGTTTTACTGAAGAAGAAATCTGAAACATGCCTTTGAATGGGTCGTGTTGAAGGGGCGTGGCTAAAGTGATCCCAGTCTCAAATGGTATTTTCCCTTCATACATTTATACTTATATAATATAATGATAGATTAAATAAAACTATCTTTCAAAAATAAGACCTTCACCTAATCACCACCCTCATTCTAGCTGCTTGGTCAAAGGTTATCTCCCCCAATCTTGCTAATATGATATGTTTATTCGAATCATGACTGGGAATTTTAGGATTTCTGCAAAATCAACCCCAAAAACCCAAACCACAACTCGGAAGTCACCCATTAATTTCCCTGAAAAGGGAAGAAATTGATGAATATATATTGTTTTATCTCTCTCTCTCTCTCCTTTTCGTCATACACATTTGAATACGATAACTGTTAATGAGTTATTGTCTTGTGGAAGATCGACTATCGAATAAAGCGTGATGATGATAATATGTCATGTTTCTTTTGTTTTTATAACAGGCCTGGTATTTTTTTCTATCAATGTTTCCATACATGTAGTTGTAATTTATTTGGCAATCATCACATTTAACATGCTTATCAATACTTCTTTTTTCAGTTTGGTATTTACTACTACAATGACTTTGAGTCAAATATGATTTTAACCACGATAATGAAAATAATAAATTGATAATAATATGTCCAGTATATTTTTCTTATGAATACTACTAAATCGTATGGATAAATAAATTAATATTTTTTTTTTCAAACAAGTTCACAACTAGTTACCAATAATGCATATAGCATTTCCATTTATTTGAAAGCAGGATAAAAGAGCATTGTAGATTAAAAGCCTTGCTCACGGGCATAGCTGCCGCGGCCGGGGATCGAACCCCGGACTTTTTCATGTATAGCCAGGCGCCTTAGACCACTCGGCCACGGCACTTCGATTACAAAAATAGTATTTAAAAATAGTATCAGTTGGTTGAAAATTCAGTTGCGTTGAAAATCAGCTCTGTTGAAAGGATTATCCACTATTTAGCAGGAAATAGATATATAAAATTAAAAAGAATAAAAGGGAACGAAAGAAGGAAAATAGGAAAAATAGGAAATAGCAAAGATAGAGATAAGATTTTAGTCATGACCATTCCTTAAGTGATAATCTGACGAAAATAATTTTCTCCCGTATATGCGAATAAGGAAAGAATATATTTCCAGATCTTGCCAAAAATAGAATTGATAGATACAACCGTTCATATCATGGAAGGCGTTACTGGTAGAGTAATTATTGGTTGTAGGATTCTAATGAAATTCTGCAGAAATATGTAATGATGGGATTCGGTCATTGAGGTCAATGTAAGAAAAGTATTAAATATGTCTGTATTGTCATTGAGCAGTTCCAACAATTTAACATGAAAAAAATGGGTATGTGCATGAAATTACTCTTTGTAATGATACTTCGAGTTTCAATAGCTACCTTTTTCTTGTTAGTGGTTCGTTTGCCATATTGCATGTAGAATGAATTACTAATGTCAACATGCCTAAGTGATCACTCGAGGGCGGGCATGGTCTCGGCCTCTTGTAGCCTTGGCCGTGTCCTAAATTGACCTCTTGCATTTAGCCCTTGGTACTGGCTGCGGGGTAGGTCCGGGGACAAAAGTAGACGAGGCTGGACAATCCCATAAAATATTTCTGAAATGAGAAGAAACATAAATAAGTTTTTACCGCTTTTCGAGTAATAATTTGTAGAGTTATGATTCTCGAGCCCGATCTTGGACTCTAGGCTGGGCTTTAGGACAAAAAATGTATGTGGTCAGGTATTGTCATTGGCCTTGGACATCTAGTCATTGGTCTTGGTCTCAGAGATCTAAGTCTTTGGCCTTGACCGACCTCGTACAATAAATTTTGCCTCGGTTTTGGCCTTGGGTTGGTCTCCGATGTATTAATGTCCTTGGCCTTTTTCTCGGACAGAGATTCTTGCCTTGGTGTTGGTCTTGGCCTTGGATGCGGAGAGTCTGGCCCCGGCCATAGGTGTCTAAACTTCTTGTTCTCGGCCTCGGTTAGTATATGTCCTCGGCCTTGTCCTCGGCCACGGACACTCTGGCCTCGGCCTTGTATTCTCAGTCTTGGCCTTGGCCTTACTTGGCATTGTGCACAACACAGATACTTATTTTATAGCAATTTATAATTTTAAATCATATACATTCATTTATAATACAAATATAAAATCAAAGTCGAAATTGAATCGATCCTTTTAATAATTGTGGAATTTACTGTACTGAAATATCGTTCTATGCTATAGAGAAAATCATCACGTGAAGTAAGGTTTTTATTAATATCAGCAATAAGGTTTTTTATTAATATCGATTTATCAATCAAATCACTCTTTTAGCATATTTGTATTCGATTGGTATACATTGCGTATCAAAAAAAAGTTTACACTTAGAAAAAAAATCCTATAAAATTATACATTTGTAATATCCTGAAGATATTTTCACATTTTAACATTGGTACAGATCCATTTAAGCAAATGACGATATAACTGTTAAAAATTTTCCGCTTGAGTGAGCACTACTTACTTTTGAAAAGTTAGTGAAAAATGATTTGCGCAGAACTTTGAAATAGTTATGCGAATAAAAGTAGACCTTAATCATGAATAACACGTTGAATTTAGCTAGTAGAATTGATTTGAAGATATATTTTACCTTTTTAAACTTGTTTCCTTGCCCAAAACACTTCGAAGAGTGCATTGCGCCCCACCCCCACTCCCCCACACACCGAGGCCATCGTGACGATATTTGCTTTACACTGAGCTGTGATTTACATAAAATGGCTTAGGCTGGATTTTCATTTTGTTAATCATTGTCAAGCTTGGGAAAGTGTGGAGAAACAAGTATTAAATGAAAAATGAAATGTAAACCCACTTTAAATGATAAAAACTTAGTGAAAAATGCTGGAGATGTCTGATATAAACTTTTGTTCAGATTCAGTTATGTCCTCAGATCCAGCTGGGACAAAACAGGGTAAAGGTTGTGCTTACTAAGTGTTGAAATTTCAATTTGGGTGGCAAAATTGTTACAAAATGCTTGAATGTATCCGTTTTATTTCAATTGACTAAAAGTGCAAGGGAAATGTATGAGAAATGTTTCGCGGGGTAAGTTTGATTTCGCACTTTCCCCTTGACACAGCGTGAAAACGAGCATTTCTGCGCAAACAGATTTAGAAAAATTGACAGTGCTCACTCTAGTGTAACATTCTGTCAAACCTTTTACTTTCATGAGATAGATGAGACCCAAACCCAAGATTATATGTGAAAAAAATTACCCACATGTTGTATATTCTTTAATTCCCAGGGCTTTTTCAAAGTGTAAACTTTTTTTTGATACGCAAGTATAAAGAGTGAATTGTAGAATTGGCGTGTGTTGGCGAGTACAATACTACCAACGTGATAATGTGCCGAAATTGTTCACTGGCGTGTCATTGATTATATTAAGATGAATAGGTTTATTTTGAATTAGTCTAATGCCAGTTCGTCCAATTACCAACTCGTCTACTATCATTTTGGTCTACCATCAGTTCGTCCACTGTCCACATGGTCTAATTGCCATTTCGTCCACTCACTTTTTCGTCTAATAACCAGTTGGTCCAATATCCATTTAGTCCATAATTGAACGAAGTATAGTAATTGGGCGAAATGAATGAAAATGATATGGGTATTAGACCAACTGCTTATGAAACGAAATGGTCATAGACGAACTGGTGACTATACGAAATGGCTATTGGACAAAATGGTTGATAGACGAGATGTTAATGGACGGAATTACATTAGACTAAATGAAGGTAGACCATGTGATGAGTGGACGAGTTGGCAATTTACCGATGAATACACGCGGTCCGAGTATTGAACCCTTGGGTACTCTACGCTAATTAATTAATTATATGTTTGAGAGGTGATAGAAAGTCAGAAAAAAAAATTACTCCTCGAAAGTTGAAATTTATAATTTATGTTAAGGGCAGTGATATAAATCACATAACAGTATTAATCGAAAGTTGTTTTTTCTGCCTAAACTTATTCGGTCCAACGAATGCTAAAACTCTGAAGGCGAAGAAGATAAGGCGGAAAATCTACCGGACGCTTTATGACGTCAATCTTTACCACCAATACGTTATACCTCGACTACTGTTATAGAACAAAAATAGCATAATATTCACATCTCTTTTAAAACAAAGACAGAGGAAACTATGTTTTTTTTCGATCAAGGCCATTGCTTACCTTGCAAAAACAGGGAAATATGTCCAGAAAAATAGGCCCTCTGGAAACGTTGTACAATTACCATAGTAACAACAAAGTTTTAAGCTTAATGGTGTAATTTTTTATGATCTTATCAGTATTATGGGTTTAATGTTCCAAAGTGCATGATCTCATAAGACGTCAATAGGTCGATATTTTGGTTAAATAAAGCTCCCTAACACTACTTTTAGTTCGAAATAACAACAAACATGAATCACATGACTAGGAGATTTTAAACCATGACTCATTTCTAACCCAACATGAACGTCAATTAATAAAATCATGTTAGACAATTTCAAATATCATAGTCGGTATCAATAAAATAATATAAACAATGTAAACATATAAAGAAAAAAACATATTGATGTGTGCGTATGTGTGTTAGTAACATTCAAATTATTTTCTACACTATTCAATATATTATAACATATTAATTAATTTTTTATTATACTGTAAAAGCACTTACAGTGCTTATATTGTGACTGCACTACGTGTGCTGATTTTCTAGTTCAAATGTAAACTAGAAAATCAGCACTCGTATTGCAGTCACTATACAAGCACTGTAGGTGCTAAATTAGCACTTCATTTTACAGTGTAGGGTAAAAACATTTTTTGACTGGGGGTGCTGATGTAAATGTGAAAAGCAAAAACAAAAAGGGGGAGTGTTATTCCAAAATGAAGGTCATTGTTTCGTCCCCAAAAAGAGTTTCTGTATAAATTTAAATGATTTTGGTTACATTTCCCCCTTTTGTCACACCTTTCAGAATTCCAGGGGGTGCTGCCTATGTAAAATAATACACGCAGCACCCCCAATGAAAATCATGGGGGTTCTTCAGCATCCAGCATCCCCGCTTCCCAGGGCCATGTTAGAAAATTATATTACATAATCAGAAAAATATAAATTATTACCCCCCCCCCCCCCCCGGCCTTCCAAATAGACAGGAGACAAAAAAATTGAGAAAAACGTAGAATATAATCGGGTTAGCATTACTTGCAAAAACTGCGGACAGGTAAGTAATTGTTGGCCGTTCTTCAAACTCTCACTACAATCATCGTCAGAGTTAACAACCCTAATTACTGATGACGGGAGGCGTGACGAGAATACCACAAACTAAGATTTCTACAATATCCTGCTTCCATCAGCCGAGGTAACTCGATCCTTTTTAACTTTTTCCAACGTCCCGCTGCACGTGAGGGATTAGAACAGGTTATCTTGATAAAAGCGGGATGTGTTTCACGATTTCTTAAATAAATATTAGGATTGGCTTTACGCCTATTGTGTTGGACTTGTTTTATTTTTGTGCCGAAGACGTAGTGAAGGGGGGGAGAGAGTGATGGAGAGGAAAGAATTGCGTACAAAGCTCACAGTATCGCATCCTATGATCGCTTGTTGCGTACAGAGATAACAGAGAGCAGAAATACTGCTGGATGATCTAATATGATACCAGAAAAGGGTATTATCTAAGACTGGATATATATAGAAAATTAAAATTCTGATAATGAGTGAGCAAAGCGAGTGAGCGAAGTGAGTGAGCAAAGTGAGTGAGCCAGGTTCACGAGAGAGCAAAGTGAGTGAGCGAACTGAGCAAAGTGAGAGAGCCGGGGAGTGAGAGAAGTGAGTGAGTGATGTGTGTGTGCGTGATGTGTGTGTGCGTGATGTGTGTGTGCGATGTGAGAGGGCGATATTAGTGAGTTAATAAGTAAGTGTGCAAAGTAGTAGACGAATTAGGTGAGCGAAGGGAGAGAGTGAAATGAGTGAGTGAGGTATTAAAAGTGAGCAAAGTGAGTGAGCGAGCTGAGTGAGCAAACTGAATAAAGTGAGAGAGCCAAGTGAGTGGGGGAAGTGAGAGAAGTGAGTGACCACAGTGAGTGAGTTCGCAAGGTGAGCGAGTGAGTGGGTGAGTGAGTGAAGCGTGTTTGCAAAGTGAGAGCGCTATGTTAGTGAGTTAATATGTGAGTGTGCAAAGTAGTAGGCGAAGTAAGTGAGCGAAGGGAGAGAGTGAAATGAGTGAGTGAGGTAAGTGAGCAAAGTGAGTGAGCGAGCTGAGTGAGCAAACTGAATAAATTATAAAGTGAGAGAGCCAAGTGAGTGGGGGAAGTGAGAGAAGTGAGTGAGCACAGTGAGTGAGTTCGCAAAGTGAGTGAGTGAGTGAAGCGTGTTTGCAAAGTGAGAGCGCTATGTTAGTGAGTTAATATGTGAGTGTGCAAAGTAGTAGGCGAAGTATATGTATTTGTCAGAGTCATCTTATGTTAAATGAAATGTTCATAAAATATAATAGACATGACAGCGTGTGGTACTCTACATTGATGCTCTGTAGTTTAATATACTACAATAAAGGTACTAATATAGATTTAGAATTTCTTAAGCGTTACCAAGTTCATAGGCAATGTAGGCTGAGAAAGGACTAATACAGAATTCACGATTGATGAATTGTGACTTTTCTAAATACACTTACAATATATTTCTTCCACTACAAAGCAATTTTCTGATATTTTTCAAATACGGTCAAAACGGAAATGGGCCTTTAATTTGGCAGTGACAGGGATTTACCCGGGTTTAAAAATAAATTAGTTTGACTACTTTCACTTTCTTTGGAATAAATACCAGGTAATGAACATCCAGGTAGAAGATTTGGAATATCTAAAATAAATTTGCATCGATAAAGATGTTATTGAAACTACAATGGTTGAACTTCTTAATTCTATCCAAAATGACATTAAAGGTACTTTCATAACTATAGATGACGTTACAAGACATCGATTTAAGATTTAAGATTTAATTTATGATAAAGGTAATCTGAGAGGTTCGGTATTTCTTATTGGGGGGGGGGCAATTTCAACTCAAACCTTGATTCTAACTTCTATAAAACAATCACTAAAATAATAATAATATTCCGCATTTATATAGCGCTTAATACTTAATCGGAACGACGTCTCTAAGCGCTTTACAGACATATTATTACCCCGGTCATCGGATCATTGCATGCCTGCATACAATGTATGCACCTTCTCCACTCCCTGGGGAGCATTCCAACAAGAGTTCCAAGACTCATTTGCTAGGCATACTACATATAGGCTTTCACATCCTACCGGGTACCCATTTAACACCTGGGTGGAAAGTGGCAAAGTGTGGATTAACGCCTTGCCAAAGGACGCTATAGGCCATGGTCACGATGGTGGGATTCGAACACACGACCCTCTGATTACAAGGAGAGAGTCAGAACCGCTACACCACGACGCTTGTCATGTCATGTCTTATGCCTCAGACACACCGAGAAAATCGACTAAACGCCAACCGATTGCTTTGTCTTTGTTATTCGCTTTCTTTCTTGCCCCCCCCCCCCCGAGTTTTAATTCTTTTGTTTGAGAAAGATACGCATTCTGTTCATGCTTACAAAAAAGTACTGAATATATTATTTAAAAAAATCAGCTCACGCTACGCGCTCGCATTATTTGACAGACAAATTCAGTGACATATACATATTCTTTTCATGAATTACAGCAAACAATCCTTTAAAAGTCCCCTTTTCAAATCAGTATATTACTAGCTTTCAGCTCGCGCATTACATTCGGATTAATTGCTTATTGGTCAGCTACGCTTCATGTTAAATTCATGTTTAACACCGCAGAGAATATCATACTTTAGGTCTAAATCGCCGCCCCCATTACAAAAAGAAAATAGAATGTTGTTTTTCAGGGTCCTAATTATGAAAAGGTGTTTAAAACGTTCTCCATCCGATCATCAGATCTTCAGCTCGCACTTTGCGCTCGTCTTGATTGGTTATTAAGTTACAGATTGCTCTTAGTTTACAAATGTGTTCCAGATTAAGGTATAAAAATTATTCAGGAAGATACCCATCATTTTCATGATTACAAAAAGTGTATGGAATGTTCCATTTCAAGATCTTAATCTCCAAAAGTTTAGCTTGCATTTCGCCCTCGTTTAATATGTTCTTTATAAAAAAAACGTGCATAACTGTCCAGTTTTTCAGGTAAAAATATTTAAAAGAAATCAGCTCACGCTTCGCGCTCGCGTAATTAATTTAGGCCCATAAGATATCTAATTTTGTTTGTAAGAAAAAAATAGGATGTCCTCAAAACTTCAGACTTTAGTGGAGACTACTCCCTAAACAAAAGCTTAAAATCAGCTTTTGGCAGCCGACTGGGAAAAATGTGGGCGACAAATATTTTCCCGCCCCCCTAAATTTTGATGTTTCCGGCGCCAATTAATGTGACCGATGTACAAAGGAGTGCAAGGTACTTTTTCACCGAAGTCGATACATCGAAATGGACCCTACATGGTATCGATAACACATTGTAACTCTGTAGTGGAAATGGAGGTCCGGAACATGGACTATCACCATTAAGTGCAACAAACTTTTTTCTAAGGTGAAAGTTTGGTGAAAGCATGGTAAAAGTATTTAATATCACGTGGTTAGCTTTTGAGCAGAGTTAAGAGCGAATACTCCAGCTAATGCTTGCCAGTGCCAGGGTTTAATTTAATCTAACGTAATCCAATTATATATGACATTGGAATACCATATATTGATTGGCCTCCTTTCAAATGGCCTCAGATATTTGGGGGCCCTTTTTCAGATATTTGGGGGCCCTCTTTAAAATTTCCCTAAAATGCGTCTTTTTGCATAGTGGCCTCGGTCTAAAAATATCGAAATTGAAAGTCTGCGACGTTTACTCATAAAACCATTTCACGTTTAAATTTAAAGTCTGCGACGCTTACTCATAAAACCATTTCACGTTTAAATTTAAAGTCTGCGACGCTTACTCATAAAACCATTTCACGTTTAAATTTAAAGTCTGCGACGCTTACTCATAAAACCATTTCACGTTTAACCCTAGCTCCTACTCATTTCTCATTAATAAAATAATTTATGGGCTACCAACAATCTGTTTATAACTTATTGATTCAAGCATATCAAATAAATGATACTAACATCGTTAAAGGGATGCTCCAGGCTGAAAATAATATGATTTAAACAGATAAAGAAAAATCAGAAACACAAAACACTGAAAATTTGATCCAAATCGAACAACGAATAACAAAGTTATGGCATTTTAAATATTTGCATTATTCCGATGAAACAGTTGTGGGCATGTCTTCATGAATATTCAATGAGCAAATTGATGATGTCATATCCCCACTTGTTCTTTTGTTTTTATTATATGAAATTAGATTTATTCAATTTTTTTCTACCAAGAAGTGAAAAAATAGATTGACAACTGATTTAGTGCATTAGATATTCATTACTGCAACTCATTTCATTATAGAGGAGACACATTATTCGCACATGTATGAAAAATGTAACAATTATGATTTCATGTAATAACATAAGAAAAAGGAAAGTGGGGATGTGACATCATTAGCCCACCTAATGAATATTCATGATGACGTGCATATATTAACTATTTTCACAAAATAATGCTTTACTTTAAAATTCAATAGCTTCGTTATTTGTTATCCGAGTCTTGTTGAAATTTCCAGCATTTTGCTCTGTGAATTTTACTCTATTTATTTAGATATAAATATTTTCAGCCCAGAGTACCCCTTTAAAGCAAAATGAGGTTTATTTGAGTTTGTGATTCGCATATTGCAATTAATATTCGAGCAACCAATATTAGTGAGATGTGGAGAAAGTGGGTGAGAGGGAGGGGGTCGTCCTAGAAATGTTTGAGACTTGGTTTGACAACAGAATATTATCGATGTACTGCAGCAGTTTTCCAACGGGAAATATCGACAAGAATGATAACGATCACGCCGTCCGATTCTCACCGATAAGTCGAGTTAATTCATTCGCAATGATACCTGTCGGAAAGTCAGCCGGGCTCCGGCATTCATTCAATCTCAAAAATAAAAAGGAGAGATTTCCAGGAGAAAGAACAACAAACAAGCAAGATGGAAACAACAAGATGCAAACTAAAAGAGTTCATCAGACAGAAGCATGACAATCGGTCTTTATCGCTCCTTGCCAGCTTCGTCAGTGATCGCTTTTGATGCGAAATTTCCTTCTTTCTGCTCCAACACTGTCCCCATGGCATCTACCTCTTCCTATTCCCCTAATTGATACCCGTTGCCCTTCTGAAATCAGAGCTGTGTAGGTATAGAAGAAAAAAACGCGACCCGTCTTCGGCTTACTGATAATTCTTCATGTTTTCCGTCAAATATTATAATACTCTTAATCAAAAGCATTCTTCCCCTATCAATCTCGGCTAATCGTGCCATTATTACAAAGGAGAAATACGCGACCCGGAGAGTGCAATAACGCGCATAAAATAAGAAATATATAATCTGATTTGAGGATGTTTAAATTCAAAATGACATGCGGTTTGAGGAAAAAGGCGCGAAGGAATAGATCAGCTTTTGAGAGAGACTGATTAATAGAAGCAGATTTCAATCGATCGAAACGAATTATGTAATTATGATTGAACTGATTTAGGAGGCAGGTGAGTGGGTATAATATATTGAAGGTCGACATTAGAAGTTATAAATTTATTCTTAATTTAAGGTTTTTTCGTTTCGTTTATTCTAATTTATACGAGCTGAAGTAGAAGAATGATTCAATATACTCGTTGGTTTTGTTTAAGATTATAGGGGAATCTTCCATTAAATTATAATTCATCAATTTATGCATGATTTCAGAATGTTTTACTACGATAAAATGAATATATGATTTTTTGAAAAAGTAAAAAATAAACGTTATTATACTATGGTTGTTTTTCCTTTTTTATTCAGTTTTGTTGTTCCTTTTCTGTAACTTTAGAAATCAAAATTTTCTGAGTATAAAGCCTTAACGATTATTGTGATGATCAACTTAGCCATAATTATATTATTGTTGCTAAATGCCTGATTCCCTTTTATTATTTCCTTCTTCTTCTTATTCTTCTTCGTTTTCTTCTTCTTTTTCTTCTTCTTCCTCAACCGCACCTACATCTAAACTCTACAAAAATCCCTTTTCCCACAGTGAATATCCCACCCCACAACGTGACAACCCCACTGCGGAAAAGCTCATTTGTCATCATAATTCATAATTTAACTTCGAAGCATACAACACCATGGTTTATAGAATTAGGTACTGTCAAATACTTGAATAAGAGGAAGCCGCTAATTTTGTATTAAATTGATGAACATATTTTGCAGTTTTATATGGGTAATTAATGGATTTTCTTTACGACTGCCCTTCGGCAGAAATTGATTTTCTTTTTGACGGATACCTTTCCAAGTTGCTTAAAACTTTTTTTTCCTTCCAATTTTGCCAAAGGGGATTAGCGTCGCACCGCCAAATTGGTATGACAAGCTCTGGTCGCGAGGGAATTTCAAACGTAGAACTGTCATCGCCATCATGGCCAGTGTCAAGGGAGGCTTGCCAATTTGCCGTCCATGTTTTCTTGAAGCAAGCCCCCCCCCCCAAAAAAAAAGGACACTCGAATACAAAAATATAATGAAAATAGGGGGTCTGTCTGAAGCCAGATAACAAGAATCGGAAAAAATCTTACCCACTCATCTCATTTCTGCGGGCAAAATTAAATCAGGAAACAGTTTTCCAAGATAAAAAACGATGATTCAATTTTGATTCAATCCCTACCTTTCCTTAGTTAATGCAGGGAATAATAATGTTTAGTTTCAATTTGATTTTTCCTTCGATCATACTGATACAAAATACTATTCTTCACATCGTACAGTATATCAGTATTACATATAAAAGAAGGGGAACATGAGTGTTTTATGACGTATGCTATCACGTGACCATGTCTACATGTCGACTGTTATAGCCAAACGCCGAATGGAACAAAAATGACATGAATGAAATGGAAGCTTTTCGTATCGCAATCAATACTTTAAAGTGATCGATGATTTCTTTTTTCTTTTATTTTTACTATGGATATGAATATAAGGCACAATAATCATGAAAATTGAGAGTGAAAACTGATATGGAATATTTCATTCTTTCTCTTGTATTCTTCTTCTCCTTATTCTCTTCCGAATCCTCGACCCCCCCCCCCTTTGTTGTTGTTGTTCCTTCTTCTCATTTTCCCTTTTCATATATTCTTATTTTTGTTGTTTTTATTTTTCTTCTATGTCTTCTATTCCTCCCTCTATCTTATCTATCCTAATATATGTAATACGTCTGGATAATTTTTTCTTCATCCCGCATCATTTCTTCAAAGTCACAAACATTTAGGAGTCCTGTCTGACATGACAACCCACTGACGGTATCACATATCAGAGAGACGTTCACGGTAGGCGATCCATTCTGAAATACAATGCGTGTCTTTTCCGGTTTTACGGCCCATATAAAATCGATCACCCGTTTGCCTAGATTGTCCAAAGCGATAGCTCCGATTTCCACAAGAGTCTCTTCGGAAAGATGGAGAAAAACAGAACATAAGAGAAATCAATCCATTTCTAACGGATTCCCTCTCCTGAGTCTCCCCGACCTGATGACATACCTCTTGGTTGGGTTCGCACCCGCGCCCCCAGTCACTTAGCAGACGTGGTAAAGCGATACGCGCAAAGGTCTCCATGGATTTTTGGTGCGCTCCTTTTCCCGCGCTTTTCACACGCCGTAGACGACAGATATCCAAACACGGAACATCCGCGTTTACCTACTCCTCTTCCCATCTTTCCGTAAAGTCGATGATTTTTTTTTACTTCATCTGCACTCCTCGAAATCAAATATTAACAACAAATTTGAGGAGTCAGTTTCTGGAAGGAGCTCGTGGAACGGAAGCGACTCGGACACGTCTCGGGTTGCTGCTATATTTCTCTGTCGAGACATTTACTGGCCGGGTCCGGGCGGGACGGCAACGTGGGAGTTGGGGCACCCTACCGTGAGAAGCATGAATGAGCAGACCGTTTATTTAAAGAAAGAAGAGTAAAAAAAAAAAGTGTATTTTTACAAATAGAAAATATGTCTGGATGAAAAAAGTAGGTCATCGCAAGATGACAAGCAGATTATACAACAGTATCAACCAGACGTCCAGACGGTATATATGCTCGTACAAGATCATACTGATCGAAGAATAGCGTAGGTGTTTTCTCTTTTTTATATTGCTAAGTCTGACCGTATTCAAATGATATAGTTTTACCTTCTGAAAAGTAAGTTTGTAAGAGATATTGAACAGCCCTTGATAAAATCGTCGACAGTAAATAATCCTTCTGAATTTTAATAATGATATTGCTCGGGAGAGTTTTTGTGTGTTTTACAAGCCACTTAATGCTTTCCGCATAAAATACCAATGGATGAAAAATAAAATAAAAAATATGAATACTATCACGTGATCATGTGTAAGGAAAGATGCACTGACACTAAAATAAAGCAAATCTTGTCAAATTAATATGTCGACTGACCATCATCATTTCGTTTCATTTCGTTTTGTATAAAGTATTACGTAGGCCTAAATGATTGTTATGGTATACTCGTGTAAATAGTCCAGACGTTAAACAAAATGTTATGATTTTATCATAGCAGTAAGAGTAGAAGTAGTAGCTGTCGTCGTCATCGTCGATGTTCTATCACAAAAAAATTGGATTTTCGTAATAAAAATGTCGAAATATTTGCTCGGTCGCTTTGCTCCCTCGCAACAATTTATAAGTATTGCCCGATACGCCATATCCCCCTCAAATGTTTTGGCTCATTACGCCACATGTAGTAGTAGTGGTCGTCGAAGTAGTAGTAGTAGTAGTAGTAGTAGTAGTAGTAGTAGTAGTAGTAGTAGTAGTAGTAGTAGTAGTAGTAGTAGTAGTAGTAGTAGTAATAGTAGTAGTACAGTAGTAGTAGTAGTAGTAGTAGTAGTAGTAGTAGTAATAGTAGTAGTAGTAGTAGTAGTAGTAGTAGTAGTAGTAGTAGTAGTAGTAGTAGTAGTAGCACAATGCAGAAAAAGTAGTGAAATCAGAATTAATAATAGTGGTGATATTAACCATGTTAACTGCTTTCGTAAGAATTGATTGCTTTCCGCGCGTTGCCCATTCATTCTTAATTTAGATAAATGCACTAACATTATCCATATCTGGATATCAGTTAGATCATAAAAAAGCTGTTAAAGTAACCGTAACAATTTGCAAACGTGAAAATCGGACCCCCACCCCATCTGGTTATCAGTCAGATCATAAAAAGCTAACTGTTAAAGTAACCGTAACAATTTGCAAACGAGGAAATCGGCCCCCCTCCCCTAAAAAAGAAAAAGCGGGGATAAGATTGTGAAATATTTTCTCCATTTAGAATCTCAATGACGGAAAATAAACACCCAAAGTTTTCTTCGATTTTCTCACATTTTCATCGGGGAGCCCTACTTTTTAAAGCCCTAACCTTGACGTCCACTTAATGTAAAGCAAATACACAAATCCCTGAACCGCACCGCTCCATATTGCAAGGTCTCGTGGGACACGAGATGATGAGAGGATGTTTTCTCGCGACAGACGAGACTACGTGCACCACGGCCACCAGTGGTTCACAATTATATTTGTTGGTCTGTGCTTTTGTTTTACACCGTTCGAGTCCCCCTGCGCCGTGGGAAAGTCTTTTCAATAACAACCAATGGACGATTTGTCGGTACACAACTGACCTACTTTCTGACGGTTTTTATATTCTCTTCCACAATAATAAGTGGAAATAAAACAATAATGCAATAGGCCTATTGATTTCATTGACCCATGGGAGAGGCATGGGGGAGGGGATGGGTGTGATTGGTAAATAGCTTCAAAAAGTACAGGGGAAGGTTCCCGTGGCATAGAGGGTCTATTCTGTACTGTCATTACTTACATCGCTTAAATAGCCTACTTCGTCCAAACTTTACCATGACCGCACCCCATGCCATGATAAAAAAAAAAGCTAAAAGGAACACGACTGCTAAACATGGCTAAATAAAACAAGCAAACGGAACCTTGTAAAAAGTTGGAAATGTGATTCGAGTCAGTAGTGTTTCAGTGGCAGATGACATGAAGGTCAAAGGTCAAAGACAACCAAATTGATGAGTCATTCTTTGGGGGTGTCACTATCATGGAACAGTTGGTGTGCTCTAAACTTGATCCTGATACGAAGACCGGTGATGTTAAAGACTGTCTGGTTCAGAAGAGGGTGGGGTCTAGCCAAAACAACGTTTGTTGCAGATCAGATGCAACAATCGTTCGGGGTGTTTTCCTATTTCTATTCTTGTAATACTATTACCTCTTTCTTCTCTGCTATTACATATCTTGAAAGGAGCATCTGAAAGACGATTCCAACATTCGAGGGGAAAATCACCATCACCACTACCACCACCAACATCATCATCATCATCATCATAATCATCATCAACTTAATCATCATCATCATCATCACCTTCATCATCATCCCCATCACCATCATCACCATCATCATCACTATCATCATCCTCATGATCATCATTAACACCACCATCGCTTAATTCCTTTAATAGAGCAACGGCGCACCATGTGATATGTCTGCGACTAGACTTCGAAGTAGAACGTTGTGGTAAATGATAGCATTGGTTGTGAGCATTGAACCATACGACATCCTACAGCAGAAAGTATTGAATTGCCAATTGAATGACCATTGCAATCTTTTTAAAACCATATTGAAATCGAATATCTAATAAAAATTACGTCATAGCAGCCGTTTAGCCCGATAAGCCGGCTACAAATCGAAACCATTTGCCTTTTACACATACTGAAGGCTTTTCAATCACTCCAAATGTCAATAATGATATTCCCACTTCAATAACCTAATGGCCCCTTTATACCTGAGGAAGTTTCGGATGTGAAATTGGGAAAAATATATGCCTAGGAAATAGCGCCAACGTTGTTGTTTTCGAAAAATGTGAAAGTGTCCGTGCATGCTACGTCCGCACGACGTCCTTGCTAAGTTCATGTTGCATTGGTGTTCCTACTGAATTTATTGTGTGCGCAGCTGCGGTCCGTGAGGCATCGAGATGGTTCCCGCTACGTCCGAGCAGATTGCGACTCGTTGTATCTACGTCTCCGTCATGTGAGTATAATGATCCTGCAGGCCAACACATTTTCATTCATACTCCAGAGGTCAGATAGGTAACATCGTAGACTGACCTCCCCGCAGTACACATGGACAGAGTTGCTTCTACGTTCTTTCCGTGTTCTCTACGTCTATGCTACGTCGATGAAGCTGCTAGTAGGTCATTACTGAGTAATTTCTACGTACTGTTCAGTTGGCGCTTCCACTTCATGGACTTTGAACATGTTCAAAGTCTCCGGATGTCATCATGAAGAAAGTAGAGTTTTATTTATTTATTAACTGTTTTATTCATTTAAAAATCTTTATGCAGGATAAAAATGTTTAGATAATATATACATTGTTTTTCAACATGGTCCTGTTGGCATTAAAAATGTCTAACAACATGCAGAAAAAAGCATAAAACAATTCAGAGTCAGAGATAGTAGATAGAAAAAAATTAAGATTAATTGACATAGGTATTAACAAACATAGATATATTAAGTTCTAAAGTTGGATCGTAAGGTGTGCGTTGGTCGTGTCATCGCGAGCATGACGTCCTATCCCCCAAAATCGAAACTTTCCTACTTACAACTTTTCTGTCTTTCAGTTTTTAGATAAGGCATGTAAGGAAAGGAAGTGAAAGACATCGAGAAAGGGTAATCAAAAACTATTTAGAGGTGAAAATTGGGATTCCTCGATTTCAAATTACAGTCAAACCTGTCTATAGTGGCCACCTGCTTATAATGGCCACTTCAAAATTCATGAAATTCATGTGTTGTAGACCCAGTCTACAGTGGCCACCTGCCTAATGCGACCAGTGGCCACTCATTGCGTCCCTCGGTCAATATACCACCCTCTACAGTTGCCACTAAAAATCAGCTTCACTGAAGCTTTTGACTCTGACAGTAATTAAATTTGCTAGTCCTTACACTTGCAGCTGCATCTGATCTGAACACGAATCTTACTCTTAAAATAATGATTATACAATCAACGTAAGTATTTGGTGGATTGAAATAGATCCAGGCATGCCATATTATATAAAAAAGAATTAAGTCATTAAAAACACATACTCTATGTCCAGTGTATTGCACAATATTTACAATACATGGCAAATTCAAAATGGCCGCCAACCTGTCTATAGTGGCCACTTTTGTCGTTTCCCTTCGGTGGCTACTACACAGGTTTGAATGTACACACTTTAATGCACTATTATCAGGTTGCTTTAAATGGTCACATTTCTGTATTATTACGCGTCTGTTGTTGCTTGATCATTATGTTAGTATACCCCCAAAAAATAATAAATAAAGTAATTTAATAACTTAATTTCAACGTTAACATCGCTTCTCTTTGTTTATGAAGTTATTACATGAAATGCATCATATTTTGATAACTGGCATTTCGTTCTAAAGCACACAAATCTAATAAATGAACTTTAAAGAATCAAAGGAAATTACTTAATGCACACTGCCATTTTGAATTAATCAAACACAAAAAATCAGGAACATTTGGAGAATTGAAGACTTTAGGACTGAAACTAAAAAACCTACACAAAACTATACATATTTTTGTAAAACAACTGTGTTTTTTCAATACAATAATCTAATCGAACTTCCTTTAATACAACCGGTTTTATTTTCTGCATACAAATAGAAGATAGACTTATAATAATGGAGATATATTTCATCTCGCTCTCTTTGTTTTCTCGATTTTTATTCCAGAAAGGGTGCTTCGTACGCAAGGGCGGAAATCTGTCTCGAAAGGTAGGGGGGACCAGGGGCTGGAAAATTTGACAAGCAAAAAAAAAAAAAAGGTTACCACCCAATAAGTAAGGTCATTTCGTCCAAAATACATGTTTTATTTCAATTTCTTTCTTTCCATCGTAATTAAACCGAAAATAGTAGGGGGACATTTGATATTGTGTCCCCCCTACTATTTTGGGTAGGGGGGACACGTCCCCCCTGTCCCCCCTGGGATTTCCGCCCATGTTCGTACGACGAACTCACCACTATACATTCGCTATTACAATGGTTGTTATAGGGATCTGAGACACGTTTAAAATCCAATCATCAGAGTACAGTCAATTGGATTTGTCGGCAATTTCTTGGCAATCTCATCCCGAAATTTGTTATTTTTGTCGGAATTATATTTATCTGTTATAGAATATTGCTGGTGAACGGTTCAAACGTCTCCCAATTTCCGAAAATGGAACACGTGTTCTTGAAGGCTCCACTTGAGATACATCGCTCTTCTTTCAGGTCTCATCTATGCCTCCATTATGTTAATTTGGACTACACTAGATTTGAAAATGTAAGATTTAGATAAGGTACAATATAACTTGACTACTTGTCAAAATATTGTTGGTTTTTCTTCTTGAAAACTTTTGAAAAAAAAATAAGGATCACTTTGAATACACTTTCATGTAGTTGTCGGCATGTTCGTTTTGACTGCCAATTTTAGTAACAGCACATTGACTACTTTCCTGGGGTTCATGTCTTAAATTTTGATCTCTTTGGCCATATTATTATTGTTTTACAATTTTACACCTTATTCTGGCTTACGACGTTTTATTCATTCACTGACCAGTCCCTTCTTCTCCCACTGCTAAGTCCTTTCACTTTTTATTTGTCCAGGTTATCATTTACGAGGGGTGGCGCCACGCAGGTTAGTTTGATAGGAGGGGAAAGATTAACCTATAAAAGTGGGTTTGAATCATTTAAGTATTTCACAAAATAATTCTTTGTTGATTATTTTTGGTTTTTCTTTTTCTCGTCTTTCTTCTTCTTCTTTTTTTTTTTTGGGGGGGGGGTGGATACCACCATTTAAAAAATCGAAGGGGACCGCAATCCCAATACTTCCATTCGTGTTATGATCACATGCAGAGGAAATATATGTTCCATGATACATGACTTTGAACTACAGCCTACAATAAACATTCCCCTTTTTTGCAGACCTGTCAGCACATCGTAACCTTGATGTTAATGGTTATTTTCTACCGCACTCGTAATTATTGATGAAGACATTCTTTTCTTTAGAACAGAATTATCACATGTCACTCGCAATTTACTTTATGTGATCATGACTTTGAGTGACATTTGAAATTGTAGAAATTCTTCCAAATTATCAGATTATTCCGATGAAATCTGATCCTGAAATGCGTGATCTACACCTGTAATGAAGGAATTTGACACAGTGACCTAAAAGGTGTAGGAAACTGGATTACGGTAATCGTCCCACGTCACAAAGAATAAGCCAGACATTGCTCCGCCATAAAACAGGTATCTCCCCAATCTCACCAGAATTGCAGTGCCGGAGATGGTGAAATCATTAGAAGACAGAACAATACTTTCTGAACACAGCCGAGTGAATGATTCACTCATCACAGGGAGTTGATAAAATTTAGTAGATTGTTGTTGTTGTTGTTGTTGTTGACCTTTTAACAAGACGAAATGATATTTCTGTGAAATGTTTGTTTTTGTCCGGCGTTATTTTCACTCTCTCACGCGCAATTGAGTGATCTTGGACGCCACTAAGAAGGAAAGTGAAAAGCGAGAAAAAAATCATTCTTTTCACAGAGTATATGAAAATATCATCATTTTTTAAGCGCGCTATTGTTTATTGATTTTCATGTCGCTGAATCATTTTTTTTTGGGGGGGGTTACGTATTAATTTGTATTCGATCAGGGAACAGTCAGCTCAAAGTCGATCAGGAAACAATCAGCTCAGAGTAAAAAAAAAGAATGATAAAGAATCTTTCAGGAAAATGATTGAGAAATTTGCTGAATTAACAAATGAATAACATGCAAATTTACTACCCAATTATTAGTTTTTATTACCTAATTTTGACATAGTTTAACAAATAGTTGTGTGGACAGTATTTTGCTCATTCATGGTTAAAAAATGGGTCTTTTTGGCCCAACGTTTTTATGAGTGTCTATGGCCTATACGCATCAATTTACAGTTTAATATCTAAGTTTTTTTTCTTCAATGGGCCAGTCTTATCTAGAGTCAGAGTATATTTTAATATTTGTTTTCAGAACGTATATTCGCATTTTACCTGTTTATTTCATTGTTAGAAATGAAATTCCACAATATCAATTATTCTATTTATTCAATATTTAATGCATTGTAGTAGAGTTTAATATTTGTTTAACTTTTGCAAATCTGAGAAAGAAGATAAGAAATTTTTATCTGTGAAGGATATAAATTCAAGTTGTGAATAAAGTTCCATTTAGACACTGCAATAAGATGCCATTTTACACGGCGTTGGATCACATAAGTGGTATCAAGTATAAAACATGGTCAAAATTACATTATATCATGGCATTGCCCCGAGGCGGGAGGGCAATAAAAATATCTGAATTGAACAGAAATATATTTTATTGTTTACGTTTTATCCGTAATCTAACTTGACACTTCTTTCTGGTTAGTAACATAACGCGAGGAATAGCCGACATACCAAGGGAAGTTCAACGTTATTTTCTTCTTCATTCATCCTCCTCGCTATTACAAAGCCTTCAGATCCACCACCATGAACCGACCCCATCCCCTCCCTCCCCCTACCCCCTCCCCTCCCCCATCTCTCTCTCTCTCCCTGATTATCCCCATAGTCTTCTCATCACAAAGATTCATTCATCTTTTTTATCATTTTTTTATTGATATGAATGAGAACATCTGAGGATCGCTGCCCCACAGGCCTATGAATCACTCTGTCGAAAAAGAAAATACAGCTAAACTTGAACAAAGAGCCCCTGAGAAAGTACGCCGAGTGTCCGGTGGAGCAATGCCAGGTGAGACCCGTCACATCAAATGACAGCCAAGAACAGTAAAAATAGAAAATATAAATTAATATCGACTAAGTGATTGGAATTTCTAACAATCAAACTAGGGTCAAACGGCGGTGATCAAACACGTTTTCAAATATTCATGTTTAACATGTCTTCCTGGTTAAATGTTGTTTATGAAGGTGTTGCCTGATATATATGTCAATCATTTTGATATGGTTTGCCAGAAGAAAAACATCATCATCGAATAAAACAAGTAATTATGGGTTTCTGAAAAAGCCAAACACCTTGCATACCGGTGTGTTGGCTCAGTTGATGGAGCGTCCGTCTCACAACCGGGAGATCGGGGGTCCAAACTTCGGCCGCGTCAGACCATAAGACGTTACAAGATGGGAGTTGCTGCTACCCTGTTTGGCGTTCAACGATTTAAGGGATAGAGCCTCTTCGATCTGGCGCTGCACAACGGCTGCCTGGCTCACGATCATTTGGGCAAAGCAAATTTTCGGAGTATTTAATTTCATGTTTATTTCGAACAATAAAATATGGATTTTATAAGCATGTAGTACAATGCAAACACCTCTAAGAGTTGAATAAGATTCATTTCAAATTTGAATTGAGAGAAAGAAAATTTGGATCGATCTCAATTTCAATTTACTTTGGAACTATGGGGATTTTTTGTACATGTAAGACCATGAAGGCTTTAAACCTTTCTAGGACGAAAAATGTATTGCTACATCTGGGACAGTTACGAGGTCTCAAGTTGGACAAAATATTGGTTTCCTACATCAAACAATCACTATTTTTTGGCATTTTAAGTTACATGGACAATATTTCAATTTTTGCAGATTTGACAGTAATCATGTGCGAGGGGGAATTCACCTTAAAGCCAAACGCACACTATGCGATTCGATGCGACGTGATTTCTTTCTTTCTAAATCGCATTCTGCATTAAATTTGAAAGTTCCAAGAAGTAAAATGATTTCATTCGGAGTTTGGCATAGTGTTAGGAATATTGCAATCGTAATTTTGCTTTGCTTCGGCTTCAAGTCGCAGCCGATGATGATGTCACTACGATTTGGATTTGAAATTGCTTTTATTCCTACAACGAGGCTCGAACTAGACTGAAATTTGATTTCAAAAGTCTACCATTATTCTTAGCTCTAATTTTATTTTATTGGTTGGAATTGTCATATCAAATGTTATTACAATTTCTTTAAAAATTCGAATCGCAACGAATCGCATAGTGTTCGCCGGGAGGCACTACGCCCCCCCCCTCAACACTTCGCGCAATTTTCGCGCAATTTTTTCGGAACGGATCCTCAAAATTTAGGACTTTTCTTTTGGAAGTCTCACGGAACGTCTGAGTGCAAATCCTCGATCAATGGGTATAGCATCGCGACACCACATGATTTTTTTACGAGACAATGTCATGCCGAAAATGGCTCATTTTTAGACTATGTGTACAAAGTCAATGGTAGATGAAATTCATAAAAGGATGATTGTTTTATTTTTCTTGTAATTGGTCTACTTGATCAATTTATGGCTCGTTGTTAAATGGTCTGTGATAATAATTTTTTAGTAATAAAAGAGGGAAAATAAAGAAACACATAATAACTTCTAAAAACGGAGAAAAGGGCTCGTGTAATTTTTCTTTGTGAAACCAACAAATAAGATAATTACAAAGTTGACATCTGTAAAAAAAAATGGTATTTCATGTTAAATATGCAAATAATATTTTTGTCACGAATTGATTTAATTATTTAATCCATAATTACTATATATTTTCATGGTTCAACTAGTTTGATTTTCTATGTTTATTCAAATATCCCTTTAGTTGGGGTCGACTTGCTCTTTAATATTCATTATGTATGTCCCGACTTCATACATTGAGTTAATTGCCATGGATATTCACATTCAATGGGCCTCATTTCATATTCTTTTAGAATATTAAAAATCACTAGAATGAGGTATCAAATGAATTACAGAATTCCTGAAATTTAGGACAACAAACACTGGCGTACAGATGGGGGGGGGGGGACCAAAGAAAATGAATAGAAAAAGGGTTAATATCACGTTGTTCTCTGCATTTAATGTCGAAATGCAATAGAAAATTTGACTTTTTCAAAACGGTCAAACTTTTGCTCGTTCACTTCAATCGCTCGCAGCATTTTAGAAAATGTTCCCCATACTCCATGGCTGGCCCCCTAATTTTTTTCTTTTATTTTTGGGGGCTCATGACGCCACTGACAGCAATCATTAAGGTAAGATGGACGTGCAAACGTGGGGAGGAAGCTGAACTGTATAGGCATGGTAGGTGAACCACGACGCCTGACCATACTGTTGCCATGGATATTTGTTTATTTCTCGACCCTCGAGTTCCTAGATACGTGACCTTCGGACGTTTCTCCGTTGTCCCTGCATAATGACCTTACTTTCATTCAATCTTCTCATAAATATTAACAATTATGACTGGGTCCCTTTCTTCTCTGACACTGACTTTCCGTTTATTGTGATGTTTTCGAATATTTTAGAGGAATGGCGCGAAGGACACCTTTCTTCAATGAATTGAAGCTTCCATTAGGCCCCCATCTCACTAGGAAGGCGATCGTGGCGACCATGGCGATCTGTGTAAATCCCGCAAATCGTAGCAGAATCTTCCTCGAATTCTATTTTTAGCCTGCGAGACGATTGCACTGCAACTTCTATGCGACCGACCTGCGCTGAAGGCGATGGTAATACGCTGAAAGTACGACGATGCCACTTTCTTGCGACGATTCGAGGCAGATGTGATGCGCTGCTTCTGCGATCAAAGCGATCGTACAACGAGGCTCATACGCTAATTAGGACCTCGGTACGGTGGTGCTACGAATGAAGCGATTATGTTACGTTCATGATGGGCTCTTGAAACGATTTCAAGCAATCGGCATACTAATCGCGGCACATGACACATTTTCAGTCGATTGCCAACCTCCGACCAACATGGATGTCCAGAATTTGGTTGGACTTATACATCTTGGCATTCTAAAAACACATCAGTTAAAAGTTGAATGCGAGGACAGGAGAAGGAGGAGGCCAAAAAGATACAGGGTCCGATCCTGGCTGTCACCTAAGTCATAATATACAATATTTTTAAAATTTCATTCAAAAGATGTCGATGCTGAGCCTAATAATTAATATGAGGGATGCATCCAGAATTTCACAAAAGAGCATAAAAATCTTTGATATTCTGTTTATTTTTTTCCACAAAGTTTGTCACTCAAAAATATATGTTAAATTCCTTTCAAATTTGCTGACAAGAAGTAGTCTACTGATGTGAGAGCACTCATAAAAAGGGAGGGGGAGGGGGGCACAATGCCAGAATCTCCCTAAAGATTGCCTTTCCCAATCAATACATTAGTGATCGAATCATTAACAAAATTCGATGTTGTCTTCTGTTACTGTGGTTAGAATTCAATTTATTTTCAAAACATAATCAATTTATTTATTTCTGCAGAGGTAACCCATTTCGTCATCAAGACATGTGAGCGTCTTTTTTCTCTTTCCAGCTGGCTCAGCAGTAAGATTTTCATCCTCCTCCTGTACCCCCTCCTCTACCACCACCATAACCCCTTGTTCTTCCCCTTCGACCGCCGGCCTAAGAGGGGTAGCTTGGGCAGCTTTCCCTTTTCTGGTCCTTTTTCTGGGAGGTATGTTTGAAAACGCCGTGGTATCGCCTCGTAATCTGTTGCAAATATGATAATCCGCCACCATCGGCACGGCGTTTTATAGCAGCGCGGACGGTTGTTGCGCAATCGCTGCCCAATCATCAGCGGCGCAGCAAAAGCGCAACGCGAACGCCTGTAGCGGGCTGAGAACGTGTGCCACATGGGCCACATGTCACCCAAAGAAGGAAGCGTCGTGGTGGAAGCTGTGTGAAGCGTGTCGAGCGCCTTGTAAACGGAAGCAGCGTAGCAGAATTGTCTTGGAAACGGGCCTGAAAACCACGGGCGATCGGTGCCGCTTTTAATGCGCTTATACTACGCTTTATGCGTTGGGGCTCCGTTACAGCTACGAATATGTCGTTTGTAATACGCTCATGACTCGATTGTGATGCGCTTTAGCACCTCCGCGATCTCGCTACGTAAGTTTTGAACATGTTCAAAATTTTGTGGCGACCATAAAGATGGTGGCGATCCTTGCCGCTTCAGAAAAGATCAAGGTACGACGGAGAAGATTGAAAAGATCAAGGCACGATCAAGCTACGTTATACCACGCTTTGTCGATTTTTGACGATCGCAGTGGAATCGCCATCTAGTGAGATGGGGGTATTAGCGAATGATATTTTTATTAGAGCCGACGTTACAACGGCGGTCTCGTCTTACCCAAGTTGACGGTTGAAATATAGAAATAATTTTTCTCCCCCAACTTGAGGTAGAAGCACTTTTAGCAAATTTAGGTCATTTAAACATAGAATATGGACAAAAATTCGAGCGGACTAAAAATACAAAATAATAAGAATTGAGATCCCTATCATGATGAGCCTATAGCCCGAAACACGAATATTTATTTTATTGCAGAGGGGTGGTGCAGACAATTGAAGATTTTATTTATCATTCTCAGGCGTTTAAGGGCGGCACCAGGATCCCCCTTCTCCATCTGTCTCATCTCTACGAAACAAAAAGAGAAGAGATGGGACATGACAATGCCTTGACAATTTCGGATCCGAGAAGAACAGAGGACTAAAAACGGCGAAACTTTTTATGTAAAAGGAAAAAAAAAATAAAGAAAGTTGTGAGAGGAGAGAGAGAGAGGGGGGGGGGGTTGTGGATGATGATATACTGATATATGGCAAAACAACTAGAAAATCTGTCACCTACATTCCAGGTGAAAACAACCTCCTCAGTCGAATTAGTAATCGATATGGGGGGTTAACATTCTGTGGGAAACGCCATTTCAAGCGCTCTAGAATTTCAGAAAACGCAACAAAAATGCTAGAATGTGATCAATAAGTTCTGTCATCTGCCGCTTTGGAGGGGCAAACAGACAAAATGAGGGTGAGAAGTAGAGAACAAAAATGCAACGGTTCGCTAAAAAGTGTTTATGAGTGGTTCGGGATTCCGGTACCCAAGAAGGGAAGGAAAACATTGAAGATGTTCAACGCCCCGTTCTTTTGGAGATGCCAGAATCATCTGTTCTACATGTATTCTACTAAATTTCATTTCATTTCAATTAATATTTCATTTAAATTCTATTCCATGTGCTTCATTCCATGATATTTGATTTTATCTAATTTCATTCGGCTTCATTCCATTTCATTTAATTTGAATCCATTCTATTTTCGCTCCATGTAATTTCACACTATTTTATTTCACATTACGCAATATCACTTCATTCATTAAAATTTTCCCGGTAAATCAATGTAACTATTTCATCTTAATTTGTGTCCATCTTATTCCAATTCATTTCATTCCGTTCCATTGTTCTTCATCTCATGTCACGTCATTCAGTACCGATTTATTCCGTTCATATCTCCTCGTTCATTCATTTCAATATCAATTTATGTTCCATTTTATAATTTTAGCTCACTTCACTCGATTTAATTTCTTTCGATTTTAATGATTTCAATGTCATTCAATTCTCTTTTTTCTTATTACCTGGCAAGCGGCTCACTGCTAATGAACTCGCCTCTGGAAAATGTGGATATACGAGTTACGGACTTCGTCATATAGACTTCGTCATGTTCTTGCTAAGTATTGGGTGTATTAGCGTAGGGATCAATATCTTTATTTCATGCATGATTACTGTATGCAATCTTATCAATTTCTTTTGATATTATTACATTCACTGCTTGGAAGAAAATAACAAAATGTAATGAAATTCATACCATCGGCAAAAATTATGTTTCAAGTGTGATCTGCTCGAGCGGGAGAGGGAATACCTCGATGATGTCTCATCGCTTTGGTATTCAGGTCAGAAAGGGGTCAAAGTCGGCATAACATCGTAGAGGGTCTCGAGTTTGTTACGACAGCAGGTTGTCCCCGCGGTGCGGTCCACCAGTACTCCTGGGGGAAGAAAGAGACAGTGAGAGAGAAGACGATAGTGCATTGATGAATATGAATTACATTTCTTATAAAAACATAACGAACGATAATCTTTTGTCAACTTGACAACTTCTATGGACCTCCAATCACGGTATTGGTAACTTCCCTTTTATTACCATTTTCCCTTGCAGTGTGTCATATAACTTTCCAGGTACATCTGGCCTTAAAATTCACCTCTGTCATTTTTATCCGAGCATTTCTGCGTAAGAAGCAGTCCTTGGTCAGGTTTCATATCAAAGACTTGTTGAAGTAAACAAAATATTTATATGTATGTATTACAAATGTACCTCCAGCCAATCAGATTTCACAATTTCAGTGATTTTGTTATAAAAAATTAATTTTAATTATGAAACTGGACCTAGATTGGGCAACAGTTGATAACTTTATACGAGACCGAAAACTCATCACGCTAATTAAGCCATCAAACACACTTGCAATTGAAAAAGGTTTTATGGTTCGGCCGTTGACGAGGCCGCCGATCTGATGTCGGAAATGTGTGGGTATATGTGATTTCACGAGATTAACACATAAGCTACAGAGAAAATGGTCTATGAGACCGTCATCCCACGGGACAGATCTCACAAAAATAATCTCACAAAAAATAATATCACATCGCATAACGAACTGAAAATTGTCTTGTCAGACAGTGTGTCGGCCCTTGAGCGAACGGCCAGCCAGTGAGACCGAAATCGCAGTGCATAGACTTAAAACAAAACAAACATAAACGAGCATTCATACGAAGAAAGAGACGAGATTTGAATTACATCAAATTATCATAAAACATCAATGACAATAAGCACAATAACAACGGCAAAAAACTTTGGGAACAACGCTGACGAACTATGACACTGTGTCTTAATCCGTGCAACAAATGGATGACGAAAATGACGATACCCCGAACTGAATTGGCATCATGACGTATTGACTAAATTCTGAATATTTTTTTGTTAATTCTGTTTTTATTTGAATAGATCAAAGTCAATTAAAAAATGTAAAAATGATTACAAAGTGATTACAAATCACATAAACGCAAAAAGGTTATAGAAATATAATAAACAAAACAATAATAAATTGATCTTGAAAACTTTGTTAGTTGTAATCTATATACAATCCTTCTTCGATTTGAAATTATCAACTTGGCTTAGGTTACTCCCCTGTGTTCTCGTGGGAAACTTAAAAAAAAATCAGAACATTAAAACGTTACGCTCTCTTACTGTTTTTTTTTAATCTGGCTACTTCTTTTTTTTCGTCGAAAGAACAATTCACATATAACATAATCATTTTTTCGATTCGTTTGTTTCGCTTAATCACAGATCTTCATCAACCCCACGCTGTATCTTTAAGGACAAGTCTACCCCAACAAATTGTCGATTTGTATAAAAAGAGAAAAATACAACAAGCATAACACTGAAAATTTCGTCAAAATCGGATTTAAAATAAGAAAGTTATCACATTTTTAAGTTTCGCCCAATTTCACAAAACAGTTATTTGCACATCCTGGTCGGTATGCAAATGAAGAGACTGATGACGTCATCCACTCACTATTTCTTTTGTATTTTATTATATAAAATATGAAATATTCAAATTTTCTCCTCATTGTCAAGTGAAACGACGATTAATTCCTCCCTGAACACGTATAAGTAGCATTGTTTGATAATATATGGTTTAGTCAAATTGGTCCTAATTGTCAAATTTGTAAAAAAAAATGAAATATTGTATAATTCAAACAAAAACAACAACAAAAGAAATAGTGAGTGATGCACATCATCGACTGACTCATTTGCATGTCACTGAGTTGTGCATATCACTGTTTTGTGAAAAATAAGCGAAACTTTAAAATGCCATAACTTTCTTATTTTACATCCGATTTTGATGAAATTTTCTGCGTTATGCTAGTTTGATTTTTCTTTATTTATTCAAATCAATATTTTTCTGGTGTAGACTTGACCTTTAATCATGACGTTACTCACTGGTAAAGGGAAACTGGAATAAACCGTAGTGATGTCATTTCTTATGGCAATGGGCAGTTTGCAGGGACTTTTTCTTTCACACAATAAATGCATGCTTGGTAAACGATGCCATTGTCATAAACTTTACCTATATACACCATGAAGCTAGTAGCTCCATGTATACACAAACCAACAAATATTGATATCTAGTCAAACCAGTGGGGTCGATGGAATAAAGTTCGAATTCTGTTTACTTTTTGTTATTTTGTAATACCTCCTCAAGCCCCACACAATTTATTTTCTAAACGGGGATTTTTTTTTCCTGGGGGGGGGGGGGTAAATGTGACAAAACAAGTGGAATGCCTCTGGCGGTCTCACCTGCATCACGCGATTCAATATAGCAGCAGTGCTGACTTTGAAAACTACTATCAAAAAATTATTCACAAAAGTTACCATTTATATAATGATACAATACTACGTTCATTGATATTTGACCTTGATCATGTGACCTAAAACTTGTCAGTGATACTTGATTACCACATTGTATACACTATATCTATACAGTGCGTATCAAAAAAAAGTTTACACTTAGAAAAAATCCTGTAAAATTATACATTTGTAATATCCTGAAGATTTTTCCAAATTTTAACATTGGTACAGATCCATTGAAGCAAATGACGATATAACTGTCGAAAAATATTTCCGCTTGAGTGAGCACCACTTACTTTTGAAAAGTTAGTGAAAATTGATTTGCGCAGAACTTTGAAATAGTTATGCGAATAAAAGTAGACCTTAATCATGAAGAACACGTGGAATTTAGCTAGTAAAATTGATTTGAAGATATCTTTTACCTTTTTAAACTTGTTTTCTTGCCCAAAACACTTTGAAGAGTGCATTGCGCCCCACCCCACTCCCCCACACACCGAGGCCATCGTGACGATATTTGCTTTACACTGAGCTGTGATTTACATGAAATGGCTTTGGAAAAGTGTGGAGAAACAAGTATTGAATGAAAAATGAAATGTAGACCCACTTTAAATGATAAAAACTTGGTGAAAAAATGCTGGAGATGTCTGATATAAACTTTTGTTCAGATTCATTTATGTCCTCAGATCCAGCTGGCACAAAAAGGGTAAATGTTGTGCTTACTAAGTGTTGAAATTTCAATTTGGGTGGCAAAATTGTTACAAAATGCTTGAATGTATCCGTTTTATTTCAATTGACTAAAAGTGCAAGGGAAATGTATGAGAAATGTTTCGCAGGGTAAGTTTGATTTCGCCCTTTCCCCTTGACACATCGTGAAAATGAGCATTTCTGCGCAAACACATTTCTGCGAGCTTTACAAAAATGGACAGTGCTCACTCAAGTGTAACATTCTGTCAAAACTTTTACTTTCATTGGATAGATGAGACCCAAACCCAAGAATATATGTGAAAAAATTACCCACATGTTGTATATTTTTTAATTCCCAGGGCTTTTTCAAAGTGTAAACTTTTTTTTGATACGCACTGTAGACTTTGATAGTTATGACAGCAATCTAATAATTACTTCTAAAATGGCCAAAGTTCAATAACCTTAAATGACCTTAAATGATGAGATGGTCAGTGATACTTGATGACTCTTATGTCCAAGTTTTATGAACTAGGCCAATATACTTACAGAGTTGTGATGGTAATTCAACAAATACCCCCAACATGGCCAAAGTCCATTGACCTTTGACCTTGGTCATGTGACCTGAAACTTGCACAAGATGTTCACTGATACTTGGTTACTCTTATGTCCACGTTTTATGAACTAAGCCAATACACTTTAATACACGGATATGATGGTAATTCAACAAATACCCCAACATGGCCAAAGTTCATTGACCTTAAATGACATTTGACCTTGGTCATGTGACCTGAAACTCGGACGGGATGTTCAAAGATACTTGATTACTCTTATGTCCAAGTTTCATGAATCAGATCCATAAACTTTCGAAGTTATGATGGTAAGTCAACAGATACCCCCAGTATGGCCAAAGTTCATTGACCTTTGACGTTGGTCATGTGACCTGAAATTCGCACAGGATGTTCAGTGATACTTGATTACTCTTATGTCTAAGTTTTATGAACTAGACCAATAAACTTTCAAAGTTATGATGGTAATTCAACAGATACCCCCAATTTGGCCAAAGTTCATTGACCCTAAATGACCTTTGACCTTGGTCATGTGACGTGAAACTCAAGCAGGATGTTCAGTAATACTTGATTAACCTTATGTCTAAGTCTCATGAACTAGGTCCATATATTTTCTAAGTTATGATGACATTTCAAAAACTTAACCTTAGGTTAAGATTTTGATGTTGATTCCCCCAACATGGTCTAAGTTCATTGACCCTAAATGACCTTTGACCTTGGTCATTTGACCTGAAACTAAAACATGATGTTTAGTAATACTTGATTAACTTTATGGCCAAGTTTCATGAACTAGGTCTTTATACTTTCTAAGTTATGCTGTCATTTAAAAAACTTAACCTTCGGTTAAGATTTGGTGTTGACGCCGCCGGAAAAGCGGCGCCTATAGTCTCACTCTGCCTCGCAGGTGAGAGGTGAGACAAAAACGAAACCGGTTTTTATTTTTATTATATATATATATGTAGACAAATTAAAGCTAGCATATATATATATATATATATATATATATATATATATAAAGGAAGAGGGTCCTTTGCACAACGTGTGTTGCAGCGCGTCATGTTCTATGTATAGGCGTAAAATAATCCAGGCATTAAAGCTAGCATTAAATGAGATACCTTGAAAGTTACGTCTTAGCGTCAATGCCTGGATTATTTTACGCCTATATATATATATATATATATATATATATATATATATATACAGATGAGGCCAAAAGTTTACATAAACCCCATGGAATTCAGTGAAATTTGTTCACTTGCCTAACATCGTAAAATGTACTATCTTCAGAGATATAAATACTAACCATGACAAATTTGGTATGAAATGAAAGGGCGTATTAAGCTCTTTCACATGATTGGAATGCCGTTGGGATTAAAATATACATCAGGTGGAATTTTCATTCAAGAAAAAAAGGTAATATTCGTGTCATATGTATTTTATTGTTTGTTATTATATTTTCAAATATCATGTCATAGAAATATATAAATGTCAAATTTATGATTTATATTACATTTTCTATCATGATATGTCACCGCTGAACAAACAGGTGTAATCTGAAATGTTTGTGTTAAGAAGTAACTAGCACAAATATGAAATGTTTTTGTCAAGATTTTATTTTTAATATGTCTAAAATATGAAGATTTTTTGGCAAAAAATGATACCTAAATATTTTTCAGCTCCTGATGACAAAGCAATGTGATGAAGGGGCATGACATACTCTTTTGTTTGATATCAAATTCGTCATGACAGCACAAATATTTTATAAGATACAGTAAATTTTATGATTTTTGGCAAGTGTCAACTTTTCTTTGAATTTCCTGGGTGTATGTAAACTTCTGGCCTGAACTGTATATATATATATATATATATATATATATATATATATATATATATATATATATATATATATATATATATATATATATATATATGTAAATATTAATTTATATATATATATAGCAAAACAACAACAAAATTGGACGTATCATTTTTACATTCCTGCGCAGAAGATATTTCTCCCAAGTGCCTACCCCTATACCCCTCTATTTTGTCATTAAAATATACCTCCAAGATTAACCCTCCCCTGAAAAAAAAAGAAAATGATTAACAACCTTAGTTATGAATGTCAAGGGTACTTTTGTGCTTGAGCTGAATATTTTTTTTTATTATAATTTTTAAAAGAAAACAATCGAACAAATAGTTTTTAGTTTGGAGGAACCGTGGCCGAGTGGTATCAGGCACCTGAAAGTCCGAGGTTTGATACTTGGTCGCGGCACCTATGTCTGTGAGCATGGTAAGCAGTGCATTTCATCATGGACAATGATTTTATCGACATAGCTCTATATCTTATATTTCGTTCATAATGGAAATGCTATATGCATATCAAATACTTGAATAGTAAATATATGATGGACCCTAGACAGGTAAATAGGCAGTGGAATAAGGTTCAATGCAACTTAGCTAATGTGGATCGCAAGGTTGAGCAAATTAGGGAACTCATTACAATGAGGGATGCAAAGGATGTATCTCATTTAACTGAAAGTGAATTGAAGGAACTGATTGCCTTTCTGTGCCTACAGGCATATTAATTCCTGGTCTTTTTTTTTGTAAATTGGAAAACATGTTTTTTATGTATATGTGCATTTTTATGCGAATAAAGAAGACTTTGAATTGAATTATTGGTAGCTCTGTGTGCACTCCGAGGACGGGATAGGGACAAGAGCCCTTATCCAAAGCATTTAACACTACGTTTCTTTATAAACAATGAATCATTGGGGGAATAACAAATCTATATTTAGAAAAACAAATGAATAGATTGCAATATTGCATTGTTCGGATTTTAAAACAAGTTCTATTGATGCGAGCGTGGAATTTCCAAAATTATCTCATGCCACATTTCTTCGCTGGTTTGTGAAATAAACCCTTTCAATTCTCTTATTTTAAGCAATCAATATTGTGACATTTGTTTGACTCGATCCCTAAAGTAGACGATGACGTAAGGGTTTTCCCCTAGGTGCATGGGAGTCAAAATCGATAAGCAAAGAAATAATTTAACAGAAATAGCGAATCGCAAATCACACCCCAAATATTGACCTTTTGTGAGTCAGGATTGCCTTCGTGATAAATCATACTGATCTAACATTTCGTGTCTTATTTAGAATCAAATATAAACTTTTCTATACTGGTGCGAATTAAAAAAAAAAATTCGGGTGGTATTCAAATGAATGATTGTTTCGCTTGAACTTTGAAATTATTGTAATGTTCACAAAGCGATCAGGGATTTAGTTCATTTAATCATACTACTTTATTTTCATCCTTGATATTTTCCTCATATTTGGGAGCAACTTTATATTAAATTTGATCTGATTTTGTATTTCCACATTTCTTTAACAAAATTATAACTAGTTTGATCTCTATTCAACATAACAATAAGCACAAATTTTCAATCACAATAATAAAACCCATATAGTATTATTCTCATTCAAATATAAATTATACTTTTTGATCGTTGAAACATGTATACGAACTCAAATATATATATATATATACAAATATAATTCATCAATAGAAGTGTAGAGTATATTTGCAACAGAAAAGTTGAATTTTTGTTAAAGGGACATACCAGGCTGTAAATAAGAAAAGTAGGCAGAATAAACATGATAAAATAAGACAATTGTTTAACAACTAGAATAAAACAACAACAATGGTAAACTTAAGAACACTGAAAATTTCACTATAATGAGACCAAAAAGGAGGGGGAGGGATAGAGAAAATATAGATAAAAGGGGGAAGGGAATGAGAGGATTGGGAGGGGTAAATAAGAGAAGGATGGGGAGAGGTGGTGTGATCGTGAGAGGTGAAATAATGGAAGACGGGTTACTGCTTGTTTTCAGACCTCGAATGAAAATAGCAAAAGTCACCGCATTTGAGGCAAAAGAACCGATCCGATTTCATCAAATTGTGAAATCAATAAATTTGATATTTCTGGAATAGATTTGTTCCCCCTGGCAAGTGTACTACTTTTTCGATTTTTTTTTGTTTTCTCATGTCGGACAGGAAACATCTGAATTGGGATGTGGGAAAATGGAAAGATATAGAAAATGTGAATCTGTATAAAAACAAAATGTTATTGTTTTCGAAAATAACTGTGTTTCAAAATAAATTACAATGAACACTTGAAACTTCTGGAGCTTCCAAAAATATCCTTGAATAATGTGCTATGTTTGTTTTATCAGATATTTCTTCATGCTCTAATCATGAGTACGAATTGAATTTTTGAGAATTTATGTGCGAGTGGAGCAAGAGGGAGAAACAAAAACATATGCTATGTCCTTTTCTTGATAAGAAGAATTGATTTTTTTTTGTATTTCCAAAGTTTTCTCAAAATCCTCTAAAATTGTGGAATCTATTGAAAATCTGTGTTTCCCACTTCTTCCTGCCTGGGGTAAACCCGCAGCCAAGCACTCCTGAATACCTTGGCAGAAAAAGAGACTTAATAGTTTTAGAAACTGTTCGCAATGTACATCTGTACATGTAATATATTTTTTCTAAGTGCATTTCTGTCATCTGTAATACGGACTACTGGACATGTATTAAATTACTGTCATGACCATGATGACTACAGAAACCATCTAATGCAGTTCAATATGAATTGATGCAGCGGAATATACTGTATGCACAAATACACAGTCAAATGGACATAACTTCAGAATTATGGATATGACTTATCACTTTCTGTTGGTCTTCGTTATCACAGTTATATTATGGCCAAAATTTACAAATATTCTGTAATGATAACTGCCATTGAATAGGGGCGCTTTTCAGCAGTAACAATTGGAGGGTAGCTCATCTGACATCTTTGAATAGACTTCGATATTGTTTTGATTGTTGAAATCCTTTAATAGCCAACTTTTTGTCACTCATGACCTTAATAAACGGGCATGGGTTATGGCCATTTAAGGCAATAGAAAACGGCGGGTTCTTTTCACAATACAATATTAATTGTTAAAATATAGTGAAAATTATGATAGGCTTTTTAGAAAGGTTGTGATACATCGTTTTCATTGAAGAATTAAGCTAAAGTGTAGTATAGAGTTCCTAAAGATGTAAGATATTCAAGTCTCTTGCCGCACTCGTTGAGGTCTTTAAAGGGGAATCCAACCCAAATAAAAACTTGTTTTTGTAAGAAAAAGAAAAATCAGACAAGTTGATAGGTGAAAGTTTGAACAATATTGGACAAACAACAAGAAATTTATGATTTTTTAAAGTTGTAAATATTGGTAATCACTATACCCATGGAGACTTCAAATTGGCCGCATATGGGATGTCATAGTGATGTAAGGCAAGGACTACTCTTCCATGTACTCCAATACATATTGTGGCTAAAATGTCATTTTCCCAAAAAGTTTTATTTCAAATTATATTTTTCTTTCATGAGGACATAAAACAATATACTACCTGGATTATATTTAGATTACTGCCCCAGGGAAATGGGTACTTAGGAGAAAACCACACATCCCTGATAATAAAGTAAATGGCCTATGGGAAAGTTGTCCTTGCCCCTTGTCATAATTTACTTACCCAGTTGCCAATTTTAAATCTACATACTATTAGTGATCTCAATTTAAAAGCAGCTATAACTTTCTTATTCCTTGTCCGATTTCTTTCAAACTTTCGCCATTCTGTTTAATATATTTTTTCTCCTGCCCAACACAACATTTTATGGCAAAGGCTGGATTCCCCTTTAACATGAACGGCCCTGCTTACTGTCTGTCGCCTGAGCGTTCGGCATATTGCCCTCACATGGAGATATTTGATGACCGTGCAAGCGCGAAGCTGACTTGCGGAGGTCGATTGCGGGGTGGCGGACGATCTTTCGGCTTACAAGACAGCAGCTGATCGCTTTAATTTGAGTGGAGCGACCATGTCGACGAATAGGGGAAACCGATAAGCCTGCATTGAAATCTTTATATACACTCTCAGACATATATTTTAGGCCAACCCAAAATTTTATTTAAATGTCAACCTCCCAACATTGGTTAAAAGGGATCTGATTCATCTTGTATATATGCAATTGATAGGTTCATAACCCAACATATGCTATATAGGTTGCTTTAAAATAAATCAGAGAGTGTATCTATAGGTCTGAGGGCATGTGGGGATGCAGTTATAAAAAGAAGTGTTCCCACTACTCTCCAAACTTGGTGAAATCGGGATATTTTTGTCATAGGTTGGAAGGAATGTTATAGGATATCTTATTCAGTACAATATACACAATAAAGCCTTACATTTTTCCAAAGAATGTCGAGACAATATTATACATTTTCCAAATCAATAGCGCAAGAATTCTTAGATCAAGAAGTATTGCACATGTAGGATGTCTAGTTTGAAGTTTTATATAGCTTTATTTCATCCCATTTTACACTCTACTGTCTCTTCTTGTATCGAACGCTCCAACAAAGTTCGGGTGGTGTGACCGGGCCTTTTTTTAGACAGTTAGACATGCTAGAGACGTATATATATGGGATAATAGCAAATCAATTAAGCATATAATTCTCATAAACTTGCGTAAAAGGGCATTGCCAAAAACAGTTGGAATTAAAAAAATCAACGGATTGAAAGCATTGAACGGAAGTTTCTTAAACTTAAATGCAATTTGCACTTTAAAAAATAATAGGCCTAATTATAATCACTATAATTACTTTTTTTTTCACCAACCTGTGGATCAAAATGAAAGACATTTTGAAATTAATCTACACATATGAGGAACACATGCAGCTGGGTTTTTTAACATCCAAACATTATATGTTACAGGGGCCGCGGAAACGGGGGGGGGGGGGCACCCCGCCGCCCCGTTTCCACGGCCCCTGTGTTAAAGCTAAATTACAGTAGTTGCAGTAAAACACTAATTTCGTGAGAAAGTCTGTAAAACCAAGGTTAAGTATGACTATATCATCGTGGATCTAGATCTGGTACAGTTACATAAACTGAACTTTGTGAAATCATAAAATCTAAGCTGAAATACGATCACACTGAAGATCGCCAACACAGATAGGCACACTTGGGACAGTGTATTATTATTGCTGGAATAAAGGCCCGACGGAAGTGACCGAATCCGCGCTTATTTTGCTTATTTCTCAGCAATTACACAATTTCTACCAGAATCCTTTGGCACATATTTTTTATTCATACAAACAGACACTTGGGTGGTCATTATATTCTGTAAAAAGTCATTTTTAGATCGTTACCAGAACTGGAATTTACCTTTAAGTATGTTAAGATATAAAGCTGAATAAAATTACATGAAGCTATTCATCCACAATAACTTCACCTCATATTTTCAATTTGCATCTTGTTTCAAACAAATTTGTACCGAAAGTGGAACTATCTCAGAAATCATAATATTGACTGTTATAAAGGTCCATGACTTTAATCCAAACAGGTGATAAAATAATAAATCATTAAAATGATTGGCTCTCCTTTGTATAGAGTTTTGAAGAGGCAGGTGGACGAATATATTAAAATAAGAAATATACTAAGCTTTGTATTTTGACAAAGCGAGCAGAAAGGGAAGCTAAAAACTTCATCTATTTCTTCTTTCTTTCCTCTTCTTTTCATTTTACGTTTCTCCTACCCCACATGCTTTTTCTTCCTCATGGTTCCTTCCTAATTGGCCTATCCTCCTTCATTTCCTTTCTTCCTTTCTCTAAATCTCCTTTCGATCTCTAACACTGCAATCGTCGTTTTCCCCTTCTTCAATCAATTTTAAACACCCTTGTATCTCCTTGTCTCTTATGAGAGCTTCGCCCCCCCCCCTCTCTCTCTCTCTCTTTGTTGTCAAAAATCAAAACACATTTTGCTTTGTACATGCTAATAGACTATATAGGTACTGTATAACATCACCCACTGACTACAACTCCAGTAGAGGGGGGGGGGGTGAATATTAATCCAAACTCCAGTGTGAAAATGGGAACAATAAAGACGAACTTCATTCATAAATTCATCATCTCGAAAATAATAGGGAAACTTCCGCAACGGATGGAGCAGGCAGGCCCGTCTCTTGCAAAATGATCCCCTCAAAAGTCAAAATTTGGGGATGCCCCGTTAACAATAACGGATAGCGTTGGAAAGACGATTGAGTATGGTTGCCAAACGATACATTGTACGTTCTTTTGAATTTTTGTAATGGTGCACGGATGGGGGGTGTTATTGTTGGATGATTTTTGTTTTGTTATTGTGGGAACGATGGGGGTATTGCCCTGCAAAGGCCAGAAGATTGTTAGAAATATCTTTCATTTCATCCTTCATTCGAGTTTATATATTTTTTATGGCGAGGGGGGCTACATCATAATGATATCATATCAATTCAAGAGCACATGGATCAAAAATATGATTTTATCTCCATTTAATAAGAAAATGTAAAATATTTTTTTTCAATCGTCGCGCCTGTAATGTATAGTTTATCATGTGACCTCTGGTTCTGCCCTTCTTACTCATAGAAGATTAGCTTTCCTTTTGAATATCTTATCTTCCACTCATGATCTAAAAAAAATGAAATTGTTCAGCTGTTCCTCTCTAATATTCAAGTGTCGGTAGTTAAGGTGCATGGAGCCTCTATTGATAACGAAGTAGTTATTAATACATTTTAAAATAGTTTTCTATCATGAATCGGACGTTAATTTAATAAATCGTACCTTTTATTTGTGCATCACGATTACACAATACAACTTTTATATAATTTAATATTGTAAGCGAGCTGAATGAGCGATCGAGCTTAAAAACATTATGGTAAGACTAAACCATAATTGACTGAATCATTGAATAAGATCATTTTGAAATATTATTTGCTTTTTATACCCTTGAAAACCTCAAAAACTCCTGGAAAGCCATGAAAATCAAGGAAAACATAGATAGATACGAGTGCTCTAAGCAAATTGTCTGTAGAATAATTGACCTTCACTATAACACTCGCCCACCTCATTTAGGCCTACGCCCATCCCGACAAACCAACACAACAGCGCGAACGCTGCGAATCCGACGCCACGACCTGACGAGGAAAAGGGGGAATTCCCGTACTAAGTACACAAATCCAGTCTAACGCACGTGCATGGATCCACACGCTATGGTCATCCCCACTCGTTGAGAAGGCGTCCGAATTTGTCTTTTGTTCAAATTTGGCACTATAATTTCAACAAAAAATAATCAAGTCTGTGTGTGATTAATTACCTTTATTACAATGTGAAAAAGACCATTGATTTTGAGATTATTATAAGGGGTCATTCGGATCTTCATGGTCAAATTAATAACGCCTCTACTCTGGGGACATAGGGTAAAATTATTGGACGATGCAAAACTATAACGATAGGCTCAAATAAGAATATTAATTTCAGACCCTTGTTTTATAGGGTAGGCCTTTGCTATTTATGTGATTAATCATTTTAGAGATCCTTAGGCAGAGAAATACAAAAGCTGCGTATCGCCTGTCAAATTGGCACGATGTGACTGAATATTTCAATGTCAAAGACGAAAATGTTCAATGTCTATGCCCGAAAACTTATGAAAATAAGAACTAGAAAATAAGTCTATACCATTTTTCATTTCTTTCTATGTAGTTGATTGAGTTTTTTTTGTTACATAATTATTAAAAATTTAATAATATTAAAAAAGTGATAAAATGTCAAAACTCCACGGATTAAAACGATGCTGTTGTCATGGTTGTCATTTAAATCCTTTTTTTAATTTTTCAATGAAATCGTGTTTGTGAGTGTGAGCAAAGAAGGTATAATAAGTTAATTATTATAATTATTATGACATCCCCGGATGTTTAATAATACTTTGAACTAAAATTGAAAACCCTCTTACATTATTGCCTGAAATAGCAGCACTCACACCAGGCTAGTAGTATTCCAAATATCAAACATCATTGATTATTAAAAAAAAAATAATAATAACATTTTTCACAGGTTCTCGACGTATAGATCCAGATAGAGGTATTCATTTTTTAAAATGGAATTGATAAATATTCATGAGATGCACCTTTGTTTTCTTTTGATTTATACCTAATCAAAATATCACAAACATTGTACATGATCTGAAATATATGTGGATATTCCGGACATGTGCTAACAATAGGAACCATTCTAGTATTTTCCCAAAACCATTATAGTAAATATGTTTTTTTTTGTGCACATAGCAATGTTAAATTTCTCATAGGCTTATATTTATTGCTCAAATGTTGAACATGTTTGTTTGAATTTTGAAAACGCTTGTCCAAACTCTTAAATAATATACATATATCATTAACAAAGTTGTATAAAATTTATACACGTTGTTTTATTTTTTATTGCTGATCAATAGCCCAAAGTAAACTGAGTTACAATTATCATACTTGTAATTATCTTGCAATTTCCACACTGTTTAGGATAGTATTTCCATTCTTTGAATACAACCTATAGCAAACATGAATATAAAATATGGCGCGATATTTTTGTCGTCTTCTTGTAAAATAAAGGGGCAAGAGTAGGAGGAAGCAACAAAATATGCACACACAAAGATTGTTCGCCGGATCCACTTCTGTTTAATTACCATTGGAAAGTCTTGTTTTAGGTATAAATCGAAAGTTTTCAAGCGTGGCCGTGGATGGAGATTTGCATAATTTCGCTTTCGTATACACTCAGAGTATACTTAGAATGTAGAACAAAGCAACTTTGGAAATTCGACACAGATAAAGAGAACACTGAGATATCTAATGGGAGGGAGGGGAAGAGAGAAAGAGTGAGGGGGGGGGAAGAAGAAAAAAATGAGCAAGGAGGACATACAGGCAAGCGAGTCAAAACACGACATTTCATAGAAATAAGCCAATGTGGATTTCCCACAGGCAATTAAGCCTCTTCTTTTAGAATTAAGGATGGTACAGAAAAAAGACGGTATAAACATAGCCCAATATAATGAGATTCAACTACACTAAAACATGCTAAAAATTAATGTTTAGTGTTCTAATCCTTAAATATTTTATTCAAAATATGGAGACGAGTATCAGCATGGTTCTCACAAATGATAAATATATGCATCTGCAACCTACTGGCTGTAACACTATAAACACGATAAAGACTTACAGTCTTAATATGTTGACATTATTCTGAAATTAGCACAATATCTACCCGTCGCATCGACCTCCGCTAACGTTGCGCTTATATAATTATGTTTAATAAATGTAATAAATAAACAAAAAATATGTTAAGGTGTCCAAATGGACTGACACTTATTCTGTAATCTCGATCTATTCTCGTCTGTCGTGTTAAGAAAAAACATTAATTTAAAAATATCTTAGTGTTGCCCCTTTCCCTCAAGTCCCTTGCTACTCAGCTAAACCAAAACGAGTTCATTCATTTTGTAGGTCTGTGCCAATTTGCATTCTATTTTTGAAATGCTCACACTGATGGCCACGGATGAAAATGCTATTGAAACCTTTATTGCTAGTTGGATTAACGTTAACATTCTCGATTAGACCATGGAATCTCATGTTTGATAGATACATTCTTTTAAAATATTTACCAAAACTACTGAAAATAAAAATCTTTTTAAAGATAAAATGTCTTAATTAGATTTTTCTTTCATTCTATAACACCGACTTCCACGGTGACTACAACAATTTTCAAATTAATGCACTATACATGCGGTCTAAATTCGATCCCATTTTTTGAAATATAAATATACATATTCAAATTGAAATTTAATTTCAAATCCAAAATCAGTTTTTATTTCCAACATTTTCCCTACTATTAATTTCATTTTATATAACTTCATCAAAACTATGATTATACATCTAAATTTTTCATGATTTTGATTTATGGAAAGCTGGGCTGCAAACTATGATAATATTCATTAGATTTTTGTTATGAACCCGGAAGTTTATGTTAAAAAAAAATGTTTTAATACTACATTGTTTATATTGAATGCAAGTTCTCGTATAGGTACTTGGCTCTATTTTCGCTAAACAAAAGTAAAACCTACGCAGTCACTACCACGATTACTTGGTATATCCTAATTAAGACGGGGATAATATTAAAAGATATTCATTAAAAATTAATTGGGGAGTAAAAGTGAAACATAAAGAAACATCCGACAGGACTTCCGGTTTTTAATTACCGGATGAGTATTTCAAAAAGCTGTTAGTATGTTAAGAGCGACATTAAGAACGACTGGTGAACATTTCTTACTCGCTAAATAATCACAAATGAACATTAATGGTAAATATCATTTACCACAAGAAAGGAGCACCTGTCGTTCTCAAAGTCACCCTTAACTTTAAATGAACAGCTTTATGAAACGACCCCGGGGTAAAAGTCTAGTAACATAAGTATTTTGGATAGTTTTCCGGGAGGAGAAAACGCATTTTATATCCAGATATTCGTTTCTGGAATAACTAACAGAAAATTTAATCTTCACATCTAACGACTTGAACCCGAGAACGGTTTTGCATCCTATCCTGGACGCTTCATAAACTCTCTTTGTGTGTTAGTTGTTGTTGGTGGGGAAATTCAAATATCGTTGTTACTAACGAAGACACACTGTGAATAAATGCAGTGGAGTACAGATATAGGGGCTTGGGTACGTTTGCCCCCCCCCCCCCCATTTTTAACTACCAAGAAAAAAAAAACGAAAGAAAATGAAAGAGAGAAGGGAGAAATATGACATTATTTTCTGAATATTATGTAAAATCTATCACAAAATTTGATTTTTTTAATAAAATGTCAAAAATGTTGCCCTATGCGCCGTATTTGGCACATTACGCCACTGAATAAATAACGACATTTTCCTTCCATGAAATACCGAGGAACTGATGAAGTGTCGCTAGGAGATTCAGGACTTTATAAAATGTTTTAGGAGTTCGGATATTTCTGCCCAAAATTAGGGGGCAGGATCCCTTGAACATTATAATGAAAGAAATAAAAAAGTAATGAAAAAACAGAAACAAACAAAGAAAGAAAGACCACAAAGAAAGAAAGAAAGAAATAAAGAAAGAAAGAAAGAAAGAAAAAAGAAAGAAAGAATGAAAGAAAGAAAGAAAGAAAGAAAGAATGAAAGAAAAGAGAAGGAAAGAAAGAAAAGAGAAAGAATGAAAGAAAGAAAGAAAGAAAGAAAGAACGAAAGAAAGAAAAAAGAAAGAAAGAAAAAAAAAGAAGTAAGAAAGAAAGAAAGGAAGAAAGAAAGAACGAAAGAAGAAAGAAAGAAAGAGAGAAAGAAAGAAAGATAGAAAGAATAGAAAGAATAGAATGAATGCGAACACTTTGTCTAGCAACCACTTTATATTATCTATTCTTGTCATGAATTGGCTTACAACCAATCGTATGTTTTTATTTAATATGGCACAGGTCAAGTTCAAAATGACAATGATTTTAATGATGTCACAAATGATCTGTATTACCATTCTGCCGATTTTTGGTTAAATCACTATACTGAAGAAGTCAAAATGTGATGAGTAGATTAATTATTACAAGATAGAGAAGAAATCAAATTTGATATAGGCATACATTTTTTGTGCTGTGTGCATGTAAGAAGATAATATTTATAAAATTTATAATACTTTGAAAGAATCCGACTGGTAAATAAGGTGAATACCCGTTGTCATTCTAGAGTACGCGTGAATCTAAAAGAGAATGATGTGAAAATTACTAACAGACTAAAGACAAATATACATCGACAAGGAAAATATAGAACAAAAATAAGTAGATTTGCAGGTAATTCAACAATATTGAACACAGACAATTCAAAATAGCGCGTGAGAAAATACCAGTTCTTTTATTTCTCTGCCAGTCTCCTCTAAAGCTAAATATCCAATGCTTTGTTTTCCGTTTAGAACAAATAGGTGAATTTGGGAACTATCAAACACGTATATAGGTTAACGTGCTTATGAAAGGTCATTGCAGGTGCGTTAAAGTCAATGGCGGGTTAGGGAAGCCCTCCTTGCTTTCTGAATCAGATGTGAACTCCTACATCCAATGACTGTCCGTGTGAAACTCTTTCTAAACGACTTTGGTTCTTTTATCTTCATAATATTCTCCTTATCTTTCTTTTACTCTTAAAAATGTCGGGCAACATACTGTCCACACAACAATTGGTAAAAACTTTATCAAATTCTGGGTAGTTTTAAACCAATAATGTGTGCTTTGGGTGAAAACTACACAGTATTGGTTGAAAACTACCCAGAGTTGGAATTTTTTTAAAACCAATTGTTGTGTGGACAGTATGTTGCCCAACATTTTAAAAGTGTTCTTTTTGTTCTTCTTATCTACGTTCTCACTTCTTTTTTCCCCTTTTCTGTTCTTTCTTTCATTTATTTACCTCATCCTATCTTCTCTCTTGTGTATCTTCTCCTCCTCCTACTTTCCCTTTCTGCTCCTTTTTTAACCATATTAACTTTCCCACCTTCTTCTTCTCCTCATCATTCTTCTTATTTCTTTCTCACCCCTTTCTCGATCAAATTCTCTCATTTATTCTATTTTTTTTCATCCTACACTCTATCTTTCAATTTAGCATCATCAGCATCATTGTCAGCAGCAATAGAGGTAGCCCTCAACATACCTTTCCTCTGTCTTTATGGTTTTTTTTTTTCTCTCTCTCCCTCTTTCTCTCTCGCTCACTCTCTCACTTATCTCTTATTCCTTTATTTTTATAAATCACCAAATGTCACTCCTCAGTCGTTTTTATTTTCAATTTTCCATCGCTTTATATGAGGACGAAGTAAAAGACTGAATAACATTAACAATTATAACTTCCTCATTCCTCAAGGTGTGCAAGGATGACTGTAACAACTTGCCCAGGAGTTAGCCCAAGAACAACCCTTGCTTGGTACCTTGAGCGGTCGATGCGGCTGTCACTCCCAACAAAACCGAAATGCATCCACTCGCACACGTATGCAACTGTCTCCCTTAAAGGTCAAGTCCACCCCAAAAAATTGTTGATTTGAATCGATAGAGTAAAATCAAACAAACATAATGCTGCAAATTTCATCGAAATCGGATGTAAAATAAGAAAGTTATGACATTTTTAAGTTTCGCTTATAATATTTCACAAAACAGTTAAATGCACAACTCAGTAATATGCAAATGAGAGAGTCGATGATGTCCATCACTCACTATTTATTTTGTTTTTTATTGTTTGAATTACACAATATTTCAATTTTTACAGATTTGACAATAAGGACCAATTTAACTTAACCATAAACTGTTAAAATAATGGTAATTCTACATGTTCAGGGAGAAATGCAACTTTGTTTCAATTGACAAGGAGGAGAAAATAAGAATTTATATTTCATATTTCATATAATAAAATACAAAAGAAATAGTGAGCGGGTGACGTCATCAGTCTGCCAATTTGCATACCGACCAGGATGTACATATAACTGTTTTGTGAAATCAAGCGAAACTTTGAAATGTCATAACTTTCTTATTTTACATCCGATTTTGATGAAGTTTTCAGTGTTTTGCTTGTTGGATTTTTTTCCTTTTTTTCAAATCAACTTTTTGTTGGGGTGGACTTGTCCTTTAACTGTAATGTTAGTTCCTCGTTCCCAAATATGTCACAAATTATATGGAAGGATTCGAACAACCTGCCCAGCATGCCTGAACTAAGTCCAACACCCTTCCTCAATGCTTCCAACATGAGTATGGTGCATTGCCAACAAAACCAAGAAGACTTGCACACGCATATTACAGTGTATCCCTTCCTCCTTCCCAAATATACAGGTAACAGACACCACTATTTACCATATACCACAAAACAAATGGAAAGATTCGAACAACCAAGGAGTTACCTCTCGGCCTGAGTGAGATGCACATGTCATAACATATATATATATGCGTCTGTCTCCCCGTATAGCTTTGCACGTAAAATATTAGAAAGGAAGGATCAATCTTTCAACAACGGACACCTTTTCATGAGAATATCCATACATACATACACATACATACATACATAACAGGTACTTATATAGCGCTTTACCAAAAATATGATCAAAGCGATTTACAATGAATAACTAATAATACTAATAATGGAAATTACATCAAACAGCACTTTAAAAATATTACTTGATTCAGACAACAGCTACATTAATTTATATAGCGCTTCATACGTTGTGTTTCTAAGTGCTTTACATTGTCATTACTATTACCCCGGTCATATAGGACCCATCACTGTTCCACACATTAAGTGCACCATCTCCACTCCCTGGGGAGTATCCTGGCCAGGCAACTGTTTATCGTGCACACATGCAAATGTATTTACATTGACGTCCACACCCTAACGGGTACCCATTTAACACTTGGATGGAGAGTGGTAAACGTGGATAAGTGTCTGGCCAAAGGACATTAGCGTCGGGTGGGATTCGAACCATCGACCCTTGTTTCAGAGTTCAGTGACTAAACCACTACACCACGACACTTCCACAAACCACAACACCTCCAGATCCCTGACTATTGAAGCTAATCTCTTTAATATCTGGATCATCAATTCTATGAATTTGTCTAACTAATCGAAATTCTACTTCATTACATTGTTTTAATTCTGGATGTGCCAAGGGTCGTTCGGATATCGAAATGACAAGTCATGGCTCCCATGTACTCTACGTGGTGGCCCGGAAGTAATTGGGAACTTCCAGGGTCCACAGTGGCGCCGAGACAAACCAGCATTTGTCCTAATTACACAATTAGACAAATGGCTTGATTTATTTGACACTGAACGACAATGAATGGTGTAAATTGACATTACAGAGCTAATAGCAAAGGAAGCTTTCAAAATGCAAATGATTGATAAAAAGAATAGCGATGTACAAACTACGATATTTTGGCGCGGAAATCTTGGTGTATTTGAGATCATTCTAGGGTGTGAAGGTGATGTTGAGACGGGAGGTTATCTTGTGGACGAGGATGGAGTCTCGTCTAGGAAATCAAACCGCAATCAGTGACAAATCTTTACAACCTCCTAAACATGTCTGGTTAATTACCAGGTTCTTTAATTAATTAACCCTTAGGCTGTCCACAGTAACAGGATACGCAGAATGGCAGTTTGAAATTAATGATCTTAAAGGATATCAAGCTACAGAGATCGCGTCGGAGTGGTGGGGATTTTTTTTATTACAATATTGAAAATGTTAGCCTTCTTCTTCTTCTTCATCTTCCACTTCTCTCCTTCTTCATATTCTTCTAATTAATTTTCTTGTTCTACCTATTCCCCTTCCTTTTCTCTTCTACTTCTTTTTTCTTCTTGTTTTCTAGGAAATGTCATATCAGACACGTTGAAGTCAATGGTGGGTCAGGGAAGCCTTCCTTGCTTTCTGAAAATCAGATATCCTAAATAAAATATTTGTCCATATCTCTATCGCTCTCTCTTCCTTTTCTCTTCTTATTTGCTTTCTCATTTCTTATTTTTTCTTGTTCTTCTGCTTACACTAGTTCTTCTTTTTTTCTTTTCCCCTTCTCCTTTTTTTTCTATCTTTATATGTATCATTTTCATAATCATCTATCGTGTTCGTCTATTTACAGACCTTTTTTCAACATTCTTTTATTAAGGTTTTCATTTAAATAAACTCAATGTAAATACAAGCAAAATTGAAAAATCTTCATTTTATATCAATAACAAAATACTAAAATATTTACCAAAAATTGAAGCAAATAATGATGGAATGAAATACTTAAAACACACACCCACACACACCCTCCAAACCCTTCACGTCTGGGACGTGAATAAACAAAATCAATATATCTACATCCCAGATAGGCCTACAGGTGGATGATTAAATAGAATTATATTGTATATCGTTATATTCATTGTATTTTTTTAATTCAGTAAGCAATCCTTGATACCACCATTGACCCGTTGGTGTCCTGTCAAAGATCGTGGGGGAAATTGGAAAAGGGACGTTCAGGTTTGACCTCAAACTCTCCAAAGCCTTCACGTCTGGGACGTGAATAAACAAAATCAATATATCTACATCCCAGAAAATGAAAACTGATTATCAAAACAATCACGAATGACAATTGTTCGCATTCCTGTAAATCTCATTTGTGAGTGAACACACACCTTGTGATCTTGTTTAGAAGGGTGATAACAATAGCAGTGGAAGATTCTATAATCATGAACATACAAATAGTTATTAATTTAAGAATTACTTTAAGTTGAAAGTAGAGGCCTGTATTATCATAATGGGGGTACATGGTGAAGATTCGCCGAAAGGCATGGCGCCGCATATCTATAAGAGAGAGAGAAAGAGGGGGGGGGGGGGCATTCATAGGTGCAGAAAAGATTATCTTGTTCGAAAAAATATTTTCGAAAAATATGAAAATATGAATATTGATTCTCTCTTTGGTTTCCTCGTTCAGAAAAGACAACCGTAGAAAACGTACGGCGACGGGGTTTACAAGCATTATGAAAGAAAATATAGAATGAAAAAAACGGACAAACAGTTAATAATTATGTAATATAAGAAATTTACTTTGCAGTTAACCGAGGAGATCGATGTACAATCAATTACAACTTTTGATCGTGCTCCTATAAACGTGTGTAATGTTGGTAAGGTCAATGACACCGGAAGTAGTCCACATCCTTGATCTGCGATCAAGTATTATCAGTATGCTCTGTGCTTGAGACGAAGTGATAAACATTGTGTGCACTTTTTGTGAACTTGCCCGTATAGTTCTATTTTTTATGGAAAGTGCAATAGCAAGTGACAGATTGACCTTTGTTTTCTTCTCCTGTATTCAATGTCCATTGATTGTAATGATCGTAGATTTGACATCTTGGAATAGTGATGGTTTCAACAAATTCTTTTGAACAAAATTGTGCGATTATCATATTTTTATTGTAAAACTAATTTCTATAATACAGTAGGAATGCTGTTTAGATTTTTTTTATAGAACGCGTGTTTAAAACCTCAAACAAAATAGTTCAATTAAATCTTATCTTAAAAAATAAGCAAGGTAGTTTAAAATGTTTAAACACACTGTAAAGTTAATGATTATAGTAAAAAGAGTTTCATTGTTCAAGATTGGAGAGCCATATCATGAATATGTATGTAGTGCCGACTTTATTCATTATATCCGCCCCCCCCCCCAAAAAAAAATGAAAACATAGAAATGAAGTGTAATTAAAAAAAGGTCGATATATGCTCTTACAATAGTACAAGCAACACTTCCAAGCTGTAAGTGCTCTTAAATACCATTTTTAACTCTTCAAAACTTGAAAAAACTCCCTTTTTTGTCCGCTCTTGTCGACCAACATTTTTTTTGCCCTCCATTCGAGAAAGAGTAAGCGTTTACTCGTTTTTCGTGGTCCACGTGTCCGACGCTTCAGTGTCGATTATATAATTATCATTATCATTACCGCTGCCATCGCTATCGTGCATCCTATCTGAATTCGTATCATACCCATGTGATAATATGTCAGTAACATCTCATTCATGAATGCACACGCCCGTGGTTTATTCGAGGTCAAACCAACGGTAACTTGCCAATTGGTCTAAACCGCTTCGTCTAATTTTCGTTTGGTCTCTTCCCACATCGTTTAATCCTAGTTCGACTACAGTTAGTTCATATATTAAACATTCGGTCTCATCTGTGTAAGCTCCATGGTCTAATTGTCATTTAGCCCATTTAATATTTTTTTGTCTAATTACCAGTTAGACTATCCCCCTTTCGTCTAATATCTAATCGGTCTAATACTGCTTAATCAATACGATGAACTATCTGTGAACCAAAATTTCAATTGATAAAGTAGAAACTAATAATTAGACGTAGTGGAAATTAGATCAGTTGGGAATTGGACCATATAAGTGGTTAATAATTGAAGTGTCCTGTAGACCAAACATCAATTCGACCAAATGGGTTTCTTGGCTCAGTGTAATATTAGACTATCAAATATTAGACCAAATGGGTTTCTGGTCTCAGTGTAATATTAGACTATCATATATTAGACCAAATGGGTTTCTTCGCTCAGTGTGATATTAGACTATCAGATACTAGACCAAATGGGTTTCTTGGCTCAGTGTGATATTACACTATCAGATATTAGACCAAATACGTTTCTTGGCTCATTGTGATACTAAACTATCAGATATTAGACCAAATTATTTTCTTGGCTCAGTGTGCTATTAGACTATCAGATATTCGACCAAATGGTTTTCTTGGCTCAGTGAGATATTAAACTATCAGATATTAGACCAAATGCGTTTCTTGGCTCAGTGTAATATTAGACTATGAGATATTAGACCAAATGGGTTTCTTGGCTCAGTGTGATATTAAACTATCAAATATTAGACCAAATTATTTTCTTGGCTCAGTGTAATATTAGACTATCAGATATTAGACCAAATGGGTTTCTTGGCTCAGTGTGCTATTAGACTATCAGATATTCGACCAAATGGGTTTCTTGGCTCAGTGTGATATACTGTTAGTAGACCAAGTGAACACAGACCAAACCAACTACTGGCTTTTTGTTGTACCTCGATGCGGTCAATGATTGGGGGCGGTCGTGTAGGAGGATGGCGGTCATCTGACTTCATGTCATTCCATTGTTTCGAGTAATCATGGCTCAGACAACAAGGCTCAAATAACTCCTTTATCAGTTACTAATTTTGATTCATTGATTCGTTTAAAAAGTAAACAAAGGTTCTTTAAAATGACCATCCGATTATCTTTTTTTTAGTGCATTCTGAATTTCAGTGATACAACATCACCTCCATGACATCCTGATATCATTGAGGAAACGACGTTTTAACCACCACGGTGCAAATTACTGCAGCTTAAGCTTTGGCTAAAATCTGTCACGATATGACACGATATAACTGATGCTTGGATTTGTTAAAAATGGCACACAAAATGGTTAGTGAGACGTTAACCGATGTTAACCGATTGGATGTGTCAGGTGCTAAGTTGCCCAACATGGCAAGATTGTAAAAAATTGTTTCAACTCGAACGGAGAACTTGCAATTCTGACCGGAAGCGTTACTCTGACCGGAATTCGTCTACCGGTGCATGGTATCTACCATGTTCGCAGAATGAAGGAAGCGTTGGCAAAATACATTTTGACAAGAGAGATGATTACCTGAACTCTCTCCAAAAGGAGTCCGAGCAATACGAATTTTCCTACATTTTGCAACAAGAAAAGAAATTACCACTGCAAGGTGTTGTCGTTTGACCTTAAAATTAAGGAAGCTTTATTTTCTCCGCAACTTCTGTGGCGAATCTAATCAGCCAAAAAGACAGTTATGCGCTTGCGCAAGACGAGGATAAGCTGTTTGCACCAGCGCAATATTTTTCGCGAAATAAATGTACGGGATGCAAAAAAGACGGAAGACTCAGATGAAGATTAATCTGCGCATGGTCAGTCTTTCAGACATTTTGGAATGGAGCATGCGCAGATCTTTTAATTTGAATTTTCTGCCCTCCTTATATTAATGGCCTTTTTTCTACCCCCCCCCCCTAATATTCTATTCCATGCTAACATTGTTAATGTGTGCGTTATATTATCCTTGTAATATCTAATGATTTAAATGTTGTTTTATCTCTTTTATTTTTAAATTATTATGATGGCGAACAATCAAACTGATAGCAAGCAAACAATCATACTGAAATGATTTAGATGCGTAATGGTGACAATAAATCACAGCATTTCCATCAGCTTGGTCTTTCCAATTAGCATTACACATGCATAAAATAACGTTTGTGCATTTTGGATATCAATATTTTACAAAGGCTCTTGCTATTGATGGGTATTTAATTCTAATTACCACAAGGTGTTTCTTATTATATAACTTCACATCCGTCATGTCCATTGTTAAACTATGCCATTTGATGCCAAGTTTTTGCTGTCATTTTTGTTACGCCTATCAATAATTTGAATGGCAATTCAAATCTCTGAAAGTATACTAATCCCTTTTTTGGAAATGAGAAAAGCAAACAAACATATATCATATCTCCTTTGTTATGAAAAACAATATCCACAGAGATCTTTATCAACGCAAAAGATTGGCAACAGTCATTGTAGATATGTAGCAATTGCGTCATTTGTGGTCCATCTTGTTGATATACTTCCTTCATGGTCTGGACGCTTGATTCGTGGACAATATGGCCGGGAGACGTTTCATCAGGCACCCCACTCGTAATCTCCACTCAAAATTTCCTCTTTTAGCCAATCAGGTGCGAGGACTCAAAAATTGTATGATATATGTTCCGTGAAAATCACTGACAAGACGCCTCGTGAAACTCTACCCGGGTCCCTTAACCGGCGCAGGCGTCTCAAAACATTTCCCTATCGGAAGAGGATAGATGGACGGAATTTCGCGATGGTCAAGAAGATAATACCTGGTCATCGATGAAGCCGGATGGTAACTTTCCCAGCATTTTGGCAAGCATTTCGAGTGGAATGCATTAAATTTTACAACACCAGAGCTCCATTTCTGAAAACTGTTACGATAGTATCTTTTTAATATAAAGTGCTTCTTGAGGTCGGCGGTTTCAAAGTATAATGACTTCCTTACGAAAGTATACAAAATATATATTTCAAAAGGTTCTTCTTAACACTAAAACAGCAAATTTATTCATGTAATCCAAGAATAATCTTTTTTTGGCAGAAAGGAACACAAATAACCAAAATGGTTCGCGTCTTAACTGATTTAATTGATCAGATATCCTTCAATATTTTAGCAGTTTATTTGATTAGCTAATTGAACAGGTTTTATATAGATAACATGAATAAGGAAAGTAATATGCAGTGTTTGTAATATCACTGGCTTTAGTATCATTTTACCGAATTATGTTCATCATTTTTCCGTATGATGTATTAAGTTTTGTAGAAAGTACCTCTAAAAAATTAACGATATTTATATTACAGTTGCTTGTTTGGGCTTTTACTTAAGAGGATATATATATATATATATATATTCTCATCTTGCACAAACTATACTCTCACTAGTTATGGTCAAATTCAAATTCATTTATGTCACATCTCTATAAAAGCAAGCAAGATACAGTACATCGAGATCAAATCAAATCAAATCAGTCATATTATTCCATAATAATGGAGTAAAAAAAAAAGATTTTTGTAAAATGTTGATACAATAACAAAATTAACAAAATACATTGATGTTTTAAATAATTAGGGATTTTATAGAATTTACTGAATTATAAATGGACCTTTTATTTTCGACTTTGTACTTTCTAAAGCATTTACAGTCGCTCTTTTTTAATTCTACATGCATCTTCCCAAACATTGTAAGCTATAAGCTCGATAACTATAAAAGTACAAGTAATTGTATATATTTCAAATATTTTCCAGACATACTTGAACATAAAGTGCATGGGCATGTTAAACAATATATGTACGCATCAAAAGATTTGATTGTCCAAGCCTTGATGATACAAGTATAGTACAAGGATAGTAAGTATATCTTGCAACAGAGCTTGAAATGAATTACATCTTATAAGACTATTCAAATTACATGTTTTACGATCGTATTTTGAAAGCCTACAAAATTCGCATCGTAACCTAAACATTTACAAGCAAATGCAAATTAAAAACAATAATTATGATTGGTCGACATTCGACATTTTGATCGATCGGTGTCCTGATCATTGAGTTTAGGTAGCAACGGTGAAAGAAAGAAAAAACTAAAGAAATAGATAAAAAGGTTTTCGTACTCTGATATAAAAATATTGATTACGTCACCATTATGCTGTAATAATAAAACGTTTGTAATGTCAGTGAGGAATTCAGAAATGTCTATCAGAGGTGTTGTAATAATCTCGTGTAAAATCGTAGTTCTTCCCGTGATTCATCTTCGATTTCCAACATGTCCAAATAAGTGGACAAGGTGGAAGGATGATTCTTTTCGTTGCGCATTGAATTAGTTACAAGAGGAACATTCCAAAAATGTAGGGCGAGATAGGAGAAAATAGATCCGGTTACGTTCACAAGAGTCGGGGGCTCTACATTGTACGCCACTGTTTTTACCGTAACCGGAAAATACGTATATGCGAAACTTTGCGATTGAACACATCAACCTAAATCTTTTGAAATGCCAAATGATTATTGATTTACACTTCTTACATATGTGATGGTTGCAAAATTGATACTTTTTGTAGTAGCATTGGATCCGAAAGTTAAACGTATGCAGCAGAGTGGTTACTTCAAAATTTTGCTTGATCCTTTCGTTCTGAAGATCTTAACAGTAATTGACCTTCCAAAATTGTATGCCCCTTTTCGCAAATTGATGAATAGTTTTTATTTGATTTCTTTTGTTATTGTAAAGAAAGCATTTATTAATATTCACTGATCAGTAAATTTAACTGACACTATATATATTTACTGCTTTTAAAAATAACGATTTTATCCCACATAGCGGACAGGCATTATGAAAATTGAAATAAATTGCAGGACTTTAGACAAATTTAACATTCAGAAATTACATCAACTAAATAAATATTTCAATTTGTTAATATATCATGATCATTGTTGTCTCTATCTCGCTTGTTCCTAGGCAATATCATTATATCATTCATATTTTGATAACGCTGTGGTTTTGTCATTAGTTTTTGGGTTCAAGAATAATACCATTTCCGTTAATCCCCGGTTAATCATTCCAAGAACACATCGTGTCTCTTTAGTCATTCATTCACATCTAACAACGCCAAGGGTAATGCACTTTGCATCATGTTCAGTCCACATTATTCTAAAAGCTTGTGTTTTGATCTTGAAAGGGACTCCTTGTTGTCATAAGGATTACTTTTATTTCGATATTATGCCTTATTAAACATGTTAAATTCGTAATTCGAAGTTAAGTATAGCTTACTTTTAAGTATAGGCCTCTTTGTCGGCCAGCGGGCACGCACCGGACGCTCCGGACACAGGTTTTTTTTGGGGGGAGGGGGTGAGAAGAATAGACAATTATAGTCGAATCGAACGATTAAAATGACCACGTGATCAGTTTCAGCTGACCAAACTCTGCCTCTGATCTCCCTAAAGGGTAGGCCTGAAATTCGATTTCTCATGCGACGATGAGCAATCTATAACTATGATGGCACCTGTATAATTTTACATTGTTGTTTAATCCGTCCAGCACTGGTCATTATATTCACATATTCAGGATGATAAATTGCATTGGGATAATAAATGTTTAGTGCTCTACCCATGCGCGAAAAAAAAATGCAATAGCGGACGCGTGCCGAGCAGAAAAGACCAAATTGTCTACAATGTTCGCACCCCGCTGCGCAGCGCGCCCACACTCCAACAATCCGTGTGCGACAATGGCGGCTCAGAAGTCAAACGCATTCATAGAAAGTATTTTTAACGTTAATCCAAAGTGGGCGTTAATAAAACAGGTTATAAAGACTACAAGGTAATGTAGCATCTAAAATGGCTATCACCGGGGGCTATCATAACGCCACCCGCTGGACTGAGCAGCATGGTTGGTGATTTGAAGGGTGAGTCTCTAATGAGTGACGTCAAGTTTTGTCTGAGTTGTGGTCAGAACTCAGCATTCGCGCGCTCTGACAGACGTAAACAACAGTCCGTGAGAACCAAACAACGCTGAGAAAACTAGGTAAAATAAAACAACAACAATAAATATGTATGTGCAATACTCTTTATACGTTTCCGAGCTCAGTCACTGTGATGTGATTTGTAGCATTCTAAATAAAGACGATAAGAAGATTAATGATAATTGAATTCTGTGAAAAATAATGACATTGAAAATATTTTCACTGTATAATTTCCGCTTTGACCTCTATGTTGCAAAGGTTTTGAAGAAAGTATATTTCTATAAAACGAAATGTTACTTTCATCATTAAAATCACATAATAAGATTCATCTATAGAATTAAACAACACTTTGACTTTCGTGAATATTGAATGCAATGCAAAGTAAAGATAAGGTATTGCCGAAAACTTGATCCGATTTTATGTAATTTGTATCGAAACTAGGACAACCGCTATTAATTTTCAAAATAGGGGTATATACGGCGTAAAATTCTGGGACAAAGTGGCCAGGGAGTTACTCCTCTCCCCTCCAAAGTCTTGACCCCCCCCCCCCCCAGTAGGGCGATTCATTGCTATGTTGAACGGGACATTTTGACAACATATTACATCTATTTGACATGAAAATGAAATAATATTTTATTGATTAATGGTGATCCTCAAGAAGTACCAGAAGAGGAACAAGAACCAAGACCTCACTATATATCCTTTACAATAGAAATGAAAAATAGTTTCGTGTAATACGGGACACACAAACTGTAAAAAAAAAGAAAAAGAAAGGGAAACAATCAAAACATAAAATCGTCCATTACATCATTTCTGAAAAAATATAAGAACATTGCAGTTCTGAAAACTTGACACCTGTTTGGGCAAAGAACTGTGTTCAAATTGGTTTAAGCAGCAGTTCCTTGGAGGAAGTCCCTGGGTTTTCACAACTTCCGGTTCAGTGAAAGAAAACCGTGGGAATATACATGATTATTAGAGATGTATCGAATAAATAATGATTGAATGTCTATTCGATAATGGTAACCGGTATTGAAGTGTCATTATTCATGTTCAATCTTAATATGATTATCATGTGTACATTATCTTTATTGGTTTACTGCGATGCAAAAAAAAGATATTCTTCAGACATTTGACATCGGGAATAATTTATCCGGCGAACAAAATGCCAAACAAAACGAACGTACTTTCCTTTAACCATGTCAACAGTAAATAATATTTGGCATCAACACTGCCCCAAAAATATGATTTGGTAATTTTATTTCATTGGGGGTAAGTTGGTAAATGGAGTGAACGGTTTTAAAAGATAGTCGAAGATTTAATCAATTAATGAAATCAGATGTTTGTATTTTAATCTTCACCTCTGCACATAATTGATGGTCCGAAAATTGGATTTATGTTTTGAATTTTTTTTATCACTTTGTATTTTGTTTTGAACAGAATATTGGCAGATGCCAATGACGTTCCAATAAATCAATAAATAAATTCAAATTATTGACAATTTCTTGGGAAGTCAAGGACCTCAGTTTATTGAAAAATATGCTCACAATTAAATTTGTACGGATATCAAATAAGATTTTACTACTTGGACAAAGTTGTTGTAAAACAACATGCAAGTTAAAAAATGAAGAAGAAGCCCCCCCCCCCTTCCCTTTCGAAGTTTAGATAAAATCTTTTTAAAAAAGTAGCGTTGATGGATACATGGAAAGAGTGTAGATAAATTATCATTATCATTTTTTATCGATATAGCTATGAAATGTCATTGGGGTGTGGTAGAGCGTGGCGGGGTGGGACATAGCTGATGTCAATGATGAGTGTGATGCGCAACCAATGTTAAACATACATCCCTGTCAGCTGAGTATACAAAGTATCAATGTGTCTAATAGGGTCCTAATGTTAGCCCAGATGCACAAGGTTAATCGTTTCAGTCATACATCCACAATGAACACTCTAATGGATACCAATTGGGGTGTAGAAATTCAGACACGGATCCAGGAATCGCCAAAGGGGAGGGGAACCAATGTTGACAATCCCTTGAAAAGTTTCTTATAAAGGTAGGGGCACGACCCCATATACCCACCCTATGACCAACGCCTCTGCCAAACTGTCTTTCGGTTCCAACAGCACTATAAAATGTTGAGGCACCAATGTCTAACTGGATAGCATATACGGTCAACACAACTACCAATTATATCTGCCCGGCCAAGCTGTGATGAGCTTTCCCCCCAGTAGGTTAAAACGTGTTAAAAGTTTTTAGAATTGAATAGATATTACCCCCCAAAGTTAGGGAATTGGTTTTCCAATGGATATGTCATAAACATGTTGCTAAACATTATTTTTAAGAACATGAATAATCCATACAACAACCGCTGCTGAACGCCGTACTGCGGACAGTGTGATCACAGGGTGTTCACATAGCAGCATATAGGACTATGGGGGAGATGGGATTCACACCGTTAAAATACTCATATAGTCTAATTCCACAGTGTGAATAATCTTTAGTAGGTCCTTAGTAGGATTACATTAGTTTATCAAAAATACAAAATGTACCTTTTCATGCAAATTTATTTCATTTCATGTTTCTCACTTAACAACAGTTTTGACAATGTTTGACGTGGAACTTTTAGTAGCATATTATATCCGCCATGTAAATAAAGTTAAAATCAATTCATTTAACTGAATTGTGATTTTCTTGCCTTATATATCGCTCCGTGAAGGAAAGGCGAGATAGATTATGATTTATCTTTGGTGAAGACTTTTAACTACATGTATAAACATTTGGTTTGTGTTAATTTAGATCCTATATTTAGGGGCGCTATGAATATGAAACTATTTATTAGTCACTTAACAACTGTTGATACAAATAGGGGAAGGGATTTCCCCCTGAAAGCCTGTACCCATTTGAGTTCTTTCGTTTCCCGAGCTTTATGACTATAGTTAGCTTCTGGTACAACATTTAAACATAATCATGATAATTATAATTATCTAACTATTAAATAAACATGCATTGTCATATGAAGATCCGAAGAAAGTAATGTATCATGTTTCACCATTTAAAAACATGACATTAACTTCAAATCTCAGGGATTATGAGGGGCTATACAGAAACTGTTGAAACACGTGGGGTGTTTCTGTCCAATCACAAACAAGTACTCTGATCATATACAGATATCTCAATTGATGTGATTCTTTGGCAGTGTTTGAATAATTATGCACTATTTGTGCTCATTTCTTTTCTTTGAACATCCTAACTTGACGCGCCTGTAGCCATATTCTGTACTTGGGGTTCCTTTAATCTCTGTTCTAAAGTTGCGGTTAAACTATTTTATTCTATTTATTTTTAAATTTTATTCTATTTATGTAAATATAAATACTTTCAACCCGAGAACCCCTTAAATAAATGACGTCAATATGGCATATGGTTTCGCAAACCCAAATTTAGTTAGTGTCATTGTGATGGTTTGGTTGCATCTTTTCTATCTCCCTTAACAATAAATGAAATAATCAAAATAATCAAACAACTATGGAAAAAATGCAAAAAAAAGTTTCATGAATAAACACCATCGAAAAAATTAAATTCGCGTTAACATCTAAACTGTGTATTGCAAAACTATGGATAGTCGATTGTGACAAATCAAAACATTTCTGACAGTACAGGTTTACCACCTCATTTCTCCATGAAGTACTTCATTATTGTCTTAAAATGATTTTAAAAAAATCCCCACATACTTTTATTAACCAATACGACATGGGGAAAGTGCATTGTAAGCAGGGTGTAAATATAATTTTAGACTTCCCATAATTTTAGCACAGAATTAGACTTCAGAATCTGGCCAGAACGTGGAGACAATTTTCGTTAATGTAATGGTATGTTATACCTTCTTACATGGAGATTCGCACTGAAAGCGTGTATTTGGGGACCGCTACCCGTGGCAAAATGGAGTGACTTGTAGGTTGTATTGAAGTTTTGAAATTAAATACGTTTTGTATAATATGTTGTGAAATCGCAAGGCAATTGGAAATGAGACAGGAGGTAAATATCCTGCCTGAACTCAAAGGGGTACTCCAGGCTGAAAATAATATGATTTGAACAGATAAAGAAGAATCAGACAAACTAAATACTGAAAATTTGATCAAACTCGGACAAGGAATAAAAAAAAGTTATGACATTTTAAAGTTTCGTATTATTCCGGCGAAACATTTTTAGGCATGTCTTCATGAATATATAATGAGCACACTGATGATGGCATATCCCAATTCGTCCTTTTGTATTTTAATATATGAAATTAGGTTTATTCATTTTTTCCACCAAGAACAAAAGAAAATGGATCTACAACATCCAAAAGATGAGATTCGCGTTGACAATATCCGATCTGTGTATTGCAAAAAGGGTAGATTTTTCTGGCTATCATTTTGGAGGTTGATATCTTACAATATGATGAATAAGTCAACAACAAAGGTTTGATACGGTCGCTAGATAGGATATTCAGCAAAACGTGTTTTTTTTTTGCCTCAGCTAACAAGGGGAAACTTAAGTGGATATACTGATAGTTTCCATTTGCATTACAAAAGATGTGGGGTCGATCGTCTTTCGTAATTATGGTGGCTACTACTGCAGTCATAATTCCCCTACGGTGTCCACACGGTGATTCGAAAAACAACCGTTTTACGGATTGCTATACGAACCACATACATGAAGCTGGTACAAAAATTATAAAAATAGCTGTTATCGACTAGCCGTACGACCGTCGTAGGCGAAATGCGACTGTGCCATAGGCGATTACCGAGAATACAGACTGAGTCACAGTCACACCTAATAACATATATGAACATTATATAATAATAATAATAATCATAATCATAATACCCCAGACACATTGTCCTACTAATGTTGTGTGGTTATACTGTATAAACAAATATATTATGTTGATTTTCAATAAAGGAACCCTTTGGGAGGGTAAAATGAAAATAAAAGAATTATATCTAAAAACATAATATTTATTTGAATAATAAGTGTGTCATTATGACACATCATCATCATGATCATGGCAAAAGCATCGGTAAAACTATCAGCGACAGTAGATGTTTACCATATGACAATGTATAATGAAGTAAAACGTGACCTTCGCTGTGATGATAATTGTCAAAATATAGATGACAGTTATTGTTGGCTGTCAACCTCTATCAAAATAGTTTGCGGTGTTTTGAAGACCAGACTGGTACTTAATGTGATGTTGGAAGACAATACAACATCAGACACCCATTTGTTTATGGTTTGAAAATGATGACGTCAAATTAACCGACAATTGGAAATCGTCATTATGTCACGCCTAGGTCTATTATCCTGAAAATAATGACGTCAGAAACTAACAGACTCGCAAAAATTCTACACCCTAGACCAAAAATAATGACTCATCATTTTGATTAAAAAAAAAGTTATCCATAAATTGATCTATTTTATTTTTTTCATCTCAACCTTCTGCGCAGTCAGCCCTACCTACGCATATCGATTAGAATGAATCATTCATATTTTGGGATTATAAGCCATTTCCATGGCAACTTGCGTTACTGTCCAGATAATCTGCAAACTACGCCAAGGGTCGTGGTGTTGGCGGATGTTTTCCGTTTTCAGGAAATACCACTTTCCCTCGGATTTGGTTACATTCAAAGTTCACCTGTGACGATTCCTCTCTTCTGTTTTATTCGATTCCATTGTTTTATTTAAGTTTCCGTGGTGACATGATTATTTAAACAGTTAAATTCATAAATTTAATGTTACATAAAGTATGTAATAGACAATGTTACGAAATTAAGACAAATAAATTCAATGAAATAAAATATGAGGATAAATCTAAAGTGTAAGAAGCGTAATTTATTGTGTGCAATATCAAGATGCATTTTGCAGGTTGGTCAGGTCATCCATGAGGTCAGTAAACGTTATTCCACACCAAAACAAACGGATACCAATGTTCTTTAGTCATCTAATCATAATTATTGATTAGTCGCTAGATTGGTTGACTAACTGACTAACTGGTTGATTATATTGACTGATCAGCCGGCTGATTGATTCATTATTTGATTGGTGGATTTGGCCGTTTCAGGATTGATTTGTTGATTAATTCCAAATTCATATTCGTGCTTATTTGTTGATTATTTTATTGATTAATTGATAGTTTGTTAATTAATTAATTAATCAATCAATTTTTACCGATCGGTTTTGACTAATTATGGACAAATGACTTGTAGAATGACTAATTAAGCTATGAATTAATTGACTATCGATTTATCGAGTAATTATTTATCAACCATGAGGATCGATAATTGTCTTTCTTGACAAAAACGAAAAATATTATAAAGATTCTAAATTTACAGAAAAGAGGTATTCTATTAATTTCCCTCTCTTCATATCTATCTTCCAGGAAGTTACAGAATGATATAGTTCCTGCACTTTTAGCACTTGATGTTTAACGTAAAATCGCCTTCTATCCTCTGGTTTATATTTATACTGAAACTATTTCACGAAAAAACTGTGGTTTTAATCGATGTAGATAAAGGACTAAAATCCGGTGTTAAATTATCAGTGTTATTTCCACACACGTGATGTGTGTTATTAAAACACCGTACTAGAACACTCGTTGGCGGTACGTTGAGTGTAATTGTATAACTCAGGGTGTAGTCCTTTTGGAACATCGGTGTCGATTTTAATACCCCCGTTTTTACACTCCCTTTACCTTAACACAAGGGTGTAATCACAACACAACTGTAAAAAAAAGGAAGATATTTCAAATGATACACCAAACTCAACAACTCGATAACATCTATGGAAAATGCAACACTTCATTATCCAAGAAAAGCAACGAAATTACTTGAAATCAGATTCGATTGAACATGTTAAATATGGAGAGGCCTCGCAAATCAAAATTTGACCGTTTCTTATATTCTTTTACACGATCCGCGTATCATATAATTTACAAATTAAAAGAGAGAAAGAGAGAGAGAATAGAAAACTGGTGTCTTATTTAATAGCAATTGTAATTTATATTCCAAATCTGGTTATAAATTGTATACATTAATCAAAATTGTTTCTTTAATCAACGCATCTATGGACCCTTCCCTCGCCGTTGGATCATCACGATATTAAAAAATATCCCATACAAAATATGATATCTGATTTTATTATGATTCTTAGCTTGCAACTACGCGAGTAAATATAGATGCTTGGTGGATGAGCTTAATTAGTAGGCGGCTAGGAACCCGGTGTAGATAGCGCTGCGTTTCGCTCAAACTCAAGAAACTCGTGCGAGGACAAAAGATTATCGCAGATTCTCAAGGAGGTAGGTATCCATGTACAGTACTCAAGATAGCTCCATGATTTGACATTGAGTTTGATTTTGAGAGGAAGGTTACTTCTTGCGGACGCACGGCCGATCGAGTTGTGATTGACTCCTCTGAAGTCAATTAATGCAATGTACTAGCCAGCTAGCGAAGGATTACTGAGGCACTGTCATGATAAATTGCTAGTACACGATACAATAGTTTGTATAATCACGGAGCTACTTATCATGAAAGTATCTTGTCGTAGCGCAAACTATTACTCTTACCTTGAATATTGACAGAAATTGTGCTATCAATCCCCCCCCCCAAAAAAAAAAAAACTTTGCCAGGCATAAGTCAAACAAATTTTGATTCACTGAATAATCTTCGATTTGAATTTCGATCTTTTCTGAAGCAATAATCTATCAATAAATATACCAATTTGCCTAAGAAACAATGACTTTGTTCGAAATTATTCACAAAAACTTTCTTTGAATAAATAATCCTCGGACAATGATAACTTCGGTCTGTTCTATTACAAATAATGTACTCTCACTTTTCGTTTTGATAATCAAGACAATATCCATGCACTACTAGTATTCAAGAAGTAATTGTAATGACTTCTCCTTCTGAATTTATTCTCTCATTTTAATCATGTAGGACTCCCATTTTTCACTACTATATGTTTTCGCGATGCTCAGGTCTGGAATTCTAACTGTGCCTCGCAAGTCCCAGATGATCCAAATAGGACATGGTTCTATGTACTAGTATTCAATTTCACGGTATGATATCTAATGAGAACAATCATCATAATCATTAAAGGGGACAAAAATGACACGACCGTATTTATCCATATACTGACTCATGCAGAGAGAAAAAAAGATTAATTAATCATTGAAAACGTTCCTCCAATGTATACATAAATCATTTCAGACAGATACACCTGCAAAAATATTGGCCGAATGGGGGGAGAGGTGAGACATTATCATGCAAAGAATGTTTGACTAAGGCTAATTCTCTTTGATTCTATTTGTTTTCTTTGATTATTTTGTAATATATGGAACTTCAACTGAGAGCATATTCTCATATCTTACAATAAAAAAACGTGTAGTGATCATCTGAATCGCAATATATACTGTAAGCTTAGTTTCGACGCCGACGCTTGAGCACGTTCTTGTAGTCTTAACGCCTGTATTTTGCGCGCTTTAGCATCATCGCTTCATTTGAGAAAATATTGTCTCTTGTTTCAGTTTCGGAAATAAATTTAAACTTCTAAGAGGAGTTCTTTTAATATGGTCATGGGTTGATGAAGTACCTAATATGGATAGAAGAAGCAAACCAGGAAATTAATTTTCTTGTTAATTTGGAATGCGATTCAATTGTAAACGTGTTATGAAGACTGAACTGTGTGGGCGTGTGTTAAAAAATCAGAATTTTGATGTAGACGTAAAACATCTTAAGTTTTCAAAAAATAATCAAAATTGAATCTTAAATATTGAATGTGTATAAGTACATTCGGAAACAGCAGTTGAATGGCTAGATTACTATAGTCAGCAGGGTAAAGTGTATTGTAAAATATTTTACTATATTCTATCAAAATGTATGACTGAGTTCTCGTAAACCACTGCTAGAAAATTGTTAAATATTACTTAATAATTACTGTTGCATCCAGCCGACCCTTTTGCGAAAGGTCATATGCGAGTGGTTTGTAAAAGTGTATTTTATTCTGTTTTTTTGTTGTTATTATCAATATTACACAACACTTAAGAATATATACAGAAAACTCAAATGATTATGTTTATATTATATATCATGCTAGACTATAACATAAGTTCAATCATGGCCATTCCATGCTGACATCAGATTTGGATATTATTCATAAATATTTTATCATGCTTATCATTGGCGTGATAATCTATATTTTTATAATATGTTAAACATAAAAGACGATGGACCGCAATAACTGCAGTCTTTTTAATTTATCCCCCTCCCAAAATGATAACAAATGAATAAATGAATAAACAAATGAATAAATGAATAATTATAAATGAATAAATAATAAAATACATATAATAACACTAAAGTTTTTTTTTCTGGCGGATCTCTTTCGAAACGTAGTCGATATGCTGTATAGGCCTATGAAAATGGCTGATATTTTTTTTAAATCTTTTGTTTCAAATGCTTACCATTGCTTTCTATAACGTATTAAATAACACATTAATCGGTCATAGAAATGCTCTCGCAGATGACGAAGATGTGTAACTCTTGGAGGGAAGGAAAATGAAAGTCAAAATAATAACATTTATGAAAATAATTTATAACGTTTTTTTTTTCTTAAAGTTCTTTACGTAGCTATTTCCCGACCTCTGTATATTCAAATGCGAGGACACATTTACGCGGCTAACAAGGTTAATTAAGGCTCACGATATCTAAACTCCGTATATCATACATCGTAATTATCATCATCAGCAGGAGCACCAGAGGCGTCGATCCTGAGGGGGGGGGGGGCAAACATATCGTTTTGCCCACCTCCCAATAATTCCGGATGTGCAAAATAAAATAAGATTGTAATGTTACACAGTAATCGGCAAGCGAGATTGAGATACACAACTCGTTCTTTATTTAAAATCGTGCTCAAAATGTCCGCTTTTCAGTCAGATTGGAATATAAAAATTTTCAGTTCGCGCTTCGCGCTCGCATCATTTCTTTAGCAAAAACCCATACTTTTTCATGATTAAATAGGTGAATAGAATGTTCCGTTTTCAGTTCTAAACCTCAAAAGAACTCCCGCTCCGATTTGCAATAATCGTTTATTGGATATATATCTTGTTCTTTTTTAAGAACGTCCGAACTGAATTTTGAAATATCAAAATTTTCAGCTCGCGCGATTCGCGCTCTCTTCTATTGTTCTTTTTAGATACCCATCTTAATCACTGGTACCAAAATGCGTAGAATATTAAGCTTTGCAGGTCAGAATATAAAGAAATGTCAGCCGGCACTCGCATTATCTGTGTAGTGAGATATGTATCCTCCTCATGATTCACTACAAACAGTCCTAAACCATGTAAACAGGTACCTTTTTCATGTTTTCAGGTCAGTATACTAAAAAAATTCAGCTCCCTCCTCACTGTAAAAAATGAAGTGCTAATTTAGCACTTACAGTGCTTGTATAGTGATTGCACTACGAGTGCTGATTTTCTAGTTCAAATTTAAACTAGAAAATCAGCACTCGTAGTGCAGTCACTATACAAGCACTGTAAGTGCTAAATTAGCACTTCATTTTTTACAGTGTATATATATATATATATAGTATAGGCCTATGTGTGTGTATGTTTGTTTTGTGTGATCGAGCGCCTTTGCAACATTAATTCATGATTTTGCCCCCCCCCATCTGAAAAATTGATCGACGCCCCCGAGCAGCACTATCACCACACTCTAAAAAATGGAGTGCTAATTTAGCTCTTAAGGAGCGTGTATAGTGACTGCACTTCGGAGTGCTTATTTTCTCGTTCAAATTTGAACTAAAAAATCAGCACTCCGAAGTGCAGTCACTATACACGCTCTTTAAGAGCTGAATTAGCACTTCGTTTTTTAGAGTGCATAATCATTTACATCATCATCAATTCATCATCATCTTCGTCATCATCACCTTAATATCATCGTCGTCACCACCGCCACGATCGCCATCATCGTCATCAGCACCATCGACATCAGCATCATCATTAAATTGTTCTATGTTAATGTCTGAATATAGTCAAAATTTTACTTTTTTAGTGAACAGATAAGGATACATCATTAATCGATTTGATAATCCCTTACAGAGACCCCAGGAAGAAAAGATTGGTCTTATATCATGTTTATATTTATTTATATTCATTGTTGTTTATTTATTTAAAACCGAACCAATCATTAATTCCATAATGTCTTCTTTGTGCAAAATCCAGTGCGGAAGGGAAATATGGAAGCATCAACAATTACAGAAGAAAACGTGGAAACGACAACGATATATCCACAATTTTTCCAAAAAGTTAATCCATTCTCAATCCTTCACTATACTCCAATTCTTCAATTCAAGAATCCCTGACGGCAATATCTATCATATCGTATTATGGTCAATGAATAGTGAATGAAAATACAACGTGGTTTCGAAAAAAAACATATTTTCTGAACAAATTGAATTCTTTTGGGAGGCTGCCGATATGGTAATAACATTACGATCATATTTCGCATTTGTCATTTCTGCGCTCTCCCCTTCAATAATATCATATTGTTCCCACGTTTACTTTTCTGAATTTTGAGCAATTTCTCTCCAGTGCGACAGACTAAATTTTGTGATTTATCACTTATATTTGGAGATCACGGAGCAATTTTAATCGCATTACAGCTCTGAGTCTAGACACCGGCTCTGAAGATCTATTCTCGTTTTCGTTGGTTTATTTAAAGGTGGTATCTCCTAAACCTTGGATAATGCCGTCGGAGGAGCATCCACCCCCCCCCCTCTCCATGGAAGAGACGATCCTTAAAGATAAAACTTATGATATTCCAAAGTTTCACCTATATATATTTCACAAAATGGTTATATACTTAACACAGTGGTATGCAAATGAGTGTTGATGATGGCAGTAACTTACTATGAGTTTCATTATATAAATTAAAGATTTTCAGTTTTTGCAGATTTGACATCTATTCATTGTATCACATAAGGCTGCAACAATGCCATTCCCCCACTTCAAGGAGGAAACAGACCTTGTTCTACATTATAATGGGGGAAAAAAGATATTTCACATTTCACATAATGAAATACAAAGAAATAATGAGTGAATCATGTAACTGTTTTAAGAAATTAAACGAAAATAATAACTTTACATTCATCTTTATGAAATTATTCTGTCGACCACACTTTAAACTATAAGTATATAAAAAAACACTAAAACACTGAAATTCCACATGTATAAAAAAACACTAAAACACTGAAATTCCATTTGTATACAAAACCCACTAAAACACTGAAACTCCAAACAATCGCTGAGTCCATCTCATGATTTTCAAGATTAAACCGATAACGTTTTCTTTCGGGACATTAATTGTTTTACTTTGCACCAATCCAACTAAAAAAATAACACATATCTATACCATGTCACGAAAAACTAAGAAAATTCTGAAAGTCATTGTGTGTCTAATCTACAATTGTGTGTTTCCTAATATGGGGAATCGCTAATCCCATGGATAATATCACACAGATAAATACAAAGTAATCTTGTGGTCAGTCTTTATTGAACGTTACTTCCCGATATTAGCCGCTTAATTTGGAGAGAATCTTAGATTTCAACTGAACTGGGACACTGACACTGGGACGCTCCAGTCACCCGAAGAATAATCATTTTTATTTAGTTCAAGGTGATTTCACGTAATACGCAGAGTCACGGGTTTGGTAAAGATGTGAAAATCGAAATTAAATGTTAATTCATTAAATGAAATTATCATTTGAAAAAGAGAAGATCATCTATGTGATAATAATATGTTAAAGTCATAAATAAAGCAAATTTGAATGAATTATCAATCGTAATTGTAGGAAAAAGTAAGTTTGAGTGAATCGGTGAACGCAGTGATACAAGGGAATCATATAGTTTATATGAACTTAACTTTTTTTAATAGATCCCTCCACTTATTGCTCTTGTGGTATTTGTCTTTTGTTCGTATACATGTGTAATATGAATAAATCAAATCAAATCAAATCAAATCATGCATTATGTTGACCATCAATTATCAGATAGAATGGGTGTATATCTATGTGAATCAGTGGCGTACGCAGGTGTTCTAACCCCCCTTAATTTTGAAAAATGGAAATTTGATAATTAGATAATTGAAAAATAGCTTCTGATATTGAAGGAGAAGGTTTTTACATTATTCCTTTTTTAACTAATGGTATATATGGAGGATGATACTTGCACAAGTCATAATCATTTGGGTTAGGCGAAGGTTACGATTGACATGCTTACACATCTTAAAACAAATGTTTCATATTGATTTCCCACAATTTTTTTTCTAGAGATCTACCATGGACATTTAGGTAGGGCATGAAGAATATTTCCTTTATCTTACGTCAATTAACGTACGGTTGCGTATTCGAGGTTAAGATTTTTTTTTTCGAAATCTCGTTGAAAAAAAATGTTTTGGAGTTTCTTGCATCCGTATATGTTTAAACGATACTTTCTATATCTATTAACTCAAAACCTCTCTTAAGTTTTAGTAATTTCCCCAACAAAAATGCATTCATTACATGAATTTTGACTCTTTTAAACTGTTACAGTTTAAAAACATATTACAGAGGGAGGGCGATAACATAACGGGAGAAGAAAAGAGGACGAAAATGAGGAAGGGAAGAAGAAAAGAGGACAAAAAATGAGGAAGGGAAAAAGAAAATAACAAGGCGAGAAAGGAGAAGAGATGAGAAGGAGAGTAGAAAGCAAGAAGAAGAAAGAAAGAAGGGGCAGTGGCGTAAATTAACCAAAAAGTTTGAGGGGTTCAGGCATGACGTTTGGAGCAAAAGTTAAAAAAATATGCGAGCGAGGTTGCAAAAAATACGCCAATCTAATCTTGTGATATATTTTGACAAAATTTTCAGAAAACAATATCATGTTTTACCATTTTCCTTTCATTCCTTCTCATTTTTTTTTCTTGGTCGTGACAAATTCGGAGCATCCGTTGCCCCAAAGCCCCCCCCCCCCCATCTGTACGCCAAAGGCAAGGAGAAAGGGAAGGAAGAAAGAATGAAAAGTAGATGAAGAAAACACAAAGAAGAGACGACGAAAATGAGAGGAAAAATAAAGCAAGTAGAGATTATAAATACGAATTCATGAGTTCAGCATTTACAAAGTTTGCAGTGAATCGCAGGAGTTTTTCTTCAAAAAATAACTAGTACTTTTAAAAAAATTATAATTTTTTTAAATATATATATATTCTACTCTAAAACCTGAGCAAAAAAACTAATACTAATAACTAATACTAATTACTAATAACTAATACTAATAACTAATACTAAAACTAATAAAAAAAAACTAATAGTCTATATTATACAAAATAGAATTAAAGACAGGGCTATTAAAAAATCTTTAAAATCGTGTCAATTCAGTTAAAATATTTTCATGAATTGTTTTACGCGAGTATGCATAAAGTATAACAAATTTCTATTGATGATACAATAATCATTCTGTTTCGCGGGAATGGCATAGAAAAAAAGCGATGACAGATTAAAAAAAAAACCGTTATGCGTGAATCATGTCTTATGTGACGAACATTGGATAAATTACAGAGATTAAAACAAACTAGAACTTCATAAACAGAGAAGTTAAATGTGGTTTTTGTTTCGTCAGGTACACCGAAAATATTCTTGAGATACCAAAACTCTGGAAGAGCGTCAACTTTTGAAAAGCGGAAATACTCGCATCAAACAACGCGTGAACTAATGGAACTCCGTGCGAGGAGTTCCCCTCGATCTGTACGCCAAGTTCAGAGAGTTATTATTGTGAACTACAGTTGAATATTATCCATGTCGATGCATTGTACTGTTTTCTGTCATTGCCGATGCCCTTTGGAACTTTGTCTGAAAGCAAATGAAGAGAGAGGCAAAAAGATGAAGAGAAAAGGAGATACAGGCACGCTGGTTGTCATATGCCCCACCCCTTCTCTTTCCTACCAGTTCGTGAGACTTGACGTCATGACCAACTACTTTATTCTCAACGCTGATTGGTCATTCAGTATACTACCAAAAATCGCTGCTCTGTAGACTGACTCATATCGTGTGTCGATCACCTTTCACGCTGAGCTCGCTGTGGTAAATATACAGGCGACTGAACACTTTGTATATCATGGTATATAGATCTACGGTTGGCAACGAATGAATCATTCTTAGTACAGTGGGCTTTCCCCAAACTAGTCTCAACTCTCGACAATCTGGTGTTTCAAAGTTTCAGATCTAGGTCTCTCACTCCGTGTGCTTTTGCGAGAAGTTGTGCTCAGCCGAGGATAGCTAACTTTTCAACTTTATACTTGGACAATCTCCAGTCGTTAGCATTGGTGTCACTGCATCGTGATGATGTCCCATAACAAAATGTAAGTTTCTTTCTTATTTATCTATTTTTTTTGGTTACCCGATTTAATCATATTGAATAAAATAATTGCAAAATGAACAAAGTAAGCCTATATTTCTGATTTCAATGTTTCATTTATAGTTGCAATTGTAACATCCTTTAAAGAAAAGACCTGAAAAAAATTTAGCAATACATTAATATTAGCCTGTTGGGTAAAAATGCACTGTTGTGGAAAATGAATATGTAGGGATGAATTTCACTAGTTATTAGATGTCTTTATTTTGCAACTTACTTGTAATGACAATTATATAGAATTACTCATGTAAAGTATTGAAAGTATAGGCCTTGGTACCGAAATATATAAAACAAGGTAGAATGGAAGAAATGAGAATATACAAAGTACTTCATCTAAATAAAACCCCGCTTTCATTGTCATGATTGTGTTTTGTATGCCATTCTTCTGAAATCTAAATCTTTATTTGATTTATTTGGTAAGTCGATAGGTTGCTAAGGAAAATGAGTTTTTAATCTGCTCGCTGAAGGGAAAAGAATAGGTCCGGCGACGAGGCCAAAGTCAACAAGTATACGATTGTATTTCGAATAATATGTGACTGCAATTTTTTCATTATTCTGCGAGAAAGGGTTACTCACCCATCAAAACTACAAGACTTCTTATCTATTCCCCAATTATTTCCTCTCTTTCTCTTGTTCTATAGATAGACACACATTTCTCCCCTCTCTCTCACTCTCTCTCTTCCAATTCTACCCCTCTCTACAAATTTCTGATAATATATATCCGAGTTTGAGTTTGTTATTTCCCCACTCTATCTCAAAAAAGAATACCATGAAAGAATGTAATTATTCTGTAAAAATTATAATCATTTGCTTGCAATTTCATTATAGGCGAACCCATGTTACCTACATAGCGTATTTGATTGATTTTTCCAGGGGCCGATTTCGATGTACATATTGTTAGATCCATTTACCAAATCTGCAAATAGTGTAGGTTTATAGAAAATAAATGTATTGAGATGTCATTTTTATCCTTATAATTTGTGCTCATTGATCGAGCCTGCGCTTTATCTTTCTTCACCTTTCCCATTCTGAGTTCGGCATTGATAAGCCTCGACTTTGTTTACTGAATGTAATATACACATTTGTTATGCTTATTATTTATTTTCTTAAATTATTTTTGGTAACAATCATTTTTTCACGTAAGACTATTGGTTTTTGGCGGGTTAAGCGGTGCAAAAGATGCAGAAAGAAAGGTAAAGCAATATAACCAGGAACAATTAAAAAATATATACTTTATTAGGCCTTTTTTTCAATTTCAGTCAGCTCAGGAAAATGAATGTTGATTACCATGATCATGTATTGGATAAGTTCAATTACAACGAGTTTTATCAAATACTATGCAATCAATGCATTTGTGCTGGTTTGGTTTCTTACTTGGATTTAAGGACCATTTTCTTGATAAACTATTAGCTTTAAATTATATTCAAGCAAGAACGTAAAGAAAGTGCACTATCAAAAGCAAGTGTTTATTTTATCTATAATATAGCGTATAATGCCACGCTTTGTGATTAAACCTAAATCTTCAACAAGATCATTCTAAATGAATTCGGTTACATTATTTTTCAAGTAATAGCAATCAATATTATGTGTTTATTTCATGGACTTCATATAAAGTCACACATTTGTCGTGATTACAGCTAAATGTTCGACAGAATGATTCAAAATGCCCTCGATAACATAATTTTCAAGCACAAAACGAGAACAAGTTTGATTAGAATAAGATTATAAACCAGAATTATGCCTATTGCTTGCTCGATGTAAATTCCTTACCAATTTTTATTCACCATTCTTGCTTAAGGAAATATTAATCAGTATTTGAAGACCGTAAAATACCCAATTGATAGCATCCTAAGTAGTCGTAGAGGAGGAAGTTATCCGCTTCTCCCGCGGTTTCTGTGGCAGTGCCTGCCCCGGTGATGTGGTGCACCGAGACTCGCTAACTAAACCTCCAAAAATCCAAACATTATCACCATCGTGCTGATGGCGTTCACTTGAGTTTTCGAAAAAAGATCGGAAACTGAACATCTTAAAGACATGAAAATGTTTACTCGAGATGACTGCAAACCGTTGGCTTAGTTAATTTACTGTTTCATGTAATGATGCTTAATAATTAGACAGAATTTTTCAAGTAAATTACATTTCTGTATTATTTGTCCAATGGACATGTTGGAAATAAATGAAAGTATATAAGCACTGAAGTTATATACCAATCGCTATTGCTCAGACTCGCAATAATATTCTTAGCTGATAGAAGTAGAGTACACACAGGACAAAATGAAGGAAAATTATATTTAGTTGCCTTTATATATATGGAAGTGAATGTATCTGATCATTATAAAAGTATATAGGTCGTATTTATTTTGTTTCCCTTTTGGGGTATTTTGGATATTCATAAATCCATTATCATACGGCATCAAAAATTAAACAAATTTTCAAATTCAGTTATGAATAGAATTGTGAATCCAAGTTTAATCCAAAATTATTATTAATCTTTGTGATAATTGCCCATCCCACTTTCTGTTCCGCCTGATCTTTCCCATATGATATAGGCCTACAGCCTACATGTCCATATAATGGGTTGTTTTTATCACTGGTGAAATATTGGTCGTCCACCTAGTTCTTCAAATCAAGCAATGTTGTAATGGGTCAATATCGGATGCTTTGGATAAACTTCGTTAAAAAAATCGCACCTTTCATGACTAAATAGAACTAGTGAGGCCCGAGGACCGTAATAAACATGTAATAAATGATTTATTTTTGATAAAAGGCACGCGCCCAAAAACTCTACCTAACAATAATCGCTGGTCTATATCATTATTTTGTAACGGCACTCGCTCCTCGATACAGTAATAAGCGACCACAAATCGCGTCAAATCATTGTTTGTATATTTTGATTTTTATTTGGAAAGTAAATAAAGACCACCACAATTTTGTAATCAAACGAGCATTTGATATTTGATCGTATGAAGACAATAAATATCACTTATTTTATCGTGTTTACACTGTGGCTCAGACATCCCTCTGATTTATTTTTTATTATTTTGGGTAAAAAGAAAGCAGATGAGGTGTTTGATTATAACAAGACAGGGTCGTCGTTTTTTGAAGCGCGTGCCAGTTATTTTGGGCTGCTTCTGCGGCATCTACCGAATATGAAAACACGTGCCTGATAGTTTTGAATGGTTTCTGCCGGTCTGTATGCCATCATTTCCACTAACCCTCTCACACACAAATCATAAATCGATTCGAAGTTAAGGTGGAAAATACCATTTCATTTATATCTGAATGTAAGTTTTGATCCACCGTATCTTTAAAGGACAAGTCCAACCCAACAAAAACTTGATTTGAATAAAGAGAGAAAAATCCAACAAGCATAACACTGACAATTTTTATCAAAATCGGATGTAAAATAAGAGTTATGACATTTTAAAGTTTCGCTTAATTTCACAAAACAGTTATATGCACATCCTGGTCGGTATGCAAATCATGCAACTGATGACGTTCATCCACTCACTATTTCTTTTGTATTTTATTATATGAAATATTCTAATTTTCTCCTCATTGTCAAGTGAAACAATTAATGATTAAATCCTCCCTGAACATGTGGAGTTAGCATTGTTTAATCCTATATGGTTCAGTCAACTTGGTCCTTGTTGTCAAATCTGTAAAAAATGAAATATTGTATAATTCACACAAAAAAAGAAAAAGAAATAGTGAGTGATGGACATCATCGAATGACTCATTTGCATGACACTGAGTTGTGCATATCACTGTTTTGTGAAAAATAACCAAAACTTTAAAATGTCATAACTTTCTTATTTTACATCCGATTTTAACGAAATTTTAAGCGTTATGCTAGTATGATTTTCTCTATTTATTAGAATCAACATTTTTCTAGGGTGGGCTTGACCTTTAAGTAGATATTTTGTTCTTCCTTAACTTGGCAAAGAACGGACACCATTTGCTGTCATTGGCCTCATTAAGTTTATGTCAACCCCCCACCCCTGCCACCCCTCTCTCTTGGCTTTATCTATATCCCCTACTCTCCCTCTCCCCTCTCTTGTTTTACATGATTATGTTATTAGATTTCATTTCACCCCCATAAAAAAAACAGTTATGCACTCACATCCATCGACATCACCTAAGCAAACACACACGCACACACATACACACACCCTCACCCATTCACCGACTGCTTTCAGCCTTGATGATTTCCATCAGATGATATAGATGCGTTCAGACTGGTTGTAAATTAATACTTTCTAACTTTTGTAGATTTATCTTTTTATCGCACACACGTACCCTCCCATCCCCACACACACACACCCACACACATTTCTACGGACTCCCCTTGAGAGAAAACGCTATCAGTCAAACGGATAGCTTTCTAATCTGATATGGAAACGGGGTACAACGATGTCATTGGTGTGATAACCGTTATCACATCCGTTAGCATGGTTCGACCGTATTTTGTGCAAACTGCTGAATTTCTGCTCGGTGACACCAAAGCAGAAATATAGCCGCAGATTTCGATGAATACACTTAGTTTGAAATATCTTTATACTCTAGCGTTATAAAGCAACAAGATGATATAAGAAAACTAGAATGAATACAGAAAAGAATGAAACTCGAATTAGTCCACTATTCGTGAAACCTTCAGCGAATTTATCACTCATTAAAAATTATCTTTGAAAAATTACTTTGAATAATTGTTTCCAAATAGCACATAATAACAGTGTTTCTTCGGAAAGAAAACTAGTGTCACTGTTTTGAATATAAGACAAGTAAGAAAAAAAAGAGAAGTGGTATAACATTTTAAAACAATAATGTAAGGACTAGGAGCACCAATTTCGGACCCTAATTTGCGTAACACAGCTTGTTCAGATTGGTGACGCCGGATTTCGCCTTTATCGCAAATTCGTTTGCAAATTCTTCATGATTGTTTTGTAAAACTACATTTGTAATCACTAATAAAAAAGTGTCCATATTAATGTGTATCAAATCATCGATCTGACTTGAATGGCATAAATATTCATGCCCTTTTTTTTCCTTTTTTTGATTCTCACTATATTAAATTCCAGAACTTTGAATTGGACGTTATGGTTATATTTGCCTTATACATAGTAGTGGCGGAAGAATAATGGGACCAGGTAAAATATCTCTGAAATATTCCCCTGAAATAAAATGATCCTCAAGCAATGCAAAGTTTATTTCCATTCAGCTTGCAAAAAATGGTATTTACATTTATCCATTTTATTCATCGCCTTATTTCTGAGTCATTATTATTGCCGTCAGTGGTAGTAGTAGTAGGGGGTAGCGCTGCTGGTAGCGGTAGTGGTGGTGGTAGTTATGGTGGTGGCTGTGGTGGTAGTTATGGTGGTGGCGTTGGTGGTAGTGATGGGCAGCGGTGGTGGTATATAGCGGGGGTGATGGTAGCAACTGTGGTGGTAGTAATGGTGGTGGTATTGATGGTGGTGGTAGTATATAGCGGGGGTGATAGTGATGGTAGCAACAGTGATGGTAGTGGTTGTGGTGTTGACAGCTGTGGTGGGAGTGGTGGTGGCAGTAAAGTTATTTTTCGTCATCTTAATCGTTCATATTTATCATCATCATGTTGTTAAATTTAACATTTTATATGTTAATTTGTTATTATTATTGACAAAATTGGACCAGCGTTGATTAGCTTCGACACCTATTTTCTCAGCGTCACTGCTGTGGATAACATCGAAATCAGTAAATCAAGTTGCTAATGATTATGCTTTCAAGCACTGTACTTTCCTTTAGTCTACAAATTGCGGTTCACGGGGCACTCGTTTCTTCGAATTTATAAGGAAATTTGGGGCGAGTTTGGGACATTCAGCTATATTCCTGTCATTAGTAAACCCATGTGTTTTGAACATTATACTATAGATTCTGAAAACAAATACAAATTTACACGATACAAATTTTCATGTCCCTCCTATTTTCATTCGGCAAAATCTTTTCTTTCCACATTTTATATTCTTTGTTAGCGTGGGTATACAGCAATATTGTTGAGTGCCCCCGGGTGACTTGCCATTGTTATTTGTACCATAATCATGTTCATTGCTATTGACAATTGATGTTCATCAGCTTTTAGACGTCCGAGAATCAAATAGGTTTATCCAGACATAAAAAGCCTTCCAAGAGATCATCGAGATGCCACCAAAGAAAAACTCTTCAAAGATTGGATCTGATGCTCTTTCTGAGCTGAAGGATGAGATCCTGGGCCTGTCAAAATTGCTAAGTACCAAGCTGTCTCTCCTAGAGTCTAGTACCAAGGATGTCAAACATGTCCAGGAAGATCAGACCACGGTCGAAAATGAGGGGCTGAAGAGCGCAACAGACAAACTTGAAAGCAAAACTGCAGAACTCAAAGCAAGGAACGAAACACTAACCCATATAATAGAGGATCTCAACAGTGAAGTCCGCGACTTGGACCAGAGCCGTCGCCTCGTAAACCTAGAGATAACTGGAATCCCAGAGCAGAAAGACGAGGATCCTAGGAAGATCGCGTTGAGAGTGGCGCAGTTGGTTCACCCGACGATAAACGGAAGTGATATCGACATCGCCCATCGAATCGGCTCGAGGAAAGACGATCGACCACGGTCAATTATCGTACGGTTTTCTAACAGACGATCAAGAAATACCGTCTACAAGGGAAGGTGTAAGCTGAAGAATATGTCCAGCAATGATATTGGAATCAAGGGGCAACCAAGAGAGATCTTCATCAATGAAAACCTTGTACCTTCAACCTGGGCGCTGATGGGAGAGGTGAACGAAGCTAGGAGGGAGGCCGGTTTCAGATATCTCTGGACGTTCAACGGACAGATTCATCTACGAAAGGATAAAACAGAGTCTCAAATCACCATCCGCAACAGAGCAGATATAGCCAAAATCAAGTAAATACTTTATACTTAATATTGCTAATTTGTCATTCAATATGTATGCTTTTTGTTATATGAGGCCTACTGTAACCTAGAACAGAGTAGGCCTATACCTAACTGTCGATCTATATTTCTTTATTTTGCAATAGCGTGTCTAGTTTGTGGTCGATTGATTCAAACGAATTGATCAAATAATTTGTTCGAGGCTTAGAAGACTATTCGGAAACTGCAAAGTAATAACATTTCCGAATAAAAAAACACCCACCCAAAGACACGTCGACAATGTACATCTTGTGATCCGTCCCCACCCCCAACTTGCGCAGGTGTGACGTCATACCTATACTGATGTCTGATTGGCGGGAAGTTTTAATGGGCTGGAGAGTCCCTGCTATCCCGCAGTCGAGAACATTGGTCTCAATGGCATATATCAGGGGAGCATTTCATCAACACTTTTGTCCGACAAGTTGTCAGGTCTGAAAACTTTCCTTGAATCTGATTGGCTGAGAGGCACTTTTACCACAGTAACTGTCTGATAAAACGTCTGACAAGCCCTTTCATGATACGCTCCCCAGATCTTTACGACTGTCTGACTTGTCTGCGCATGTTCGACCCACTAGCTGATTATCTGTGGCGTATCGTCGCACGTTCTCTCACGCAGTCGTAGAGCGGTCGTAGATCAGCGGCGATCACACAACGGTGGGCGTATTAAAGATAGCACAAGTTTCTCTACCGGATACATGCACACAGACGCACGCACAATACACAAACTCAAGCCTTCCCCCTTCTCACCCCCCCCCCCCATTTCTTCTTTTATTGATTCTTTTGACAAAGTTGTAAATCTTCTCTTATTTCTTTAATTAATTTTTTTTTTTCAGAAATCAATTGGGGAAAAAAAATGACACGAAATTTACTCATAAATTATTGATTATATCAATAATAACGTACCTACCTTCATCCTTATACACAAATAGGCCTACTATGAAATTATTTAATAAGCTCAACCTCGTTTCTACATTCTATTAAGTAATTCTTACATTCACTAGTTGTGGCCATGAGTAAAGCAGAATCACACAGTTGCAGGTTATGAGCATCTTTGGTTACATTTAGACATTCCTTTATGATCATATATTTATTTTGGTCCTGCTGTATTTATAGCTACCCCAAAATACGTGCTATACGACAGTCGTTAGTCGCTTTTCCATGAAAGAGATATGTAACCTTTTACAAAGAAATACATCTGCACTGGATTTTGGGGACAGGAATTCCTACCTGCCTGATCAAATATGATAATATGTACACTGTCTAGCTTCCTGTCCAGCAATTCACACACGATGATGGTTCTATACACTTCGAAATGATGCAATTTTGTACCCTACCAATGCGACACTTGATGCTCCTTCTTGGCTGCAAATTTGCAGCTTTCATGACACAGTTAACCACGTTCTACACCCTTGAAGGGTGCAGAGTTCTACATTTTTTTGGACGCAAAAAGTACTAAATTTATCTCCATGGTGTTGTCTCATTAGCACAAGTAGTCAATAATCATATAGTGCTGAGGTCTAGGTCTACACAATTCATGTAACATATACCATGGTCCGTAATCCGAACTCCAATTTATAAACCATGGACGAAATATGGATTAAACCTATGGAAAGCCAAACATGTCAAAAATTTTGTTTACTCTCTTTGGTCCTTATGATTACTGGGCCTATGCCCCCAGTATTTAATACTGTACACTGTAAAAAAAAATTATTGGGTGAAATTTTAATTAGCACGAGGGTAATTTTGTGTCCTACCAAATTGGGGCAGTATAGCATATTGTCCAGTAAGGTTGAAAAATGAGCAGCAATTTCTTTAGAATGGGCAACATTTTCATCACACTGGATTAAAAAAAAAAAATGCCCAAAAATGCCCAATGTTGGCTGGACACATATTTACCCTCATGGAGCACTTTTACCAAATATTTTTCAGAGTGTAGATCCTTTATTTTAGTGACAAAGTATGCAGGGAAATTTACAGTTTTTTACGCCACACTTGGCTATATACCCACAGTTAAAACACGGTCTACCATGTCTGCAGTTCGAGTAAAACTGCAGTTCTCAACATGGAGATATCAACACAAAAATCCTTCATATTCTGAACACTGAATTGATAATTAACATGAATACCAGGGAATTACAATTCCCAGTGAATACTATAGGCCCTATATCGTGAAATCAGAACGCTGTATGCAGATAATATAAATAGCAGAGTGAAGGAAGTTAAGTGAGAGTCGAACGAGTATAAAATAATATTGCTTTGATAATAAGCCCCCAAGTTCAGTGCTCTTAAAAAACGGCGAGTACATCCTTCCGCTGTATTAGGTCGAATGTACAGGTGCTATTTAATATGATGAGTCTGAAAATTTGAATAATGATCCTCGTGCTTGAAGCATCTCCTGTGAAAATGAGCTGATCGCTATTGTTTTTGCAAAGGACAGCGTTGAAAAATGATATTTCGTGATCCAGTTCTTACGAGTATGCCTATATCTCGTTGTTGAGATTGACGCAGTATAACATGTATAATATGTTTAATGGAAACCATGCTTAAATTTAAGTTAGTTTGCCTTGACGTAACAAATGATTTTATTTTCTATTAGATCATCATTATCATGGTGGGCATGTGAAAAGCTATCGTCAGTGACGTACATGTATGAGAAAATCCTACTACGTTCAGCTTACTACAATGGGGGAAACAACAAGGAAATTACATCAGCCATGTCAGCGCATTTAACAGGAAAACGTTGTTTTGCTCATTATTCGATACTAAATTCGAATTCTGCCATGTTTGGCAATCGATGCCATTTCGAACTCATGTTATCGCATTGTACCATGCACTATTACACACATCTCTATTGCTCTCCTATCTTTCTCTCCATGTCCCGCTTTAACACTTCTTCCATCACCTACCCCCCCCCCTCTTTCTCTTTCTCTCCGTCTGGCTGCCCCCTCTGTCATTTCTCATCAGCTTCCCTTCACACTATTATCCTCATCTTTACCCACTCGCTTCTTGGTCACGCTTAATCACTTATGTTGATTTTTTTCTTTTCATTTATTTTCATCCACCTCTATAGGGGCATGGGAGAGAATCAACCGCCACCGAGCCAGATGCATAACGGTCGTCAACGGCTTCGACCGTTCCTCATCAGCCTCATCGACAGCGGCAATGTAAAAGGTCTACAGTGGCTTGACAAAGAGAAAACTCTCTTCAAGATCCCCTGGAAACACGCTGGAAAACAGGACTATGACCCTCAGGAGGACTCCAAGATATTCATGGTAGGTTCTTTGCCGTTCCTGGCTCTAAGGATCGGGAGGAGAAAAGTTAAAAGTCAATAAATGTCAATGTTCAGTTATCGACATATTATCAAAACGTCCGTAGAAAGTCAACAAAATTGTACTGATAGGCTATGAACAAAAAATAAATGATACAGAGAAATAGCAGGAACACTCAACATGTGGATTTTTTTAATGAGAGAAAGCGATATCATTTGAGTTCTGGAAAATGTCAAACACAAGGCATAAAACAAGGAAAACACAAGGCATAAAAGTGATGCGGATGACAACAAAGTGCGCTCAAGAGATTATTTACTATAAGTGGCGCTGTATAATGGTGATAATGACGGAATGAATCTAATTACTTTGTTCAAGTTCCTCGAGGGTCGGGGAAATTAAAAAAAATGTTAAGGATCCTTAACTATAAATTGCTTCATGTATGATAAATAACAAACAACCGATTTATCCTTTTTCCTGACTTTGCTCGACAGCTGTGGTCACGAAACACCGGTAAATACAAGGAGGGAATCCACGAGCCGGAGCCGGCGGTCTGGAAGACACGTCTTCGTACGGCCCTCAACAAACTTCCCGATATCGAAGAGATCCATGAGAAAACCCAGCTCGATATACCTGAACCATACCGGGTATACAAGCTTCTACCAAAGAAGAGTGAGTCTCAACCATTCAATTTTAATACTGGATCTTTCTATGCAGGATAATAATTGTATAATCAAGTGAGATCTCGAACAAGCTATTGTCAAAACTGTCAGTATTTATTTCCATTGTTTGGTCTTCGCGTGCGCCGGGCTTTGTCCGAATGTTTATAGAAATAAAATCCGTATTCTGATTATTTCATTTTTATTCAAATATCGTCTTTGGTTAGGTGAGGAGACAGACCCACAAATCTGGGTTGATGGCAACCCTGCCACTCTAAGACATTTAAAGGGTGTCTCGAGATATCTTGCTTTTGTCTCGTTCATAAACTTTTACATTGTCAAAGAATGACAGTATACGATTCTCCCGTGTGTTTTTGTTTACAAGGAAATCATCTCTTAAAGGTCTATTAAACTTTAACCATTATCAAATTTAATCTGAATATACGATGAAAATAATGCTTGCGGAGTTTGAACAGTCAATATTTTACGATTTCCGGTCTAAGTGGTGCGATGCTATGTCTAATCGTTTATGAGCTTGTACCACGCGAACTTCATTATAAACAAATTTAAAGAGAGTTTGACATCAATTAACCCGCACATTTTGATAATTTGACGTTACTGGTGAATTATCTAAGGGAATATTTAGGCTAATGTCCCCTCTCATGTTAAGAAAAGGAGAAAAAAACAAAAACAAGATGACTCCGGATAGACAGCCTAACAAAATAATGAAAATGAAGATTTACGTCTTAATCAAAATTATTTACTCTTTGTTTGTGAATGCTTATTTCCCAAGCGATGGCCAATAAGTAACTGGTCGCGAGGCCCTTATAATTCATATCTGGAGAAACATTTGCAGAGCTTCCAGAAATTCTTCCCAAAACCTACGGGACCACTTTCTCGGAGACAGCTGCTAGTGGCAATTTGCTTGCCAAATAAAATCAATTTGAGGGTAATCAAAAAAATAAAATATACCACCCAGATATTGCGGGCACAAATAGGAATTTCTATTTGTTCCAGCAACAGTGTCCGTTTTATGAAGCTTTGTGTATGCAACAATTATTGCAAGAATTTCATAAAATTGATTAATTTAAAATTTTTTGGTTTACTACTCCTACGATCTTTTACGTCGGCAGTGAAAGTAATTTACTTTAGCTATTATCATAAATGTCGAGTTTCTTTTTATTTTTCCTTTATCTTTTTGTGTCATAATTTGAGCAAAATTGCAGGACAAAGGTGAATGAAGTTTTGTAAATAATAATGATAATAATTTCCTCAACAATTTAAATAATTAAACAATAGGCTTGGCCCTCCACAAAATCATTATAGGTCACTTTCCCCTCACCCATCCAGCTGAAGAGCTTTCAAAACAAAATAATCTTCCATGTTTTACACTGATAAGATAGTTTCAAGAATTATAAAGACAAACAACGGGAATTTCTACAAAAGGTGAATAAGTGTATCGAAACGACGGTGATCCAAAATGTAATAATATGTATAATGTAAATGAAATATAGGCATATTATTATCACATGGGATGCATTAATTCCTTATTAGGATTTTAATTTTGTTATATTTAATGTAGAAAATCATCCATTTATGCACATTCTTGTCTCTGTATATATTTAATTGATAATCAAATAAAATTACATTTTCATTTCAACATGGTTGTACGCATAATCCAAAATAAACACACGAAGATCACATTTTCATATTATTATTGTTCCCCAATCCCATGCTATAAATACTTGCGGGTGCCAAAATTGTATAAATTTGTGAAAAGTAACGTGTACTTTTTTCGCGACGGGAAAACTGAATGAAAAACTTTCAAGTCGCCCCAAGCAAGAATGAAACATTATATCGGAATGTTTGGTATTGTGCGTTTCACTTATCAAGCAAAAAAGGTTCACACAGGTTATTCTGTTCTTGAACTTGTTAATGCCTTTTGTTGAGAATATCAAAATCTTTTCCGAATGAGAGGGTGAGGAAGGAGGAGAGAGGGGAAGAGAGAATGGAAAGAGAAAGGAGGGGAGCCGCGAGAGGAGGAAAGAGGGGAGAGAGGGGAGATGATGGAGAAAACGAGGATGTGAATGCAAGGGAGCGCTCCTTGAAAGGAGTTGTCAGAAATTATCAATCAGTGACCATAGTAACAACAATGCTCCTCATCCAATCAAAGCCAAGGAATATAGTCTGCCAGATGCAAATTGTCGGCCAAAATAAAAATTTTCAGCACAATGAACTGTTTTGTAAATCCAGGCGTGAAAAAGTATAGATAAATGCACTACTTTGGAAGGCATGGTTCTGTTTGTATTTCCATGCTTGTTGCTAACAAGTTAGCGGCCCAAGGCCACTGGGACGTAATGCGACTGCCCAAGCAAGGGCCACTTTGGCTGAGTGCATGGGCAGACTGTGGCGGTATGCACACGAGTTGAAACCACCACTTCTCGAATAAAGCAGTCCATAATTTTTTTATGAAAATTAATAATATTAAGTCTAGATCTCCATCCACTAGGTGGAACACGGAACAGATTACTCCCGGTAGGTCTAATCTAAGTCAACTTTAAGCACGAAACGCGCTTCAATCTGCCGGTCTGAACAGGCTAAAAAAAAAACTAGATGACATCAAAATCTTTCGAAGAATGATGTTACTAAGATTTCAAATTAACTACCAAGATAAAAGTAAAGTGACACGACACCCCTAGACTGCCCATATTAATGATTTGTTCCTTTGTCGTATTGTGTACACCATGGTGTACACATTTCACGTCCAAGAAAAAAAAGGGAGAAACAAGCTGGAAAAATGATAGGGAAAGGGGTAAATTTATTTTCAAAAATTATTTCAAAATCTATTACAAAATTAGATTTTGGTCAAAGTTTTGGCGAGCTCGCTTTGTTCGCTCGCATTCCTTTTTTTAGAAAGCTCCATACGCCATGTCTAGCCATCTCTAAATAAAACTATTATGTTGGTCATTACGCCACCGATGTACACATCATATCACATTTACTATGATACGGAGAAAACACAAAATTTGTACGATTATGGAATAAGTCAAGGCTTCTATATTTGACCTTAACCTTTCTTCAATTTAATATACATGACATAGAAAAATACTTATAATAAAAGTAAACATAGACACCTGGGCAATATAGAACTAAAATGACATAACCATGGTTGTGGAAGGTCGTTGACAATGACCATGCTAAAATTGAGCATTTTCTTGCGAGATACTTCCTGTAATTATTAATTTTGTAATAATGATTTAGCACATTATCATAATATGGGGAAATACGTTCGAAAAAGGCAGATTCAGATAATGAGAACAGACAAGCACATATAATTAGTGAGATAAGGGGTATAACGCTATAGTGGATGCAGTGGATATAGTGGGGCTGGATGCAGGGGATGCACACACCTCTATATTTTTGTAAATTGACCATTTAACATGCATAATAACCAAACCTATGAATTGTCATATAGAACCCCTTCAAAATTTTTATTCACATCCTCTCGATAAACTGAATGAAACTACTGGTGGACATTTTGCTTGTAATTAAGCTTTTTAAAACTTGCAGACATAAAATATAGGCTTTAAAAATTCCGCCGGGATGACCCCGCCCCTTATGCTGCGTCGTATTCCCATATGCATGCGAAGAAAAGGGAAGATGAAGAGGAGGAGTTAAGGAAAAGGCAAAGTAGGAGGGTACAGTTGAGAAGAAAGACCCCTACATACAAGTTATGTTTACATTCACAAAAACGTGACTTTAACAAAACTTTCGCTCGTTCGTGTCCACCCCCCCCCCCCCCCCATCCCTCACTTCGAGGAATGTCCATGAAAAGAGGACCAACAATTGAATAATTGTTACTCCCGTCTTGCATTTGTTTATTCTGAAACAATATCCTTATCATCATCATAAATTTTCACTGCCACACGAAGGAGGGCAAACCGAGAAACAAGTTAGAAATGGAGTTGTATACAACACGCGCGTCTCGAAGACTGATTGTATTTGTATTCAAGACCCATTTCCAGTCGCATATTTTATAAAATAGCTGCGTTCAGACGACCTAATCTTGAGCTTTGACTTGACTTTAACCTGAAGTGAAATGAAATCTATCGCAACAATTGGGGTTTTCAATACACATCGCACAAAATCTTTGTAAAAATGGTTTGTTGCCTTTTTCTTTTGAGCGAAGGTAGTGGGGGTAGTCGTCCTGTTTCATGTTTATATTTTTTTTCTCTCTGATTATGAGGAGGGGCCTCCGTGGTTGCCTAATGCGTTCCCCAAAACACAGAGCTGATATACAGAAAACAAAAATTTTTCTTATTTCAAGTACAGGCCTAAAATAAATCAGATTCAGATTCATGGTCAGTAATTTATTTTCAATCTATAAACATAGAGATTAAAAACTAGTAAAGGGCCGATTATGCTCGTCGGCAGCTCATGTAACAGTTGTTTGAGGGGATTTGCCTCTTTACCTTTTGTATTTCAAAATACATTTTGACCTATACGTCGGGAAAATGTCAGACTTTTACATTTACACAACAAGTAGGTGTAAGGAGCAGGGTACTATTCAATCATATGCATGACAATAAATGTCATTATACACGTTTGGCGCCTTTTTTGTTTCCTGCAGGACTCGGCGAAGGTGAAATGTTATCATCTTCACCTTTCGAGTAAATTCATGATATTTTTTATTTGAGCAACAAACATCTGTTTCCCTAAGAGCACGTCAACGGAAGCCTATTGTAAAATTATATGAGTTCATATCAATTAACGAAAAGTTTTTTTTTTTCATTTTATAGAAAATCAATGAAAATGCACACTTCATAATTTATCTCTGACATTTGAAAACGATTCTACATGAAGGGGGGGGGGGTGTTGAAGAGCCAAAAGAAGCATTGTCTAGAAGGGGGGGCTTAATAGTAGGATTGTGTGAACGCGAGTTTGTCTTCCAAATCGTCCCACGGTTAACATGTCATAAATCCTCGGGAAACCCTGGCAGAGAGTATTCCGATGTTATGAGTCATCAGCAGCCGCTAAGCCCTGGTCTTTTCACCTCGACTGGTATGTTATTGCTCCAGTCATGTATTGGTTTGGAGGCGCATAGGCTTCGTCTTGACGGGCATGCTGGCGGGGGAGAGAGTTCCTCGCTGCGTCTGCGGCGACCACCGACCGTTTGTGCGTAGGCAGATCCTGACAAGAGCATGCTATGCGGGCGAGCTAGGGGTGAAAGAATGACACAAAACAGACACGGTCGTCAAAAATTGGAGGATGATAATGATTCCTCTTTGCTATGTTGTATTGAGTGGCTAATGGGATGCCTAAGAATTCTGATATACAGATGATAAAGACAATAACAGAATTACGATGGAATAAGTTTGGGATGATTTAGTCCCGGGATTTATTTTTGGCGGTAGAGTTTTTTTTTATTAATGCAATGTGCTTCGATCAGACTTGCTGATACTCAAGAGTGTTACGGATTTCGTGAAGGGGTTGGCACTAGAGTTGACAGGAAAATAAGCCTCAAATTTATTATTTTTTCTTATGATATAGGCCACTATAGGCTTCAATATCAATCCCACAAAATGTATGATGCAAAATGAACAAAGCATTAACATTAACAACAACAGCGCCCAACAGGTTTAAAGAAGATTATAACCCCCCCCCCCCCCACTGCCCCAACCCCTTCACATCCCACCCTTTAGCTTGTCGGGGATGCTAGATGTATAATTTTGTAGGATGACGGCATGGCAAAGGAATGTAGCAGGGGTCAAATTTCAAGCCGTGCGCTCGAGGACCTGCGTCCAGGGTAGGGTCATTAAAGGTCATCTTGGGGTCACGTTCAAATGGCAAACGCGGGGTCATAGAAGTGATCCCAGGTTCAAGCCCCTTGAGGAGCAATCACCACCAAACCCTTCCCAAACATTCTCTCCTCTCCCAGTCATCCCCTCACATGGTTTGCTCATTGCGTTTATAGGCCCAGCGTCTGCCAAATGCAACCTGTTAACGTCGTCTGAAGTTTGACTTCAGATGAACAGATTTCTAGGGTATAAGAATATCAAAATGATGAGAGAGGTCGTTCTAAAGCGTATAAGCGAGTAAATGTACAGAAAGAACTCAAAATGGAAAATGTGTCAATCAACTGAGCGTTTAATCAACATTTTTGTCCGATAACTTTATTTAATTTTTATTGGCCGAGAAGCACAGTTACTATGGTAACTGTCGGATAAAACAGGACTTGTCGGATGGGTTATCTAACAAGTCCTTTCATGAAATCAAGGAGTTGTTTGAAGCTCATTGATGAAATGCGTTTCGTCTGTGTCGAAGATGTACACCCTATACCCACAGTAAACTGACCTACATTTTATACCTTTCACTGCATGGCAACTTCAGACCGAACCTTCCGAGTAAGTCTGGGTTCCTAGCTCCCCCACCACCCGAACCCTCCCCCCCCCCCCACCCCTCTCTCTCTCTCTCTCTCTCTCTCTCTCTCTCTTTCTCTCTCTCCCTCTTCATTTACTCGGTTTTTGCCCTTTTTCCTTCTATCCAACGTCACTATCGCGGCAGCGTAGACGAACTGTTTCATGAGATAGGGGTAAAGCAAGCGAACAGGCAACCCCGTCGATTCATAACTTGGGGCGATTTGTATTATTATCTCATCTTTTCATACTGTTTTCCTGCACCCCAATGCACTTTAGAGCCTTCTCCCCGCGGAATCAGTAACACGCAAATCAAGCTTTGTAACACCGACTTCAGACTTTAAAAAATGAACACTTTGCAAAGTATCATGTTAATAAAACTGAGCAAAGACAATTAGTCAACAACAAATACAAAATTATTCACGACTCATTTTTAATAACTTCACTTAGAAAGTGTTTCTTCTTGCATGGTCTTAGGTGACATTACAAACACGACTTTGCATTAGCAATTTAATCATAATAGATCATTGATAATGTCGTTTGCTCTTGTTTGTCTCAGAATCCCTATATAATTCAGCAACTAAATATCAACCTTGGTAAACGTCATATTTTTACCTGTCACCTCATTATGATTGTTTCAAATAATTATTGCTTACCATTTGCTAATATCATTATATTTAGCGGAGTGGGTGACTCCTGTGAGTGAAGAGAAGTGAACCTTATGAAAAATTGACTTCATAGTCTTTAAATTATTATCCCCTCCCCCTCTCTTTCTCTTTCTGTGATACAGCTGGTGGATCCAATGTGAATAATAAGTCACCCCACCCTGGATGTCATGATTATCCACCCTCGTCAGGTCGAACGGTAAGCATTCAACTTCTTCACTCCTCCTATCTGCTCCTCTTTCTATTTTCTATCCACGTCCAAATCCCTTCAAAATGAACATGATCTTAAAATATATTTAATGGTATGATGATTAAACATTATTAAAGTATCATATGTGTTTCTGTAAAGTTTTAATTGTTCGGATATACATACTTTCTATTTATCCATCATTCCGACTTTTTAGCAAGAGATTTTTTTTTCGTTTGTTTTATTCATTATCCCCCCCCCTCATGATTTTCACTGCCCTCGTATGTTCAATATACCCTATATTAATAAACATGATGAACGTACTGTATGCGAATGTGTATGGAATTGTCTTTCGAGTCCTTTTTTGTCATCCTCTTTCGGGCTTCCAGATATTTTCATATTGGTTCGGTATCTGAATTTCAATTTTAACACTCTATCATCATATAATCATTGTAAAAACAAAACTCGTCTGATTAATGCCACATTAATAAGAAGTAGGAGGGTGATTAATATTAGTTTCTCTTTCATGTGCTAATTGCTTATCATTGATCAGTATAACGTCCAACTTAATGTTTCTTAACTCAAGTGTGACCTCTTTCCTTTTGTATCATTCCTTTTTGCAGCAACGTTCTGCAGGGGGTAACTTTCGTGCCCATCACTCCACGGGATCCTACCCCACTGGAATAGGTGAGCTTCCCCCTCCTTTTCCGAAACTCTTTATCATTTTTGTCCCAAGTACAATGTCTCACCCTCGCGTAATTAACTGGTTGAGTATCCAGACTATTAACATACGAAATTTAAGTGGTGAGATTTGATTTTCGAAAAGATAATTTCGGATAATAAAATGATCACGGAGAAGTGTATGTGATTTGTCAGGAATGGCAGGAAACTCGACAAACTACAACGTAATTTCCAGTCGTTATCTCTATGCAACATATTCCTTGCAATCTATGTTGCGCAGGGGGAAATGGACCGAGATTTGGATCATCTTTCAGATGTGAAATGGGGGTTGTTTCACTCGTCAGCTTTGTGCGTGTCTCACGAGTGCTAACAAACTTCCTCTTAGGCTTAGCTTCATTCCCGGGATTTTTATCCAAAAAGACAAGCTTTTGGCAAGATTGTTGAGACATTATGTTTTTATCCAAGAGAATTACTACGTAATTACAATATCAGGATTATCCTTGCGAAATGAAACCCAGAAAGCTCATAGGGTTTTACTGTAAGTTGGATTAAAGAGATTCTGCGGTTTAGAGTAACTGGATTGACAGCGTTCGGTATCAATTGGTAACGAGGAATAAGAAATATCGTTTAAAGTAATTTTCTTAAGAATGAGTTTATTTTTTTATTGAATATTTCTGGAAAGATTGTATTCAGAATTTCGGTAAGGCATAGGCCTATATGATCATAATTGTGTATTGTTTGTCACATTGCAGAGTGTCCAGATATGCCCCACCCAAGCTACCCTCCGCATTACCCATCTATCTACGACTATTCTTACCAAAACTCGGTGAGTATACAGTAACATAGCCGTGATTGAAACAATTCTGGCCAATATCATGTGTTTACGAATTTATTCCAATGCAATTGTTTCAATAATAATACAAATCCATTAAAATGCGTGACGTTGTTCTCTTTTAATGGCATACAATGGATAATGATAGAAGACGTTTTAAACGAGTTTGAGAATAATTAATCAACCCAATCGAATACTTCTATCCGTAAAATAGCGGGAATGCTACCGCACTTGGTTTTCATGACATTATTTGCCTATAGCTGAGATGTACATGTATTCTCAGAACAACTGCCACGTTGGTTCACATCCCGAATCGTGAACCATCATTGTACCACCAGCCAGACAAATAATGAAGTTTAAAAACCTAGATAAAAGAATTTTACAACACGTCCATTAAATAAAACGCCTTTACACTCCTTCCACCCAACAATTCCTCGATCGTAAACCTCAAAATTATTTGGATGTGCAGAATTTCTAGAATATTGTCTCCGAGATGGCGATCTTTTCGGAATAAGATCATACCCCGAGTTCACGTCTTGAACTACTGTTTTCTCATGGGTATGATATTACTTCAAACAATGCCCCCGTCAGTAAGAAAAGAACACGGGGATGATTGTCTATCAAACCGCCTCAAATTTCTAGGTTTTTAACTCGTAGATATTCATTGTGAGGATTTAGGTATTTGTTTGTTGTTCTGTAGCAGGTTTATCAATTCGTTTTGTTTTAATATTGTTTTCGAGTTACTTTCTCTGTGATTAAACTTAGTGCGGTTTTATCATATTCGCGAATTCCATTATTTTATTCATTTATTATTTGTCCCTCAACCCTTTAAATTTTATGCCCCAATTATTTAATTTTAGTTAATGATTTTGCCCAATCTTCCAATTAGTTTCGTGAACGAGCGCAAGAGATACAATAGTTCTTTATTTGGTATCATAAGTAATCTCTTTCCTTCAATTCAATCTAGCAAAGAAACGGTGAATCATTAAAGTGGAATTCGCTTTTGTTTGTCAGTGAATATTTACAATAAAGTTTAACACTCTTAAAAAAAGAAAACAAACCACTTCATCGATTGGAAATGATCAAGCCTTTGTTAGCCTTTACCAACCATAAATCTTGTTAGCAAAAAAGAAGAATATTTTATTTGAAATTCATTTTTTCCTTCATATCTCCTTTACAGATGTGTGAAGTTGGTATGGGAGCCTATGGTCTGTCACCGACAAGCGGAAGTAAGTACTATTTTCATAGTTTATTATGTCGTACTAACTCCCAAACAGACACTATCAGTGATATCATCATGGCGGGTTGGGTCATAAATAGCACACTCTCTTTTCAAAATATTCTTAAGAAATATGTTCACTGTCTTTGAATTTTCTTTTAAAATTTTGATAATAATTGTCCCTTAACTACCTAAGGAGGTATCTTAAATAATCGAAATATTTATATAAACAGCCGTAATGTGAATGTAAATGTTCGAGGTGATTACATTTTGCATCCTCTATAAAAAGAAATGTAGTGAAAAAATATTCTTTTGATACAATACTATTCATATTAACCCCTATCATTTTAAAGACAAATAGGCTTGATCAGTACTTACCGTATTCTACAAATATTTCTTTTGGTAGGCCTGTCAGGTTTCGGCTATTATCCTCACCACCAGCAGAGCGTCATGGCGTCCTCAAGCGGCAACCGTCACCACCCATACCACCCGTCGGGCCACAGAGCCCACCACAACTCGACGGGATCATCGGGTAGCTCCGTGGCCGAGCTCAACGAGATCACAGAGGTAATCAATGAAGACCTGAGTACAGGCAACATGAACGACCACCAGGGACATCATTACACCAACATGGACAACATGGATGTCGACATCCAGGCACAGATGAAGATGGACTCCAATGCAGGTATGGACATGGATGCTCTGGTCTCTGTTGTAATTAGTGGTCGTTGGCATGTTTGTAGATCTTTGTATGCCACTTCATGTTCAGAAATCGATTTTAATTAAAGTTTCGATGATGAAAGCCTATTAAATACAACAACATAAGTTCAAAACACAGATTCATTGGGTCAAAGAAGTACATTTCCGAGAGGCTTAAAGAAACTGAAAGTTTTGTCTTAAAAAATAATGAGATAACCTGCGTATTAGACGTAAGATAGAGAGGTAGTGATTTACGACTTGCAGACTTTAGAAGACAAATGGACAAAAGGGCCTTAATGAAAACATCTATTTAAATTAATCTAGCTGTGGCACCAGAAAGACTGCAGTTCGAAGCTCATTTTCTTGATATTCCTCTTTTCTTGTATTCTGCAGCAGCAATGCATCAGTACGTCCAGAACAACAACAACGACCCTTCACAGACCAACTACCACGACCCCATCTCTGTTACATCTTCTGGAATGACTCCATTCAGCAATTCAGCCAGACAAGTACATCCACATAGCTACTCGGTGCGTTCTGATTACGACCATCAGCAAGCTTCACCACCAACCGCTATCAACGCCATTACCATAGCGTCTAACGTCTTGTCCGGAGAGGGCGAGGGTTTGGAGGCGTGCACGGCGGCATCAGTAGGCATGCAAGGACACACAAGGCGACCGATAAAGGATGAAGACTCACATTGTCTACCAAGTGGTGAGTGACTCACTGTCTAAAACGAAAAAGATAAAAACAACGACAACCATAAAACAATTAACAAATAGATACAAATTCTCCAGGCACCATCACCAAGCCACTTCTAGCGTCTTGTGAGATCTTTACTGCGAGCTTCATATAATGTTTCCTGATAAAAAGAGCACACTAATTTCAAACATAAATCCAAGTCTGATAGAAATATTACTTCCAAAATCTTGAGTTGACGATTAGTACGGTGTTTAAGAAGCAAATATACTTTTTACAAACTTGTTGTATTTATAACCCTTTTCATAGGTCCATGTTAAACCCAATATCTACTTAAACATTATTTTCCCCAACCAGAGCATGAAATGAGCATTCAGATGTATTATCGATCCACCAACGTCGGACTTCACCATGTTCAGGCCGAAGGAGGCTGCATGATCTACTTTAAAGAGCATTACGAAGCTGAGGTCCGGCGCAACATGCAGTTAATCAGGATGCCTGATATCAAGTCTATCCCTGAGACAGAGATCAAGGGCAAGCACCGAGAGTACATCGGCAAGATCCTTGATTGTTGCGATAGAGGGTTAGTATTGTGGTATCCTTAAATCCTCAACCTGACATCAGAAATGGCAAAAGGTGTCGCATTTCTGCAAGGGCGAATGAGCCACAAGGGCTGTTTATAGGCGCTACGTATACCCAAATAAAAGGGTTTCTACCAAATGTATTGAACCTAGTAGCCATCTACGAGGGCTTTTTCTTCTTCTTTTGTTGGAAGGGGTGAATTACCCTATGCCTCATTTTTGTTTGTGTCTGGTACCTCCAAGTAAAGAGGAAACAACATCTACTTCATCCAAGCTTTTTATTTCGATGTCAAACTTGCTCCAGCAACCCCAACTATGCAATTGAAATGGAATTCATTGACTTTTTAATTGTAAGACTTGGGCATTATTTTGAGGGGCGTAGATGATATTTTATACAGATTGTGAGACAATGTCTCAGAATCTGCTTCTGATCGGACCGTTGCTCGATAAAACACAACACGATTGCAACTTGAAATTAGAAACTAATTATGATGTCACGAAAAGTCATTGTTTAATTGTTTGATCTCATCCTAACTCGTAGCACAAATGTATTGTTTCATGTCTACAGAACAACGGTATTGACAGAAAATCATGTCATTATCTCAACAAACTTCAATGCTTTGAAATGATGCTAATATGGGTCAATATCTTATTCTGTGCACAGGTTGTCTTTGACATGCCGTGATGGTTGCATCTACGTCAAACGTCATTGTCGTAGTGTTCTATTCTGGAGTACATCAGAAGACGGTACAAGGTGCGAGAAACTGGAGCGCGACGTCGAGACCAAGATCTTTGACCTCAATCACTTCCGTCAAAGTCTCCGGCAATATTACGAAGGTTCTATCCCATCTCCCGTCGTCCCAGAGATCAACTTCAGTATCGCGCAGAAGCTCTGTGATTCCTACGAACTGAAAGCATGTTTCGTCACTTTCGTGGTGAGGCCATTGCGAGCGGTAGAAGAACTGCGGACACTCAATGTCGACGCCAGGTCGCTCCCACATAGCAGCCACAGCGGGTTGCTCAAGTTCTCAGGACCAGAGATGCACAATGATGTCTTTGCCAACACCAGTGTGTCTCCTCTTCTTGCTGCTGGCCTGGGACCTTGGGGCGACATGAGCCCCTACGCTGCGTCGTGCCCCATGATCCCCCAGCCATCAATCACGCAAATCCACCCACATTGAGACAGCGAAGACGATGAAAGACTGGGCGAGAAGCATTTTCGATTGCATATCATGTATTTTAATATGTAATCATCGCTTGTTGTAAAGACCATGACAGTTAACAAATTTCCTGGAGTTTCTATGACCTTGAATGAAATTGTGACACGTCTTGGTTGAAGTTGCGATACGTAAGAAGCTCGTATGAAACCATTGTTCTGAGCCATCCTTTTCATTCCCTTTTCATGATGTTGTTCTGCATCTCTCATTAAAGAGATCAACTTGTTTTTGACATTACATAAAGCGTTGAATGAATTTCGCCTTTTACAATTTGAAATGATGGGCAATGCTCATTCAAGGTTAGAAATCTGAACCAAAGTGATGTGACTTGCCTTGACATGTCTTGACATTGTTGATTGAAGAAAAAAAAAAAAACATAATTTACTTTTACATAATAATATATCATGCACATATTGATTGCTATTTGTTGTCAAAAACCTCTAGATTTACTCACATTTAGCACGCCAGTCTTAGAGACCACAATGACAATTACCTTGATTAATGCCACAACGAAACCGACGAAATAAGACTCCGGACCGATCAAAGCTTTGATGATATTTCGAGTGGCACATCACCGGTGGGATTGAGGTCCCTTTTGTTAATGTGATTGAAGCACGTACAATGCAGGACTTCTGGATTCTGTAATAGCATATCTATGTGCCGTACTGTACGGCGACAAGCGTAACATATCAATTAAGATCATTTGAAAGATCTGTTAGAGCGTCTGTGTTCTTTGATTTAGAGTTGTAATTGGCCTCTTTACTTGCTGTCCAAATTCATTATTTTCCTTCCGAGTTACTCCGCTAACCTGTCAGTAAGAAAAAAAGAATGATAATTACAAATCCAGTTCCAAAACTACTTGTTACCGTGGTTCTATATCTGGAAAGCCTGCGGCAAGCTTACTCTTGCAAAGAACAAAGTTTGCTTATAAAAGTATGAACAACATTTGAATAGTCTTTTTTGATTTGTCTTGCAAGGTAGCCCAACTTAATTGAATGTGCTTGAATATCTTACGCTTATTATTTTTTCGATGTTCCACGTAGATCTATATGATCACTTCCCAAAATGCATGTTATATATTCTGCACTGCAAAAACTCTGGTGTTGATTTAACACCAGCCCGGAATCTATATATGTCCACACCAGATAAGTGTTAAACAACACCAGTTTCGTTTTGGTCTAACACCAGATAGGTGTTTATACAACACCAATTAGTATTAAAACAGCATCGGTTTAATTCCAAACTGGTGTTGTTTGAATACTTCTCTGATGAGGACTTATATAGATTCCGGGCTGGTGTTAAATCAACACCGGAGCTTTTGCAGTGCGGTTCTTTTCTTAGCTGTATATATTATACAAGTCTTTTCAGCATTTGGCTTGTAAATTATGTAATTTATTTTATATAAATGTTTGTATATAGTTCATTCTTTACTGGTCTTTATTTATTAGGGTAATGCAAAAAAAAATCTTCGTCTTAACTAGTTGACCTATCTTCCAATCGCATATATTTCCATTATTTTCATAGACAGCTGATATGAAAATCTGATCAATACATCTAGTACGTGCCTTAATCTGAGCAAATTTTACGTCGCCAACTCATGATTATAAATGATGTAATTCACACTTTGTAAATAAATACTGTACATATTTCATTCCACTGATTTATTTTTCTATTATGTTTTCGATAGATTAAAATCATTCCCATGGTCAGCGATCCCGCGGGGATTCCGCGGAGGTTTTATATTCCATACACCAATCAGGGGAAGAGAGTCGTTCCTTCCCCATCGTAACACAATAATATCTCAAGAAACCAGCAGCCTTCTCATACAGATCAAAGTTTTAAAAATCCATGATTTGTTTGTTGTTATTTTAATCGTTTTCATGTGTGAAAATGGAATTATCTCTTATTGTATGCTAAATTGTGAAAAAAAAATTGGAACTATTGTAAATAGTAAGCAAAATTAATGTTGATTTCACAAGAAGAATATTCGTGTATTCCCCAAGGGACATGTTCAATTGTGAAAGCACTCCAAATTAAAGCTCAAACTTTGTCAGCATTCTATTATATTTTTTACTTGCATGCACCAACGCATACACTGCTGTTTCTTGCTAGATTGACTTTAATACGAAAGGGAAAATTAAATGCATTACACGCATCAGCTCCATGATCTTGCCAAGAAACTTGTAACTAGATGGCATTAATTCGTTATTTCACGGAAAATGCCAAAAAGATGCATTTTACATTCTTCTCTAGATTGTATATATTGCTAAAAAGTGAATCTTTGTAAAGACGATTATAAACTGTAAGCTTAATGTGTTGTGAAAGATGAAATGCTTAAAACTTGCCTGTCTTTGATATTAAATGTAATTTCTTTCTTATACTTATTGCTAATCAACTTTGAGCAGAAAACATCTTCGCCATATCCCAATTTGAAAGTGTTCGTTTAGAAAGCACGACATTTTATTATTCTGCGGGCATATCATCGCTGGGGCGGGCTCTCACGATGTTTGTCTTGTAAATTGTTCAGTGAAGAAAATAGTGTAGGAATACCTTTTTTGTGCCCAAATTTAGTCTTTCGATTATAATTTCGAACACTTTGTTATGTTCAATGTTTTGTTGGTGCTATGTGATCTAGACACGATACGAAGTTGAACAGTAACTCTCGTTATCTTGTGTTCATGTCAGTGGTAGTCAGAATGTTTATGTGTTCTTGAGTTTTGTTTGAAGATAACACATTAAAAACCAATGAAAAGCATATTTTCTATAGAGTGAAAGGTTATTTTTAACGGTATTACAAACTGCATTTTTGAGAATTATGTGCGAAGAGTCAAACGCAAGCCGAGCATATGTGCTGTGTACAATTGCGTGCGTGTGTGTGTCGTGTGTGTTTGTGTGGGGGATGATGACGATGTATGCGTGGGTATATGAGGGTGGTTGTGCGTGTGAGTGAGATGTGAAAGAAAATGGAGAGGGAGGAAATAATGATAAAGAAAAATAATTATGATGAAAATAATATTATGTAATAGAGTGATAATTTAAGGTTGAAAAAGCGCTTCACACTGTTTAAAAACGCTATTTATCCATGTACAAAATGAAGAAAAAAAAATCCTTGTATGATACAAGGACATTTTTTCTCTCTTATCACTACTCCCCCCCCCCCCCCTTCTCTCGCTCTCCTCTATTCTCCGCCCTCTCTTATTATTCTTTTTCTCTAGTCTATTCTGTCCGTCTTCTCTACACGATTCTTCATTTCTTATCATATATTTTCCTCCTATCATCATGGGCGGAAATCCCAGGGGGGACGCGTCCCCCCTACCCAAAATAGTAGGGGGCACAATATCAAAGGTCCCCCTACTATTTTTTTGGTCTCTTATGATGGAAAGAAATGCATTATTCAAAATCGAAATAAAACATGTATTTTGGTCGAAATGACCTTCCTTTGTCGGGGTGATACCCTTTTTTCTTTTTTTTTGCTTGTCAAATTTTCCAGCCCCTGGTCCCCCTAACTTTGAGGAGAGATTTCCGCCCCATGGTGTCTATCATCATTATATCTCTCTCTTGTTATTCATCCTCTCCTCTGTCTCCCAGGTCTGTTTTCTCCTCTCTCATATCCTCCCCTCTCTCTCTCTCTTCTCTATCACCCCTTCACTTGCCCATCTTTTCACTATTGACCATCCCCCTCTCTCTTTTCTTTCCTCAATTTTCTCCCTCTCTTTCTCACTTTTTTTCTTCTCTTGTTCTTCCTTCTCTTACCCATTCTCCTATCTATGTCTCTCCCCCTCCAAAGCAGTAAACCCTACAATATACATCGATAATTATTGCAACATTCAATTTTTTTTACAAGGGCAGAGTAACAGAAAATGATATGGACTGAAAATAAAAATCGAAGATACAAATATAGGATAGGTAATGGTTTAGTGGTCATATATATTTCAAACATAGTCAAATAACAAATTGGCATGGAATACATGAAGCATAATCTATCCGTATGTGTTCTATTTGAAACCCAATGGAATGGCACGGAATGTCTTCTTACATGATGTTACTAAAATAGATCGGTTACAATTTTCAAGGTGGGTTAAAAAAACCCTCAAGTCTTGCAAATCATTGCAAATTTACAATTTATTGCTCATCTACTCCATGTTGAAAAATACATTGGTTTGCTACAGTTGAAAGTGACCTATCGCAAATTCGAAATTACTATGTGAAAATGATGACATTTTAATGAAATACCCCCACACCATCTAAATCATAATTGTAATACTCATAGAGAAGAGCCTTGTAATGGTTTATATATTTCACTCCTTAAAAGAATCTCTTTAGCAGAACTAAATCGTTAGAGATACTTGATGTAATCAATAAAAAATTTAATCTGCATTTCAAAGTAAATATAAAATCTGCAAATCTACACATATAAATATTGAAAACACATGTTTTATGCATTGACAATACAGAGTTAGATAATAAGTATAAAAAAAATCAAATTTCCAACAAAGAAATTTCTTTCCTTTCTGCTGATAAATCATCTTCATTTGCTGACATACATACTCAACTGATCATCTGTAGGGTAATGTAATGTTCAGGTAGCAGAGAGGTTGATATTATTTTAAAACATTTCCTCTTTTTCTGTGAAGAAATAATTGTTAGGCCTGATTCTTTCAAAGATAATATAGGCCTACATTTTATTTCAACAGCAAAAGCTCATATATTATTTAGTAAGTTAATTCATTCAAATCTTTATCCAGAGTAGACTGTTCAGGTCAATACAAAAATATATTAAATTGCAAAAATATTCAAAACCCAAATAACTGGTCTTCCACAAGGCTCTGCATTATTATCTCCGTACATTTTACACATAATGCATAACATGAAGAAAACAAAAAAAACCCTGTATCATCACTACATAACAAAAGAAATCAGGACTTTATATTAATACAAGAATCGGAATGAGAAAGCAAAATAATAGGCCCATATTCTGAATTCAGGTTTAATCCATGGACAGCCAATTTTGACTTTAATCTCTAACAGTAGAAGTTCAATTAATTCAGTGCATTCAATGCTCAATACATTCAGAAATTTCTGGGAATAAAGAATGAAATGTTTGTCTTCACTGTTAAAACATGAGCAAAGAACACTGTAAAAATAATTAACATACACTGTAAACAAAATTAGACATTTTGGCTTCCCATAATTTAGCACCAAGTTAGACCATAGTCTAAGTTAAACTAGGCCTCAGAATACGGGCCAAATTATTCAACTGATTCCAGGATAACATTACCACTATCATTCTCTAGATTTCCTACTTCTGTTAAATTTTAGTATTAGAGTGAACTTCCATAATCGTCCACTTTTCTATAGTGCTTAATATATCAGAACGACATCTCTTAAGCACTTTACAAATATTATTAACCCGGTCATCGGATACTTGCATGCCCACACACAATGTATGTACTTTCTCCACTCCCTGGGGAGCATTCCAACAAGAGTCAAAATAAAATTGATTGCTAGGCATCCTACCAGGGGGCCGTTTCATAAAACTGTTCGTAAGTTAAGAGTGACTTTAAGAACGACTGGTGATCCTTTCTTGTGGTAAATGATATTCATCATTAAATGTTCATTGGTGATTATTCAGCGCGTGAGAAATGTTCACCAGTTGTTAAAAACAGCTTTATGATACACCCACCCTGGGTGGAGAGTGGTGAAGAGTGGACGCTTGGCCAAAGGATGCTAGGTACACATGACTCTCAGATTGCAAGGCGCAAGTCGGAACCACTACAACACAATGCTTCCACTACACTTAACATGTTGCCTAGGCCAAAATGACCTCCCACATACCATACTGTATTAAAGATGGAAAACATTTAAGCTTACACACAAGCCTCATTGGAACCTGAGCACTGAAGTACTTGAAGAGCAATAACACATATAATTGTTTTCTTTTGTCAAAATATACAGTATCACTGATCATTAGAAAGAAGATGCTTATTTTAATACAAGATAAGACATTTTGCCTTAATCCTAAGCTGTGGATTTCACTTTGAAAGTTTCTCACTCAAGTTCATTTGAGATATCGTCTCACTGTGTGATACAACCAGAGAAGCAAGTCTGAAGTTATTCTACTGAACGTCTGCACACTTTTTTGAGAATCAGTCAAACCAAGTCAGAAAATTCAACGCAAGTATGGACTTCCCTTGTTTTGAATTGATTTAGTTTACTTTCATCCCTGTCTAAGGAGCATATTACAGCCATAATCAGACCATGTTTCTATTGTGAGAGATGAGTTAGAGTGTAGAAGTTTTCTATTCTCAAGAACATTCAACATTTTAAATGTAATTACGACAGTTGAGTATTTATGGATTACCAGCAATCAAACAAGTCAACAACATTAAAATCATATTATCATCTGTCGGAGAGAAATTACATTTCATTTATTTTAATCCACTTCAAATTTTTGAGAAGAATCTATTTGTGTGGTCATATTGTTCTCAAGAATATACAAAAAATTGATGTACATTTTTATTTTACCATGTTTAATGTATTTGAATTAATAATTTGTTAGTTTGTTTTTTACTCTGCGTAATCGAATGCACTTTAAAAAGGATTTGTGGACCTTTTGAAAATAATTACAAGGGATACAATTTTGGACAAGGAAATAACAAATATGTTAATGCACACTTAACCTAAGTTAGTTGAGATTACTAGGGTTTTTAGTAATGAAATTGTTTCTTTCTTCACTTTTCACTATGAGGTCCTATGCTACTTGCAAGAATTATTTGGCATTATAATGGTACTATTAAATACCCACCTCTTTCAGAATGTTAAACTAAATTAAAGTTAGGTTCAATCTATGTTTTAATATTCTTTGATGTTTAATTTTCAAATCTACCATTCTAACCATATTTCCCTCATGCATAGAGACCCGTAGGTGTTATGCGTCTATGAAGAACTGTTCTATTATTATCATTTATTACTATTTGCTCAATGGCATACTATTTCTGATACTGTTATTTGTGCATCCATGTTCTAGTGTTAAAAGACAAATATTCAGAAGAAAAACCATTACATCAATCTTTGTAATGCACTCTTTCAGAAATCATACAAATGGCAGATGAATGTGTTCCTATTGTCAGTTGGATTGTGTTGATTGTATACACTTATTCAACATCATAAGTTCAAATATATATTACATAGGCTAGTGACCGTGAATATGCTAAAGTATACTTTAATGTGTGGACTTTTAGATGCCATTTAAGAACGGAACATGAGATGTTCTTCATTTGGCAACTCAAACAAATATCAAATGAAAGCCCACAGACCTAAGGAAGAAATATTTGTCAATCAGACCATGGACCTACTACTACTGTGTAGTAGGTCCATGATCAGACTAATGTTCATAAAGAAGTGACTCATAAATGAACAGGTGTAAGTACATGACTTTTGGTTGGTTTCTTTTTACTTAACCTAGGCAAAATTTACAACACCCCCAAGCATCATTTTCATATTTTGCGAATAACATTTTCTGAAATTATGAGAAAATGCAGAGAAAAAAATTGCTGATGAAGTTGCAACACAGGAGATGTGATTTTGTAACCATTAATGGGGGTATATAGAACAGTAAGGTTTTAAAATGGCACAATCAATGTTTATCTGTATTTTACTTTTGCATTTAAATTTTTTAGAGGCAATAATTAAAGCAGCATTTTTGGCAACCGGAATCCCAGAGGTTCTCCAGGAGAGGTTGGATGTTCTCTACACTATGAAGCAATAAGGTGAAATAATGGCTGCCCACTAGAATTAAGAGAGCTGTACTCTGTTCACTATCATGGTATACTATAGACATGGAGGAGAACTCAAGCATCTCTGCTACACAATGGTGTCAGATGATCTTTCACATACCAAGAATGCTCTTGTTGCCTTCAACAAGGTACTCCTCAATGACCTAGCCAAAAAGCTACCATTTCCAATACGCCATGTACACTATTAATCCAATGGTGCTCGGAGCCAATTCAAAATCCTGTTCTGCTCTGCACACCTGCTTTCCACGAGGCTGACTATGGTGCTACAATGGACTGGTCCTACTTTAAAACGGCACACAGAAAGGGGGCAGTTGATGGAGAGGGAGGCACTGTAGAAAGGGGTAATGTGGATGGCAGTCTTGAGGAACAAAGCAGTTGTGAAGGATGCAGAGCAATATGCGAAAGTTTCAGCTGGTCTTCACAAAGATATAAATGTACTCTTTGCCAGCAAATCAAAGTGATCAAAGTGCACTCAGAAAAAGGTACAGAATCCTTGGCTTACTGTTTGGCTGTTCCAAAAACTAACAAGCTCCATTTTGTGCATCCACTGAGTAGCTGTGATAGTAAAGTGATAGGTTTGCCAATACCCCAGTTGGAAGACATAGCTTACAAAGCAGTCTTGGATAAGCTACATAGTATCATCAGAGACGATACCCATCCCCTCCATGACTTTGTAGTTTTTAATAGGTCTGGGCGGATCCGGTTACCAAGAATAAGGACTAGTAGGTTTAGATGTTCTTTCCTCACAAATGCAATGGTTCTGTACAATGCAGAGTTTAAACGATGAGCCCCCCCCCCTTAAATTTATATCATGTGCAATATTGTTTTGTTAGTGGGCAATACCCTTCAAACTGAAACCGAAATACCGCCAAGTACTTACTCCAACATGTATTTTAATCCAATTGATTTCTTGTATTGTACTTAATTGTCATGCTATATTACTTTTATACGTTGCGGGGGCGGCTGTGCTGAGGCAATGCTGCTTGGTCCTGAGGGGGGACCGCCGGGCGTGGTGGTGGTTTCCAGCACTGGATGGGTGCCGTTTCGACATCATTGTTATCGATGACTTGTAGTGTGTAGTGTGGGTTGGTATGGTGTGTTGTGTTGTGGTGTGAGATGTTTCTGTGGTGTGTGGTGTGTTTTTGGTGTGGAGTTTTGGGGGTGTGTTTATCGGCATGGTGTGGTGTGGATGGGTTTTTTTGTGTTTTTGTAGTGTGATGTGTTGTGATTGTTTCAATGTCGAACCGGGGCCCATGGATGTGTTGGACTGGCACCGTGCTCGAGGCATTTCCCCCCTCGGCACCAGGTAAAGTTTTCAGTGCAGCTGCCCTTGCAGGGTATCATATTGTTCTGGGTTAGTATTAGGTCTTTGTGTAATTTTTGCTTTGTATATTATTTAATGCCATTATTTTTGTAATTTATTTATTATATGTTATATATTGTTCTTTGTATACCAACAGCCGGAATATGATTTTTGTGCCAATGTAATTTTTATTTTGAGCATGACAATAAATTTTGAATATCTGAATATCTGAATAGCTGTCAATACATCATTTGAAAATAGTGTGGCTATGATGGAACACATTGTCTTTCCTGCAAAGCTGAACACAGAAGCCACATTTGTTCAACATTGTACTACAGGCAACCATAAACCTGATAACAAAGACCAAAGTGATGTTGATGAGGAAGACAACACTGAAGGTCTAGGTGATGAAAATCCAGTTAAAGTGAAAACCAGTTACTTTGTTGTTGCTAGAGTTGATGTCAAAGGAGAGACTCGTGTTAGAACATTTGTAGGGGATGGTGCTGAAAAAACTTAACACTCCTGAAGACACCATGATGGTAAGGTTCATAAGAAAGATTTAAAAAAACACTGTAAAACAAAGTTCAGTTTTGCTAATGAACCAGAATATGTTGACATTGGTTCTGTTGTCATAATCCTAAAAACACCAAATATCAATAATCAAGGAAGCCACATTGTTCCTGAAGAGACTGAAGTTACTGAGTGAATTGTGTTTCAATTTCTAGACACATTTAGTCTTTAAGCACTCAAGTGGGTCATTGCCTTTTCATACTCTGAAGTAATATCAAGACTTATAAGGTACGTGACTTTATAATTTGGCCTCCTGCAACTGATCGCTACAAAAAAATGAAAGTTGAACTAATTAAGAGGACTGGGGAGTCAGAGCAGAAATGGCTTCACTAGCCTCTGATCTCTGAGGCGTTGAGAGACAAACTGTCTCACCTCCGTAAAATGAGATACAAGAAAAACAGGCTGGAAGAGAGTATTATGAGGCAGCTTTTCCTACAAAGACTCCCGGACAATGTGTGGCTAATACTGGCTTCCTCATCTGAGCCGACCCCTATCAAGAAGCTTTCAAAGATGGCGGATAAAATATTTGAGGTGGCAGCTCCTTCCCAAACATCCACACCGACAAGCCTCAACATTGTAAAAAAAAAATGTTTGAGTATTCATTTTCACACTTCATTGATCAGTTACATTTATAACACTCAAATTATTTTTCATCAATACTGAAGTTGAAGTGCGTATATATCGATGCTCATGAAGTATATTGTTTCATATACAAATCTTTTACCAAATAATAGCAAGAGTTAAGGTGGAAATGTTGAATGGCCAATTGAAGAACAAATTTGGCTGCCTCATGGGACAGGGTTTCAGTCTAGAGCCAGAACGAGCATGTGAGGTAATAGTGTCTTGTTGCATCCTCTTCAACATTTCAAAGCTACTTAAAGGGGAATCCAGCCTTGGCCATAAAATGTTATGTTGGGAAGGAGAAAAATAAATTAAACAGAATGGTGAAAGTTTGAAAGAAATCGGACAAGCATTAAGAAAGTTATAGCTGTTTTAAAATTGAGATCACTAATACTATGTAGATTTCAAATTGGCAACTGGGGAAGTAAATTATGACAAGGGGCAAGGACAACTTTCCCATAGGCCATGTACTTTATCATCAGGGATTTGTGGTTTACTTTTAAGTACCCATTCCCCTGGGGCAGTAATCTAAATATAACCCAGGTAGTATATTGTTTTATGTCCTCATGAAAGAAAAATATAATTTGAAATAAAACTTTTAGGAAAAATGACATTTTAGCCATAATATGTATTGGAGTACATGAAAGAGTAGTCCTTGCCTTACATCACTATGACATCCCATATGCGGCCAATTTGAAGTCTCCATGGGTATAGTGATTACCAATATTTACAACTTTTAAAAATTCATAACTTTCTTGTTGTTTGTCCAATATTGTTCAAACTTTCACCTATTAACTTGTCCGATTTTTCTTTTCCTTATAAAAACAAGTTTTCATTTGGGTTGGATTCCCCTTTAAAGAACCACAAGAGGAACTGGAAGTCTTTGTAGACAAAGGTGATACCCAGCAACTAGTCAATGAGCAGCAGGATGATCTGGAAGGAGTCTTTGTTTGGAGAGACATCATGTTTCTTGTTTAAGCAAATGCATTTACCAAAAGTTCTTATTCATATGAAAGGTAAATTGTGATCAGAGTATTATCTTCCAATTGGAGTACTAAAATATTTTGTTGATCGATCTATCACCTATGAATGTGATAAATTAATTTGTCACTATCATCGTTCATTTGTTAATTTTATCATGGAGGTTTCTTGATGATTAGAGGCTGAGGATGTAATGTGGTTAAGATTTCACATTGCCGTCAATAACAAAGTTGTCTATGCTAAGATACCACTAGCTAGCATCATCTAAAGGAGAGGTTTCAGCCATACAATTTAACAGGTGACTGGTCTGAACTGGCATGCCATAACTGGAGCTCTTAGAGGAATGTACTGGATTTGTAAGGAAGAAGTTCTGAATACCATTAAGTACCAAGAACTTTGGCAGTTTTCCAAGTCATTGGGATGCAATTATCTTTGACATCTTCACTGGATTAGCTTTGAAAAAATAATTAATCATAAAAATATGTATTTGAAAAGCATGGATGGGGGACAAAATCAACAATTATGTGTTTGTTTGTTTTTACATTTATGAAGCTAATATCAATGTTCTTTATTCATTAAAAGACACAAGATTTCTTCAACTTCTTCTAGCAAGTCTAACAAGTTTATTTTTTAAAACACACTGAATAAGATTAAAGCATACTGTGAAATATTTTGTGAATGTGGTTGGCTGATTTGTGTATGTTTATATTGAAGAACATTTTCTGTGTGAAGCAGTATAATGTATTTTTCCTTTTCTGTTGTGATACAGGTGTAGATTTCCAATGGATCTTGTTTTCAAGCGGTGTAGTCACCTCAATTATAGAGGATTATGGATCAGATTTGGCAAATTACTACTTACTGTTGAAATTGAAAGAAATGGAACAAGAATTGAATTTGAATTGCCTGCAAAGCTGACAAGGCTTAATTATTTTTCTCAAGAAAATCAATACACTTGACTAATCTATGATTATTTTCTCTTTTTGATAGTTGATGAATGTATGAGATTCATAAGTTACTCAAATAAAGAATCAGCCAAAGCACCAGATTCTATATAGGAGCCATATTGAGTTCTGACATCATAATCTGACTTTTGAAAGACAAGGAGACAATCAAGACAGAAAGGTTTGCTGTTGGGGGCGAGAAACGTCTAACAAAATACACAATAATTGATTGTCTACACCTGGTACCTGGATGCTCAAGGTTTAGCAAGTATTCACACAAGGATGTATTTATCTCCCTGTAGAGGATTCTTGCGGAACCAGTCATGAAGCTACGAGTTGAAGGATGTAAGGAGGTCAAGACATCACGCCGTCATCATTACCATCCAGAGTACTCTTGGCAGTGTCATAACATTCCTTGAGTGTGAGCTGTTAGAGAGAAGAGATGCTCAGGCTCAGGGTTTTGCCACCATGGTAAAGACATTCCATTTCGCAGTAACAAATGCAATGATGAGTGATATCTTGCTAGAGATGTCAACACTTTCAACATTATACCAAGTATTTGATGCAACTTAAAATCAGTCTCTAAGTCTGCAAAAATTTGGATAATCTACAATATGTCAAGAAAGTTAGAATGGTGTTATTTGTATTAATTACTGATTGAATTTCAAGCATTCATTACATATTTCATTCATCAATACACACATATTCAAGACGCAGCCAAGCTGTAAGCCACAAATCCTGCCCTAATATCCGAGCAGTAAAAGATTGAGGAAAATTCCTTGTTCATTGCCAAGATTACAAATAAACCTGATCAATCTAATCTGTTACTTTGTTGACAGTAGCATAAATTGTGAAGATGAATATGTATCATCATTGGAGATGTACATTGAGAAAGTTCTCTCAAAGCACCAGCGAGAGTTAGAGGAGAAGACAGAGAGGCAGGAAGGTAATATTCCAGATCTTTGAGTAGTGCTGAATAAAACAAGAGTTGAAGTCTAGTCCCTCACCTCTTCCATGAAGAAGCTAGAAAGCAGGATTGAGGCTTACAGGAGTCAAACCAATGACTTGGAGTAGCATGGTAAAAGGAACTCTCTACAGGTTGGTGTACTAACAACCTAGTGCTGAAGGTGGGGTCAGATTGTCTTGGCTGCCGAATGGTCACAATGACAGGTTTCACTGGCCCATCTTAATGAAGCTCTGTACCTATCGAGTGAAGGCTGCACTGATGAAAGATCGACAAAAATTGAAGGGATCGTGTATCTCCATCCAGGAGGACCTAATAAAATCCAATCAATTACCGTCAACTTTAAAAAGTTAGCGGAGCTTGCAAATGGTAATTCAAAGTTGTATTTGAGAAATGAAATTCAATGTGTCCAGTTTCAATGGTTGAGAAATGTCTTAGGAATTAACAAAAAGGAGCAGCCACTTAGCAATACTTGCAGAAGTTGGAATGTATCAACTGATAACACAAATTAGCGGAAACTTGGGAAAATATTATGCTCGAATGAGAAGTATAGATGAAGATTCTTTGCTACATCACTCCTTTGAAGAAAACAAAAAGATAATTGAGAATAATTGCGAATGCTGGCTAGGAAATCTGCAACACCTTCTTAAGGGATTTAACATATATTTGGATGTAAATAAGAATTGTTTAGAACTAGGTGAGATAGTCGATAGTGATAGAGTAGTAGAAGAAGAAATAAAAAACAAAGTTGAAGATATTTTCAATCGCCAGTTCTTATTGGATTTACGTAATGATCGAGCAAATGATGTTGAATATACAAACATAGAAATATCTATTAACTGTTAAAAATCAGAAAATACAGAAAAACATCTGTCCATTTAGAATAAGTTCCAATAATTTACCCATTGAAACTGGAAGACATAGACGTCCAGATAAAATACCCTCACATTGAAGAACGTGTAATAATTGTAATTCAGGAAGGGTTGGGGATGAGTATCACACGATAATAGAATGTAATGTACACACAACTGAAAGGGTGGTGTTTTTTGACAAAATAGCTGAAATGTATAAACAGTTTAAGAACCTTAGCGATGAAGACAAATTTATATTCATAATGAAACTTGATAATGAAAACATAATTGATAATTTTTGTAAGTTCTTCAAAGTGATTGTAAATAAGAGGGGTGAGTTTTAACATCAAGTACATTTTTTTTTTAAATTTCATTCAAAATATCTAAAATCCACCAAAGCCACCATTATCAAAGATATATCTCTAACGTTATACATTTATTTACTTCCTGATTTGTATTCCATAATTAGATATCTTATGTATATTGCATTATGCTTCACCTTCTTTATGTTAAATTTCAATTCGTCATTTCTCTTTGTATATATAGATGTATATCATTATAATAATTGGAAATGTATGTGTAACAAAGTGACTAGTGTATAGACTATACATGCATGCCCCACCATATGTCCTACGTCATGTACATGAGATGCTAGATTTTACATGACGCTATTTATGCAAATTACCCATGACACCTGACCCCACGACACGATGATGTTATCCCTACACATTATTCAAATCAGCAGACTCTTCCTCTTTTATGAAATATGCAAATTACAAAGGACTCGTGGAACCCGCTCGACTCTTCGCAGTCCGTTTCACGAGTTTCAATCTTATAACATCTTCTACTTGCCTCCTGTTTTACAGACTCATCTCAAGAGCTATCTTATCTTTGGTAACCAACCTCTTATTATTACGTGGGCTACATTTGGCGTAGTCAGCAGGGTCGTGAACAGATTGCGAGTCTCTAAAACAAGGACGGCAATTTGCGAGGGAAGTAGGACACACAACCGTGTCCCAACATCGACAGAGTCACAGAGGTCTGGATCTGAACTGGCAGCGACTCCGGAGTCTCATTGATCAGAACTGAGAAGGAATAGCAATTTTTGTAAACTGATCTAACATAAGTATTTTGTTTTAGCTTAAGAATTCAGTTAATTGTTCGGGACTATCATTTGTATATAATTCTTCCAATTTTCTCTTATATAATATATGTTCAGCTTGATCTACTGATAGGATTCTTACTATTTTGAATTTGATAAGTAATAGTAATCCTTCGATTTGTTTGTACAGCGTTTTGGTGGGTTTTTTTTCCCCTGATAATATACTGAACCACAACTTCGCTTTCTCGCCATAACCTCATTTATCTATTGGATTTCACTTCAGCTTTTCTAGTATTTGATTTAGTCCATTTAAATCAAAATCATAATGGCCACCTGAGCAGAAGCTGAGCTGAGTTTCGACTCTCCTCTTATCCTGACCACCCAGCCCGAGATGCAACCATCACCTGGAACCGCTGTAACTCAAGTAAGAGGAGTTCCAATTTTCAATGGGAAAGGATCCAAGTTTTCATTTGAAGACTGGGTGCGAGACATCAAGTACTTCTTCATTGCAAGTCGCACACCACCCTCGCTTCAATATTCGACGGTCGTTAGGAACCTGGGTGGGGAGGCTAGGTTAGTACTCAACCTACCCCTGGAAGAGCAGACTGTGTCAGATGCCTTCACAGAGTTAAAGGCGGAGTATGGGGATTCCTACACGGATGACCCATTCGCCGCCTTCTACGAGCAGGTGCAGAGAACTGGAGAGTCTGCGCAGTCCTACGTAATAGGACTGCAGACGCTATTCCAGGGAATCGAGAGGGAATTCCCCACCGCCATTAGCGACATGCAGAGGGACTCAGTCCTCTGCACCCAATTTATGCGGGGCCTCAGAGATGAAGATCTCACACCCAACTAGCTCAGATGAGGCCCCGGATGATGACGTATAGGAGTCTGCGGGAGGAGGTTAGGCGAATCTCGCAGGGCGTCATCCGAAGAATAGAAGGCCTGCGGCCGCCTACTCTCAACAGGTCTCGATCCAGGATGACAGTAACCAGGCGCGGCTAAATCAAATTAGCAAAAACACCAAGGATGTGCTGCGTCTGGTGTCTGATATAAGAGATCAACAGGGCAAGACAGATGAGAGGGTGGCTTCCCTGGAAAAGCGCATCCGCGTAATGGAGATTCAAGTGCCTGCAGCAGCCAACAGGCCGTCGGAATGCTTTGAATGTGGGCAGAGAGGTCACTGGCGACGGAACTGTCCAAATCGGAGGCCGGCCCCATCCAGCAACAACATAGTCGGGGCCGAGGGGATGCGATCGCCCGCCCGCACTAAAGGTCGAGGAACAGAGTGCGGGCAAGGAAATCCCATATAACACAAGCAACCCCCTAGACCATGTCCATGACCCTATTCCCATTGCTGGTCCCACAAATCTCGACACAGTAGTCATCAATGGTGTCCCCGTCCCAACGTTGGTTGATTCGGGATCACAGGTGACTACTGTGTCGTCTTCCTTCATCGCATCTCATCCATCCCTCTGTAAAACAACCCCTATTTCTTCTCCTGTCCAGATAAACGGAGCTGGTAGTCACCCTTTGTCCCATGAAGGAAGTGTCCTCATCGAGGTTGAGTGTCTTGGCCAAACTTACCCTCGAGCACCAGCCTTCATCGTTCCCCCAGGGAGCTACGGCCTGGTATTGATGCTCTCATAGGAACAAATCTCATCAGGTTGGCTCAGCGGGACCAAGTTAAGCGACATGGCACACTCTATCTCCAAGAAGTTTCAAGACAGAGCAGAGTATGGTCTGCTGCATGTTCTGCAGTAGAAAGACATCGACCAGGAGATGACAAGGGAAAACTGGGAGACGCTATCCATCGAGGCCGAAACAAGCGTATAGAGCCAGGAGTTGAGGTGGAGGTGATGTGCCAAGTAGCAAGAACCTGCCCAAGCTGTACAGCCATGGTGGAACCTTTTAGGCAGTCAACAAAAGGGACACGTCTGATGGTAGGCAGGACATTGGTGGATGTGTCACCAGGTGGGTTTGTCCCGATTCGGGTGTGGAATGTTTCGGATCGACCAGTCACAATTGGCAAGAATGTCTCTCTCGCTCAGCTGTTTCTGGTCTGTGCCATTGAGGAAAACCCAGCGAGACAAGTCTCAACCCCACCCGGAACCCCTTCTTTCATTGGCAACACTTCAGCATCAATTCCAGACTTAGATTTGACCAACTCACCCATCTCCGAGACAGAAAGGACGAGACTGGAAAATCTTCTCGCTCAATTCTCAGACGTGTTCTCACAACATGACTTCGACTATGGATGTGCCACAGAGGTCGAACACGCTATCCCCCTTGTCGACAATGACCCATTTCGCCTTCCATATCGTCGGATACCGCCTGCCCAGTTCCAAGAGGTGAGGAAACACATCCTAGAGATGGAATGAGCTGGGGTCATCAAGAAAAGCCACAGCCCGTATGCATCGCCAATCGTAGTGGTACACAAAAAGGACGGCTCCATTCGTCTTTGCGTGGACTATCGTCACCTCAATAGTAAGACAAGGAGAGATGCTTTCCCCATGCCACGAATCGATGAGGCACTGGATGCCCTGGGGAATGCAAAATATTTCACCACCCTTGACCTTACAAGTGGATACTGGCAAGTACAGGTTGCCGAGGGGGATCGACCGAAGACTGCCTTCACAACACCGATGGGACTCTTTGAATGTATCCGCATGCCTTTTGGTCTCCAGAACGCCCCTGCAACATTCCAGAGGTTGATGACGTCATGTCTAGGTGACCAGCAGTTTCATTCGCTGCTGATCTACCTGGATGGTATTATCATCTTCTCCACCACATTTGAAGAGCACCTGGAACGACTGAAGTTTGTTCTTGGGCGACTCCATCAACAGGGTCTGAAACTCAAGCCAAGAAAATGTCACCTTCTCCAAACAAAGGTCAAGTACCTTGGTCATATCATCAGCCAGGTGGGTATTGAGACAGATCCCGAGAAGACTTCTTCTGTGAAAGACTGGCCGATCCCGAAGAACAGTCGAGACGTGCGGCGATTCCTAGGATTCACAGGATATTACCGGCGGTTTGTCCCTGGGTACGCAAAGGTAGCCAAGCCACTGTTCCAACTTACTGAAGGTGGCAGACGACGCAAGGGTGCCAGAAAACCCCTCCCTCCCTCTATCTGGACTGAGGAGTGCGAAGCTTCTTTCCAAACTCTTAAGTCCAAGCTAACTTCCAGGTTGCCGGAGGCCACAGCATCAATACGAGATGTTAAACAGACCAACTGCAATCTCGTCACAGTGTCAGCAATATTGCAATCTAGGTACCACCCACCTGGATCTATTTATCCTACAAGCCTCCAACTAGCTGCTGGACTTGCCAACTCAGACACCCCAATTCAGTCCGAATCGGGAACACCCTCCGTCGAGATGATCCCACTAGATACACTCGCTAGGCAACAAAGATCAGACCCCGATCTCTCCGAAATTTTCAGTTTTGTTGAAAGGGGTTCAAAGCCAACCACACTGGAGTTTCAAGCATGCTCCTCAGATGCTAAAATCATCCTCAGACAATTTCAGCGGCTGGAGCTAAGGTCTGGAGTGCTCCATCGCCGGTACCAGGATCCAACTGGAGTAGAACGGCATCAACTGTTGCTCCCACGATGCCACCATAAACTGATCTTAGGCCACCTCCATGATGATGTTGGTCACCCCGGAGCAGAACGGACACTGGGAAATCTTCGGAAGCGCTTCTACTGGGCAAGGATGGCACAGGATGTGCTTGAGGAAGACCCCAACTTCAAGTAATCGCGCTCCCCTCTCCAGTGTCCATACTTCCGAACCTCTGGAACTAGTGTGCATCGACTTCCTAAAATTGGACAGGTCTAGAGGAGGTTACGAAAATGTCTTGGTAGTTACTGATCGTTTCACCAGGTACGCACAGGCTTATCCCACCAGAGATCAGCTTGCGACAACAGTAGCAAAGACATTGTGGGAGAATTTCTTTGTACACTATGGATTTCCCCGCCGAATCCATGCTGATCAGGGAAGAAATTTTGAAAGCCGCCTCATTGCGGAACTCTGCAAAGTTGCTGGTATTCAAAAGAGCCGGACTACTGCGTACCATCCCCAAGGAAATGGAACAACAGAAAGATTCAACCGGACACTGATTGACATGGTTGGGACGCTTGACCCCTCTGCGAAAACAAACTGGAAAGACCATCTTGGGCATCTTACCCATGCGTATAATGCTACAACACACGAGTCCACAGGCTATGCTCCCTTCTACTTAATGTTTGGTAGGCATCCTAACTTACCGGTGGATGTCATTTTTGGTTCCGTGGCCGAGGAAGACATAAACCAAGGTTACAAAGATTTTGTTAATCGGTTCCGGGAAGGTCTCCGTACGGCCTACGAAACAGCAGCAAAGAAGTCAAGAGCCACCAAGGAACACCAGAAGGCACAGTTCGACAAAAGGGCTAAGTTGTCTCCCCTTTTCCCAGGGGACCGTGTATTGGTGATGGACAAAAGTACAGGTGGACAAAAGTTGGCGGACAAATGGGAGGCAACACCCTACAATGTGATCAGTAAACATCCTGAGCTTCCTGTGTACATTGTCGAACAGCCTGACTCGAAGAGACAGAGGACTGTTCATCGAAATCTTCTGACGCCATGCATGTTTCTTCCACTTGAACCTGTCCTAAAATCTGAAGCAGAATCTGGCTCTGCTACATTAAAGCGAACCGAGACGCCCAGGGCTGACCTTCCCCATAACGAGGAAACAGAAGACCTGCTCCTTTTGGAACCTGAAACTGTCACTGGAATACACCAACGAAGTGGTGAATCTGGCTCTGCTACATTAAAGCGAACCGAGACGCCCAGGGCTGACCTTCCCCATAACGAGGAAACAGAAGACCTGCTCCTTTTGGAACCTGAAACTGTCACTGGTATACACCAACAAAGTGGCGACACCTAGACTCCCCGGAGGAAACACTTCCCCACTACCCTGCAGAGGATCCACCCTCCATCGATGGCCCACATTACACTACTGAACCCTCCTCTCCTGCCATATCATCTGATGGAACATCAGTAGATGACCAATCCGCCATAGATGACCTTCCTTCTTCCTACGACCTTCCTTCCGCAGTTGAGTCGCCTCTTTCCTGCACTCCTTGTCCTGATAACCAAACGCTAGATGGAGATGGCCCCTGCCCCGAAAACAAAAACCCCGCTGATGACCCTGGAACTCAAACCAGAAGGAGTGGACGGACAAGACGCCCTGTCGAACGGCTCCAGTATAATGCTCTTGGCCACCTCTTAAATCTATCTGTTTATCAAAGAAGGTTAGAGGCTGGGAAGAAATTGTGGGCACGGTGGAAAAGCCCCAGTATGGCCTTAGAGAGGGCAAAGCTAGGAATGGCATGGTCTTATGGTCCCTATCATTCGTGATTTTATTTTTAAATTTCATTTCCCATTTATTCTGTAATTTGTTGACACGAATTGTTTGTTTTATTTTAATTTGTTTGTAATACATGCCGGGACGGCATTGTTTCGGAGGAGGGGAGAGTGTAACAAAGTGACTAGTGTATAGACTATACATGCATGCCCCACCATATGTCCTACGTCATGTACATGAGATGCTAGATTTTACATGACGCTATTTATGCAAATTACCCATGACACCTGACCCCACGACACGATGATGTTATCCCTACACATTATTCAAATCAGCAGACTCTTCCTCTTTTATGAAATATGCAAATTACAAAGGACTCGTGGAACCCGCTCGACTCTTCGCAGTCCGTTTCACGAGTTTAAATCTTATAACATCTTCTATTTGCCTCCTGTTTTACAGACTCATCTCAAGAGCTATCTTATCTTTGGTAACCAACCTCTAATTATTACGTGGGCTACATATGTATTGATGTATAACTGATTTATACGACATACATGTACAGTTATGAATGTTTTTGTTTATGTTATCATTGTATATATTTTAAAACAAAATATTCATGCCATATGAATGAAGTTTGTTAATAAATTCAATTCAATTCAATTCAATCAATTGCTGAAGAAATTAGCCTCCCAAACTAATGTTGAAGCGGCATGGTCAACTGATGGGAGAGTCATGGCTGCCCTCAAGACCAACCAAGAGTTTGTCCCACATAAGGCTGATGAAAAAAACTCTCACCTCGACTCATATATGTGGCATATGGAAGCGAGGCCTTAGAAGAAGATGTACGTAGATGATGATCTAAGCCAGTGAGTTTAAGCACAAAGACAGAAGCTATACTCCCAGAGTTCCAAAACCTAAGGACGGAAAAAAGGCCTTTTTTGTTTACCCCCACTTTGAGGGCATTTGACCCATCATCTGTGGACAAGGTATATTCTTGACAATGCAACAATCATGAAGCATGTCTTGAACAGGAATGAGAATAGAATTGTGTTTATCGTACTGCTCAACCCGTTTCCTGATGGAGACGGTACGTTGTGGTGTTAACCAGCGATGCCAACTTTCTTTTTTTTTAAAGCATTCTTAGAGGAAACATGTGTTTTTATTTCTTTAAAGAGGATTTTTAAAAACTTTTCTCACCATAATGATCATCTACAACAATAGCTGGTGGAAGAAACATCAAAAGATGTGGCATGGGGCCAGTGCAATCAACGCATCTAGTCACTCTAAAGGGTCACTGGAAAGTAGATTGTTGACTTATTCATCACAAATTAAAAAAAAACAGAAAAGAAAAATAAGGTGGTGAGATTATTGTATGTGTGGATATGGGCTGATTTATTTTTTATCTTAAATAAATGGAATGCTCCTCTTTTCGGTTGATAAAAAATCTTTAAAACGTGGTTACTCTTGGAATATAGTTACCATTATACTCTCGTTATATCATCATCATATTTGTCATAATCAAGCTATTTTCATCTTTAATAAATGTACATACTCTGAACTGTGTAAATATATATTGTGCTTTCATTAATGCTGGATGGAAATAAAAAAGTCCACACTCCAAAATCTAGTAATGCATTTTCCAACAGTCGTATCTAGCAAAGAAGATGTCTACATTCAGGAAGAAATTCAAATTAACAGTGATCCAATATTGCTCTCCCCATATATAACCAAGGAAACTTTACAACGCACTGACGATTAGTGGTCTCAGGTTCTAGAGTGTTATCCTACACTAGTGCATACCTGTTTTATTATCACAGCGTCTCATGTTCAACAGCATTTAAGTCAAATGAATACCGGTAAACTATATAAATGAACAAATAGGCTAGGCATAAGAACCTATAATGCTATCAAAACTGTAAGGTAGCACATGAAATCTGAAGGTTAGACATATCTTTCACCGGCCTGACCCTTTTGCATTCACCAGTTGATGGTCCACTCATTTATCACCTACAAACAGCACGAGCAAGATACATGAAATTTCAACGTATTTCAGCAGCAAAAACTGCAAAACCAACAAGTCTGCAATACAGCAAAAGGCAGTTGAAGAAGATGGCTGTAATTGTCTGTCCTAATTTGCTTTCCCCCCATCCTAGAAGGCTTCCTGAGGGGTTGGTAAGAGTAGATGCCTTGAAGCTTGACCCCCACCAGGCCGTTGTCCTTGGACCTCATACAGTGGGGGCAAACGTTACGCTTGCTTCACTTCAGAAAGAGTTCAGGATATTTTCCACTCACCCAGTGGCATCTCTGGTAAAATAGTACTGTTTATCTATATGTGATACATGTAAGTAATATATCAGTAACAAAGTGACTAGTGTATAGACTATACATGCATGCCCCACCATATTTCCTACGTCATGTATATGAGATGCTATATTTTACATGACGCTATTTATGCAAATTACCCATGACACCTGACCCCACGACACGATGATGTTATCCCTACACATTATTCAAATCAGCAGACTCTTCCTCTTTTATGAAATATGCAAATTACAAAGGACTCGTGGAACCCGCTCGACTCTTCGCAGTCCGTTTCACGAGTTTCAATCTTATAACATCTTCTACTTGCCTCCTGTTTTACAGGTAAATAATCAAATTTTCTATCATTTCTACTCTTAAGTATATAACGGTATTTTGTTCCATATACTTTTGTGGTTATATTGATATAATTCTGGATGATTTTAGACATTTGATCATATTGAATTTAATGGAAAGAATCTTGAGTTAAGAAGAAACTTTCCATCTTGAAACAAATGATACTGTGCATGTACTACACGGGTTAACGTAATCCCGAATATATTATATCTATTCCTATTCCAAAGTGCAGACTTACATTTAGACTGGATATTTCGTATTATTTTTCTAATTATATATATATATATATATATATATATATATATATGTATATATATGTAAGTTCGGCATATGGGCTAATACTATGTACGTCTTCTGTTAGCAATTCACCTTTTCCTGATTTTAGAATATTTGACAAAACTTTCGATGCTCGGTTGATAAAGTTCTGAGACATTCCATCTCTAACAGGGATACCATTCGTACGTACAGAGACGCTAGTCTTTGTCATACATACCTCAGTATAATTCACTATATTGTCCAGCCGGAGCGCTGGAGTAAGTGGTTCATTGTGATCAAATATGTTTTTATTCTAACTATGTTCACTGTAAATATGTAAATAATTATTATCAGTATGTATATGTTTATTCCGTATGGGTTTGTAGAGCTGGTGAATACTTATTTGTTAATGATTTAACGTCTGCGGAGTCAGACTAGCTACGGACGGTAGTTGATGGTCAGTCTGGGCAGTGAGACTGACCGCATCCATGAGCACAGAGGAAAGAATGTGATGTTTAGACTTATTCTTACAACATTGGCACAAATGGGAGGTGGACAGTAGTCTCTCTTTGTATTAGTGGGGAAGGGATTTGTTCGTTGTTCATTTCTTTACGAGATGGTTTAAGTGATTTGAGGCGTTTGGGTTCTGGCTATTGCTATGTATGCTAGGGGTCCGTATGTATCAAAATGTTTCCCGTAACCCACCCTTTTACATGACTGCATGAGGGGTTATATAGTCATCTGGGGTTGTTTACAATTCTACATGAGCGCCTGATTCATTCTGGCACACTCCTATATATATACTCGTTTACTTCTCTCAAAATATTTTGTATTCTTGGTATATAAGTCGGTTGTTGTTCATGCAGTCTCTATTAGTGAATCTTTAAGTTCCTTTATTCATTCCATGATTGAGGTAGCTTATACTCTATATTAACGTTTATAGTTTCAACCTTCTTGTCTAGAGATTGTTCATCATTTATTCAATAATGATAATAATAACAGTAATAATGATGGTGATGATAATAATGATGGTAGTGATGATAATAGTAATAATAATAATAACAATTAGAATAAGAACAAGAATAAGAAGCGCAATATCTTCATCGTCTTATTTTTGGTCATCATGGCCGATATATTAAAGCAAGGAGATCTAGTTTATGATTGTTGTTAGTAGTATAACCTTATCATAATCCTTTAATGGTATTATCCGAATATTTGTCGATATATTGTTTGTATATAGCTATTTGGATTGGAATGTGTATATGCCATGTCAGTAGACAAGGATGGAATTCCTTGTTGGTTTGTTGATATCAGTGATTTATGTGGTATATGAATGTTTAACTGATATATTGTCGAAGTAGTTTTGTGATTAAAGGGGCAGTCCGTTTCACGAGTTTCAATCTTATAACATCTTCTACTTGCCTCCTGTTTTACAGACTCATCTCAAGAGCTATCTTATCTTTGGTAACCAACCTCTAATTATTACGTGGGCTACATATCAAATGGTGTATGATTATTGTGTCTCTGTACTTTGGGATTCTTCCAAAATGGCTACAGTCTAGGCACATACCAGGGAGTTAGGGTTCCACCCCCCCCCCCTCCTTTTTGACATTGTAGTCTTTTATTATTTATTTTTTTGAAGAATGTTATTGGGCACTGCGAAGCCCATAAAAAAGCAATACAATAAGACAAGGATGGATACAGCTTATTGAAAATATCTGACAAGAAGGAGAGATCCATGATACATCAAGTAGAGAAAGCTGTACTGACGTTGAGTCTTCAAGGGTATGGGATCAACCTCCAATATCTCAAGGTTAAGGGTTACGATGGGCAGCAGCCATGAATGGCAGATTGAAGGTTGTAACAGGTCACATTTCACTACAGTATCCAAACGTCCCATATGTTCACTGGTCTTAACCCTGTCATGGAGTATACACCAGAACACACAATTCTACAATGAAAAAAAAAAAAAAGCTCCACACCATGGAACCCTCCCTTCTTGAGTTGCTGTGTTCCCTCAGAAGTTTCCGGCCAACCCCCCCCCCCCACCGAAAAGTCCTACATACGCGCCTGCTACATGTACTTCCTATAACAGATCTCAGTTTTCATTACAAATTCAAAACCCTAACATTTTATGCTGAAAAAGAGCATTGAATGAAAGGAAAAAAAAAACATGAATGTAAAAAGTATGTGACCACCAAGATCATTACTGTTATCTGAATCATCATAAACTATTTGGCATTGTTTTAAACCTTAAAACAACATTACATATATACTCAGAATATTAAAAAAATACATCACTCAGGTCCCCCAAGCCAGTCATATAGACTCATCTCCAGATGTTTTCTTCCTCCTTGGTATAAAAAGCCAATCCTCTATGAGTACATGTGTCATCGTATCTTCTGGAGAGGAGTCTAAGATCTCCAAGGCTGTGCTCATGTGGTTAAGAATGGGTTGACCCTAGGAATAGGTAAAAACAAACAAGTTACTTACAGGGTGTATAAACATTTACAACGCAATTTTCATTATTTTTTTTCTCTTCATTTTGTAGAATGAAGGGGGAAGGGAGCATGTTTGCACACCAGTGTGATTCTGCCATCAACTACTCCAAGTTGAGTGAATTCCATGCTAACACTATCATGATGATAATAATAATAATAATAGATGGGATTTGTAATGCACAAAATCCACTCTGCAGAGTGCCCAAGGAGCAATTAAAGAAAGAGAGAGAGAGAAAAGTACAAATACAAAGATAGATTAAGGAACAATTAAGAGTAGGAAGCATTGAATAGACACGTCATAAGGTAATGTTTAAATGTGTCAATGGAAGTGCATTTACAGATAACCAGGGAAAGATCATTCCCATGAACAGGGCCAGCGTGAGCAAAAGCCTGTGCCCCCCATGTCTTAACAGATTTAAGAACAACTAGGGAACCAGAGTTGAATGAACATAGAGACCTGACAGGAGTGTATTTGTTTATTGTGGAACAGTTGCAATGCAATGCACATGTTTGAAACCTGCTCTTGATTACTAATGTTTTTAAATCATAAGCTGATAATAATAGCATTCATTCTTAGAAAATAGTGAATTTCAACATAAAAAAAAGAAATTTCACGAAATGCTCACATTGTCTTGCAGATTTAAAGGAAAACAAAACCTAAGGAGATAATTTAGAAGAAAGAGTAAAAATGAGAGGAAAAATGTAAAATAGTTTTATCCATCGCATCTTTCCTCCTTCTGTGTGCAACATATGTCATGGGAAAATATCAATCATACCACATATGTCAAGTTAGGTTTTGAGGAGATAATCAGAAATATGTAAAATAAATAAAGAGAGATTTGTGTACAAAAAAAATGGAGATTTGTCTACAAAATCAGCATAACTTCCATAACTCTCTCATTTCATAACCGATTTTGATGAAACCTGTTCTTAATTGTTCGTCTCATATTACTCTTCCCAATAAGATTGAATCTCTCCTTGCATTTTGGTTTCCTTTAATAGCGGCTGGGCACTGACAAATTTGGCCACAAACATGTGGAAAATGTGAAAGGTGTCCTACCTTGATATTGAATGATGTATTGAGGAGTATCTCATAGCCCCCATCATTGGCTTGTTTGCCAACCTTTTCTAATAAGGAATAGAACCATGGTTCACTACTAGATGACACTGTCTGAAGCCTGTAATTCAAACAAGTTAACTCATTGTAAAGCCTTGAATGAAGGAATTTATTGCAATCCACAGGTTGATTAAAAAAGAGCTACTCATCATTTCTATCAGCACAATTGTGCACCTGATATCAAATGTGAAATCTCACTGATGAATATGTAGTAGAGCATGATAATGAACAACTGGTGGTATATTATTCACCAAATGCAATAGGGAATTTTAGTAACATTGTAAGACACTTACATGTAACTCTGAACATGCCAACAGTCTAATGGTTAGTGTTAATAAAATATATTCAATCTATCATTCCTTTAAAAAATCTCAATAGTGAGTGCCCCATAAATGCTCATAAAAATACATGACAATAAATAAATAAATAAAAAAATATTAAACTTTTTAATCTCTAGATTAATCTCTACACAATTGATCTGACTTCATAGCAATGGTTAAATATGGTCTCAGAATATTCATTATCTAGACATAATCCTAGCTTTTATTATTGAAAATGAAAAAAGAAAATCCATATTTTATTACTTGAAATGAAATCTGAAAGAGAAATAGTCAAAAAATCTGTTTTGCCCAATTGATCTTGGGCCCGGCAGCCACTGTGCAGCGCCAGATCGATGAAGCTCTATCCCTTGAATTGTTAAATGCAAAACATGGTAGCAGCAACTACAATCTTTTAACGTCTTTGGTCTAACGTGGCCAGGGCTTGAACTCCAGATCTCCCAGTTGTGAGATGGACACTCTACCAACTGAGCCAACACACCTTTTCCCTTCTCAAAATTAAATACTTAAAGCGGCCTAACATTGACAAATCATGGGGATATTGAATCAATACGAAATTTGCAAAAGGCAAATTGACTTGCATGATATAATCCGTCCATCATGAGAGCCTGTCGGACTAATGCGATAAAAGTTCGGACAGCACAAACTTGACCGAACTAGTGATCGTATTTACTTCGGGTTGTCGCAGTTCCCAACAAACCTATTTCCCAGACTCTCAGCAGGTCTCTTTATTACTAAAACAAAACAAATCCTTTGTAAAGACATATTTCAAAGTGAAAACATGCAGTTTACTTCTGGTTGGTTAGTCTACTACCTATCACTCTCCTATTAGACCTCCCAGACAAGGCGGTGTCTATTATATAACACCCCAGACATGCAGTCTGGAAGCAGGCCTTGTAATTGCTCTTCCATATCATAAGCTGTTTTCTCATTGAGCGAAACTTGAAAAAGGGCAATAAATCATGGCACTAGAAACAGACTATCATATAGTGAAAGTAAACCCAAGTGAAAGACTTGAATCCCTGCATTTCCCAATGATATGTCAATGGTAGGTCGCTTTAATTTGATATTTTCCATGAAATGAAACCTGAAACAATGTTCGATATAACTTTGTTTACCTTGCTGTACCATCGTAGTGTGCAATGGCTGGGAATAATTGCTTGGCCTCCTCTGTTAAGGACGGGGCAAATGACATGTAAGGGGAAAGTCCCATCCAATCACTGGGGGAATCCCCCTGTACAGCTGGTAGGCAAAGCGGTGAAACAACCTGACTTTGTGGTGTGGGTGGAGATGAGTCTGAAAATGAAGTGATATTGTAATAGAAAATAAGCAGATATCCATTGCAAATTTAAGAATCCCCCTGACTTGCAGTCAGATATGGGTCTGAAAATGAAGTGAGATTTGGAGACATATTTTTTTTTAGAGAATTACAATGGGGTTCTTTTTCTACAGTAAATGGTAAAAAAATCTTTGTGATCACTCATATACATTATAAGAGTAAAATGTATTAAACTGATCACAAAGACTTTCCTTTGGAAAAGAAACCATGTATTCATTAGATTCGAGACCATGTAAGTCTAAACAAAGATTGTAAGATTATATAAGGTCCTGTTTATATCTTGTACACATCAGCACTTGCCATCTACAATCTTTGGAAGACAGAAAAAAAAAATTATGTCATGACTTTGCCCTCTCCATGGTAAACAATGTTCATACTAATGATTGGATGAAGAAATGAAAAGGAAAGGAAAGAAAGTAAATACATACTCAGGAATTATATACCCAGCTGTAGCTGAGCCACCAAAAGGTGCTAAATTAGTCTATACGAATCAAACATGGGATGAATACAACTAATTCTCATTCCTTGATGATACCTCTTATAGGTTTACATCTCTTCTTTCTGCTTGACTCCCTCCCAAGAAACATACGAGCAGCAGACCGCTCGGTGATGGCTGGACAAAGAGGGCGGAACCACTCCCGTGATTTGAGTTTGTTGATCTCTTCCTTCAAGGCAAGTCTGTTTGGGTAGCAGACAAGTGAGCGATGTCCCAAGGCTCTTGGACCAAACTAGAAAATATTTGAGAGAAACCCATGAGACAGGTGTTGGTTCAATCTAGTTTTCTTTCAAACATTTCTTATTGTTGGGTATTAAGAGCTGGGCCCTGTTGCATAAGAGTCACTTTTATGGTAAATTTGTCATCCAATGGTAACAACCATGGTAACACTGATCAACAGCCAATCAAATCAAGGATTCTATGCAAGTAACCATTGCATGGCAAAGTTACCATCACAGTAAATTTTATGCAACAGGGGCCTGGACCTTGTATTTCAAATTTTGAGCATTATCAATATTTTTGCCTTAATGACTTCATAATTTTTCAAATTATATTTTCTCCTTAATCCCCATTCTCTTTCACATCATCTGCTATTAGATAGTTGTTCTCTACAGGCTAAATGGGATACAGCGTGACTATGAAACAAATACATAATCCTAAATCAACTGGGGAAGGGGTCAATTTTACACCCCCCATGTCTCAAGGTCATGCTGTACCCCAAATTATTCATCCTAAAGCAACTGAGGAGAGGGTCAATTCCCCAACCCCAATAATTGTTTACCCCCATATTGTCAAGGGGCTACAGTATGACTATGAGACAAATGCTTAATGCTAAACCAACTAGGGAATGGAGTTAATTTACCCCCCTTTCATATCTACCCCCTATATTATCTTACCTCTTGCCTACCCCTCACAATACCAATGATGGCACCCTTGACCAACAGAGAAGCTACCTCTGCGATGGTCGCCTTGCTCGCTCCCCTCTCTCCAGCAACAGCATCCAAGTAGTTTCCATCGAAGAGGGGAAGACCAGAATAGAGAGTCGGGCATCGGTCTTTAGGGCTTAAGGTGAGACAAAAAGGAAAAATAAAGAACTTGAATTAATGAAACAGTAGTCCAGTATGGCTCTTGTGCAGAGGGAGGAGTACCTTTCCCAAGCCCAACATAGAGACTCCAGACTCCCCCATCCAGCGCCAATCTACACCCAGCACCGAACCTATAACAGTTAAACAACTGGGTAGGGAGTCTCCTTCTATGTTGTGTTAAAGAAGAGTAGTCTCCCTCTCGCAGAGGACAAACTGGGCCCCCTCTTACAAAGAGTTACGATTGATCCAATCAACAACAACTGTGGAAAGCCAGCAACGTCAACATCTAAAATACATTTTTTTTTTCAATTAAATTCGGTTTATTAGATATAAAACAGAATACAATGCTGTAGTCCGAGGACTTATTGAGCAATGTTTACATTGAATATTATTTACATTTGAAGACTGTATAAACACTTAAAATCATTCATATTTAAATGAGAAACAATTGATTGATTGAGACATGCATAAGTGAGATTTTATTAGATAATACCAGCCTGGGATTCTGATAATTGTGTATTGAAAAAAAAAATGTTTTAAACTTAATATTATATATATACTTTAAATTATATAACAATAACATGTTTGTTCAAAATATTTTCTAGATATGATATATATTCATACATTTACCGTTTTCTTGACAATTTGTTTTCAAAGGACATTGTGCAAATTTCATACAGAAAAAAATTATGTCATTGATGGATTTCCATATACTTGAGGTTAATCTGGAATACTGCAACATGGTTTTCTGGAAGGCTAATTTTCCTACTCATATTGAAAACAACCCCCCTGCTTTAATAATTTATCTCTTCCATCTTCTTACCTTTTCCTCTTCGTTTTCCTCCTTCTACCCTTCTCTCTGCCCTTCTCCTCCTCCCCACCCCCTCTCCTCCTTCTTCTGCACTACTGGTTCTTACATATAAAAGGGTACTGCATGTGTCACAGAGGACACGAAAGGCTGAATTTCATGTTGTTTCTTTATTAAACCATCTTAATAAAGTTCAGGATTTTTTTTTTAAATGGCCTTTAATGTTGCCCAATATCTTCAACAATTGAGTTTTATATCATCCTACCATTCAACACTCCAAGCTGCTCCAAGTGAGATGCCGCAATCATTAGGGGCAGATGCAACATGAACCGGCAAACCAAACTCCTCTATTACACTCTGGTTTGCGTGTACATTCTGAAAATAAACATCAGAAACATAATTTTGTAAATTCCATTCATGTACATCAATACTTGTAGCATGAAAGAAAAATGCCAGTTGTGGTAATGATCTCAAAATCAGGTCGAACAAAATCAAATAAAATGACCACCCAAGTGTTTGTAATGTGCCAAATTGGCTCTGGAAGAAAATGTGTAATTGCTGAGAAATGAGCAAAGTAAACACAGATTTCCATCAAATGTTGGGTATTTTTCCAAGCAATATTAATACATTGGCCCACATATGCTTTTCTGGGTTAGTGATCATAAGTACTTTCATTTTTCAGCAAAGATTTTACAAAGAAAAGTTTATATTAATGTACCAGATCTAAATCTATGATAAAAGGGTGACAATTAGCCTTGAATTTAAAAACTTTCTCATGAATTGTTCGCTGCAACTATTTTCTTTACCTTGAAAGGGTAATACATCCCTTAAGTTAAATTTAATGAATGCATTAAAGAAAATGAAATGAACAATGCTTCATTTACAGTAATGAAAATCAAATGAGAGAGAACATCTGGTTGAGTTCATCATGTACATACAAGTATTAAGATATTTAGATCAATACTGCATAATGATGTCTTAAAATGATGGTTCGGGACTACAATTTGAAATCATTTCTTTTTTAAGTTGGCAAAGCCAATATTGAGAGATTTTTCAAATTGTTAGCACAACTGGCATTTATATTTAACTGGTTGCCAGTTGGAACCAGGTGATCCTTGCACAAAGCTTGTTGGAAAGCACAGAATTCAGTAGTCAATGATTTAAGGTGACTTAACTGTACCTGCCAACACTCAAAGTCAATGAATTGAGACAAAGGATTTTAAAAGAAATGAAAAACTAGGAACATTGCTACATGTAACTTTTCAACACAACCCTATCAATAAACTTCACAAAAATAGGGACATTGTCATTATGGGTGAAAATCGCTTTCTTTTCCCAAAATAGGATTTTCCATATTAAACATTTTACAAGTTGAAAACTCAGACTATATATTAGCTCTATGAATATCATACTGCATTGATTGGTTTTATATACTCTCAGGGTCTTCTTCCAAATTCTATATCTTCATATTTCTCTCTCAATTATCAAATACATAATTATAATACTCGTAGTTCAAATTTGATACATTTGTGGAAAGTTCGGAATACACTGTCTCAGAAGTCAGCGCATCATATTTTACCTATTATATGGAATTCCCTCCCAAGTAATGTTATCGAATGTAAAACGTTATTACAGTTTAAGAGGGCATTGAAAAAATATCTTTTATCTCTTCACATTTGAGTATTGTTACAATGTTTACCATTTATCAATTTACATTAATATATACCTAACTTTATCTTGGCATCTAATTCCTCTGATAGCTGATGGATGTGTCGTATGGGGTGAGTGTGTTATGGTGTGCGTGTACATAATACCAATGTAAGACTATTCCGATATGTTTTTTTAAGGGGGGGGGTATAACTAATTGAAGATTCTGATATGCCTGTAACGCAATGTAGAATGTAGTACATGTATTTGAGGGAACTTTTACCCACAAAGCCTTAAAGGCCTTTCTTTAAGTTCTCTTATTTCATTTCATATTTTCATGTATTTGTATATTGGCATATTATGTGATAATCGTGTATGTTATACTTCGTTAATATTTTTTTATCAAAATGAAATAAATGGATTCAATCAATCAAATGAAATAGGGACAGTTGACAAGTATGCTTACCAAAGCGCAGCCCCCAGTAAGGACAATCCCATCTGGATCAGAGTTATTGGCCTTGCGATAAAGGTCCAGGAACTTTGAGACCTGTTCTAGGAGAAGCTGAGTGAAGACATGCTGGCTTGTTGCTGCTACATCTCTGGCTATGGTGTTATCCAGAGCATTCAGTTCTAGACTCTTGATATTGAAAGAATAAAGGAGAATTAGCATTCAGCCACATACAGTGGGTTTTAACACTAGTTAACAATCTGCAACCACCCTGCCTGTGTCGAGTTTATGCAACACACTCAACACACACTCCATAAAAACTTTAAAATATCACTTTTGTAAAAAAAGACTGAAGTGATTATAGGCTAATATTGCGACTAGTCAAGCCTCACGACTATCATGGGTTTTTCTGACTAAATAAACCCACATAATTGGGAATTGCAAACCAACTTAATTTGACGGAATGAAGCCATATTATGGTATGTATCCAACTTTTCATTGCTAAATGTCTTAGATAATTGTGAGATATAGTTTTATAAACCTCTTTTTTTATTTTAGTGGAGGGGATACATGGAAATCTTGCCAATGCAAAGTATCGATTGCTATTTGACTTACCACTCCTAGTCTTTCCCCTAGGTTGTAGATAGTCATAAGAGGTGTCAGGAAGTCTTGGTAGAACTCGTAAAAATGGGGTATCCACTCGTCTCTTACATTGCCAAGTGCTGCATAGCCCATGACCTGCAAGAATGAAGCAAGAAGCAATAATGTGGCCAATTTGATCAATTCATGATCACACCTTCAAGTTCAAGGCTGGTATGAGGACAGAAATTGAAATATTGAAATGTCGATGCAAATTTTTTTTATAACAACGTCTTTGCATATGTAATTATATAGGTCAAAGCTACATTGGGCCATTTATCGTCTGCAATTATTGAAAATGACATAAACCATGCGGGTCAATGACGTTGGGACATGAAAAACATGGTCAATTTTGTGAAAATTAGACAAATTCAGGGCAAGTAAATAGCGTTCCACACATGCAAGCAGACAACAGGCCGCGTTGCATCAAAAGATGATCTCTGGGGTAAAGTGGGGAAAAGCGTTTATGGAACATGCAACCTCTTTTTTTTACCACGGAATATCCATTGAAACACAAGCAATCCCCCTCGCCCTTGGTCACCTTGCGGCATTATTATATAGAAAACTCCTTCACAGAACTTTTCCATTTTTTCTCATGATAAAGATGTCAAACACTCTGCATAATGCAACCTGTAGAAGTCTGAAGGTCTTTTAAGGTAAATGCCAGTCAGTGGTGGTCATGATTTTAAAGTGAGTTTCTACAGAATCCAATCAAATGACCACCCAACTGTCTGAATGTATAAATAATATGTGCCAAAGGATTCTCAAATAAATTGTGTAATAGCTGAAAAATAAGCAAAATATACATGGTATTCTGGCTAAATATTGGGTCTTTTCAAGTAATAATAACACACTCATCTGCCTAAGTGATGTTCAGTGTGATCAGCTTAGATTTCAGGATTTCACAAAGTTCAGTTTATGTAACTATACCAAATCTTGATCTCTGATTATAGTGACAAATGAGCTTGGTTTGTGACTAATTTGATTTATCGTAAAGCAGGAATCCTGCTCTAACACCATCTTTTCATAACCGCTTTCCCTGCATCCCACATTATTTCAATAAAATATAAGGAGTACATGTAGAACTAAGAAGCGGCTTGAGGAATTCCTGCAGGAAAGACATGGCTCTTTAGTTTTGACAATGACATGTCGATGAGGAAGCATCAAGATTACCTTTCCTGACAATGCAAGCGGGGCAAATCTCATGAATGTGGTGATCGATTCTGGGTCATACTCTTGCCCTGTTACTTCTGGCATCGCCAAGGCAACCTGACGGTATGGACTGCCCAAATTCAGACGGACCTAAATGTTAAGTAAGAGTATAGATAATAATAATGATATGCAACATTTACCTAGCACTTAATTTCCATATTTCTAAGCACTGCATACAATCATCCAGGCTGGACCGGAGACTCAAGCATTCAGGGAATTACTTCCTACCAAGTACCCATTTACTACACCTGGATGGAGAGTAGCAAATGTAGATAAATGCCTTGATAAAAGATGGGAGTGCTGTCATGGGATTGAACCCCAGACCTTGTAATTGAAAATCCAGAGACTCATCCAATGAGCCAAAGCATCTTTTGTATGAGATATGGCATCATTACATCTCAGTTTCCATTGGCCATCCCAATATAAAGAGAAATATTGCAAATAGTTGGTGTCTTAGACACACTCAATAGGAAGCTTAATTACAATTAATAACAGATATAAACCCCTCCCCTTCCCACAAAATTCTAACCTTTTCGATAAGTTTGACTCCATCTTGTCTGTTTCCTTGATAAACATTAAACGTTCCATCATTACCTCCGCCATCGTAGGAAAGGATTAGAGGATGAGTGAAAGGCGAGTCGTATAAACCCATTGTAGCATGGCACTTGTGATGATCAACCATTATCCATCTGTATAAACAGAAAGACACATCTAAACCTTCCTACTCTTAATTGTCAATAGCTCCCTCATTTATTATCATTCCATATGTATCCCTTTTCTCCCCCCCCCCCCCTCTCTCTCTCCCTTCTTTCATTGTGCCTTGGGCAATCTGCAGAGTTGTCCCATTAAGAACCACATTATCATCATCATTAATATTATTATTCTAATGGTTATGTATGTTTTGCATAGTATGAAAAATACAAGTTTGAGTCAGGTCACCATGTGTACACTGTGTTTCCTCTATTAAAATTGAATATTGCAGATTGGTATGTCAGGCAAGCATACATTACACATTCTTTAGAAATAACAATTAAAGTACCTATCCAATTCAAGTTTAGCCTACTGTGAACCTGTTTAAATGTCAAGTCATTTCTGTTGAACTGTCATTGCCCATCAATAATGTGATTTTGATTGTTTTTGCTATTCAGGTTTTGATGATAGGGAAGGCAATCTAAATTTTACTTCTAAACACCTGTACACCAGCATAAACATCAAACATGAAATCACCCAGTATCATGAAAATGATTTTAAAAGAGGAAAGAGCCATCAATGCTTACTTTTCTGCTTTTACCAGTGTCTTCAAAATTTCTCTTTGTGACGGTAGCACCCTAAAATCAAGGATACGCAGGAAAAGAGGTAGAGGAGGGAGAGGGAGATGAATGGGAAGAACAAGAGATTGAATGAGGAAGATAAGGTGCAAAAGAAGATGAGTAGGAGGAGGGTAAGAAACCAGGAGGAAGAGAAGGGGACAGAAAAAACCCAACAAAAAGAAACAAAAATAATGATTATGATGATGATGGTGATAATGATGATGGTGGTGATATGATGATGATGATGGTGATAATGATGATGGTGGTGATTTGATGATGATGATGATTATGATGATTATGATGATGATAATAATGATGGTGATTTGAAGATGATGATGATGGAAATGATGGTGGTGATGACCATGACAACAATGATGATGTCAATGACAAAGAAAAAGGACAAGATCATGAAGAACAAGAACAGATGAAGAAGAACAAGAATTAGACAAGGACGACGAGTAGGAGGAAGGGAAGGACCAGGAAGAAGAGAAAATTAAAAGGGCAAAGAACAATAAAAAGACAAAGGGGAAAAAAGAAGAATGAGAAGAATGACATAACATGAAAAAGAAGATAAAGAATAAGAAGAGAGAAAAAACAAGGTGAAAAAAGAATATTCACAAAGAGAGAGAAAAAAATATTCATGTTTTTTTATTCTCAAATAATTCAAGCTGATTTAAAAACATCTCGCAACATAAATTACTTGTATCAGTTTTCCTTCTAAACAACTCTTTTTACTGTCACATTTCACATTTTTCTCATAAAAAAAAATCAAGCAACATCTTTTAATGACATACATAAAAGCAACTTGTAAAAAGTCTGTGCTACATTTTTTTTAGCAGGAATCCCATCATCAGCTTTCTGATATTACCCATTATTTTGTCTAGGATGAAATGTGAAGATTGGCAATGAAAGATCCTCCTCATTCAAACAAAAGCAAAAATAATCATACATTTATTATTTCTGGATGAACAATTTTGTATTGACTTTGTACATGGAATCACGTCTTTGAGCAACTTTGGGTCTGACATGCACTTACAAAATGTTGCATAATTTCGTAACCGCGTACCCAGGCGTCACAAATTTGGTCTCAAAAGATGCACAAGACTTGAAAGTAAAAAGTCAGTAAGCGGCACGGTCAAAAAGTTTTTCGCAGCGGCATAGTGATGAAATCTGTTGAGGGGGGATCAATTTGATCCCACCCCCAGTTAAATAAAAGTTAATGGGGTTTTGGGCTCATCTGATATTGTTGTCCTTACCAACTACAGACAGCCACATCAAAAGAAGACAAACCAGTGAATTTGGTTATCACCTCTATTGCTTTCTGCCATTGTTCTGTGAAAACAGATTTCCTCCTGCAAGAGATATAAAACAATGATATTAGAATGAAAAAGCAGAAATTTGCCAAACTTGACATCATGTACCAATATGATTGCTTTGTAAACCAAAAAGAAAACAGTCAATATCTGTTTTACAATGTACATGATATATATTTTGTATTCATACATGTATATACAGACGCTTGGGGATTCATTTTATTGGATTCTGCGCAAACTCATTTTGAAATTGTTATCACAATTACTGGCTGCTGTGGCACTTGAATTCTAAACCTAAAAGTTATAGATGCACTAGAAAGCGTCTGAATGTAACATTTTCAATATGTTAATACTTGATTAGGGTTACAGTGTATGTGACAACAACTGCACATGGAAATCAATTCCTTGCAATGGACCATTTTCATCATCTTCCTAAATACATGTATCACAACAAGAATTTATTAGCTCAAATAATTGTTTCATCTTCCTTGCAAGTGCACTATCCACCAGTGTACACAAATATTAATTATATAGTATACATTATTATTATGTAAAATTTAATGTATTAAATTTTGTGATGGTCACACTATGTACATTGTCATGACATGCAGAAATTCCATCTATGAATAATCAATGTTTACATGGATTCAGTAGGCCTATGTCATGATTCTCAATTAGAATCAGGTCAGATCAGGGGACAATTTCTGGAACCAATACATAGTCAGTGATTTTCACTGAATATTTGTTATAAGCTCCTGAAATGCTTAGACCTGATTGGCCGAGGGCAAAATTGTCAGTGATAATCATCGGCTAATTGTTTAAAGTAATGCTTCCCATGTATCAAACTTACTGTCCACTGCAGAAATAACGCTTGGCAAACAATCCTGAAATAAACAAAAAAATAAATAAAAACTTAATACTTGAAAGGAATGGTGTAGCTAGATCAAGAAATAGTTGATGTTCACATAAAGGCTCTTTTATCAACTCCAGGGGCCCCGTTTCATAAACTTGCTAGTTACAGGCATGAAAATTGGGTATGAAAAAAAAAGCTGAAAGGGTTTTGGAAATGTCGTTGACAAGACGGTGGGCGAAGCCCACCGGGCGAGCGGCTTGCCGCTCGCTGCTAACGGGTGGGGTCCAGGGGGCAACGCCCCCTTAAGCTCCTGGGTTTTATCAATTTTACAACTCCAAAAACCTGTTTGAGTTGAATGATTGTAATGAAGTATTTATATGGATTTTTTGTCCAAAATTCAATTTAAAAAAAACTAAAAAATACTAAAAAAATAGCAATAGCACTTCCCTGGTTTAAATTTTTTTTTTTTTTTTTTTTTGGGGGGGGGAAATTCAGCAAACAAAAAACGCGGAAATCCGCGGAAACGCGGAGAATTTTCATGCCTGTAGTTATAATAATATTGACAAATAGTTTAAAGCTACTGAAATCATTCAATTGATTGGTTGATAGTAAACTTGTGATAGAATAGAAATTGTGCATTTTTTATTATGACAAGTTTTTATGAAATGTAGGATCCAGTAAATGCTTTAATACAGATCTACATGTAGGATAAATAATTGTAGTCTTGCCAATCACTTTCAAGTATATAAGCTACATGTACAATGTACATGTAGGTTGATACTAGTATAGCTCACAATTCTGGGTAGCGGTATTGATTTGTGCATTTATTTTTTTTAAGGCCAAATTGAGTATTATGCCCAGCCGCCATCATAACCACCACACCTTTTCCTTGTTTTCATTGTTGAAATTCACCATTTTCAGGTCTAATTTGAAACGCTTTTGTTATTGATTTAACAACTGAAAAACATAACAAGCTAAAGGTAGGATTTGAGCCATCCCAATACAACAGTGCAGTGAAGGGCTCTGACCTGATACCATGAAAGGGCAATCCAACCTAAATAAAACTTACTTTTAGAGGAAAAGTAAAATCAGACAAGTTGATAAGTAAAATCAGACAAGTTGATAAGTAAAAGTTTGAAAAATAAATATAGGACAAACAATAAGATCAAAGTTATCAATTTTTAAAAGCTGTAAATACTTGTAATCACTATAGCCATGAAGACTTCAAATTGGCAGCATATGTGATGTCATAGTGATATCAGGCAAGGACTACTCTTCCCTGTACTCCAATACATAACATGGTTAAAATGTAATTTATTTCAAAAGTTTTACCTCAAATTATATTATTCTATCATGAAGACATAACAATATACTTCCTGGGTTATAATATTCAGATTACTGCCCCAGGGGAATGGGTAGCAGAAAACCACAAATCCCTAATAATTGCCCCTTGTCATAATTTACTTACTCAGTTGCAAATTTGAAATCTAAATAGTCTCAGGGATCTCAATTTTAAAGCAGCTATAACTTTCTTATTGCTTGTTCGATTTCTTTTCAACTTTCACCATTCTGTTTTATTTACTTTTCTCCTTTCCAAAACAACATTTTATGACTAAGGCTGTTTCCCCTATGACAACTCGACCACAAGCAACCTACCATAGATCAGTCTTCTAAACGATTTATACTGTACCTCGTTTTATCTCTCTATTATTGTTTATATCCTTAGTATGATTCTAGCCGATTTGAGAATAGACCAGTTCGTAGTTACTTCATGGACAATTTGTTCAACTGACCTTTCATTTCTTTCATTGTGATAGGCAGATTTCAAAGCAAGATATTACGTAAGCATGCCTTGCATAGCAGGATGAAGACATTGAATAGACCAGGTGACTAGAACAGCACACCAATGAACACTATCTGTTGCGTTTTTACTTTGAATGCATAGTACTATATCATGTTGTAGTGTACAATGTACTGGCAAACTGTGAAATACCAGTCATTCGTGGACGCATTGTTGTTTTTGTGGATGTAAATGAAAAACACAAATCAAAAGAATAATTATATGAATAATCAAGACATCAAAGTTGGTGCTTATCTCATTAAATTTTAAACTACCATGTCACTTTAGAACAAATGACCTTCCTCTGATCAAGAAGATTCTATGATTGGAGTTCCAACAGGCAACAAATTTATTCAAGCAGCTGTTCATTTCTAAAGAAGCACAAAAGAAAGAACGGCAATAAGGACATTTTGATGTCCGCCTTCGAAGCCGCCAGTTTCAATGAAGAAATCCGAGGGGTGAAATTTTACGAATATTCATTTGTATCAATTTTTCATATTTCATATTAATAAACAAACTGAAATTTGAATGCATGACAAAACATCAATAACCAAGCACTATTAAGACGAGATATTTGTCCATATTATTTCAATTAACCTTTAATTAGTGAAAAAAGATAGAATTTTGACCTTTACTGAAACCAGATTTTAACACTTTTCCGATCGTTTGCGGCGAATGAAAATTTCAAATGTGGTCGGTGGAATATTGTTATTCATTACTGTATGCCAGATGAGTGCCCGCACATGCCCAGTCGAGCAAATTTGAGTCATATTTCAGGATATATTGCATAGCTTATTTTCGCATGCCTCCGAATTATGTACTGCACATATAACCAGACCAAGATGAGGCGAAAAAGTAATTATCATCACAAAAGCATATTTCCCTTTATGTATGACCTGTAGCTGCGGAGTCATGCGGGAATCATTTGTCTACACAATTGCAAGAGATGTTGAGCAAAGTGCATGCCTGACATACTTTCTGCTGGCGGTTTTTAACCTTGTTCAAAGAGATTTTATTTGCTGTTACTCCATCTCATTTGAAACCTCCTTGCTCTGATCATGCGCAGAGTGGAACTACGAACTGGCTTATTGCTAGGCCTTTTTTTTATAGCTAATATAGCCAAAAGTAATATATCATCCTCACATTCATAATTACATACCAAATACATGTATATGGGCATCATCATAGAAAAGAGTGCAATCTATTGAATGATCTCATCTATGGAAAGCTAGTTACACCATCATCTCCATGCAAAACATATTCAAATAATATCCTCAAAACATGTCAATACTATGGCATTATCATGGTTTTTGGTATTCATCTGAGTCTGGTTTCACAAAAGGGTCTTTGCAAGGACCAGTTTTATGTCCCTGATATATTATGATACACTGTATGATACGCCTTTTTGAATAAATTGCCTGCAAAAATATCTTATCCTTCTGTTAAAGTGAATGAAATCCATTGCCTATAACTGATGCAAAATTTCATGTAAGTTAAAAATTGATTCGAAAGTGAGCTAAATAATTTAATCGCTTATGATAATTTTTTAATTAAAATGCTCCCAAGGCGCAGCATAATAAATCAGACACAAGAGAAAGTTCTTGCAAAGATCCTTTGCGCAATCAGCCCCTTAAGGGGAAGTGCATGATACAATAAAATGAGACAAGAATTTATTGTGCTTATTGAACAGGAATTATGTTTCAAAGGAAAATGACTTACTTTCAAGTTCCAGAACAGCCAGAAGTTTCCCATCTTCACAAATGGTGACATTAGCATCATGTAGTGTATGGAATGCTATGATGGCAGGCATGTTGGATTATGCTTTAGTTCTAGGTGACGAATCAAGTGCAAGATCACCAATGTAGTCTGCAATGAATATAAAGATTATAAAATGTATGCATATTAATACATCAAAATTCAAAATGCTATAGACAAAGCATTAACTATAATGTGGCTTACCAACTTGCGAGGATACACATTCAGAGTTATTTTCAGTCCCTTCTTACCTACATTTCATGTTCTTAATCTACCCTGGTGGATTAATATCTCTATTACCCATGTATTACCTTATTACCAGATGTACACTGAACTGGCAAAATCCAGATATCTGAAGCTGAATTTTCATGTGTAGTCTTTAATTAAAGTTCTATATTCCTCTGCAAAGTTAAATATGTCAATATCCAGTGTGTACAAAGGTCTCTCTCTCATCTACAGAGATAGAGATAAGACTAGCTTGGATCTATCAAATTTTGAAATCGCTTGCAAACAAGAAATCTGATAAAGAATGGATTGATACATACCGTACCTAATTTGGGTACAAGCACCGTTTAAACTGAAGAAATTGTTTTGAATATCAATTGCAAAATAGTAATTTCAGACCATTTTCTGTTTCCCTTATTAAACAAGTGAAGCGCCTCTGGCAGTCTCACCTGCATTACACGATTCAATATAGCAGCAGTTCTGACTTTGAAAACTACCGGTACTATAGAATAACTATTCACAAAAAACACCATTTATATAATGATACAATACTACATTCATTGACCCTAAATGACATTTGACCTTGATCATGTGACCTAAGACTTGTCAGTGATACTTGATTACCTTTATGTCCACAATTCATAAACTATATCCATAAACTTTGAAAGTTATGATAGCAATTTAATAATTACCTCCAACATGGCAAAAGTTCATTGACCTTAATGACCTTTTACCTTGGTCATGTGATCTGAAACTCGCACAAGATGTTCAGTGATACTTGATTACTCTTATGTCTAAGTTTTATGAATCAGATCCATAAAATTTCAAAGTTATGATGGTAATTCAACAAATACCCCAAAATGGCCAAAGTTCATTGACCCTAAATGACCTTTGACCTTGGTCATGTGACCTGAAACTCGCACAGAATGTTTAGTGATACTTGATCACTCTTATGTCCAAGTTTTATGAACTAGGTCCATATACTTTCTTTTTCTTCTTCTTCTGATAGTGTATTGTTGGTTTGTACTTTCTAAGTTATGATGACATTTAAAAAACTTAACCTTCTAATACCCCTTTCATACTGCCCTCTTCATTTTTCACCGGCGAACTTCGCCGGCGAACTTCTCCGCCTCGCATTCCTCACTTCCCCGGCGAAGAAAAAAATGTAGCCTTTCGCACTGACATTTCTTCCCCGGCGAAAGTCAACGGGCGATTGCAGAACAAACGAAAGAAAATTGTAAACATTACTTCTTACCTATTACAAAAAGGTATTAAAAAAATTAATTACAACATATTTTGGAAGTATTACGATAAAAACTAACAATATCACCTTGTTTTTATATTTTAGCACATTTTATACATGTAAAAAGTGCTTTTTAATCAATATTGTTAGTAAAAAAAAATTATATTCGAGGGTATCTACTTGGCCATAGCATGCAGCTGAGCTTGCAACTATCGCGCGCGGAATCTCGGTACAGGGGACTTCAAGAGAGAAAAAAATTGACCTCTGACGTCATTAAAGAGAAGTTCTCCTGTTTGCTTTCATACTGGCCTTTTCACCGCCAAACTTCGCCGGTGAAACAGTTTCGCCGGCGAAGTTCTCCTGTGTACCTTTAGTACTGGACACTTTCCCCTTCGCTGGCGAACTTCGCCGGTGAAAAGCGCAATATGAAAGGGGTATTAGGTTAAATTTTTGAAATGTCATCAAAAGTACAAAACAACAATACACCAGTCGGTGGACTGTTCTTTATCATCAGAAGAAGAAAGTATATGGACCTAGTTCATCAAACTTGGACATAAGGTTAATCAAGTATTACTTAACATCCTGCCTGTGTTTCAGGTCACAGGACTAAGGTCAGAGGTCACTTTGGGTCAATGAACTTGGACCATGTTGGGGTAGTTAATATCAAAATCTTAAAGGTTAAGATGAGACAAAAACAGACACACCTTCAAGGAAGTTGCTGCCTATAGACTCCTCCCATAGCCTTCTATAATCCAAACATTTATACTGACAAAGACTGGGCTAGTCATTGTCTAATAAAAGTATTCAGTGTACAAGGTACAGTACAAATTTACCTTCATCAAGTTTCAAATCTGTTTTCTTTTTGTCAAAGTGTAATTTATTAATGATTGATAGGACATGTATCTGAGCAGGAGTGGTTCCATAATATTTGAATAGAGCTGGTGTCACAATTTATATCATTACATGTGACTAATTACAAGTGTATTATTTCATATAATTGAGGTTAGGGCTGTTATCGTTAAGAAAATTCTCTGTTGATATATTGCTAAAAATATCTTACCAATATTGATAACTATCGACAAAGAACATACATTGTACCGGTAATCAATAAGCATTTTTTATGCATTATAGCAATGTCATACTCGCATTGGTCAAAATTTGTATCTGCCACTGTACCAAGAAAGTTTTAAAATCCATGTTCATCAGATGTAAATGATTAAATAACATCTTTTAACAAACATACATGTATTCAGCATAAATACATCCTCAACTTTCATATTATTAGCATTATTTAAGGGTTAGATGAAGTGTTATCAATAATTTTGGGGATTTTTGGACATCCTTCTGATCAGTCAACGTCTTTTGCCTATCCGCCATTTTTATATCGGGCTGTACATCTTCGAACGCAGAGGGCAACAACACACGGCCGTATGCTGCCTTCTACGCTAATTAGTAGGCGGCAAGTAGTAAGAATTCCAAAAATTTTCTGTAGAATCTGATTTTTTGTGCTCATCCCCCTATTTTTAGGGTGCTGAACACGAATCTGCTTGTTGCCAAATTTATAAATGCCGTCTTTGGCCGCCATTTTGAATTTCAAAATGGCCGCCATAGAAATCTGTTGACTGGAGATAAATGCTGAAAAAAAACACTATTTATGACAATAATATGGGCCAAAAGTATGTTTTTTGTATTTTTCATGATATGTAGTATTATGCTGATTTTTTCCACCCAATTTAATATACGAATTCTCATTCAAAATGGCCGCCAAAGTGACAGAACCCATCCTTAAGTTATTATTGTCAGATAGGAAATGATATATTTTTATTTAAAAAATGTACTTTTTTGAGCTTTTAAATATTTTGTGCATTCTTGTGAAAGTATTTAATCAGTTCAGTTGGTTTCAGTCTGAAAAAAATACATTTTTCTATTTTTTATCTATTTAAAACTACCACATGAGCTTAAACTTAGCAAAATTTGGAAAGCGCCCTCTCGTGGACAGAATTGAAAATTGTTGAAAACTTTAACATCTTCCTGAGATAGCCTATGATGGCGTCAATTTTGTTTCTGTTTTCTGGACAAAATTCATCTTAAGGTGAGTTTAAAACAAATTTACATTTATCTTCTCACCCAAAAAATACCAAAGAATTGATTTTCATTCTACATCTTGTCCATTAAAGCAAAATTTAAATGTACTGGTTCATCAAGATTGTTGTAGATTTATATTACAGTCCCATGCATTGTATTCTATGTAGCTTTTTACTTTTAGTGGGCCTTGTCCTTGAAGTTGGAGCTTTGGTCAGGTGTTTTCCATAGCAAATAACACACTCCCCCTGGCCCTGTCAAAGTGTACATAAACTTTAAGTAGGCCTTTTGTTAGTACTGGTCTAAGTAATATAGAATCTAGTAGGTCCTAGATCTAGTCTAGGTCTAGTAGTAGTAGGCCTACTAGACCTAGGCCTAGTCCTAGATCTAGATAATTTATTAAATTTAGGCTAGATCTAGTATTCTACTACTAGATCTAGCCTAAATTTGTAAAATTATAAGAAGGCTAAATTTACTAGTCACTGGATCTAGATGATAGATTTAGTATTCTCGACTAACCCAAGGAGTTCCGACCCACAAAGCGGGTCGGAGCCCAGGACTCGTCCGTGTAATTAATAGGCAGAGGGTACTCTCCAAAATGGAGTAGGCCTAGGCCTAGAATGGGGTCGCAATAGCACCCAAAAAAAAGGGGGGAAATAAATTATGCACTTACCTATATGGATAATGGATGAAGGTCTAGATCTATCATGACACAGAATCCTGACACAAACTTGACCCTCAAAAAAAAAGTTAATGTAAGCGTAGAACTAGTGACAACGTTAGATCTAATAGTGTCTAGTACTAGTAGCCGTATGCCTACTAAGATTACAAGCAACTTTTAGATTTATAAATCAACTAGAGGGATCTAGATCTATTTAATAAGAGATGCAACTTAGTAGGCATAGTGTTTCTGAATCTGGATGGTTGATGAACAAACGCCTGGCGTGGCTATCCCATACATTTTTTTTTGTAACATTGCATGAAGTTGGATGTGTACTTAATTTATTTGGATCCTTTCAAGGAGTTCTTTGAATTTGGGGATTGGTGTAGTGCTAAAAGTATAAAACCAAACCAATGCCGTACGGAATGAAAAACACCATCAACCATAAGTGGATATGTTGTAAAGGGATTATTTCATTAGTTGCAAAACTTTATAAAATCAAACTGAGCATTAAATCCCTCTTGTTAAGACAAGACCATTACAATAAAATCTTGACTTGCTTTACTTGAATTTTTTAATCTTTTCTGTTAATTGCTATTTCTACCCTCATTTTTTTATTTGGACATTAATTTCAGAAGGTGATTTTTTTTTGCCATTTTACTTTGCCAGTTATGAGAAAAAAATTCATGTCTCCTCTATTTTTTTTAATCAAATAAAAAACAATTATGACCAATTACAACTGCGATCGATTACTGTCATATATATACGTATCCACCGACACTTTTATACCAAGATTAGTTTTAAAAGTCCTCAAATTTTATAAAGAAAAAAAATCATCTTCATAAAAATGTTAAAATCGATAAGAATTGAATCAAAGACGAGGCCGAAGCTGTGGTATTTGACTTTTGAAATATTTTTGGGGAATTCTTATCGTTCTTAATCACTAACCAATAAAACATTTATTATTTTATATGATTAAAATACATGGTGCTACGATCTAGATGGAGTTACAGGCGCGATAGCTCAGTCGGTAGAGCGGGGGATTCGTATTCCGGTGACTCGGGTTCGATTCCCACTTGGTGCGCTAGTGCCGTTTGGTAAGGCATTAATCCTCATTACCAGGTCCTTCGGAGAGGACCTTAAGCCGTCGGTCCTCTGGTTGCTTGCTTACAAGCAATCAGGTAAAAATCCCCACCAATCACCAATCACAATCAGCAACTGGGCGTTGTGGCCTGCGCCTGTAATCCAAGCTATGTGGGGAATTTACAAACTGATGCAGAGGTTCGAGCCCTGCTCACGTCTTTCGGATGGTGACGTTAAAGGTCGGTCCCAGACGTAAATAATCATATCTGATTGATACACGTCTGAGAAAACTCAAATACACACACAATCAAAATCAGTTTGTGATAAATGGTACTTTATAAATGCACCTGGAATCTTATACCGAACCAGCGACCGAAGCCTTTGTGTTTGGTTTGAACTGCCATGTTCAGCGGTTCAGCTTCAGCACTATTTGCATGTCAACGGTTTGTGCATGTATCTGTTTTGTAAAAAAATGAAATGAACTTTTAAACGACATAACTTTCGTATTTCACATCCGGTTTTGATGAAATGTTCACCATTATATTTATTTGATTTATATCTATTAATTCAAATCAACATTTTTTCTGGGGTTGAATTGACCTTTATTCAACGTGTTCTGCCATCTGATTCGATAGGAGATAAATAGGTATTTAATAATGGATAGCCTTTTTAGGGTACAGGCTCTTTGGAAAAACTTTCATGTATGGATGAAACCCCAAATCTTAAAATCATAAACAGGCAGAAAAATCTGTCATGTAGTCATCTCATATAATAGTAGAAAAAAAAATTAAAATGCTTTGGTAAAATTATCATTACCCATACAGGAAAACATGTCTGGGACAGATGGAGAAATATCAGGTCGTGCAACAAATATAGACTTTGACTTCTGCATTAAATGCCAGGAAAAAAAAATTATAACAGATTCAGGAAGCCACCATACATGTACAAAACGCAAGCTAAATTTTGAACAGCTACGCAGATCAAGCATTGAAACATACCAAAACTTTTTGGATCATGTCAACATCAGAGCTTCGTATGGAAACCCTGAATACCTAAAATTAAAAACAGTTCTAGAAGGGCTAACAGCTGCTGAACTCGAAGAAAATGGAGCTGTCTGGCACAGATCATGCTATAGTGAGGTCACTCATAAACAACACACTGCTCGAGATAGACTTAAGCATGAAGCATTACTTCAGGAAGATTCATCAAAGGTCCTTACTATTAGAGGTAAAGCAGGGCGCCCTTCAACAAAACGGCAACATTCATCTCTTACAAGAGGTCATGAATCATCAGTCTCATCTGAAAGCCCACTTAGAAGATCAAATTCTAAACCATTCAGAAGGGAACTCTGTTTTTACTGCCAGAGTGACAAGTATGATGAACAAGATCTGCATGGTTGTACAAGCTTAGACATGGGAAATTCCATGATGAAAGTAGTGAACCAGAGTAATAATGAAATTTGGAAACTTTACTTGGGTGATATCATTGCAGAAGGCGATTTCCATGCTCGGGATATAAAATATCACAAAAGCTGTCACACTTCAAATTGGCGAAAATATGTGCAGTGGCCACAAGAGAAATTGAGGAGCACCAATGTTTCTGAACAGTCTGTGCAATATATCTGCGCAGAAACAGAGTTCTTTGGCAGGTTGCAGGAAAGAATAGATGGAGGAGAAATAATACCTCTGCATGATCTTGTGACATCTTACAACAGTTTGATGGAAATGTATGGGGTACCTGATGTCGAGATAACTAGGTTCAAACTGGAAGGAAAATTACTTGATAATATCACCAGCTACAGCATATCACCTGGAAAAAAAAATTGCCCTGCTGTCTTGCATTCAAAGAAAGTTGGATGTGAGGCTCTGAAAGATCAGCATGAATGCAATACAAAGAAGGAAATGAGAAACCTGTTCCAAGCAGCGATGACTCTCCGTCGTTCTATCCTCAAGAAGAGGAAAGAAGATCCCTGGAAATTTAAGGATTCACTTAAAGATTCTATGGAGAAAAGTGTTCCTGATGAGCTTGTAACAACAATTCTGTGGATTCTTCAAGGAGGAAGAGATGTTGAGGGTTGTGCAAGATTACAGGAGGTTAAAACGAAAAGTCTTGTCATAGCACAGACTATAACCCAGGCTTGTCGATCAGATCATCAGGTGAAATGTGCACCGAAATCAAGTCATCAAAGGTTTATTGATAGATTTGAGTCACCTGTTGCTGTCGGTTTGTCCTTATACATGTACCACCAATTCCGAAGTCAAAAAGCAGTCACTGTGTTGAACAATTGTGGCGTTGGAGTTCCCCCGAAAAGAGTAGCTGACATAAAGAATGACTTCGTAAATGCAGCCATGGACAACATGAAAGATAATGGTGTATACGTTCCCCCAGGACTTGCAAAGGGACAGCTCGTTCGTGCATCAATAGACAATATAGACATGAAGGTGGATACCCCTGATGGAAAGGGTACTTTCCATGGAACCGCAATGGCCATTTATCAGCGCTCAATGCCCCCTTCCCAGCAAGCTGAACCTGTCTTTAAGCCAAAGGATAGAAGTGAAATTAGTAAAACAAGCTGGAAAGATAGTGTTCCTCCAACTGTTATAGACCTCTTTCATTGTCCGATAGAAGGGAATCCAACACCTAAGACAAGCCCAAAGTACAGGTCCTTCAAACCATGGAAGTATGAGGACTGTTTAAGGAGTAACACAACAAACCTGTGGTTGATTGCAAGACACTTCAGTCGCTCAGCTAGCTTTGTCGTTCTTGATGAGAGCAAAGATGATATAGACCTTATAGAGTCCAGTATGGCAGGTGCCATACAATCAGTTCCTAACTGGTCAGCCTACAACTCCTTGCTACAAGAGACTGTTAACGATCGATCAGCAGATGTAAATGTAGACAACATATTCGGTATGCCACTTATAAATGCTCCTGCTAATGAATGGAAGACCCTTGTGACTGCTCTTGGTCATCTAGAGAAGCTGAACTCCCTGGTTGATAGTTCTAGTAAGAAGGTAGTTGTAAATATGGATATGGATCTATATAAAAGGGCACTGAAATTGCAGTATCTGCACCCACAATTCAAAGACAAGTGGCACTTGTTTCCAGGACCATTTCACATTGTGATATGTGCCTTACGATGCCTTGGGAGAACTGTAGAGGGAAGTGGTCTTGAAGAGGCATGGAGAGAAGCAGATCTGTATGGCACGGTCACTATCAATCAGATAATCAATGGAAGTCACTACAATAGAGCTATGAGTGCACACATAATCACCCTGCAAGCACTTTTCGACCTTCATTTACATGCCTTCCTCGATGGTAACCCAGAAGTGAAAAATGCCCTACAAACCAGTGCTGAATCGTTTGCTGATGCTTGTAGAAAAGGATTGAGTATCCAAGAAGCACAACAAGATTTTCTGATCACCATTGAATCCTTGAATCTGGAGAAGCAGCTTATGGACTTTGACAAGACCCACAATAGTGACATGCAAAGGTGGCTGAAGCAGTACAAGAATCAAGTATTGAACATGCTGCAATTTCAACAAGCTGTACGTGAAGGGAATTGGATTCTCTTTCTAGCATCCCTTGAGCAAATGTGTGTATATTTCTTTGCTTATAATCGTTTGGATTATGCTCAGAATATTCCAGAATTCCTTGCAAGAATGCAGGAAATGCAAGTGTCAGATCCAATCGTGTGGGACGAGTTTTGCAAAGGTGGTTTCACAGTAAACACCCACAACAACACTCCATTCACTAGACTGGGTATAGATCAAGCACAGGAATATCTAAACAAGGCAACGAAAGGCCAAGGAGGTATATCAGGGATCGCTTCAAATCCTACACTTCTGCTGAAGTTTTGTCTAACAGCTCCTCAACTGGCTCGCATTTCACAAGAAATGGAACATTTTCTGTCTAGTAATGGAGAAGGAGGAAGTAAATCCAGGCACCACAACCTTAGCAAGAGTAAAGTCACCAGGGAGGAAGTAGCCATATCCAAACTTAAGAAAGTCTTGGGGCCACTCAACCTGTTTGAAGAATGCAAGGAAGAGAACAAGAACGTGATGTTCAAACTTGTAACAAAGGAAATAATTCCTCAGCAGGTTGCAAACAGTATACTGTCAGTTGAAGAGGTTGGAAAGGAAAAATATGAGAAATTTGTAGAGGATCGGCTGAAGGGAGAACATAACCTGTGGAGCAAAATGACAAAATCAAAAATTCAGACGTGGAACAAAACTGCCAAAACCGTCAAGATGAAAACAGGAACAGAAGCTGTTTTGTTGAAAGCCTCTGTGTCTCTATTTGCAAGACTTCTGATCATTGCCAGATCTGGGAGAGAAGATATTGATCTCCAGGATGTTATTGGCAAATATGAATTTGCAGGTACAAACAAACGGTTGATGAAAGCCGATGGATCACTTCATCCAGCTAGTGACAAAAGTCAAGTACTGCACATATTGTGTGAGGAGTCTGGTATTGCAATAGATGACAACGTCCTATCATCAGTGGATCAGAACCAATCTTTGAAGAAGCCAAGGTGTCTCCTAATTGATGGTATGGTTGTTGTTCAAGAAGTGATGGCAGTAGGAAGCTTCCAAACCTGCAAGGATGTGGCTCGAATGTATGTCAAACATATTGATGCAAAGGCAAAGCATTATGACCAAGCCAGAGTTGTGTTCGACAACTACACATTGAAGTCGTCACTTAAGGAAAACACAAGGCAAAGACGGAGAGGATGTGTGAAGTCAGTTCGGTCATACATAGTTGATGACAATACCTCTATCAGGGACAAAAAAGAATTCCTGTCCAGCAATGAAACGAAGGATTCACTCACACTTTACCTGACAGATGTCCTTATTGCACAAAGTTCGACAGAAAATCTGGTTGTTGTTAATCGCAAAGATGTAAGGTGCAATAATGAGTTTCCAGTTACAACACCAGTAAGTACACAAGAGGAAGCCGACACTCTTCTCATCTTACATTCAGCTGAAGTTGCAACATTGGGCTTTGCTGTCAGCATCTACTCTCATGATACAGATGTACTGTTGCTTGCATTGAGAAGAGTTCCACAACTTGGTGAAGATGTGGAAATCATCACAGGAACTGGAAGAAATCGCAAGATGATTCATCTGAAAGCTATCTATGAATGGATTGGTGAAAAGAAAGCAAAGGCATTAATCAACTGGCATGCCATGACAGGTTGTGATACTACAGGGCACTTGTTTGGAAAAAGCAAACGTTTCTGCTTCAAGTCATTCATGAAGTCATCAGATGAAGTTATTGAAGCTATATCTAAACTTGGTAGCCTGACTGAACCATCTAAAGATACTTTAAGAAGCTGTCAAGACTTCCTTTGTCAACTCTTTTGTCCAAAGACTGTGACAATTCTTACCCCAGAAAAGCTAAGGTGGCACATGTTTAAACACATGACAGAAAAGAAAGGTGTAGAAAACCTTCCTCCGACACCAGGTGCCTGGCAAGAGCATCTTAAACGAGCACGTTGTCAAGCCATCATATGGCAGCAGGATCTACAGGTTAATCCGACTGTTCCAGACCCTCTTCTGTTCGGATGGACGAAGTGTAATGGAAAATTTGTTCCAGTGTTATCTGATTTACCACCAGCTCCAGATTCAGTGTCACAGTTACTAAAGTGTCAATGCAGATCTAGTAAAGCTGGAGAATTCACAGTCTGCACAAAGCGTTGCTCTTGTAGAAAACATGGACTTGTATGTACAGAACTGTGCAGATGTGAAGGAGAAAGTGAAACATGTATGAACACAGAACATATAAGTGAAGAAGAGGAAGAAGATACCAGCAGTGACACCAGCAGTGATAGCAGCAGTGAAACAGATGAGTACATGTAGGATACGGAGTTGATTTTTGCACAGTAAAGAGAATAGGAAAAGAGGAAGAAAAATTGAGATCTTCTTCAAAACAATGAATTAATTCATCCAGTGTACAGAAATATGCCATAATGATGAGGGTAGTGGTGGATACTTGGAAAGAGAAGAGAAAAAATGAATCCTCTTCAGCACATAGAATTTAATACAGAATACAGAACTATGAAACCATGATGAAGATAATGGAAGAGGAAAAGAAGGAAAAATTGAGATCTTCTTCAGAACATGGAATTTGATGCAGAATACAGAACTATGAAACCATGATGAAGACAATGGAAGAGGAAAAATAGGAGAGAAATGGCGATCTTCTTCAGAACATGGAATTTAATGCAGAACTATGAAACCATGAAGAAGACAATGGAAGAGGAAAAGAAGGAGGTAAAGGGTGATCTTCTTCAGAACATGGAATTTAATGCAAAATACAGAACTATGAAACCATGATGAAGACAATGGAAGAGGGAAAGAAGGAGAAATAGAGATCTTCTTCAGAACATGGAATTTAATGCAGAAATACAGAACTATGAAACCATGATGAAGACAATGGAAGAGGGAAAGAAGGAGAAATGGCGATCTTCTTCAGAACATGGAATTTAATGCAGAATACAGAACTATGAAACCATGATGAAGACAATGCAAGAGGGAAAGAAGGAGAAATAGAGATCTTCTTCAGAACATGGAATTTAATGCAGAAATACAGAACTATGAAACCATGATTAAGACAATGGAAGAGGAAAAGAAGGAGAGAATTGGTGATCTTCTTCAGAACATGGAATTTAATGCAGAATACAGAACTATGAAACCATGATGAAGACAATGGAAGAGGGAAAGAATGAGAGAAATGGTGATCTTCTTCAGAACATGGAATTTAATGCAGAACTATGAAACCATGATGAAGACAATAGAAGAGGAAAAGAAGGAGAGAAATGGCGAACTTCTTCAGAACATGGAATTTAATACAGAACTATGAAACCATGATGAAGATAATAGAAGAGGAAAAGAAGGAGAAATGGCGAACTTCTTCAGAACATGGAATTTAATGCAGAACTATGAAACCATGATGAAGACAATAGAAGAGGAAAAGAAGGAGAAATGGCGAACTTCTTCAGAACATGGAATTTAATACAGAACTATGAAACCATGATGAAGACAATGGAAGAGGAAAAGAAGGAGAGAAATTGTGATCTTCTTCAGAACATGGAATTTAATGCAGAACTATGAAACCATGATGAAGACAATGGAAGAGGAAAAGAAGGAGAGAAATTGTGATCTTCTTCAGAACATGGAATTTAATGCAGAACTATGAAACCATGATGAAGACAATGGAAGAGGAAAAGAAGGAGAGAAATTGTGATCTTCTTCAGAACATGGAATTTAATGCAGAACTATGAAACCATGATGAAGAAAATGGAAGAGGAAAAGAAGGAGGTAAAGGGTGATCTTCTTCAGAACATGGAATTTAATGCAGAATACAGAACTATGAAACCATGATGAAGACAATGCAAGAGGGAACGAAGGAGAAATAGAGATCTTCTTCAGAACATGGAATTTAATGCAGAAATACAGAACTATGAAACCATGATTAAGACAATGGAAGAGGAAAAGAAGGAGAGAAATGGCGATCTTCTTCAGACCATGGAATACTCTACAGTGTACAGAACTGTGACACCATGATGAAGATAGTGGAAAAAATTTAAACATTAAAAACAAAAGGAGGAAAAGAGGCAAAAAACAAAATGAAACGGTGTTACCAAAGATGCAAGGAGTTTGATGAATAGTCTAGTCTCGACACTTGAATGGTGGTGTTTCTAGTCAGATCATTAAAGTTGTAAGTATATATGTATACATAGATTATAACTTTATAAACATATGAAGATACATTTGTTGCACTGTCACACATACAGTTCAAGTAAAACAAAGATCTCATGAACTAATATAACAAAGAAACTCTTACAAGTTTCTCATTTTAGAATGAATTTTTTACTGAATTTAGTTGACGTGTTTTGAAATTTCCCGTTTACTATTCAAAGCAAACCATGTTTCATAATCAATGATTGATAATAAAATCATTGGTATATATATTTCTGTTTCATTAAAATTTATATCAATAGAGAGCATAGCATCAAATGAGAAGGTCATGTCGTGCAGCGGCTCAAGTGAGGAAGTTGAAGCGAGTATAACGGATCTTCAATCACAGTGTCATGTTTGTTTGCAGATGAGCTGAAATGCATGTAAGTAAAGTAGTAGCATTTTATGCATATTACCAGAATTAGATAAAAAAATAGATATAATAATGACTTGCAAAACTATGCGATAATTTTTCAATTTCAGTGAAAGCCAACGTGTTTCTGGGTTCATAGTTATGGAAACAACCAAGGATTTTATTTGAGTTATGTACTGAAATAAGCTACTTATGTTCAAAGTAAACTGTAAATAATAGTAATACTAATGAATTTAAACTAATTTTGTATTGTGACAATTGTTAAACAGTATTATATAGGTGACTGTAAAAGTGGCATGCAATTTTAATAATGATTCCTGAATTATGTTTTCCAGGTTTTCCAGCTGACAGACCATGTTGACGGATAAAAAGCTTCATGTCATTGAAAAGGGATTTCAAGGATGGATTGAGAAAGAAGGTTGCAAGTACCCACCCCCCTGGTTTATGTTGCAATAATCTTTGTCATAAAGCTTGTGGACTGCCCAAAATTAATATATTTGCAATATACATAATATCATACTCTCACTCACCACCAGGGACCTGTTCATAAAGGGTTATAACTATTTTAACTTTGCCAATATTTTACCTATTATGATAACCTTGATTGTGATTGGCTGCTAACCATGTTAGTGGTACAAAGTTGGAATAGTTGTAGACCTATCTTTTTATGAAACAGGCCCCAGATTGGCCTACCAAATTGATCTGGGAAGGAAAACACTTAAATAAAATTTTGACAAGACAAAATTAGTATTTATTGAAGTTTATTTTAACTGTCTACAAACGTTTATTACTGATTGTATACTACATCAACATAATTGTGTTGCTATAGGAACAACTGTTCAACACGAAAATTTATTTGAAATTGTAAATCTCGAAACGAAAAAAATTGAAGTTTGCGTACAATTTTGTCCACCTTTGGTGTTTTTAATGATTCTCAAAATATGTTGCACCGTTTTAAAAATGAAATGCCTTGCATTTATTTTCAATTTTTCATAAAGTAACAATTTCAAATGATTAAAAAATGAGGTGTAACCATAGCAACCACTATATATGTTCCAGAGAGAGAGAGAGTATTGTTTGGAGACAATATGTTTCCTGTGTGGCATATTACTTTCTGACATGAAATATACTAGTACATTCCTTTCTTGATTATAAATACAATTTAGCATTGGTATTTATCGCTAATTAATTCAGGGATTGCCATGGAATCATGAATTATTATCATTCCAATGAACCCATGCAGAAAACTTAATTTGTGTTCAAAGTAAAATGAGATGTTAAAACCATACGCATGGAAGTTAAGTTCTTTTTCTTGCATTTTCCAACATTACCTTTTCACACTCTGCTATTTGTTTAGCAAATTAGATGTTATTTGGTTGCCATGGTAATATCCAAAGAAGATACATGTATATAATACATGTTCAACACTCAAATACGGTGAAAAAGGTTTATTTTACAATTTTTCTCAAATATATTCTATTTTGATAAAAAACAGTTACCATGGCAACAGGCAATGTAACATTGATATTCATTGTTGAAACATTGGTTACCATGGCAACAGCAATCTTAGCATACCATTGAAGTCATACTGAATACTTATTTTGCATTTAAAATTGAATAGTGGGTCAAACTCACAGATGTATATCTAATTTAGTGATTTTCAACGATTATCTTTTCCAACCATCTTTTAATTTTTGTTTATCTAATTAGGTGTAATTTGGTTGCCATGGCAATGGTGCAAGATGGTATTAATATATTTAGCAACAAGCACATCTACTTTCAGCACCCTCACATTAGGGAAAATTCAAAAGAATTCATCATATTTTACATCTTTACTCATTTTTATCTTTTTTGGGGGGTAAAAAGAGGCCGTTACCATGGTAACAGGAAAATCTGAACTATTTCAATGGCCTTAAATGTTTGTAAATTCTATTCTTATTGAATAAGAAACTTGAAATTAACCAAATGGGTAATTTTACCATGTTTATCTACCGTTTACAGGGGAATACATGCTATTTTTGAGAAATTAATCCGTTGCCATGGCAACAGTCGAAGATGGCATTTATAAATTTGGCAACAAGCAGATTCATGTTCAGCACCCTCAAAATAGGGGAAATAGCACAAAAAATCAGATTCTACAGAAAATTTTTGGTAACCTTTAATATTATGACGAGGAGCTGTGTACTAAATTGGTACTTCGCTAAAATTGAGCTTGCGCTTGTGATGTTTTCCTTTCGATTGAATGGAGTCAAGTGCTGTCACGATGTTTGGATTGTCATGATTATAGCTCGCGTCCGTAACGTTGGGGAAGTACAATAAGAAACAAGATGGCGGCGTAAACATCGGGCAAGTCTCTTCCGTCTTTTCACAATATTTTTTCATTTTTTTGATGAATTCTTGTTTTAAAAATAACAACGAGAGCGTAGAAATGTCGGAAATTAAGTTTTATCCCATGTAGCCTACATCATGATTTAGAGCTAGATCTTTTAGAAGGAAAGTAGAAATCTCGGGGGTGAAAGTTTCAGGTTTTGGCTGGCTCTGTGTGGGTCTATGAGATAGAAGGCCTGGCTTCGTATGAGAGTAACCTTACATTAGTAAATGATTTTTACTCTCTAGAAGCCGCCTGGCTACCCCTCCCCCCCCCCCCCCCCCCCCCCCCAGGAAGAGAAAGAGGATCGAGGAATAGGAGAAAGAGGAAGAGGAGGGGGAAGAGGAGAAAGAGGATGAGGGGGAAGAGAATGAAGAGGAGGAAGAGGGGGAAGAGAAGGAAGAGGAGTACCGGTAGGAGGAAGAGGGGGATGGGGGAGGAGGAGGAGAGAGATCGGAGACGGGAGAGGAGCATGCGCCGCGTCTTCAAGACAAGTTCAATTTTCCTGTACCGGTACACGGCGGCAGTAATGCACAGGACACAGCTCAGGAATTGAAATCATAAAAACAGAATGAAGAGACATTAGTCTTACTTAGTCTTATACTCAGTAGTATTGTAATTAATATTCAACAACTTACAAAGGTCGGCTCAGGTCTAGTCCTAGAAGTCAACGGAGAGAGTTGATGTCGTCTTTGGCTCGGCTTCATGTCGTGTACGTACGTGTGTGCAACGGTAACACGTGTTTATGGAACGCTAAAAAAATCGATCAAATAATTTATCAACAGAATTTTTTTTCGAAACATCAACAGAACAAGCATCAACATAGCTGCATGGTATAAGGGCAAATTATGAAGGGGACCTTAAACTTGGGAAATTGTGAAAAAATGTGGTAGTTTAGACGTACCTATAAAGATAGATACGTATTTTAGTTGGTTCTTTTTTTTTAAAACAGGTTGTAGGTGGTGCAAAATAAGTCTCGGTTTTGCTAGCAGCACAACCGAGTTGGGGGCTATAGCTCAATAATTGATTTTTCCCCAATAAAATTGACGCCTGTAACATGATTGTGTTTTTGCCATGTTAGCCCCCCCCCCCCCCACACACAGTTAAAATCCTATTCCGCGAACCCTGTTTCTATACCAGGGGCGGACCCAGCATTCGCCAATATGACTTGGGCCCAAAAAATATTCACCCACAGATCGGCCATACTCAAAGTTTTTTTTTTCTTTATTCCTAACAATCACTTCTTAGCTATAATCTTATAAAACAACATAAGACTAGTATAAGCCCTATTTGAGTAATGCGAGCGCGTATAGCACGAGTTAAATTTTTTGGAAATTTCATATATTTTTTTATTCCTGAAAATTGAACATTCTGGGCAACGGTTGGGATCCTGAACAAGATGCGTATATATGTTACTATTATTACTGCCAACAAATTTTTTTAATATACGTTCGGGCCTCATATAAAAGGGACATGTTAAGGACAGTGGCGTACCTAGGATTTTCCACAGGGGGGGGGCAAAACCGTCCGCCCAAAAATTTGACAAGCAAAAAAAAAAAAAATAAAAAAATAAAAGGTCTTCGATCACAAATAAAGGATTTCGTTCCAGAAAAAATTTGACAAGCAAAAAAAAAAAAAAAAAAAAAAAAAAAAGGTCTTCAAGCTCGTCAGGGGGGCATTAGAGGTCTTAAAGCTCGTCAGGGGGGTCAAAAAAGGTTTTTCAAGCCCGTCAGGGGGGGCAAATATACGTTTGTGCATGGGTTGTGACTCGTCAGAGTCGTGTGACTCGTACCGTAGGTACGCTAGATGGTTAAGGACTGTTTGCAGTTAGCCATGAAGACGATACATATTTCACCAATCAGATAATGAGCAACCTAAAACAAATGGACTGGCTAAACACTTTTTGTATGAGCTATAGGCCTAGGTCCTATATATGTATAAAACTAAACAGTGCGAGCACGAAGTAGGATCGGGAAAAATGAGATTAAAACCTAAAAACGGGACACCCTCGATCATGTTTTGTAAATCATAAAAAGGATGGGTGATATAATTGGGTATCTTCCTACAATAATAATGCGAGCGCGAAGCGCGAGCAGAACATTTTGGATCTGAAACTGGATACCGTGTTTACACTTAATCGGCATTTGAATCGGCTCGCGGTTCTGAACCGCGAGCCGATTCAGCATCGGCTTTTTCATAGCGTGTAAACGCGAGCAACTTGAATCGGCTCGCGGTTCAGAACCGGCAATTTGCACCACCAAAGTAGTAGGTTCTGAACCGCGAGCCGATGCAGAATCGGCTTTTTTACTACGTGTAAACAGAAAGCCGATTCTGCACCGGCAATTTGTGCGCATTTCAATTACTTTACCATTGTGACGTCATTGTAAGCGCACTGATCCAGCGTTGACTTTATTATGACGTATATTGTAGATATATGCGTATCATTTCAGGTTTTTGCATCGGCTCGCGGTTCTGAACCGCGAGCTGTAACAACGTGTAAACGCAATCTAAATGCCGATTCTGCATCAGCATTTGGTTCAGAACCAATTTAACTCTATGATTTAGACCTAAAAGGCATTCTAAATACATTGTTTAATCATGAAAATCAATAATGCGAGAGCGAAGCGCAAGCTGAAAATGTTTGATATAATCAGATTAAGTGAAAAGGTTTAATTATTTTAAGCACAAATTGAAAGAAAATTGAAAAGTCGATATAGATCGCACTTGATAAATGATTTTATTATTATTATTTTTACCTAGGACAGGGGCATTATAAGGACATTTTGTCACCATATTAAAATGATGACTATATGTTCCCATTCCTCTTCCTAAGCACGAGATAAAAATTGTCGATATTCCTTTCTGAAAAAGGACAATTTAATTCTCAGTACTTCATGAAATTGTTATCTTATTCATTATTTTAATAAGAGCAACAAATTTGTTGATATTAAAGGTCTGAAAAAATGGACATTTTTGCACTTTTGTAATTATGAATAGGATTCATTGGTTAATATATATTATTTACAATTAATGCAAGTGCAAATCGCGAGCCGAAATTTTCGATAAACTGTGATGAAAATAGAATTTTAAGTAGATTATTATAGAATCACTATAAAGGTATGCATAACTCAACAATCAAATGCGAACGCGCAGTGCTAATGACAATCAAACCTAAAAAGGGAAATTTTGATAACTTTATGGAATACACGATTAAAGAATATATAGGATCTTGACAAATCAAATAATGCGAGCGCACAGCGCGAGCTGAAAATGTCGATACTTAGACAATAAAACGGATATTTTACAGAGTATGGCCTACTTTTTGAAAATCAAGTTGTAAAAAAAAATAATAATAATAATTAAAGCTCGATGTCTAAGCTGAGATGTGTTTTGCATAATATTGACTTAAAAACTTGATATTTGGAGATCCATATCAGCCTGTAGAGCAATTATATGTATTTCATCTCATCTCATCGAACATGAAATGCGAGCGCGAGCGAAAATTTTACATAATAGTGACATGAACATTTTTTTTATTATAATTTTCCAAGTCTTCCCCTCACCTTATTTTATTCACTCGTCCTCCTACTCTTTTTCTCTTCTTTTTTTTTCTCCTGTCTTTTCCCTTTTTTTATATTCTTTCCCCCCTTTTCTTTTTTTTTTTCGCTCCTGCAATAGGGGGGGGGGCGCCCGGGCACCTCCCCCTGGATCCGCCTATACTTGCCTTTATATAAATGTATCGATAATGTTAATTTTTGAAATGTTATGGATTGCCTATAAGTTTGTTCCTTATTACTTTAAAAATTTTATTTGATCTAATTAGCCTAAATCTAAAAAAGAAATACATGATCAAGGTTGCAAGTTTTGCGACCAAAGCCGATCAAACATGCAGCAACTAGCTCAAAAGGATTGGGTCAGGGTGTGAATGGCCATGCAGGGCGTAGGCACTTTATTTTTCAAGCACACCCAAAATATTAATTTTATCTTTGATATCCCCCCCCCCCTTAACCCTAAATAAAGGACTGGGGGCATGATGCCCCCTCGACGCTTCGCGCGATATTTCCGAAGCGCAAAAAGATATAGCACCGCAAAATGTTATGACTTTTTTCTTCTGAGACCAAATTTGCGACATACGGGTATAGCATCGTGACGCCATGCATGTGACTTTTTACGAGACAATGTCATGCCGAAAATGACTCATTTTTATGCTTTGTGTACAAAAATGATTATTTTTCATTCTAATTTGTTTGCTTAATTAGTTTAGGGTTTAATTTAGTTGGTAAATGGTCTATAATAATTTCCATTGAAACAATGAAAAACAAAAGATGAAAAAAAAATACATAAGGAAAAAAACTGGCTTCAGCAATTTTTCTTTGTGAAAACGTTTAAATTAGATTAGAAAGATGACATCTGGAAAAAAAAGAAAATTTGAAGAGAAATTGAGTATTAAATTTGCAAATAATGTTTTTCACGAATAGATTTGCATATTTTATTCAAAATAAATAAAAAGTAATTTTCAGATTTTTTTAAATACTGGCTTGCAGTTTACGTGGTAAAGAATGTGCGTGCCAATTTTCGGCGCGATCGCGAACGGCGCGGGCGAGATCAGAAGGGGGGATCATCCCCCCGCCCAGTCCTCAATACATCTCAAATAGCCCAGTCCTGTCCGGGTTTGATTTATGCTCAATCATCGTTATTTCACAGCAATACACACTGTTTCAATGTATCCTTTTTAACTTGTGTCCCTTTTCCACAGGAGCAGAGCTATATACAGGGAGAAGAAGAAGAAGTAGAGAAGAAGAAGAAGAAGAGGAAGAAGAGAACGAGAGAGAGAGATCGGAGAGGGGCGCGGAGGGGAGGGCAGTGGCGTAACAGACGGGGGGGGGGCAAGCTGTCCCCCCTTGCGGAGTTCACCGGGAAAATAAAAAAACGGGAAAAAGAAAAAAAGGGGGAGAAAGAAAGAAAGAAAGGGGAAGGGAAAGGAAAGGGAAAAAAGAGGACAGGGGGAAAAGGAAAGAGGAAAAGGAAAGGGAAAAGAAAACTAAGCAAAAACATAAAAAGGGAAAACGGAAAGAAAACGGCCAAGGATGGAAAGAAGAACATGTGAGAAAGAACAATTCTCCCCGATATACAAATACATTAGCATGATTAGTAAAACAGGGAAATAAATTAAAGATGACAAAAGGCAAACAAAAGCGGGAAATGAAGGTAGAATGGAATGAGCCAAAATCTAAATTGGAAAATAAAGAAAAGGGACAACACTACCGGGCTGCCGAGGATTGAAGAAAACGAGCGGGAAGAAAGATGGATATAGCATAATGTCGTATGAAAGTCTATCATAAACTTACTAAATCTCCAAAGATACCGGGGCTCTGTCCAAGAGCCAAGACCTGTGCAGTGGGGGCTCTTCATCTGTGACCTTTAAGGGGCTCTATAACGGGCCCCTATATGGACCCTTCCTGCATTAATCTTTGCGTTGAAGCACTGGCTTATATACCGGGGGGGGGGGGGGTTCCATGGCACAGCCAAGTAGAAATAAAAGAAAATAAAGGAGGCAGCGAAATGAGATGAATGAAAAAAAATATACGTGACATGATATCTGCAATGATGTAAAAATCTATCACATAATTATAATTTCATTTCAAAAGGCCATTTTTCTTTCTGGCTCGCTTCGCTCGCTGGCGACTTTTTACAAATTTACCCACATTTGCTATGCCGGTGTGCCCCCTCAAAATATTTGGATGATTACGGTTCACAACTGCATTGAATTTATATGTTGTGAGAAAGCTATATAAATATACACGCAATTTGATTAAAATTAGTGGCCATCATCTGTAAGGTTTATAATGGCTTGAATATTAAGAGGTTCCGGGCTCCGCCCCGGACCCCACCCATAATGCACTGTTGTATGGATGAGTTTGGACCATATGTCCCGACTTTATAGAATCTACAAACCTTAATATTTTTAAACGCAAACATAAAAAGATGCTAATTTTGTCAATACTCCACACCAACAAGTCAAGCTAACACATAACCTAAACTAAAACTATACAAAATAACTTAACCTTTAACTACCAATAAATGTGTCAAACTTTACTTATTAAAAAAAAAAAACACTACAACATGATACAATACATTACGACCTGTGCACCTGCCATGTTCCTCTTTTCATTTGCACTTTTTATTTGCACCTCCCTTATCTCCCTCTTTCTTTCCTTTGCCACTTTTCCCTCCCTATTATAATTTTGTAAGTACTTTTTTTGTGTGTTACCACTGTTACTATTATTTGAACTACTTTCTCTTATTTTTGTTGTCGCTTATTCGTTTTATTTTGATATTTGTGGATTACTTGTTTTAAGTTTGTCTTCTGTGTCCGTCTCGATTTTTGTATATAGTTGTATATATAGTTTGTTTATAATTAGTATTGATACTAAGTTTAGGGGCTTGCCTTTTCTACAAGCCTTTGCTTTTCTTGGCAAGTCCCTCCGTTCATTTCTATTTTTTTCATATATAAAATTATTGCAACAAATTGTAGTTTTGTTTCATTTATTTTCAACATTTGTTACGAAATTTCATTGATTTGTCTGTACTATCGATTATATTGAATATGTATTGCTTTTTTTTGTAAAACAAGTGCACATCTAGTTTCCAATAATGCATATAGCATTTCCTGGCAACCGACCCCTGTTACGCCCCTGAGGGAGGGAGAGGGATGGGGAGAGAGAGATCGAGGAATGGGGAGGAAGGAGGGTGATGAGGATATTATATTAGGAGGCGAGTGGTTGGTAGTCATAATGATTGATCCCTGCATCTTCATATGTTCCAATAAGACAAACAAAAAAATGACAAGTAAAAAAAGAAGAAGAAAAACTAGAGTTGTCTCTATAAACATTTTGTGAGACGAGCAAAAAAAAGAAGGAAAGAAAAAAAAAATAATGGAGCCCTCGCGGCGTCTCATACTTTCTTCTTTTGTAAACAAAGCGTCTGCGAAGTGAATGGTATGAAGACAGGCCGCAGAGCCAGAGACAAGTCGACGAAAGCCAGAAAATTAAAACCAAAATATAAAATTAGGGTTTGGACATCGATGGAACGTAAGTAGATCTATAAAAACTTGGTATTGTCCTCGCAATCACTCGCACATTAACTCTGGTCTCGACTCCGGCCTCTTGCCTGCAGCCTAAGCTGAGCTGGGCCCTGGCCGCGGCGCGCCCTGGGCCTGGCCGGATGCGCCGGATACCTCTGCGCGCGCCGGCCCGGCTGTTCCTAACACAGAGATACGATCTTACGTACAAGTACACGTAAGCTCCCGAAGAAGGGAAATAGAGAATCGAGAGGGAACTCTTTCCGCGCGTTTTTATTTCCCATAGGTTTTGTACATAGCCAACATGGCTGCCGGCGGACAATTTGAAGGTTGATTTTGGAGGGTCAATGTTTAATTCATGAAATGACGTCAAATTACGCATAATGCACTTGTATGATTGGATAAAACGGTAATGTTTTAATTTTATTCATGTACCGGTACTGGTAGGCCTACTCATGCATTAAACATTTTTTTCCATCCCACAATTCCCTACGATATCTGTGCGAAGTGTCGTTCTTTTAGTTTTGGACTCTGCGAATTTCAAGTTTCTGAAACGAAATAGCTAGACTAATTCACTCATTCAATGAACAAGGTTATGATATAACCTTGTTCTCAGTTACATCTCCATGTGTTGCAAAATAAGGGTAGCAATGTTTTGCTTATTTTCTCTTTTTCTTTTGGACAAATGCTTGATTTTTTTACACTGTCTGTTTCCATTACAGCTTTTCATCATATAACTTGGCTCTTAAGTAAATTTGATTCTTTAAATTATTTTTTCTTAATTAAAAATAGAGATTGAAAAATGAAAATTTTCTTACCATATTACTTTCCACCAATAGAGGGAGTACGCAAAAATATGCCCAAAATTTAAGTTTTTGAGCGCTCTGGTGAATACAAAAATTATTTACTGGTTACTAATGAAAAATACATTGCAACTGTATGGAAATTAGTAATTTTGGTCACAAAAGTGATATTTTAATGATTTTTGCATGATGAACAAGGTTATGATATAACCTTGTTCTCAGTTACACTTACATCTCCGTGTGTGGCAAAATAAGGGTGGCAATTTTGGCTTATTTTCTCTTTTTCTATGGGACAAATGCCTTTATTTTCTTACACTGTCAGTTTCCAATACAGCTATTCATCATATAACTTGGCTCTTATGTAAATTGAATCTTTAAATTATTTTTTCGTAATTAAAAATAGAGATTAAAAAATGAAAATTTTCTTGCCATATTACTTTCCACCAATAGAGGGCGTACACAAAAATATGCCCAAAATTCAAGTTCTTGAGCGCTCTGGTGAATACAAAAATTATTCCCAAGTTACTAATGAAAAATACATTGCAACTGTATGGAAATTAGTAATTTTGGTCACAAAAGTGATATTTTAATGATTTTTTAAAGTGTGTGTACTTGTTCACTGCAACCATCCTGCCTGTGGAGAATCTATAGGTAGGACTATGGTATGCCAATGCTGTACACAGCACACACTTTAAAAAATCATTAAAATGTCACTTTTGTGACCAAAATTACTAATTTCAATACATTTGCAATTTATTTTTCATTAGTAACGAATAGCTGTATTGATGTACAGAAAATAAGCCAAACATTGCTACCCCTATTTTGCAACACATGGAGATGTAACTGAGAACAAGGTTATATCATAACCTTGTTCATTGAATGAGTGGGCATACCATAGTCCTACCTGTAGGCTGTAGATTCCCCACAGGCAGGATGGTTGCAGTGAACAAGTGGCTTACGAATTGTATTTGTTTATCATAAATTTCAGAAACACCCCGCTTATAGCGCATCATAAAAGATGGGCGACACGAAAGATGGTCCTTGGAAAGACCCTTTCGTGCAATCGGCCCCTGGGGCCTGTTGCACGACAAGATGAGCGATACGTAGGAACGTCCCAGGACCATTCTTCCGAGATAAGAAAATTGGCGACAAATCAGCGCTTTCCGTTTCACGAAGGCAATTTTGTCTTCCAAGTCCGCGACATTGTTTGATATCGATAGTATCGGAAAAATATTTAGTCTTCATCGCATCGCCACCGGCCACCTGAACCTTTTAAGTTTATTTTGGAATGAAAATTGACGACTTTTCATAAAATCAAATATTTCAATAAGTGGAGATCAAATAATGTTTTATTTATTACTGATTGTAGAATTGATGTATGGATCTTAATGAGGTAAAAAAAAAAAAAAATTTATTATTTCCCTTATTTAGAACACGGTGTCCATTTACAGAGACACCTTTCATTGATATTTCAACGAAAGAGACCCTTGTCCGACATAAAAATTGAATTAGTTAAGTAATTTCGACATTGTATTATTTCAATATTCTGATTTTTTCATAGAATACTTATTTATAATGATAATTTTGCAAATTATGCGTTAAATGTTTTGTTGAGGTAAAAATAGGGTTTGAATGTAGTAAACAAAATCAACATGTCTGATTGTACGAGACTAAAAAGGGAAAATATGAGAGGCTGCGTGTTAAAAATCTAATTTCTTTATTTCATTTGTCAGATATAACGCAAGAAATACAAATGTCAAATGTGAGTGTTTAGAGTATTAACATACCTTTGCATAACGAGTAACCGAAGACAAGCAAAATAATTGCTGCAACATGTCCAAGTGGGTAAAGCAGTGCTTTGAAATTTGAAATAATAAAACACAGAAAAATTTGTAAAATCAATCCGCAACGGAAAAATTACTATTTACAGAAACAATGCTATAAATGACAACGATCATAAACGTTGGCCATATTTAAATGATAACTTTATGGAAGTTTATATAAAAGCGGCTTTAGGAATATAAAAAATATATATGTTCAACATTTTAAAGTTGAGGAGTCGAGACTATTTGCTTTAACATGACATAGGGGCCGATAACGGACTTTCCATAATCTGATCTTTTATAGGTACAATGAACTTATCTTCATTTGTAATGACTGTGATGGGTTCGTAAGCTATAGGCCTTATCTATATCTTAAATTCAATTAGCTATTTTGTTAATGCAGATTTTTTTTTTTCATTCATCATCTCAAGTTAGCACAAATCCAACGATTAATTTTCATTGATTGAAATTAATCTCAGCAAAAAAAATAATTATAATGAAAATGAAATAAAAATAAATAAATGATTTAGCATGTTTAGTAACATCTTAGTTTTGTATCGGGTTTTTTTTTTTTGCTTAACGTTATAAACACGTTTTTTACCATACATAATTAATTTTTTTAAATTTGTTTTTATGTTGATTATCTAGTGAGAAAGCATGAGGGGTCAGAGAGATTGCCGCCCATTTCGATATTTCAAGTTTAATTGAAAAAAAAAACTGAAAAATGGGTGGGAAAAGACGGAGGGAGAATAAAAGAAAACATACTAAAAAATTATTTGGGCCTATTACCCGGAGAAGTTAAGCTTTTGGTCGTCTTGCCATGCAAGACGACCTGAAATTGATGACATCTAGCCTCCATATATAACAAGTAACTTGGTGCCATCCCAGATAAAATGCATCAGACTGCAATCTAATGGAATGGCCCCCCAAAAATGTTTAAAGGTGATATGTCAGTGTGGCTTGCCGTAAACGCATTTTCTCTCAATGCCGACGACTGGGGGTGGTGTGCAAAGAAGATCATGCCTACGTAGGACATGTCTGGAGGTGTCTTTCCAAGGACCATGCCCAAATCGGCTTGAGCGATATCTCGTTCTTACGTAGAACGGTTCTAGGAAAGACCCTTTCATGCAACAGGCCCCAGGGGCTGATTGCACGAAAGGGTCTTTGCAAGAACCGTCTTTCGTTTCGCCCCTTTATTATGATGCGCCATGTGAAACACATTTTAAATAGATTACCTGCAAACATATTTCATTAATCCGTTAAAGTAAACAAAATCTTTGTTTATAAAATGATGTGATACCGTATATCATGAAATTGTATACAAATTGATTTAAATGCTAGCGAACAAATTTTATTTGTTCATCATACATTTCAGAAATATCCCGCATACAGCGCATCATAAAAGATGGGCGACACAAAAGACGGTCCTTGGAAAGACCCTTTCGTGCAATCGGCCCCAGGACTCGTCCGTGTAACTAGGCAGACATGGGTACTCTCCAAAATGGGGTAGAATAGGTTACCTGTGCCCTAAAGCCAAGACCTCCCTGGTGCTGATGTTGAATTGAAATATCAACTGAACGAGAAACAAATAGGGAAGAAGGAACCATAAGGGCACCTCCTCCCCTCCCCCCTTGGATCTGATTATGTCCTGAAATATCAACTGAAGAAGGAAATTATAGGGACAGTTTCATTTAGCCTTTTAATGTTACGGTACCATAGAATTTTGAGTACTTTTGTTGATAATTTCCTCAATGTGATAAGAACGTGTCCAATAAGCCTTATCACTTGAAGCGAGTACAGTAATGGTTTGGTGTGTATTGAATTCTAGCACTGTTTGCCCACAACTCTCTGTAAAAAACACATTTTTAAATAACAGCCTTCAACAAGAAACCATCTTGAAATTCTGATACCAGAAATCATTTATTCATATACTTCTTGAATACCAGCATGTTCAAAATCTAGAATATGTACTTTTGGTATATCGCCCATAAGTATAATGCAATTTATTCATTCACAAAAGCTCAACTTATCCTGTTTTCATTTTATTTCTAGATCTCAATTCATACTGAGTGATGAGTCGACTTTAAACTGAATTGCAACGGGATTCTCCAACGGACAAGACATAATTCATAACACAGTTAACAAAAGACAACCAGACATGACTTCCACATCTCGCCTTCAAGCTGGAGTAAAGCAAGAGTACATCTTTCGAGAAGTCCACCATCCTCACCATGTCCTCTCTGGCCTCAATGATATGAGAGAGAGTGGCTCTCTCACAGACACCACCATACAGGTAAACCAGAGTCACTTTCGCTGCCATCGTGCCATTCTCGCTTGCAATAGTCCATACTTTCAGGCTATGTTCACCAATGATTTCCTGGAGAAGGTCAAAGGCATTGTGACCCTTGACAGAATGAATCCACTAATAGTTGCCCAGATCATTGAGTTTTCTTACACATCGCAACTGACCATCAACACATCCAATGCACAGGAGCTGCTTGAAGCAGCCAGTCACCTGCAGTACCAGAGCATTGTCAAAGCCTGTTGTCTTTTCCTTAAGAAGCATCTGAATCCATCCACATGTCTGGGAATCAAACACCTTGCAGAAACCTACTCCTGTGCAGACTTACTTGCAGCTGCTTCAAAGTACTGCAGAGAGAACTTCATCGAAGTAAGTCAGCAAGAAGATTTCCTGAGGCTATCGGCTGATGAGCTTGCAGATTACATATCTTCAGATGAATTGAAGGTAGAAAAGGAAGAAGTTATTCTCAAGATGTGTATAAAATGGTGTGAGTTCAGTCACGACAGGTCTGAAGCCTTCCATCAGGTTCTGGAGAAGGTACGTCTAGTGTACATCATGCCGTCCGTCCTTCTAGGATACTTGTCCAATCCCATCATAAAGGATCACAACCAGAATGGTAAACAGATCCTTGCAGCTATATCTTTGCAACAACAGCTCCAAAACAAAACAAGCACAGAGGGTTGCAGCCCTATCCCCCGTCCTTCTACATATGCTGAGGTAATGGCAGTGGTGAGCGGATATGGCAAGAACTATTCAAGCGTGAGAGATGTGGTATACTATGATCCGAGCAATGACAAATGGGCTTCTTTAGCCCAGCTTCCTCACAGTATCAGCAATTTTGCTGTTTCAGTGCTGGAAGGTCAAATCTATGTCACAGGAGGTAAGGTCAACAGAACAATAACCAGCTCAACATGGGTGCTAGACCCAGCCACGAATGCATGGTCCAAGGGCACAGAATTGAATGGAGCTCGGCAGCAGCATGGTTCAACTGCGACAGCATCTGGAAAGATGTTTGTGGTTGGAGGAGAGAATGAAAGTGGTATGGACTGGACAGTAGAGGAATTCACCAAGTTGCAGAAGAAGTGGACAGTGGTTACATCGCTCCAACAAGCTGTGGTAGACCCTGCTGTCGTGTCTATCAAAGAAAAGATCTACGTTGTTGGTGGTAGCACCGAGATGCACATGGCCTATGAGCATATACAGTGCTTCAACACGACCAACAACAACTGGCACATCATCAAGCACATCTCAATCCCAAGCTGCCATTTCCCAGCAGTTGCTAATGGCAACAAGATATATCTAATGAGCGGATTCGGCAAACAGGGTGTTAAGGTCTATGATGTAGAACACAATACAATGCTTCCCCCTGTCCCTATGTGTAGCTCTGAGAGGCACTTATTTGCTGCATCATCTGTCCAAGGTAAGATTGTTGTCACTGGAGGTATGGACAACTACCAGTCTCTCTCATCAACAGAAGTCTACTGCCCTTCTACCAATGAATGGAAATTAGGAGCTCCAATGCCAAAGGCTCTCAGAGCACATAATTGTGGAGTGGCCTGCAGGCTCTACTTGGGTCCGCCATTTGATGGTGATTGAGCTTTTCATTTGCTAGCGTAAGTAGAATAACAAGCATAGGTAGTACTGTGTGACCAGGTCCTCTTCATCAAATATATTCAAAACTAAAGATGGCTCAATTATTTTCAATAGTGCATGAGGTGGCTTCCATAAAATGATGCTGATTTACTTTGAAAATTTTGAGGAAAAAAAAATATTCAAAGAGCTAGAAAACATATGGTTGTGTAACTTGTGTTAAGAGTGCACTATATTTGAGAATGATTTACTTTGTATTTAGTTCATGTGGAGTGTCGACTTTGGTTGACAGAAGTGAGCCAGTGTTGATGAAGTTAGTTGACTGTAGTGAGAAAGAGGATAATTCATGTCCCTGAATTCTGTTAGAATCAGCTAGCTTATGAAGCTTCTTGCAGTAAGAACATGGTTATTATTAAAAATGAAAGTGCATCAACTGTAAAGACAGAAGTAAAATATGGTTTGAAAAAGGGTTTGTTTGGCTAGTAACTGAAGTTGATTAAAATGCAAAGATGGCTGTTGTGGTAGTTATGTACGTTACAGTTCCTAAGTTGTAATGTTAGAAAAACACGTTTATCTGTAAATGGTAATTTTTAAAACTATCCATGATGTTGCTGTTTTTCTCTTATATTTGATTTTATACAGCACTGCAGTTTTGGCAGACGTAGCTAAAATTATGGTTAGCTGGAGTGTCAGTGACTATTTTCTTTTTTAATTCCTTCTAGAGAGAAAAAAAAAATTATATTCCATGTGTATTAAATGGGAATATTAAATAACCAGTAAGGATTTGTAAAGAAACCTAAATTTTCTGACATATATTCTTATGTATCTTTATGAAAGTTTGAAGAAAGTTAGAAGTGCAATAAATAATGAGTCTACTCAATAGTACTCATGGATTATGTGACTGGATCATTCTACAATAAGATCATTTATAGTTCATGTAGAATAGAATATAGTTTCTTTGATATAGGTAGTGATCAATGTCATGGTGGTCAGAGCTGGATCCCGTCTTACAAAGAGTTACGATTGATCTGATCAATCTCAAGTATATGGAAATCAATCAATGTAATAATTTTTCTTTAGGAAATTTGAACAATGTCCTTTGTAAACAAAGAGAAGCACGCTGAATATTCAAGAAAAATATGAATGTATGATGCATCTCGAAAATATTTTGAACAAACATGTTTTAGATGTTGACGTTGCTGGTTTTCCATAGGTGTGGTTGATTGGATCAACAGGTCCTGGTCGGAACCTTCCAGTGCTCAAAATTTCTGAACCGGTTAGAAACCTTGCGACTCTTATTTTCTGACCGTCACAATGCTAGTCAATGCACTATCACATCTGTCTGTTGGGCACTAATTTCTCCTCTGACAGAGGAGATGATAATGAAATTATAGTATATATTTGGATATATGATATTCTCAATTGTGAAATACAGATTTTTGTGAAGAACCAACTGATGGAAACAAAATGTAAGCCTAATGATAGTTCTATACTTTTGTAAGATGTGAATTCATATGAAGATATTCCAATAGTATACACATTATTGAACCCTTGCAACAGCTTTGATAGGCTTTTTTGTTAGTATTTACATGTGCAGTTGTGAATTACACAAACTCCTTGAAAATTTATAGCTAAGTTTGAGCTGATATGTTGCCTCAGATTACCATGATATGAATAAGAAAAGACATTGATTTAAAAATCTTCTTCCAGAGAGAACTAATATACCCTTGGCTTCTGTCTCTAATGTTATCATTATAATACTGTATTCATGAAGCATGTTGCAGTCAGGATTCAAAATATCAAACATTGAACCCTTATTAGTCTACCCCAGCAAGTTGATCTGAATTATATAAATTAAAATCTCACCAAAATCAAATTTAGATAAATATAGAATTTGTATGTTTTTCATATTTTCACCAAATGGTTTTATGCACAGTAAGGTTGGTATGTGGAGGGAGTACGATGATGTAACGCTCTTATCTTTCCTCACATTATTTTGAAATAATTTTCTCCTTCATGTACGAATATACATATTTTAACTCAACCTTGAGTATGTGAAATCACCTTTATTATTAAAACTCATGATTAAATCAAGTGCTTCTTTATTATGACATCTAAACAAATGAAATTTGTGATATTTCGTATAATGAAATAGAAAAGAATATTTACCGTGTGATATGTTAAGCTCTAATCACCCTTGTTGTTCATTACTGCTTTTTTTTTTAATTGACATGATCTTTAAAATATTGTGGCTTATTTTAAATCCAGTTTAAGTTGATATTCACAAAAGAAGTTTGATTATGGGGTCCGGAGAGTCGTTGTGCGATCCCCAAGCATTAGATCACCTTCGCATGTTTTCCCTTACAGAAATAAATGATGGGCCACAAAATATAGCTTTAATAGCCCCCCCCCCCACCAAAAAAAAAAAAAAAGCATGGGCCTTACAATACAATACAGTTGTGGAGTAATAAGGCCAAGTCGTAACTGTACGCCAAGTTGGCAAATGCAGATATTTTATAACATGTTTGGAATTCCATTTTGCAAAGTGTTTTGGGAAAAGTTTATTGATGCAGCCTACACACTGTATATTATATGTCAACTGTAATATTTGACAAATGCAATATTTTTTTTGTATTAATTTCCATGGAGGACAGCTAGACCTTAGATATGTACATGAAATTGTTACCTTGCAAAAATTATATTAGTGGCTAGCAATATCATCTTGTTTAAATGTATTTAAAAAGACATTTAAAATGCATAATTGGTACTGCTAATTCATATTCAGAACATTTTGAAACTAAGAACAAGCATGTGGATTAAGAACATACTTACTGCCAATTTTATTGTTTCCAAACTCTTGTCATTACAGTTACATTCATGCTATAATTTGAATAATCTTATCATTTGAAATGCATTGTGTATTGATAACATGATATCTCCAAAACATTTTGAATTGAGCATGAATGGGGATTATAAGTTGCTAAAATGTTATTGTCACCTTGCAAAAGTGTATGTTTTCAGAGTTTTTATTTATGTTTACTAAATGCATTTTACAATGGGGCAATTCCATGGAAAATGTTCACTTCAGAGAAAAAATGAAGTTTCAGATCTCACTTAAGCAGTCATATTTTCTTAAAAAGTAATCTATAAAGTTTCAATTTCCAATAGAAAAATCGCAATATTGACAAAATTTTGTAGTTTTTTCCATCATCAAAAAAATAGAATGGTGAATTGCAAAATCTAAAAATTGTGGCTATTTTTAAACAATTCATCTTTCCTGTCTCTACTAAAAGCAAATAAGGTCCCAGAGGTCTCTTTTAACTTTTGAATAGTTGATTAATGTTTACATCAACAGAAAATCATCGTTCAATTTTATGCCATTCATCAATTTTAGAGAAATCGATCTTCAGATTTGTGTGATTTCTTTATCATTATCAGTGTCATGTCCGTTACGTTTTTCACTTAAAGTTTTCACAGCTTTCAGGAAATTTGTCTGAAGGTACTGCAGATTCAGATTCTATGTTAGAATTAAACCCCCTACCATGTGTAGCAATCATTTTCCCTTACCACTTCTCATTTTCATAAAAATGGCGTAACGGACATGACACTTTGCGTAACGGACATGACGCCTTATATATGACAAAAGGCAGCATTCACAAAAACAAAATATTAGGCTCAGTGTCACAGACTGAGGTCAGTCTCAATTGCTTGAGGATAGCTGGATGTAATAACTCCTAGAATCTGCATGTCATTCAAGCTATTTTTAGTAGTTGGTAAATGATGAAAGTTCAGCTCTTGTTCTGGTATATTTTTCTGAGAATTAACGGTATGCCACATAATATTAGGATAAGATGCAGTTAGATCTGGCAACATACTCAGATCACAATCTGCATCATTTGTGTTTGAACAATACAATTGATTATCTAGGTGTTTGCTGACAGTTTGGAGCATGATAAAATTCTAACTTGTGAATTCATGAGATCATTGATGATATTGCTTCATAGTATCTGACTTTCACCAACCTCAACTTCTTCAGTGATGGCACAGGCTCACATTTAAAAACAAGTTTGTATTCAGATATCTGTGTTACATGATGCAGCTCTATGAATCCATGAATCTACAGTGGCACTTCTTTGCAATATCACAAAGCAAAGGGGCTGTGGAAGGAATGTGGTGCAATCAATAAATTATGTCATCATAGTATTTTGGTCAACCATAATCACGATTTGAATGATGTATCTTCATTTGTACACAAGCAGCGCAGACAATGCAACAAAATTAGATACAGCCAGTCGCCACATTTGTTAGCAAGCAAGATCGTAAGATTTAGAACATCCAAGATTTGATGAAAGGATGATTATACTCAGGATGATATTTATTTTGAATGAAAAAAATCTAAGAAGCAATTTACAAACATTCCGATTACCGTTCAACTCATACATAATCGATAATGAAAGACTGGTTTCCAGGTACTGCTATTGAATTTTAAAATACTTTTTTTATATCATTTTTTTAAATCTTAAAACTGACATTAATACTAGTACATTCTTTATCACAAAATACATTTCATAATGTTCTTCTTGGATTTATACAGGTATGGTACATTTTGTTTTCTTCTCACAAAAAATGAGATTTGGTCTTCTCAGTGTGCCGTAGTGGTACTATGTAAGCATTGTATTCTATATAAAATTATCATGTAGGCTATAGCTATTAAATTAATAATACCTGCCAATAATATCTACATGTTTTTCATAAGAATGATAGTAAAGGTACTTTGCTGTTACATAATTACATTCATTATTCATATTTCTTTCATTTTGATATTAAGAAGTGCTGATGAAGTTCACTTCGTAAGGGTGTCATGTCCGTTACGCTAGTGTATATTGTCAAATAGTAAGCCATGAATAAAAAATAATATTTACTATCAACTTTTTCTCTTTTAATTAGGTGTGGCGGATGGTAGTAACTGGAAAATACTCATTAGCTGTTGTTAACTGGTGTTAAAGACATTTTTCTACAAAAATTTTGGTTTTATAAATATTGTACGAAAAGCCCCTCTCTCAAATGGCAAAATAATAGGAGATATTACAGATTACCAGTTATGATGTGTGTCTCTAACCTCTAGCCTTAACATGTAAACAATTAGACTTGTACCATATCTTGTAATAACATAATTATATCCGCTTACAAAAAGTGGACGAAACTGTCATGTCCGTTACGCTTCATGTGTCATGTCCGTTACGCTACATTTTGAGCTATGAATACAGAATGCACTGCAAAACTGTTGTTAAACACCATTTTATGAACAGAGCATGATCTTAAAGTTAAATTAACACCAACATCAGGTGCATACGTTCTAAGAATTCACAGGAATATCGATGAGCCATAGGAGGTAAAAATGCTTCGTCCATTTTGTGTCATGTCCGTTACGCTCACAAAGAGTGCGATTTCTCCGCAACTGTTCAACGAAACGATTTGAAATTTCATGTGTATGTAACTGATACTTAAATGTGTCTGATAAGCTCAGTAACAATTATCAAAAGACTGCTAATTCTACTGTATAAAGCTTTGAATTACAAAAATTTGTCTGAATGTCATGTCCGTTACGCTGGAATTGACCAATGGTAACTTATTCCATGAGTTTCTGTACTTAAAATGTATGCGTTTGGATTCTGAAGATGATATGTTTCCACAAGTTTCTGCTTATAAGCTGGACTTAAAATGGCAGGCTGAAAATGAAATGGTAATTTGTTCTCACCTAAATATCTGTGGGTGTGTGTGATTGTTGTATAAAAATTGCTTTGTCTTGTATTACATGTAGCCAGTGCTGTAGTGAAACACAAATGCCTATCTTTGTGTATATTTAGGGTTTGCTGCAATTCAAAATACTTGAACTTCTGAACAAGTTTCTATGCTTATTCTCCATCTGTATTTTGTGCTGTATAGACTCAATTGGATTGGTACTTGTTTGATAGCTTTTTTATTGTTATGTCCAACTGGTGTCTTCCAGCATTGCTAATAAAAGGTCATTTATGCTTTGACATAGCATCTTGCCATGCTGATTGCCTGTTCTGGAAAAGATCTCCCTTTCTTCCATTGGAAGCCCCCCCCCCCAATAATAGCTGGCACAAGTGATCCATTCGAAACAAAGTACATGTACTAGTTGAAGAGTATTTTCATAGCATTGATCAAGTTAACCAAGGATATACTTTGATAATCTATTTGTAGTTGTTGGTTTTTTTGGAGGGGAGTGAATAGAGATAAGAAAAAAACATTTTTAAAAGGAAATTACACAAAAATTGGTATTCAGTGAAATGGTATATTGAATGTAAAATCTAGCATCTATAGAAGTGTGTAATAGTATTTAGAAAAATGTATATTTAGTCTGAATGTATACCATTGATCATGATATCATACCACCAAAGAGACCTACATGTAGGTGTAGAATATTTGTGATGGTGGAGCTTTAGGAGCCATAAATAGTGACACTCCTTCCAAATATTGCACTTGTTTAAGTCGACACTGTCACTTTAATTCCTTACCTGTATATCCATGTTATAATAACAATGCGCCTCAGAATAGATTGTTTTTAGATAGATGGCGCTATGCAAATGCCTATTATTATTATTATCATCCAATTTTGTAGTGGCATAGTAAAGGAAAATTTTGAAGGTGTAGAGGAAGTGTCATTTCAGCATGTCTTTATGGTTAAACCAATGTTTTGTTTTTTCTCTGAATAATGGTGATCTTCCATGAAGTATCAATAATGCTATGTCCTATTAAATTACTATTTTTGTGAAGTATTCTGATGTTGAAATAATGCACACACTTTTATCAAATGCACACACTTTTATCAAATAAATTGTTGCCATCACATACGTGATCTGGAATAATGAAGCTTTATTGTACAAAGAAACTAGTAGTATTGAAAGGGATGGTTTTAATCAATGGTAGAAAGAGTGGGGGGGGGGGGACAAATAGGGGAAGTCGCATAAAAGAGAGAGAGGGGGGGGGGGGAGAAAGAGAGAGATGTGTGGTAGAGTTAAGAATACAGAAAGAAAGAGAACAAGAAGCCAATGGTGTGATAAGGGATAGGGATACAAGAGACGCCTAGAATATAGCAAGACAGGAAGAAGAGAGAATGTTCATGTAGAATGAGAGAAGAAAAGAAAACTTCAGAGTAGCTGGAAAGACTATGAATTAAACACTGCAGTTTAACCCTAATTCTCCCGGGGGGGGGGGGGGCCATAATGGCCCCCCCTCGACAATTTTCGCGATATATCTGCTGCGCAAATTTTTTTTGACCTCGCCGCTCACTGACTTTTTACTTACAAGTCTCGCGCAAACTTTGAGACCATATTTGTGACGCCCGGCGTACGCGGTTACGACATTACGCAACATTATGTAAGTGCATGTCAGACCCAAAATTGCTCATAAACGAGATTTCATGTACAAATCCAAGGCAAATTGTGTATCTAGCCAAAATTCATAAATGTATCATTATTTCTCCTTTTACTGATTTAACTTAATTAATTTTGCCTTGTTTATGACCAGAATTAAGTCTGGAACGATTTCCATCGAAAAAACAATAAAAAAACAAAGAAATACATAAGAAATTAAAAAATAAAAAAAAATACAGAAGAAATCGGTCTTGGTACCAGAAATTTTTTCATTCACAATTGTTAGGAATGCTTTAAAGAATATTTTCACCAAAAAATAGCATTCTAGGAGCTTTATTTAGTGAATCAGAGCAAAAAGTATGATTTCATGAATAAATTAGCATAATTCATATAAAATAAAAATATATTCAGTGAAATTTACCAATGCAACTGCATAGATTACGTCATTCTCTACCATCATGCAAATTTTCGTTGCGATCGCGCAATATGCGGCCGAGATCTTAAGGGGGGGCCATAATGGCCCCCCCCCGGGAATGACAAGAATCAAAATACCCCGGGAGATTTAGGGTTAAAATAAAGGACAACTAAGACTCGTAGTATCACTAAAACCATTTGACAAAGTAAAAAAAAAACTTGTGCATTTAATAGATTAAATGAGCATTAGCCCACATGTGAGACTGTAATGGTGTAGTATAGACCAAAAGCAACCAAGGTTCTGGTTTGGTGTATGTGTACTACCACGGACAGAGATGCCAACCTTACAACAACTACAAAATATTCTTAGGGAAAAAATAAATTTTGCTGTCATCAAAGTTCTTGCCAGCCTGAAGCTGTTGGACACATCAAAAAGATGAGGTGTGTGGCCAGAGCGATCTATCCGTCTGGTCCCATTAAAGGATCATGCAGGCCCCAAACCGAGCATAAGCACTGCGGCTCTATCGAATGGAGAGGAGATCCATGCATATATGTAACAAGGGCACATACACGATCAGAAATTTAAAAAAATGTATCAAAACATGTTGCCATACTCAGCAATAAAAAGTAAGAACTATATCCCAATATGAGTGGCTTGTTTATAGCAGATAAGAAAGGGACTAATGTGCCCTCCAAAAAAGGAACAGTTGGCATCTCTGCACCAACCTGTTAGTCCATCTTATTACATATCTCTGATATAACAAAGAAAAAGAAAACACTGCAGGATCACATATGAAAACTTTGTATTTATTGATTTCCTTCATAAAGAGACATACCTGTCATACACTTTCCGAGTGAATGTTTTTATCTTGAAATATTCCTGTCAATGAACACAAAATTAGTCATCTAGTCCTTTCATGTTTGCTTGTTAACTAACTGTAAGCAATATATTATTCTCAGGAGCCCCATCCCACAGTATTTATATGGTAAATACACTTTATAGGGGGGAAATCAGGCATCTGTGGGTCAGTCTACTCTTCAGGAAATACTGATTAATAACTCTTCATACATGTTGCATAGTAATGCATACTATCACCAATATCATAATGGATTATTTTGTGTATGAAATGGGATATTCAATCTTAATATGGCTTTTCTGGAAACTAGGCTTATCTGGATTTGAGGTCACATTTTGTGAATGTAAAACCATGAGCCCAAACAGAATAAGAGGTTGTACTGGTTCTCCTAAGAACAAGGGTGGAACATTTTTGTCTTTGATGCCAGGCTTTCAAAAGTCACTCTATACAAACATGAAATGACGAAATTTGACCAAAACAGGTGGTTTGTTTATCCAGACATATTTGAACCTATCTATTTACAGTGATAAAGTCCAGATTCATTAAATTCTGTAAAACCACCCACAAATCTGTATTCCTTAGAACTTCCTGAGAGTTCGTCTGATGTACAATAAATACATCTACAAGACAATATTGTCCAGTCTTGTGATGATGTTATCCAACATGCATTGTCCCAATAGATTTGAAAGAAAAACAATTTGCTCACCCTCTCACACCAACACTGATTCCTGCCATGAGTCGCAACTCTTCTATTTTATGTCACAATGATAATATAGTGGACAGTTGATTTTTCTTTGTCAATGGTCTACGTAACATGTAAGCCCATTGTTCATTAACCTCATTCATATCTAATATATTGAAGATACTTCAACAGTCCAGCTTGATTCAAGTTTGGCAGAGTTGATCATATTTTAAATAGAGAGTTCTTATCTTTCTGACATGAACAGTTGACAGGAATGGGTGTGGCCTGCAATCAATTCTATGCAAAGTGTTAGGATCAATGGTATACATGTTTTGAAGCAAAATGACAAACAATTTGATAAAAATCTATTCAATTCTAGCAAGCTAATAGTAGTGGTTTCTCCTCACAAGTCATCCCGTACACCGAAGCCAGGCCCGGTTGGTGGTTGTGTAAGACTGGTTAGGCCGCCTTCGGGTTCTGATGCAAATCTTGTGCTCCTATACGAGAGAAACAAGAAAATTAATTTGAAAATATAATAAATACTGTGCAACCTGCCTATAGAGACAACCCAAGCAAATGTTCCTGGAATACAGTACACACTGTATATAAAGACCTATCAAGGGGAGACAAGGAAAGAGGTCTTTATAAGAAGATGGTCTTGATGGTTTGAAGTTTGTGGGGTTTGTGGGGGAGAATTGGTGAAAACAAGGTCTCTAACATATAGACACTATTGAATATGTAACTAAATTAAGGATGTATATGATATCAGAAATGCACCATCTTAAAATTGTTTTCAGACAAGACTAAAGAAAACACCACATACTGAGAGATTTCCCCAGTTTCAGTGTGAGATGATAAATTGATGAATATTTAACTGTTGTATAAGTTGCCTGTTTTTTAAACTTTGTTATTTTTGTTTTGTTTATCCTTTCCTGTTTCTTTTGTGTGTGTGTTGTACTGTATGGTACACTCGCTACAAGCTTTGCTTACCAAGTTGTCACCTCCACTTATGTTGCAACATTTAAGAATATCTAAATGTGATAAATGCTTGGCATTTGGGCATTTGGAAATGGATGCAAAGTCCATAAACACAATATTTCTTTAGAATAGATATCATTATCAAGAATACTGTTAACAATCCCAACCCAAATTACTGTTTTTTAAAGAAATATTTCGTAAGGAATACATGTTTCCCTCCTTTGATTCATCCCTTATTAAAAATCTTTCGTTGAGGATAGGGTGTAGTGTTAAATCCAGGATGAAGTTGGTCATTCCATTAATGTGTGGAATTTGCAGCGGAGCAATTGTCGCTGGAGAACTGAACGGTCATGATATTGACACAAGGATGATTCAGGTCTATATCAGAATCTTATAAACATAATTTTGCTCTAGCATTAGAATAATCACCCACACTTTTGAAATGGTCCAAATGCCCTTGGCTACGCCTAGGACATGTTAAAATTCTGGAGGTACCTCATACATGTTATTCTTACAAATGCCTTCAATGATGTGCAAGATCATTACACTTAAGTGAAAGCATTACACTAAATAAGTTTGATTAATCTTACCTAGGACCAGCCTTGGGTGTCCTACCAGCCTTGAGATCATCAATTATCTCTTCCATATCCTTGACTGACAGGTCTTCATAGAAATTATCATTGATCTGTACCATGGGTGCGTTCACACAAGCTCCTAGGCATTCAACCTCGGCCAATGTGAACATGTTGTCCTTGGTTGTCTCTCCAACTTTGATGCCTACAGCAAAAGGAATATAAAGAATTATAAATTGTATCTCCTAAAAGTATCTCTATTTCCCCTTTTCCCTTTCTCTCTCTTAACATTCAACTCATTTTCAAAGTTTAAATTCATTGTCAGGCAGAATGAAAGAATATATGTACAACACATGTTGTGCAAAAGTTGTCATCTGCAATCCAATATCTGTGAGTAGAATGTACAATCAAAATGACACAATGAATATAGTTAGGTCCCTCACTATTTGAATTACCTTTATAACTCTCTTTTTGGTACATATGGCAATATCTCACGCATGGTATAGGACAAACATTCAGAAAACAATCTTTGCATTCAGTATCTGATACATTTTAATCAAATGGCCTTATTTAAAGGAGAATGAAACTCATTATCAAAGGTTGCAAAGGTGCCTCCGGTTTCATCAATTGTGAAACTGGTTTCTGCTTAACAAATCTTCTGTTAGTCACACACATGGCTTTCTTTTTTAAAGGAGAATGAAACTCTTGGAGCAAGTTAGCTTTTGTGAAAGCAGAAAAATCAAAGAATAAGATCAACAAAACTTTGAGTAAAATAGGACTAGCAATAAAAGAGTTATGAGCATTTGAATGTCGAGATCACTAATGCTATGGAGATCCTCCCATTGGCAATGCGACCAAGATCTGTGATGTCACACACGTACAACTCGGACACTGAAAATATACCCCAAAACATCTCTTTTTGCTCATTCTAATCATATGACAAACGATTCATCAATGATATAATGTTGTGAAACCTCTGTACTTGTCATCTCATAAAGAAAACACCTAACCTTGTGATAGACTCTATAAAAGTGAGAATATAAGTGAAATAAGTACTAAAGTAATGAGGGAGTTGTACGTGTGTGATATCACAGATCTTGGTCGCATTGCCGATGGGAGGATCTACATGGCACTAGTGATCTCAATATTCAAATGCTCATAACTTTCTTATTATTCATTCAATCTTCCTCAAACTTTCAACAATATGTTTCTTTGATTTTTCTCTTTATTATGGATTCAGCTAGTTTCAAGGGTTTCATTCTCCTTTAAGAAAAGGAAACACTCTGCCAATCTCCACCCAGAAGTTAAATGGGTACCCAAAGGTATGCAAAGTCCGATGTAGTGTGCCTCGCAAGCAACTGCGTTGGGATACTCTTGCTTGAATGTTCCTCAAAGAGTGGAGAAAGTTCATAATTTGCATATGTCTGTGGCAAGCCACAGTCTGATGACCTGGTATTGATATATCTGTATATCGCTTTCATACACTATATATAATATATATAAAATATGTGATAATAAACCTTTTTTTATGTACAACTCCCATTTTTCTTCAATACATGAACTACCTGTATCCTAGCCATGGTCATTCGAGGGCATTGCAAAATTTTCATAAGAACTGGAAAACAAGAACCAAATAATTTCAGTAAGGTCCCACACATGAGGTTGGATGTACATATTTCATAGAATTGCCCATACATCAAATATTATTGATATTATATCATGAATGCTAGACAAGGTTATCTAGATCTGGTTCCCATTTCATACAGACTTGTTATACTAACAAATGCACAAATTTATTATCAGCCAATCAGATTGAAGGATTTCAGAAGCTTTTAACTGTTATTGCAAATTAGTTATTACAACAAGTTTTATGAAACAGCCACCTGGTACCCGTAACACAAAACTTACCAATCATCGTAGAACATTTTTTACGATTGATTGCATTGATTACAATGTACAATTAATCGTAAAAATCAGGCATACGATTAATTGCTAACCTTTGTGTTACAGAACCCTGGTCATACCTAATTTTCTTGTGATCACTTCAAGGATACTATCCGAATCTCTCAGCATGCATGGTGTTGTTGTGCAGATTTGAATATGGTATTTGCCTACTGGATTCCTGTAAAGAAAACACATACCGGCATAAATAAAAACATAGACATATAGAATAACATATTTATCATGCTGCATTATTGTACAGCATTTACAGGGTTCTAATAAAGTAAGTGATAAGTGTTCTGTAAGGAAGTATAATCATTACACCATAGGCTCTCAAAATTAGCAGGGATATATAAAGAATAGAACAAGTGCGTCACTATATTAAAGGTGAGCACATAATACGCCCGTCTGTAACGCGGAAAATGGAATTATTGGTCAAGCAAGAAAAGTGAAAGGTGGCAACTTCACCTTTGACCTTATGGCCTCAAAATCAATAGAATTGCTAGGAGCTATGCTAGTATCATACACACCAAATTATATGAGCCTAGGTTAAGTTAAACTGAAGTTATCACGTTTACAAGGACTGCAGAAGTGTAAGATGAAAACACGTCACTGTGACCTTGACCTTTTGACCTCAAAATCAATAGGCTTCCTGGGATCCATGCTAGTATCATACACACCAACTTATTAACTTAAGCTAAACTGAAGTTATGGTGTTTACAAGGAAAAGTTAACGGACGGACAGATGGACGGACACCGAGCGTGATACCATAATACGTCCCATCCTAGGATGGGCGTATAAAAATTGCTGCCTGTAAGGGAGCGCTGCAACCGAACCTCCTTGGGTTGGGAAGCCCCCTCCAACAGAAGATTTTACAATTGTATGCCTGAGTATAAATGTATGATAAGTATGTGTTACAGTCCAGACCCCATTTTCAACCAAAATTTTCATTCCAGAACATCACCAATTTAGAAAGCCATGGAAATTCTGATTTTTTTTCCGGTTTGAAACCCTCAGATTCGTGGTTCCCCGTTCAGTGTGACCCATCATGAACTACTCAGCCAGTCGGCACCGATTGAGCTTGCCGCCGAAGCACCCTGTGCCGTGCTCCTAGCGCTTAGCTTACAGCTAGCATGTTAGCATGATACGTACATGCTTTACACGGCTGCTCCAGAGACCCCCATTTTCTGATATGGTCAGTTCCAGAGCATTGCATTTTTAGCAATCGTTGATCCTAGAGCTGTTCCATAGACCCCCATTTTCTGATATGGTCAGTTTCAGAGCATTGCATTTTTAGTAATCGTTATCCTAGAGCTGTTCTAGAGACCCCCATTTTCTGATATGGTCAGTTTCAGAGCATTGCATTTTTAGCAATCGTTGATCCTAGAGCTGTTCCAGAGACCCCTATTTTCTGATATGGTCAGTTTCAGAGCATTGCATTTTTAGCAATCGTTGATCCTAGAGCTGTTCCAGATACCCCCATTTTCTGATATGGTCAGTTTCAGAGCATTGCATTTTTAGCAATCGTTGACCCTAGTCTTAGAGCTGTTCCAGAGACCCCCATTTTCTGATATGGTCAGTTTCAGAGCATTGCATTTTTAGCAATCGTTGATCCTAGAGCTGTTCCAGAGACCCCCATTTTCAGATATGGTCAGTTTCAGAGCATTGCATTTTTAGCAATTGTTGATCCTAGAGCTGTTCCAGAGACACCCATTCTAAGACCAAGTTTTCATTCCAGAGCCCCCTATTTTCGACTTTGGTGTGGCACATAGGTATCATGTTATAATCCGAGTAGCCCCATCCCCCCTCCCCCGGTTTGTAGGTATTGAAAATTAATGTTTTAATTCAATTTAGAACATTTTGAGGGAATAATGAAATAATTATGAGACAAGAATAAACATCTTTTCTGGGGATTTATTCATAAATTTCTGACAATGGTCTACCATTCACAAATCCACATCACAAATGATAGTTCGCTAGTGCAAGCGCCATCAAAATGGTTGAATGTACATAGTCAATTTTCAAATGTCTCAATCAGGCCTTCGAAATCTATGTATGGGAATGTGACCATGCCAATCCCAGAGAAAAATTGAAGTCACAGGAAAAAACATCTGTATAAAAAAATTCATTGCGGATCTGCAGAGAAAAATCATGCCTGCGCAATGTCTGCCACCCACCATGTCAACTTCAGGCCACTCCTTCGACAGCTAGTGTCATCTCCCTTCCCTGGTGGGTGCTTCATAAAGCCATTCATAAAGTTAAGTACAACTTTGTGCAAGACTGGAACATGTTCTTAATGTCAGCCACTTAGGCCATGTACCACAAGAAAGGGTCACCAGGCGTTCATAAGTCATTCGTAACTTACGAATAGCTCCATGAAACACCCACTAGATAGCTCTCTTTGATAGCTACCAAAGAGATCACTTCCTCAAGAAGCCTCCTCATTCACTTACCTGTTAAACATGGTATAGAAGGTGGCTACCTCATAAACCCTCATCCTAGGCATCTTGAGGATATCTGCTACCTTGTTCATGGCTGAGATGGGTGTCCATCCATGCTGTCTCTGGGCAAGGTCTAGGATGGGTAGACAGGCCGCTGCCTGGTGACCATCAGGGTAGTTGGCTATGATGTCATTTACTCTCTAAGAGAAATAATATACATGTACATAACCATTGAAGAAGTACATGAACATTGCAAGGTAGATCTGGCTATAGCCTGAGCTGCAAACAATCATACTGAGTATCCATCACCTGGGTACAGCATACCACAACATGGATTGATTTCTTGCTGAAGAAAATTATGAATTTGAATTTTTTGTTTCAAATCCGGAGACTACTCCACCAGGCCAAAACATTACACTACTGCAATTCATTTCCCAAATCATATCACAACAGATCACACAATTTTCAAAAGGCTCATATATAGTGGATGTATACATTTGGTTTCATGTTGCAGAAATCTTTGTATTCTTTGACATACCTTCATATTCTCTTCTGTGAATTCAAAGGGAGTATTTGGATTGTTGGCTTCAGTATCTCTGTGCTGTAAATAAATAACATACATGTATTAACCAAAGTTAAATAACAAGACAATATGGATCAAACAGAGAACAATGTGAAAAGAGAGGGATAGGACAGAGGAACATGCTCCCAGAACAGATGTTGTATTCATCCTCAAAAGCAAAACCAAAATGAACACAGTTATGGAGCAAGGCCTAATTTTGGTTTATACAAGGTAAAAATAATTAACATATAGGCCTAATTATAAATGAACTCTTACTGGAGTGTTAGAATTTAAGTGTGCATTAATTCAAGTATTTCAATTCTTCCTTTCAGAAAGTAAAGTGATTTTTATAATATTTAAGCAAACTTTATTACCACAAATATTTGTCCTGATGCAGCAACTCTACTGGTGTGTAAGGTCCTGAGCTTCTGGGCCTAAAGTGAAGAAAGGGGATAGCAGTTTGTACTAGAATTACATTACACAGGATCAATGAAGACTTTAGATCATTAAATACCAATGTGTTGATTAAATAAAAATGGTGCATGCATGTGTAAATATTCAAAGAATTCAATGAATGATTTGGGCAACCCAAGACTGTGACTGAATATGAGGATCTTTGAAGTGCATCAAAGAGTGCAATTAGCAAGGGTACAGATTGACATAATTTCATGTTTTGTAATGTGGAAGTTTAAAAAAACAATATACAGGACAATTTTAGTTGCTTGATATTCTTGCCACCAGATTCAGAGTGTGTGCACCCAATCACATTAAGGGACATTGCAGCAATGTCAACAAGATGGTGGCAAATTCAGAATTCACCGATACAAGTAGTGGGGGGGGGGGGGTTCGATTAATAAAAAAAATGTGTTTCAAAGCTGTATTATTGTTTATATGACTTTACTTTCATCAGTAGAGGGGCATAACCAAGATGGGAAATCTCTCGTAGAAACATGGTAAATTATCAAAGGTTGCAAATGTCTCTCCGGTTTCATTGAATGTAAAACTGGTTTCTGCTCAACAAATCTTCTCAGTTAGTTAAATATCACACACATGTCATGGCTTTCTTTTTTAAAGCAGATTGATTGGATAATAATTATAACACGCACACGAATTGGATGCAGTCCCTGCCTGGCTACGTGGAGAGTAAGCACACGTTAGTAAATGATTTTTACTCTCTAGGAGGAGCCTGCTGGCTAGCCACAATGCTGAGCAGTGAGTGAATCAATCAACTTTTCAAGACATTTGATGACTTGGCTTGCACAACTCCACAAGTTGAGTCAAGTCTCAAGACTCAAGTCAGAGTCAAGTCTGATTTTTTCTAAATGACAATGTCAATGGTTCAATCATGATGTCAATATTGCATTTTTGGTTTGGTCCAGTCATGCTTAAGCATCTGGTAGGCCTACCTGTCCTTACTCTAAAAAATTTCAAATCTATAGACCATGATAAAAAATCACATTAATGCAGACAATGACAAAAAATGTCAAAAGTGAAGCAAAGCCAAAGCCAATAAACAAACACACCAATTCAAACGTGTGGGACCATTAATAAAAGATTATGCAATTATCTCAAATTTTCTTCCAATTACCCGGCAAAATGTTAGTATATGCTTACCGATGACCGGACCAACAGTTTGAGAGGTGTTCTAATCATCTTAAGAGATAATAATGCAAAGACAGAAAGTGATTTCAGACTAAAAAAACTTATTTTACTCTGAGTACGGCGTTAGACACTGCTAGCGGCCGAAAAATTCGTGATCCTCGTCCACTTCAGTGATAATACATTTAATTCTTTTTAAATCGAATCTGTTGTTTTGGAGTTTCAATAAACTTGCACTTAATTTTTTTATAAAATATTTATTATGAAAAGAGTATTATAAGGCATATATTTATGTTGAAAAAATGTAAAATACAATTTAAAATTTATATATTATCCTTTTTGATGATATGTACGCATGCGTAGATCAATTATGTAATGGATTGACGTTATGTTGCCAGAGACGCTTTTCACGACTCGAGCTCAAGTTTGTCATTACATGTAGCTCGCTACCGATGCACCCCCGCTCCACCGCCCCGACCCTGCCCAGGCCCAGCCTCCGTCGTCGTCCCTCGGTTGTGTGAGTGACACGTACACGCAGCTATTGTAGGTAGCAATCGCTTCAACCGATACATCGGTACGGAACCTCACTTTTAATTTGGAAAGACGTCTAGCCTATGGGCATGGCTATGCGACTATGGACGGAGGCGAACATAACATAAGTTGTAAGTTAAATATTTTGTACCGGTACACATCGGTAGAACTAAGTTAGAAGTAGAAAAAGGAGCGAGAACTAAGTAAGTTATCTCTAAGACAGTCTAATTCTGTCTTGGAATTTGAGTCAGCAAAATAACCCGACAGGATTGGCACAAAACAAGTCATCACAAACCATCATAAAAATTAATCTTGTCTTTGTTCATTGAATGAGTGTCACAAGCATGACAGAGAAGGAAGAAACTGAGTCTGCAGTCGTGACGTGAGGAAAGTGATGATTGATTGACATGCTCAGAACCTGCATATAACCATAATTAAACTGCATGAACTATATCTTTACGACTTGTCCTGTCTACTCTTAACCCTGGATGATTATTTATTATGGATACTATTGCCTTCATAGGGCTGATCTCCGAAAGCAGCGGAGGGAGAAAACCAGGAAGGAAGGAAGATTATGAATAGGGTGACAGGGCCAGGGTCTAGATCTAGGCCTAAGTCATATCAATAATATGACATATGACTCATAAGTTACAACATGTTGTAACTTAATACTAAATACTAAAATAGGTTCATTATTGCGGATAGAAATAATCGCTAGAGGGTATTCATTTGTCCCGCAATGTTGTAAATTATTAGATCTTAACTGAGTGAGGGAGACAGAGAAACAGCGTTAACAGGAAGTAAATGACCGGAAGTCTCAACAATTTTTTGTTATTTTGGGTTGTTGTCGCAAGAGGAACTGTTTCCTCAGTTTATCACTTTGAGAGACTAAGTTTCTCAAAGTTATAAACTGATTTTTAAAACTCTGCATATCGATTGAAAACAGTACATTTAAATGACAAAAAAAGCCTTGTTTAGAATATTACTTATAAATATAGTTTTTCTGGGCCCCCAGACTCTCTAACAACATGTCATTAGTATACAAATAATGCATGCAGCTGAGTGCGTTAGTGGAAATGCAGAGCACGCGAGATTTCTTTAGATAGGTGCCGCACTGTGCACGAGCCGCTGGCAGCGAGTGTCCAGTGTGCTCCATCTTAAGAAACCGAGCTTTCTCTGCATTTACTTTTACGCATGACAGAGCAAGTGCATTATTTGTTTTATAAAATAGCAACACCAAGGCTCGACATTAGCGGTGGCCCGGTGGCCCGGGGCCACCAGAAATTCACCTCGGGCAACCATTATTGAAAAAATGTTAAGTTTTGGTGGCCCGAATCGGGCAACCAATAATTTTCAAAGTAGCGCAATTTTTCTCCCAATTTTGCACGCATTTATAAACTTTCTACAGTTCAAATTGCAAGTCAATTCGTCATGCGCCCTTTTTGTTAATCTACACACAAATACACACACACAAAGATTGCATACAGTAAACTATTATCCAGCCGGCTGCGCCGGCCGTCTGGCGAGAGCTTTGCATGCATGAAACCACTGCATGCAGCTAGCTAGCTGTGCGCTAGCAGACTATTTAGACTCAGGGAGCTGCGATACGAAATGTTGCTGCTAAGAAATCTTCCACAGAACTTTGAAAATCTACGTCAAAGTCACATTTTACACCAATGAAATGCCCTTCTACAGTCCATATTACTCAAATCTGGTGTAACCTGATTATTTGCAAGCATTAAAAAGAGGAATTATGACCTCTCTTTTGACTCACACCGATTTCCAAATGCATTAATGCACATAAAACACATAGGTGAGTACATCACAGTCCCACGTGTGCATTTGTATGTATGTTGATACTTTGTTTCTTTCGAAGCTGTGTCTTTTCTAGCCAAAAATAAGCAGACAGTTTCTTTCTTTCTTGTTTATAAATGACTTCTTAAACCACTCTTGAGGAAGTAAATACTTTGGGAAGGCATTTCATTGATATGAAATGTGAATTTTTCCAGCATTTGGCAAATATACGGAAGGACTCTTCTCACACTGTTTTTTTTTCCAGATATAAATTATAACTTATGCCATTTTCTTATTTTTTTCTTTCATTTTTTTTTATAGTGGTTAAACCATTTATACCCCTTCCCATTGAATATGCCTGATTAAAGAATATGTTTCTACTGAAAAATAATTATAAATTTTCCCAATTTTTTATAAATTTTGTTTTATTCATTTTTCTTTTGTTTTTTTTTCCTCTAAATTTTTTCTTTTCTTTTTTTCCCTGTTCTTTGTTTTTTCTTTCTTCATTTTCTTTCTTTTGTTTTATTTCACTTATTTATTTTATTATTTTTGTTTTCTTTTTTTAATATACTTGGTGGTAGTGGCTGCAGAATTAATATTTCAGAAGTTTGTTTTATTTATCTTAAATTAATGTTTTTCTTTATATTTTTCGGGCCACCAGACTTTAATATCGGGCCACCAAAATAAATCATTTGAAGGTTTTGGTGGCCCGAACGGGCCACCACCAAAAAAAGTTAATGTGGAGCCTTGGCAACACAGAAACAATTTTTTTAAAAGTTACAGTACAGTTTTGTTGGACTTCTACCGCACTGGTTTGCTTGAGCGTGCAATGTCAATTTTCGTTGCACACCTTTTGCACTACCGTGCAGTGCACAAAAAAAGTTGGATGTCATGTGACGCGTATTGACCGATCGCGATGCTTGAAATAATACAGCTATTTTATAAAAATGTATGTTTCTAATTTGTAATTTAGACGTAGGCCTACATGTATGATGGATACCAATAAAGCACCATGCCATTGATAAATCATTGGGAAATTGAATCAATACGAAATTTGAAAAATGCCAATTGACTTGCATGATATAATCTGTCCGTCATGAGCGCCCGTCGGACTAATGCGATAAAAGTTTGGACAGAACAAATTTGACCAAACTCATGATGGCTGTTTACTTCGGGTGGTCGCAGTTCTCATTTCCAACAATCCCAATTTCTAGACTCCTAGCAGATCTCTTGATTGCTAAACCAAAATAAATAACCTCGGTGAAGTTACATGTTTCAAAGTGAAAACACGCAGTTTACGTGTACTTCTGGTTGGTTAGTCTACTAACTATTGCTCTCCTATCATTAGACCCAGACATTCTGGCGTCTATTACATAACACCCCAGGCAATGGCGTACCTAGGATTTTCCACGGGGGGGGGGGGGGCAAAATCATCAGCCAAAAAATTTGACAAGCAAAAAAAAAAGTCTTCACAACCACAAATAAAGGATTTCGTACCAGAAAAAAATTGAAAAGCAAAAAAAAAAAGGTTGTCAGCTTTAATGGAGGGGGCCATTGTTGGCTCGTCAGGGGGGGGGGGCAGGGATACGTATGGCCCTTGCATGGGTTGTGACTAGTCAGGGGGGGCAGTCTGCCCCCCATAGGTACGCTAGTGCCCCCAGGCATCCAGCTTAGTGAAAGACTTGAATCCCTTCTCTGTTCGGAGATTAGACTTGATTTCTCATGATTTGTCAATGGAAGGTTGCTTTAATACATGTAGGTTAGCTTTATCAATTGCAAGTTATAAACATGAAATATATGTATGCTTCACATTTCTCTCAGCTTTAACCCATGAAAGGACTGGAGGCCAAAGATGTTGAATACAACTTATAGAAGACTAACAACATCCAGAACCAGATGATAGTAGAACCCATCTGCCATTAATTTTGGAGGATATTTGAGATCAAACCAAGGAGCTGTTTACAGGAACATTACATAGACAATCCTCAATCATGGGGGACAAACCTGGGAGTGCCAAGACCAAGGGAAAGTTCTTTGAGCTGCGGGTGAAACTCTTTACTGATGAAATCTTCGTCATGAAGGAGGTGTACCAAGAGATGAAGATACGGGCGCTTAAATCTAAGATGGAATTTATTACTGGTATACCGAGTCATCTGCAAAGACTGACTTATCTTGATGAAGGTATTTTTTTTTTCTTGTTTCATCTATCATGAGGTTTTATCATTACCCCCCCCCCCCCCAAAAAAAAAAGAGAGAAAAGAGTTGCATATGACGTCACAAATCAAATGATTCAAATTCTAACAACTTTTTAATTCTTTGATAGACTTTTCTCAAACCTTTCGTCAATATTTTAAATTATTTTTTCTGCTATTTTTACAATAAACTTTTTGTCAAGGTGAAATTCCCCTTTAGGTAAATTGGAATTTCACTTTTATACAGTACTTAGTGAAAGTGTGCTGTGCATTTAAAAAAACCTGAATAATCAAGAATCCTATTTTATCAGAATTAGTTGTACAAAATGTTTTAATACAGTAACCACCCATGTAAAAGTGAAGAAATCATGCTATTTGATTTAATTAATAGGAAACTTATTCCATTATTTGAAATAATTATATTGGCAGTTTAATTAACAACTACTGAAATAGATCTTTAAAAAATCAAAATGATTACAGTGTATGTGATAAACATGGACTCTCCTCCTTTATCCTGTCAGCTGATATGATGGACGATAGTGATGTCAAACATCATGATATAGTACCTGGTGCAATTATAAATCTAGATGTGTGGAATACATGGAAAAGCCTCATCTCAGCTGCAGCCAAAGGGGATGTGAATCAGGTATTGTATATATTTACCTATTCTCGCTTCTCCTAAAGCCTGTTTGTATGCAAGTTTTCTTAAAGGACAAGTCCACCCCAACAAAAAGTTGATTTGAATAAAAGAGAAAAATCCAACAAGCATAAGACTGAAAATTTCATCAAAATCGGATATGAAATAAGAAAGTTATGTCTTAAAGTTTTGCTTAATTTCACAAAACAGATATATATTAATTCCTCCCTGAACATGTGGAATTAGCATTGTTCAATACGATAAGGTTCAGTCAAGTTGGTGCTTATTGTCAAATGTGTAAAAAATGAAATATTGTATAATTCAAACAATAAAAAACAAAAGAAATAGTGAGTGATGGACATCATTGACTGACTCATCTGCATGTCTCTGCATGAGTTGTGCATATCACTGTTTTGTGAAAAATAAGGGAAACTTTAAAATGCCATAACTTTCTTATTCTACATTTGATATTGATGAAATTTTCAGCGTTCTGTTAGTCTGATTTTACTCTATTTATTCAAATCGACATTTTTCTGGGTAGGACTTGAGCTTTAAAGATAAATGCCAGTTCTATCAATTTAAAAATAACCACCCACATGTCTGTATGAAAAAAAAATACCTGCCAAAGGGTTTAATGCAAGAAATTGTGTAGTTGCTGAGAAATTAGCAGTCTTCATTGTGATGGTTTTTCAGCTAAGGTTTCATAATTTTAAGTTCAGCTTATATAATAAACATAAATGTACCAGATCTAGATAATATGGTGTCAATTAACCTTGGTTTTACCATGGACCTATTACGAATGGACATTCAACGAATCCCCTCCTTTGACACAAAGACCGTCGCCGCTAATCTTTTTATAAACAGAGCGCTGGCAGCTGACACCCATCAAGCCGGTCGTAAAACATGCTCTCACTGATGGACAGCGGAAATCAATTGTACGCTGCTCCTACCCATTGCGATGTTGTTCGTTCACTTTATCAAAAGCAACGCACAGCAGCGAACGTTAGCGCTATGAAAATGATAGCAGGAACAAGAAAACAGGCGTGCATAAACGTATTTTTACGTACATCGCTAACAACCGGAAATGAAATGCATTGACATCACCTTGCAGATCCGTATATCTACGGCAAAAAAGCAGTTGAAATTCGACGAAAAAATCTGCGGAAAAACGTTAAAATCTCAGCTTTTTCGGACAGTATTGATGTCGATAGTAGCGCTTACCTTCGGTCAGAAGTTGATTTTCATTTGGGCATAAAATTCCACAGGATTGATGAAATTTAACGGGATTTTTTTTGATGGACAGACGACAATCGCACATTATAGAGAGCCTAAAATAATGTACTGAAAAACCGGATATGAATTGTGCATTGCATTCTAGGTAATGTAAGGACTTTCCCTATTCTGCTATATTGGCAATCGGGGCTACAACATGACCGTCTTTGGTCGAAAGAGGGCCAGTGATCGATCGGTGACGATCATCGGCCGAAAGGAGGTTGTGTAAACAATCACCCGGGGCGGTCGTTGTAAAAACCGCGTAAAGAGAAAGTTAAGGGTTAGACAGCAATTTTGACAGCTGGAAACAGGTGGTGGTCATAAAATGCTCTCGTTGAATGTCCATTCGTAATAGGTCCATGGTTTTACTTACTTTCTCATGAAGTCAGTGCTCATTGCAACTACTATCTCTAAATCTCAACATAGATTTTGAGGAGAAATTCAGACTGTTGTGTAGAGAAAATGTGACAGATATGATAGAAGATTGATACAACTTAGTATGATATTGATCTCAATTAATGACCTTACCATGCAAACTGCAGCTGGATTTAAAGATCATGAAACAGTGTTTCTTGTAATCTAATTTGCAAGAGCTTTTGTAAGCGAGATATGATTTGAGTTAAAATGTAAGAGAACAGTAGCCTATCACCACTTTTGCAAGTTTTGAAGTAGTGGCTAATTGCAATATTCCTTGATCCAAATTGAAGGTGATGAAGCTTGGAGTTACTAAGGACACAAAGTATGAGACCCCATCATCAAAGACGATGCGAGAGAAATCAAGGCAGGCGTGGATAGCAGACCGAGCGTTTGTAGCTCTTTGTATAGCAGCTCACAGAGGTCATGTGAACATGGTCCAGAAACTCATCGAAGGAGGTAGGTTAGAATAATAAATTGCTGACTGGTCTACACCTGTTTCATCCGCTTTCCGTTTGGTCACATGGCCTCCAATAGTTCGTTAGTAACCAGTTTGTTGACTTAGAACCAACATATGTGATAAAGTGAAAATCCGACCAGACCATTTGGGCATTACAAAAAATGAAAATTAGAATAAGTGCAGTGTACATGCAGTCAAACAGCACTTAGACCAAATTGATTAGCCTATGTTGTATTGACATATCTGAGATGTAGACCAGCTGATTGTGAATACAAACCTGGCATTTGCGATGAAAATAATGAATTACATTTATGAAATAATTTGAAGCCAAACATACGGTAAAATCTCTGCCTGGCCCAACTCAATATCCTTTCTAATCTAAACAACCTGATCACAATGTTAATTCATAGCTCTATGATAATTTGAAGCAGGAGCAATCACAGCAGTATCAAATGTCAACCCAAAACTGTAACTTTCTGGAATTTTCATTATAATGCTCAATTTTCTCAATTTCTTCAGTCAACTTGTCATACCTGCCAACCATTCCGATTTTGGCGGAATTATACCGATTTTTTAGCCTCCATTCCGAATTCCGAATTTTTAAACCAAAATTCCGATTTTTAGGTCAATCAATATAGTGTTGAAATTATTGAAACGGCTGTATGATGCGACTAACGCATAAGCGGCTGTAACATACGACTAATGCATAAACAACTGGGGCGCACGGCTAAGTGCTAAGTGCACAGTTCCATTGCAATTGCATGTGAAAATTACGAGCAGCGGCCACAGCGGCGCGGCCGATATTAGCGTTGACTTCCGGAACAAAATGGCGGCTGACATCGGCTCGCGAAAGTGCCAGTTTTCAGTGAGGACACGTTTTCAAAATCCACGAACATCGGAAAAACCGTGAAAAATTCACTTTTTTAGACCCCTTGTTTCCTAACTACGATGTATAGAATTAAGGATGGTGATATTTTTGACGCGAAATATGGTGATTTAGTAAGATAATTTCACTTTTTATTCGAGGTTTTGCTCTTTTCGCCGGATGATTTTGTATTGTGGAATGAGTTAGTGAATGAGTCGTGTACTGGTGTCTAGAGTGTGTTGGTAATATCATTGATGAGTCTGCTTACCGGCGCCTGCTTACCCGGCCGATCGGCCGCGCCGTGCACATCGGGAGGCTCTGCCGCAGTTACTCAAGTTTATCCCTACGCAATGTTAAATTGATCTGTACTTTATTTTTTCGAATAATTGTCAAATTTGTGAGAAAGAAAGCGGCAATTATCAACTTTCGAGTCAAGTTGATCCATCGGAGCCGAACGCCAAATCTACTTGCTTCGCTTGCCTAAACTCCCGGCGCCCGAGTTGCAGCGCCTCAGCCTCCCAGTCTCATCGGCGCACCGCAAGTGCAGTGGTGGGTGCGGGTCGGGCGTATTCCGCCGTATTACTTCGGCTCCGTTTTTGTCATGGCTGAAAATATGCTTTCTTATGCCAACAAGCACTTATCTAATAAAGGTTATGATATAACCTTGTCCTCAGTCACTACTCCTGTGTGGTGAAATATAAACATGAATAAGATGACAATGTTTGGCTTATTTTGATGCATATGATAGACTTGATATAATTATAAATGATAAATAAATGTTCTGGATCTGGATGTATACGATGCAGGGCCCTCCTGGGCATAAACGCATCGGGTGAGAGAGGGCGGGGTGAGGATTAGAAAGCTCTGTCAATGGCCTTCTTGAATGAGCTTGTCGATGTTGAGTTGATGACAGCGTCACTCAAGTGATTCCATCACTTGTTAGATTTTTTTGCACTCAGTTTTTAATACAGTAGGCTAGGCCAACTTGAATCTGAATTAATGATACAAAATATCCCTTGGCCCAAAACTCAATTGAATTCTTGAAATAAGTTTTTTTCTGATTAAAAAGAGAATCTTTCCAGAAACTTTCCAACAATAGAGGGCCTTACAAAAATATGCTCAAAATCAAATTATTCCTAAATCTATATAGATTTCAATGAAAACAAATCACACCTGAATGAAACTGGGTGTATTTTTTTGTCACAAACGTGATATCTTAAAGACCCTTGTTTTAATGTTTGATTGATAAATGATATTATATTACATATAAGTAGACTAACGTTACATGTAGGTCATCCTGTGGTATGGTTAAGAGGGTAAATTTGCTTTAAAAAGGGTAGGGAAATGCTACTTTTACATGCAGAAAATGCAGAGTCCCTACCATGGGAGGGGGAAACCATCTCGCGCGCGACCCGCTCGGCGCCCTCGTGACTTTGATACTGATTTTTTATTATCAAAGGTTGGCAGGTATGACTTGTTGGCATGGACTTGGGCTTCAATCTAATATGAAATTTATTTTTATTATTTTTACAGATATATGAATGGTAACAGACAGTCAATTTAAAGAGTTATTCTAATTTGACATTATATGAGGAAAGTAGTGATATATTATATCATTTAGCCTTTAGTGGAAAGCAATAAATTTGTGTCTGTTTTATGAATAGAGTTGTGAAATCAATGTTTATGAAGTGAAAATTACTTTTTTTCCTGTTAATTTTTATTATTCCATAGGTTCTGATGTACATGCCAAGACAGCTAATGGCCGCACAGCTCTCCACATAGCAGCAGCACAGGGAATGAACAGCGCTGTTGAGGTCCTGCTCCACAATGGTGCCACCATTGATGATCCAGACTGTGAGAATAAGTCCCCTCTGGTCCTTGCTGGCGTGTGGGGCCACAAGTCATGCGAGAGACAGATTTTCCTCTATCAGTGGCAGCAGAGGGCGGCAAAGCAGAAACCGATCGCCCGCTCAAGTGGACGAATGGCCCACCAGATGTATGACTCCAAACTGAAGACCTGGTACACAGGAGCCTACGCACAGATGTACGCCACGCAGATACTGCCACCGGGAGAGTTCTCAGGGACAAGGCTTAATGCACCGAGAAGGAAACACAGACCGCAGTCAGCTTCGAGTGGGTGGTCAAGCGACGGAGAAATTGACGATGATGATTGGCTTGTTGATCAGGATGAGGTAGGGACCCAGGTCAAACTGGGAATGGAGACGTTAAAGAATGTGCAAGAAGCCGAGGCAAGGGCAGCAGGAAAGAAGTGAGTATTTTCTGTCTCTGAAAGCAGTCTTCTAATATCTGTAGAAAAATTGTTCTCTATATAGTTCTATAGATAAGGGGTAAATTTTAAAGTTGGGCTCTTTATAACCCTTAATCTTTGACCCTAATGTATTGGATTATGGTGATTGGCTAATGTCTTGACTTTATATTAAAAAAAAATTACAAATCACAAATTATGTGAGCATTTTAAGGCAAAGTTCTTATCAGAATGATATTGAACCTCAATTATTCACAAAATTCTGAGAGGTAATTATGGATGATTTCTTTTCATTAAAAGTTTCCATATCATGATCTTCAATATTATTGTCATTTTGTGCATCCAATGTATTCATTGACAATGTAACCTAAAGAATGGCTACCTTTATACCACTTATTAATATTATATGAAGATTATCAGGAAATTCAATCGTATAGCTGGCATACATGTAATCAGCTTAATATTTTCAAATGTAATGCTGGGTACAATAACTTCATTTCTGCTTTACACAGAGGTTCAAAGACGGAAAAAGGAAAGGGTGGAGTGAAAGATCGCAACTCCACCTTTGAAGATTGGTTGTCAAGGAAACAAAACAATGAACGTGAGAAGGTGAAAGGCAAAAAGAAAGCTGACGTCCGTTCGAAACTGTTGGCCGAGGACAAGAAGAGGAGCAATGCTGGGAAAGAACCTCCGAAGCAACGCTACGGCCTGAATCCTAAATCCCCTGAAATGACGACCCCAGATGATGGATCGTTTGATATGATGAAGCTGAGGAAGGAGATGAACATCTTCAACCCTATCGAGATCCAAAACTGAGCACCGTATGAAAAAGAGGGGGTAGGTTTATTTGGTTATTGAGAGGATTGAATTGTAAGCATGCAATAGACCTAGTGAGTTTTTCTTGAAACTGTTCATGAAGTTGTGCTTTACATTTTTATGTATTTAGAACGTGCATTTGGTTTTATCAGTAATGCATCAAGAATTTCCATTTATTTTTATGTACACTGTGCTTAAGGGTAGGTAGTGCCATGCTGGGAATTAAACCCTGGACCTTTACATGTTTGAAGTTTGCCTCACACCATAGTCACACACTATTGAAATGCCATCTTGAACTTTTGGCTCTTCATATACCTATTGTATATAAAATCACTTTAAACCATAGGAACAGCTTTATGAAACACCACCAGATCAGAGAAAGTGCTATTGATTCATTTCTATCTCAATTATGGAAAGCCAGTAATGTCACAAATAGAATTGAAAACTTGCAAGCCAGTATATTAATACAGTTCAAAAGGAACAAAAAAGTTATAGCAGGTGGTCTTTTGAATTCAGATGCTCACTATTCAGGTTTGACTGTAAATCAGAGAGAATAATATGCGACTTACCAAAACAAAATCGTCAATTCCCCAAAAATTAATTTTGAGATTTTTAAAGGTTAACTCCACCCCAGAGAAATTTTGATTTGAATAAATAGATAAAAATCAAACTAGCAAAACACTGAGAATTTCATTAAAATTGGATGTAAAATAAGAAAGTTATGACATTTTAAAGTTTCGATGATTTTTCACAAAACATTGATATGCACAACTGAGTGACATGCGAATGAGATAGTCGATGATGTCCCTCACTCACTATTTCTTTTGTTTTTTATTGTTTGAATTATACAATATTTCATTTTTTATAAATTTGACAATAAGGACCAACTTGACTGAACCATATAGTATTAAACAATGCTAATTCCACGTGTTCAGGGAGGAATTAATCGTTGTTTCACTTGGCAATGAGGAGAAAATTAGAATATTTCATATTTCATATAATAAAATACAAAAGAAAAAGTGAGTGGATGACGTCATCAGTCTCCTCATTTGCATACAACACATAACTGTTTTGTGAAATTAAGCAAAACTTTAAAATGTCACAACTTTCTTATTTTACATCCGATTTTGATGAAATTTTCAGTGTTATACATGTTGGATTTTTCTCTTTTTATTCAAATCAACTTTTTGTTGGAGTGGACTTGTCCTTTAATGAGCTTGAAAAAGTATACTCAAGGTCATAAAAACACTTGTCAAAATTGATCAACTACATGTATAACCCTCTCTCATACTTGATTGAATGTAGAAAATATCCAGCAAGAGCTTTAAAGAATTGGGAAAAAATTGAGGTTTGAAATTTGGGATTCAGTCAAGAATGAGATGTGCACATTGTGCAATCTTGGTGAAACTTCAAAGCAGTCCAGGAAAAATATGGTGTCAAAGAAACTCTTATATCTCGCCTTTTATATAACTTTACAAATTTTGAAAGTATTTAGAAGAATTACTCTTTCAGGTAAGCTGATTTTCTGATTTTTACTTTTGGAAGAGCAAGCTGCTATTTTGGTTATTATAAACCAAGAACCTTCCCTGACAACTTATTGTTGGTTTTGGGGTAGCTGTATATGAGTTGATATTAAACAAGCAATGATCTTCTACAGTATTTCTTCTGTTAAGGAAATTGTGTACCCCTTCTCCATGATAAAGTAAGTCATTGCATGCTTACATACATGAGGTTGGCCTTAATCAGTCCCAACTCACTATATGATTGGGTCAGCCGTATGATATTTGCTAAGCCTTATCACCTCAAGTTTTCAGATATTTTTATATGCAGCCCTGCTGCTTTGAGCATTGTAGGATAATCACTGTCAAAATGATTGAAATGCTCAGCTGATTTCTGGGGATTTCTTTATTACGTAATTTGTCAGTGATTTCCACCGATATCATTTAAAAGATAATGAAATCCTTCCATCTGATTGGCCAGGATCAAATTTGTCGATGAAAATCACTGGAAAAAAAAAACTTACTGAAATGCTCTTCTTTTGTCAGCTGTGATATTTATGTCACCTTTCAGAAGATTGTCAAATCATGGAAACAAATAAGTACTCATCGCAACAGGTTTTTACAATCTTGATACAATATTGGTCTCTCTCTCTGTGATGACAAAGACAAGGTACATGCATTGTGATGATTCACAGTGAGCAGTTCATTTAATGTGAAGATTCAAATTAAGTGCATAGATCATGTCTATGTACAGATGGTCCATATTCATTTGGTCTACAAGCATTCGGTCTACTTCCCAGATAGACTTATTAACATTTGGTCCGTTTTCAATCATCTACACTACACATGGTCACATACCACTTAGTCTAATTATAGACAAGTGGTGTTGATTATAGAAGAGATGGGTGTAGCCAAACAAAATGGGCTAAATCGTAATTAGACCAATCAGTATTAATTAAACACACTGGTTGTAGACAAACGAGAACAGAAATTAGACAGATGTATGTAGACCAAGTGTATTATTCTACAGATTGGCTTATGGGCTTGCTAATCATGAACAAATTATGCATTGTGAAGATTTAGATTTTTGCTATGGGTGGTGTAAATGTCTTTTGTGAGATAATCATGAATTATTACATGAGGATAGAAATAGACCTTATTTCAGAGGAGAACATGAATGATGTCTTTCTGTTCAGGGAGTCGGTATCCTAGGGGGTGTTTCACAAGATTTAAGTATGTCTTTTTAATAGAGTCGCACTTAAATGCTGACGCGTATATTATATGCAACGCGCATTCTTATTGATTACGGTAATACGCAGTAGTGCGCGTCCTCATGGTATGATCTGACCAATGCGGTCATGCCTTTTGTTGCGATCAAAGACATTAATTGGGAAGTTTTCATTTTAATGTATAAGTTTGTGCTCAATATCGTAATCATACTAATCAAGAAAAAATCAATCATGACAGAAATTTGTTTCATGCATTCTTCAATACTAGTTTATACAGACAAATCTAATTGATGTACATCAGGATAAACCACTTTCTGAGATCCCTTTTCAATACATGTATCCACCTCAATCAACCAAAAAATTACTTTTTTTCTTTCCAGGGCTCTTTTTGGAGAAAATTAAAAAATTTCCAGGGCTACTTTTTCATTTTCCAGGGCTCTTTTTCCACTTTCCAGGGCTACAATTTCTGGAGCTATTTCGCGGCTTTTTTGCGTTTGTGTGTGTGTGTGTGTGTGTGTGACGAAGCTTCGAAGCAGCGCGGCGCGAGCTAGTGAGAAGTACGTACCGGTACCATCTCCAATTCATAGGCACATGTACCACATGCACTATTCACGCCCGTAAACAGAGATTCACAGGTAAGTTCTCTTAGCTGACACGATCCTATGATGGACTCGCGTGCGCTGAAATGAGCAATGTTATTGTGCCACTGTATCTTGTATTTGCTTGTGTGACTCTGCGGGCAGCTCCGCGGTGATTTACGTACATATATACGTGATGTTCGCAACTGCAGTCGGGCAATGAGTTTGGGATTTTGTAGCACAATTGGTGTGCGCGTAGGAAACAGCTCAAGATTGTAATATAAGCGGTCACACGCAAATGCAAACAAGTACACATTTAAATGCAATATAATGTATAATGTATAATTTAAATGCAATCACGTACGTATGCATGAAATGCTACATAAATATACAGTGTTGACGGGGGCGATTATGAGTTTTGCAGTCGCCCTCGTGTGAATGTTTTTAGCCCTTTTCCGGGGCTCTTTTTGGACTTTCCGGGGCGAATTCGCCCGCCGCCCCCGTGTAATTTTTTGGTTGACCTCAATATACCAATGCATGCATGATTTCTTTTATCATCAAATTTTTTTCACCCATTGAGCATCATTTCACCTTGATTTTAATACTTTTTTGTATGATTAAAAAAAAAATCCATAGTCATTTTGATGTCTGATCTTATCAACATTCAAGTAATTATAATCCCTAGCCTTCGCTGATATTAATTTTGATTTTTACATGTACAATGTCCAATGTATGTATTTTGCATGATTGATATACATGTATGATTTCAGCTAAAGTATTATGATGTGTATATTTCGCTGATTTTTTTTATATCCCACCATCTGAATTTCATTCCACCTTGATGTTAAAAATATTTTATAACTCACTTTTATTAATATTTTGATTTTATAATTTTTGCAGATGCTTGTATCTTTTATCTTGTAAATACATGTATTTCACCAATTAATTTTTATTAATAATTTTTTATGTATTTCTCGGTCAGTGCCTACTTTTATGATATAGTGACCTGTATTCTTAACTTGGGTTTAATGCAAACTCTTGTCTTAGCTTGTGGTTTAACTATGGATAGCCAATTACGACATGTATCTCTAGCAGTATACATGTAAGTTCAATTGATCGTCCTATTTGACAGTCAAATCATTCATAACTCATAGCAAATAATTAATGAAATAGTTCTCTTCTTAAAGCATGATGAAAGAGTCAATTTTTTATGTTGATATGTAATTTTCAACTTTTGGCTTCCCATAATTTTAGCACAGTTAGACCATGGCCTATTTTTATTAAACAAGACATCAGAATATGGGCCATCATATATTGAGCTATATATGTCACAGTAGGTATGAATTATACTTTCCTCACCATCTGTAGACAGAGTAGGTTTCAAGCTTTATCTTGCCCCTGATATGTTCGGTTTCTTAAGTCATGATGGCAATTGACAGGTTTTATTTAAGAAAAGCATTTGATACATCAAATTGGCAACTATATTTTCACCACTTTTTTTAAAACATCCATGAAATAAATTGAAATTGATAAGGAATATCTTTCAGTGTTAAAAAAAACTTACCAATTTGCATATTGGGACAGTGATTTGTCATTACATTTGCTTTGCCACTTTGGGGATGTTTAATTTAGTGATTATTTTCCTTTTGTAAAATAGAAAGAAATACACTGATAACACAAAAATGTGGGTATGAATCTTGTTTATATTCTCTAAAACTTAAGAAGGTATATTCCACAATTCCTATTTCAGTCTAAAAAAAGAAAAATATTTTTTCTTTGTACTTGTACAATATTCTACATGTACAAAAGATGCTTCGTTATGGTTCACTATGTTCATCTTGCACATCATAAGAAATTCATTTATAAAAAAAAATGTATAAATTCTGCTCAGTTTATATTTCATTGCAAACTTCCTTTAGATCTTGTACCTCAAATACATATATTAAGTAGAAATTTCAAGAAATATTTGATGTACATTTTCTAGTAGTTTTATGAACAAATTATGATAATGTTAGGAATAGAAAACAAATGTACAAACCATAAAACATGTACCATTTGTTACTTGATGAAAATTGTAGTGAGAATTTGTTATTTGGGCTGGTAGTACTTCATGTATTGTATTCCCCATTTTGTTCAAATGCTTTGTGCAGTGATTCCACATCTACATTCATTCATGTAGTTAATATCATTGTTGTATAAAATAATTTTTAGACAGCTCTATTGTGCATTTGATAAACACCCATTTTATGTTGGATATATGTGTTGAATTTACAAAAGCTTTCACTGCTTTGTGCTTATGAGTAAAAAGTTCATTAATACTTTTTTAAAGGAACTTTGTTCTTGAGGACTGACAGATTGCATTAGGCTTTTACAACATAGTAACAAGTAATATACTTTGGAGTGCAAGTGTTGCAGTTCATTCATCTATATCAAGTCAAAGCTGTATACTGTCCTTTATCAGAACAAGTTAATGAAATGTCAGACTGGATTAAAGTACATTAATCTGGTCAATATGAAAATGTTTATGAATGAAAACTGTGAAAATTGTTTGAAAATATAGTTTTAATGAACTTTGATCAAGTTATATTTCACAACTAAATGCAGCAATATAAAAAAAAGTACCTCGCATGATATGTATTCAACCAATCACTGTGTGTATAATAAAATGTTACGTATATTTATATAAATGTTCTTTGCAGTGATTATATATAAATCATGTACAATCTGAAAAATCACCATACAGCCTCTTCTACATGTATGAATATGAAATAATATAAAATGATTATTGTACATATATACTCAACTCCGATGTTCTTTCGGTCTTTCAATGCCTTCCGTCCTACAGTTCAAACAGAAGTTTCAACTTTTCAGCAGATTAAAAAACTAGCCTATTTGAAATGAACAACATTGTCCACGTGTATTTCTTATCGTTGTGTCAATCATTTTAGTAAAATAAAATAGAAATATATTATGTAGGTTGATTTGATGTTTGCATCCAATGGATGGTGGAGGCTTCCAAGGCACCCCCCCCCCCCTCATCTCTCCCTCTTTTTTCTCATTCTTAATCTTGCTGTCTCTTTCAATGTGTCTCCCCCCTCTCTCTCTCTGAAATAGAATTTTCAGTGTAATTTACAATATAGTCAATTTAACAAATTGAATTCAATTTCTTTCTCTTTTTATTTGAATCAAATTTATTAATAAAGACTTTCTCGTTAATGCCCTATTTCAAGTTCATTCATATGCCAAGAGGAGCATTATTATCAATGATTTTGGAAAAAGAAAGCAAAGAATTGCAGATATAAATTGGGGGGTTTCAATTTAATGATTTCACATGTGAACAGCTCCATCATGTGTCAGATATTATAAATATCATTGAGTGCCATTATCTAGAAAATTAAAAAGGACTTTGCCTGTAACTTTAATAAGTTGCAAATTATTTCATATATTATTTGAAAATATTCAAAACATACCATCAGCATGAACCATTAAAGAATGGAAGTTTAGGGGAATTTATTTTACTTCACATAATAGGTAGTTGCTTTTGCATGTGCTGTCAATAATCGATAATAATATTACCACTAAAAGAAGAAGAAGACCACCCAGTCAATAAGTTGATTTTATTATAAGCAGAGAAAATAGTGGTTAATTAAGGTGTTGTGTGACATAAATATTTAAAAAAAATGTAATTTCCCAAATATTGATAGTGAAATCTTTTATTTGTGTAGGGAGATATCATCGGACACATATCATACCTTCTATCAGAAAAAAAGTATTTATTCCTCATTTTCCATTAAAGGAATCAATATTACATGACATGGGGAAGTTGCTTTCACATGACGTCACACATTAACATTTTGAAACTCTTATTCTTTGAAATGTCACCAAACTTTCACTTACATTTTTTATTTTGCTTTCAATAAAAAAAATTATTGTCGGGTGAACTTTCCCTTGAAAAAGGTGTGACTTGACAACATATATTTAAAGTTGAAACTACACAAAAACAATTTCTAAATAATTTTTATTTTTCATTTTTATTACAGATAGCCGATTATTAATCAAAATCATGTACTATTTGTATTTAAGATAGCAATGACATCATACAATTGTTTGCCAAGATGCAGCAAATTTCTTTTAGTGGGGGAACATGTATTACTATAGGTGCTGTGCAAAAACTTGGACCCAAGTTATCATCATTTTCTTCTCTTTAATAACCTCTTCCAATTCGAAAACAATACATTTAGTGGAATAAAAATAGAATATCATAAAATGAATATCAACAGTCTCACACAATTCTGCAACAGTAAAAATTTACGCATGTCGTGAGGGAGAACACTCACAAGTATAGCTAGAAATTAATATGCCAACACGCAATATAAAAATACACAGAGGAGCTTAATTACGGTACAAATACATACAAGACATTCAACTCCATAAACCACTTGCCATAGTGATATCTTCATAAATATCTACAAAAAAGGCCTACATATTCTTTGACAATTTTTTTCTTCCCCGATAGAAGGCACTAAATATGTCACCACACCTGTACACCCTAATCCCCTCCTTCGTACAAGGTCAAAGGTCATCTGTGTGGTTTTGAAGGAGAAGGTCATGAACAACTCAACAGGTAGCTGCGGTACCCCTTTGACCTAGGGGCTATGCCCTTCTTTCCTACTCCTACATGTATGTGCAATGATACTGGTATGTGAAATGGTGCAGTGTATGGTAACTAGGGAACAGCATCCCTAGTGTAACATTATAAACCTTCCTCGAGTTACCCTATGGTTGAATATATACATGTATCTCAATGTAAGGAGAGTGTCTGGTGTGAGAGGGATAGGAGAAGTTTGCATTTTTTTGGTGATCAGTGCTTCAGTGGATAGGCCCTACCTATATTAAAGAGACATGTCACACAAATGCAACAAATAAACATTATCTTGGAACAGAATGTACATACATACATATTTCAAAAGAGCCATGTCAACATGTAGCATACTCGTACATGTGTCGATTTCCACTCCATTCTGAATTTGCAAATGTAGGCCTATATTATTCATTTATCTGTAAAGTCTGCTGTAACTGCAAAAAAAAGGCAGATTTGTAGTTTCTTCAGAATTTAAATGTGTGACTAACCAGTTGGCTTGAGAAAGGTCAAATGAATGGATGATAGTTGATACAAAAGAATTCTAGGTTATGATCATCCCCAACAAGTGAAAGTTTTCTCTATCAACAATGAAAGTGATTACCACCTAAGGATGTGGTTTCTTTTGGTAAATCCCATGAAATTACCTGTCACTGTTCTATCCAGTTCATCAATTCAATACTTGAATGTGTGAGTCTTAAAACCTTTACAGTGAAATAAAATGCAGGTATAATAAACATTTTGACAGATGTATTTTACAATTTTATAAACACATTTACTTTAGATCGGGTATCGCCAAACCCCAATCAAAATAAAAATATCTGCACATTTTCTTTTTTTTTAATATATATATGAAACCAGTTCTCATTTATGAAATGGACTGAAAATTTCAGGATATGATCTATGTAGGCCTACATGTATGCAGCTTTCAGATCATTAAATCTGTAGGATAAGAGATTAAAGAGCCATTTTTATAAAGATACATGTAAATGAAAACAGTACCTAGGGGAGAGCACTAGATATCCCCAATTTAAATCTTTTACAGAGAATCAATGGCTCAAAAGACGATTTCACTGCCATTGTAAGATTGGAATGTCCTTGTGTGTAATCCTTCACCAAAGCTTTAGATGGGCTTTAGTTCCAAGAGGGCTAAACAGGTTAAAATCTTGAGACTTTTAAGGAAACCCAGTCTGGTCGAAGAACCCCTATAGTCTAGTCTGCAGGCACAGACCTCTGGCTTTTGCATAGTGAATATGTAAATACAGAGTCTGAAATAGAGACTATATTCACTCATGCATGTACTGAGGCTGCTCAATTGTCACAAATTGTATAGCTAGATTTAGAGTCTAGTCTCCACCTTAGACTAAGTATTATTTATTAAAGTGTCAAATTGAGTCTGTGCGTGCAGACTACATGTACCTAGAGTCATACAGTTGTCTTTGCTCCGAATGTTCTCCATGTATCCACTATCATGAACTTATCAATATTGATGTTATGGGAATGACTAATTCTATCGGACTGTTGTTATTCTTTTATCATATTTTCAGTACACTACAAACTGAGTTACCATGACCCACATTCTGACCTTTTGTGCATTAATTCTAACCATCTAATATCTGTGCTAAAATTATGGAAAGCTATCAATATGACATATATTCTGTACACTGTAGTGTTTAATAGTAAGTATGTTTCTGATTTTGGAGTTTGTGATCAAAATGAATGAAAGTGTTATTGTATGGTGCATTGAAAAACAGTTTACTAGGTAGATTACAATCATCAAATTCAAAACAAAGAATAAATTTTGTATTAATACAAATATGCAACAAATAATTCCCCCTAAAAGCAACAATAGCAATTAGTCTAATGCAATTTGATTTACCTGAGGAATACAATGATAAAATATGGTACTACCATTATTAACAGTGATGTGAAATCCTATACTACCTATTCATAGAGTTAGTAGACAAAACCTTATTGAAACTAATTGCCTGTATTCTGATGTATTCAAATGGACCATAAAATTCTACATTTTTCAAGCTGTTTTTCAAAGTGGCTTTAAAACTACTACAAACTGCTCTAAAATGAGAAAGAGAGATCGGCTACAAAACAGCAAGTTACTATGAATCTCACGCACAGACAAATGTTCAATATACATTCTACGAGTATGCAGATAACAATATAATGAAATGTGTACATATAAATCATGTGACCATATGCTGAAATCCAAACAATATTACAGAGTTACCATAAACCATACTTTACAAATGCATAAATTTCCATGTCTTCATCAATATTTTCAAATAACATGGAAGCACATCGAGTTCCAAAAATAAATTTACTACTATAGATGCAATTATCCCTTTAACATAACAGAATTACATGTACATATAGGAGGTACCTGACTCAAACTTACAATCTGAAATAGCCTGTGATGACAGCATGTCGAAAAGCTTCAGTATGTCCGTTTTTAAAGGGATGGTCCAGGCTGGAGATAATAATATCTCAATAAATAGAGTAAAATCCACAGAGCAAAATGCTGAATATTTTATCAAAATAGGATAACAAATAACGAAGTTATTGAATTTTAAAGATTTGCATTATTCCGGTGAAACAGTTCTAGGCATGTCTTCATGAATATATTAGTTAGGCTATTGATGTCATATCCCCACTTGTTCTTTCGTATTTATTTTATGAAATATGGTTTATTCAAAAGTTATCTACCAAGAACTAAAACAATTGGATTGACAACTGATCAAGTGCATTAGTTACTTCTTGCTGCAACTTATTTCATCATAATGGAGACACATCATTTACACAAGTATGAAAAAATGAAGCAATTATGATTTCATGTAATAAACATAAGAAAAAGGAAAGTGGGGATACGACATCATCAGCCCACCTACATGTAATGAATATTCATGATGATGTGCATTGCCATTAACTGTTTTCACAAAATATTGATAAACTTTAAAATTCAATAACTTTGTCATTTGTTATCCGATTTTGATGAAATTTTTAGCATTTTGCTCTGGGAATTTTACTCTATTTATAAAGATAAAAACATTTTCAGCCCGGACCATCCCTTTAACTTTTAAGGCTATTTTACAATTTTGTGGTACCAAACACGTAATTTACAATCTCCTAAAATACTAAATTGCTTGTACACAAACATGCTTCAAACACTTCATCAATGTCTAACCTAAATTTGTATACAGGCCGTGTTTAAATGAAAGTACTTTTTCTTATCTTATGTATAATATCTGTCATGAGCTGAGCTCTGAAATACAGAACGAGGACGGCAGAACTAAACTGTGAATACATACATGTACATGAATACTATATTCCAATAAAGTTACTCAACATAAAATTTTCCAAAAGTCATATTTTTTCGTAACTAAATCTATAAAAAAAAAATCAAGATTCTGGGGATGATTTTGCAATCCTGCTACATGTATCATTTTAAAAATACAGAAAATGATCAACTAGTAAGGCAGTAATATTTGTGGCTACAAGATAATGACTGTGTGTGCAATGCAAATCGATGTGAGTTATATTTAACCGCTTGGATGCTGAATTCACTTATTCCCATAGACTTTGTACAGGTGCCACTTGCTTCCCATAGCCTATGGGTTAATGAAGATTTTGAAACATGCAGAATACTGGGTGTCCAAGCACTTGTGACTTTAGGTGACGAAAGGCGACTTCAACCACATATTTCTTAGATGGGGTTTTGAAATAAGTCTATAAACAATTTCAACCTAAATAGCACTTTTGAAAATAGCAAATACAAATGTAAGGCACTGCTTTATTTCGTGTAAATTACCAACCAATTTTAATAGCAAAAGGTATGATACTAGGCAATAAACAAAATATAACGTAATGCTATTCAAATCAAGCTAAATAAAACATAAATATAGGTACATTACATAGCATGGCTAACATTTAGTACACTTGCAGGACAAAATTTCACACTATTGTTTTTTTAATCATTGTTCTACATGTAAGTGTAATCTGAATTAATTATGTGTAAAAACCAAAAACATGAAGAAGAATTTCAATTACAAATTCAGAATATTGGGATGAAATGGTGGTAACTGTCCAACAAAAATGCAACATCCTCAATTTTTGTGAAGTGATGCTGGATAAGCCAATCAAAAGGCAAGGCAGTATATATAATTATATGAATGCACCAAAGTGGGATAGAAGGTCATTACTATAATAAACAGGAGTGCTCGATGAATGATGAATAATTAGCAGGATATGTCATTTACGGAAAAACCATACATTATCAATTACAATCTGCATTACTTGAAAATACCTCTATCAACAGAACTGCTTGATGATGGAAATTATATTAATCACTTAAATATCCTGTGACACACCAATATACATGAAATAACAAATAGGTAGACAATAAATTACAACTTGTTATACTATTAGGCTTGCTTCCAAATCAATTAACCCAGTGGCGTAATGAGCTAAAAATTTTGCAGGGGCTAGATATGGTGTATCGCATAAAGTTTATAAAAAGTTGTGAGTGGCGAAGCAAGCAAGCAAAAATGTTGACATTTTTATTACAAACTAACAATTTTGTTATAGATTTTGACATAATACTCAGAAAATAAAATCATACATGTATTCACCCTTCATTCTTTCCTTTTCTTTTCTTTCCTTTGGTTCTTTTTTTTCTTGGTCGTAAATTTTTTTTTTGGGAGGGCAAGAGCCCTCCATCTGTACGCCACTAAATTAACGCTCCAAGAAATCAGTGACTTGGTAAATTGAGGCCAAAATATCCCCAAGATCAAAATTGGTCTTATAATAGATAATTCTTAAGGCAAAGTCAAAGCCCTCGATAGCTACGTGTAACAGCTACTACATGTACATGCTTAAAGGCAATCATATTTGGATACTTGATATATATTATAACCTTTAAACAAGGCCTTTCATAGCAGATACCGACTGCTACTTAAAAGAGACGAGTCATGAAAACCAGGGTGAATGATTGTGGGGTCAGCAACATAACTGTTAATAGTTACATGTATAGCCTGGCTTGTACAATGAATTTCAGAGTCATAATGCCTTGTTGAAAGGCTAGATACATGTACAGCAGCAATGAACATATTCATATCACTATTTCCATAGTTACTCATGTAAATAAGCAAGTGTGACTCACCAACTTTGATTGCTGGGCCATGCAAAGAATGTATGAGGAAATTGTCACACATCACTTACACCTTTTCTGGGTTTGTTTGGGTTTGTCTGTTTTGTTTTGTTTAATAAAGTAAATAAAATGTTCTCACATGCCTACTATGTGTACGATGTTCGATAGTAGAGGTTTATGAAAGAAAAACCAGAAAGTCACAAGGATTTCTTGGGAAGGTTCCATGAGGTTGATTCTCTCATATTGCATTTTTTTAAACAAGATATTTGTCTACAACCTACATTATTCAAGACTACAGGCTTAGCCTCTCCTTCATTGTAAACTGAAATATACCCTAGTCCATAAAGATGGGATTAATATTTTTGAGAAAAGAAAACATTAATGAGAAAAATCAGCCTCATGGATTGGTGACTTAAGAACACATCCAAGACGTTTGTATAAGTTGTGTGCAACTTTAAAAACAGCTATATAAAACACTACTCTGATGAATGCATAATATCTATGGAAAAACTGGGAATGATAAAGCAACATTGTGTCAGTTATACAGTTTGTCTTAAATATATGTACGTTGGCATGGTACTGATTTAATTATTTAAGTATCACATTGTAAATCATTATTAAGAGGGTAAAATTCCTTGAATACAATGATTGTTGCTGGAAAAAAAAACTCAAGGTGTTTTCATGAAGACACATGACCAGTTCAACTGTTTTTTGGTTCTCTCACACTAGCAGCTAATATTTTGAAATTCTCATCTCAGCTATAAATTAAAGGAATCCTATTTCACACACTGTTATTATGTAGGAATAGCATATATAGGGTGCGTTTATCCGCCACTTTTTCACCCTAGAATCATGATCTGAATCATGATTCAAATCATGATTCTGCAGAATCACGATTGCGTTTAAGCCCCAGTCACATATAGACACGGATCCTCACGGATCAACACGGCAATGCCGGCATGATCCGGGGAGGTCCGGGATAGCTTTGCCCCGGATGACTGTAAACACGGCATCAACACGGCAGCTTCACACGGATCTACACGGACCATGCCGGCAGAGCACGTCGTCAACACGGACCGACACGTCAGCAACACGGACCTACACGTCAGCTACACGGACCAACACGTCAGCAACACGGACCAACACGTCAGCAACACGGACCATCACGTCAGCTACACGGACCAACACGTCAGCAACACGGACCAACACGTCAGCTACAAGGACCAACACGGACCAACGCGTCAGCAACACGGACCATCACGTCAGCTACACGGACCAACACGTCAGCTACACGGACCAACACGTCAGCTCAAGGACCAACACGGCAGCTATATTGACCAGCACGGCAAATGAAAATCTGTTCATAATAATGAGCTGATATTTATTTATTTAATTTTTTATTTATTTATTTATCTATTTATTTATTTTTTTCTCATCCTTGTCGCAACATTATATTATGTTGTTTTTAAAAAATATATAAAAACTCAAAACTTCCTTAACCAGTAAAAACGCTGTTTTTTTATACAACACAGTTTACTGTTTTAAAAGTAGTTGTTAAGTACTTTAAACCTTGAACGACAAATTGAATTTCGATTTGATTTGATATCACTTTATTGAAATCACAATAAAGGAAAGAAATTTACAAAGTCAATAGAAAACATAATAAAATTAAGATAGGCCCCGGTCATGACGCATAACTGTCGATGCAGGGCAGTAGTATAACACTTAATGTATAATTTCGATGTAACAGGTACATTACATAAATTATATACATATAACATATTTTAAAAAAATGAAATGTGAAATAATAATAACAGACAAAGTTGGGGTAAATATTAGAAAAAAAATATTCATACATGCACTATTAAAGTTTACAAATATTGGGTTGGGGCCAATATCCAAAGCGTAAGAAAATATCCTGAATCATTTAATCATCCATTTAATCATAAATTGAGCATGTTTGTGTCAACTGTTTAACAACTACTGAAAAGTTCATAAAGTAAATAGCGTTGTAAAGATTTGATGGGAAAAAAGAACACGGACTGCCAAGGATACTCCAGGCAGCCACACGGACTTACACGGCAGCTACACGGACCTACACGGCAGCCACACGGACCTACACGGCAGCTACACGGACCATCCCGGATGGCTTTGCCACCCCGGCAGTCCACGGATGACGCCGGATGTTTTTGACAGTCAAAAACTGCCGTGTTGGCCTCCCGGACGTTCAAGGACCAACACGGACCACCCCGGACCTCCAAGGATGCCCAAGGCGACAACACGGATCTCTCCCCGGACCACCCCGGATCAGATCCGGGATGGTCCGGGGTGGTCCGGGGTCTATATGTGACTGGGGCTTTAGTCGAAATTGAATATAATCATGATTAGAATCACAAACATGAAACACGAAAAAAGGGGCGTTTGGAAAGACGTTTCTGCAGAATCACGTACGAAAATGTTCGAATAAACGATATCGTGATTTGAATCATGATTATATGACCTCACTGTGTCGGGCTACTTTCGGTTTGACTCTTGCCAAGCTCAGCTCATTGTATGTACATGATTACTCTGCATGCATTTCTTGTCATGTCCAAGTTCTGTGTTGGTCATCGCATCGTCCACTACTTTTCATTTTTTGGTCATGTCTTCAACTTCAAGTTCTAGTAAATGAATTAACTGGACAGACAATGATCTCAGTTGTTGTTGAGTATAGAGTGTCAATATTAAATTGGATCTACGCTGAAATTCACTTCCGAACACCATTTTTTATAAATTAACAAGATGAATAGAAGCACATGGACCCTATATGATAGAAGTAAATAAAATTAGGTATAGACTGAATTCTGGAAGCAAAAGATTTTTCGAGAGCCGAAGCACGTGCGAAAAACTTCCTCTGTCAAACTGCGCACTAGTGATGCGCACTGGATTGGCCCGAATCTGAGGAGAAACAGCATTGGAATGAAGGTCGTCTAAACGCTGATTCTGTGATATCGTGATTCATGTTTGTGTTTTGAATCATGATTCAAATCATGATTCTGGCTTGAGGTCGCATAAACGCAGCCATAGGCAGATTTCCAGGTTTCAGTCCGATGTACAACTACACCTGAAGCAATGCAAAAGGAAACTACTGGTCGTCCTTATTAGCAATAAGGTACAAAGTCTTCAAAGGTTTCCATGGGAACATAATTTCTGGCAGAAGTGGTTTTGGAGTAAAGCTTTCCAAAGATATGTTACATTATAAAGCAAATTCTCATTTCATCTATATTTGTATTGAAAAATATTGTTCGTGGAAAGTGATAAGCAGAAAATAATGATTTGTTTAATGAAACCATTAACTTCTTAAATATTGTGACCAACTTCTTGAATACATTCAGTAGTTCAATACTATAAAGTTATATAAAGTTATAAACCTATACCAATACATGTACATGTCCAAATATCAGTTCTTAATTTACAAATTTTTAACATAAAAACTCTAGATTATGAGTACTATAATATGCTATAATGCAAATTCATTATTCATTCAATATTTATTATCGGAATGCTCTATTCGATATGTACCTGTATACTAATAAGTACCAATTCTTTTGGATTGTATACATATATTTCATTTCAAAAGAATGGATGGAAATTTCACACATTTTTAACAAGGAAATATAGTACTTTCAGGAATATGTACTGACAGTTCTTAGAAACCAAATTAATAGTCTAAAATACAATCTTGTTTTCCCCCCTTTTCCCTGCATCTTGTAAGCATACTATATCAGCAACAATAAAATGCTATTATTTCATCACCAAAATTATATAATGCAGGGTACAATTTTACAATTCGAATTTAAAAAGCGGTTTGGCCATTGGGGAAAATATTATTTTCAACAAACTTGTGGACAGTTCTATTTGATATACTGCTTCTAATTACTTTTCTTGCTTGCTTTTGGACAACAATTAGACACCCCTTCTTCTCTCTTTGTTCTACTGTTTTGATGATTCAACCAATTTGGTTTGCTTTGATGAATTTCCAATCAATTCTTTTCAACAACACAATTCTCTCATTGAACTATTCAACTAGATCTTTGGAAATAAGTGTTCTTGACAAATCTAAATAATCAGAAATGACGAATAAATTGTTTAGTTTGCAGGATATAAGAGAAGGTATTGTTTTACAAATGGTCAATATTCAAATGACCAATTAAATTGAAATACACCTGTACACTACAGTATACAACACATTTTGAGATTTAAGATGTACATTCAATGATTCAAATATACATTTTACAAAAACATTGGAATGGACTGGTCATTTTAATATTCAACAAAAATAAGGTAACAAATACAGCTATTATAATACTTCCATAATACCAGGGTAGGAAAAATAATGTAGCTTATACAAACATAGCAAGTACATACATTCAGTAAGCAAAGGGGAAATATATAAAATATACACATCTTGTAGTATCAATAAAAAATTAATCTTGTCTCAAATGTTGTCACAAACAGTGACCATTGTAAATAGAAATTGAGATGAACTATTTTTTTTTTATTTAAAATTTTTCATATCAATCTAATACCAAATATACATTTGCAATTTCTCATCATCCGTTTAGGTGAATGAGCGAAATTTATCACTCGTGACTCGCTATGGATATAAATAATTTCCTTTGCCAGTGTTCTTGTTACATACACCTTTCAAGGATGCCAAGTTGTTGACACCATGACCAGTCTTTAATATTGGTCTTCCTCATAACTTGCCTGATAATACTGTATACCAGTAGCTTGGATGACAATCCACCACTGTCACATCATATTTCAAAGGTTCACTGCGAGTGGAATGTTATCACTGGTGCCTCTTCAGCGACACCTGTCCTCTGTCTGGAACTTTCATTCTCCTTTATTTGATTCCAGGGAACGCACTATTCTGGCATCCTAAATACGGTGCATAAACTTCTTCCAATAGCCCAGATTGTCCATCAAGAAGGATGTCATATCCTACTTTATCTGTACCAAACATCCAACTGCTGCATAGTTCATCGTTACAATCACACAACTAGGCATCATCAACACACATTCAACAAATCTCTGTCTTGAGTAATGAGTTTATAGAAAAGAGGTTTTCTCATAGAGTACATTCCTCGTTATCACTGACAGCATTTGTTTCTGAATTATCCGGAGGTTGCTTGATCTTCTCTGAGGGTTGTGATAAAATGTTGCTGCCTTTTATGATCTCTCTATCCCCCTCTCCCCGATGACTCTTCATCTCTGTCTCTTCCGTCTTTTTCCCCTTCTCCTCGCCATTGCCATCTGTCTCAGTGGGCTTCTTGGAATGGTCCTGGACCTCATCCTCATCACTGAGTCCATCCAAGCTACCGAGACTAGCCATTGACTGTGAGAGCGATGATGACACCCCAAGAGATGACGGCTTCTTCTTTGACAGCGTGTTCCGCTGGTTGGCAGGTTTGACTGTTATAATCAAGTTAGCACTGTTGGCAACCATCATGTCCGTGACCTGGTCCAACGTTTTTCCAGACACCTCGATACCGTTCACCTCTAACACTTCATCATTGACTCCCAAGAGACCTGTGCTCTCGGCGAGACCACCTGGCACCAGGCGAGAGATAAAAATTCCAGGTACTTTCTCCAGTCCATGAGGTGTCACACGCATGCTTGTTCCATCCCGGATGTAGAATCCGAGGGGTTTGTCCGAGCCGTGTTTGTGAAGCTTGACTCTACGATGAGTCTCGGGTACAATGTCCACATCTATGATGGCAGAGACTCTCCTGAAATCTTGAGGAAGGCCGATGGCTTTGAAGGGCTTCAAAGGCTTGGGCGATTGAGAAACCAGGTACTGGGAAATTTTGTTCTTTCTCCTGGGTACTGTGCTTCCATACTGAATGTCTACTTCACTGACTTCATCTAACAAAACAAATAAAAATATAAAAGGAAAATAGCCAAAAATAATTATTAGAAAATCACTAAATGAAGGATGAAAGTACATAGAGTTTTTCTGGAAAATTGCAATCTGTCTTCTTCTTTTATCTTTTGAATTACCAAGTGTGTATTGGGTTTAGTTAGTTGGTGCTAGACAATCAGATAATTACACGTGGGTCTGAAGTACAAACCAATAATCAGACTTACCCAAAAGGTAAACTTCACAAACTACTGAGCTTGAATAAATTTTATTCTTAATTTATGGCTTGTGCTTCCTAATCATCTTTTAGCCCCTAAACTTCATTATCAAAATTGTAATCAATGTCCCCCTCCCCCCTTCAATGATTTATTCTTACTCTTTATAAGATTTTTTTCCTGGTCAGAGATATTTTAAAGAAAAAGCTTTAGGTCCTATAAATGATTCTTTTTGTATAATTCCAATCTTCTTTGAAATCCTGCATGCGCTAATGGCTAAAGTAACAATATCTGACCAATTCGATGGGTTGAATTATATACACAATATTGATGAATTCAAGTCGGATGTCTCTTTAATAAATAGTCAAACCTCTGTGAAACATCCCTATGAGCTTTTCTCAAAATGTATTCATAACCCCAGACTATCCTTAATTTACATGTATTGTTAAAGGTAAAGTCCACCTCAGAAAAATGTTGATTTGAATCAATAGAGAAAAATCAGACAAGCACAATGCTAAAAATCTCATCAAAATCGGATGTAAAATAAGAAAGTTATGACATTTCAAAGTTTCGCTTATTTTTAACAAAATAGTTATATGAACGAGCCAGTTACATCCAAATTAGAGAGTCGATGATGTCACTCACTCACTATTTCTTTTGTTTTTTATTGTTTGAATTATACAATATTTCAATTTTTACGAATTTGACGATTAGGACCTCATTGCCTGAACCACAAAATGTTAAAATAATGGAATTCTACGTGTTCAGGGAGGAATGAAACTTCATTTCACATGACAATGACGAGAAAATCAAAATATTTCATATTTCATATAATAAAATACAAAAGAAATAGTGAGTGAGTGATGTCATCGGGCATATAACTGTTTTGTGAAATGAAGCGAAACTTTAAAATGTCATAACTTTCTTATTTTACATCCGATTTTGATGAAATTTTCAGTGTTATGCTCGTTGAATTTTTCTCTTTTTATTCAAATCAAGTTTTTGTTGGAGTGGACTTGTCCTTTAACCCCATAACCCGTACTATAATTTCCCTTCTCTCACAGGCCAAATTTCATCTTATACTCGGCTCAGGAAAAGCTTGCTGTAATGACATAAAATTCAGTAATTCCCCACAAGTAGAAGTAACCATCAATGAGCACTAGCCCACTTTGTAAATACGATGTAAGAAAGGAAAGTGTGTTTTAATACTCAAGTTTTAGCCTGTATACATGTACATGTAACTGGGGCTACATTGCAATTTAGCCCCACCTATAAAGTTGTAGGGTTTTTGTCTGTGAGAAAAGCATATTAAAAACAATTTAAAAAAAAAGCACAAACCTTTTTTCTGTAGTACTATTTTGAGGGGAGGCTTGGAGGAAGTGAGAGCCTTGAGATAGTTGTCATCATTGTTGATAGGGAGAAGGTCACCTTGAGGGTCGCTGTACCCCACCAGGAAAGGGATATCACCAAGGTGGTGCATACGCTCCAGGAATGCATAGAAGTCTTCATATGTTGCTACCTTGTTGGGGTTGATGGTGAATCTCCTGAACTCAGCATCAAGCTATGGAATAAAAAAAATCACTGTGTGTTTACAGGTATGCCTGTGATGGGTCTTAGTAAAATAAGTTTAGTTTTTGGCACTCAATGCTTGTCCATAAAAGCATGTAAAAGGTGTTGTTTTTCACAGGGCGTTGCACACCATGTGCTTCGCACATTTCACTGAAAACTGAAAAAGGTATTAAAAGGGTACTCCGGGCTGAAAATATTTAAATAGAGTACAATTCAGAGTAGAATGCTCAAAATTTCATAAAAATCTGATAAAAAATAGCAAAATTATTGAAATTTATAGTTTAGCAATATTTTGTGAAAACAAACATTTTTGGAAAAAAAATCATTTGAATAATTTCATATAATAAAATACAAAAGAACAAGTGGGAATATGATATCATCAGTTTGCTCATTGAATATTCATTAAGACATACCTACAATGTAGCTACATGTAGAACTGTTTCATCGGAATGTGCAAATCTTTAAATGCCATTACTTTGTTATTCATTGTCCTATTTTGATCAAATTTTCAGGGTTTTGTTTGTCTGATTTTTCTTTTTTCTGTTCATAATTATACTGTTATTTTCAGCCTGGAGCATCCCTTTTCACTACTCACTGTATACTTTTCAACAGCCTCATACTTTTAGAATGCAAGCTGTGTGGAAAGGGCATGTTTCACCAATTCCTGAAAATGGAATATTTGAGACAAAGGCCCTATATTTGAAACATATTTGAGACAGGGTAGGGAAACGTGACAAAATACTTGTTTAGGGTCCTTTTTGGAAGTTAATGGGCGAGCAAAGAGCATGCAGTCCACCTCCAAGCCCCCTGGGGTGCTTCAGGATTTCAAGGATAATTCCTGATCTACAGCACTGTACATGTAGTACCTACATTTAAATGTACGTGTACATGTACATGTCCCTCATCTGGGTTCAGAGTCTAAAATGTACTGTAGATCGATGTCCTTATTTAAATGCCAAGATGGGGTTTGAACCCCATACCTAGTAAAGATTGGATGTTGACATATATATGGAAGTTCCCTTTCCCAAAGCACACTTGAAGAGCCTCCTGACTAACGATCCAACCCAGTGCCAACCTAGTCTACAAATGTAGACCCACATCTGCAGTGTGTGTACCTCAGCTGATTCAACGAGTCTGCATAGCAGACTGGCTCGCTTCGCTCGCCCTCACGAGCCATTCAGAGTCTGCATAGCAGACTAGTGCCAACCCCCTTTATTTCCCCTCCGCATCATGATGTAGTCTGCTGAGCTGTGCAATCGATCCCTTCACTCAAGTTTAAGGGGTCTTTATTCAAAGCCTACAATGACCTGCCAGGTCCTGAATGGCCCTCTCTCTTGAAATAGCAAGGTTAGTCTCTGTGTGAAGACCCACTTGTTGATACAAGTTCAATTAGGGTCTGTACCTGCACAATAATCATGATGCATCCAATCTGGACTACCCATACATTGTGATCTTTATTCAGGAGACATTATAGGCCTATAATTTTAACTGCATTTATATATATACAAGAACTTGTTATTTTCACAGGTGAATATCAAAATCATCTTAAGAAACATATTCCACAAACTCATATAATCAATTACAATGGAGAACAATGCACTCTTTCTACACACACTCAGGCAACAATCACAGAAACACACAGACTTCTACCTGACCGCACAATACAATGGGTACAACCAAATATTTGTCATGGGAGAATGTATTTTGTAACACAATGGAATGCAGGGAATGCTTCCAGAGTCCGCCCCTGTAACATGGCTCAGACTATTTACACCTACATCATTAAGAAAAATACCTGTAAACTTGATCTGGTCTCAAAATGTTCAATTATCATTGCATGCATTGATATGCAAAGCTGTACATTGGAACATCACTGCTTATTTCAGTTGATTTAAAGGTTCGCACCTGCCAGTATTAAACAACAAAGTTCTCATAGTCCATTAAAATTCAGCAGAACTATTTACAGTACATTCCTATTGAGGAGAATGAGCATTTTCCTTCAAAACAAAAAAATCTCATAATTTTCTTTATTACTGCTACCCATATCCCTATGATTTCAGGAAGAATGCGGAATTTCAAAGAAAATTGATTTTCAGGCCCAAAAAGTGAATCGCATATATTTAAACATAAACAAACAAACAGTACAAAATGTGCCAATGTGAAAAAATTGCCCATCAAATCTATTCACAATATATGCATGCGCTTTTAGGCATACATTACATGTATAGTGATACAAGATTTACATTGTTTCAGTGCCGCTGCATTTGTAACGTACTTTAGGTTTGTTTGGATTTTATAGTATTATTATGTACAGTATCATGGTTGCCTAATTTTGTATCATATATTATTCAATGCCATAATTTTGTAATTATCTTATTTTGTGTATACTATTAACAACCAGAAAATGATTTTTATGCCAATGTTTCACTTGAGCATGACAATAAATTTATCTGGTTTATCACTGAAGAATACAGGTCCTACTGTAAATTTTATAGGACACAGATCAACATGCAATTGGCATGTTAGAAAACTGGGGTCTCTAAACTCTTGTTACAGTTGAACCTACATCATGGAGGTCCTCCATGCCTACATGTAAACCGTGTTGATCAGATGATGATATACTTGCACCAGACATATTTTCTGATTGGGCTGGTGTGAATATGCCCAGTGTGACTGACTGGGTTGCTATTAAACAATGCCATCCATCATCAAGTTTGTGTCGAGTAGTATACCATACCTACATGTATGTGTGGGTGTTTATTCTGTGTAGTGTTTAATATGAAATATGATTGCGGTTGTAAAGTGGTTTATGATAAACTCCACATGCTCAAACATAAGTTACAAGACCATACATGCAGGCTTGTCTCTGTCTTTGATTAACTCCATATTTCCATGCATACATGTCTACAGGCCTATTCTGTACTACTATGTACATGTACATGTAGAATACATGATCATGTAAAAAAAATCAAATATAAATAATAAATAAATAATAATTAAAAATAAATTGTACACATAGGCCTATACAGTATTGCATTCAACATTTTCTTTATAATGAACACCTACAATAGAACATACTGGGAACACAGTACACATAAATGGAAATGTACAGTATAGAATTTGTGTATGCTCAACAAGAAAAGTATGAAGGCAAAAATCAGTTTTAAATTGAAAGCGAAAGTCTATAAAAACTTGTCCTCAGAGTCTGTGAACTGCCAAACAATCCAGCAATAAAATATCTACATGACACGTACATGTACAGAGACTCATTATACATGCCAAACATGAGGCATTGTAACCCAGTGATTTGTTATGGTTTCAGGGTTTGCATTTCTCAGTGCTAGGGCATATCGCTAGCAGAAACAACCCACTCTCCCGCCACGTTCCCTGGCTTTGTTTTCTCTTTTCTGCCAAGGTAGAAAATGTTGACATTTGGACCTGGGTGCCAGAGTTCAGTCAGTTCATATTGTGCAAGATCTTTGACGAGGGAGATCTTGTTTCATCAACTGTCACACATGTATTGTAGGCAAAGTACATGTAGGCATACACACAAGTAAAGGCCTACTAGTAGCAGAATAAAATATTTGATGATAGTGACAGTTTCGGTGGAGTTGTTGGTAGTGGTGGTGATGATGAATGGTGGTAGTGAACATTGATACATGCTTTAGTGATCATGGTGGAGGTGATGATGATAATAATGAATAATTTTATTTACTGATGCTGATGGTGATGATGATGATAATAATGATGACAATGATGACTGATGATGCTGATGATGATGACAATGATGATTGATGATGGTGATGAAGATGATGATAATGATGATACAATTATGATGATGATGATAATGATGATTGATGATGATGACAATAATGAAAGTGGTGGTGGTAGTGGTGATGGTCTTGCTGATGTGGTCATAGAAAAGAGATAAGGTTGATCACAGTGACGAAAAGAAAGATAATGGAGATGGTGATTAAAAAAAAAAAATGACATTGACCTACAGGTGTCTACACATGTATCATAGAGCTAGTAGCTCCATGCACGTACAGTATGTATAGAGAACACCTACACGGTACAAGTACCACAGCCCCTAGAGATGGTTCTATTTCGAACTCCTGGCAAAATCATACTTCCTGCAAAAATCCAGAACAAATTATACAAGGGCTCTGGAAAATGTTGGACCTGGAAGATGAAATGTTTATTGTGATTTGTAGATATACATGTAGAGGACCTAAATATAGGCCAAGTATTTTGTAGCTCTGCTCATTTGAGCAATTAACTTTTATGATGGTGCTATTAAAGATTTAGACCTACATGTACATATGTAGCTCCATTACGTACGTGTAGGTGTACATTTTCCCTGGTTCCAGACACTCCTAGCAACACCAAATTTCTATGTTATCAATCCTGCATTCCTGTCATGACCCCCCCCTAACCGCAGTGGAAGGGCTCTCCAAGGTTATTTTATCTTTTCGTGACCTGTTATATACTGTAAGTGCCATAAATATTTACATTTTGAAGCCTGAGGACCCAACAACCCTAATCCTAACTGAGTTTATGGAGGTCAAAGGTTAAATAGTTGTTATGTCTGTATCCCTACAAGTGCAGAGGAACATCAAGTAGCCAACATGCACATGTATTTGTAGGCCTAAAACTACTATGCACATACAGGTATATTTTTTTTCAAAGCCTTATACCTACAATTGTGTATTTGGTATTCAGTTTCTATCTGAAGTTTGATCAATGTACATACCATAAAATAAGATCAAAAGCGCACAGAAAAAACCCACATGTGTACATGTATGAAGGCCTGCAGGTACACATACTGCACATCATTGTGCTATACAATGTTCTGTAATTTGTAAATGTGCATGCATCTTGTGACATGTTGCACACATACACCCCAAAATATATAGTTAGACCTACAATTGTAGTTCCTATAGTATTATAAAAACAAGGTGATGGTACAATAGATTGAACCTCAAATCTTTCTAAGAAGGTGTCAGTTGCATTGATTTCATAAAAGTTCAAGGGTTGAAGTTACTGGACAAATCAATTGTGTTCCATTCAGAAAATGGCTGCATAAACAAGACTGTAAAAATAATCAAGAGAGATATTCCTATTGAGGATACATGCACATCTACAGTATGGTGTGCTAATTAAAATCTGTGCAAGAATGAATCATGCATCAGAAATCTTGAAGGCCATTGAAAGAATGCAATGAAAACATTTTAATGTTTTTCACTGAAGTGATATCAAGGAATCATTAAGTGGTTTCAAATCGCCTCGATCATGAGAATCCCCGTTAAATTACGAGAACTTTTTTAGGCTAAAAAATACCCAATAATTATTCCTGCATTCACACCACCCCAAAACATACCCTACGCCCTACGGAATAAGTTCCTGAAGCTACGAGCATGCGCATTATGGTCTGATAAGCAAGCAAGGCGCGAGATTCAAAACCACTAGCTTAGCAGCCACCCAAGGCGCCCGCGGTATTTTCTTTCAGGAAGATTACACGTAATTTGCTTTCACATTGCCAATATTACCTGGTATTTTCTGATCGGGGAAAATTTCCCGATCAGAAAATACCTGGAACTGACAAACTTCGAGGCAGTCTGAAACCACCTATTGGTGATTTGGAGGTGATACGTTTTTTCTGCAAGGGCAATCATACAGTTGTACTAGTAGTAGAACATGCACATGATTCAAATCAAATGCTATAAAAATCTTGGAATACAGTCCATGACCTCACTGTTCAGGGCTTAAAGCCTGTCATCAGCTTTGATAAAGGGTCATGCAAAGTTGCGAACTATACTATTGATCATCAAACATTACAATATTATAAAAATGTACTTTATAGTCATACATTTTTTTACCCATTAGAATACACATGTACGGCATTAAATTCAAATCTATCGCCCTCTGTCTTTAATGTTTAGAGCACTATATAGTCTATTACTTTAGACAGGTAGTAGCCTAGTGACAAAAATATGTATGTATCCTTATTCAGCCCAGTCCATGCTCCATGCTCGAAAAAATGTTTTATACGTACATAAGACCAAAAAAAGCAGATATTCTATTTTGATCAGGCATCAGATCAAATGTTGTGTCATCCTTTTTCACAGAGCGACAGAAAGATTATATCCTGAAACTTTTAGCCCATTCCATACATTTTTTTTTCAGTGCATGCCTACATGTATTTTTTCCATTGGTAAATTTGAATTTATGTACTGTACATGTACAGCCATGTAGGATACAAATAACAGACACATTGAGTTGAAGGTCCTATGGTCTGATAGACAGCTACACAAAGGAAAATAAAACCTGTTGAATAGTGGCTAGCAATTGTTCTGTTAAAGGTGATCATTAGAGTGTTACGCTATCAAAGCTCCATGCCTCCAGATTTTATGAAGGCTACAAAGTCCAATTCTATGTACAATACAGGGTAGGTATAATGGGTTTACATTCTTATAATAAAATTTTATTTACCAACAGAATAATTTATTTGTTGGCACCTTGGCTCCTTTTATATACTATCAACCTTTAAAAAAAGATTTTTTTTAAATATTCAAATCAAACAAGAATTTAAAACAAAGAATTACATCATCGACCCTATTATTTGCATATATATTCACTGTGTGAACAAGGTGCATGTAGGCTATTGTAAAATACATACAGGTTGTACCATCTGTCTTTCGGATGGTGACGTTAAAGGTCGGTCCCAGACGTAAATAATCATATCTGATTGATTCACGTCAGACAAAACTCAAATACACACACACACACACATTTACTGTATCTAGGCATTTTTGTGAAAAGCAAGAAAATTTTAAATTGTAATCATTTTTTTTTTTACATGTAGGCCACGGCCCACTCGGCCTATGTACATTGTACATGTTTATTTCAATGTACAGTAAAAATGCTTACTGGATTTTTCTTATAAATCAACTTTTTGTAGGGGTGGATTTGTCCTTTAATTAGGCCTACATGAAGTAGACATGTATTACAAAATACAAACAGCTTTCTTTTCACTTTAAATTTCAATAGCATAAATGTGCAACATTTAGGCTTACATAGCGCTAATTCAATGTTTCTATTAAAGCACTGCATATGTTACGTAGGAAGGCCATAATAGGGCCATTGCAATTTTATATACATTGTAGTAAACATCCTTTCAAATGAACTTTTGATCAAAAGTTGAAATCTGAAATCTTGTTTACAGCGAAAACTACATGAACAAAAAACATGCAAGATTTAATATCAGTTTGATAGTCAGCTGCCAATTCAGTTTCATCACCATGATATCCTGTGGATTCTCTTTCTTGCATGGATAAAACCTGGCAAACAAGGGTCACCAATTCCACACAATGACATGTTAACAATAGGCTGAGAAAACTCTGCCAATGACAACACTTATATTCAGCAGTGATCATAAAGAAACCCTTGTGCTCTCCATTGTATTCGCATTCACTCAGGGATGACAAGGAATGCTTGGTGTGATAATAATGCCCACTGCAAAAACATATACTGGGAAAATATTTTGGATGATACTATTTAGTACTATTAGTCATCGGAGAAGAAATTACACAGGGGTTTAGAGCAGCTTCGCCCCCAAATGCTCAAAAGTACCCGAAAAATTCCCCATTCACATTTGTTTTAAAAGGCTTTATGCTGCAGATTTAGGTACACTCACTGTACATGTCAGACCCCGAAAATGAAAAATTAATTTTGGGGCACATTTCAAGCCATATTACATTATAATGAAACACCTTCCCTGGTGAAAAATTATTCTTTGGAGTTTTATTGGAGGCCCTACATGTACATGTAATCTTGAAGAGAAATTGAAACAGAAAATGAAGAAACATGAAAAAGACAGGTTCTTTTTCATTATTTTGTCATCAACATTTTTATTGGAATTAACTAACAGAAACTTATTTTTATTCACTTTATCCACAAGTAGATGGTCTGATTCTCAAATTGTATCTATCATCACTGGGTCCAATATTTACTTGGTCTAATTGTCATTTTAGTCCTAATGGTCTAATTTCAACTTCAAGAGCTACTTATTATTTTCCATTTTGTCAAATAAAAATTTTATTGAAAAAGTTCATCTTTTTTGTATAGTGATATGTAGGTATAACTGGAAATTAATCCAAATGATAAATAAGCTACATGTAAATGGCAATAAGACCAAAAGGTTAATCAATAGATAAACCGGTTATGGGAGAAAGTCCATGTATGTCACAGACAGTGGTTGTACATGTACATGTACACTGTAGACCTTGGCCGAGTAGCAAGTTTATAGCCATGTACATGTACATTGTACACGAGGAAGTGGACTGTATCTTGAAAGATGGTCTAAATTCATTAAACCTTGCAATTAACTATACCCAAGAGACACCAAAACAAAGTAAATGACAATGATTGTACAAGTTTTCAAAACGTGCCTAGAAAAGTTACCAGGTAGTAGAGTATGGCATGTAACCCTCACATACATGTACAGTGTGATATCTGAGTGTAGGCCTTTCACAAATGCTAAAAGCAAAGTTTACATTTGATGGGTCAACTGTTTGGGGAAGTTTACCAATAACTGAATGTCCAACAAAAAAGACCATTAACGTGAATAGGTGATCATGGGCTGGTGACTCACTGCACTTGAGAAATATAGCAAGCAATTAGAGAGAAATGTGTGCTCTGCCTTGAAAAGAATAAAAAAAGTGTGATTGTTGAAAAATGGAAGTGTGGCCAACATCATGTCCACATGTAAAATTTGTAAACATGACTGTGATGCCTACATGTACCGCACATGTTCAGTGTACACATTAATAGTATTGGGGTGGGCTGTACAAAATAAATGACCATTTAGCCTTACTTGGTTTCTATTATAAATTTCATTCAAGACTTAGATATTAAAGTCAAAAGTGATTGATTTTGATTTAAAAACGGGCATGCACATTATTACATTGCACAGTGCATGTACATGTAATAATTTAAACAATAGAATTATAACAAATGAAAATAAACTTGAATAATTGCAATTTGTTTATTGATTATAAACATCAGTCTGATGAACAAAAGCAAGATGGAAACTGCAATACAGTGCAGTACAGTACTACCACTGATTGTATAAAACTATTGAAAATACATGTACATGTTCACTGTACATGTAGGCCTAATGTGTTACGGCATTAATAGTGAAGTTGTTATAAATAGTGGTAAACCCTAATCACTTTGTATATGACTCAACTAACAATTCAAACATGTCAACACCTTACACTTTTGAAGTGGTCTTTTTAACTGCCCAGATTCTGAGAACTTTGATCTCAATATTTACTCTTGAAGTGTATAATTGTTTACACTGCATTCTTGAGTTACAACAGTTGACTACATGTAGATACACCTTCTTCATCAGACCTCTGATAATAAAGGAATGTTATGATGGATCTCCACCCAATGTTTCGATTTTATAGGGATCTCGGCCATTTTAGGCCTACACTGTATGTAGTACTATGTACATGTACGGGACATTTGTTTTCACTATTCTTTTGGTACATCTAAATTTTTTCATAGAGCTACATGTACGTACATGTATATGTGTGCATGTGTACACGTACAGTACACACTTTATGTTCTTGGTAATCAAGCAAAACTGGAATTACAGGTAGCATAAAGATTATATTTCAGGACTGTGAAAGTTTTGGGGAAAATAAAGCAGATTTTCAATTAGAGTGCCTTCGTCTTAAGCCTACAAAGCTTTAGTATACAATCTATGTTTATACTTGAGGATCAAAGATTCTTAGAATTACATGTAGAAGAGTAGTCAATGAATGCTTTATGAGCCATTAGAATTCAATTCAATGTGGCATTTACATTGTAGCGTCATCTCTCTGTATCATTTTCATTTTACACACATTTGTAAAAACAGCCCTTTGAGCACTTCCATAAAACTATTCCTTGCTTTTACAAACAAGACAAAAATATGGAGATAATTGATTGGGAACCCAAAGTCCCAAACCATGAAACACTTATAATGCATGTAGCATTCACATCATAACAAGACTTTTAGGGCACAGTATTGTATCATGGAGCTATTACAGGACTGACTCTCTTGAACGCTTTGCCCCATGCGCGGCACCGCTAATCCCCTCACAGCAGGGCACTCTAGGCGACACCCCAATACTTACCCGTGCTAATAAACTGGGACTCCACTCACGCGCATTTGGGCCGCCCTAGCTTAGAACTAAGCAATATTATCTAGAAATTGTTAAACTCTAGTCATGAAATATGTTCTATTAAATAAATTGATAATGTTTAATCGGTACTCACCGGTTCTTTTGTTGCATTTTCAGACCATTTCTCACAATTCTTCGTAAATATTTGCGGCAAATTTTGTCGCCATAGACAGCTATACATCCATCTTTATTAATAAATGGAGCGCCCTTTACGATAGTTGTTGATGCCGCAGAGAAATCGTTAGGCATTTTGGCATGTGTTCAAGGCGTTCTTTCTGTTTTATTTTTTATATTGAAGATTGTGCATTTGTTGAATAGCGCCGTCTACGTCAGGTATGAGATCGAGTGTATAAATACACTCTTCCAAAATAATTATGATTCCAACCTGGCGCTGTTTAACTTCAATCTCTTTCACCTAAATTAGCGATGAATGCTAGCATTATAAAATATATATTATTAACGTCTGACAAAAAGAATAACCAACCGATCAGCTGACGAGAACGCGAATCACGTGATCTTCATATCAGCTTCGATCGCGAGTCAGAAGTGAAGAGCAACTGCCCAGAAAATCAGGAAAAAGCCGTGAAAATGTAAGTTCCCCTTCATTTCTTTCATTTTTTGTTGTTGCTAACGATGCATTTACACTATAAAATTATAATTTAAATAAGAGAAAGGAATATAGCTTGTACTTGTGATATAATATATAAATATCCTGTTCTCAGAGATTTCTAACCAAAAATACTACTGATGTCGCCTATGAGGTCCATACATGTAATGTTGGACCTCATTGGTACTAGGAGTGACAGCAGGGTGGTCCATCACGGCACTTTCACACTTACAGGTGCAGGCCGCCCGTAAATCAGCCTTAAATAAGATAGGAAAAGTTGATCGAATGCAATCTAAAACGCCGTCATTCGGACCCAATGGGTAATATTAATATAAATAAAATTTGCAGATCATATAATCAACGAAATATCATAAAAGTTAGGTCTAGATCTATCTCTTCAAATGAGTCAATTCAGGTTTTTCCGAAACGGTCCGGAGCTGAGGCCTGTACTGTATGAATGAGCTGGGTGCGCAAGCTCGGAGCTCAACCATCACACTCACCTTCAACTTACACAAATAGGAGTACGTGGGGCACTGGAAGATACTCGACGATGCATCAATCGACGTAGAAATGGATCGTAGATTCGTCGTTATAGTATCAAGGCCATTGTAATCACGCAAATGATCTTTGCATAAAAATTAAGCTCAAAGTATGCTTTTTCACCTTATAATTTCTAAAACATGTACGAGCAGGAAAAGATTTAACTACGGAAGAAAGACAGACATACCTAAAATGACCAATCTCTAAAGTTCCTCCGTTTGTAATTTTGTTGAGTCAAATCAGATTGTGACGTATTTGGTATGTATGCAAAGGGGATCATCTCAGAAGTTCAACCATACATCAAAGACGTACAGAAATCCGTACGAAGTGATATGGATGTTGGAAGTACAGCAAGTCGTGTTTCGATTTTGAAAAAAACAGAGCTCGAAGTTATGTGGAAGAACGTCGTTTTCGGCGGTGCCTCGCAGGGACCTTAAAAAAAATCACTGACCTCAGATTTTACGAGCGGGCTTATTGCGTTACGTAAGCGGGCTCTTACTTTCGCCTGGCGGCTTGCCGATTGATGTTAGATATCGTTCCTTCGCCAGAGGGAAGCGATAACAAAGGATTAACAGAGGAATTGGAAGAAGGATCTCCTTCTGTAATACATGCTCTCTATGATTGTATTACCAAAACTAAAAATAGTCTCTAGTATAAAGTTTTACAAGTGTATTACAAATTTGCGACAGATACAAAGCAGAATAGGCATGTAATTGAATGTTACATCAGCCACTCAATAATTTTCTCCAATATTCACATTTGCATTAAAAAAATCACTTTTCTGTAAAAAAAAAGTTTTGCTCAGAATGATATTTTCCCTTTGCAAGGATGAGTTCCAGAGTATGTAGAGTAGCCTACACAATAGGAAGGCGATTCATTGTACCTGTATGGCATGGTACCATAGTTTTACAGTACTAACTTTACTTCTGTACTACACCAGGCTGAAGAAGATTTTTTTTTCAATTATGGAATTGGAAGAAGATCAGAAGGACAAAAAAGAGAAAATAGACATACATAGTTCTAAGTAGGATAAAAGAGAAGAAGACAAATGGAGGAAGAGAAATAGGATGAGAGAATTTTGAATGGCCATTTTCATTTTGGCAGGCTAAAAAGGTCTTGATGGGGGCAGATCACCTATCATTAATTTCTTCCCATTCATTATTTGCACCACTCTATAAAATTTGAACTACATGTATACAGTGCGTCCCAGAAAAAACGAAACCGATATTTATCGATGATTTTTCATAACTTAATCACAAATACAATAGACAAATGACCTATCATTGTAAAGAAGAGTCTCCTCTTTCATTTGAAAAAAGATTATTTATCATTCATGCCTGAGTGAGCAAAAAAAATTTGAAGAAAGGAAACCAAAAAGTCACTTGGCGGGCAGTATCTGAGTTTCAAAAAAAAAATCACATTAAAAAATTCAATATCTGCTCTTTAATTTGATACCTCAATAACAGAAAACGTTCAAGAAGTATTAAACCTAGTTCTGTTTATTTGAAATAAGGCTTGAAGTCCAATAATTCATAAAATGAAGAGGTTTTAATACTGGATAACTTTCAGACTTACTTGACAATCCGTTTTGTTGATGATCAGCCATGCATAAAGTCTTTTGTTAACCGTGCGATAGCTTCTGCGGGAAACCGGTGAAAACATGTATGTTTCATGAAATTATGGAAATACAAGAATTATTTTGAAGAACCATAGCTTTATTATTTCTTGACCATTTTCTGCGATTTAGCTACATTAAAAAACAGATATTTAAATTTTTAGGCATGTGATTTTTTTTTAATTTTGATACCCCCCGCCAAATGACTTTTTGCTATCCTTTCTTCAAATTGTTTTTACCCACTGTCTCACTCATGCGTGGATGAGAAATCTTGTATGTTATACCTTCTGAAAGAGAAGATTTATGATTAAGTTATGATAAATCATCACTAAACCTCGGTTTCGTTTTTTCTGGGAAGCACTGTATAAATGTAGTTCAAATTTTATAGAGTGGTGCAAATAATGAATGGGAAGAACTTAATGATAGGTGATCTGCCCCCATCAAGACCTTTTTAGCCTGCCAAAATGAAAATGGCCATTCAAAATTCTCTCCTCATCCTACTATTTCTCTTCCTCCATTTGTCTTCTTCTCTTTTATCCTACTTAGAACTATGTATGTCTATTTTCTCTTTTTTGTCCTTCTGATCTTCTTCCAATTCCATAATTGAAAAAAAAATCTTCCGACTGGCGACAGGTTGAATACTACATGTACTTACTAGTGCCAAAACCATCGCCGAATAATTTGATCGCCCCGGCAGTCGCGTCGACGGGTTGAAGAAAAAAATAATGCAAAATTCCAAAAAGAATAACCAGCATTTGCTCTTGGATATAAGACAGGTCTGAAATTAAGGTAAATTCCATATTTCTATATATCTGAGGAAAGTCTCCAAACGGGTTGAATATTAAATGTCCTTACGCCCGGTATGATGTATCGATCATTCTCCTTTTTTTATGGTACGATTCTTTCATGAAAAGGACTTGAAGTTATTACACTGGGCAGCTGGGTCGTGTTTTCAAAATGATAAAGAAAATAATATTGCAGTTATCAATAATAGTGACTTAGTTAGTAATTAATAACATTCATCTTGGTCCATGTCTAGACTCGAGCCAGAGGACAGCGCCTGTTCAGGCAACAAGCAGCAAGGGCAAGGGGCGCCGGCTCCGCCGCGGCCGCGAAGGAGGCCTAGCCTGCTGTGACAGAGTACCGGTAGTGTCAGTGCTAGAGCAGAGACATGAGTCTGAGAGAACACCAATGAAATACTCACCTTGCTTTTGATTTCTTTCAGTCCTTTAGCCCATCTGTTGCTCCCATTGAGCATTGTCGTGGATCCATTTTTCGCCATAATGCCCACCGAATCCCGCATTTGAAGCGGGAAATCATCAATTCTCCAAAGAGTAATCCTATTGCTTCCTATTTCCTTCCAAAGAGGTAATCAAATTGACAAATTACGGGTTGATGTGATGTCGCTGATACATCAGTTGGCTGTGACGTCAGATATAAACCCACTTCCAAATTACTTCCGCCAACCAGTCAACTTGGTACTGTTGGTGCCCCCGTGGTGCCCCTTGTTTCAACATCGAATTTCCCCAGTATTTTTCTTCAATGTATTCTAGAGAAAAGGCTCTGTTAATTAACATCATCAATTAGAAAAAATTAATTTATTCTATTTCATGTGGGTGTGTGTGAGAACAAAGTTGAGTCATAAAGGGACACACCTTTGGATTGGGCGTGCAAAGTGTAGGATGGCGCCATTTCCTTTTAACTTCTCGACACTATAGTGGTATCTGCATGACGAAGTCCGCGGTTCGATTGATTGATTGATTGATTGATTGATTTGATTGATTTTATTTGGCAAGTCACCATAACATATATACAGTAGCATTAAAACAACAGGCTTGCACAGGATGACCCACGAAAGCTCGAAAGCTTATTTCCAGTGGGGTCCTCAATATACAGAATTAAGATAATAAAATGTTAAAATTATACTATTTACATATTAAAAATGAAGAAAAAAAATCAGAATTTACTATTACCAATAAATAAGATATATAGACAATAAATAAGATATATACAAGAATATAACGAAGAAGAAGAAGAAAAGAAGGAGAAGGAAGAGGAGGAACAGAAGAAGAGGGGGACGAGGAGTAGAAGGAGACGGAAGAAACTGACAACGAAGGGAAATAAATAAGGAGAAGAACAACAGCATAAACGTGACGACAATAACAACAAGAAGAGGAGAATAGGAAGAAATAAAAGAAATAGAAAGAATAGAAGAAAGGACATATCGAAGCTTCAATCAAACTATGTAAAATACATAATAATACCAAGTAGAGAAGAGAAAAGAACTAGGTCAGTATTCAGGCTAAATCAACCGTACAACATATCATTTGCATCTTCTTTTTGACTCTCAAGTGAAAGATATTCTTTCAATTTCCTCTTAAAATGCAAAAAGTTTCCTATTTCCTTTATATCATTGGGAAGGGAATTCCAATGTTTTATAGCATTGTAATAAAATGAGTTACCAATACTACCTACCCTTTCTGGTAAGCAAAAATTGAAATGGCTGTTTCTTGTATTATAGTTATGTATTTCGGTAACTAGATTAAAGTTTGATCCAATGTAATGATTCGATCTATTGTGATAGATTTTATGCACGTGGTGCAAAATAAGCTGTTTTGATCTTTTGTTGACTTCAAGAAAACCTGCTCCAGAGAGTTCGGTGTAGCCAACATGGGTTCTGGGACCAGAACAGCTAATGAATCTAACCATTTTATTCTGTATAATTTTCAACTTCTTTTTATCGAGTTCGCTTATGCCACTAAACCAAGCAGGGTTGGCATAGTCAAATAAACTCTGAATAAGAGCAAAACAGAGAATACGCCTTGCTTTTTGATCCATACAACTTTGATACCTGTACAAAAATTTCAAACGGGCATTCGCCCTTTTTACGATTGATTCTACTAAAGATGAAAATGAAAGGGAGCTAGTCAACTCAATGCCTAAATACTTTACAGATTCTTTCCTATGAATTATCTTATTATTGTATGATACTTCAAATTCAAATGAAGTTTTATGATTACTTTTAGAACAAAACAGAATGCTTTCGGTTTTGCCTAAGTGTAACGATAATCTATTATCAGTCATCCAATCGACACATGTAGACAGCTGTTCGCTAAGTTTTTCCTCAACAAATTTTGGGTTGGCATTTGAACAAAGTAGTACGCTATCATCTGCATACAATAATAATTTACAATCAGCTTTTAAACAAATAGACATGTCATTGATATAAGTTGAAAATAGGATTGGGCCTAAAATACTTCCCTGTGGAACTCCACACGTTATAGGCATAATTTTGGAACAAATATCGCGAATAGCCACTACTTGATGTCGATTCGACAAGTAGGATTTGAACCATGCTACAGTAGCCTGGTTAAAACCCATTATTTGTAATTTTTTCAATAAGATGCCGTGATTAACTGTATCAAATGCTTTTTGAAGATCTAGGAGTACCATCCCAACGAATTGTCCCTTAGACATATTTGTTCTCAGATAATCAGTCAAGTGAATAAGGCATGTCTCAGTCGAATAGTCATGTCGAAAACCTGACTCGTAAATCATATCATTTTCTTTAAAATATTTTTCGATCTGAACACATACCGCCTTTTCTAGAATTTTGGATACTATGCTTAAAACACTGATAGGTCTATAGTTTTCAACAGCAGTTTTATCTTTCTTCTTATGAATAGGAGTTACTTTTGCAATTTTCATATCCTCTGGGAAAGTGCTAGTAAAGATAGATAGATTTATTAAGAAATTTAATGGTTTGTACAAACTCTTTGCTCCTTCTTTTAGAAATTTAGCAGGTATCAAATCTAACCCAGTGCTTTTTGATACATTTAATTTACGCAACTCATTAAAAATGAATTGATCACTAACAGGTAATAATTCAAATTTATCTTGGCTTATACCCTTTTTTTCATAAAATTTACGAATGTTTTCACTGTCTGCACTGAAAATATCTTTGCAAGATGGAAGTTTATCTACCAACGTAGCTGCGACATTTGTAAAATAGGAATTGAATTCATTGGAAATAGTTATCTTATCATGACATAATTCTCCGTCAATTGAAACGACTAATTCTTGGTCCTTTCCATTTTTCTTTTTTAATCCCAAACTTTTTAGATTCTGCCAAAGTCTTTTAGAATCATTTTTATTTTCTTCTATTTTATTTTGTAGGTATTCTAATTTGGCCTTTTTCACCTCTCTTTGAACCATATTTCTTAATTTCTTGTATCTTTTGGAAAGCGTGTCATAATCCTGACCGCTTAGATTTTTCTTCATTTTTTTATACGCCACATTTCTTTCTCGAATAAGAGAAATAATATCTTTAGTCATCCAGTTTTCTGATCTCTGTTTAATTCTAATCCGTTTTTGAGGCGCTATCATATTCAACGTTGAAATAAAAGTATTTTGAAAAACTGACCAAGCCTTATTTACGTCAGTGCATTGGGTTAAATCTGACCAATCAACGGCAGACAGTTTAAGATTGAAAGATTCTTCGCTATATTTTTTCAACGATCTGATATCAATGGTTCTGTGAACACCTATAGCCAGCCTAATTTTCTTTCGTGTACAGAAAGTAAAAGAATGGTCACTTATACCAAGATCAATAACACCACTTTGACTTATTTTTTGTTCGTTATTACAAATCACATGGTCCAATAAAGAAGAACATGTGTGAGTGACACGGGTTGCATCTTTGATGAGTTGGCTAAATCCATGAAGACTCAATAAGTCAGTATATTTTTTAGCCAGTGGAGATTTCTGAAAAAGACAAACATTCATATCGCCTAAAAGTATAATTTCATCATCTTTCTTTAATATATCGAGAATATTTGACATCTTCTCAATAAATTGATTGCTTTTCGGAGGCCTATAAATGACGCCAGCAATAATTGGTTTTGATCTTGGTAGAAGCAAATTAATCCACAGTGATTCAGAATCACCTGTACTTAAAACATCTATGATATTGAATGCAATATCATTTCGGACATAAAAACATACACCACCCCCAGAACCTGATAATCTATCATTGCGTATTACTTTGTATCCATCTATATTGATTTCTTCATCGTTCACCGAGTTATTTAGCCATGTTTCTGTGAAAGCAATGACTGCAAGATTCTTTCTCTTAAAAAGAATTCGAAGTTCTGAAATTTTTGGTAGAATAGATCTAACATTTAGATGTACAAAGTGAAGGCCTTTTACAGCAAATATGTTTTCAAAATCTTGATAAAGTAAACTTGAATCCTTCGAGTTTTTTTGTTTCGACTATAATAGTTAAATAGACACATCTTAGGCCTAACCGTACGTTTAAAAGGGCACCCCTGGCTGAAAAATAATTATATTTAAATAAAATGAAGAGTAAAATTCACCGAGCAACCCACTGAAAATATCACAAATCGCGAATTTTAAATTTAAGCAATATCATTTTTTGCGAAAACAGTATTATGAACGCCATCATGAATATGCAATAGGTGGGCTGATGATGTCGATGTCCCCACTATCATTTTTTTTCATATTACTACATGAAATCATAATTATTTCACTTTTTTATATGTGTAGGCAACATTGAATATCTAATGCTTTTAGTCAATGTACATCGATGCTTTTTGGTAGACAAATATTATTCTAGATGATACAAAAGAATATGTGCATGGGCATATAACATCCTCCGCTTGCATTGCATATCAATGAAGACATAAGTGTAGTTTAACCGTGGATTGCGTGGGTTTATTTTTCTGAGGCGGATTTATTATCGTCATAAATTGCATAATAATCGTCAATCGAGTAGCAGCAGCAGCAGCAAAAGCATTGCAATTATTCACTTTATCGATCACCATCACTGTCATCATAAATTCAACACAATCACTGTCGTCATCATCATCATTAATTTATTATTATCAACAACATCATTATCAACATCATCATCATCATCTTCGTCATTATCATTCCATCATGATTATCTATTCTATCACAATCGTTTTCCCCCCTATTTTTTGCTCATTCAAGATGATTATATAAACTGGTTCCAAAACAAACCGATTAAACGTTACAAGGGCATGCACTGCATGAATTTCACTCAGTCAAAATAAACAATATTTTTACACAGGCTAGCTTCAATACTCTTTACTAAGCACATGTCAGTAAGTAAGAGATTGGATCAATCACAGATAGGCTATAGCTCCTCACATCAATTGATTTCAGAATTCAAAGTCACATAATGGCAAAAGATAGACCAAATGAAAATTAGATGGGGTTAAACAAACTTCCCAGTATCACAAATTTCCTTCATGTAAATGTTTTATTAATTGGCTTGATAACTAATAAGCTACAGGAAGGTAAAATCAAAATTTTAAATGACTGAAACAATAACACAGCCACATACATATCTATAGGGTGTCCTGGTAAGCGAGGAATATAATCTGAACACGGCTTCATCTGTGACTCCTATGAAATGTTTCAAGAAAAATAGTGTTTAGGTAAGGTGTTATACCTTATATATCTCTATTTACAAATAGATTATGCATTTCTTTGCATTTTCTGCTTTTGTTTTCATTGTCTTAAAAAGAAACCCACATCATTACCAGTGGCGTGTAATAAGCCAAAAAGTTTAAGGGGCCAAACCTCTATTGAGTAAAATTTTGCCAAGGGGGAGCATAAATTCTGACCTTAAAATAGAGAAGCCATTTTTGTGATAGATTTTGACAATATAATTTAGAAAATAAAATCATATTTCATCACTTTCTTTTTCTCAAGCTTTTATCTCTGTTTTTTTTTGTTGGGGGGGGGGGGGGGGGGGGTAAGGTCCCAAAACCCCTTATCTATATTTCAGTGATTATTACAGACCCTTTTCTTCAAACAAAATGAGTAAATGAATAAATCAGACAGACAATTTTTGCATTCTTGTAGCATCATTTCCATGTAAATATATCAACACTTAGTCCCAATATGAGTTGACAGAGATAAACATTTAAAAAAAATAACATGAAAATAACATGTGAATTACATCAATGATATTCGACAACAATTGATTAATCAACAATTCATAAAGTTGTAGCTAAACCAGATATAAAAGAGTAAAATATGCGAATTAAGTCAGTGGCCTACATGGTCCGCCCATAATTATATCCTATCCAATAGAAAGGATTAAAAACTTCATTGGTGCTAAATAATTGAGTAGGCACAAACTTGATCGAATTTAAAGATCCTACATTTTCACCCTCACGAAAATTTTGTTGTAAAATAGCAAAAAAAAAATCAAACATATTATTCAAGGTTTGAGAAAAATCCATTAAAGACTAAGAATGCTAGAATTTCAAGTTTTCGCTTTGTGACGTCATAAACGAGCAGTTGCTCCATATGTTATGTAATATAAGATGCATAAATTTAAATTTTAACGGCTCGTGATGACTTATTTTTAATTTTCTTTTTAGGAGCGAGTGTGAAATGATTTGTGTATTGATATTATGAAGGTCCAATAAAAAACATTTTCAATTTTCTGAGAAAAATTACATTTTATTGATTTTTTACCATACCATCTTAGGAAAGCTGCTCGCATATGACGTCACAAACCAAAGAATTGCATGAATTCAAATAACTTTTTATTCTTTGATTGAGTTTCCTAAATCTTCGCTAAAATTTTCTTTTATTTTTCTGCTAATTTTGCAATAAACTTTTTGTCAAGGTGAACTTCCCCTTTAAGGGCAAACAATATATTTGTTTTAGCACAAAGTTGTCTCATTAGAAGTCGTGCCATATTTATCAAATTAAAAGTTGAGTAAGTCATCAATGAACATCGAGGAAGGGGTGGAGGACATGCTGTGTAGACCATTCCCACTTTTCCAAGAAAGTGAAATAATGTGCAGATTTTTTTTCCAATGATCAGCGATGGGCAATGGGAGAGGAGCATGGAAGACGACCGTCACTGTGATTTTCCGAGGGTAAAAAAAAAAAAGAATGACAAGACGCTTGGACACCGGCGGGCGTAAATCCGGGAGGGGGATGGGGGGATACACCCCCACTTTTCGAAAAGGGTGTACGGCATGTACAATCATCCACCCACTTTTCAAGGCAGAATCGATATGTTTTTACCATTAAAAAAAATAATGATTAATTGGTGGGTTCATTTTTAAATGCAGTAAAAAAGTGCTTAGATTTACCCAATTTTGCATTCTAAAAATGCAAAATTTCTCGCACGGTTGCTTCGCTTCCGCGCTCAAACTAATCGTACAAGATTTTGTCATGAAAAATCCCGGCATGTTAAGCTTATTGCAAATGTAATTTACCCTCCATCATGATAGTATGGATAAAATACCAATTACTTTTAGATATGGTTATAACTTTTATCATAAACCAAGCAAAACACTGTCGTAAATAAATATTTCAAATGTGAATTTTGTTCAAAATTTTGAACGTTGCATCTCCCAATATAATCTTGAAGATCATTAAGAATCTTTCCTTTCTGCAACATTTTCCTTTCAATTTGCATGAAGTGCTATTCCCACGTTTTTGGAAGTTGATATTCTGTCCTGTGATTGATATAATAATTTTATAATGCACCCTTATTCCCGATGATTATGATCCCATTGATTATCAATCTTATCTCATCTTTAACCAGTCGGAGAAAATTAGTTTTCGTTGAACAAAATATGAACTGATTAATACTCATTTGCTCTTTATTTTCGTGTTCCTTTTCTTGGGTAGTTTGATTTATTGATAATTTACCTTAAAAATCCTCTGTATAATACATGCATGTCATTTTAAACGACTGAAGCAACCTTTTCAAGGCTCGCTCAATACGCTCACTCGCTGCATTTCTCCAATAACTACACACTCCTTGAAAGACGATTTTGGTCATCATTCTGTCTTCCAACTATTGTAAGTTTGCTCGCTTGCTTCGCTCGCTCGCATATTGATGTTTACTGTAATTCATTACTTTATATCCCAATAAATCCATTACAATTTAGCCATCGAAAAATACGTGATAGACTTTTAAATGAAAGATTGTAGTATAATGTACACATTTATGATATTTATTTTATTTTTCATTTTCAGTGTTATTTAATCAGGGTGGCCTCATCAGTTACCAAACGGCTGTCCTTGTATACATACGTATACATACATTGTATACATTTCCCGTGATATGATAATTACCCACCACTTGAAAGAGGTTCTTGGAAATCATTTTGTCTTCCAACTGTAAATTTGCTCGCTTCGCTCGCATATTGATATTTACCTGTAATCCATTACTTTATATCATGATAGATCCATTTCAATATAACCATCGAAAAAAATCGTGATAGCCTTTAAGAAAGATGGTAGTAAAAAGTACATATTTATAATATATACCAACGTATATATTGCCCGTGATGTGCTAATTACACACAAGAAGTTTTTGGACCATTTTGTCTACCAAATACTGAAAATTTGCCCGCTCGCTTCGTTCGCTCACATATTGATATTAACTATAATTCATTATTTTATATCACATCAAATCCATTGTAACAATATAGAAAAGAAAAAAAAATGTTTTAGGGCTTTAACTGAAAGATGGTAGTAATTATGTCCACGGTCATATAACCCCGTATTACATATAGCCCTTGTGGTGTGGGGGTGTCTCCAAAATGTTGAATTTCAGGTCAATATATTAATTGCTATCACCCCCCCCCCACTGCTATGACCGGAGTAAACACCGGTGTAATGGATTGATGAGAACAAACTTAAAATATATATATCAATCGTAAACTGCATTCCGAGCAAAATATCCAGCGTATAAATGGACCAACTTTTCCTTTGAGATTTGACAAGCCTGAACGGCCGGAATGGTTTCCATGCGATCAATCCATGCCTTGAACTCCGGGACGTACTCCGCGACGATGTCGTCACCGAGTACGTGCATGCGTTCGATCCAGGGCCAGATCATGAGGTCAACCATGCCCCACTGGTCACCTGAAAACAAATCAAGAAATAAATAATACTAAAAATGTGTATGTGAGTGTGTGTGTGTGTGTGTGGGGGGGCGTGTATTTCTTTCTTCTTTTAAAGTGTAAATTATCAATCAATTTATATCCCCGGGCACTAACAGGATTAATACAACAGGAACAGTGATACCGGGGGGCAGTAGGATCAGGCGCGTAGCCAGGGGGGGGGGGCGGTGGGGGCGGTCGCCCCCCCAAAACGTCCCCAAAAAGAAAAAAAAAAGAAGGAAAAAAGAGAGGAGAAAAGGAAAAGGGAAGGGAGGAAAGGGAAGAAAGGTAGCTTTTTTTTTTTTTTTTCTTTTATTTTTTTTTTTTTTTTCTCAAAAGAGAAACTCGATCCTTCACTGTTGCTCTAAATTTATATATGAATTTTGCTTCCGCGCTGCGCGCGGTTAAATGATAATATTGAAGTTCTCCATTGTTTTCCCCACCCTTTCTCTAACCCTGCTTTTCCACCTCAGCTATGTGTGTTTCTTGCCAGTTAAAGTTCAAATGTATGCATTAGGTCATGGAATTAGAGTAAGGTTAGGCCGAAGTATATGAAGTTATTTTTTTTAATTGATTGCGCAACTTCTGGACGCGTCGGCTCCGGGCGGGTAAAATCTTTATATCCATTTCTGCCGTCACCTCCATAAAGTCAACTTCTCCTGCTTTTCAGCTCATTACTAAACAACCATAATTTTGGGGCAAACAGGTTCCTAATTTAAAAAGAGGAAGGTATAAAAGTCGTGTCGTATTAGATAAAAAAGTACAATATTTATTATCAAATTCTATTAAACTTCATGTCATTTCCTGTCCTGTTTTGCGCACTCAGTTTGAAATTTTGAATGACACTTAGGGTTCTTTATAATTCAAAATGAAGCGCTTCAGGATAAGTCAAAGAAATTAGGCATCCTTTTTTATATAATTTCAATGAATCACAGAAGTTTCAACTTTTTGCGCACTATTTTCCTTGTAATGAAGTTCAATACTCTTAGAAAATCAATTGAATTAGACCCGATGGGGTATTAGAGATATCTGCATTTGATGAAACGTCCGCCCTTTGAAACTTCAGAGTTTCATTGCTCTGCACGGGGAGGAATATCTTCCTCCCGGCATATACACTTCTTCTCCTCTGTTTTGCGAGTTATGCACTGTCGCTAAATTGTTTGTAATCAAATCTGATCTTTCCAAGGGAAGTATTCAATATATCTTTGAGAAAACCCTTTTATCGGGACCCTTTTCATGGCAGAAAAAAATTGAAAAAGCGCTTTAGCTTCCGCGCTTCGCGCGGGGTTATTATTATATTATTTTCCTCCATTGTATTCCTTTTTTATGCGTTCGCTCACAATCACTTTTGAAAACAAGGTTCATGAAAAAAATCACAATATTGTCAACTGTATTGGAGCTGACATAGGTACTAGAGACAAGAGAGACGGCTCCTTATCATTTTAATCTATGAAACACCAAAAGCTTCGCGCTTCGCGCGGGAGGGGGAAACTCCCCCTCCCTGCACCCACCCCCTAGGGAGCGCGCTTCGCGCGCTCTGTAAGTGTTGGCACGCTTCGCGTGCGATTACCGCCCCCTCCAAAATGAAATCCTGGCTACGCGGTTGAGTAGGATACCATCTCGATTGTTTTTTTCTTCAAGTAGTGAAATAAGGGAACATGAAAATAAAAGGAGCGGAAGAAGATGAAAGACGAGTGGTATCAGCCTACCTCTGTTATTACTTAGATTGTCTTGCCCTTATGCTGGCACCACTCCTATAAATGTTTTAAAAGTGTATGTCACGAAGCGTCCGACTTTCAGTTTAAGATGTTACTTACAGTATGAAATAATCGTAAATGTGTCTTTATGGGGGCAAAATGAAAATAATAATGAAAAATGACAATGAATATCAAATAATACAACCAAATTCAAATCATCCGAATTTATTTTAAATTCAATACTGTCTTGCAGGCCCTAATGATTTATCCACATTCTGTGCAGAGAATATTTATATACTATAAAATAAAATGTTATGTTTGAAAGACAGCAACTAAACGAGTATAATGTTTTTTCATGTTATATGCTTTACAATGATTAAGTCGAAGTCTGGCCCGAAATGAATATTGATTCTGAGAAGAAATGTATTATGTTGATAAGAATTAACCGTAATCAAATTGACGATTGTTTTATAGTACACAATACAAAACCCTTTCCCTCAGTGGTATAAAACTGGATCCCGAATTTGCGTGTATATCCCCAAAACAAACAGGATACTTAATTAAATTATTGACTTCGTGCACGGCGAATCGGGAAATGAATTTCGAGCATTCCAACAAAGATTCGCCAAATTTGTTCATTCATAGATCACAACTTAAAACCATTTTAAAAATACCATTATCAAGTCAAAATCATATTTCCAATTTAAAGAAAGATATTGGTCATTTACCACCGATGAAATTTGTATTTTTTGCTATGCAGAACGCCTGGTACTCCTTCAAAAGTTTCCTCAATGTACCTTTGGCTTCAGTATCATCTGGATTGTAGCCAACTTTGTAAAAGAGTGAGACAATCTATAAAATAAAAGGGAGGTACAGTGAATGGAGGGAATCTGGGTCCCGTTTCATAAAGATTTATTATTTCTATAACAGATACCATCAGCCAATCAGATAAAAGGATTTCAGTATGAAACGTACCCCTGATGTGTTACGTTAGAAATACATACAATTGAATTGAATTTAATTCAAGTCAGTCAAGTCTAGTCAATTCAATTTATATCAAGTCAAATCAAGTCAATTCAATTCAATGCAATTCAATTCAATATTTCTTGATTGAAAATACTGATAATAAAGGATCATCATCAAAACCAAACATCAATTTAACGTAAGTATAGGAAAACAAAAACAAGGTAAAAACAATTCATAGAATTTAAGTTTTCATAAAATGCAATATCTGACGGTCGAAAGGATGTTCCATTACACATATAAAATTGTACATTAACCAAAAATAAAATAAATACCTCTAAAGCAGATACAAACACCCCCCAAAAATGTTAAAAGTAGCCCCACATATGCCGTCTACAAGAAGCAAAATAGTAAATAAATTTAAAATGAGGCTATAATAATATGTAAATTAATCTTTTAAAAACACCTTTATCAAAATAATATTTAAACATTTCGTGAGATTTTTGGTAACTCTAAGGGAGGGGGACGAGCTTCTCCGATAGACATTCAAGAGGAGGACACCCCACCCCTGGATCACCACCCATGACCGTATACTTTACTGGGTCATGTGGAAGAACACAAATGGCTGTTGCTATGGAGACAGCCAATATATACGTTGTATATAAATGGAATATAGGCTTTTCTTGAAGCCTCTTGAAGAAGATTGCAAGATTCGAGTCTTTTGATATATCCCAAACCTTGTATATTACGCGTTTGCATATCTTCGCTCTCCAAAACTGTGTGTTTAGGGGGGGGGGGTGGGGTGAAGCCCCTTTAGCCTCCGCGGCTCCCGAGAAAGGAATAAACTATATAGAGAGAGGATCAGGAAGTGATGAAATGAACGGTGTTTTTAAGCGGGCGCATATGATAGGCCGGGGTAAAATTAAAATAAAAAATGACACACTCAAAATAGGAAAGGCATATGATGTAAAGTAAATTCCAACTGTTCCATCGTCATCGTAGTCATCTTCGTCTTGATAACAATGCAATTAATGAAATTAAATATCCAGTCGCTCCAAACTTCCAAATTATGTGGCAAAAAAACTAAAGCTTACAAATAAATGATTCAACAATTACGTGTTCATCGAAAAGACTTACAAGTGCTGTCTTTATTTCTATTTTTTTACTAGTTTTTTTTTTGCTTGAAAAATTTACATCAGCTCCCCCCTGTAAAAAACCGTTCCCAGGGCCCTGCCAACAAGCCATGCACGTCATAATTTATGACAAAATATAAACATAGGGGAATCAATCATCCTTTTACATGAACAATTAATGTTTCTATGATCAGAAGTTCAGGACATCTAAGAGGTAATTTCATCCACAAAATGCTTCAATTTTGACCACAAATTGGGAAAATCACACTATTTAATGCTATGTCATCAAATTATTGTTTTCGTCAACACTTGCATTGGCAATCACAAAATTTCAAAAAGTTGATGATGGCGGTTACTAAATTGCAAAACTTCCTAAACTGTCTGCATGGCTTCACAGATAAATATTTCCCACAGTCTTCCCTGGCTAATCAGCAAGCAATAATGACATTTCAAAATGTTGGTGATGGCGGTTTTTTGCAAAACTTCCTAAACAATAATGACCAGCGGCCTTATTTCGTTTCCGAAGGACCAGGGACCCGTTTCATAAATCTTTGCAACCAAGGTAACTCTGTCATACAACCATGGAAACCTTGATCGTGATTGGCTACTACATGAGCCCTGTTACCATGGTAGTTGCCATAATGGCAAAGCCACCACTCATTGTTGTAACTCTCGATGAAACGGATCCCAGGTGATTATCCTCTAGGGCAAGAGTTATATAGGATCGATTTGGTTTCGTAACCGATGGTCATAATATCTGGTCGCAGGAACCCTGCTTTAACTGAGCCACTGCAAATTCCATTGGATTCCACATCTTTGATGAGCAAACTTGTTAATTTGAGAAGGAAACAAAAAGAAAAGAACATTTACCGGACCAAATTTGTCAACTGCCAATCTATTCTTTGCTCTCTGAAAAGGATCCTTGGCCTTCAGCAGTGGCTTGTCTGGGAAGAGATCTTCCAAAAGATCGCAGATGATGAGGGACTCGGTTACAACATTTCCTTGGTATTCTAGGACAGGAACTGTCCCAGCGGGGTTCCGTTCCAGCAAAAATTCTGGTTTCTGGTTAAGGTTACAGTTGACCACTTCATACCTAAGACATGTAAGATAAATGATAGCGATGTTGCACGCGATAGTTTTGATAACCATGTTATCGTATGGTCATTATGTGAATTCTGAATCAATTATGATTTCATGTCATACATTGTTTTCACATGATATATATGATGAGGAAGAAATAAAATGTGATTTTAAAACCAAAATTACTGGTGTGTGATCAGTGACCCGTTTCATAAAAGTATACCGTAACTTTACCAATAGGGCTCAGCAGCAGATTCCAATGAAGGTTTCCTTGGAATACAGTATGGTAAATTTACAACAAATCCAAGTATTTATGAAATATTCCTCATGCAGTTTCGAGTATAAATTTTTATAATTTCCAATATAACAACATCAAGAAAAATGAACTATCGTGAAATAATTGTAAAAAAGCATTGTGTTTCTGAACGAAAGAACGAATTCTTTCCAGGGGACAGATGGCTTTTGGTCCTCTCCTCTCATACAGCGCATATTAAGGGCAAGTGTGTGGAGATATGTTAAACGATTTACATAACAAAATATGTACAGAAAGTAATTTACTTGACATTTTTTGCAGCCAGGACCAGCAGAGCTCGTTGTGCGAATGGACAGAATCCCATGCTGTATATACGGAGAACATCGGGCCTCAATGGTGGGTTAGGGTCCCCTGATATAGAAAAAAAATAAGAAAACAAAATAAGAGTAAGCAAATATGGTGAAAGAAGAAAATGAACCAATCATTAAAAACTGTTAACGATGAGATTGATCAAATAAATTCCGTTAATGAATCACTCATCTTTACATTTTTATCAACATACAGGGGACTTTAAATGGCATTAATCAACACAAAAATGTAATAAATATTTCAAATACGAATTTTGACTAAGATTTGTAATGTTGTATCATCTCCCAATATAATATTGCAGATTATTTAAAATATTTCCCATTCATATGCATCATTGTGCTATCCATGTTATGGCCTGTGATATGGCCTATAATCAATTCATAAAGCACCCTTATTCCCAATAATCATGATCCCTTTTCCCATTCGTATCTCACCTATTAACCAGTCAGCAAATGATTTTTCATTGAGCCATTTATTTCCCCTTTCTTCTAAAGTTTACGTTATTGATGATTCACCCGTATCACCCTCTGTGATATATGCATATTATTTTAAACGACTGAAGTAACTTTTTAAAGGTTCGCTCACTACGCTCACTCGCCGCAATTTCTTTCATAATTACACCCCCTTGAAAGACGATTTGGTTATCATTCTGTCTTCCAACTATTGAACATTTTCTCGCTCGTATTTGGATATTAACTGCCATTCAGTAGTTTGCGTAACAACGCATTATATACAGAGCGTATCAAAAAAAAGTTTACACTTAGAAAAAATCCTGTAAAATTATATATTTGTAATATCCTGAAGATTTTACCACATTTTAACATTGGTACAGATCCGTTTAAGTAAATGACGATATAACTGTCAAAAAATATTTCTGCTTAATAATAATAATAATAATAGCTAATTTTTATAAAACACATTTCCCAGAATGGCTCAAAGCGCGTTACCCCGGTCATTGGATTCATTTCAATCCCGCACGAAAAAGTGCACATATTCCATTCCCTCGGGAGCATTCCTTGCATTTATCGCAGCCTCATTATGGCGCTGGCAAAATCAAACATACAATATCTTTCGCATCCTACCGGGTACCCATTTTGCACCTGGGTCGAGAGTGGCAAAGTGTGGATTAACGCCTTGCCAAAGGACGCTAGACCGCGGTGGAATTCGAACACACGACCCTCTGTTTACAAGGTGAGAGTCAGAACCACTACACCACGGCTCTTCCACACTTGAGTGAGCACCATTTACTTTTGAAAAGTTAGTGAAAAATGATTTGCGCAGAACTTTGAAATAGTTATGCGAATAAATGTAGACCTTAATCATGAAGAACACGTAGAATTTAGCTAGTAAATTGATTATAAGATATCTTTTACTTTTTTTAACTTGTTTCCTTTCCCAAAACACTTTGAAGAGTGCATTGCGCCCCATCCCACTCCCCCACACACCGAGGCCATCGCGACGATATTTGCTTTACACTGAGCTGTGATTTACATGAAATGGTTAAGGCTTGATTTTCATTTTGTTAATCATTCTCAAGCTTGGGAAAAGTGTGAAGAAACAAGTATTAAATGTAAAATGAAATGTAAAGCCACTTTAAATGATAAAAATTTAGTGAAAAAATGCTGGAGATGTCTGATATAAACTTTTGTTCAGATTCAGTTATGTCCTCAGATCCAGCTGGCACAATAAGGGTAAAGGTTGTGCTTACTAAGTGTTGAAATTTCAATTTGGGTGGCAAAAGTGTTACAAAATGCTTGAATGTATCCGTTTTATTTCAATTGACTAAAAGTGCAAGGGAAATGTATGAGAAATGTTTCGCAGGGTAAGTTTGATTTCGCCCTTTCCCCTTGACACAGCGTGAAAACAAGCATTTCTGCGCAAACAGATTTCTGCGAGCTTTACAAAAATGGACAGTGCTCACTCAAGTGTAAAATTCTGTCAAAACTTTTACTTTCATTGGATAGATGAGACCCAAACCCAAGATTATATGTGAAAAAATTACCCACATGTTGTATATTTTTTAATTCCCAGGGCTTTTTCAAAGTGTAAACTTTTTTTTGATACGCACTGTATAGTATTATGAACGCAGTTATACTTATCGCCCGTGATGTGTAATTACACACTGGACACCAGTCTTTTTTCCACCTACTGAAAATTTGCTCGCTCGCTATGCTAACTCGTCGCATTTATCCAATAATTACACCTCATAGAAGACGATTTGGTCATCATGTCTTCCAACTAATGAAAATTTGCTGGCTCGCATTTGGATATTAACAGTAATTCAATAATTTATATCACAACAAATCCATTACAATAGTCAGCGGAGAAAATGTACACGGTTATAAAATCCCTTATACATAGCCATTGGTGTGGGGGTGTCCCCCAAATTTTGATATTTTTATGTCAATATATTGCAATCTCCCCCCTACGCTCGTATCGGATTTACGCCAGGGAAGCGCATCATTGTGGAAGCTTTATGTAGGATACTTTTAATCTTATTTGATTAACTCAACCATGTAATGTATTATGTCAAATATGAATTTTGCTCAAAATTTTGAACGTTGCATCATCTCCCAATATAATCTTAAATATTATTCGATTTTTTTTTCCTTTCTGCAACCTCTTCCTTTTCATTTGCTATTCATTGTGCTATTTCCGCATTTTTGGAAGTTTGTATTATGGGGTGTGAAGGCCTTAAAATCATTTCATTAGCCGCCGTTATTCGCGATAATCATGATCCCATTTTTTTTTAATTCTCCACTCACCTCCGTCTAATTAATGAGCAAATGAGTTTTCATTCAATAAATCTCGACTGTTTACTCCTTATTTCTTTTCCCTTTTGCTATTGATAAATTACTCTTACTATCCTCTATTATGCACATTGTTTAAACAACCGACACAACATTTTCAAGACTACCTATCCCGTTCGCTCGTCGCAATCCCCCTCATATTTTATACTACATCCCTTAGAAGATGTTTTTTGGACATCATTCTGACTGCCAACTATACTGAAAATTTGCTCGCTCGTTTCGCTAGGTTAATTCGTATTTTATATCACAACAAACCGTTACAATAACCGTCGAAAAAATAGTCATCACCAAAAGAAATAGAGGGTCGTAACTATGTGCAAGGTTATATACCCCAGGATATAGAGCCCTTGAAGTAATAATTGCACACTAATTTTGTCTTGAAAGGCATTTTGGGACACCATTCTGTCTTGAACTACAATTTTTTTGCTCGCTCGCATATTAATATAAACTGCATTTAGAAATTTATATCAAAACTAAATCATTACAATACAGCCATCGAAAAACAAAAATAATCGTGATAGGCCTTTAACTGAAAGATGGTAGCATTGTGCACGGTTATATACCCCAGTATTTTTGGTCTCTAAATTTTTTTGAAATTTCAGGTCAGTACTATCATCCCCCACTGCTCGGTCCAGATTTACACCAGTTTTTATAAAAACTCGTAATTTATAATTCCCCCCCCCCAAAAAAAAAAGGATGGAAATTTACACCCATAGCGAATCCTTTCGCATCTTTACAGCTTTCGTAAACAAGTCTTCTTTTCTCAAACTTATTTTTATAATAGAGTCTAAATTAATTTAAACTATGAGCTTACCTTTTTTGAGGTGTTGTCTTGACACACTCATACTGTGAAAAAGAAGTTTCAATCTTGCTTGATAAATGACCAAAAGTCTTACAAAACATGTAAGTTGAAAGGTCAGGTCACAGGTGACTAAAATGTACGATATGCTGCAAATATGATTTAGGGATATGGCAGTCGATCCTGGTCCGTCTGATTTAAACCCATCGCTATACAACAACTCGTGTCCAGAATATACAACCTGTCTGCTCCCGATTACGCAACATATTTTGTGCTTAGTCACCCCTGTTATCCCATTGTCCGCCCCTCTGTTGACAAAAGAGTTTACAGTGTCGGTCTGTCGGAGACAGAATTGTATTTCCGATGGATTGCAAACTACATGGAATGGAAAGTGCCCTTTAAAAAAAAACGTGCCCTTTTTTTCAAATTGAAATACCCTTTTTTAAAGGTAAAACACAATATATTTGAGTTAGAAAATCACAAATATTTGGGCTCGCGCTTCGCACTCGCATCATAGCCAAACGAGTTTAGGGTATTGTTTTCCCCGGGGCTTTTTAATTATTACCTGAGTAAGGCCATCATTCTGTTCCTCGTTACAAAAAGTGCTTACTAATGTCCAGTATTCAGGTTGGAATATCACAAATAATAATGAAACATTTTTGTACAGCGCAAAATGCCTAGGAAAAAATTGCATGTAACGGTTTTTACAATTGGAAATCATGATGTGGAGAGCACTGGGTTCTCGACTGTTTACAAAATACTCTCAAACTCTTTCACTTTCATTACCAACTATATTCCGGTAGATTATTGCAAGAAACGGCGCGCGGCCGCTGCATACGAAAATGATCTCTACCTACTGACTTTGTCACTGTATGTAGGACTTGTACTAGTGACTTTTTACTTGACTGAAGCATTCTTTCTGGTTTATATGATATCAACAATTCAGTGAGATACAATGGAGCGAACTGACGATAGCAATTCAGTAATGAATGAATGCGGGATACAGTTTCCTTTTTTGGTCACTGCAAAGTTTTGAGCTCGCGATTCGCGCTTGCAACATCTCGCAAGGATTCCCTTTTTACAGTAAATAGCGCCATAATAATGCCAAAAAAGCGAATTTTACAACTTCAGATTTGAATTTTTTTCTCAAACGGCTCGCTCGCTATGCTCACTCGTAGAAAAATCAAAGCCTTGATATATCTTATCAATCAGAAATCACTTCAAAAAGAATTATTTGCTCAACTTAATTACTACAAAATACGCAACTACTTCATGCAGATAATTCGTTTGCACCAGAATGCACTTTTTGACATACAGTGCCCTTTTTTTGCTTTCCCTCCTCCAAACTATAAAACGTTCAACCGCCCTTGCCCCTATTTTAAAATCAACTTTTTATTTAAACCCCGATCTGAATAAGTTAACTATGGATATCAAATTGTAACTTTTATCTTTAGCAATACCTGTTCGATTTATAACTCATCTCTTTATCAGATCATAATAACTGTCTGGGAACAATACCGGAATTAGTTTTTTAATGGACATTATTGCACAATGAAAGAGCAGAGTGAATATAAGAAACATACAATGTTATCAAAATTTTTGGCTTGCCATGATAAATTCAGCAGAGTAAGATATTAGCGGCGGACTTCTTTAAATCAAATTAAATTTAAATTGTTTCAACCAATATGGCGGAGGTATTAGTTTTGACTGCGAGCATTCGGGAAATGGGGAAATCCTTAGGCCTATACTGATTTAAGTTTAGTCTACATTATACTTTTAACTTGGGATACATTGTACGATGACATTTCAAAAAATGATAAGATTTCAACACTGACCACTCTGCTGCCGCTGTACGTAAAGCGGCGCATGTAGTCTCACTTCTATGCAGGCGAAATAAAATCAGCATTTCTCATACCTATTCAAAGTATAAATATCTCTCAATCTGATAGTAATGTACATGGGCGGAAATCCCAGAGGGGACGTGTCCCCCTACCCAAAATAGTAGGGGGGACGCAATATCAAATGTCCCCCTACTATTTTTGGCCTTTTATGATGGAAAGAAATACATCATTCAAAATCGAAATAAAACATTATTTTGGACCAGATGACCTTGCTTTTTTGGGGTGACTTTTTTTTTTTTTTTTTTTTTTTTTTGGGGGGGGGGGGGGGGGGGCTTGTTAAAATTATTTTGGTTGAAATGACCTGACATTTGGGGTGATAACCCTTTTTTTTTTTGCTTGTCAAATCAAATTTTCCAGTCCCTGGTCCCCCTTCCTTTCGGGAGAGATTTCTGCCCTTGGCCATGTACGTCAATACAATAAAGCACAAAAATACAATTCTGAGTACAGAAAGTCATCTATATTTGTTCTCTCCTTTTTTGTTAATACATTACACCATACTTTATCCATATTTTTTGTGAAGGCACATGTATGTCAACTAACATGCATTACAAAAAAAAAAGTTTTTAACCATGAAATCAAAAGATAATAAATGTTTGCAGTGAGTGGTAGTGTAATATAAAACTGTCATACTTTAATTTTAAGACTATTAAGTAGACTATTTGATATAAATATATAATATCTGAATATAAAATGCTAATTTGATACAGTTTATATGTTATCAAAATATATAAATATTGTTATCTAAAGATATTCCGATACTATATTTGACAAATTTCGAAAATTCATGATAATTTTAAGACATCAAGATACAGAAAAGCAATTCATGCAGTTTGTTGTGATAATGATCATGGCAAGAATCAAGTGACATGAATGATGGCCTGAAATTAATGTATGAAATAATTAAAAGCACTTGTTTAGCCAACATAATTAACAGTAAAGCAATGAATTTAATCAAGTGATGTTGCAAAACTAATATTACACTTGTTTACTAGTGATTTACTAGTGATAAGGGAAAAACATATGCTACAGGATAAGTGGTACAATGAGTCCCTAAAAATTAAGGTCAGATATGATGGATGGAACAATTTTTTTTTTTAATAAAAAAATCTACATTTTGGATAAATTTTTATTATTATAATACTCAGAATATATATATTTCACACACTCCCTTTATTTTTCTCCTGTTTTTTCCCCTTTGTTATGAAACTTTTTTGTTGGGTGGGGGCATGGCACCCCAGCCCCCCCCCCCCATCTGTACGTCAACATGCTTACATATACATGGGGTTGATATGGCATGTAATCAATACCAGTACATGAAGTTTATGACAAATTCATCAAATGATATAGTCTCCCTATTACATGTGTGACAGTCATTTCACTGTGACACATGTCACAATTAGGCTTCACAACAAGCACGCACAGGCAAAAAGTACAGAAATGTATTTATTTCTTTATAAGACAATCTTAAAAAAACAATTCCTTTCTTTTTCAGTCACTCACATCCTTGAGAATATTATGCCACCATTTTAACACCATTTCAATTGGAATGCAATTTTTTTTCTTCAGTTGAGCAATCATATGGAATGTCACACATACTGTGTATGGATATCAGATCAAGACAAACCAAAGTAAAAAGCAATTTTCAATCTTGAGACTTATAAATTTGCTGGATGCCATAATACAAATCGGCTTATCTTATGCATATATGTTCATGAATCACTTTAATACAAGTTTCATAGAATACTTATTCAAAAAACACAAATTACATCAATATCATTATTTTTGCATATCTATTCATTATGAAATATATTACCCTATAGTAATCTAAAATAATCAATATTTTCCTGATATATCTATTTTGTTCTAAATATGAAAAATGAGAGAATATAAATCAACACAAATATAGAGAATAATAAATATCACTGAAATTGATATATCAATGCGTGTATCAATGTCTATTATAATCTTATGTTTCATTGCTTAACAAAATACTGTATCTCTATAAATGAGATAAGATGATTATAAAATAGCAAATTGACATTGTATAAAAAACATGCTAATTGTTTATTTTCAAAATAAAATCTGCAACATGATCTGTATTAAAACAAAGTAATAGTTTGCCCAGATCATTAATATCAGAGAAATGATTGGAGAGGCAAGCCCTTGTGTGTCAACAATGGCTTGCCTCTCCCAAAACCTTGCCTTATGTAAATGCTCCCAAGCCACCATGCTATAGAAAACAAACACCAAGACTGCAAGTGAATAATGGTAAACAACACCCCCATAGAATAGAAAATGAAAAAAAGGTAATATACACACAGTTTGTAGTTCCACAATATACTCCTAAAAGGCATCAAAATATGATATTTAAAAAAAATCTAAAAATCATTCCTTGCGAATAAGCTCCCTTACTTAAACACTGTTATAAAGAACCAAAGGCAATTACACATCAAGGCTGTGTAAGATGATGAAAGGCAAAAAAATGAAAGCGAAAATGTAGAAAGAGAAAATAAGGCAATAGACGTTTGTCTTCCCCCCTAGCATGCAATTAGAGCCCAGTGATTTCTTTGGCTTTGACCTTCAACCCTAATATATGTGTGAAATGACATCCTAGAAGGAAAGAATGTATGCACTTCTCCACTCCCTGGGGAACATTCCAGCAAGATTTTCCAAATTCAAATACTAGACATACTTCACTTGTTTTCATATCCTACCAGGTACTAGGACTGTAATGATCTGACAATAATTTCATAATATTATGACATAGAAACTTCACTGAATAATAATAATGATAATCATAAATGATTAAAGCTTATTTAATCAGAAGTCTCTACAGTGAACTACAGTAATGTAGCATAATTATGCTGGCTTTAGCAGAGCAGCTGTTATACACACTTGGGTTGAGTGCAGCACAATGTGGATCAATTTCTTACTGAAGGAAATTATGCCATGGCTAAGATTTGAACCCATGACCTTCTATTTGAAAGTCCAGAGTCTAATCCACTGGGCCACAATGCTTCACATAAATTTTGTTCTAAGAATAGATAATATTGGCCACATGATATATCTCAAAATTATTATATTGCAAACAATTCAAATAGTATTAAAAAACACAGATGATATTCCCAGTACTCAAATCCGACTCATCAGGGTTCCAGGGAATTCAATTCAATTAAAAAGATGGTCTTTATAAATAGACAAGGCTCATTCAAGCAAAGATTGAAGCCAAATACAAATACATGTAATATAAAAAAGGATCAAATACGTTAACAGTATATAAGTATCAAATATTTTGAAACATTATTGAAAGACTGCATTTGTAGATGGCCTTGAGAGTTGTTCTGAACGTGAATCGATACAAGTATAAAACATGAGTTATTAAACACTCACCTGGCATTGTGGCATGATAAAACCTTCCTATACTTAGTACATGTATGTAATGCATTTGTGACCTATTACAGTAAATAGAATGAACCATTTCATAATCTTTTATCAGTCTAAAATCACTTAACCATTTGATTTGAAATCAGTTGTCCTAACACCATTTAGATGGGTATTATGCTTCAGACAATTTGAAAGCTTGCCTGATATAGCAAGAAGTACTGTATGCAAACTGATTCAGAAAACAGTTCATCCATTATACAGCTGGTGCTCTATGGAATCATTCATCACTGAATTATTTATGAATGTGGCCTCAATACAAACTTCTAATGACAGCATTAGGCTGTAGGAAATGAGCACAAAGTGACATCTTAGATTTTCACCAAGTTCTGAATCATGTCCCTCTTCAACCATATGGCTCCTCCTATGGCAGTCAACATGAGAGAAGTACGGACAAATCTGAGAAAGCCGCTCACGCTAGGAATATTCCTCTCCAAGAAAGATTCCTCAAATGGAAGGGCTGGCATGTCCTGTGGTAAAAAGAAAAGAAAAGAATACTGAAGCAATTAATATATGATGTCAAACCATTGCAGACTATTCTATCTGTGAAAAGTGAATCATGGGATAAATCATGGCTCATCAAACAAATGATGGTGGACTATTTTTCTGTCATATGTCAAATATATATATTTTTTATAAAGGCATCCAATCACATGCATTTTTTCTTTTCAACTTTAATCTTAATATGATTTAAGGGGGGAGGGTGGGGAATGACATTTTCTTCCAAGTCTTGCGCAACTTTTTAAATCAAATCATCCCCCCCCCCCCCCTCAGTCTATCAAGGCATCAAAATAGCCCAAATCTTTTAGGATTCAACTCGTTGGATTTTGGTGGTCAGAATGAAGAGAGCAACAATACTCATATGAAACATCTGACTGAATACTGCTTCATCATTGACTGTTCCATATTCAGAGAAGACTGGTAAAGGATATATAGGCTACTGTACATGAATATATTTGAGAGGATGTAAATGACTTGTATTTGTACCTTGGATTCTGGTTCTTCTTGCCACACATCATCCTTACTTATCTTTCCAATGGCATGTAGAATCTAATGAGAGAAATGGGAGATTAATACAGAGTCAATCAACATCTTTACCACCATTCACAGATTTCTGCTTAAAGGTCATGTCTACCCCAGAAAAATGTTGATTGGAATAAATGGAGAAAAATAAAACTAGTATAACAATGAAAATTTCATCAAAATCGGATGTACATTAAGAAAGATATGACATTTTAAAGTTTCGCTTATTTTTCACAAAACGGTAATACGCACAATTCAGTGACATGCAAATGAGACAGTCCATTGTATCCTTCTCTCACTATTTCTTTTGTTTTTTATTGTTTGAATCATTAGCATTAAATTATATCATCATTTCTATGAAAGTCATCACAACAAAAATCACAATCACTATCATTACCAATATTACAGACCTCAATAGCACCGCAATCGATCCTCACCGTCATCATCATCACAACAACCATCATTAAAATCAGCAATAAAGGCCTCACACCACAATCATTACAACAATCATCTACATTATGAAGAACGTCATCACAGCAACCATCACAATAAACACCTCTAAAACAAGCAACGTCGTAGTCACCAACACAAAAAATTACCACAATTAACATTATGAAAACATTATCATTACAAATCATGATCGTCACCACAAGCACCAAGACAAGCCTACTAACCACCATCACCACCATCATCAACGCTGTAATAAATCAATTTACCTCTCTTGCTGCCCTCTCTCCTGCCTGGATAGCCCCATCCATGTATCCAGACCACTTGGTAGCTGTCTCGGTACCAGCAAAATACAAACGACCTATTGGCTCTCGTAAAACCCTGAAGGAAGAAAAATACACATATCTCATAATCAAGTCACAAGTTTACTACATCTAGCTGTCTTGGTGGTGAGTGAAATACAAATTGCGTATTGAATATTGTTGCTTTTATATCTCACAAAATAGTTGAATTCATTTTTCTCACATGCACAACACCAATTTGAGAAACCCTGATATATTGTATTTTAATACAAATTAAGTTAATTTTTTTACAATGTACAGCATAAAATACAAAAAGAATACATAACAAATGGCTGGATTACCCACTCAGGGTGGTAATTATTACCACTCTGTTCTGTCTAGGGGTCGCGAACATAAATAAATGATAAAACTAACTAGTATTGTATATTGAAAATAATCAATAGAAATAGCACATATAACAACATACAGAATTATAGTTTAAAGCTACAACCATATACATCACTGACCCCTTTGCCTTAGGTATACCGGTAAGCATTTATAAAATACATAAAACTGAGTTATTCTCATGAGACACAGCAAATACAATATGAAAAAAACAACGATCAATAAAATGTAATATACACATGTACTTATATCTTCAACCTTTATCATGCAATCTTTCTCAACTTTCTCTCTATTTCATTTGAATTCACATGGATCTTTTGATGATAATAGACAACCGTTATTGAAAACCTATGGAAAATACATATAGCTCTCACAATATTTCAGGGTGCAACAAAGAACCAGCCTAATAATACAGTAAATACTTTATTTCAATTTCATTCAATTTATTCTATTCCATATAAAATGAGTGACATTAACATGTACAAATATGATTATCATAATACAGCATTGCAATAATACGGATAAAATTATGTGATTTAAAATGTAAATTGGCTTTACAAAAGAAAGCAGGAAGAAAGATAAATCTATTCTCACTTGCAGTATTTAGTTATGACTCCAGGTGGTGTGTATCCGACATATCCTCCTCCAATATATGGTTCTTCCATCCAGTTCTTCTCAACATAGAAAACAGGCTGTAACAACAACACAACATTATCATAAAACACATTTTAAAAACAACATGGAATATAACTGTTCCTTTCCAATATACTATACAAATACACCAGGCTTTGAGAAAGTGCAGTGCGGAATTGGTTGTCCAAAGTTGGAATGGCTAGTACTAAAAAAATAATTTTATTGTCAATCCAATCAAGATTGTGATTCATACTAATACTTCTGAAAATAAAAATCCCACAACTTGTGGTGTACTTGTATATCTTCTATAAGTTGGATCCTAACAATCTAGTCCTAGTTAATCAACATCCCCATGGCATTCAGCCACTGCTCTCAGCAGAATGTTGTTTTAGTGTCAGGATCATTACTTCACCAGGATTACTTACACCTGGCTATCCAGTGTGTCCCAGTGATTGCATGATCAGGGCCTCATTGCAGAAGAGTATTATGGCAACTTTGCCATCCAATGGTTACTACCATGGTAACAATGCTCATCAGCCAATCAAAATCAAGGACTCCATGAAAGATACCATCGGATGGCAAAGTTACCATAACATTAACTTTTATGCAATGGGGCCTTGTGACGTCATGTGCACTATTTCATCATTGATGTCACAAAATCGCAAATTTTCATCATTGGCATTTTGTTTCAACATCAATCACATCATAGTTCGAATATACTTGGTCACATGAAAATATTTGAAAAAAAATCATAAGACCTTAAGAAAATTATACTTAAATGAATTAGAGACATAATCAGTGAAAAGCTGAGATATGAGTTGTAATTGTAGACCGACCTAGTCACATGTACAAAAGTCAATGGGAAGTACCGACCTCCAATAAATCCCTGCAATCAACATAAACCTGGTCCCATGATTAAATAATAGAGGGTATTCACATAATCATATGCTGAGTTACCTTTAGAGCAGCATCATTCTTCAGTAGTGTTGCATAGCGGCGAGCTATTAAATCTCTCCTGAAGGTAATGAACACAGTAAGAACAGTAAAAACCAGTTAGGGAGAAGGTTAGAGCACTTGACCCCCAAATTCCATGTTTCTGACCCCATGATATATGCTGCAAACACATAAAATCATTATCATCATGATTATTGTCAGAATTATCATTATCATAATTTTTTAGCCATTGTTTTATTGTTATCATTATTTCACTATTGAGCACAAACAGTCTATTTAGTTTTGAGACAAACAAATGCCATGATCATAGTCATATAGCACAATCACTATCACCATTATTATAATTCTTCATTTTCATTATCACTTCCATTACAATTATCACCATATTATGTATATTTTGTGCGGGGGGGATTAAGGCTAAATATGAATTAAAAACTTGCCACGCTAAAATTTTTTTAAATAGAGGAAGCATAAATAGAAAATTCAAAATAGAGGGGTCACAGATAACAATTTCTTAGATTTAACAAATCATATAAATAAGAATGTTCGATGGGAAATTCTAAAATATAGAGGGGCACATGCCCTTTGTGCCCCCACCTGGATCCATCACTGGTTTACTGATATGGATTCCCCAAAAATTGCTCACCTTTCGTCTTTGGTAAGATGACAGGTTTCTCTTGCTGCATCTCCTCCTATAAATCTATCAAAACAACAACAACAACAGACAAACAAACACAAGTAATTAATGAAAAGTACTTGATATAGCTAAATATATGCATACAATGGGCTATTATAATCAAGCCAAAACTTATGTTGCATCTCAAAAGTGTAGTTTTTGAGATAGGAATTTAAATCAATCTTGATTAGTGTTTGATTTGAATGACCATAATCTTGATCACTTGCACCATTCCTGAGGTACCTAAAGCCTATCCTATAGTTTTGGTAAATCCCCCCAAAAGTGTATATATTCCAATTTATTACTAGAGTATATGAATGCATGTGACCTCAAAACTGCAGGGTGTGTAGAATATCAACAAAACAATGTTTTTATTCAACTCAAATTAATTTATTGCCCACAGTGTGGAAATTCATTTTGCTCACATTATAAACATATTTTGTAATACGACAACATTATATAAATTGCATACATCACATGTATAAAATACAATAATACTGGTTACATTTGATAGTGGCAATAATTCTTCTTCTGTTTAAGAGATGTGAAATATATCAAGAGAACAAACCCTAGAAAGCCATTGGAACCAAATTACATCTGTGGAAAATTGCTCAAGGTGTATGCTTGGCAACTAGCAAAGCACTGAATTTACTAATTTTACATCAAAATCTATTTTGATTGGTGCCCATTCAAACTAAAATATCAAAGATTTATATCTTTGTTATCATTTAATATAGAGGAATATGGAGGAATGGTCCAGCAAACAGAAGAATCATACAGCGTAAACAATTTTGAGGTGCTTTTAGCTTCCCGTGATGGGCCATTATGCCAAAATTTTAAAATTCTATTTTAAGAAAAAATGTTGTTTTACCCAATAATAGCAGGATACTTGCTGCCTGGCTTGCAATCATCTTGAGTGCCACATATAATCCCATCAGCTAAAACAAGGCAAGAATAATCTACAACAAAAACAAAATTCAATAATATAATACACAATTATTTTTGTCTTAAATCATTCATTGATCCTATGGGCTAGAAGGAAATCTATAGAACAAACTGATACATGAAAATTAAAGATTAAAAAAATGATGGTTGGGGGGTAAATTGGAGTCCTTATATAAAGTGTTCTAATTATTTTTATGGTAATGTTTCCACAAACAGAGCCCCCAAATCTTCCTGCATGCATGTATACTGCAGATAGTGCTCGTGGTGGTGGGGGGCAGTAATTAAGTTACATGTACTCTTTGCCCCCTTGCCCATTTCATAAGCCAGGATTGAAATACATCTACGTCCATCCTTCGGGTGAGGCCCCCTTTTCTTTTGGATCCCCCTCCCCCAAACCAATTAGAATAGATCGATCTGTCCACCCTTTCCCCATTATGTAATCCTAGATCTGTCCCTGACGAAATAGAGTATCATAATTCTGAAATACTGCAAAATATTTTTTTATGTTTTAAGAGGTTTTCTTTTTTTCTTATTTGGAGCATTAAACTTCTAATAGATATCGCATCAATTGCTTTTAAAAAGAGAAATGAATGAAGTTGCGGTAAACCTCAATTTAATGAAAAAGTCTTTAAAACCTCTAGATTTGGTTCAGTTACATAAATTGAACTTTATGAATTATATGCAGAAAAGGGATCAACTGAAGATCGAAAAACAGATGGAATAGTGTATTATGAAGTGTACACAAAAGATTGTGTAATATAGGTGAAACTTTTGGTCTATAACATGAAAAAAATTATTTACATGCAACAAAAGTTATTGTTTTTACACCTAATTTCTGGTTGAGCCCAAATGATTTTTAGATTATGATAAAGCTGAAGATCTAAGCTTTAATATGATATAGGTATTATAAACAAGAGGTATTTTAGATGGGTCAGCAGCCAGCTTTTCATAGGCCAAGTACATTTAGCAGCTCAAAAACAAAAATACTGGGCTCTGATTGGTCATAGAGACCACACACCCACGCAAATTCCAATGTTCCCCACACTGGGCCTCAGCAAGGTCACACTCACCATGTGATAATCTCTTCAAATTACCCGCACCTGTTGTTTTGAAAACATTATTCAGCCAATCAGAACTCTGGATTTTATGTTACTCAGAAATTTCAGAAATCTCGTCCTGCATCTTGATGGAAAAAGCTGGCTGCTGATCCATCTAAAAGAGCCACATCTCAAGAGTGACATTGTAAAAAAGTATAGAGTTTGAACTTTCTGATGAAATAAATGTTGTGACCAAAACAGAAAATTTTGCAAAATTTGCAAGTGAAAACAGAGGAAGAAAATTCTGTTTGAGGCACCTTTTCAGGCTAAAAATTCACTTATTTATCAAAATATTTTACTCAAAAGAAATAACCACTATACAAGAGTAACATTTACTCTTTCCTATGGTACAAAAATAATCAATTTTACTTAAGGAGAAAGTGGTTGAATTCTTTGAGAAAGAAAGTCTCACAATTTACAATATTTTGCAGGGACATGAATTTAGCCAAGAGAGGACTTGGATAAATCTTGCTCATTTGCTCATTAACATGGGGACTTGCAGACTGATTTTTTCTGTATTGCTATTTTAATGGCTGAAAAAATAATCACCTACAATGAAAATAGCTTTTCCCTCATGATATCTAAATCACTTGCCCGCCTTTCACTTTCACTTGCACAGAGCAATAGGGTAGACGCTTAAAGGAGGACAGGATTAATGATCTATAAAAATGGGGAGCATTTCATGAAACAAATAGTGAGTGATTTTCACTGACAACTGTTATAAGCTACTGAAATTCTTGCCTCTGATAGGCTGGGAGCAAATTTGTCAGTGAACATTACTGATAAGATGCTTCGTGAAACACCTTCCGAGAGTGTACAAAGAAAAACAAGTGGAATGCCTCTGGCCGTCTCACCTGCATCACGCGATTCAATATAGCAGCAGTGCTGATTTTGAAAACTACTATAACTCGCACAAGATGTTCAGTGATACTTGGTTACTCTTATTTCCACGTTTTATGAACTAGACCAATACACTTATAGAGATATGATGGCAATTCAACAAATACCCCCAACGGTGGCCAAAGTTCTTTGACCTTACATGACCTTTGACCTTGATCATGTGACCTGAAACTCGCACAGGATGTTCAGTGATACTTGATTACTATTATGTCCAAGTTTTATGAACTAGACCAACACACTTTCAAATTTATGGCTGTAATTCAACAAATACCCCAATTTGGCCAAAGTTCATTGACCCTAAATGACCTTTGACCTTGATCATGTGACCTGAAACTTGCACAGGATGTTCAGTAATACTTGATTACTATTATGTCCAAGTTTCATGAATCAGATCCATAAACTTTCAAAGTTATGATGGTAATTCAACAGATACCCCCAATTCGGCCAAAGTTCATTGACCCTAAATGACCTTTGACCTTGGTCATGTGACGTGAAACTCATGCAGGATGTTCAGTGATACTTGATTAACCTTATGTATAAGTTTCACGAACTAGGTCCATATATTTTCTAAGTTATGATGACATTTCAAAAAACTTAACCTTAGGTTAAGATTTTGATGTTGATTCCCCCAACATGGTCTAAGTTCATTGACCCTAAATGACCTTTGACCTTGGTCATGTGACATGAAACTCAGGCAGGATGTTTAGTAATACTTGATTAACCTTATGGCCAAGTTTCATGAACTAGGTCCATATACTTTCTAAGTTATGCTGTCATTTCAAAAACTTAACCTCAGGTTAAGATTTGGTGTTGACGCCGCCGCCGTCGGAAAAGCGGCGCCTATAGTCTCACTCTGCTATGCAGGTGAGACAATAAAACTAACTTGAATCCCTCCAGAAGGGTCGATCATAGTACATCATAGTCTTGATTACAGACCCCATTGGATATCTTTGGTTTAGCTGCATGGAAACAAAGAAGAAAAAAAAGACTACTTGTCAATTTTCACAAAATTTGATTATAGAAACACAATATCTGGATATACCTCGAGATTTAAAAAAAATCAAATTGTTTCAATGCAAATAATCAGGATCATAACCAATGAAACAAATATTTGAACACTTGCAGGGTTAGGGTTATTTTGAGTTGTAGAAAGATTTGCAGAACTGCATGTACATGAATGCTTCTTTATTTTTTATATTTTCTTGACATTGAAATGGATTTTGTATAATTGTTGGATGTACAGTAAAAAAAATATAGTTGAAGCTGAAAGTACATTCAACAACCGCAAAAAATGAATATAATTTTTACAAAAACAAAAATGGGCTTAATGTACTAAATCTTTGAGAATAATGATTTTAGGAAGTTTATAGCTGACCTGATTCCTGAGAGCTGGTAGACTAGGCGTGTACGTAATCTTATTCAGCATGGCTGGTGGAAGAGCTGCTATAATATACTTTGACTAAAAGGGAAGATAAAAGAACGTAAAATTCAGTTATCAAACTCAGTCAGCATGGGGTTGTTTATTCACATGTAAGGTCAGTGTTGGGTGTTGATATGTTTGTGAGACTTCTGCTTCTCAGCAAGATAACCTGGAGTGACTGGCTTCCATTTTTCAGACAAAATCAGACCATAACCAGACAAAATGTTAAATAGAGTGAATGCGAATGTAGATGAAAAAAAAAGAGATGAATCAGGTGTACACCTATAGGCAATTTTAATGTCATGTATACTTAAAGGTAAATGCTAGTTTTGGTAACGATATCAAAATGAGTTCGTACAGAATCCAATGAAATGACCACCAAAGTGTATGTTTGTATAAATAAAACGCATGTGCCAAAGGATTCTGGAAGAAATTGTGTAATTGCTGAGAAATTAGCAAATAAGCACAGGATTCGAGTAGAGCGTCGGGCCCGACGCTCAAAGCAATAATTATACACTGTCCCACGTGCGCTTATCTGTGTTGGGGAAGTTCAGTCTGAACATTTTTCAGCGTAGATTTCAAGATTTCACAAAGTTCAGTTTATGTAACTGTACCAGATCTAGATCCTCGATGATATACTGACAATTAAGCCTGGTTTTACAGACTTTCTCATGAAATCAGTGTTTACTGCAACTACTGGAATTTCTCTTTAATACATCATAGTTTGATTTTGCATCTATATACATTACTGTCATGTTGTTTGTACACTAAGATCTCTTGTGTAACAACAAACCTTGAAGTAAGGCAAAAGAAATACAAAATAATCAGTATTATTAGACGGTACAGTAGATCAAAATGGTTATACATGTAGTGAAAGCCTGAGTCGAACCGTGCAGTCAACCAATGCCCACCTGACAGTGGCGGTCACCGGTTCAAATTTGTCCAGACCTGCGCACTAATGAAATAAAGAAATACACTGTTGAAAAACAAACAGGAACCAGGCCTAGTGAATAATTGTGAATTACCTTGTATATATCTCCTGTTGCCGTAGTAACTGTTACACCATCAGCATCTTGGGCTATTTCAGTCACTGGTTTACTCAGAAGTACTCGTTCTGCAATAAAAAAAAACACATTCATAGAGATTGATAAATAATCAAATGCATGAGTAGAAATAGACTACGGCTGATTCCGCTTTCGTTGAATCTCTCAGGACCAGAGAAATCCGTTTGACTTAGGTGTTATTCAAGTAAGTAGATTGATTCTTAATTTGAATATTCTGCTCTAAAATAATGCTTCGAGTTAGGTGATTTTTTGACTTATGGGAGGTCGACTTATGCAGAATCTACTGTACATTCTTTATTATTACAATTTCTTCAAATTTTTATTTTGTTAAGTGCTATTTTTACTTTCATTTTACAATTATTATCAATGTATCCTATATTTTTATTTTCATTTTACAATTATTATCAATGTATCCTATATCTATTTGCATTTTTTTCATTTACTCATCTCTTTGTTTTATTTGTTTAATACTCTATTTCCTCTTTTTTTATGGTGGGTGAATGCTAGATATTGTCAGTTAGTGTCTTTCTCTTAGCATTTACATATGTGGTTTAGTATAGTTTAGTTTAATTGATCAGACTCACTCACCCTCCTTGGGTTGTTACGCATTGTAAGACATTACTTGATTAATGTTTTTTGTGTACAAGAATACTTGCATATATGCAACAAACTAAACTTTGCCCACATCCACTTATGTTGCAATGTTGTCAAACCCATTTCTGTCCAGAGTGTCCTCTCAAAAATATAAAGCAATTGACAGAATGGGTAATTAAAAGATTTAACTCATATAAATGGGTGACCTTATGCCTCACAATTTGAAGCTATAAAATCCTTAGCAGAAATTTGACATCGGAGATGTTTTTAGAACGTTTGGCATATTCTGGCCCAAATTAATGATTCCGGATAGTTGATAATTCTTTTTCTGGAAAGTCCAACTATGCAGGGTGTAATGAAATTTTTCTTTCCATTTCATTCCTTTTTTATGACCTACCTTCACCCAGTCGATCCGCCATTGTTAGACTGATTTGATGACTTCCTCCAACAAACTTCCTTTCCTGAATAAAAAAAAAAAATACGACATACAAGACTTTGAGATCCCACTACAAGCAATGTTGGGATACTAATGGAAAGACATTGATTTCATCAAAACCATAGTCCCAACCATATAAGGCCATAGCCACACATCTTACAATTGGCTTTCGAACCGAATATTTAATAAAAAATGATATAACGATTGATGAGAAGATGATATCATGAATCAAACTTGAGTCCAAAGTTCTATATAGTCATACTTTAATGAAACTTGATGGCTATTTCACTTCTCTTCATAGGAATAAAAGCGAACTGAGTTCAGAATCGTAATGACGTCACATCAATTGTATGAAAAGCTACAGTATGACTTTGAGTCAATTTGACCATTAGTGTAAACTGACGACCTGGGATTGTTTTAAAATGGTGATATTATTAATTTCATTGTTATCCTGGACCTCAAATAAGATTATACAACTCATACAAAGATTCTTGTGATTTGATTGGTTGAAAGCCATTAAATATTTGATCCATTTTGTGCTGCATGCAAATTTTATTTTCCAATGCACGGCAGCCGTGCATATTTTATTTTTCCATTGCACGGTTGAACTCTCTTCCTCAGTGTGTACATACATGTTGTATGTGTATGTTTGCTCACATCCAAGTAAGCGCATCAACAAGGCTGACTGTGCGCACTTAGATTCATGAATCAAAGTGTGTCACAAAAGAATGAAAAACAATTAACTGCTTTCATACATGGGGAAAAATAATCATTTTATCAGAGCAAATGAGTTGCGGACAAAGACAAAAATATTATAGTTCCATCTGATTTTATTTTTTTTCTTCTATTTTGTCAAATGACATAATAATATAATATAGGGTATTTATATTGCGCACATATCCACCTTGTTAGGTGCTCAAGGCGCTCCTATATTACCCGGCTAAGCTAGGCGTTCATAGCGCACACAGCTTTTTAAGGAATTACTTCCTACCGGTACCCATTTACCTCACATGATCTAGAATAGTTGTAGTATAAACCAAATGATACACGTCTTCATTCGTCCATTATGCAACCTATCCACTCGCGTTGAGGCTGTGTTCACCCCATTGCACTCAGTCTAACGACTTTGTGCAATGGATTGAACAGAGCCTCAAATCGAGTGAAGATAGATGGCATAATGAAGTCATGGGCATGCATCATTTGTACACCATTCTATAAGTTAATATAATCAGAAAATATTTAATATGCTATTTCTTCCAAAATTGGGTTGTTGACAGGTTTGTAGGGTGGGTGATACCCTATCCTGACACATCAACCCCCACCCCCTGAAAAAATAAAGTAGTCTGACAGTGTGTCCAAAATCAAGCACTGAGCAGAAGATTAATACCTAAGTGTCTACACACCTGTGTCGGCCTCACAGTTATGTTCTTAGCTTAACAGAGCGCTAACAGTGAGCTCAGTCACACCATTCAGATTGTTTAGTCAAAACATTTATCCCTTATGTAAATAACACGTTGTGACATTACGCATCGCTGCATTGTAACAGGGCCTCCAATAGCGCATCATTAGCATTAACATTTCTGTAAGGCCAGTACAGGTCATGTACATATAACAGTATACATGTATGTTTATACAGAACACTCAAGAGATGAGAAAAGTAGTCTGTCAGATCGGGTGGTCTTCATGAACAGGTGTAAGTATATATCAATACTGAAAATCATTTCAAGGAAAACCAGAGTAGAGGTATTTATAGACAGGTGGCCTTTCTATACATAAAAAATATTTGCAGAAAGAGTCAAGTCACTGCTCATCAGTGGTGGATCCAGGCAGGGAAGAAAGGGAAGTGAATTTCTTCCAGATTTCAAGAATCATCCATTGAACCTGCATATCAATATACTGAAAATCTAAGAAAATAGTCATCTGCACCCCCTCCATTTGAAATCCTGGATCCGTTATCGATCACAGTTATTTCATCATGAATCACTTACCTGAGCTCCATTTTCTGTTGATGAAAATCTCAAATAACCTGGAAAAATGACAACAACAGATGATAACATAGATAACTTGTATTATGATTCATAACAATTTAAAAAAAAAAAAAAAAAGGAATAAATCTTTGCCAGACTAAACTATGAAAACATTGTTCAATCATCATTTAATTATAAGTCAACAAAAAGTAAAACCAAACACATTTAATTAAAGATGAGATAGAGTAGTTGGGGAAGTGGCGCTTGGCTATTCCAATAATGAACTGAAATGACATACTGGTAAATGATGAATTTCATGCACAGGCAACATTTATTTGAGTCACATATCATGCTCAGAAATGGCGATATGAAAAAGACATGAGCAATGAATTAGAAAACTTCTCCCATGGATATTATTCAGGGATGCTTGAAAATACAAGGCTCTTTCTGTCAGCTTCACGTAAATTAACCTTCTGCATTTGTCACTGAACCTGATATTCTCTGATTTGGTATAATTCACATTTTCTGTAGATCTTAGCACAATATATCTTGAGCACAGATTGGCTTGGGATAGGGCAATGGCTTGGGTTCTATCAGTGATTACCCAATACCATCCAGTTATCAAGGCATATGAGGTGGGTGATGTGTTAAAAAGGTTCCATGACATTTGCTACGGCAACAATTGCTCCGCACTAAATTCTACACACTAATCAAATGACCAACTTCAACCCTGGGATAAACAATATACTCTATCCTAGAACTAACAATAAACCTAACATAAAACCCTATTGCAACCATAACCCTCACCCTACATCTTAGACAAAATTAAGCCCAGAGCAATTGACGCAGAAGCAAATGTTGTGTCACCGTTAAAAATACCTTGGCAAAATGACAAATTTGATTTCACGTACATGAATTCATTTTGGGATATCAAAATCAATGATTATCTCTTTATATGTCCTTTCGATCTCACAATTCACATTTTAAACAATGTGGTTTAATCTGGATAAATCTAGTTTAATCTGGATCACACCAGCAAGCTTACCTGAGCCTCCTTTGATGTACCAGAGGAAGTAGAGGAGAGACATGTCTTTATTCTCAGCACAGAATCCAAGCGTACACTGAACAGCCACAAAGTCTTTAGTCAGTTGGAACCAGAAGGTCTTATCAGCCCACTCCTTGACCGTCATGTTGTCCCATTCTTCGGCTTCAGGGAAGTCCCAGGGACGATCCATTGGAATCTGAATAGAAAGTGAGGCATGGAGGCAATTACCGTAGCCCTAATTTTGGCCATCAAGCAAAGGTTCGCCCCCAAAAAGAAATGATTGTCCTTAGTTTATTTTTCTCATTAACCCTATCTTAATTTCAGAACCAGGTACCCAGGCGTCGCAAATTTGGTCTCAAAAGATGCGCAAGACTTGAAAGTAAAAAGTCAGTGTAGAGTGTGGTAAAAACAATATGCGCGGCGGCGTAGCGACGAAATTTGACGAGGGGGGTAAAATTCCTCCCCCCCCCAGTTTAAAGGTCAAGTCCACCCCAGAAAAATGCTGACTTGAATAAATAAAGAAAAATCAAACTAGCATAGTGCTGAAAACTTCATCAAAATCGGATGTAAAATAAGAAAGTTATGACATTTTAAAGTTTCGCTTATTTTTCACAAAACAGTGATATGCACAACTAGATGAGTCAGTTGATGAAATAGTGCGTGGATGACGTCATAGTCTCCTCATTTGCATACCAGCCAGGATGTGCATATAACTGTTTTGAGAAATTAAGCGAATCTTTAAAATGTCACAACTTTCTTATTTTACATCCGATTTTGATGAAATTTTCAGTGTTATGCTTGTTGGATTTTTCTCTTTTTATTCAAATCAACTTTTTGTTGGGGTGGACTTGTCCTTTAATAAGGGTTAACCCTGACAAGGCCGGGCTTTTTTGGCTGCTCTGTGGCCGGGGGGGGGGGGGGGGGGGTTGATTCAACCCCCTCCTGAGATCTCGGCCGCCAATCGCACGAGCGCCGCAAAAATTTGCACGCTGGTAGTGTGCGATGTAATCTACAAGGCTGTATGGTAACATTTTCCAAAATAATGAGATTTTATTTTATATGAATTAATTATGCTAATTTATGCATAAATCATACTTTTTGCTCTAATTCACTAAATAAAGCTCCTAGAATGCTAATTTTTGGTAAAAATATTCTTTGTAGCATTCTTAACAATGGCAATTGAAAAAAACTTCGGTTTGGAAATCAATTTCTTATGTATTTTATTGTTTTATGAATTTCTTATGTATTTCCTTGTTTTTCAACCTTTTGTTTTTCTTTGTTTTTGTCACCAGATTTATTGCACAACCTTTTTGAAGCATAATTATGCTAAAATCAATTGCTTTCAGCTGTTTACAGTAAAAATAATCATATCTTTATGAATAAGATAAGAAAACTCAATTTGCATTGACTTTGTACACAAATTCACGTTTTGGAACAATTTTTGGTCTGACATGCACTTACAAAATGTTGCGTAATTTCGGAACCGCGTACCCGGGTGTCGTAAATTTGGTCTCAAAAGATGCGCAAGACTTAAAAGTATAAACTTTGCGAGTGGCGCGGTCAAAAAATTTCGCGCGGCGGAATGATCGCAGAAAATGTTGAGGGGGGGGGGGTTGATTCAACCCCCCCCCCCCGGCCATTTTAGGGTTAAAGGAGAATGAAACCCTTGAAACCAGCTGAATCCATATCAAAGAGAAAAATCAAAGAAACATATTGTCGAAAGTTTGAGGAAGATTGAATGAATAATAAGAAAGTTATGAGCATTTGAAAATTGAGATCACTAATGCCATGTAGATCCTCACATTGGCAATGCAACCAGGATCTGTGATGTCACACACGTACAACTCCCTCATTACTTTAGTACTTATTTCACTTATATTCTCACTTTTATAGAGTCTATCACAAGGTGAGGTGTTCTCTTTATGAGAGGACAAGTACAGAGGTCTCACAACATTATATCAATGATGAATCGTTTGTCATATGATTAGAATGAGCAAAAAGAGATGTTTTGGGGTACATTTTCAGTGTCCAAAAGGGGAGAGTTGTCCGCCCAGTTTTGGACACTGAAAATATACCCCAAAACATCTCTTTTTGCTCATTATAATCATATGACAAACGATTCATCAATGATATAATGTTGTGAAACCTCTGTACTTGTCCTCTCATAAAGAGAACACCTCACCTTGTGATAGACCCTATAAAAGTGAGAATATAAGTGAAATAAGTACTAAAGTAATGAGGGAGTTGTACGTGTGTGACATCACAGATCTTGGTTGCATTGCCAATGGGAGGATCTACATGGCATTAGTGATCTCAATATTCAAATGCTCATAACTTTCTTATTATTCATTCAATCTTCCTCAAACTTTCAACAATATGTTTCTTTGATTTTTCTCTTTTATATGGATTCAGCTGGTTTCAAGGGTTTCATTCTCCTTTAAGGGACAATGTATATACAGTTACTATGTATGGATAATGTAGAGCTAGATTTTAAAATCCATCTCTCAACATTTCATGTAATCAATCTACAACCACAAAGGAGTTGCAGGTTATGTTCCATCCATGATTTCAGTCTTCTGAATCTCAGAAAAAATCTCAGAATTTTTCAGGACCAAATTTGAGTCATTAACTGATTAAGACACAAAGCTCTTTTGAATTAAAAAAAAATTGTACATTATACATGTCAGACCCAAACTAGCTCAAAAATGTGATTTTGTAAGAGATAGATCAGGTTTTCAGTGAAAATTCTATATATTTTTTTTAATGTTTGATAATTACTTGTAATTTTTATGGTCCGAAAAGTGTCTGAAGTATATTTTACTATTAAACAGACAAATGGTAAACACAGCAAGGAACTGCAGAAGAAAAGCAAAGAAATGTGGTGGCAAGCTGGTTGCTACATTGTGCATGTATGGACTAGTTTATATCCATTCATGATGTCATATTGGAACGTTAATTCAATACCTTCTTGCCCATCTCATCAACCAAGTGCCAAAAATGATTGAGGTCCATGTAGAGGAAAGGGTTCCAAGTGTCAGGACATAGTCCAGCCATTGTTCGCCATTTTCCCTGTTTTGATAAGAGAAAGAGAGGGGAAACAATGTGTTAACGTACAAAGGAATATGATTTATTCCTTATTGGTAGAAATATTTCAGTAATAAATTTGTATGAAAACTCATGCTAGCAAAAGATTTAAAATTATATAACATAACATTCTTTTGATTTGCACTACTTAGTATGGATGAATTCAATGCCATAACTAGGGAGCTTCCAAAGGTAGACAAATACACTTTCCATGGATTAGCCACATGTATTGCTATGCCAGTGAATGGATCAATTTTGTGAGGCATACTTAGACCCCTCCCCCCCAATAGAAAATACTATAAAAATATTTTTAAAATAGCCCTCAACCCAAGGTCACATCAAAAGCTGACAGGATCATTACTGATGCTTGTATTTAACATATGAGCTGAACATCAAATAAATGTATGGGCAAGCATATTATGTGATCTTGCAGGAGATTGATTTCCTTGTGTGCTTTAGCCTCCAAAATACAAATAATGCACAGGTATTTACAATGAATGACAAGCACAAAGCTCTTGAACGTGAGTGATGGAAGGTTACATAGAATCAAGGAGCTCTTATGGTAAAAGTGAATTGCATATGTACCCCGTATTGGCTACACCTGTAAACATGTTTTAGAATATTTATTACTGCACAAAGGCGCAATGCAGTTCATTTCTACACCCTTAATTCTATATTGTATTAGACCCCATTTACACATGGGCCGGTTAAATTTAGTCCGCACCACGCCGGCATCAAGCCGCCTCTAAAATATTATGAAAGTATGTTTACACATATTAGAAACTTTGGCTTAACGCCACCTTGAAGAACCCATATTTACACATACGGTTTGGCAGCCAGCGGCAGGGCCACTTGAAAGCACGCAATACCGAGGTAATTCAAGAGCTAGATCGATGACATATCACAACTGCTGCACAAGCCAATGATCATGTGACTCCCAAAAGCTGAACTCAATCCGCTTTGTGTTTAAACATATGAGAAGGCGGCATCATGCCGCCAAAAAGGCGACCTCAAAACACCTCCAGAAGTGGACCGAAATCGGTGCAGCTTCAAGGCGGCGTCAGTCCACTTGTGTGTTTACACATACGTTCAAGGTGGCGTGAGGCCGGCCTCATGCTGCCTTCGCTTATATGTGTAAATGGGTTCTTATTCTAATACAAATAAAGGGGAGTTAAAAATTGCAAGTACTTTTTTACTGAGAGTGATTTTAATAAAATTTCAGTGAGCTGTGTGCACACACCAAACTTCATGCAATTCATACAAAGAAATCAGGACAAATGCTGGGTAATCCAGGCTCCTGGCTCTTTTGAGGAATTGCATAAAATGTATAAATTTCTTTCATAAATCAATTTTTTTTTTCACAGGCACGATTGTAGAAAAGCTGCTCTTACCCTGTTGTATGCAATGGCTATGCCTTCATCATAGCAACGGAAGTTTTCCACTCCTAATTCTTTGGATAGCCTGTAGACACGATCCTGTGTTGGTCCCATGTAAGCACCACCGATGTCTGTGTAATCTATGGCCTTGTCCTGAAAATTTATTTCAAAAAATAAACTTAAAGCACATGGCTCAATTATATCGAAACCCTTTCCTGCATTTGGTTACTGTATGCAAGGAAGAATGTCGTGAAAATTAGTCAAACATTATGTCAACATCCAAATTTATTGAAAAAATTGGTCTTAGAATGTAGTACCTGGGAGGGTCCAAAATAAAATCAACTTTAGCCCAGCGCACAATATGTGATCCGCTGCAACGTGATTTTTTAATAAATCGCATTTTGCATTGAATGTACAGGCATAATAAGGAATAATAAATTCATCATTTTGCTTTGCGACAAGCACTGTGGTTGAAGTAAAGTCCAAATCAGCTTTAAGTCACAGCCGGTGATGACGTCATAATGAATCGAAATTGAATTTGCTTTTATTTTTACAGGGAGGCTAGACTGATATTCTGAACTCTGATTGCTATTAAAAAGATTTTGTACATTGATTATGCAATAATTCTTGTAAATATTGTGATTTTCTTGATTTTTTCAATAAAAACAGAATTATAAAAAAAAACAGATTTTATCAGCTGGCATGTTCATCTCAAATGTTATTTCTTTGTAAGTTGGATCGCAACAAATCGCATAGAGTGCGCCAGGCTTTAGATATTATTAAGTTTTGCAATGGATCATTTAAAATATTTCTTCACTCTTGAATCACTGTTGAATCATTCCTACTGATGCTAAAATAATGTTTTCTGAGAGCTGTTAGCAGATGTGTAATTTACACCTACAACAAAAAAGAGAAACATATGGGCCATCCATCAGAGTAAAATGTATCTTAATCACCCTCTTTCCATGTCATGCATCACAGGCTACAAAACAACAAGGGGGACACTCAAGGGCCGTCTGCACCATCCCGAGTTTTCAAATTAGCGCGCTATTTCTGATCCGGCAAATTATCCCGATCTGAACAATCTCAAGATTATTTGCAATGGAGACGCAATTATTGCGCTAGTTCATAGGATTAATCTCGAGATTGCAATTCCAAGTCAACTTGGGATTATTTGCAAAATAGCGCGCTATTTTACGAATTATCGCGCTAATTCGTAGGTGCAGACGCACTCGGGATTATTTATTCACGGCGTCAGACCATAATGCATCGATGCCACTGGCATCGATGCCAGGAATCGCTCTTCTTGCGATAGTGGAGACGGGGTTTCTTGAATCTCGAGATTAATCGCGAAGAGGGCCGATCGGGCTAAAATCTCGAGATTGAGCAAACTCTGGATGGTGCAGCACCGCCTTCAGTGAATACTAGTGAGGTATTATCTATAAATATTACTCTCCCAAGTCCTAATATTCAACGGTTTTCACATTCCTCGGAATGGTTCTTTTATAGTACAGCACAAACATGGTCCTTCCACTGCTATTGAGGATATCCAATACGACTTCACATTTTTCAAACCTCATTGCCAATTTGAAGTATTCAAACTTTTCTTGAATATGAAATACACACATGTATGCTTAACCCTAACTTGACACCCACCACTTCAGATCTCGGCCGCTGAATGCTTGATTGCCGTGAAATTTTGCACGTGCATTGAGTCAGATGTATACATGAAAGAATGCATAGTAAAATTCGCCCTATACGTAGATATTTTTTTTTGGTCTTTAACTCACTTTATTCAGCTACATGTAGTAGTGCTAATTTTTGGTAAAAATATCAATTTTTACTAACAAATAGGCCTATCTACAGAAAAATTGTCCAAACATGATAAATTTCCTATGTATTTTATTGTGTTTTTTAAAGATTTATTATGCATTTCTGTGTTTTTTCTAACCTTTGTTTTTTATTGTTTTTTCGATAAACTTTGTCAGGGACACTTTTACGATCATACATTTACAGAAATATTGCTACCTTCTGACGTCACATCACGAACACAGCTGACAGCAGCTGATACATGTGTCATTCACTTTGCATATATCCGCGTTTATGTCAAGCGATGTCTGTATGATGGGGCGTCCAAACTTCGCGGACATATTCATCAGGCTAAAATTCATTCATGGAAAGACCGTAAACTAAAAAAATATTGACAAGTAGGTCAAGGGATTTTGCCAGTATCGTAATCTCAAATTCTATTCTGATCGAAGAGTATGATGTGATGGAAAACCATTCTAAAAAGTATGATCTTTGTGGACAAAAGTTTTGTGGAGATTTAAAAAAAAAGTCAAGCTCAAAATGTGAGATATTTATATCAGACTGCAAAATGTTATAGAATTGATCAGCTGGTACCACGTTTTACTCACATTTTTTCAATGAATTCTGCTTGCAAAATGATGAATTCCTGATGTTTGTTGAGAAGTTCACATTTTTTTCAGCACATGAACAAATTTGCCGATATTTTGTCAGTATTATCATGTATACTCATCGCACATTTAAATATATTAGGTCACTTCTATGATGATTGATGATAAAACATTTTAAAGATGCAGATTTTTAAAGATAAATGACAGTCTGCGAAGTATGGACACACTGCCATAAACCTGCAATCAAATGACAGCTGTTGAGGCAATTGAGATTTTGGATATGGAAAGTGATTATAAAGGCAATGGTGATGATGATAATGACACTGAAATTTTTATGAAAATCGGATGTAAAATAAGAAAGTTAAGACATTTTCAAGTTTTGCTAATTTATCACAACATATGCACATCCTCGTCAGCACGCAAACAAGATGATTGATGACGTCACCCACTCACTATTCCTTTTGTATTTTATTACATAAAATGTGAATATTCTAATTTTCTCCTCATTATCCTGAGAAACAAAGTATGGTTCCTCCCTGAAAATGTTGAATTACTACTGTGCAACATTTTATGGCTCAGTCAAGTTGTCCATTATTCACATGGGTAAAAATTGAAATATTGTATAATTCAAACAATAAAAACAAAAGAGATAGTGAGGGATATCATAGACTCTCCCATTTGCATCACCGAATTGTGCATATAACTGTGTTTTGAAAAATAATTAAAACTTTTATTTTACATCCGATGAAATTTTCAGTGAATATGCTTATAAGTGATTTTTTTTATATTTACTTGAATCAATATTTTTCTGAGGTGAACTTGACCTTTAAGAAGAGAAAGTATAGTGATTGATTGTATTACCAACCGGTCTTTTATTACCAAATGCGCACATCATACGCATCAAAAAATAATTTCATTTGCTCAAAAGTTTGCAACATGAATAGAAAAATGAAGAAAAATTGTCAAAAATACATTTTCAAAGTCTTTATATTCTCAAAAAAATAAAGTATGGTCAAAATAGCTCATGAGTGATTTCGTTGTTTTCTCAACTTTTCTCATAGAAAACACATGTTCGGTATATGATACCTTTTTCAAGTGACCAAAATATTTCACATTCAAAGAGGGGTCCGATTGGAAGCAATATCATAAAAAATAATATAAAAAAAAATCGATTTGTGTATTAATGGTGAAAGTTTGGTGAATTTTATGAGAATATTGTGTTTGATATGATTGCATTCATGAAGTGTTCGGTAATATGATCCACTACCATACCCATCATTGATTCAGAACGAGATCGAATACTGCAGCATCAGCTCCCTTGCAGTGCCACAGCAAATGGCAGTGTACAGGCCTTGCAATTGCTTAGAGTTTCCTTTCAAACACTGCACTGCACTGGTGCAAAATAACATATATATTGTTGAAGTCCAAACTTGGTCTTTGCAGATTTTAATTCAATAAAACCGGGTTAAATAACATAAAGTTCTACATGTACTTTTCACTTAAGTGTTTGAAGATGTTGAAACCAGAAATCGAATATACAATTACATGAAGAAAAAAATTGCAAAAATCTGAAGGAAATACAAAACAGTATTATGGTGTAGGTTGGTGGTGAATTGTGTAACCTCTTCATTGAGACTGTTAGCAATCACTCATTGTCTGTATTCAGAAAGGCTGAGAAGGGTCTCTAATAATTGTACTTCTCGCATTTCCATATCTTTGAGACTTTTTAGTGACATGTGTATAACAAGACCTTTCAATCCTGATTATCACTTATTATGAATTTTCTTCTGGTGACTTCTTTTAGTGACCTTTTTTCTGTACACCTTATTTAATCAAAAAAAGCTTAGACCTTTTCTATCATATTAATGGTGGCATGAAGAACACAATGGCAATGATACTGGCAAACAGTGATGTTTTATTCATCAGCTTTCTATTGTGTCTTTCAGTGACATTGCTTTACACGTTTGTATTTTACTTTTTGGTGGTAACTTTTGTCTTCAACTCTTACTTGTCTTTGTATATACAGGAGCATATCATTCAGAATGCTTTAAACTTTGGTACATTATGCAGGAGCCGTGTAGACATTCCGTAACATTATGTAATAGGCCTAAATTTTCCAGATGTTCGTTTTGTTACCATGGATTCATATATCGATATACGTCTGTTATTTTGATCAATTGCAATGTTCTACTAAAGATAACATTTATAGTCTCTGCTATTACCATTGCATTCTTCCGAATCTGTGTGCTATGCCGATGAGTATGGATGTTTTCCCAATGCATTCTTTAGATGAGAATGAATTTACTTCACAACCCCAGTTTCTTCCTAGTCACGGAGATGGTGCAGATAACTTTGAAGAAAGTATTTCTGAACAGCTAAATCATGAAGTGCAATCTCTTTCGGTAACAATCGATCCTTACGAGTTACGACCTTTTATCACCAATATCTGAATCTTAATACCTGACTGAAAATGAATTTGTTAAAGAATCTTTCGCCTTTAAAAAAGATATGTCTTTCTTCCAGTTTAATATTAGAAGCCTCTCAAAAAATCTGGACAAATTCAAATCATTTCTTGACAAATTATCTTTTGATTTCTCTGTTATTGGGTTATGCGAAACCTGGCTGACTGATGGAAATTATCCATTACATCTTTTAGATAGGTATTCATACTTTGGGAATAATAGGAAAAAAAAACCGGTGGAGGTGTGGGATTGTACGTCTTAAACCAGTTTCAAACGAAGTCTTTAGAGGATTTAAATCAAATGTCAAACCTTGCTGAAACTGTTTTTGTTGAAATTATAGTCCCAAGAGGGAAAAATATTTTCATTGGGGAAATTTATAAACCACCTCAAGCAAATCCTCTTGATTTTTTTTAATTACTTGAGGGTCTTTTATCTGCACCAACTCTAGAAAATAAAGTATGCTTTATCATGGGAGATTTTTACTTAGATCTCTTGAAATGTAACTTGTGTAATGTATGTCAACAATTTTATGATATAATGCTTTCGAAATCGTTTTTACCCTTAATTAACAAACCCACTCGAATATCTGATGTATCTTCAACCCTTATAGATAACATTTTTACAAATGTTGATCAATGCTTAAGTTCCGGAATTATTATCAGTGATATGTCTGATCACTTCCCCGTATTTACTTTTTCCCCAACCCCCTACCATATCATAGACTGCTCCAGGTCTATGACCCGTAACTTTTCTGAAGACAATTTATACAAATTTAGAGAATGTTTAGCACAAGCCGACTGGTCCCAGGTGTACATAAATTCTGACCCTAATGAAGCATATAATATTTTTGTTAACAGGTTTCTTAATTTGAATAATACCAACATTCCATTGAGGCCTTCATCTCAGAACTACAAAAAAACTCAGAGATCTCCCTGGATCACTATGTCTCTTCTTCGTTGTATTAACCGGAAAAATCGTCCCTTTTATAAGCACAAAAAAATTACATCAGATCAAAGTAAACGTCGATACTCTTCATATCGTAATACCCTTACTACTTTACTTCGGACCGCTAAAAAGAATTATTTTTCTAGACAATTTGAAGAAAACAAATATGTCTCAAGTACGTGGAGGGTGATAAACAATGTTCTAAATAAAAAAACAAAATCACCATCTATTTCTACAATTATGATCAACAGCTCCGAAAATAGAAATCCAATGTTGATTGCTGAAACATTTAATGATCATTTCATAAATATTGGCCCAAATCTTGCCCGCGACATTCCAAATTCCGATGTTGATTTTCGATCGTTTTAAAAAGAACCGAACGGTCAATCTATATTTTTTACTCCCATTACTTCTCGTGAAATTATGATCATTGTTAAAGATTTGAAAACTAAAAAAAGCTCTGGGTATGATAATATTACGAATTTTCTTTTGAAGAAGACTATAAATGAAATAGTATAACCGCTTACTTATTTATTCAACTTATCTTTAGTAACTGGGGTAGAACCAGAAAAAATGAAAATATCAAAGGTCATACCGATTACATAAGAAAGGTAATAAACATGATATTGGAAATTATCGTCCCATTTCGCTCTTAAGCTCTTTTTCCAAAATTCTCGAAAAATTAATATACACCCGCACTGTTAATTTTCTAAATAAATATAATATTTTATCGAAGGTCCAATTTGGTTTTAGAAAGAAACATTCAACTACCCATGCATTATTAATGTTTATAGATAAAATAGCTACATCAATAGACACTTTTTCTCATACTGTTGGTTTATTTCTGGATTTCTCCAAGGCCTTTGATACAATTAATCATGACATTCTTATTTTCAAATTATCACATTATGGAATACGTGGAAAGGCCTTGGAGTGGTTCAGAAGTTATCTAACTGTCAGCAGTTTGTATACAATCAAGAATCTCATAAAAAACTTATTACATGCAGAGTGCAACAGGGGTCTTTACTAGGCCCTTTATTATTTCTCATTTATATTAATGACTTTCAAAATTGTTATAATATTTTCATTCCTTCTGTTTGCAGATGACTCCAATATATTTATCTCTCACAAAAATCCTCAAACTCTCTTACAAACACTAAATCATGAACTGAACTTTGTTCTTAACTGGATATACATTCCAATAAATTGTCTCTGAATATCAATAAATCAAATGATATCTTATTCAGTAATACGATCGCTAATTTACCCGGACCTGTATTTTTAAACAACACACCTCTTGTAAAGGTTGACACAGCAAAATTTCTTGGCGTATATATCGACAGTAAATTAACTTGGAAAGCCCACATTAATCACATTAGTAAAATTATATCCAGAAATACTGGTGTCATATGCAAACTTAAAGAGATTGGTTAACATTGGTTTGACTTTTAAAAAATCTGAGCTAGAAGGTCACACTTGTCACCTGTGTCTGTGATATGTTACAAAAATGAAGCCCAGAAAAAATTGCGTTCGAAAATAATTATTTAGAGCTTCAAAAATTGAAATATAAAGTGACCGAAAACACCATCTTAATTTCATCCCATACACATATGTGTACTATTTAGGCGTCTATAAGACGCCTATTTACAAAATCGGGGTTTGCCTTGTAGTTTTAGCTTTTCCTTCTCAATAATGGTTGTTTTCAGGGTTTATTAGTTCTAATATATGCACTTGTACACATGTTTCATCTTGGTTTGAGAATTTTTTTAATCGGCTGCTCACAAAGTTAAACAATACCTTTAAGTCATCTTTTCCCACCCGTGTCTTGTTATGTTTATACTCCACTCTAATTTTGCCGTATTTAAATTACGGTATCCTTTCTTGGGGGAACACTTCAAAACTTCATATCAATAAAATTTTACTTATCCAAAAAAGACTAATAAGAATTATTAATAATACAAGTTACCGGGCTCATTCTATGCCACTCTTTTATTCATGTACTTAATGTTCTACAAATCCATGATCTTTATGCATTTAACCTTGGAATATTTATGTTTCAACTCTCAAGAAAAGAATTACCTACCACCGTATCTTCTCTATTTAGAATGACGAGATTCACAGCTATCCTACTTGTCAAAGTCATTATTATCATCTTCCACGTACTCGTACAGCTTTTTCACATAAAACAATTATTGTCACAGGTCCATTATTTTGGAATGATCTACTAACCGACTTCAAAGATTGCAATTCTATATATACTTTTAAACGTAAATTGAAAATATATATTTGAAACAAATATCTAAACGACAATTCATCGGCTCCCTAGTATTCCTCTTAACTATTGTCAGTCCACCTCCCTTTGTTTTGTTTTGTTTTTTTCTTTTTGTCTCCTTCTTTCTCTCGTTTTTTTAAAGGAAATATATATATATTTTTTTCTCTCTCTCTTTCACTTTCTTTTCTTGCAACATATTGATATCAAAACAAGTTGACAATTACTTATAATTTTATTAATAGGGAAACTATAAATTACAAGCTCTGCTTTTTAAATAGTTTGCCCTTCATATTCTCATCTTATTGATAGTATCTGTCTCCAATCCAAACGTTCAATTGTATAACATTTGTCTGATTTATTATGCATTATGGTGATGTATTGTATTATTTTATTATCAATGATTTACTGTCTTTCGATGGACGTTACATTGTATTTGATATTTTATGAGTTATGAAAATAAACCAAACTGAAACTGAAACTAAAAACTGAAACAATGATGTTCAATATTTTCTAGTCCTCAAAATGTAACATTTGCACTTTCATATCAAAATTGACTTTTTAATTTTCTTGTTATTTCCTGCTTTTGTCAAGTGATTCTATTGGTCTATAAAATGTAGTCCTCCAAAAACTGGGGTCCCCCTGCCCAAATCTTCTCCCCCTTAAATACTCGGGGGCAGGGTGTAGGCCAGCTATCGTAAAATTGGACAAAAACATATTTTCAATATAAAAATATAAAATATATGGGCAGTTCCACGGTTATGGAGTGACATTCAGAAACAACTTTTTTGCATTCAAACAAAGATATCGGCCATATTTGAATAGTTATTTGCAAAGAAATGGTACCTGACAGTAGTTGCTGAAACCCACTTTTCAAAATAATAACATTTGTTATATTGATCCACTGAATTAATGAGATATGAATATTCATAAACATGGTTACGGAGTGACGCAAAATGGACATGCATATTTGAGGAGAATACATATTGCTCAAACTCTGTGAATTTCGAATTGCTATCATAATTTTGATTTATTGTTTGGATTCTATGTTGTTCTAGCTTTAATATGCTGCATTACATTAAAAAATTGGTGTTTTATTTCATTAATTACAACTTAAAATGTAAACACATACCTGGTTACGGAGTGACATCAGAAATATCCACTCACGGGCAACGTAAAATGAACTTCTATTTTAAAATTTTTGTTTGATATGATGTAAAATGTTGACCTTCAGATTATCCAAAAGAAAATTTTACAAAACAAGCAATACATGTAGTTTTCTGTTAAATTGAAAGTAAGTAATAAACAATATATGTAGTCACATGTATAGAATTTCTTGTATGGTTTGGATTCTCCTATAAGGAGATGGTAAGAAAAAAAATTGTGGCTAATTATGTTCCCCTTTTGTATTTATGAAATTCCATATGAGTTTTTATAGAAAAATTTGATCCAGATTTGAAATAGAGCCAATATAAATATTTGGAAAATGTCCACTTTTGCTTGGAATTGCCCATATTGTGCATTTAAGACAATATCAGATCCCTCATTTGCATACTGCCAGTGGATATCTCCATGTTTTAAATGAAAACTTCCTAATTTTACAATCATTTTTTACGAAACTTTTAATGTTAATATGCTTTTTTGATTTAATCGAAATTGAAATTGAAGTTGAAAATCTATATTTCATTGTTCGAAATAGACATAAAATGAAATACTCAGAAAATTTGCTTTTCCCAATTGATCGCGGGCCCGGCAGCCACTGTGCAGCACCAGATCGAGGAGGCTCTCTTTATTCAACTGAAATTTTGGTGGGGGTGGACTTGATCGTTTTGGTGTCAGGATCCGTTTGCTGTGAAACAAGACCATACACATACAGTGGTGCTCAAAAGTTAGTGAACCCTACCAGAAAAAGAACATGTTTCAGTCCTTGACGTTTATGATTTCGTGGAGCTCATTAAATCGCTCTCCTTGAGGAGCTCAAATCAATTCAATACAATACATGTATGATAAATTGCAGATTTTTCTTAACATCGTATATGCAATAGCTGTGTAGCTATTAGTTAATCTGTGGTGAAACTAGGCCTGGGTCAATACGTTTACAAAATATCGCGCTCCTGCAAAAAAAAAAAAAAAAAAATCCAAAATTTCACATTTTGCATCTTTAAAATCCATGAAATGGCCATCTATTTTCCATAATTCCTTGAAATTATTTTGATTTTGTTGAAAACTATCAGAAAAATGAAGAATATTCACCTCTTTCCCGACTCTGATTTGAAGTTACACTCGGTAAATATTGTAGTCCCACATGTAGACTTCCATGGTGTTGCCATGAAATTCTATATATGGGACTACATGTACAATACTTACCGAGTTTAAATTCAAATCAGAATCGGGAAAGACGTGAATATTCTTCACTTTTCTGATAGATTTCAACTAAATCAAAATAATTTCAAGGAATTATGGAAAATAGATGGCCATTTCATGGATTTAAAGATGTAAAATGTGAAATTTTAGCAATTTTTTTTTTTAGGAGCGCGATTTTTTGTTCTTATTTTTTTAGGAGCGCCGGCGCGATCACGCTCCTCAAAAATGAAGGTCTGATATTTAAAGTGTTCTAAGTCTACCATGTTTTAGATATTTAATTGTGAAGTCCAGTGATAAAATACTACATTCAATAAAGTTTATTTCTCTGGGCTCGCCAAACATTGTAGTGTTGTTGTCTACATTCATCACTCTACTTTAGTAGTTCATTTGGTGGTGGGGTCCACTAACTTTTGAGCACAATGTACTGTACAAAAAATGGGAAGGATATTGAAGAACATTAGTTTGTACTTTGCCCTGCAAATTTGCTCTTATGATTACTGGCTTTGAGAGCATGAATCTGAGACCCAGATTATCGGATCCGTTTCACATTTGGAATGAACAAGAAACTTCTGTTTTCCTTTATCATGGAATGTGTGTTAAGTGTTGCATGAGTGTCAAATCCAAATTCTTTATACTTTTTTGGATTTTTATTGAATTCCATGTAATTGAGGGAGAAATACATCAATTTAATTTCTTTTTAAAGGGGAAGTTCACCCTGAGAAAAGGTTTATTGTAAAAATAGTAGGGGAAAAAAATAAAATTCTAATAACTTTCTTGATCCTTGATTGACTTTCCTAAAACCTTCACCATTATTTTTCATTATTTTCCCCCAAGTACTTATACAACAGAATTTTCTTCAGGATGAACTTCCCCTCTAAAATCAATCAAATTTCCCAATAAAAGTATGCTGAAGTACAGGTTGGACCTGATCAAACCTATGATCCCAATATTATGAGCACACTATCAAAGCACAGCCCCCCCCCCTAGTGGCGTACAGGTTGGGGGGGGGGGGGGCTTGTGTATATCATTATTTTCAGAATATTATGTCAAAATTTATCTTTGTAATGAAAATGTCAAGATTTTAGCTTGCAACTTTTTATAAACTTTGCCCAATACAACATATCTGACCCCCTCAAAATTGTTGGCTAATTAGGCCACTGCCCCCCCCCCCCATAACCAAAAAAGAAAAGCTCAATTATACATGAATGAATTCAATAAAGTCATTTGGTGTATATATCCCAATGACAGGGGAGTGAGTGGTCGGTCACAAATAAAAAGATCTGAAAAAAGCTGAACAGTGTTGAAAATGTCTGAAATAGAAAGAGCTCCCATACTTTTTGTACAGAGGAAGGCCAAAAATAAGCTGAAATTAAGCTGAAAATCAAAACAAAAAAAAATCTGAAATCAGATAAAAATCTGAACTCTCACACCCCTGCAATGACTAACTTTAGTATGATAAAAATTTAAAATAATCTCTTGCCACCCCTACACCCTTCCAAACATACAAAATGGAGTGGAAAAAAAAATCCTGCTCAAACATGAAAGAAAATCAACAAAAATCATTATTTCAAAAAGCCTAGAATGATGGTGTTACTATTATTACAGCCAGCATCTCTCGACATTCACAGTGACCCTGAGGTTATGCATCTCAGAGTAATAATCATTCATTCCACATGAATAAGCAAAGTTAGTGACAATCGATCAGACGGGTGGTGGAAGGGTACAAGGTTTAATTACATTCACCGTTTCAAGCAATGATTTGAGGGACGGAACGCTCAGCGAGTTGCAAGATCATCAAATTCCCTGTTAATCTCAACCCTTGTGTTTACACAATTTACAGGTGTTATCACATGTATACCTATATATCTATTGATCACAATAATTAAAAGACATTGGGGCAACTCCATGACCTACGTTAAACTTTAGTCATTGGCTCCTTCTCAAAAATGCTTTGGCATTATTTTGTAGTGTATAAAACAGATAAAATCTTTTGATTCCTTATAACTTTATTACAAAATGAAGACATAATTTGACACATAACATGTATGTGTTTGTCTCTGATATTTCCTTTATTGGGTTCAAATAAAACACACTGTGATATTCTTGTAAAATTTTGCTGATCGATAATTGCTAAGATACGTAATATGCATACATGTACATGTAGCTTCTGTCTGACACAAGAAAAAAAATGCTTAGTTACCATGTAAATTGAATATTTTGCCATCTTTTCCAAGGGCCGTGGAACCAGGGGGGGGGGGTGGCTTTCTCCTATTTTTATTGTTAAACCATATTCAAACTTCAAACACATAAAAATGACCATCTGATTGTGATTTCTTTTGCATAGTTGCCCCCCCCCCTTTCAAAACTGTTCCGCAACCCGTTTTCAGCAACTTATTTTGGAAATTTTTCTTCTAATTAAATTAAATGTATACATGTACAAACAATATATATAATTACTAATACTATATAATTTTCTGCCAGTGTAAAATATGGTGTGCAGTCCTAAATATACATATTTTGTAAGGCTTGGATTCTCCTGTATATACAATTTGGGTGATTTTTTTTCTGATATGCAGAAGATCCCTACAGATGCAATTACAATTTCTGTATGAATTTTAAACTTGACCTGAATATGAGATCAAAAACTTAAGTTTTAAGAAAAGTCCTTAATGTACAATGCCCTTCATTAGTTTACAAAAAATTACAAGCCATCAAAACAAAACAGTCAGATTGTTTACATGTGTATACATGTACACTTTCAAATTTCAATTATTCATGAAAATTTTTAATTTTGATTTTACTTATGGAATTACAATGGGTTCAGATTGATTCAATGATAAATCCCACAAACATAATCATAAAAATAGAATACTTTTCTTTAATTTTCCAAAGAAGTTTTTAATATCGAAGTAATCTCCAATAAAATAAACATTAAAATCTGCATACCTGCCAACTTTTTTCAATGAAAGATCTTTATACTGAAACAAAAAAACAAAATCTTTTATGCAAACACAGGTCAAAAGTATACTTTTCATCCCTATTTTGAACAAAAATACTATATAGGTCTATCTGATACAATCTTGCCAGTTGGAGGTTATGCCATTGCAGTATCAACTTTAGTTAGAATCAATGTCATTGATACTACAGGTACATGTACATGTAAGTGCCTGTAGAATGTGAATATTCACTAATACTAGTAGCTGAAAAAAGCTGAGGTGTTAAAAAAAAAGCTAAAATTAAGCTGAAGAAAAGTGAAATTAGCTTCTGAACTCTCACACCACTGAACATCATTTACGTACACCTTTCAAAGAGGAACTATCATCAATTTTTAATCTGCTATATCAAATAATTGTTGAACATTTTTACATCTGTGCAGATTTGAAGAAAGTTCTTCTTTATTTGTACCTCTTTGAAACACGTTGTTTGAATGCCCCTACAATCAACATTTCCTCACTAAGCAAATCATTACTATTGACTTACATAGAAATTGCATGTCCGTCCTCCAACTCGATCATTGGCTTCTAGTACCAGTACATCTTGGCCAGATTCATGTAAGACCTTGGCGGCTGATAAACCTTGAGTAGAATATATTGTGGTTCAGGTTAATAGAATGAAAAATTAGAAAGTGATATATGATGGCTCTGGTTACAGAACAATATGGACATCAGAAATACATTGTAAAGGTATGGCATATTAATGCATTTTTATTACTTCATTTAGTTAAATGCCTTGTTATTCAATCCCTTTTTGAAAGGTACCAATAAAAATCAATGTCTGATATCTAATTCATGCTGATATTAAATGGATATGGAGCAGCAAGTTACAATGTATTGTCAAAGATTTGACTGCATAGTGCACTTTTAGAATTCTATCTGGGTTTTTTTTTCTTCTACATTTCTGTAATTTTCTAATCTAAATAACAAATTCTGATTTTGTTTCAAAGAACAATTTGGCAACGACACAAGAAATATTTGCATAACATGTACGTAGACTAGGCATTATTAATGAATTCAATTGACATACATGTACATGTAGGATGCTTAATACGACACACAACTTTGCAAGAAAAGGAGCAAGTACATGTACAATGTAAAGCCTATGCATATGCCTGGTTTTAATTGAAAGTGGTATACTCGATATTAGGACATTAAGGGAGCTGCTCCATGCAAAATACCATCATCAGAAATTCATAACACTTCAAAATTTATTTACCGGTAAATGGAAGGGTCTAAAATGTATTGTATAAAAGGACCCAACAAATACCGGTACACTTTGTTTTAATAGTGGGTGATGACTTCAGGGTAAAATTAGCCCCTAAAACAAGCTGATGAATCTGGAAATTGGATGTAAAATAAAACAAAATTTGATGTAAAAAGAGAAAGTTACAGCGCTGAAGTATCGCTTAATTCAAAACAATGATAGACTACATGTCTATGCACAGCACGGATGATGTGACACACCCACTATTGCATGAAATATAAATCATGAATGAAAAACAATTTTACTCCATTTTGAACATAATGTTAATTGATCATGCTTTAAAGTTACAATTCTACACCAATAGAAATATTCAAAATTTCATACAAATATAATACAACGTAAAGAAATAAGATGTTATCCCATCAACTCTCTCATTTAGAGAATGAGATTTCCCACTTCCGGAAACTTGATCTAAAATGCAATTCTGTTTTTTCATTGAAAATGTACACATCAAAAACATAAATTCCAATTTGCAAAGGTTACTTCAAATAATTTTCACACGAAGAGTAAAGAACCAAAACTTCTTTTCCCTTTGAGTTTACAAGTAAACAGATAATCACTGTTCCTATTCATTTGCATATCTGTTCTTTCTTTAAACATGTCATAACTTTCTATTTCATTCCACATTTTAGATTAAAAAGTTGAACATTTTGTTCTGGTTTGATTTTTTTTTCAAATCATCTTATCAATGAGGTGGAATTGACCTTTAAAGAGTAGAAAGTAATGCCTTACCACTGATCCCTGCTCCAACAATAATAACATCCCGAATTCTCTCGGAACCCATCTGGACTTCTCATCAACCTTCTTCCTGCCAACAATATCAGGTGCAGTGCAGAGCTCTATCTAGAATGAAATATTGAGGAGATATTAAACACACTCATGAAGAAAATAATGGGATTTGGGACTCCCTGCATGAAGCATATGCCTACTACTTTCATGATTTTATGGCAGACTGGGCATCAGGGTACTTTTTATAGCTCAGTTCCCCCCCCCCCCCCCGCAACACAAAGGTTAGCCATTAATTGCTAAATGAAATGACCTATGAAGATCATCCTTGCATGCGCAATTTGCTCAGTAGACTGACTAGGAACCAATCAGAATCTGTCTTTCAAATTAGCGATTAATCGCTAACCTTTGTGTTACAGAGCCCTGATATTACTTTCCTATCAATGGTAAAAGGTATTCTTGAATGTAAATGTAGCATGTAAACTTTGCAGGGTTTAAACATGTGGAGCGTTTCTGGCAGTCTCACCTGCATCACGCGATTCAATATAGCAGCAGTGCTGACTTTGAAAACTACTATAAAATTAAATAATCATAAAAACACCAGAAGAAGTTTTATGAACTAGATCCATACACTTTCAGAGTTATGATCGTTCTATCAACTACCCCCAACATGGCCAAAATTCATTGACCTTTGACCTTGGTCATGTGACCTGAAACTCACACAGGATGTTCAGTGATACTTGATTACTCTTCTGTCCAAGTTTTATGAACTAGACCAATAAACTTTCAAAGTTATGATGGTAATTCAACAAATACCCCCAAATTGGCCAAAGTTCATTGACCTTAAATGACCTTTGGTTAACATTTTGATGTTGATTCCCAAACATGGTCTAAGTTCATTAACCCTAATGACCTTTGACCTTGGTCATGTGATCTCAAACTTTAGCAGGATGCTCAGCAATACTTGATATTAACCATTATATCTCAGTTTCATGAACTACAGTGCGTCAAAAAAAAACTATACACTTTTAAAATGGCTGCCAGATAAAAAAATATATCACTTTGGGGGGAAAGACTTATATATATATGGAAAGCCAATAAAGTCAACTTTTAAATTATGACACCATAAAGTTGGAAAACTATTCATGCTTGAGCAAGCACTGCCCACTGAAACAAAGGGTATGAAAATTAGGGTGGGCCGGAATTAGCCTTCCAATTTCTTTCAGGTTTTTTTTGTTTGGACCTTGCAAAGTTGAGAGTTTTGTGATGAGTTAATGATCAATTATGATAACTTTGTTGTTTGAGAAAATATCATGCATTATTAAATTGAAATTTAATGCATGAGTGATCATAAATTGCAATTTCTAGTGCTGTATTTTTACTTTATCATGTGGATCTCAGCAATGTGTTCATGAGAGTCAGGAGAATTAGGGGGTAATATAAAAATTAAGTAGGTAAAGTACGTTGATGGGATAAAGGTCAACAGAACATTTAGCAACCCCTCCCTCCATCTCTACCCCCCCCCCCCCCCCACTTCTCCCCTCCTGAGAGACTAAGCTCGGCTAGGCTGGGCAGCTAAGAATTAGCCTAAGTACAGTTTTTTGAGTGGTTAGTCATTTGGAACTTGCAAAGCTAAGGGTGTTATGCTAAGTTATGAGTAAGATAAGTTTTGGTTTCTTAGGCAAATTTCATGAGTTTACTAAATTGAAATTTAATGCATGAGTGAACAGGAATTGTAATTTTAGTGTAGCATATTCATCTTGTGGACCTCAGCAATGTGTTCGTGAGAGTCAGAGTAATGTGATGGTACCTGTTACAAGCAAGATGGCAAGATATGGTAAGACTTGGTTAAAGGGGCGTTCCTCTTCTTTTTGTCTTTTTTACAAATTATGTACCCCCCACCTCCATTTCCCAGGCTCCCTATCTCTCTCACTTCCTGGATTGTAGCCTATTCAAAACTTAACTGCCAAGTGACCAGTGGCTGATGGTCAGGTTTTTTTTCATTGAATGATTACCAAGATATTGACTGATTATGATGATTTATGAAATAATTTTTTGAAAAACTGAATGTTTGATTGATCATATTGCACATTGAATGAGTTGATTTATTTATAAATTGTTGATTAAATGATAGGTAGAAAAAAGTTGATGCCCCAATTGAGAATTTATAACTAAATCACATTCTGCTCTGGACTTCACGCATACATGACAATAACAATCAGTCTCTCAACAGGAGGGGAGAGCGGGAGAGAGGGGGGGGGGGGCTAAATGTTCTGTTGACCCTTATTCTAACCTACTTCTCCCCCCTTATTCTCCTGAATCCCATGAACACATTGCTGAGATCCTAATGATAAAGTTGAAATGCTGCCCAAAAATGTAATTTGTGTTCACTCATGCATTAAAAGTCAATTTAATAATTAATGAAATTTGCTTAAACTACCAAAACTGGTCACGGTTGATCATTAATTCATCACAATGCCTTTAACTTCCAAAGGATTTGCCTCTCAAAAACTGACATAAATTGAAAGGCTAATTCCGACCCACCCTAATTTTCATACCCTTTGTTTCAGTGGGAAGTGCTCGCTCGAGCATGAACAGTTTTCCAACTTTTTGGTGTCATTTGAAAGTTGACTTGATTGGAACTATATTTGTAAGTGTTTTCCCCAAAAGTGATATATTTTTTTATTTGGCAGCAGTTGCAAAAGTGTGGTTTTTTGGGGGATGCACAGTACATGTAGGCCCATATACTTTCTAAGTTGACATTTCAAAAACTTAACCTTTAGTTAAGATTTGATGTTGACGATGCCGCCGCCATCAGTAAAGTGGCGCCTATAGTCTCACTCTGCTATGCAGACAAGACAGAAATTAAGATTTCTTTTGAAAAAATCCATCAAGAAGATTATGCTTTAATATTTCAGGAATGCCAGTGACAAATGACTCCCAAGGCCCCTGCAGTCAGCCAACATCCAGCTACTGACAAGGAAAGCTGAGACACATTTTGCAACATGTACATTCTAAGCACAAACTTAAATGCTTGGATTCAAAAGCATGGTGCGCTACAATTACAAGTGGAGAGTCACAACAGCTCATCCATGCTTATCAAATTTGCACATCCCAGGTAAGATGCTCCTTTCTCTGCAGTGCAATGTTTGCAGAGTCAATGAAGGGTGCAACCCAGATTTGACCTTGGGACTGCCAGTAAAATAGGGTAAATACTCTACAAGTACATTTTGTAAGTTCATTTTGTTATGAAAGCAAATTAGGGGCTTACGTGCTAGGTAACACATTCCCAAGTTTTCTCAGGAGTATTTGTGGTGATTACCCACATTAGTGCTAGCAACTCGAGGACAAAATGACTTCAACTTAAATGTCCACCCTAAAACATGTTGATTTGAATCAATAGAGAAAAATGAAAAGTTCATCGAAATCGGATGTAAAATAAGTTATGACATTTAATTACCGGGTAAGTATTTTTTTTCACAAAACATTTATATGCGCAACTCAGTAACAGTATGCAAATGCGAGTTAATATTGTCCCTCACTTTTTCTCTTGTTTTTAATTGTTTGATTTATACAATATAAATTCCTACAGATTTGACAATAAGGATCAACTTGTCTGAATCATAAAAAACAATGGTAATTCTCCATGTTCACAGAGGAATAAAACTTTGTTTCACAGGACAATGAGGAGAAAATGAGTATGTTTCTTTAATATTTAAGATGATAAAATACAAAATAAATAAAGGACTATAATAGGGAGTGGGTGATGTCATCAGACCCCTCATTTGCACATCGATGAGAAAAAGCATATAACTGTTTTGTGAAAGTAAGCGAGTTTAAACATGTTATAACTTTAATATTTTATATCCAATTTTGATCAATTTTAAGAGTTTATTTGCTTGTTGGATTTTGCTCTTTTTTAAAATTTCAATCAACTTTTTGCTTGGTGGGTGGACTTGTAATTTCTCAATCCCTGAGGGACAGGTCTGGTAATGTAATAGGTCTACATGTAGGCTAAATGTCATTTTTTTTCTTTTAAGTTTTGTATAAAAAATGATGGTTTTTTTTTTAGAAAACACAAAATTCCTCATTGTATACATGAAACCAAAGATACTTTGTGTCATGAATTTGTCCTTTTCCCATGCCTCATTTTACCAACCAGGGGCCCGTTCCTCAACAACATCATAAGTCTAACTTCTTAACTAAATCAGAGATAGTGAGCTACTTGTCCACTGTTTCGCAAAGCCCTCTTTTTGCCAAGATCGGGGACAACAACTCAAGGAGCTTACAACCTGACTAAATATTTACGACACTTCAAAACCTGTTGTAACTTCTTTCGTAAAGGCATTGGCATCACATGGGTAGACTATGACGTGCAAATGTGCCTCAAAATCTGACAATTATAATCTCACATAATAAAATTGTAAGTTGAAATTACATTGCAAAACAAGTGGGCTGGATCATTCAATAAAAAATCTAATGCACAGAAACTATTCATTTTGAAATAGTAAATCAACTGGATCGATAAAGATTTTGCCACTTCAGGCCATCCGTAATTGGACTCGTAGTTTGTTATCAGACCCTTATCAACATTTTGATAAATTTCATCTGTAGTACACTAAACTCACTGGACTCTTTTAAATCCAAAATCACTCAAAAACCTAGATTTCACACTCATCAATAAGGTTGGCGGAGTACAGCAAGTCTGCATATGCCGACTTAACCCAAGACAAGACAAGTATAAATGCATAAAATTTGTGAAATATATGTTACACTATTTTGATGATGGAATCATAAATAGTGCATAACTATCATTATTTTACAAACAAACCTTTCTGGTTTACTTATAAAAATGTAAACAATGAAAATTTGATATCCAAGGGGTACTCATCTGAATGTCCAGATTGTCCACAGCACGGGTGATTTTTTAGTCTCAAAATGAATATTCATTTAAGACATTAGATCTAAGTTAAATTTAGATCTATGGTTCATGTTTTACCTCTTTTAGAATTTTTTATCTCCCAATTCATCACAATAAATTTTACAATTTTATAATGGTTTTCTTTTTGAAAAATTAGGCTATAGATCTAGTATTTGTGACTCAGAATCAGATTGCATTAGAGGTCTACATGTACATTACTCGTTAGTCATTACTGTACTTGTTAGTAGTCTACTGTGCATGTGCTGTAGATCTATACATGTACACGTTCCCTGATCAACAAACAAGATGGCAAGAAATATTATAGGTCTACTGTAACTTAAGGTCTACTGTAACTTTAGAAATTTGAGGAAATTCTCCAGATGGGTTGAATACTATTTGGTATTTAGTATAGTAGTAGAGTCTAGTAACTCTAGACCTAGTACTAGTAGTCTATACATGTACCTTGAGCGAAGTTCGTGCAGGCTCCACTCCACTTCACTACCGCTACACTATGCTCCACCTACCCGAACTTTGAGACCGTGAACTCGATCTGATATTCCGAGTGACAAAGGTGGGATTTTATTGGGGGAAAATATAAAATTCATGCAACATCATGATCTTTAAAAACAATTAAAACTAATATGGGCAATTCCATAGGTTGGCGGACATGAGCTCAATGTGTCTTTGTACATATAGCCCATCTGAACCGTAACGTAACCACTTTATCTGCACCCCTAGTAAAAACCATGTGTTCTTTATTTTTTTAATTATATACAAATTTGTCTCCCTAATATACTTCTTTGAAATGGATATAATCAACTTTCATAAAAGCCTTGCATGAGGACACTTTTCACTTATGTCCACTTTTCATTTTATGTATGTCCAAATCGTGTAACATGAGTAACCGACACATAATTTCAAAGATTTGCCAGGAGCATAATGAAATTTCCCAAGTTTTGTTTTTATACAAAGGATAGTCAGACTGCATACTATGTTGTGATAAAGAGATGTTTAGTTCCTATCAATAATAATGGAGTTACAGCTCCAAGTATGAGTCAAGGTGTCTCCAAATGTAACGTGAGTAACCGTGGAAAAGCCCATATTCTTACTTTACACAAAGTTTCACTTCTTTTCCATGCTTCTATCAGTATCAGTCTCAAAATTGGTGATTTAGAGCCAACATGAAGTTCCTCACACCTATAAATAATTCGCTGCCGATTTCCAAACATCGCATGCAAATACGATATGCGCGATGTACCGGGTCTGGTCCGAGCTGGGACCCTCGCGCATGCGACGTTATGAAATCGGCAGCGAATTATTTATACGTGTGAGGAACTTCATGTTGGCTCTAAATCACCAATTTTGAGACTGATACTAAGCATGGTAAAGAAGTAAAACTTTGTGTAAAGTAAGTATAGTTTTTTTTTTAAAGGTCGTGCATGAATTTTATATTCCCCCCCCCCATAAAGTCCCACCTTTGTCACTCGGAATATCAGATCGAGTTCACGGTCTCGAAGTTCGGGTACATGTAGGTGGAGCGTAGTGTCATCATCATCATCATCACGGCAACAGAACGAAAGTTCCATGACGCTGAGGTCGGGTGCAGATGCGACATTGATTAGTTTAGAGCATTGACTAAGGGAAGGTCGTTCCAGTCCCGTATGGTTCTGGGCAGGAATGAGTACAGGTGCCTATCAGTTCTGTGAAGTACCTTGTACCTTGTAGTTCCATTCCCTGAAGTCCTCCACCAGGAAGGGTAACTCAGGGCTGACGAGAGTGGGAGTATTGTTACTCTGTTTTGTTTTGTTGCAGATTTTGCATGTTTAGTTTTACCTTAAGTATGTCAGTGCTGTTGGAGGATACCGTATCGGCTGTGAGACTATTCCAGTGGGAGATTGCTTCAGGGAAGAAGGAATTAGCCAGTTGGGTAGTTGTGATGAACTTTGAAGTGACGTCATACAGTTCATCATGGGATCTTCTTAATCTTGTTATTTTTCTTGTGGCATATTTATTTAAGTCAAGTTGAGTTTCTCCATGGATGATCTTATATAAGTTGATGATTCGGTGATTTCGCCTCCTTTCTTCGAGAGACATCCAGCCAAGTGTTGTCATTATGTTTGTAACGCTGAATCCCCGTGTGTAGTTCCCTGTGACGAACCGGGCGGCTCGTCTCTGAACCATTTCCAGCAATTTGGTGTTCTTGACTGTGCCTGGGTGCCATGCTATCGAAACATATTCCAGGTGGGGTCTAGCAAGTGTGTGGTATTCCAGTGCCGTGATATAGATGTTCTTTCACTGTTTTAGACTTAGACTTAGTTAGAGCAGTGATAGAGCGGAGCCTGCACGAACATCGCTCGAGCCTAGACCCTACTCTAGTCAAGCTAGTGCATGCATTAATAGATTTAGAAAATAGCTTTTTATTTTGTAACTTCATGAAATCAACTGTCGTTGTTCTTCGTTTCCACACCCAAATGGTCTCCTCGGTATACTAGGATAGCCGAAGGCGAAGCCGAAGGCCAGGCGGGCGTTTATACGCCCATGTTACGTCCAACTCGCAACTCACATGACAATGCCCGCAGTTCAGGGAAGAAATGGGAATGATTCCCGATGCTTGCGGATTGCGGCGGTGATAATTAAACTTAAAGAGTGAATGATGCACAGCTCAACTTTTTCTCACCATGTTTTCAGACAGACCCTAAATTATCAAATAAAGAGAACATCACTGAAAGAAAACACTACTTCATTAATAATACAGCAACTCTATCAAACTGACGTCTAAATTTAGCAAAAGTTACTCACACGTTTTAATTCTCGCAAGAGCGTCACACTCGAGTCAGATGTTCTTAGTGCGAGATCGATCGCATATAATATACGGTACCGGTACATACATATGATCTCCGATCTCCGAAGACCGGATCGGAGGAAAGGTAGCTAGACCGTGCATGTGTACGTGTATGAGCTAGCTAGGCCGGTCGCTGATCTTTTGAGAGCGAGCATGGTCCCTGGATGGGGCGCCGATTTCACGAAAGCTCTTTGCGCTGCAAATTTCGCCCATGATTTTGCGCCATGTGAAACTACCTGCAAATGTTTTTTTTTTTTTTTTTTTTAATAAAATGATGTGATATCCCCATGAAAGAGTAAATTGATCTAAGAGCTATCTAACGAATTTTATTTGTTTAATATAAATTTCAGAAATATCCCGCATACAGCGCGCATCATAAAAAATGGGTGACAAATGCGACATTTGCTCCGACGATAATTGCTCCGCCGACATTTACTACGCCGACCTTTGCTCCGCAAAATGCGACAATTGCTCCGCCGACATTTGCTTCGCCGATATTTGCTCCGCCAACATTTTCTCCGCAGACATATTCTCTGCATAATGCGACAAGTGTTTCGACTTGCTATGTTCATGGACCTAGGTCCATGCTATGTTACAGCATTTTTATTGTGTGAAGATATAGGCCTATTATTCTGAAAAATAGAATAAACCGGAAAACAACATCATATTATTATTGTTACATCGGGCCTTGAATGATTGAATGTCGAGATTTTGTCCAGACAAAATTAATTCTTGGAATTAAATGGAACCCTGCGAAAATATCAAATAGGGCCTACGGGGTATATAGATGGAATCAAGTTTTATAAAGGGTAATAGTTATAAAGTTTGAAAAATCTCAGTTTACGTTCTATATGGCGATTTTGAAGTTGACAATGCTGATGAAAATGGCCGGTTTACAACTCTGTACATGAAATTCATACACCCCCTTTATCCCTGAATATGCTGCTCATCTTTGTCCAAATTCAACATTATTATATATATATATATATATATATGACGACAGTGGCGTACCGTGGGTCACGGCATTGGGGGGGGGGGGCACCAGCAAAAAATTCTAGTCACTTAGGGATCGCGCGAAGCGCGCTCAGTTGTCAGGTATACTGACCTAATAGAGATATTTTAAGGACATGCAGTGCCATTAAACGGATATGTATCTCACTGATTAAATAGTGCGAGCGCGAAGCGTGAGCTGAAAATTTTTGATATTCAGAGCTAAAAAGGGACATTATAAGCAATTTTTTGTAATCACGATACATAACTGTCTCGCTAAACAAACAATGCGAGCGCGAAGCGCGAGCTAAAATTTTTCTATATATTGACCCTAAAACAGGGAAATTTTAAGGACTATATTTTAGAATCCATTAAGAGTATATATATCTCACCATAGTCATCTAATGTTAGTGCCATCCTTTGCTGATTTTGTTAGAATTACATCTAAACACAGATCATGAAGCACCTTTTGTAGTCATTGTAATCATGATTAAAATACGCATCTTACTATTCAAATACTGCAAGTGCGAAGCGCTAGCTGAAAATTTAGGAAATTCAGACCTGAAGAGATGCATTCTAAGGCTTGTTTGTATAGGAATTCCCTAAGACCGTACGTATTTCACTAACCAAATAATGCGAGCGCGAAGCGCAAGCTGAAAATTTTGTAAATATTGACCCCAAACATGGATATTCTAAGGACTATGTTTTTTAGGAATCCATTAAGAGTATACATATCTCACCATAGTCATCTAATGCGAGTGCCAAGCGCTTGCTGATTTTGTTAGAAATTAGAATTACATCTAAACACATGAAGCACTTTTTGAAGTCATTGTAATCATGATTATCATACGCATCTCACTAATCAAAAACTGCGAGCGCGAAGCGCGAGCTGAAAATTCAGGAAATTCAGAACTGAAGAGGGGCATTCTAAGGCTTGTTTGTAGGAATTCACTAAGACCCTACGTATTTCACTAACCAAATGATGCGAGCGCGAAGCGCGAGCTGTAAATTTTTGATATTCAGATCAGAAAAATTGTCATTTTAAGGACTGATTTTAGGAGTTCATGAAGAGCAGAAATCTCACCAATCCACTTATGCGAACGTTAGCACGGACAGGAAATGTTTTATATTAAGACCTTAAAATAGGGCAATCACTTTAAGTAGTCATGAAAAAGAAGAATATGTCACTACATAAAACAATAACTCGAATTGCGAGGAAAAATATATTTGTTGTATATTGATTTGCAAACGGGAGGTTTTAGTACAACAGGATTATATATCTCGTTAAACAGTCAATGCGAGCACCAGGAACAATGAAGACACAATGAAGCAAATAATGCTTCATAAAGTTATGAAAAAATGCTTCTTATGTAATATAACACAATATGATATAACATTGTAATGAACAATAATATATTCTTCCCCCACTACGTTTTTCTTCCTTTTTCCCTCTTTTTCTCCTTTTCCCCGTTCTTTTTTTTTTTTTTTTTTTTTTTGGCCAGCCGATTGGGGGGGGGGGGGCACGTGCCCCCCATGCCCCCCGTAGTTACGCCACTGTAATGACGATATTAAATTCCACGTGTTGGACATAGATGAGATAAAAGAGGCGAAGTGGTAATGCATTGTACTTATAGTTCCAACAGAGACTGTCACTGTGAGCTTTATTTGTATCCCTGAAGAAGACGTGTGTTTAACGTCGAAAATTTGGACTTCAAAATAAACTCTGTTGGAACTAAGTACAATGCATTACCATGCACTTCGCCTCTTTTATGTATATACATATATATATTATGTCTCCTCACGGCGTTTCTATTAAATCTTCTTTTGTTTCTACATTATGACGCCGACGCAGAACTCTTTAATTTATATATAAACCCCTCAAAAAAGTTTGGATATCTGTGTTTGGCCATTAATTTCTCCCAACTTCCAATTTTACACAATGCACATTTTACATAATTCAAAAGATAATTTAATTCTCTTTAAAATGATACCATGCTTGTTATGATCATGTCACCACGAAAAGAACATGATTCAAATGTGTTGGATGAGGTCTGAATTGAAAAGCTGCAAAACGAACAAAAAAGGTTTGGAAATATGAGTTTGACCATTCCTTTCTCCCAACTCCCAATTTACACAATGCATATTTGATATCATTCAAAAGATCATTTAATTCTCTTTAAAATGATACCATGCTTGTTATGATCATGCAATCACGGAAAGAGCAGGATTCAAAAGTGTTGGATGAGGTATGAATAGAAAAGCTGCAAAACGAGCAGAAATAGTCATGAAGGGTCAATACAGAACATGGTTCTTTTGTCTGTCAATAGAGATGAAAATCCAAATCAAACCCTGCTTCTGTAGTGATGGTTCTGTGAGATAACATTACATGGTTTGAGTCGTGGTTTGAAATACCCATGCATGTTTGTTTGTTTGTTATGTTTTTGCTTGCGCAGAGGTGTGTTTGATTCCATGTTAATGTTGATTTTAAGGTGCATGAAAACAATTAAAAGAAATTGCTGAGAAACTCACTCATCACCACTGAAAAAGGATCAGTGACTTTCAATATTGTGTCATTTTCCAACTTTTGAATTTTGACCTTGCCCCCACATTTCAAGGCACTGCACCTCCATGTGAAAGATAATCATATCATGTAGGGTATCATCTTAAAGAAAATTAAATGATCTATTGATTGATATTAATTACACATTGATATTTACTAAAACCGATGAGGAATTTTCGGTCAAAGTAAAAAAAAAAACGTCTGAGAAACTTACTCATCACCACGGAAAAAAGAACAGTGACTTTCAATATTGTGTCATTTTGCAACTTTTGAATTTTGACCTTGCCCCACATTTCAAGGCACTGCACCTCCATGTGAACCATAATCATATCGTGTATAGGGTATCATTTCAAAGAGAATTAAATGCTCTATTTGTTGCTATTACATGTAATTACACATTTGATATTTACTAAAACCGAAGAGGGATTATCGATCAAAGTCAGATTTCCAAACTTTTTTTGAGGAGTTTATATATAGATATATATATATATATATATATATATATATATATATATATATATATATATATATATATATATATATATATACCGAGCCATTGTTTGGATTGGAAAAGATAAATTTTGTTTGTTTAGTTGGGTTAGAAAAAACAATCAATGGGTTATTGCATTCGAATTCGTTTAGTGTTACTGATTTGATTTTAAAAAGGTCTGTTGTGGGGAGCAGACAGCGCGCCGGAACACTTTCAGTTTTAGGGGGGCAAAATTCCGAAGGGGGCACAATATTTTTGACAGCGTGAGGTACCGAAGCGATCGAGCGGAAGAGGGTGTGGGACCACCCACGGTAAGGACTTTGTGTAAAAATGGAGTATAAAAGTTGCGTTTCTAAGAGCATTTAAAAATAAATTTCTTGAGAATTAAACATACAATTCACTACGAAAGACTATACTCATAATTTATGAGAACCTATGAAATCTACGCGCAAAACAATCGCTTCGGAATGTGGTTTTCATGTCTGATCAATTAAATTACGTATTACGCTTATATTGACTCAAAATACCAGAAATTACATTTTTCATGCAATATCATTTCAGAAACATTTATTTATGTACATTTACATACACGGACGACGCGAGAGAGCACAATCATAAGTTTCAAGTAATTCCTGTCAGAACAAGGAGTGTATGAAGCAGAAGAAGCGTAACAACAGAAACAAAAGAAATTCTAATGAATGTCTTTTCAAATTCAAAATGGCATAGGCCTACTGTTCTGACGTGGCAGACGTCGATAAGCATAATTCCCCATTCTATGCAAATCATTTCTGACATCAGCATTGGAGATAGTCCCTGATTATCATGCATGCATGGGCAAAGTACGTTTCATATTTTGTAACTGGAGGGAAAAGAAATATGACAAGCTTAATTGTCTAACAATTTAAAACTTTTCTGAAAATCATTAAAGTTTAAAACATTACTCGATTTATGTGTTTACTTTTGCATGTTTTGTATGGCTGGGAAGCACTTTTGGATGACTCCTTCAAAATCTTCTTTTTTCTTTACTTATTTTCTGGGGAAAATGTGACCATAACTAGGAAATGATCAATATCAAATTCCACGAAATATTCATTTGTAAATAATCATGAACTGATTAACAAACTACCGCAGTTCATAATCATTATTTAGAAGAAAACAATTACATTCCAATAGCGGATGTGGTTGACGGTACATCACGTGGAGTTTTCGAAAAATTGGATAGAGGAAGAAGTGAAATTGATAGGGGAGGAGGTGGACATGCAGTTGATAGTCGAGTAATTTTTGTTTAATTAATGAGCGTAGTCCTGAAAAAGACAGTAAACCAGAAAAGGTTGAAGAGTTGAAGAGGCTTGAGTAGTTGATAGATGAGTACTCCTGCTCTGCATCAAATTCACCGACTCAAGCTATAGCATCTTCTCATTTATCCAATAATCCAACTACTCAAGCCTCTTTAACTCTTTAAACTTTTCTGTTTTACAGTCATTTTCAGAACTACACACATTTTCAAGAAAATTACCCTAGAACCTACTTTCAATCTTCCAATTTCTCGCCTATCAATTTTACTTCTTCCTCTATCCATTTAGACTCCAATTGGTGTATACCGTAAATAAACATTATCTCTAAGTTGTTATCGAGTGGGATTCACCATTTTCACAAATTATAAATTATAATCCTCTACACATAATTATTCTGTGTGTAATTTTCTGATAACATGTCTATATTGAGTTGAAATGACCTTGGTATTTTCTTTAGGGCACTGACTTGTTATCATTGTATTAACTCAATTCATATTTAGTTTATTTATTTATTATTTAGAAATAATTGAAATAAGTTTTCATAATTTAAATCTATATCTACATCTTTATTAATCTATACATACTATTTCAGGGATGACTTACACAGGCAACAAGTATATGATATATTGACGACCTCGAGATGTTATGGTTTCTGGGCTTGACAGCTATGACATAGATTCCATAATGTTGCTCGAGTAACTAGCGTTCACGCGCGTTATGGTGATATCGGGTCCGGTCTGAGCGTTTCTGGGTGACCGCGCGTTTGTTAGCCGACACAGCCAGCATGCAATGCAATGCCGTGAACCAATTTCAATTTGCCATTCGGTTTTAGTCTGAAATGTATTCATTAAAAGGTTAAACGTTATCACAGTGTAATAAGATGGAAAAGGGGATTATCAAAGGTATGTTTCACAGAGGGACATGTTCGTCAAAAGACGCGAGGCTTACTATGATATGTAATGTGCCTTCATCGCTTACTTTTGTCCTTAAATAATTTATTTAATTTATCATTTTTCTACTTTTAGGGGGGCAAATGGGGGGGGGGGCAAAATCTCGTTTTGCCCCCCCCCCAAAAAAAAAAATATTTGGGGGGGGGGGGGGCAAGTGCCCCCCTGCCCCCCCCCCCCCCGCTTTCGGCGCCCTTGTGAGCAGTTATATTAATATACGGACAATGATAATGCTTATATGATCCATTGTAAGTTTGCATAAAACTACAAATAAATAAATTCATAAAGAAAGAATGAACAAAAAACAGGTCTTAATAAATTACAGATGTTCCAGATCCAAATTTCATCGGTCATGCCTGTGGAGCAATAGTCGCAATTTGAGGAGCAAATATCCGCGGAACAAACGTCGGTCGAGAAAAATGTCCGCGGAGTAAATGTCGGCGGAACAATTGTCAGCGGAGCAAATATAGGTGGAGCAATTGTCGCGGAGCAATTTTCGGCGGAGCAAATATCGGTAGAGCAATTTTCGCATGCAGAATAAATCTTATTCCCCCTCTACACAGTAAAAAATAGCACTTTCTTTAAACCAGTTAATCTAACAACAAATGGTTTAATTTTTTTTTTAATTGCTTAAACTTTTTTTTAACAACTTGTTCAAAATTTAAACAATAGTTGTTAGAGTGACTGGCTTAAACAACTTAAACAACTCGCTTAATATTCTAAACAACGTTTTTACAGTGCATCCCCAAACGTTTCTTTAGCCATGCACCCACCATTTTTTAAGTCTTGGTGCCGCCTGTTAGGGGGCTCCCGTTTTTGAGAAGAGAAACGGAAATGGTTGTCAATGGATATAATTAAATGAAATGGGAATGTGCCTGGGATGTTGGCCCGGAATGTTGACGCAAAAAGTATACCATATAAAATATATTGATGTGTTTTTTATTCCCTCGTAATTCCCAGACCCTAATCACGTCATCCTCACGAAAGGTATACCCCTTTTTTAGCATTTGACATACGACGTGGGTAAACCTTTAAACGCGTTTCTCGGATGATATCCACTTGTCAGTCAATGCCTCAATGAAAATGCCCCCACCCCTGGATGGCTTAATTGATTTAATGGTTAGGTTTATTTCACATTCTGATTTTCAAGAAAAATATTATTTAGCCGTGGATTTCCCCCTTTCATGATGATCAGACTTGCTGTAATTGTTTATTTGCTGTCCTTTACTGTCAAACATGAAATAAATTGAAACCAAATTCGTAGGCCTACATGCCGCGGGGGGGGGGGGGGGGGCGATGTGGCTATGGTACAACTTTAAATGGATGAAATTGCTATTAAACAATGAAACGTGTAATATTAGGGGGGTGTCAAAAAGCATGAAAAGAGAAGTCTTGTTATTCAAGTAAAAAGTAAAATTTATTCATCTTTACTAGAATCTTCAGGTTTTTTTTAAAACAAAATAAGAGCAAATAATAGACCATATACTAGAGGATGCTTCACCTATCACCTATAATATATATATATATATATATACAGTGCGTCCCAGAATAAACGAAACCGAGATTTAGCGATGATTTATTATAACTTAATCCTTAATCCTTAAGGCCTACCTACAATGATTGATGCGAGCGCGAAACATGAGCCAAAAGTTTGTGATACTCCCACCTGAAAACTGGACATCTCAGCATTCTTGCAACCACAAAAAGGATGAGTACCTTGCTTTGTTTGAATTACCGATAGATATTTAATTTTGTATACTATTGATGTTTTTAAGAACGGTATATCATTTCTTCGTCTTCTTCTTATTATCATTATTATTCTTTTTCTTCTTTTCTTCTTCTGTTTTCTTCTCCTTTGTCTTTTTCTTCTCCTTCTCCCCTTTCCCTTCTTCTTCCTCCTTTTTTTCTTCTCCTCTCCTCCTCTTCACCTTTCTATGATTCCTTTGTAATATTTCATTGATGCTTCTGTTTAGTATAACATTTTTTTTTTTCATATATATTGTTCGTTAAACACTGGTTTTAAAATGTTTACTATGTCAATTGTATATTTTGTTCCACACGGCCCCAATGGAAATCAGTCTGTGAACTGTTTGGGCTTTTTAACCGTGTATAAATAAAATCAATCTTATCTTATCTAATTTTTTCATTAATACGAGCGCCAAGCGCGAGCCAAAAATTTTATGATTTTCTAACCTAAAATTTATAAGGGCCTATACTTCAAAGAGGGTATTCATTTTGAAAAGGACACATTTCATTTTAAAAAAGGGCATTTTCCATTTAAAAAAGGGCACTTTGTTTCTACGGAGAATTTTTTTGAGGGGGGGGGGGAATAAGTGCACATTAACTATGAAATTGTGATCCAAGAGGAAAATAATGTATGAAAACACGATTTTTTGTTAAATATCTATTTCTTTGATATTAAAAATGGCTGCCATAGACCCCTGTAAACTCTACGTACAAAATGAATGGGCATTTTTTTTCTCTCACAAGAGTGAGTGCATGTAATTGTGATCTATGAGTGAAGTACTGCCTGAAAACATGATTGCTAACGATGTATGATTGTGTTAAATGCCGTATTTTGATATTCCAGATGGCTGCCACACGTCCCTTACTATACAGTGCGTCCCAGAAAAAACGAAACCGAGATTTAGCGATGATTTATCATAACTTAATCACAAATACAATAGACAAAATATGACCTACCAATGTAAAGCTTAGAATCTCCTCTTTCATCTGATATTACTTAGATTATTCCTCATTCACGCATGAGTGAGCAAAAACAATTTGAAGAAACGATACCAAAAACTCATTTGGCGGGGGGTATCTGAATTTTAAAAAGAAAATCACATGCCTAAAAAGTTCAATATCTGCTCTTTAATTTGATACCTTAATCACAAAAAATTGTCCAGAAGTAAAAAAGTTACGTTCCCTCGAAACAATGCTTGTATTTCCATAATTTCATTAAATAAACGTGTTTTCACCGGTTTCCCACAGAAGCTATCGCATGGTTAAAGGAGAAATATATTGAAAATCGTAAAAATGGAGAATCATATATCAAATCAAAGGAGAAAATAAGGAGAACACGATGGTGTACATCATTTATCATGGAGACCGATGGAACTCAGTTAATTGATAGTTTAAAGTTCTCTCTCTGAATGCTTCAAACACGCAGAATTACGTCCGCGAAATTGGGGATTTTTTATGACGTCACTTTCTGTACGAGAGGCGTGATTGGCTCTCCCACGTGAAGCTCCACTTGCATGCAAAACCTGTTGCGAGGGTACGTTTTCTCCACATTGTCACTGAATACTTCGATCACGAAATGAAAGAAAACCCATAATTTTATCTAGATTTGGATTTTCAAATTGATGATTTTGAAGATGAAGAGAATGATGATGAAGTGAACAACAAAGTGACGTAGTTGGGGGTAAATTGGGGGAATCGATGATGAGGAGTCGGACAATTCAACTTGCAACACGATCACATGCCGATTCGCTACCAACTCATGCAGCTGCTAAGTGCTAGCTACACCGCGCGTGCCAAATTGAATTCACGAAAATGACTTAATTACCACACTGTCCAGACAGAGTCTCTTACTTCTGTGACTATGAAGAATGAAAATAATGATAAAACTGTACTTACAAATAAGTGAATGTAATCCGAACCTGAAGGCAAATCAACTCAACGAATAGCAGCAGATGATATGCACCGATGATAAACTTCATGTGGCTGGGATAGATTGTCACTCGTTAGATGTAATTTTTATCTCATTAATTTGACAAAATTACGAAACTCGGGGAATTATTTATCTATATAAAAATATAGTATCATCTCGTATAATTTTTAAATTACGATAAAACGTTTTTTGAAGGAAAACGTTGAGGTAAATTAAAATTAGATGTAAAAGATCCCCAACATGCGTAGCTTGATTGAGAGCTGTGCAACACGTGCATAGATCTACTCTCTCAGCCAAGGCGAGCAAGCAATACGGCATGTTTGTGATTTTGATTACGATCACATATACGAGCTTTTAAAAGGTTTTATTGTAATTTAAAAAATAATACGAGATGTTACTATATTTTTATATAGATAAACAATTCCCCGAGTTTCGTAATTTTGTCAAATTAATGAGATAAAAATTACATCTAACGAGTGACAATCTATCCCAGCCACATAAAGTTTATCATCGGTGCATATCGTCTGCTGCTATTCGTTGAGTTGATTTGCCTTCAGGTTCGGATTACATTCACTTATTTGTAAGTACAGTTTTATCATTATTTTCCTTCTTCATAGTCACAGAGGTAAGAGACTCTGTCTGGACAGTGTGGTAATTCATTTTCATGAATTCAATTTGGCCCGCGCGGTGTAGCTAGCACTTAGCAGCTGCATGAGTTAGGTAGCGAATCGGCATGTGATCGTGTTGCAAGTTGAATTGTCCGACTCATCATCATCGGCGTAATTCCCCCAATTTACCTCCAACTACGTCACTTTGTTGTTCATTACATCATCATTCTCTTCATCTTCAAAATCATCAATTTGAAAATCCAAATCCAGATCAAATTCTGGGTTTTCTTTCATTTCGTGATCGAAGTATTCAGTGACAGTGTGGAGAAAACGTACCCTCGCAACATGTTTTGCATGCAAGTGGAGCTTCACGTGGGAGAGCCAATCACGCATCTCGTACAGAAAGTGACGTCATCAAATTCAAGTCAATTCAGAGACCGATGCGAGGCATATTTCGGAGAGGCATTTTGAGCGTTTTTTAATCGGCGATTTTCACCTTATGTATTATTTTCGTTATTTTTGAATGACCCACTGATAATACCCACATCATTACCTTTCCATTGACATATAATAAGACCACATTCATAGTCAATATAGTTCTCCTTTAACAAATGACTTCATGCATGGCTGATCGTCAACAAAACGGAGTGTCGAGTGAGTTTGAACGCTAGCCTGTAAAACCTCTTCATTTTATGAAATTATTGAAATTCAAGCCTTATTTCAAATAACCAGAACTTTGTTATTTCTTGACCATTTCTGTAACTGAGGTATCAAATTAAAGAGCAGATATTGAACTTTTTAGAAATGTGGTATTTCTTTTTGAAACCCAGATACAGCTCGCCAAATGACTTTTTGGTATCCCCTATTCAAATTGTTTTTGCTCACTCATGCGTGAATGAGATATAATCTAAGTAATTTCAGATGAAAGAAGAGATTCTAAGCTTTACAATGGTAGGTCATTTGTCTATTGTATTTGTGATTAAGTTATGATAAATCATCGATAAATCTCGGTTTCGTTTTTTGTGGGACGCACTGTATATATCATGAAAAATTTGAATTGGGACAAATTTGGTTAGAATTTGGCTTGGCTTGATTATGTGATGCAAAATGTGATGTAAAAGAGTTCAATATACTGCCTGGCAACATAATTTCTAAGGACATGAACAAGATATATAATTTCTAAAGAAAAAACATCAAATTTGTGAAGATCGTGCGATATTGTTTGTTCGATTTTCTAGGCATTATGCTTTGTGGAGAAATAGGCCTATTTAATGAAGACTTTCTTTGAATAAAAGTGAGTTATGAATGCTAGTTTTTAATTTGTGACGTCATATTCGAGCAGCAATCCATATAAATTCCATAAATTCAAATTATGTTAATGAAACATGATGAATACAATTACTTTTCTAATAGAAGGGGTGTGAAATTATGTGTCTAGTGATCCTCGCACAAAGAAATCACTTTCAAATTTTAGAGAAAATGACCGTTTAAAAAATCTGTCACTCAACATGGAGGAGCTGTCTGCCATAAAATCAAAACTTGGAAAAAAGAAGAAAATGATTACCCTCTTATTCTTTGACAGATTTCGACTTTGTTCAATGGGGGCGGGGCCTAAAGCATTGAAACGGGGAGAGAGAGAGGATTTTTCTCGATTTTTTTTATTAAAAAAAGGACTGAATAAAATGTGGGTATACGAGACAAGATTATTATTTTTTGGGTCGACCTATACATAATACTATGAAAGCGCAATCTTGAGAACATTAATTGTGAACATGAATACAATAATCTCCCATAAAGCAAGCTGCAAGCGCGAGGCGTGACCTGAAATTCCTGAATAATAAAGTGACCTGAATTTGAATATAAAGAATCGTTTAAAGCTATTTTAATTTTTGAACATGTTGATCAGGACAGTGATGTATCTAGGACAAACGGCGCCCTGGGCAAGTGCTAAAATCGCTGCCCTTTTATAGTGTATTTAATAATGGCAAACTGAAATTCCAGTATGCAGGTGTGAGGTCTTAAAATGAAGGTTAAAATTACTTATTCCTTTCAGAATGGTTTGTTTTGTCTGTCCGTTTCTTTACGAAAATTGTGCCAATAAGTATTGTTTTTTTTGGCTATCTACTGAAGATACAGAAGGCCCGGAAAGGCGGAGGGGGGGGGGGGGGGCTGGCCAAACGACCTCCACATCCATGTGAGGCTTAAATGCATCGTACACACAAAAATGCACTTATAGTGCCCCACACACCCGGTATCCTAAACAGCACGTATCCTCACATACCCTCCCTCAGTCTATCGCACACCCGCCTCTTTACCCTCATACACACTACTTCCACATACCCGCACACACAGAGCCACTAACCCACATACGTAGCATGCTCACACACGTTGTTGTCTACTATGCATACACCCCCGCACATCCTCCCACACAAATTCACATCTCTGTCTAGAAAAACCAATAAGCCATCCACCCCTCAAAACACTATTATGATTTATTAATGAGGATGACTGGTGTGAGGACGGTAGCAAATTTGCATTACTCTACACTGCGTCCTCGAATAAAAAAACCCCGAAAATTATTGATAACTTCTCACAGTTTAAAGGTCAAATTCCATCAAAATCGGTTGTAAAACAAGAAAGTTGTGACATTTTAAAGTTTCGATTATTTTTCACAAATAGTTATATGCACAATTTAGTCACATGCAAATGAGAGAATCGGTGATGTCCCTCATTATTTCTTTTGTTTTTTGTTTGAATTATACAATATTTCAAATTTTACAAATTTGACAATAAGGACCAACGTGACTGAACCATAAAATGTTAAACAATGGTAAATCCACATGTCCAGGGCGAAATGACACTTTGTTTCACAGGACACTGATGAGAATAATAGAATATTCAATATTTCATATAACAAAATACAAAAGAAATAGTGAGTCATGTCATCAGTTCCCTCGTTTGCATATCGACCGGGATATGCATATTTTGTGAAATTTAGCGAAACTTAAAAATGTCATAACTTTCTTATTTTATATCTGATCTTTTATTCAAATCAAACTTTTGTTGGGGGTAAACTTGTCCTTTAATCCCAATTATCACCCATGCGTAATACATGTATCGTTTGAGTTACACCTGATTAATGTGCAAACTATGAGGTTTACAATGGTAAGCCAATAATAAGCTATGACAAAGTATCGATAAGTCTCCGTTTTCCCTTTTCTTGTACGTGCTATTCAAAATCACACTGGTCTCTTAATGTATTTCACTTACTGACTGTGGCCCTGTAAAATCTCTTTTTATTCACAATGTAGATAAAACATATTACAAAATCTCTGATCATTATTGTTATATGAAAGTTTATTTAATCCATCGCAGTGATTTATAAAAGTTGGAATACATCTGCATGCTTAACATGAAATGGTTAATATAATGTTAGTATCTATTCCATAGAAATATAATGCTTTCGAAATTCCAATATCAATCTTTTGTATTCATGTTTTTAAATAAAATAAGACATATAATTCAAAACACAAGATGCTTCTTGAAGAATCCAATTTGTTAAAGAAAATTATATAATCGAATTTTCTTCACAAGCATACGATCTAGGAAAGTGGTATTAATCCTCCTTTAAACTCCAATACATTTAAAATGCACAGCAATACTCCCAGATATCAATAAGAAATCTTACCCAATTACCCAATAAATGAAATAATAGAATATTCTTCAGAGAAATACCCAATAACCACCTTGCAGTGAATTAATTCTCATTTTATTTACCACAACAAAGTGTCAAATAAGCCTATAAATGGGCGGGAGGGGTAGACCAAATTATATAATTGCCATTAATAGATTACAAGAAAATAATTCAATATTTTTTTCCGGCATTCTTTTTTACCTAACAGTTGCAAGAACTGCAATTTACATTTACATTCCATTTTCGAAAATTTTAGATTTATAGATGGAAAACTGATGGATCTCAGTCGCAGTCAAAGTATATTCCTCCACAATTGCCAGAATGGAAATATTTTTTTCTTCAAAATAATGACTACTATGATGTAAGTTCAATAACCAATCGGTGTTATCATAGTGCTTATTACAGCACCAATTGGTGTTACGCTAAAACCCATGGTGCATACTTATCACCTGAAAGCCTAGTCCGTAAAGGAAGACTGATTGATAATATTCCATGACATTTGCTTCGGCGACAATTGCTCCGCTGTAAATTCCACACCCTAATGGATCTGCCAACTTCAACCCTGGGTTTAACACTATACCCTATCCTAAACCTAACATAAAACCCTATTGCAACCCTAACCCTGTATCTTAGACGAAATAAAGCAAGGAGCAATTGTCGCAGGCGGCAGGAGCAAATGTCGTGTCACTGTTTTAACACCAGTAATTTTTAATAGTGTATTTTTATAAAACCGGGCCTATGTGCTACATTATACATGTACAATTATAATGATTTGTTCAAGATAAATCTGTTCCCAGATAAAATTATAATTAAAAACAATAAAAAAAAGTGGATGATTTCTTAATGTTAAACAAGGCATAAGCGATTTTGTGTCTCGCCCACTTATGAAAATAACCAGAAATATCGTAATTTGCAAGGGCACGCAATAGAATTGTATCGGAACTTCATTGTGAAATGACTGGGATGGAATAACACTTGTCATAAGAGTCTTGCACGTAAACTTTAATGTTGACCTTAAAATGAACTTTGACCATACCATGTGACCTTCGAACACAATAACCTGCAAGTCTCGTATACTTACAACCCAAGTTTGGTCGAAAAGTGACTTACGGTTGCAGAGTTAGGTGTCATAAGAGAGTCTAGCTTGCATGTAAACTTTAACGTTGACCTGAAAATGACCTTTGACCTTACCATGTGACCTCCGACTGCAGCATTACATGCAGGTCACCCATGTCCATCTACCATTCAAGTTTGGTTGAAAAGTGACTTACGATTGCGGAGTTATGTGTCATAAGGTTTGTGACGGACGGACGACATTTGGAACGCCTTCACCTCTGGTGGGCGAGACAAAAAGGAGAGCAATAAGTTCACTCTTTGAGCGTTTTCCCAAGAGTGGATTTAGAGTGAAGTCGGAGTGGATATTTTCTTGTTTCTTCTGTCCACTCGTGTAGGTAGTTCTTTCTCTGATCACTACAGGGATCTCGGAGTGACCACTGACGAGTTCTATATAAATATAGACACTACTATTCCAGATCCATCCAATCAATGTTTATCAGTTCAAAGCGGATTCGGAGAGAATTACACATAAAGTGTTTGTCCACTTTTATCTCGGAGAAATCACAGACAGCTATGTAAGTCATCACTCCCGCCTATAAAGAACGTACTTTTTCAATTCAAATTCAGTATAGATTCAGTCTTACAAAGTTCACCACATAGCAGTGCGTATATTTCCCCCCGTACTTGAACCTTTGCAGAGAGTGACTTAGTTGACCCTTTGTAGTTGGATGGCACCTCTACACATCCACAGAGCCTCGCCTACTGCTAATAGTGTGAGAGATGTTCCTAGGAAGATTAAGAAGCCGCTCACGGACGGTAAACTTCTCTCGAGGAAGGTTTCCTGAAATGGAAGAGCAGGCATTTCCTGGAAGTCGAAAGGAAGCAAGAATCATACATCAGGCTAATGCCGTAGTCATATACCGACTCCATGGCTCCGTAACTAAAATGGTTCCTATATAGTCAGTATACTGAGCAGAATGCACCTTCAAAGATGGTCCTGAAAGGCCATTTCATTTAGCGATTGATCGTTAAACTTTTTGTTGCGGGGGGGGGGGGGGAGGGGTGGCACAGATGCGAAATTATTTTTCCCACCGCAGTTCAGATCCCCAATATGAATATTCATGACTTGCGTCTTCGGAATATTGGCCTTAATTAATTGTGGACATTAGCGTTCACGTTATTACCGGTACCCTTACATAGACCTTTGGCTTAGTTAGATCTATATCCATAACGAATTCTTAAACACTTATCAAATTGCCATTAATGACAAGACAAAATGCTAGGCTAGGATAGGCTAGCCTATCTAAAGGCCATAGGCTAGCGCATTAAATGCCATGGTTAATTTACAACTGGTAAGGCCTAATTCGAACTTTACGTTTACTTACGTAAGACCAATGAGCTTGGTAACTTTGGTTTAATAGTCCTAAATAAATTTATCTTAGATCTAGTCTTTATAGTCTCTAGATCTTGATAGACTCTGATCTACACTTTATCAGCATGGAACGTATTCTAACATCAGGCACAAAATAACGTCAGTGAGAAGAACATGTAAACGCGCCGCTCTGCATACTAATTACTATTGCGATCGCAGAGTAAACGCCCTTGATCAACAAAATGCAATAGGAGCCTAGCTAGATCGATCTGCATTTTCTTTGCAATTTATTAAGTTTTTTTTATTTATTTCCCGTGCTCGAAATCGGCAATTGTGTTACCAGTTCTATATACTACGGACCTATTAAACCAAGGCTACCAAGCTTATTGGTCAAACGTAAGTAAGCGTAAAGTTCGGAATTAACCAGTTCTAAGATAATCGTGGCATTTTAGTAGGCATTACAGGTTCAGATTTGAGATAAGAAGTTAATGCACTGTAGCCTAGCATTTTGTCTTGTCATTGATGGCAATTTGATAAGTGTTTTAGATCTAGATATCGATCTAGATCTAAGGCTTATGGCCTACGTAAGGCCAGGCCTAGGGTAGGCCTACCGGTAATTTTTTGAGGGTGCTGATTCACTCGTGGCATGTACGTGAACGATAACACGACCACATGACGCAAGTCATGAATATTCATGTACGGGTCCGGAACTGCGGGGAGGGGGGCATTTGAGAAGGGCGACATGTTCTTAGGATCAGTGTTGCTATGTTCACATCTAATGTAGATATGTAGTACATATTTGCGACACCGACACCAGTTTTGTCTTTTTCCTAATGGCACACCCCTCCCCCTTGATAAAAAAGCTGTTGACGGCACTGTGGTGGTAACCTGTTCAGAAATCTAAAGCCTATTTCCAATTATGCCTTCAACCGATTAAAAATCATGTGCAAGGCAATCTCAAATTCAGAGGGAGTGGCACCACGAGGAGACAGGTGGACAATTCAATGGTTTTACAAGGGGCAAGGGGATAAGTGAAAGGGGAGAAGGGGGAAGGGTGGGTGGGGAAGAAAGAGAAGATATGATCATCCATCATGAACAATTTGATCCCCTAAAACAGTGGCAGATTCGGGGGGAGGGGCACAGCCGGACCGTGCCCCCCACTTTGGAGAGCCATAATCAAAATTCGTAATGCAAAAATACCGCATTTCTCAAGCGTGTCCTCCTCTTTAAATTGAGGACCTTTATTTATGTATTTTTGGATTTTAAAAAAACATTTTTTGTGCATGTCAAATTTTCCGCGGGCGAAATTACCTTCAATTTTAGGCGAAAACCTTTTTATATGTGCCCCCCCCCTTTGAAATATCCTGGATCCCCCTGCCCTCAAATATGAATTAAGGGAAAATATGATAAGTTTGTAGATGTTTCTGGGCTGGGATTATGACAACCAGGTTTGAGAATGAGGGATTAAGAGAATGGGAAAGGGGGGGGGGGGGTGAATAAAGAAGACTTTAGGAAACTGACTTTTACCTTACATTCAGGCTCTTCTTGCCATATCTCATCTTTCCGGACTTTACCCATTGCATGTAGAACCTGGAGAGAAATAAAGAGATAAAGAGGGAGAGAGAGAGTTAGAAAAGAGAGAGAGAGAAGGTGAGATATGGAGGGGGAGAGAGACAGAGACGGAACGAGAGAGAGAGGGGGAGGTCAAAAGTTGACTGGATTGTTTTCATAAACTTTATAATGTCAAAAATGCTATAGGCCCTACAATAGTTATCAAAAATACAATTAAACATGCCACACTAAACTAGGCAAACGAGAATAGTGACATCAATCGAAGGTGATTTGATTTTAAACTGAAAAGGTCAGAATCATAAGAAAAAGAGGGGACATCCCGATAGACCGCGGGTCCGATAGACCGCGGGTCCGTTAGACCCCCGGTCCGATAGACCGCGGGTCCGATAGTCCGCGGGTCCGATAGACCGCGGGTCCGATAGTCCGCAGTGTGTGTAAAATTATGATCAGATATATCAAATGTCATCGAGAGGTCCAAAGGTCAAATGATACGAGGTCATGGGGCTCTATCAGGTGCGGATCCATGGAGGGCCGAGGGGGAACTGCCTCACCCCCCCCACCCCCAGCTCAAAAAAAAAGAGGGGGGAAGAGGGGAAAAGGGAGAGAATAAAATAAGAAAGAGGAAGATGGGAAAAGAAGAGAATAGAAAAGAGAGTAAGAAGGAGAAAGGAAGAGAAGAAAAGGGGGAAAGGAAAGACAAAGAAAAAAGGGAGAAGAAAAAGGGGAAAGAAGAGGGGAAAAAGAGGAGGGAAAAGGAAGAGAAGAAAAGAAAGGAGAAAGGAAAAGGAGGAAAAAGAAGAAAAAAAGAGGAACGAAGAGAAGAATATTTAAATAGAGAGGAAGATGGGAAGAAAGATGAGAAAAAAGAGAGAGAGAGGAAGAGGGGAAAAGAAGAGAAGAAAGAGAGAAAGGGAGGAAGGGGAGAGAGAGAAGAAAAAATATTAAAAGAGAAAAAAGGGAGAAGGAAAGAAAAAGAAAAAGGGAGAAGTAAAGGGGAAAAGAGAAAAAAGTGGAAGAGGGAAAAGAAAAGAACGGAGTAAGGAAAAGGGGGAAAAGAAGAAGAAAAAAGAGAGAGAGTAAGTGGGAAGAGAGGAAAAACGAGAAAAGAGGGAAAGAAAAGACAGCAAAAAGAGAAAAAAGGGGGAAAGAAAAGATGGGGGAAAGAGAAGAAAGGGGGGAAAAGAAGAGGGGGAAAGAAAGAGAGAAAGAAAGAGAAAGGAAGGAAGGAAGGGGAATGAGGATAAAAGAAAGAAAAGGAGATGGGAAACGGAAGAGGGAGATGTTGACCTGGACGTCGATTTGATGGCGCCAAAATGACGTTCGAACTATGGGGCGCCGAATTGATGTTCGATCTAGCGGGGCACCAAATTGATGTTCGAACTAGAGGAGCGCTAATTTGAATTTTGACCATAATGCGACAAATACATGTTTCAGAGAGGGGAGGGAGGGCAAAGTTATATTTCACATGATGGGGGCGCCAAGTTTATGTTCAACCGAGGGTGCCAAATTGACCTTGAACTTTGAGGGCTTCATGCAAATTCATTTTCGACCGGGGACGCAACATTGCCTGTTTATAGTAAAATATATGTCCTGCCAAAAAACTTCAATTAATGCGGCTGAATTAAAATATCCCGTTTTTACGATAACAGAAAAAAAAATGTTTTCGAGTTTTAAGTCTGTTTAGCGAAATAGATACCCTGTTCAGGGTCATAAAAAAGGGTTATTGTCAAATTCAGCTCGCGCTACGCGCTCGCAATATTTGATTAATGAGGTATGCATCCTCTGCTTCAATCCCACATGTAAGTGTTAGTGTTTTTCAAGTCAACATACATAGGTCGATCCAGGGGGCAAAGATTTTGCCCCCCCCCCCCCCATGGTGGCGCAAAAAGGGGTAAGAAACAGAAAAAAGGAAGAGAAAAGGACAAGCAATTAGAATAGGAATTATACCTTAGTCCTTCTTAAGTCAGTATATAAATACAGCTCAATAGGCTGATATGTAGTTTAAAATATCAAGTTTTGATATCAATATACAAAACATAATTCAGCTCGGACATCGATCTTTCATTATTTTGTTTTATTTACCAATTTATGTTTTAAGTGCTCTGGAAAATGTCCGTTTAATGGTTTGAATCAACATTTGCAACATTTTGTGCGCTCGCACTATATGCCAAGTAGGCCTATGTATTGTCTTTTTATATTTCATATAAGCTTCTCTTAATATACCTTTTCAGGTGTCTCCATTGTAAAAAAAAAAAATAAAGGCCTATGAGCTAGCGCTGTGCGCTCGCCTTTTGATTGGTGAGTTATGTATACCTATATATCAATTTTATAACAAACTACTTAAATCCCCCCATTAAAAGAAAAATCCGGATCCCGATTTGCGCTCGCATTATTTGCTAAAAATATATCAACCAATGAATCCTATTCATGATTACAAAAATACTTAAAATATACAGTTTTCAGGCCTCATGCACTGTCAACAGATTTCACACACTCATTAGGCTTAACAGATTAATAAGTATGAAATAAAATTTGTATAAATTCATTATAACTAAATTGTCCCTTTTTCAGAAATAAATTTTTAGGAAAACAAAGAGAAGATAGTCATCATTCTTATATGATGACAAAATGTCCTTAGGCCTAAAATGTCTCGATCCTAGGTCAAATAAATAATAAAATATCAGCTCGCGCTTCGCGCTCGCATTATTTATATAGTGCTATCAAATTTCCCTATATACACAGTGCTGTAAACAGTGCTTAAATTGACCCTTTTCATATCGGAATTTCAAATATTATTTTCAGCTCGGGCTCTGCGCTCGCATTATTGATTTTTATGATGAAAAATGAAATGTATTCAGATTGCCAGGATTCTGTCTAACTCTAAAACACGCGCACGCATATTTTTAGGATACAAAGCTTGATCTTATTCAAAACGTGCTAAAATTATCCAGTTTCGAATCAGAATATCAAAAAAATTTTGCTCGCGCTTTGCGCTCGCATTATTATTGTAGGAAGATACCAAAAATTACCCATCCTTTTTCATGATTGACAAACATGAATCGAATGTCCCATTGGGGGATTTGAAATCTCATCTTTTTAGGTTGGAATATCAAAAATTTTCAGCTCGCGCTTCGCGCTCGCATTATTTAATCGTTGAAATATGTATCGTCTTAATGGCTAACTGCAAAACATCCTTAACATGTCCCTTTCCGACCAGGCCAGAACGAATATTTAACATTTCTGCTCGGCTTCGCGCTCGTGGTAATTATCTAGTTACATACGCTGTTCAGGTTCACAAACATTGCCCAAAATGTTCAATTTTCAGGACAAAATACATGAAATTTCATTTTTAGATTACATAGGGCTTAAGAGATTATTACACATTTATGTTGCTTATAAAGTAAAGCTAGGAAATGACTGTTAGGACATGGGTGTTTTGCCCCCCCCCCCCCAAAAAAAAAAGAGAGAATCAAGACTAAGAAAAAATAGAGAGAAAAGGAAAGGGATTAGGATGAAATATAATATTATTTTCCAAATATGTCAAAATCTATCACAACCTTGTATTTTTGTAATAAAAATGTCAGCATATTTGCTTGCTCGCTTCGCTCACTGGCAACTTCTTATTAATTTTATGCGATACACCATATCGAGCCCCCTCGAAATTGTTGGCTCATTACGGCACTGGGACAACCCCTTCAAAGAAACAAAAAAAATCAACTTTGAGCGGCCGATCGGGGAAAATATGGGTGAAAAAATGGCCCCTCACCCTAATGGCGGAAGCTGGGTCCGCCCCTGACTTAGGCTTTCAGGATATAATACATGATAAATCTATAAAAAAAATCAGATCGCGCTTCGCGTTCTAATTATTTATTTAGGCCTTGTGAGATACCTCAATTTGATTTTAAGAATGAAATATCAGATTTTCTTTGACGTCTACCCCCCCATTTCATTTATTTTTTTTAACTTGGTGCCCTCGCCACCCACCCCCCCCCCCGTGCACCCATGCTGAATAAATACGCCACTGATGAGGAGAATTAGTCGATTGCTTCGAGATTGCATTATTCCCAAGAGGTTATCATTAATATTATTGAAGGGTATTCTAACACAACAGTACAGAAACTACAGCTCCCGTTCACAGAATATTCTAATAGGGCCTACTCTGGTAAGAAGTTAAACCAAATTGAACCCCCCCCCCCAAAAAAAAAAAAAGTCGCTCGTGCTTTGCGCTCCCATTGATATTACATTATATATTCATGGATTTTTTTTTTCAAGAACACATGAAAAAGTGGTCTTTGGATTTTTTAAAATGTGATTATAAGATAATTCAAAATCCATTTAAGGCACTTTAGTTAGCCTGGCCGGGAGGGAGTGGGCGCCATTTTTCGAAAAGTACACATATGGGCGCCAAAAATCAGGTCAAATTTGCCCCCCCCCCCCTCCCTCCCCACGAAATCCTGGATCCGCGCCTGGGTTCTATAACAATAACCCAATTAGGGCAATCACCCCCTGACAACTACTTCAAGGAAAATATTATCCCCATATTTTTACCGGCGGGGACTGATACCCCCCCCCGGAAATTTACCCTCCAGATAATTACCCCGGATAATTACCCCTAGTATGGAGCCTTGAAAATGCCATTAACGTGACGACATGGCGTGGTACTTTATCTTGCCATGTCTTAATTAATCATTGGCGGCGGAAGGCAAAAAAATTAGGGGGGTCCACCTGAAATTTTGGGATGGACACAGGTAAAAAAATTGACAAGCAAATCAACCAAAATTTATAGGAAGGACCACCAATTTTGAAAAAATTTTGACAAGAAAAAAAGGTTATAAACCAAAATTAGGGGGACAAAAAGATTTTAGGGGGGTCCACCTCAATTTAGGGGGGGGGGACGTAGAAAACAAATTGACAAGCAAAAAAAAAGGTTCTCAACTAAAAATCTAGGGGGGACCGTCCCCCACCTCAAATTTAGGAGGAAAGGTCCCCCCCCCCGCTTCCGCCGCCTAAGTAATTAATACGCTTATTATTTTGACATAGCGATATATTCTATCTTGTCAAGTCGATATGTCCACATGGCGAGATATGAAGTGTACAAGCCCCGGCGAGAATCCCGATATATCGCTATGTTGACATGTAACTTATTTAAGTCGACTTGGCAAGATAAAATATCTCGCCATGTTGACATATAACTTTTTATAAGTGGACTGACTTGGCAGGATAACGTATCGCGCCATTATTTAGTCGACATGGCAAGATAAAGTATCTCGCCATGTCGTCAAGTCGATGGCTCCGTATGGCGTCTAGACTCTCTAGAGGGTAAATTTCCGGGGGGGGGGGGGTAACAGTCCCTGACGATAAAATATGGGGATAATATTTTCCTTGAAGTAGATGTCAGGGGGGCGATTGTCCTTTGGGTCATCGTTATAGAACCCCAATGGACTCGTATCATTGGCCTTTTGACCACTTGATGGCATTGGATCTCATTATATCCTGACCATAATTTTACACACACCGCGGGCTATCGGACCCGCGGTCTATCGGACCCGCGGACTATCGGACCCGCGGTCTATCGGACCCCCGGTCTATCGGACCCGCGGACTATCGGACCCGCGGTCTATCGGACCCGCGGGCTATCGGACCCGCGGTCTATCGGACCCGCGGTCTATCGGGCTGTAACCGAAAAAGAATAAGATTGGGAAGAATCAATTCTAGTTTTTCAGTGATATGGTAAAGTCCCAAAATTAAACATAAACCTTTGTAATGAAATATTTATGAACATCATAATTTACATGATTCCTTTTCAACTAGATAATCAAATCCTTTTGACTAAAGCTCAAATTGAAATGATATATATTTTTTTAAAATCTTCATTGGGCTTACCTCTCTTGCAGCCCTCTCTCCTGCCTGGACAGCCCCGTCCATGTATCCAGACCACTTAGTAGCTGTCTCGGTACCAGCAAAGAAAAGACGACCAATGGGCTCTCGAATAACCCTATAAATATGAGAGAGGAGACCGTTTGATTTAGCAGATTTCTCTAAAGAATCACAAGTAAATGGATGGGGGGGGGGGGGTACTCATAAAAGGGGAACCCTACAGTCAGAGGCATCCATCATGGAGGAAGGTGCGATCCCATCCCATGATTTTTATTTTTTATTTTTTATTTTTTTTGGGGGGCATACCTATCGATTCCCCTTTAAGAATTTGGAAAACTTGAAAAATTCATAAAATGCAATCCCAATGTGTTTTAAAAAGCACCGGAAAACACTATAAAACCATTGAATTTAGCATTAAAAAAATTCTGCATCATAATTTTGCGCGCTTTGGACATTCTTTTTTTTCACTTTTGCACCCTCAGCTGAAACACGGATCGACGCCCCTTTCTACAGTATATCTAATTCTACCTAACATTCTAAAACTTTGACTGCCTACGACGGTTGTTAGGTGTGAATCATCTTTACTGGAATTCAAGAGTGCAGCGAATTTTGTTTTTATCATCATCATGTGCCTCCTATATTTTTCATGACAACACAATAAGAATGAATTAATAAACACTTCAATGTCACATCGGCTAGTGCATGAAATGATCTCTTTCTTACTTGCAGTACTTTGTTATAACACCTGGGGCAGTGTATCCGACATATCCTCCACCAATATAAGGCTCTTCCATCCAGTTCTTCTCAACATAGAATATTGGCTGAAACAAGAAATGATACGAGATAATTATTTAGAAGCCCTTCTCCTCTTTCCCTCACCATCCTTATTCTCATTTACCTACATTTTCTGTGACCATGGTGACTGAGATATTAAAATAAAGAGAAGATGTTAAACTTTTTTTTGGGTGTGATATTCTGTGTGAAAATCAAATAAGGCCTATCGCCCGCCAAGTGACTTTTTAAAATATAATTTCATTAAATTGTTTTTCCTTACACATCGTAAAACGAGAAATCATCTAATTTCTATCAGATGAAATGAAAATATTCTAAGCTTCAGAATGATAGCTCATTTTGTCTATTATACTTGTCATTAAGTAATGATATATCATCGATAGTTCTCGATTTCGTTATTAGTGGGACGCACTGTATATATAAAAAGTATTATTATATTATCAGCGGCGATTATGGTGGGAGGGGGGGGTGGTGTCCCCCTCTAAAAATTCGAATTTTGTACAGAAGCATATGGGGAAGGATTGTCTTACCCCCCCCCGATGAACCAAAAATCTCACGAAATCAGCGTCTATGCATTATACAATACCTCAAGTGCTTCGTCAGTTCTCAACAGTACAGCATATTGTTTGGCGATCAGATCTTTCCTGAATAGATGTGAATAAAGAATAAATGCCTTTTTTAAAGGTACTATGTTTTTCTTAAAATATTTCAAAACATAAGTGAACTAAACTACAATAAGTGGGTTTTTTTGGGGGGATGGGGATATTTGGATTTGTGCACAATTTCAATTAACGTTTATTTCAAAGTTTCCAATAGCAGTAACAAAATAAGTTTCCAACTCCATACATATTAGCCCAAAGTGTTCATGTAGGTCGATTAGAGTCAGGCAGCATGCCATTCCCAATAGTAAAAACACCATTCTAATTATCTAACATAAAAAATCGTTGAACACGTCTTGGTTACGTTAAGGACACTTTGTGAAAGTTTTTTTTTGCATTATCTAACACTTCGTATCGTACGCGCCTGACATGCCTGAAGTTTGCCAAATTTGTGCATTCGATCGATGCATCGCCTATCCTTCCACCCCACCCCCATGTATTACAACGAACAAAAGAAGCAAGCAATTTGCGATGCTACCAACCACTTGAAAATTCTTGTAAAAGTTTGGTAGACTTCAGAGCATGAAGAAACAAATGTAAGGTATTTTTCTTTTGGCAAAAAGAAGCTGCTGAAAACTGCTTATCTAATAAAAGAGAGCCAATGGAGTAAATTAGAAAGTCAAAAAGTGGCCTAAGCTTTCGATCCTAGCAGAATCTTCGTCGGAGGCAAAATGACAAACATATAAAGTGGAACAACCATAATATAGACCACAAACAAGCTACAGCAACACTAGAAACAAGGAGACAAAAGGGGCATTAGTGAGTAGAGAAGACCAATCAGGTTAGTGAAGGGGATGAAAGAAAAGGAGTAGGCAGACACAAAGGGAAGTTAGTGCAAGTAAGGCCAAGAGGGATTAAGATAATGAGGCTGGCAACATCAAACAGGATCTTGAACAAACCAGTGATAGAGGGGTGAATAACTAGAGAATTAGTGAGAGGTGGGTCAAACAGGTTACAAAGAAAGGCATAATAAACTGGTGCATAAGAGTGGGGGAAAAAAGGAAAAGAATGGGGAACAACTGATAATGTGCAAAAGACATATAAGTATATATGATAAAGCATTAATAGACGGGTCAATATATGGTTTGACCCGGAACAAATTGCAACAAATGATTTTTCAACGGTATTTTGTACTATTTGACCTCAGGAATAACATACTAAAAATCTACCAAAATCCGCATCCGGGAAAGTGGTTATTTTCAAGATGGCGTCCAAGATGGCCGTCATTCACTAAAAATGGATATGACTCACTCATTATTCACCCTAGAATCCTATTTGGATTCATATTCCATGGTCCAATGGGTAAAATAATTTATTTATACAAGTTAGAGTGCATATTAGCACTCCAGGCTACCAGGAAAATCCAAGATGGCGCCCAAAATGGCTGCTCTAGTCTAAAAATTCCACAATTCATCTAGTACTTACTTAAGTGGCTTTAATTTGGTTTCCATTCGATTGTTTTAATGATGAAGTAGTACGTCGGGACAAGTTACAAGGACAGCCAGTGGTCTGGTGTGTCGAAAAAACCAAGATGGCTTCCAAAAATTGAGTTTAAAATGGCTGTTAATCCTTAAAATGGACATAGCTCATATCACATCCACCTGAGAGATATGATTTTGGTGTCTAGACCATGTTCAAATAATACATTGGGACAAGTTGCAAGGACAGTCAGTGGTCCGGTATGTTAAAAAAATCCAAGATGGCTTCCAAAAATGGAGTAAAAAATGCTGTTGCTACTTAAAAAAACCCAACATAGTTTGTTCAATATCCGGGAATATGATTTGTGTGCCTATACCATTGGTTAAATGGGTCAAATAATAAATTGGGATAGGTTACAAAGACGATTGGTGGTCACGTATGTCCAAAAGTCCACGATGGCTTAAAAAATAGTATTAATTAACCGCGATGGTATTTAAAAATGAACATAGTTCATGTTTTATTCGTCAAGGGCATATGATTTTGTTGCCTATATCATGGTTTCAAGGGCAGAAAATTAGTTACAAGGACAGTAAGTGGTCCAGTATGTCGAAAATCTAAGAAAGCTTCCAAAATCGGAGTCTAAAATGACTGCTGTTACTTTAAGAATGGACATAATTCATTTAAAATCCATCTAGGAGATATGATTTCGGTGTCCACACTATGGTTTCATGAGTAAAATAATACGTTTGGACTGGATACATTGATATGCAGTTGTCCAGTTTGCCTAAAACACAAGAGGGTTTTTTAAAAAGGAATCTAAAACGACTCATATCATTCAATAGTGGTCAGAGTTCTACAATATTCATCTGCAAGAAATAATGTTGGTGTCCAAATTGTGGTATGAAGGGTCAAATAATACATTCGGACAAGTAACAAGGATGGTTAGTACCCCATTTTGTCAAAGAATCCATGATGGATTCTAAAATTTCATTAAAATGGGTGCTGTTACCAACTCATGAAACGATATGATTACTTGTCCCCATGCATTTAAGTGTAGGCACCAAGATTATTTCTAACAGGTAGATATTTTATGTAACAGTAGTCACTTTAGAACCCATTTTTAAAGAAAACTTGGATTTTAAGGCAAAATGGATAGCTGCATATCATGGTAACCAGTCCCAAAGTATTGTTTGGCCCTTGAAACCCTAGTGTAGACACCAAAACAATATCCCCAAGGTGTATTTATAATGTTCTACATCCACTTTTAAGTAACAGCAGTCATTTAAGACCCCCATTTTTAAAGCCATCTTTGATTTTTGGACATACCTGACACCTGACTGCCCTTTCAACTTAACCCAATGTATTGCTTGACCCTGTAAACTCTAGTATAGACAGCAAAACCATACCTTTAAGGTGTATTTATAATAAACTATGCATACTTTTAAACAGCAACAGTCAATTTACACCCCATTTCAAAATTAATCTTGGATTTTTTAACATACAGACAACTGACTGGTCTTTTAACTTACCCCAGTGTATTACTTGACCCTTCTAAACCATGTTTTAACACCAAACTCATATTCCCCAGACAGATATTAAACAAACTATGTCCTTATATAAGCAACATCAGACATTTTTTTACTCCATTTTTGGAAGCCATCTTGTAATTTTGGACATACTAGACCACTGACTGCCATTGTCTTGTCCTAATATATAATTTTACCCTTGAAACCATAGTTTAGACACCGAAATCATATCTCACAGGCGGATTCAAAACGAGCTATGCCACTTTTAAGTATCAACAGCCATTTTAGAATCAAGTTTTGAAAGCCATACTGGATTTTTGGTCATACCATACCAGACTAGCCTTAAAACCTGTCCTAATGTATTATTTTGGCCCTTAAACCAGTGGTTTAGACACCAAAATCGCATCTCCCATGCCGATATGAAAGAAGCTATGTCCGTTTTAAGTAGCAGCAGTCAATTTAGAATCAATTTTTGGAAGCCAACTTAGGTTTTTTTGCCCGACCATGCCACTGACTGTCCTTGTAACTTGCACTAATGTATTAATTGATCCTTGAAACCAGTGTTTTAGACACCAAAATCACATTTTCAGGCCGATATGAAATGAGCTTTGTCTGCTTTAAGTATCAGCAGCATATTTTTAAAACCAATTTCTGAACGCCATCTTCGATTTTTGGACATATCAGACCATTGACTGTCCTTGTAACTTATCTTAATATATTATTTGACCCTTGAAACCAGTGGTTTAGACATCAAAACCAAATATCCCAGGCCAAAATTAAATGAACTATGTCCGCTTTATATATTAGAAGCCATTTCAGAATCAATTTTTAGAATCCTTTGAGGATTTTTGCACATGCCAGCCCACTGACTTTCCTTGTAACTTGTCCCAGTGTATTATTTGACCCATTTAACCCATGGTATAGACAAAAAAAAAATCATATTTCTGGACATTGAGCAAACTATGTCGTTTTTTTTAAGTAGCAACAGCAATTTTCGACTCCATTTTTGGAAGCCATCTTGGATTTTTTAACATACTGGACCACTGACTGTCCTTGTAACTTGTCCCAATGTCTTATTTGACCATTGAAATCATGGTCTAGACACCAAAATCCGTATGTCCCAGGCGGATATGAAATGAACTATGTCCATTTTAATTATCAACAGCCATTTTAAACTCCATTTTTGGAAGCCATCTTGGATTTTTGGACACACCAGACCACTGGCTGTCCTTGTAGCTTGTTTCAATGTACCATTTCACCCTTAAAACCATTGAATAAAAACAAACTTAGATGAATTGTGGATTTCAGTCCATGGCAGCCATTTGGGCGCCATCTTGGATTTTCCTGGTACCCTGGAGGGCTTATAATTCTTTCTAGCCTAAATCATTTTTTGTACCACCAGACCATGGAATATGGACCGAAATAGGATTCTAAGGTGGATAATGTGTCAGTTGTATCGATTTTCAGTGAATGGCGGCCATCTTGGACGCCATCTTGAAAATAACCACTTTCCCGGATGCGGATTTTGGTAGATTTTTAGTATGTTATTCCTGAGATCAAATAATACAAAATACCGTTGAAAAATCATTTGTTGCAATTAGTTCCGGGTAAGGCTATTTTTGGTCGTATATTGACTCGTCTATAAACAAACTAAGAGAAGAAGGTTAGTGTAAATATGTATCTATAAGTGATATGTATATAAATATATCCAAAAAAGAAATGTATATGAAAAAAATTAAATACACATAATTATGGTGTAACTGATATTGTAATCCGCTAGGTGTGACGGGAAAAAAACATAGGACTATACAGTAGGAAAAAATCAGTCGTTCTCCTCTTGGATGTTCAGGCCATGAGGTTGGGTGGTGCGAAGTCGTCTCATCCAGAGCTTCTCTCTGCTAGTACGGACTGAGTCAGGACGGGGACCTAAAGATTCGATGCCCTGTAGCATTATGTCAGTGATGGAGTGGTTGGGGAGGTTAAAATGGCGGCCAACCGGAGTGTCCAGCTTTGCTGTGTTGACGGTGGATCTGTGCCCGTATGTATTGTACCCTACAAACTCTGCAAGTGATGAGATATACAACATTAGTGGTAGTGCATGTTATGTTGCCCTTGATTTGGTGAGACAGGCTGGTAGAGTTGCTGGTGAAAGTGTCGCCCTCGTGAAAGTGTATTTCACTTATAATTTTCTTTTCAAAGAAAGACTTTATTCACTTTTTCTCCACAAATCATATAATCAAATGCAATATGCATGTAATAAATAACAAATATATTATAAATGAATTCAATGTGCCTGGATCCATCAATATCTGCAATTAATTAGTTGTATATTCATAATGCGTTCTACCTCAGGTTGGTATTTTAATTTCTTTTAAAATGAGGAAGTTATAAATAACATTTTAAACATCGAGTAGAAAATATACAATATTTAGCATAAAAATATCCAGGTGAGGTTCGTAATGTTCGCCGAGGAGTGACGTGTTTTCGAGAGCTCTCGTTTTCGTATGCTAAGTACGTAATAGAAATGTAACCATGCCTATCAATCTTCGTAGCGGAACGTCAACTGCGGCCTCCGGGGCGGCGCCCCGTCAACATTCAGCTTCCGAGATACAACCAAATCCCCCACCTTCCGACTTTGAAAACTTTGTTAGAAAAGGAATATCTGACATTCGGTCAATGCTTTCTAGTTTTGAGGAGTCTCTAGCTTTTCAGGATGCTCGCACAACTGAATTGGAGAAGAAGGTTACTCCTCTCGAGAAAAAAGTGAAGGAATTAGAATCACGCATTTCGACCCATGAATCCCGTCTTGAAATGTCAGAGCTAGCCGAAAACAAGTTGGAGCGTTTCTCAAGGAGAAATAACTTTAGAATCGTTGGAGTACCATTTCATCCCAATGAGAACCCCATGAAAGTTGTAAATCATTTTCTTACTGAGTATTTTGATATGGAACACCCACAGGTAGAACGAGCCCATCGGGACGGCCCTCAAGTGAAGAACGTGCCACGTCATCTACTGGTAAAAATGTTGTCGTATCAGGACAAGAGGTACATTGTTTCGCAGCAGAGAAAAAAGCTAGAAAGGGAAAGAATGTATATCATAGATGATCTAACGAAAAGAGATAGAGAAGAGAAGAAGAAATGGATAAAGGAAGTAAACGCGGCGTTCCGCGGCGTTCCGTTCGGGAGCACGTTTTCATTTCTCTGCCGGAAAATGGCGGCAAGGGCGTGGCAACTTAGCACCATTCTACGCAGCCAAGACCAGCGCCGCAGCTGACTCGCCTACACAGAACGTCTCGCGGGGAACGCAGGCAGCGCGTTTCCGTTTTACACCCTGGCGAAGGCATTTTCCGCAAAAATAGCCACAAAGCGACTAGTGAAGAGTCTACACACGTCGCTGGTTGCAGCGTGCGACACAGGCGAGTCCCACACCACCGCATGCAATCTGCACAGTTACTGATCAGAGCATATAGAGTTCCTCGGCACTTCATGTACAGAGAGCAGTCATATGAGTGAAATCCGAACATGCTTTTGCAGTTACTTTTTTTTAATGAAAAGTTATGAAAAAGTTTTTTTTCTAAATATAAATTATTAACTAAATGAATAGAATGACAGACAAAATAAAAATAAACAGATACATATAATAGAAAGAAAATTGAAGTTTGATGGATTGATACACTTAGATGCCGAAAGATAGATATAGAAGACTGATAAATAGATAGAGACATAGATAGATAGATAGATAGCAAGATAGATAGATAGATAGTCAGATATATAGATAGATAGATAGATAGATAGAAGTAGAGAGAGAGAGAGAGAGAGTAAGACAGAGAGATGGATAGATAGATAGATAGATAGATAGAAGTAGAGAGAGAGAGAGAGTAAGACAGAGAGATGGATAGATAGATAGTTAGATAGATGGGGGGAGAGAACTTGAGAGATGGAGAGATGTTATAGATAGAGATATGTATGGACGGAAAAAGAGAAAGAGAGAAAAAAAAAGACAGACAGATGGATAGATAGATAGAGGGAGAGGGAGATAGAGAATTTGAAAGATAGATAGATGTTAGATAGATATATAGATAAATAGATAGATAGATAGATAAAGAATGAGAGAGACAGAGAAGATAGACAAATTAACAGATAGATAGATACTGTAGTTACATAGATAGGTGATAGATAAATAGATAGATAGAAGATAGATAGATAGAGAGAAATTGAGAAAGACAGACTGATGGATGGATAGATAGAGAGAGGGGGAGAGAGAGAGAGATAGATAATTTGAGAGATAGGTAGATGTTAGATGGATAGATAGGTAAAGAATGAGAGAGACAGAGAAGATAGACAAATTAACAAATAGATAGATACTGTAGTTACATAGATAGATAAATAGATAGAAGATATATAGATAGATAGATGGGGGGGGGGGAGAGAACTTGAGAGAGGGAGAGATGTTATAGATAGATAGATACATATGTGGACGGAAAAAGAGAAATAGAGAAAGAGAGAAAACAAGACAGATGGATAGATAGATAGATAGAGGGAGAGAGAGATAGAGAGAGATAGATAGATGTTAGATAGACAAAGAATGAGAGACAGAGAAGATTAACAGATAGATAGATACTGTAGTTACATAGATAGATAGAGATAGAATTTGAGAGATAGATAAATAAATAGATAGATAGAAGATAGATAGATAGAGAGAGAGAGAGAGAAAGAAAGAAAGATGGATAGATAGATAGATAGATAGATAGAGGGGGAGAGAGAGATAGAGAATTTGAGAGATAGATAGATGTTAGATAGATAAAGAATGAGAGAGACAGAGAAGACCGACAAATTAACAGGTAGATAGATAATGCAGTTACATACAGATAGATAGATAGATAGAAGATAGATAGATAGATTGATAGAGAGAGAGAGAAAACTAGAGAAAGACAGATGGATAGATAGAGAGAGAGAGAGAGAGAGAGATAGATGTTAGATAGATAAAGAATGAGAGAGACAGAGAAGATAGACAAATTAACAGATAGATAGATACTGTAGTTACATAGATAGGTGATAGATAAATAGATAGATAGAAGATAGATAGATAGAGAGAAATTGAGAAAGACAGACTGATGGATGGATAGATAGAGAGAGGGGGAGAGAGAGAGAGATAGATAATTTGAGAGATAGGTAGATGTTAGATGGATAGATAGGTAAAGAATGAGAGAGACAGAGAAGATAGACAAATTAACAAATAGATAGATACTGTAGTTACATAGATAGATAAATAGATAGAAGATATATAGATAGATAGATGGGGGGGGGGAGAGAACTTGAGAGAGGGAGAGATGTTATAGATAGATAGATACATATGTGGACGGAAAAAGAGAAATAGAGAAAGAGAGAAAACAAGACAGATGGATAGATAGATAGATAGAGGGAGAGAGAGATAGAGAGAGATAGATAGATGTTAGATAGACAAAGAATGAGAGACAGAGAAGATTAACAGATAGATAGATACTGTAGTTACATAGATAGATAGAGATAGAATTTGAGAGATAGATAAATAAATAGATAGATAGAAGATAGATAGATAGAGAGAGAGAGAGAGAAAGAAAGAAAGATGGATAGATAGATAGATAGATAGATAGAGGGGGAGAGAGAGATAGAGAATTTGAGAGATAGATAGATGTTAGATAGATAAAGAATGAGAGAGACAGAGAAGACCGACAAATTAACAGGTAGATAGATAATGCAGTTACATACAGATAGATAGATAGATAGAAGATAGATAGATAGATTGATAGAGAGAGAGAGAAAACTAGAGAAAGACAGATGGATAGATAGAGAGAGAGAGAGAGAGAGAGATAGATGTTAGATAGATAAAGAATGAGAGAGACAGAGAAGATTAACAGATAGATAGATACTGTAGTTACATAGATAGATAGATAGATAGATATAGATATAATTTGAAAGATAGATATATAGACGGATAGAGAGAAAAAGACAGACATATGGATAGATAGATAGAGAGAGAGAGAATTTGAGAGACAGACAGACATGATGGATAGAGAGAATTCGAGAGATAAATAGACGGATAGAGAGAAACAGAGAGAGAAAAAGACAAACAGATGGATAGATAGAGAGAATTTGAGAGATATATATATATTGGATTTTATTGCAATAAAAACTATCAAAATACAATCACAAGCAGTCAAAGACTGAAATAAGTGAATGTTTACATACAAATAGAATCATAACAAAATATAAAGTAAACATTATAAATAAATATCAAATACAATACAAATTCATATAGATGAAAAAGTAATGTATCATAAATAAATACAAAAGGCCAAAAGTACTACAAAGTGTCACAAAAGAAGAAAAAAGCGGAATGAAAGATTAAGAAGAAAGAGGAGAGAGAAGAGGAAAGAGGTGAGAGAAGGGAAAGAAATTGGGATAAGACAAAGAGAAGGGAAAGCAAGAGGTGGGATTTGAAAGAGAATAGGAGGCAACCTTCAGAAAAAAAAACTAATTATACAATACAAGACATTTAACAATGGTAACAAGTAAATAAAGTAGTAATTGAATCGAATCGAGCACAAAAAGGGAAAAGTAGAGCTGAGGAAATAGACTCACGAAGGAAGTCGAAGCAGTGTTGATATTGCACGAGTAGATTAATAGATGGATAGAGAGAAATAAAGAGAGACAGATGGATAGATAGAAAATTTGAGAGATAGATGTTAGATGGATAGATAGATAGACAGATAGATTGGTAGATAGAGAATGAGAGAGACAGAGTAGATAGACAAATTAACAGAAAGATATATCATGTAGTTCCATAGATTGATTTATAACATAGATAGTGGATAGACAGATATGATAGATATAAGGATAGATATAATATGAAAAAAAGTAATTATGTGTTTTATTTTTCAATATTTTAGCTATTATTTGTTTTCATTCATATAAACGATCATGTGCGATAAAGTAAAAAAAAAATCATGAAGCCAACGTATATAGTTCAGCGGAACAACCAAAATACAGAGACTGAAGCTTTTGGTCAGCTCAGCTGCATTTGCACGTATGTTCTGCGGATATCTTCGGTGCGGACTTTTGGATCGCGCGTCCAGCTGATTATGTAAACAAACGTAGACGTAGACTCTTCACTAGTCGCTTTGTGGCTATTTTTCCGGAAAATGCCTTCGCCAGGGTGTAAAACGGAAACGCGCACCCAGCGCAGGCACGATACTTCCGGGAAGCGCGTTTCCGTTTTACACCCTGGCGAAGGCATTTTCCGCAAAAATAGCCACAAAGCGACTAGTGAAGAGTCTACACACGTCGCTGGTTGCAGCGTGCGACACAGGCGAGTCCCACACCACCGCATGCAATCTGCACAGTTACTGATCAGAGCATATAGAGTTCCTCGGCACTTCATGTACAGAGAGCAGTCATATGAGTGAAATCCGAACATGCTTTTGCAGTTACTTTTTTTTAATGAAAAGTTATGAAAAAGTTTTTTTTCTAAATATAAATTATTAACTAAATGAATAGAATGACAGACAAAATAAAAATAAACAGATACATATAATAGAAAGAAAATTGAAGTTTGATGGATTGATACACTTAGATGCCGAAAGATAGATATAGAAGACTGATAAATAGATAGAGACATAGATAGATAGATAGATAGCAAGATAGATAGATAGATAGTCAGATATATAGATAGATAGATAGATAGATAGATAGAAGTAGAGAGAGAGAGAGAGAGAGTAAGACAGAGAGATGGATAGATAGATAGATAGATAGAAGTAGAGAGAGAGAGAGAGTAAGACAGAGAGATGGATAGATAGATAGTTAGATAGATGGGGGGAGAGAACTTGAGAGATGGAGAGATGTTATAGATAGAGATATGTATGGACGGAAAAAGAGAAAGAGAGAAAAAAAAGACAGACAGATGGATAGATAGATAGAGGGAGAGGGAGATAGAGAATTTGAAAGATAGATAGATGTTAGATAGATATATAGATAAATAGATAGATAGATAGATAAAGAATGAGAGAGACAGAGAAGATAGACAAATTAACAGATAGATAGATACTGTAGTTACATAGATAGGTGATAGATAAATAGATAGATAGAAGATAGATAGATAGAGAGAAATTGAGAAAGACAGACTGATGGATGGATAGATAGAGAGAGGGGGAGAGAGAGAGAGATAGATAATTTGAGAGATAGGTAGATGTTAGATGGATAGATAGGTAAAGAATGAGAGAGACAGAGAAGATAGACAAATTAACAAATAGATAGATACTGTAGTTACATAGATAGATAAATAGATAGAAGATATATAGATAGATAGATGGGGGGGGGGAGAGAACTTGAGAGAGGGAGAGATGTTATAGATAGATAGATACATATGTGGACGGAAAAAGAGAAATAGAGAAAGAGAGAAAACAAGACAGATGGATAGATAGATAGATAGAGGGAGAGAGAGATAGAGAGAGATAGATAGATGTTAGATAGACAAAGAATGAGAGACAGAGAAGATTAACAGATAGATAGATACTGTAGTTACATAGATAGATAGAGATAGAATTTGAGAGATAGATAAATAAATAGATAGATAGAAGATAGATAGATAGAGAGAGAGAGAGAAAGACAGAAAGATGGATAGATAGATAGATAGATAGAGGGGGAGAGAGAGATAGAGAATTTGAGAGATAGATAGATGTTAGATAGATAAAGAATGAGGGTATCAGGACAACTACCCCCTGGACAATCACCCCCCGGACAACTACCCCCCGGACAATTACCCCCCGAGGACAATTACCCCCCGGACATTTACCCCCCGGACAATTACCCCCTGAGGACAACTACCCCCCGAGGACAATTACCCCCCGGACAATTACCCCCCGGACAACTACCCCCCGGACAACTACCCCCCGGACAACTACCCCCCGGACAATTACCCCCCCCGGACAACTACCCCCCGGACAATTACCCCCCGGACAACTACCCCCCGAGGACAATTACCCCCGGACAATTACCCCCCGGACAATTACCCCCCGGACAACTACCCCCCGAGGACAATTACCCCCCGGACAATTACCCCCCGGACAACTACCCCCCGGACAACTACCCCCCGGACAACTACCCCCCGGACAATTACCCCCCCGGACAACTACCCCCCGGACAATTACCCCCCGGACAACTACCACCCGAGGACAATTACCCCCCGGACAATTACCCCCCGGACAACTACCCCCCGGACAACTACCCCCCGGACAACTACCCCCCGGACAATTACCCCCCCGGACAACTACCCCCCGGACAATTACCCCCCGGACAATTACCCCCTATATAGACAAAGGGAGTGCACAGAGTCATACGTCGGCCGTACGTTTGACGTAAGAAGTACTCAAGGCATTCTCGAGTATCTTGGAATCAAACGTACGCCGTAAGAAAGCTGTAAAATTGAGCTCCATCCATAGGCGGATCCAGGGGGGCGAGGGGATCGCCCCCCCCCCCTATCGGCAGAGCAAAAAAAATGAAGAAAAAAGGGGGAAAGAAAGAAAAAAGAAAAAGAAGGGGAAAGAAAGGAGGAAAAATAAGAGTTAAAATAAGAGGGAGACGAGTGAAAAAAAAAAGGTCAGGGGATGACTTGGAAAATGATTAAAAAATATATTTCATGTCACTATATTAATTTTTTTCGCTCGCGCTTCGGGCTCGCATAGCCTGTTCGATGAGATACACATCTTGCTAAATAGGCTGATATGTAGCTTAAAATGTCAAGTTTTGAAGTCGATATTACAAAGCATATTTCAGCTCGGACATTATTCATAATTTTGTTTGATTTACAAACTGATTTTTAAGTGCTCTGTTTAATGTCCGTTTTATGGTGTGAATATAACTTGCAGCTTGCGCTATGCGCTCGAATTATTTGATTTGCCAAATTATATAACAAACTACTTAAAACCCCCCTTTTATGACAGTTTACCAAAAATTTCGTCTCACGATTTGCGCTCGCATTTTTGTTAAAAATATATCAACTCACAAATCCTATTCATGATTACAAAAGTGCTTAAAATATCCAGTTTTCAGGCCTCCGTGTCAACACATTTTACTCACTCATTTAGGCTTATTACATTAATAAATATGATAATAAAATTTTCATGAATTCTTAATGACTAAATTGTCCCTTTTCAGAAAAGAATATCGACAATATCACAGTTTCATATGTTTCATATCGCGCTCAGGAAGAGGAATAAGAAAGTTGTCATCATTTTCATATGATGACAAAATGTCCTTAGACCTAGAGTGTCCAGGTCCTAGGTCAAAATAATAATGAAGATATCATTTATTAAGTGCTTTCCACATCCACTTCACAATTTCCATACACAATGCTTTAGATAGTGCTCAAATTCACCATTTTCATACCGGAATATCAAGTATTTTCCGCTCGCGCTTCGCGCTCGCATTGCTTTTTCGATGAGATTAATATCTTGCTCAATATAGGCTGATATGGAGCTTAAAATATCAAGTTTCGAAGTCAATATACAAAACATATTTCATCTCGGATATCGAGCTTTCATTATTTTTTAATTTACAAATTGATTTTTCAAGTGCTCTGTAAAATGTCCGTTTTATGGTCTAAATATTAATATTTTCAGCTCACGGTGCTCGGTCGCATTATTTGATTTGCATAGGCCTACTTCTTTATAAATTCTTACAAACCGTCCTTAAAATGCACCTTAAACGAATTGTATACTATCATGATTGCCAATTTGTATAGAAAAAACACTGTATTTGACTATGTCATATTGTTTACAATTTAGTAAATTTGGTACTTAATTTCCTTCTTTAATGTTTAATTGCTTTCACCCAAGAATAATACACACAAACACACCTTGTAATTTACAAGGTGTTCTTGTGTGTATTATCTTTGCATAAAGTTTTTTAGCTAACTGTATTAAGTTATAAAGCCACATCTTAATCTGGAATGTGCACCAATTGTTTCATAATTCTTAGCTTCTTGTTAGTTGAACTGTTAAAAAAACAGATTTATAGGTCTACTTGACAGTGTTAGTGTTCATAGTTGCGTTATCGACTTTCAATTTTTCTACCTATTAAGGTTTTTTTTTTTACGTTTAATCTATTTGCCTGATTTCTTACCTGAAATTAAACCCAAAATAAATATTAAAAAAAATCAGATCAGTTGGAATCAGGGATATTCAGCATATGTGATTATTATGACTAATCGTGTTCAATTGTTCTATGAAAACTTAGAATGAGGGCCAGTTTACAAATTTTCTGATGTATATATGCATAGCCAAACGGGAGGTTTCGGGTGCAAGCCCCCCCCCATTTTTCATGATGCAGAAGGCGCCGCTAAACAAAAACAAAAAAGTAAAAAAGAAGAAAGTGAGAAAACAGGAGAAAGAGCAATATAAAAGAGAAAGAAAAAGTTATTAACGTAAGATAAAGTAGAAAATATTTCGGAAACCTGTGCCACCAACCAAAACTTACAATGGGTCCCGCCTTATTCTAACATTGATGCTGGAGAGAAGGGGGTATTTTCTGAAGGTAATTGTCTGGGGGGTAATTGTCCAGGGGGTAATTTTCCGGGGGGTAAATGTCCGGGGGTAATTTTCCGGGGGGTAATTGTCCGGGGGTAGTTGTCCGGGGGGTAGTTGTCCGGGGGGTAGTTGTCCGGGGGGTAATTGTCCGGGGGGTAATTGTCCGGGGGGTAGTTGTCCGGGGGGTAATTGTCCGGGGGGTAGTTGTCCGGGGGGTAGTTGTCCGGGGGGGTAATTGTCCGGGGGGTAATTGTCCGGGGGGTAATTGTCCGGGGGGTAATTGTCCGGGGGGTAGTTGTCCGGGGGGTAATTGTCCGAGGGGTAATTGTCCGGGGGGTAATTGTCCGGGGGGTAATTGTCCTCGGGGGGTAGTTGTCCTCGGGGGGTAATTGTCCGGGGGGTAATTGTCCGGGGGGTAATTGTCCTCGGGGGGTAATTGTCCGGGGGGTAGTTGTCCGGGGGGTGATTGTCCAGGGGGTAGTTGTCCTAGAACCAAGAATGAGAGAGACAGAGAAGACCGACAAATTAACAGGTAGATAGATAATGCAGTTACATACAGATAGATAGATAGATAGAAGATAGATAGATAGATTGATAGAGAGAGAGAGAAAACTAGAGAAAGACAGATGGATAGATAGAGAGAGAGAGAGAGAGAGAGAGAGAGAGATAGATGTTAGATAGATAAAGAATGAGAGAGACAGAGAAGATTAACAGATAGATAGATACTGTAGTTACATAGATAGATAGATAGATAGATATAGATATAATTTGAAAGATAGATATATAGACGGATAGAGAGAAAAAGACAGACATATGGATAGATAGATAGAGAGAGAGAGAATTTGAGAGACAGACAGACATGATGGATAGAGAGAATTCGAGAGATAGATAGACGGATAGAGAGAAACAGAGAGAGAAAAAGACAAACAGATGGATAGATAGAGAGAATTTGAGAGATATATATATATTGGATTTTATTGCAATAAAAACTATCAAAATACAATCACAAGCAGTCAAAGACTGAAATAAGTGAATGTTTACATACAAATAGAATCATAACAAAATATAAAGTAAACATTATAAATAAATATCAAATACAATACAAATTCATACAGATGAAAAAGAAATGTATCATAAATAAATACAAAAGGCCAAAAGTACTACAAAGTGTCACCAAAGAAGAAAAAAGCGGAATGAAAGATTAAGAAGAAAGAGGAGAGAGAAGAGGAAAGAGGTGAGAGAAGGGAAAGAAATTGGGATAAGACAAAGAGAAGGGAAAGCAAGAGGTGGGATTTGAAAGAGAATAGGAGGCAACCTTCAGAAAAAAAAACTAATTATACAATACAAGACATTTAACAATGGTAACAAGTAAATAAAGTAGTAATTGAATCGAATCGAGCACAAAAAGGGAAAAGTAGAGCTGAGGAAATAGACTCACGAAGGAAGTCGAAGCAGTGTTGATATTGCACGAGTAGATTAATAGATGGATAGAGAGAAATAAAGAGAGACAGATGGATAGATAGAAAATTTGAGAGATAGATGTTAGATGGATAGATAGATAGACAGATAGATTGGTAGATAGAGAATGAGAGAGACAGAGTAGATAGACAAATTAACAGAAAGATATATCATGTAGTTCCATAGATTGATTTATAACATAGATAGTGGATAGACAGATATGATAGATATAAGGATAGATATAATATGAAAAAAAGTAATTATGTGTTTTATTTTTCAATATTTTAGCTATTATTTGTTTTCATTCATATAAACGATCATGTGCGATAAAGTAAAAAAAAAATCATGAAGCCAACGTATATAGTTCAGCGGAACAACCAAAATACAGAGACTGAAGCTTTTGGTCAGCTCAGCTGCATTTGCACGTATGTTCTGCGGATATCTTCGGTGCGGACTTTTGGATCGCGCGTCCAGCTGATTATGTAAACAAACGTAGACGTAGACTCTTCACTAGTCGCTTTGTGGCTATTTTTCCGGAAAATGCCTTCGCCAGGGTGTAAAACGGAAACGCGCTTCCGGCGAGGAACCAGCGCTCATTGATTCTCCTACTATTGGGCACACCCGCGCCACACCCCCTGCCACACCCCCTTCCACGCCTTCTACCGGTGTTCAGTATGACGCAGAAGGACCACCTCATATTGATCGCATTGTCACAGCGCAAGTGCATCATGATCCCGACGACGATGATTTGGTTATTCCTTGATCTGATTGGCATGGAACTATTTTGAATAACGAATTGCGAAAGGTATGAAAAACGTTATTTATTCTACTTATGTTTAGCGAAAACACAGTTCTACTGCCACAAAGTTCTTGTTCGCGATACTAAGTCTTTCGGTGGAATGTTACAGAAGTTACCTTTACTCATTCACGGAAAAAGAACCGATATTGAAGCAACGTTAGAAGTTTATCTTTCGAACTTTTGTGTACATAGACACTTTAATTCATTTTCATGTTATGATGGACAAAACGTTCAAATTCAAGCTATTTTTAATAGTACGATTGTAACAAACCCATTTGTAATTTCATGTAAACACGCTGTAGGTTCACTTTTAGGTACTATTAATGAATACTATGACTGAGACAGGAATTTATTCTATGAATGCCCGTGGTCTAGGTAACCGATTTAAACGGATACAGGTGTTATCTTGGCTAGTATTTTCTTTTTACAAGAAACCCACTCTACCATTGCTAATGAGAAAAGTTGGGTAGAGGATTGGGGAGTGGGTTCAGTTTTCTTTTCGCATGGAACCTCCAGTAGTCGAGGAGTATGTATTCTTTTGAAAAACGTTTTAGATATTACTGTTAAAAAAGAATATCATGATGAGTTTGGTCGTTTTGTAATATTATATACCATTTTAAATCAACAAAAAATCACACTGATAAATGTGTATGGTCCTAACGATGATAATTATACATTTTTTGATGAAATACTTCATAAGTTACATGAATTTGATTGCGAATCGATTCTTTGGGGTGGGGATTTTAATCTGGTTTTGGATGTAAATAAAGATAAAAAAGGTGGCCGCCAAACCACACATTTGCACTCGTTGAATTCAATTGATATAATACTGGATGAATATAATTTAGTAGATATTTGGCGCTTTCATAATGCTGATGTCCAGCAGTTTACTTGGCATTCAAGAAATGTATTCTGTCGCTTAGACTTTTTCTTAGTATCGCACAACTTGATTACACAAATTGATAATTGTGATATCCTACCTGGTTTCAAAACCGACCATTCGGCGATATTTTGTAATTTACATTTTTTAAATAAAACTAGGGGGAGAGGTTTTTGGAAATATAATACTTCATTATTGCAAGATGAAACATACACTGAATTGGTTCGAGATTGTATAAAAGAAAACAAGAATATGTTTTTAAATAATTTAGATCCTAATACGTTGTGGGATTTTCTTAAATGTCAAATTAGATAAATGACGATTGGCTATTCAATTGAGAAAGCCAGGCAAGGTAGAGCTCGAGAAAAAAATATTATAGCTAGACTCAAATCCCTTGAGTCCAGTTATTCCCAGAATCAATCTGAATTGGTTAAAAATGAAATAATGTCTTGTAAAGAGGATCTTGAGATGTTATATGAGAGAAAGACAGCAGGTGCAATTATAAGAGCGAGAGCTAATTGGATCGAAAATGGTGAAAGAAACACACGTTATTTTATAAATCTTGAAAAAAGGAATCAACGACAGAAAGTCATAACTAAATTACAAATTGATAATCATATAATCGTGACTTCACAAAAACAAATATTAATTGCTCTTAGAGACTATTATCAATCTATATTCACATCATCTCACCCATCTCAAAATGATCTTTACGATATTTTACCTCATGGTGATCAATGCAATATTTTATCACCAGAGTTACAAAAGAAATGTGAAGGTGTTATAACAATGCAAGAATGTGTTAATGCTCTGAAATCAATGAATAACAACAAAACTCCGGGAACGGATGGGTTCCCGTGTGAATTCTATAAATTTTTCTTTAAAGAATTAGGAGATGTTTTAATCAATAGTTTTAATTATTCCTTTATACAAGGTAAATTGTCATTGGATCAGAGGAGAGGAATTATTCACCTCATTCCTGAAAAGGACCAAAATCCTTTGCTTTTAAAAAGTTGGAGGCCCATCTCTATTTTAAACACCGACTATAAACTTCTTGCAAAATGTTTAGCTTTGAGATTGCGAAAGGTGTTAGGAAGTATTATTAATAATGACCAGACAGGATTTTTACATGGTCGGTATATTGGTGAAAATATTCGCTTAGCCTTATATATGATTGAATTTACAAATGAACATGATATTCCAGGTTTTATGTTAATGGCCGACATAGAAAAGGCATTTGATAAATTAGAATGGTCCTTTTTACTTCAAGCTTTGAAATATTTCAATTTTGGTGAAGATTTGATAGTATGGATTAGAGTTATGTACAATGATATATATTCTTGTATTTTGAATAATGGACATGCTTCAGAATTTTTTCAAATTTCATGTGGAGTAAGGCAGGGCTGCCCTTTAAGTCCTCTTCTTTATATCATTTGTAATGAAATTATGTGTTTATGGATAAGGGGAAACAGTGATATTAAAGGTATAACAGTGAATGGAATAGAAATTAAGCTTAACTCTTATGCAGATGACACAACATTTTATATAAATGACGTCAAGTCTCTAAAAAATCATCATGTATATTTTGGACGAATTTAAGGTTTTTTCAGGGCTTTGCATTAATCGAAATAAATCTGAAATTGTGGCACTAGGTTATTCTAAAGCACATCCTCCAGACATATCCTTTTCCGGATTAAGATTTTCTAATGGCCCATTTAGATTATTGGGAGTATATTTTTCACCTGACTTAAAAGACATATTTGAATTGAATTTCGTTCCAAAGCTTAAGAAAATAAAAAATGTTTTAAGAGTATGGAAAATTAGAAATTTAACTCCAATAGGGAAAATAACTATTTTGAAGTCACTCGGCCTTTCACAAATTATATTTCTATTGTCTGTATTACCAAAACCTCCAGAAGATTTTTTGAAAGAATTAGAACATTTAATTTGCTCTTTTATTTGGAATGAAAAACCGGATAAAATCAGTCGTCTTACAATTATTTGAGACTATAGTCAAGGTGGATTGAAAATGTTACATTTACCTTCCGTAATTTCTGGCTTGAAAATTGCGTGGGTTAAACGTTATATGAGCACAGAAAATAAAGGAAAATGGAAATGTTTTTTCAAACACAACTTGGTCACCTTTGGAGGAGAATTGTTTTGGACATGTAATTTGAAATACGATGATCCCAAAATATTACAAATAAAAAATAAATTCATTCGAGAAATCTTAATTGCTTGGAGTTATTTAACTTTCTCTCCTAATTTATCTGAATTGAATATAAAGAATCAAGTGTTATGGAATAACTCATTGATCAAAGTAGATGGGAAAGTTATATATAAACAACTTTGGCTTAAAAATGGGATCATCAGTATTAAACATTTAATGGATGAACAAAACAATTTTCTCTCACATACAACTTTTTTACAAAAATACAAAATTAATTGTAATTTTCTTGAATATTATTCATTGATTTCTGCAATACCCAATGAATGGAAACATTTTCGTCAACATCTTGTTGAGAGTAGAACAACTCAAGAAGATTTGTTGTATAATTTAAATAATGTTTTTAAGGTATGCAAGTTCATCCATAGAATTTCTGTTGATAAAATCTTAAAGTCCCCTACTTCGCAAACAAAATGGGCATCCATTTTAAATGAACCGGTTAATAATTGGAATAGATTGTATATGATTCCCTTTAAATGCTGTCTTTCAACAAAACTCCGCTACTTTCAATATAAACTTTTCAATCGGATAATGGGGGTGAACAAATATCTTTACGATATTGGCTTGTCTGAATCTAATTTATGTACATTTTGTTCTTCCTCTGTTGAAAGCATTTCACATCTGTTTTGGGACTGCCCTGTAACTCAACAATTCATTCAAAACTTCCAAACCTCTTTTTTTAACAATGACGTGTATTTGAATAAGAATTCATTTTTGTTTGGTTGCCCTGACGCTCAATACTCTACTGTAAACCGTTATATTCTTTACGCTAAATATTTTATTTTTTCGACACGTTGTAAGGGAGATCGGTTGTGTTTTAGTTCTTTTAAGAACGTATTGAAACGCTATTGTGAAATTGAAAGGGTTCTTAGTCAAAAACATCATAATTTTGTTTTATCAATAGATAATAGTACGCATGTACAGTTGTTGTAAACATGTTCGCTTCATGATTTTTCTGTAAATTGAATTGATTTCGTGTTTGATTTTGAATTAAATCTTTCTATGAAAGAAAAAAAAATAAAGAAAAAAATAAAAATATCAAAATTAAAATAATAATTTCCACCTGGTATGACAAATACAAAATCATTAAAAGATAACTTAATTGCACTTTTAAGAAAGTATTTTTCAAAATCAACTAAAAACCGACGAGTGATGATGGGGCATTCCCAAAGTAAATGAGCAATAGTTTGTGTGTTCTGAACAAAAGGAACACTAATCAGATTGTAATAAACCAACAGTTTTCAAAAATTTATTGACACCAAGGATATTATGAAAATTTTAATATTGAAAATATCTAAGCTTTGATGTAAGATTGTGATTCTTTTTTTTTCCTTCGAAATTCCACCCTTCTAAAACTGCGCCAGTGAATAAGATATGCTCGAAATATCATTTTGTGAGATTAGGCCTAAAGTAATATCTAAATCAATGATCCAATATCTGTAGATATTATATTGTTCTTACATCTTGATTATTTTGAAAGTCCAGGCATACCATATTAGTGAAAATATCAATATTTAAAGTTCAATTCTTCTAAAATAAACAATAGTGAAAATTTATCACTCACCTTTCTTCTTTTGTAAGATGACAATGTTCTCTTGCCGAATCACCCGTCATAAATCTGCAACAGATGACAAAATTAATAGCGAGATATTCTCTCTTTTCTATATAGTCTACTTGATTATTATGTAGACACGAATTATCTTTCAAGTCAATCTATTTCGTATATGATAACAAACAATTAGATTATAAAATGTGAAAGAAATATTGAGTGGGTGACGTCATTGTTTTGCTCATTAATACCGACCGTGATAACTATTTCGTGAAATTTAGCAAGACTATACCATGCAATAATTTTCTTAGTGTAAGAGCCTAATCAAATGAAAATTTCAGCGGTGGAAATAAAATAATCTTATATCTTGTATCTTGAAATTTATGAAACAAACTGGCTCTCTTTGTCTGTTAAAAGGTGAAAAGAGATAGACGGATATACCCTATAATAGCATTACTGCCTTCCGAACAGTCGTCTTGAGTCGCTGAAATAATCCCGTCTGCGTAGATATTACATGAAAAATCTGAAATGATAATGGTTATATTTTTAATGGTATTTAATGTTCTACTCGTAGTCGGTTAAATCAAATACTAAAATGTCAAATGAAAAACTCAGTACACAAAGTCATCTCACGAATATTCGCCCATAGGCCTTTATTATCAAGTATATAGTTTATTCGATGGATAACACACGTCAGAGACATCTTATTCTCCAACCATTTGCTAGCATTAATGCTACGTTGAAATCCTTCAGAACAATTTGCGTTAAAGAATGGAATATGTGTCCTGCTGATATAAGTAGCAGTACCCTATCTCGGTTTAAGAAATTATGTCATAAATACCTACTTGATAAATTTAAGACCAGTTATTAGTTGCACCTGGGGTTACATGTTTGGATTGTGAAAGGGTGTTTGTCTGTGTGCGTATGCTTGCGTGTGGGTAATGTTCCTGTTGCGATCTTTAAATACCTTGTAATTTTTCTCATA